>NC_062214.1:55514745-56829638 GCF_902686445.1 Sciurus carolinensis | reverse complement strand
TTACAATGATTCCTTCAGTGCCCAGATGGGACAGACAGGGCGGTGATCTCATTTGCAGTTGAGTATTTTGTCAGTCTCACTGTTCTTAAGATACCAAAAAACAAAAACCAGAGACCTACAAAGTTCACTAATGATATAAGTCTTCCCTGTGTGACTGTGTGATGAAGGTACTTTTAGAAACTACACTCAGGCTGAAAAGAAAAAATGAGGTGACCTTTAGTGACTGTAAGTTTCTAGCATGTCATCTCCCCATCGGTTAATTTCCTGAACACTCTCATCCATTATGTTAAAAGTCAAGGAACTGAAATTACCTGTGGATCACAGAGAAAAATCTTTGCATCTTACTAGTTTTACAACCCTGAGCAAGTTTGATAATGTTTTTGAAACTTACTTTCTTCATGCCCTGAAAGAGGATTATAGTCATGGGAATATTGTGAAAATCAATCACAGTAAAGGATGTGAAGATTTTAGCAAAAAGCCTGGACCACAGTAGGGTGTTAACAAATTGAAGAAGACTGGAGGAGAGAAGAGGAGCAAGAGGTGGCTAAAAGGGTTGAGTGAGATAGTTATATATATATCAACCTGCACAGCTCCGGTACATAGCAGATCCTCAATCAATGATAGGACCCTTCTACCTGCTGTGGGTTCACAGGGAAGTACAGCTGAATTGCTGACTAGTGCTCCCTCAGTCAATCAATAGCTGAATTGATGAATATTTGACTTGGAATTAAGTAGTTCTATTTCAGTCTGTTCTCTGAGTAAGCAAGTCCAGGCTCCATTTGGTCTCACATGGTCTCTTCTTTCCTTCTTTGTTGATCTTTTGACCTTATTGCATGAAGCCTCCAGACAACATTCCCAACACTCCCTCTTCAAACCTCCCTGAAAGCTTTCCTTGAGTGATAAATTCAGTGAGTGATGCGGTACCATTCATTGTCAGGTGATCAGAAGATTTTTAAACAGATATTGTCAGCCCCTCTCAGCTTCAGGGAAGGGTTCACAGTCCCAGAGTGTGGTAGGGGGTCAAATATTTAGGAGGAGGGCCATGCACTTGACATGTGAGCCAATGCTAAAAGGGATCGATAACCAATGACAGTAAACATAGTCCTTGCCTGTGCCACTCAGGAAATAAGTCTGCAGATAAAAATGGTCACAGGCTGTCCATGTGCAGTCTAAGAGAAAAGGTCCTCCCCACTCCTTACGTCTATTTTCTCTATTCAATAAATGTTGACCTTTCATGTATTTGGTCCTCAGGATACACTCCTGATGGAGCCAATCCCTCTGCTCATGTAGTCCTCTGCTGCAGCTGCTCCACATCACTAAGGCACACTTACCTCACTGCTTCTTGCTCTGTGTCCTGAGCAGGTGCTGATTGTTCTGCTCACTGCCCCTCACCCAAGCCCATTTTAAAAGAATCTTTTTCTTTTGAAATAATTTCTAACAAATAGAAACTTTACCAAAACAGCTCAAATAATCGATACCTACCCTTTACATAAATTCCTCAAATTTTAAAATATCACCTCATTAGCTATATCATCTTCTCTATACCTGTTCATAAATAGCCATCTTCTAAAGCATTTGTAAGTCATTTTCAGACATGAGATCCCTTTCCACTAAACACTTCTCTATATATTTCATAAAAGCAAAAGCATTCTCTTTTTTAAATCCCAGTATGATTCTCAAAACCAGCAAATGAACATTAATAGAGGATTATTATCTAATTTACAGACTTTAGTAAAATTTTACCCATTGTTCCATTAGAGTCTTTTGTAGCAAAAGAAAAAAAAAAAAGTGATTCTGATCCAGAATCTAATCTGGGGCTCCACATTGCTTTTAGTCAGTATGTCTTCTTAGTATGCTTTAATCTGAAAGTGTCTTTGTTTTCCATGACCTTAATACCTTTGAAGAGTACAGACCAGTTCTTATATAAAAAGCCCTTCAATTCAGGTTTGACTAATGATTCTTTGTTATTTGGTTCAAGTTGGCCATTTTTAGGAGAGTAGTTCAGAAGTGATGCTGTGTTCTTGGTACATGTGATCAGGAGACATGTGATAGCTATTTGTCTCAGCACTTGGTGATGTTAACTTTGATCATTTGGTTAAGTCAGTTTCTGCTTGTTTTTCCCACCACCAAGGTACATTTTCCTTTCTGTAATTTGTAAGTACTTTATGAAGGGGTACATGGAGACTATGGATAGCCAGCTTCTCATCAAAGTTTTTTCCATTAAATTTAGTATCCATTTATGACCCTTTCCTGAAAAAACAAATTTCTGTAATGGTTGCCAAATGGTAATTTTATAATTTCATCATCCTCTCCGCTCTCATTTATTTACTGGAATTCTACTGAAAGAAATATCAATATCAATAAATGTTCCACCATTTATTGATATATGCATTTGTGTGTGTGTGTGTGTGTGTGTGTGTGTGTGTGTGTGTTTATGTATGTCAGTAAGTGTTTCCTATCGCTGCTATAACAAATTGCCATGAACTTCACGGTTTAAAACAACATAAATGTGTCATCATACAGTTCCAAAGGTCAAAAACACAAAATGGGTCTCGTAGTGCTAAAAATCAAGATGCCGGCAAAACTTTATTCCTTCCGAAAGCTCCACAGTATTCATTCCTTACCCTTGTCAGCTCCCAGAGGCTGTGAACATCCTTTGATTTACAACCCCTTCCAAGAAATTGCATTATTCTATCACATCTCCTTCTTTGACTCTCTTGCCTCCCTCTTTCACTCATAAGGACCCTTGTGATTATACCAGACTCACTCAGATAACTCAATCTATAATCACATCTGCAAAGTCCCTTTTGCCATGTAACATATTAAGAAAACATATTTATAGGTTCCAGGTATCAGGATGTGGATAATTTAAGGGATCATTATTCTACCTACCACAATCAGTATGGTTATTTAAATCCTTTTCATTGTATGGGATATAATCTGTTGTATCAGCCAGGTCTTAGAGAGGCCCTAAGCAATTCAGCAAGATTCTATCTCTAAATAAAATATTAGAAAGGGCTGGGAATGTGGCTCAGTGGTTAAGGGTCCCTGGGTTTAAACCCAGGCACCAAAAATTTAAAAAAAAAAAAAATCTGTTGTATCATTGATTTTGCCTCTCAAATTATACAAGATGTGGTCAGTGGAACCCCTTTGATTTGGCTTCTGCCCCCTGTGTCCTTTAGACCTTCCCTGACATTCTTTTAACCATGTTTTCTGGCATAATAGTTTGTAGATTCAGTTTGTACTTCCCCTGCCCCAGGCCTTGAATGAGGCATTTCCTGAGAGTCTGTGCTTTCTTTTGTTGGAGAAAAATAGTTAGAAGTTAAGAGCTGAGCATTTGGTATGCTCTACAGGGCTCTCTCTCAGACATATATGCATGCCTCTCCATTTATCTAATTATCCGTCTATTTCAATGTGTATCTATATATGTCAAAAGTCATAATTCCATACTGATTCTTCCATTTCTAATCTGCCATAGGGTCTCTTCTAGCCTTCATCATGTTTATTTGTAACCCTCTCCTCCAGCATTGGAAACTCTACTTGTCATTATCACAATTTATTTTACATATTGCTCAAGTACATTTAGAGTACTTTTTGGAATTGCTAACCCAAACCCCTGTGTAAACAGATCTACCAACTAAACTAGGATTTGTTTACAATTCTTTTTATATTTAGCCTGAGGGTCCATGGTCAAAGTATGGTTTTTAAAAGTTGCTGGGTCAATTCCCCATCTCTGCTTTAGTGTCATTATGTTTCTATGATTTTTAAATCTAGCTTCCCCTAACAAGAAAGACCACTTCACTTCACCAAGCAGATATTGATCAAAAAGTACAAGTCAGTTGGGAACCCTTCCTGTTGGAGTCTGTTTGGATGATAGCTCCCTTGTAGCAATTTCTGTTTTATCTTAAATTGTATTCTTCCCTCTGGGTCCCTCCAACCAGAATTAATGTAAGGTAAGGGTAGGTGACTTCTCACCATCTTAATCTCCCATAGATCCATCCATATAAAACATATAAATCTTTGTGGAATCAATGAAAACAGTTCTCTGGCTAGAGAAAAGTGGTAAAGATGATTAAAGGGATGAGGAAAAGGAAGCTGTAGCAATGCAACCATGTCTCTCACAATTCCACCATTTTTGGTTCCCAATAACATTAATATTTGATTTATATATCCATAATATCTGGGGTTCCCATTTGAGCTTCATCACAACATCCATTGAGCATAGGAAGGTGGGTATTATGGTTCTCATCCTATAAAACAGAAAATTGCAAGTCAGGTAGATTAAATAACTGGTTAAAGCACCCTGCTTAGTTTGTGATCAGAACAAGACTAGGATCTTATGGAGAAAAAAATTGTTCTTTTAACTTAAAACCTTCTATTACAGAGGCACATGCTTATTAAATCAAATAATTCAGAGATGCATGAATAAAAGTTAATGGTCTTCTCCTCCTCTCCTCACATGCCAACAATGTTAAACATGCTGCCTTTATCCACCCACACCTTTATCTTTCAAAATTGTTCAAAGTTTTAAGATGCCCATGAGCTCCAAAATTCTGAGAATAAAAGGCATACAAAATGAGGAAACTGAAACAAAAACTTGCTTCATGATGCCAATCATACACTTGGATGCACTGACTGACTTCCAGACATGAGAGAGATGGACTTTCAGATTATAATTGCTGTAGAAAATGCAGGTTCTACCATCTGGAACTCCCATGACCCTTGGGAACCAATGGTTATGGATACATATGAGTGAGCCATTAGAGAGCCTAGACTGATCATGGCTTCTGAATGTGCCTGTGAGAGTGTCATTAGTTGTGACGAGCACTTGAATTGGTAGACTCAGTAAAGCAGATGACTTTCTCCAGTGTGAATGGGCCTTATCCAATCTACTAAGGTTCCTGAATGGAACAAACAGAAAACATTAAAGAAGGAGGAAATTGTCCCATTTTGCTATTTCACTGCTTGAACTGGGACTTTCAATTTCATCTTCTTTGGTCTTCAAACTGGTATTTACATCATTGTCTATCCTGGTTCTGAGGTCTTTGTTTAACACAGGGACACAGAAGTGACTTCTCATTTACCTCTGAGTTTCATTTTGCCCCTCTATAAAATGAAAACATTGTCCAGTTGCAATCCAAAGTCCTCTAGCTGGAAAACTCATAATAAATAACCTACTTCCTTATTCTTCTCAAGAAAACTTTTGCCTTCTCCATCTTTCCCCCTGCTGAGGAGGCTGTGAGTGGCATCCAGGAGAGGATGCTAAAGGTCTCATCCTTTTGGGGAATACTCACCTCATTTGGAGAGTTGAACAGCAATACCAACAGCACACCACTCTTAAAAAGCCATCCCATAACCAGAGTCCTAGGTCAGAGGTCTGACTCTGGGGATCCAACAGATCAAGTTCAGTCACACACTCCAGAAATCAAACAGAAAAATTAAGGATGGAAACTAAGAAAATAACTTTAATAAGTGCAGCCACACCTGGAAGAGACAAGGGAACCTATATCCTTAGCCCTGTCTTCAAGGGGCTGACAATGACTTTGAGGTTCCATAGAAAGGGTATGAGGGCAAGTGTTGGAGGTTGCATAATCAGAGATTTTTCACAGATGTCAAAGCAGGTAATCTTGATTAGGTGTGGTTTTGTCCATTATTATCTCAGGATTTGTCAGGTGGAGGGTTAGAAAGCTGCTGTTCCCTGGGCAGTAGCTTTGAGGCATCACAAGAGGTTTATCAAGAAGTTGATCAGATCAGACCTTGTTCCTGAAATGCAAGGTGACTCAGAGCAAAGGAGATGGATGCAACATGGAGTTAGAGATGCCAAGTCCTTAATCCTGCCTTTTGCAACCCATCGAACATTTGCAGGCAAAGTGGAGCGTCTAAGTCCTTGTTACAATCCTTTCTTAAGAATTCTTATTTTGTTTTCTGCCAAGTGCATACTCCAGCTGCCAAAATCCTCTTAGAGGGCTGCTGGCATCCAGTTCTGGTCCAGGATGGCTGTTGAGTAGTTAAACTTGACTGTTCTTTCTCCAAAGAAAGTCCAGTTTCTGTCCACCTGTTTCACCCTTGACTTCCTGAATTTGAGAAAAGCACGAATCAAGCACCAAATCCACAGAACATGTGACATCTGTAATTTGATACAAGGGAAGGATATCAGTCAGAGTCACTTCCCTTCAGTATTTCATACAAAGTCTACCAGTGGATACCAGATTCCTGCTCCCCTCTCTCCTTAGTGGTTATTTCCCAAGAATCAAAGAATCCCTCATTAGGTCCTTTTGCATAATTCTTAGCTGTGTATCTTTGGACAAGTAGTGCCTGCCTCTCAGTCGCACTTTACCTGTCCATGAAAGGAATTTGTTGTGCTCGATGGTCTTTTCATTTCTTCTAGTCCACACGTACTGGACTTCCAAATTGAGGTTTGGTCACTATTTAAATTTAACAACATATTGTTCCTCCTCACATTCTGACTAGGGCTCAGGTCTTGGACTCAATCCCAATCTCTTACTCCTTCAAAGCCAGTCAAGCCTCTGTTTTCCTCATAGGCCATCAGTCAATCTGTTCTCCCCTCTAATTTAAATAGGGCAAGTTTTACAAGCCCAGAAGCATACTAGAGTCTAGTGGAAAAATGCCCATTCACAGTGGAAGCTTTAAACTATGCAAGAAATTCCAGTACAGATTTTTCAACCAGCCTCACTACCTCCAGAAGGTACACTGGTTCTATAATTAATCATATCCTTTTATTTGCCCCTATTCCTATTTCTATTTTACATTGTTACTCACCCTGGCAAGATGGTCAAAGTTTTAGTTCAGTAGTTCACAACCTGAGGTCTCTAGACCTGTCGGGATCCATGAAGGGAATAGTGGAGGTCTTTGAGCTATTTTCAATATTTCCAAAAGCTTGACAGAAATTGTATATTACCTGAGATAAGCCTGCATAGGCTAGCTAAAATGTCAAGTTGCTTAGCTCTCTCGCTATATCCTATCAGTTCATTGTGTAGCTTTGGTTATCAGGCATAGATCTAAAATTGGAATTGGAGAGCCTGTGTGCCTTTGATGAATAAGAAAAGAGAAACACTATTAGTTATACATGCTGGTTGCTCATTAGACAAAATATTTCAAGGCATGAGGTCTATGTGGGAAAAATAATAAAAGGGGCCCTTGATAGAAAAGAATTTGGAATCCAAGTCCAGATGTCCATGGACTTAACCCACAAATTGCCTTCAAGTTACCATTTCAGTCTTGCTCAGGGAAATGCCCAAATGAAGTTGTCAACTACAATAATTCCTTCTCCTTGGCATATATGGATCTGTTGTGGATGAAAGCCAGGCATCTGCTTAGGCAAACACTTTCCAAATTGAAGAATCTTTAAAGGAATTTCTGGGGGAAATTAGAGTTACAGCAGAAAGAAATGGTAGCTTCCTAAAATTTGCTGCATGCCAGGGCTGGTATATGCATTTCTGGGTAAACATGTGTAAGAATGTGATGTTTGTGAATGTGTGCATGTGTGTCTGTGTTGGGAGGCCAGGCAGGTTGGAGAGAATCTAGATACATGTGTGCGTGTATGATTTGTTCAATATGTGAAGCTTGCAGAGCACAAACGAATGAGAATTTATAGGTGAGTTCGTCCATAGTTTTGTGCATATGGCTGGAAAACAACCAGCCACTGACTCACAAGCAGTGTGTATATGTGTGTTCTCTGGTGAGGGCTTGGCTATGGATTGGGTGGGGGCTGAGTGAGTAGGTAGAGATATGTATGCAGATACATGCTTGTGTGTGAACATGGAGTGAAGAGGGACCCTGGAGTCTCCTGATAGAATAAACATCCTAAAGAAACTCTATCCTAAGCATCTGCTGAGTGCAAATACAATGGAGTTTATTATTTCATAGATTCTAAACAAAAGGAGGTTAAATCAAGTTCGCCTGAAATAAACCAGCCTGTAATAAGAGCCTGGTATAAAAGAATCCAGCAGGAGGCTGTTGACCTTGTCTTCCTGACCCAGTTTCAAAGGTTGGTTGCTTTCCTTTGAAAGTCTGGCAGCCATATTTTAGGGAGCAACGTGTTATGGTTTAGATCTGGAATGTTCCCCCACAGCTCATGTGTGCAAAGCATGGTTCCCAGTGAGCAAGGTTCAGAGGTGGGGCAATGATCGGATCATGATGGTTCTGACCTCATCAGTGATTTAATCCATCTGATGAATTACTCCATTGAGACCTGAATGGACTACTGATAGGAGAACCCCAGTTGGAAGAAGCAGGTCACTGGAAACATGCCCTAGAAGGAAGGGCTTATCATCTCCCTGACCCTTTCTCCTCCCTCTGGCTTTCTAGCTGGCATAAGCTGAGCAGCTTTCCTATTTCACACCCTTCTGTGATGATGTTCTGCCTCTCTTCAGACCTAAAGCAATGGAACCAGGCAACCATGGATACCTGAGTGGGCATTTGTGGGAAGAAGATAAGAATTCTCTGATCCACAGCAAGAGTGAACAGACACATGGGGAAACTGGGGATCCTTTCTGTGGGAATGAGGGGGCAAAAAAAAGTTAAGAGAGGGCGTGAGAACATGGAGTGAAGAGGGACCCTCTTCAAAGAACCTCTGCAGAATGGAGTGTGAGGTATCATATGCATGGGTGACCTGGTATGTTACAAGATGCCAGTTGACTGGAATTTTGAGAGTTTTGGTACATGAAGATGAAGTGCCCTGTGTCCCTTTTTTAGGTTGGAAGTCTAAATTGCCCTCAGCTTCCTCCAATGTAGATAGATCTGATCCCACATCTTCACTCAACCTTCCCTGCCTGCCTGACATAGACTTCAGAAGACTATCAGGAGCACAGACTCCTTGTCCCAGGAGCTGAAGATTCACAACAGGCTCCATTCTCAGTCAAGAATATTTGAGATCTTCCTTTGGTGGTTGTTTTGTTCTGCTTCCCTCCCCTCGCCCCACACCCCAACTAAACTTTTAGGGGCTTGCTTGCTTCCTTCCTTCCTTCCTTCCTTCCTTCCTTTTTTCTTTCTTTTTGGTGCCTCTTCCTCCAATCAGTAATTTCTCAGTGCATCTTCATTAAGCTCAAAAATGCCTGGGCTGAAGCCAGAGTATAGAAAGTCAGCCATAGGAAGGGAATGAAGTGTTGATGTGAAACTGCTGGATCCTTAATAAGTCCAACAGGCCAGGCTCACATCCCTGAAGACTTGGCTCTTTCAAGCAGTTTCCTTCCTTCCCTGTCCCAAGCCCACTCTCCAAGCTGTGCTGTAAACCAACTAGGGCTAACTTCTTTCAGAACCTGCTCCTATGACTCCATCCCCACTTCCCCAGACAAGTGTGGTTTCAAAAGTCCAAATCCCATCACTGTTGCTCTCTAACTCAAAAATTTTTGTCTGCAACCAAAGCTCAAAAATGCTTTACCTGGTGTTTCAATTCTTGATCTTGACTTTGACATTAATATTCTTTGTTGTCATTGTTGCTTTTTTTTAATTGCACTTACAACATTCCTTCTCCTGCTGCAAAACAATTTTCTGCTTAAGGCTGTTGAGAATCTGCAAAAGAAATGGAAATTGCACAGTGGAGTGATAAACCTATAACCTATATTTCCTTCTAGTATTTTTAAAATTGTGCTGTTAATTTTTTTTATCAATCTGAAATTTACCTTTATGAAAGGTTGTTTTTTTTTTTTTTTCAAAATGGATAGTCCACTGTTTCTGCCCTGTTAGACTATTCACCCTTTTCCCACTTATTTAAAGATGCTAAATCTATCATACAAAAAAAAACCTCTACAGTCTTTCAGGACTCTTATTATCTTATTCTGTTGATATGTTTACCTATTCTAGTGGTCAGTAAATTACAGCCCCATTGGTCAAATCTGACCAACACCTGTTTTTGTAAAGCTTGTGAGCTAAGAATGGTTAATGTTTTTAATTTTTTTTTTAAATCAAGAGTAATATTTCCAAATACATGAAAAATATCTGAAATTAAAAGTTCAGTATTTGCAAATAAAGCTTTACTATGTACTGCATATGGCAGCTTTCCCATGGCACAACTCAGTGGGTGCAGCAAAAACCACATGACCCACACAACTGAACAGATTTACTATCTTTGCAAAAAAGTTTGTGCATTCTTGATGTAATATTAAACAAACATAACTTTGTCTAAATTAATCTTGTTTTATAAGTGTTTGGGGTTTTGATGTTTTGTTTGGGTTTTTATTTTTATTATTTATTTGTTTGTTTATTTATTTATTGGTTCTGGGGATTTAACCTAGGGACATTTTTCCACTGAGCTACATATTCAGACTTTTAAATTGTTTTTTAATTTTTATTTATGTATTTATGTATTTATTTATTTTGGGTACTAGGGATTGAACTCAGGGGCACTCAACCATGGAGCCACATCCCCAGACCTATTTTATATTTTATTTAGAGAAAGGATCTCATTGAATTGCTTAGCACCTCACCATCGCTGAGGCTGATTTTGAACTTGAGATCCTCCTGTCTCAGCCTCCTGGGCCCTGGGATTACAGAAGTGTGCCACTGGGCCTGGCTTTATTTTTTATTTTGTGAGAGAGTCTCACTAAGTTGCTCAGGTTGGTCTCAAATTTTCAATCCTCCCGCCTCAGCCTCCAGAGTTGTTGGGATTGCAGGCCCACACTGCCATGCCTGGCTTATAAATGTTTTGATATCTTTTAAATAGTGAAGATTCTAGTTTGTGGGACCTTAACCTCATATAATTTGGAGGACTTTGTTAAAAGAAAAAAAAAAAAAGAAAAGAATCCCAAATTACAGTTAGAAGAATAGGTATAAAATGAATGATCATGGAGAATGATGAAGAGATTAAAATAAATTGCACATTTTAAAGAGTTTGCAAATACTATAGACATCACAAAATGCAGAGAAATAATATGCTAGCATATTCATTAACTGTCCAACACATCTCTACATAATACTTTCTCCCTGCATTTTTGGTCTTATACACACTTTATCACCTTCTTCACATGACAACAACTTGGTAGGACTAGGGAGGCCTTGAATTTGCAAGCCTCTTGCCTCAGCCTCCCTAGTCACTGGGATTACAGGCATGCGCCACCATGCCAGGCTGTAATATTTTCTTCAGAGAGAATAGAAAAAGTCATTTAAACTTTGCTGTAACCCCGTTAATTGACATTTAGGATTTTTGATATTGATAGCTTTAAAAAGTTTCTTTCAACACCACACCTCATTATTGGTGAGTTGTAGAATTCTGACAATTTCATATAACTAATTTACAAAGCCCGAATGGTGTATTTGACCAAGCAAAAGTTTTGAGATTTTTGCCAAACTTGGATAAACCTCAAACTAAATTCATCTCTAAGCAGTAAAATTTCAGAGCATTTCAAGTTTCCTTATGCTGTGATTATTCTGAAAGACTTGAACTGGCAGTATTTGTTAACCAGTTTCATGTTAATATTCTTGTCCCAGTAGCAAATTATAGTTTTAAGTTATTTTTGTTGATCTTAATGTATTGTGTCAAATCAGCAATAAATGTAATTATTTTTTCAAGGTGTCCCTATGATTTCCTCTTCTTCATTATTTGGATTATTAATATATGAGCTTATTCATAACCTCTATCTAAAATATATCATTCTTTTGATAGTTATGACTTTTGGTAAAAAGTTTAAATAGCTTTGTTATTGATTTACAATTTCCAATTCAATTTTCTCCTCAGTGTCTACAGAATTTCTATTGTTTTTATAATTCATTTGTGATGCTCTGGTTTCCTATTTCATTTTTCCCTCTAACTTCTTTTCCTATTCTTTAATAAATGAATTTAAAGATGGCAAAAGAAGTTAACTTTTACACCCATCCAAATCAGAAGCCTACAGTATCTTTCATTGAGCTGTTTTAAAACTTATTTCCAAATTACATGTTTTAAAAGTGTCTCCAAAAAAAAAAAGTGTCTCTAAGTTTTATCCACTTTACTATAAATTTTGCTTCTCATTTCCTTTCTGGATTCTGTCTTCATGAATTTTAGAATTCTGACAATCCCATATAACTAATTTGCAAAGCCTGAGTGGTGTATTTGGTCTCTAGCTAAAGAAAGTTGAGTTTGAGACAGATATATGGGGTTCACAACAATTTCCCACATGATTTGCTCACTGCAAAGCCACCCCATCATAGAGAAACCTCCAGAATGACTGCTGTGCCCACATCCCATCCTGAAACTGTCCTGCTGCCTCTCCACCACTGGAAAAAAACTCTCAAGTGTGACACAGGAGACTAGAGCCGAAAGTCAAAATAAGAATTCCAACCATATTTCTCTGTTTTTACAAAATCATACAACTATGTCAACACACAGTTAAGTACCTCCCAGGACACCCCCTGGAAGGTCCGGGGAAACAAGGGATCTTGAGATTCAAGCTTCATTAGTTTCATGAGAAATTCAGCTCTGCTGGTAGGGCTTGTTTCTCCTCGTTGTCTATTTTCAGTGCTGTCTTGGCTCTCCATTTTCCCCTTTCCTATGTATTTGAGAATCAACTTGTCAAGTTCCATGAAAAAGCTTTGTTTGGATTTTATTGGGAGTGCACTGAAATTATATGCAAATCAGGGCTCTGTTCTCAATCCTCCAATACCGAATCTTCCCATTAAGACTGAGTCCGTTCCTGCACCCCTCTTCTAGACCCTTCAACAGGGTTTGCATTTCTCACACAAAGTGTCTTGCACTTACTTGTTATCTAAAAATACCCATTTTTGTTTGCTGATGTGGAATCATTTTTCTAAATTCTTTTGCTCTAATATTTTCCATTGTCTAAGCAGATGATGATTTTGTTTACAGCAAAAGCACACTTTTATCTCTGCTTTTCCCATATTTGAAACCCTTTCTTTATTTTTCTTGTCTTACTTCACTAAATGAGGCCCCAAGTACAATGCTCTTGTTTTCAGCAGCTACTGCTATCTCATAAAGGGAATTGCTCTGCATTTCTACTTTTCTAAGAGGCTTCTTAAGATTAGTGGATTTTTTATTTGCTTGAGATGGACATTGAATTAGAATTAATACTTTACATTATGTGAATTGGAATAAGCAAGTCATTTTTCCCTCTATTAGTGTGATTTACATAAATAATTTTTCTAATATTTCTTTTATATTCCTTTCTTAGTAAATACAGATTATCCTTTTAATAAAGGGTTTGAATAAATTTGATAATATATTATTGAATATGTTTGTGCCTATTGTTTTGATTTTCCTGTAATTCTTACCAATTTTGGAATTAGGATGAAAGAGCCTCTCAAACGAGCTATCTGACTTTCCATATTTTTCTGTAACTCTGGGAGAATTCATGTAACACATGATTTATTGTTCCTTTAAATATTTTGGAGAACACATATTGTCTAGACCCACATCATTTTTATAGATAAATCTCTGACTATCTTTAATGTTCTATGTTCACTGGTTTACTTGGATTTCCTATTTAATAAGCCAATTGTGTTAATGTGTATTTTCTTGAAAAATCATGTTTCATCTATATTTGCAATTAATTAGTATACACTTACAATTTTCAGTTGTTCCATGGCATTATTCCCCATTTAACTCAAATGTTTATGTTCTGTCTCATCCTTCATTAAGTAAATTTGCCAAATAATTTGTTTATTTTGTTGATCTTTTTTTTTTAAAAAAAAAGCACATTTTGGTTCCATGGATCAAATTTGCTTCTTTGTTTCTTCTGTTTCTTACTTTTTTTTTTTTTGGTACTGGGGATTGAACCCAGGAGCACTTTATCACTGAGCTATATCACCAGTCATTTATATTTATTCATTTTCTGAGACAGGGATTTGCAAAGTTGCTGAGGGTCTTGCAAACTTACTAAAGCTGGCCTTGAACTTGTGCTCCTCCTGCCTCAGCCTCCTGATTCACTGGGATTACAGGCATGCACCATCATGACTGGTGCTTATCTTTCATTTCATTAATTTATTTCTCCATAGGGAAAAGGGTGTCCTTAGAGTGTTTATCCTTTTTCCTAGTTTCTTGAGTAAAATATTTTGTTTATTGATATTTAACCTTTCTCATTGACTCACAAATGCACTTAAAGCTACAGCTTCTCCTCTGGCACTTAGTGGTCACATTTCACTGTTTTCCTGTATAACACTCCTGTTGTTGTTCACTTCTAGCCTTGGCAAAGTAAAACTTCTCTTTAAATAAGTTATGAACCATGTAGACCGGAAGAGGAGAGGTTGATAAATCTGACTACCTCAATACTAAAATAGTTTAAATTTTAAGGTCAAAAGAGAAAAAACAGACATGGTAGAACAATTTAATATGCATATATGTTAATTCCTACAATTAATTTTTAAAAATATGAAATATGATAATAGGCAAATGATATGAACATAATTTTATAGAAGAGGAAATAAAATATATTAGAGAAAGATATAATATTCCAAACAATCTATTAAAGGGAAATAAAAACCTCAGCTTGAAGCACTTTCTCACCAACAGACTGGCAAAGCGGGGAGTCCTTGAGAAGAGAGTATGCAAGAAGTTAGGCCTCAAAATCTATACAAAGAAAATTCCATAGCCATTCACTTAAATACCCTCTAAACTAGGACCAGAAGGGAACTTCTTTGATCTGATAAGGGGTATCAATAAAACAACCAAAGACTGACATCATATTCACTATGAAATAGAGAGTAATTCCATGCTAATATCAGGAACAAGGGAAATGCACATTATTTCTAGTCAACATCAGACTGAATGTCCTAGACATTGCACTAAAGTAAGAAAAATAAATAGTATGAAAAAAAAAAGGAAAGGTGCCTCTATATGTAGGTGACATAATTATTTACATTCAAAATATTGAGGAATCTCTGAACCAACTAGCAACATTAAATGAATTTTAATAAGATCACAGAATAAAAAACAATATACAAAATCCAACCATAGTTTCATATTCTAACGGCAAAAGATTAGAATACAAAGTGTAAAACTTTCTTTTATAAATGCAATGAAGTATGTAAAATACTTAGGAATAAATTTTAAAAAGATATACAACACCTGTACATTCAATGATTTAAAAAAATCTGAGAATTAGTAAACTTAAAGAAATAAAGAGTTATATCCTGTCGATGCATTAGAAAAATCAATCTTCTTAAGATGTCAGTACATCCTAAATTGATCTCTAAATGCCATTTCCAATCAAATTCCAATAGGCTATTTTTGTAGAAATTGTAAAGCTGACTATAAAAATTAAATGGAAATGCAAAAGACCTAGAATATTCAAAGCAACCTTAAAACAGACATGCTTTGAAATACTTATACTCCCTGATTTCTAAACTTACTATAAAGCTTTAGTAACCTAGATAGTTGGTACAAGTGAGCAATGATCCAAATAGAAAGTATAGAAATTAACCCATAAACACATATGTACACATTTTAACATATATTAAGACAATTCACTGGAGAAAGGATTGTTTGTTCAAACAAAGGTGATGGAACATTTGGGTATGTATATAAAAAAATTTTTTAAAAAACATGTCAATCGATACATCATCAATGGGAACAGACTAGAGAGCCCAGAAACAGACCTACATTTTCCAATGATTTGATTTTTGACAAATATATGAAAAAATTCAAACAAATGTCTTTTTAATAAATGATATTAGAATTATTAGATATCCATATGGAAAAAAAATCAGGACCTTACACCCCTGCATCACACCAAACAAAAGAATTCATTCAAGATTTATCAGAGAGGGCAATCCAAGATGGCAGACTAGAGGGTGACTGCATCTCCAGTCGCTCCAGAACCCAGGATTCAAGTAGGGGAGGCATTGAGAGACTCGGACTAAAATAGAGCCACGGGTGAGTCTCGCCCACCGGGTAAAGCTCGGCCTGAGCGGCAGGCCCGGATAGAGGTGGCTTATTGGAGCAGGGCAGGGCAGCTAGAGTCTTCCCCAGGCAGCCCTGCGCACTCTGGCGGTGGGCCCCTCCCACACGGTCAGCTTCTCCAGCTTCTCCAGCTTCTCGAAGCAGGCCACCCAGTGAGAGCCTTTCTGATCAGAACCAGCTCCAACTCCCGGAGCCAGCGCGGCATGCTCTGGGCCAAAATCGGCTTCAGGGACCAGGACAGGGCAGCCAGGGACTTCCCCAAGCAGCCTGGCCCCCTGTGGCGGGAGGCGCCTTTCAAGGCTAGCTTCTTACAGCAGACCGCCCAGTGAGAGCCTTTCTACACAGAGCCAGTCACAAGTCCCCAAGCCAATGGAGAGCTTCGACCCACAAGCAACCTCTGGGATCAGGGCAGGGCAGCCAGAGACTTCTCCAGGCCATCCTGCCCCCTCCGACCGCAGGCTCTTTCCACGGGGTGATCCAAGATGGCAGACTAGAGGGTGACTGCATCTCCAGTCACTCCAGAACCCAGGATTCAAGAAGGGGAGGCATTGAGAGACTCGGACTAAAATAGAGCCACGGGGTGAGTCTCCCCCACTGGGTGAAGCTCGGCCTGGGCGGCAGGCACAGATAGGGGCGGCTTATCAGAGCAGGGCAGGGCAGCTAGAGTCTCCCCCAGGTAGCCTTTCACACTCCGGTGGTGGGCTCCTCCCACACGACCAGCAGCATGGTGCAGGACCCCAGTGAGAACCTTTCCGCACAGAGCCAGCTCCAAGTCCTGGAACCAGTAGGGGGCTAGGGGCAGCTTTCTTCAGAAGCACTGCATTATCAAGTTCCTCCAAGACTTCAGGTTACTGAAGGCTGGGAAGTGATACACTGGAAATCTACAGGGACACTATAAGCCAATAGAGGAACTCTGCAATATCTCAGGGTCCCACTGATATCTGAACAATATGAGAAAACAAGGGAAGAAAATGTCCCAAACAAACCTAGGTACGATATCAATAAAACCCAATGACAGCACAGCAGAAGAAATATCAGAAAGGGAGTTCAGAATGTACATAATTAAAACAATCAGGGAGCAAATGAAGAGATGAAAGAGCAAATGCAGACATTGAAGGAGGAGATGAAAGAGCAAATTCAGGCATTAAATGATCACACCAATCAACAGTTAAAAGACCAAATACGGGAAGCAAGAGATCATTTCAATAAAGAGTTAGAGATACTGAAAAAAAAACAAACTGAAATCCTTGTAATGAAGGAAAAAATAAACCAAGTTAAAAACTACATAGAAAGCATAACCAATAGGATAGAACACCTGGAAGACAGAACCTCAGACATTGAAGACAAAATATTTAATCTTGAAAACAAAGTTGGCCAAACAGAGAAGATGGTAAGAAATCATGAACAGAATCTACAAGAATTATGGGATATCATGAAAAGGCCAAATTTAAGAATTATTGGGATTGAGGAAGGCTTAGAGAAACAAACCAAAGGAATGAACAATCTATTCAATGAAATAATATCAGAAAATTTCCCAAATCTGAAGAACGAAATGGAAAACCAAGTACAAGAGGCTTATAGGACTCCAAATATACACAATTACAACAGACCCACAACAAGGCATATTATTATGAAAATACCTAACATACAAAATAAAGACAGAATTTTAAAGGCCGCGAGAGAAAAGGGGGAAACCAATAAGAATATCAGCAGATTTTTCAATCCAGACCCTAAAAGCTAGAAGGGCCTGGAACAACATTTTTCAAGCCCTGAAAGAAAATGGATGCCAACCAAGAATCTTATACCCAGCAAAACTTACTTTCAGATTTGACGACAAAATAAAATCCTTCCATGATAAACAAAAGCTAAAGGAATTTACAAAAAGAAAGCCGGCATTACAGAACATTCTCAGCAAAATATTCCATGAGGAAGAGATGAAAAACAACAATGCAAATCAGCAACGGAAGGAACTAGCCTAAAGGAATAGCCAAATAAAGGAGAAACCAAATCATGTCAAAAAACAAAAATGAGTCAAATGACTGGGAATACAAATCATATCACAATAATAACCCTGAATGTTAATGGCCTGAACTCATCAATCAAAAGACATAGACTGGCAGATTGGATTAAAAAGAAAAATCCTACAATATGCTGCCTGCAAGAGACTCATCTCATAGAAAGAGATACCCATAGACTAAAGGTGAAAGGATGGGGAAAAACATACCATGCACATGGACACAGCAAAAAAGCTGGAGTATCCATCCTCATTTCAGATAATGTGGACTTCAAGCCAAAACTAGTCAGAAGGGATAAAGAAGGACATTTCATACTGCTTAAGGGAAGCATAAATCAGCAAGACATAACAATCATAAATATCTATGCCCCGAACATTGGCTCATCCATGTACGTCAAACAAATCCTTCTCAATTCCAGAAATCAAACAGACCACAACACAATAATACTAGGCGATTTTAACACACCTCTCTCACCACTGGATAGATCTTCCAAACAAAAATTGAATAAAGAAACCATAGATCTCAATAACACAATCAACAATTAAGACTTAACCAACATATATAGAATATACCATACAACAAAGAACGAATACACTTTCTTCTCAGCAGCACATGGCTCCTTCTGTAAAATAGACCATATTTTATACCACAAAGCTACTGTTAGCAAATACAAGAAGATAGAGATACTACCTTGTACTCTATCAGATCATAATGGATTAGATTAGAAATAAATGACAGAATAAAAAACTGAAACTTCTCCAATACCTGGAGATTAAATAATACACTATTATATGATGAATGGATAACAGAAGACATCAGGAGGGAAATAAAAAATTCTTAGAAGTAAACGAGAACAAAGACACATCATATCAAAATCTCTGGGACACTATGAAAGCAGTACTTAGAGGAAGATTTATTTCATGGGGCGCATTCAACACAAGAAGTAGAAATCAACAAATAAACGACTTAACACTACAGTTCAAAGCCCTAGAAAAAGAAGAGCAGACCAACACCAAAAGTAGCAGAAGACAGGAAATAGTTAAAATCAGAGCCGAAATCAACAAAATTGAAACAAAAGAAACAATCGGAAAAATTAACAAAATAAATAATTGGTTCTTTGAAAAAATAAACAAAATTGATAAACCCTTAGCCACACTAACAAAGAGAAAGAGGGAGAAAACTCAAATTACTAAAATTCAGAATGAACAAGGAAATATCACAACAGACCGAGAGAAATACAAAACATAATTAGAAGCTATTTCGAAAATCTATACTCCAACAAAAAAGAAAACCTCAAAGACATCAACAAATTTCTAGAGACATATGAATTACCTAAACTGAACGAGGAGGACATACACAACTTAAATAAATCAATTTCAAGCAATTAAATAGAAGAGGTCATCAAAAGCCTACCAACAAAGAAAAGTCTGGGACCAGATGGGTTCTCAGCCGAGTTCTACAAAACCTTTAAAGAAGAGCTCATCCCAATACTCCTCAAAGTATTCCATGAAATAGAAGAGGAGGGAACCCTCCAAAACTCGTTCTATGAAGCCAATATCACCCTGATACCTAAAACAGACAGAGAAACATCGAGGAAAGAAAATTTCAGACCAATATCCTTAATGAACATCGACGCAAAAATTCTCAACATAATTTTAGCAAATCGCATACAAAAATATATTAAAAAGATAGTGCACCACGATCAAGTGGGTTTTATCCCAGGGATGCAAGGTTGGTTCAACATCCAGAAATCAATAAATGTCATTCACCATATCAACAGACTTAAAGTTAAGAATCACATGATTATTTCAATAAATGCAGAAAAGCATTCGATAAAATACAGCACTCCTTCATGCTCAAAACACTAGAAAAAATTGGGGTAGTGGGAACATTCCTTAACATTATAAAGGCCATCTACGCTAAGCCCATGGCCAATATCATTCTAAATGGTGAAAAACTGAAAGCATTCCCCCTAAAAACTGGAACAAGGCAGGGATGACCTCTTTCACCACTTCTATTCAACATCGTCCTTGAGACTCTAGCCAGAGCAATTAGACAAACCAAAGAAATTAAAGGGATACGAATTGGAAAAGAAGAACTCAAACTATCCCTGTTCACTTATGACATGATTATATATTTAGAGGAACCTGAAAATTCCACCAGAAAACTTTTAGAACTCATAAGTGAATTCAGTAAAGTAGCAGGTTACAAGATCAATGCTCATAAATCCAATGCATTTTTATACATAAGTGATAAATCTTCAGAAAAAGAAATTAGGAAAACTACCCCATTCACAATAGCATCAAAAAAATAAAATACTTGGGAATCAATCTCACAAAAGAGGTGAAAGACCTCTACAATGAGAACTACAGAACACTAAAGAAAGAAATTAAAGAAAACCTTAGAAGATGGAAAGATCTCCCATGTTCTTGGATAGGAAGAATTAATATTGTCAAAATGGCCATACTACCTAAAGTGCTATACAGATTCAATGCAATTCCAATTAAAATTCCAATGATGTACCTTGCAGAAATAGAGCAAGCAATTATGAAATTCATCTGGAAGAATAAAAAACCCAGAATAGCTAAAGCAATCCTCAGTAGCAAGAGCGAAGTAGGGGGTATCGCCATACCAGATCTTCAACTCTACTACAAAGCAATAGTAACAAAAACGGTATTGTATTGGTACCAAAATAGACAGGTAGATCAATGGTACAGAATAGAGGACACAGACACAAACCCAAATAAATATAATTTTCTCATACTAGACAAAGGGGCCAAAAATATGCAATGGAGAAAAGATAGCCTCTTCAACAAATGGTGCTGGGAAAACTGGAAACTATACAACAGAATGAAATTAAACCCCTATCTCTCACCCTACACAAAACTCAACTCAAAATGGATCAAGGACCTCAGAATCAGACCAGAGACCCTGCATCTTATAGAAGAAAAAGTAGGTCCAAATCTTCAACTCGTTGGCTTAGAATCAGACTTCCTTAACAGGACTCCCATAGCACAAGAAATAAAAGCAAGAATCAACAACTGGGATAGATTCAAACTAAAAAGCTTTCTCTCAGCAAAGGAAACTATCAGAAATGTGAAGAGAGAGCCTACAGAGTGGGAGAAAATCCTTGCCACACATACTTCAGATAGAGCACTAATTTCCAGAATCTATAAAGAACTCAAAAAACTCTACATCAAGAATGCAAATAATCCAATCAACAAATGGGCTAAGGAAATGAACAGACACTTCCCAGAAGAAGATCTACAAGCAATCAACAGATATATGAAAAAATGTTCAACATCTCTAGTAACAAGAGAAATGCAAATCAAAACCATCCTAAGATTCCAGCTCACCCCAATTAGAATGGCGATTATCAAGAACACAAGCAACAATAGGTGTTGGCGAGGATGTGGGGAAAAAGGTACACTCTTACATTGCTGGTGGGGTTGCAAATTAGTGCAGCCACTCTGGAAAGCAGTATGGAGATTCCTCAGAAAGCTTGGAATGGAACCACCATTTGACCCAGCTATCTGACTCCTTGGCCTATACCCAAAGGACTTAAAATCAGCATACTACAGAGAAACAGTCACATCAATGTTCATTGCTGCTCAATTCACCATAGCCAGATTGTGGAAACAACCTAGATGCCCTTCAGTTGATGAATGGATAAAGAAACTGTGGCATATATACAATGGAATATTACTCTGCAATGAAGAATGATAAAATTGTGGCATTTGCAGGCAAATGGATGAAATTGGAGAATATCATGCTAAGTGAGATAAGCCAATCTCAAAAAAACTAAAGAATGAATGATCTCGCTGATAAGTGGATGAGGACATATAATGGGGGGTGGGAGGGGTTAGCGTTAGGGTTAGGGTTAGGTTTAGGGTTAGGGATAAGGAGGGTGGTAAGAATGTAGGAAGGAAGGACTGTATAGAGGGAAAAGAGGGGTGGGAGGGGTGGGGGGAAGGGAAAAAAATAATGAATCAAACATCATTGCCCTATGTAAACTTATGATTACACAAATGGTATGCCTTGACTCATGTACAAATAGAGAAACAACATGTATCCCATTTGTATACAATAATAAAAAAAAATTAAAAAAAAATTTATCAGAAACACAAATGTAAAAGAAACAAATTATAAAACGTTTCTTTATAATCTAGTCTTTTCACCACTAATTATTTATATAAAAGACATTGAAACATATGTACACAACAAGACTTGTATGATAGCAGTTATGGGCCTTTTCCGTAATAATCCCAAACTGGAATTGGCCAAGGTGTTCATCACTAGAAGAATGAATAAGCATATGGAAGTACATTCACACCTTCTACTAATACACAGCAATAAAAAAACTAACAGTTTACAAATACCCATGATATCATAAATGAATTTTGAAGACATTATTCTGAATGACAGAAATTTTACACAAAATGTTTATACTGTGAGATTTCATTTATATGAAGCCCAGGAACAGGCAAAATCAATCCACAGCATGGAACATAACTAGAAGAGTCATTACCTTTGGAAGGTAAGAGCAATGTCTGACTGACAAGGGAACATTTTGAGGTGATAGCTAAGTTCAGTATCTTTATAGGAATTTAAGCTACACAAAATGTATGCATTTGTCAAAATTCATGTTGTCTCCAGATAGGTGCATTTCGTTGTAGGTAAATTGGATTTAAAAGGGAAAAATACCATAAACAAAAATTGAACTACAGTCCTGACATAAGTGCCAAAATATTTATAGGAGTGTAGTGATATTATACTTGACTTTGAAATGTACCAAAAATAAAATGGATCAATAGATGGATAGAGTGATGGAAAAATAGAAATCTGATAACTATAACAATGTTAATGGTGGAGATGGAATGGTGTGTTTATGGGTGACCTTTCAAAGTTGAAAATTCTTTTCAACTTCTCTTTGTATTTGAAATTTTTCATAGTAAAATATTAGGGAAAAAAAAAAGGAAATACCCAATCCCTTAAACTTCCAAAGCTTGAATGTTGTAGAAGCCCTAGCTGCCCATATGATGATACAGCCCAGCTGGCTTCTGCATCTGTAATAAATTCAGACAAAAGGGTCTCTTTCTTTCTATGGCCCCTGTCCTTTGAAAAATAAGTCAGAATACATGGTTTCCTCTAATATTTAAGCATTTATTTATGACTTAAAATTCATAAGTAGAATAGTAGAGAAAAGCTGAGAAACAAACACATTTGGAATTTGACAAATGCCTTTCTGCCAACATAAGGGAGAAGCTAGATCCTGAGATATTATGTACTTTGAAAGAAACAGTCAATTATAGTTTTCAGAAGTAATAAACCTATAGTTGGTTTTAAAAAATCAGATGTACGTGAAGAGCTGGAGTTTACCTCCAATCCATCTATTAATGCTCCCTGGCTGAGCAATCCGCTTCTGGAAGATAAAAGTCTTTGTAAAAGGATTTTCTGCAGCATGGGATCCAAAGATGCAGACAGGAGGGCTTCAGGTAGAAATCAGAGTTAGGAGAGAAACAGTACTGAGAGAGGAGCTGAGAGCCAACGCAATTGAGGTCATAACAAAGTTGACTTCAAAGCTTTGCTAACACGATCTTTTTTTGTTGGCATTGCTTTGGAGTCTTTGTGTCCCAGATTTTCCTGTTTAGTTCCAGGCTCTGGTATGTAGGCTCATTTTGTTAAAAACATCCCAGTATATGTACAACTAAACTCATGTTCCTCTGGATATGTTTGCTAAAAGTCTTTCATATTAATAAATCACCAGATCAAAATAATTTTTGAACAAGTTTCATTCCATTTATTTTTTTGTTTCAATCACAATTAGAGTCACATTAGTGGTATTAGGAATTTCTATTTATTGCATCGCTACTGTGTGGAACAGGTAGTGTATGTAGCATATGCCTACACTACCTCTAAGTTTCAAAATATACCATAAATGTCAGAGTCACACACTGCGAAATCACAACACAGACTGGATCAGTGCCTCATGTCATTCAGTAGGTCTGTAATGGGGTCAGTATTTGAATCACATTGGTTTATCTCCAAAATTCATGTTCTTCTCATTACATCGTCTTCAAGCATTCTATATATTCTGCTTCCACTTTGTATCTCTATCCACTCATCTGAAGACTTGGGTCTCACTGTTGAAAGCAATAGCTCTAGATAGGTGATTCACAGTCAAAGCCGGGAAGGCCATCTCTTGCTTAGGAAGCCAACTTGAGAGAAGGTCCCTGGGATGCAGGGTAAGACTTGGCCTTCATAACCTCTAGAAAATACAAGATGCATCTTTTACCTTGAAGGACTGGAGAAGAGCTGACATCGGGCCTTCCTGAGTATGATAGGCATATTCCAGGCAGTTCAAACTAGTGAAGTAAATCATTCCAGGAAGAATCCCCTCCCACAGTGCACACAGTTCTGTGGTTTAAATCTGTTGTGAGATGCAAACCAAGAACATGCTCTTCTACCAGGACTTGGTCAATTAGTCATTAATTTGAGGATTCCCCAAGTCATGCAACTTAACTTGACTTAACCAACTAACTTTTCTTTGGAAAAAAAGTTTTCTTGTTTTTTCCCCTTCCATGGTTAAGATTCTATGACATTAGGAGTTTTCAATTGCACTTTGAAATAAGGGTTTGCAGAAACGGATTCCCATCAATTATGCTAACTAATTCCTAATAAAACATGCAACCTTCAAAGAAATTTCTAACATAATATTGGGGATGAGAATTGTGGCAGGCAACTCACTCAGTGGAATGAGTCCAGTTCCAAATGTAGCTCTCATCAGGCACCTGCTCTGTGTTGGGCACAGGGCTGGATGGTTTGTCTGTACTTCATTTTAATATTATAGCAGCTATGGAAGGTCAATATTTTTATTCACATTTCAACATAAGAGCCATTGAATCTCAGAGAATTTAACTTGACTAGTGAATATATGGCAAAATCCAGATTCAAGTTCAGGTTTTACTCCAAGTGCAGTGTTCCCGCCAACATATCCTAAATCTTTGCTTTTAGATCTGCAAACCTTGGAAATTGCAAAATATTGTTGGAAGGGTTAGTTTTCCTGACATGAGTAAGGCATATCATTATAGAAGGTAAAGCCACTATGGCAATGACTCATTAACTAGGGAAATTTTTGCTTTTCGGGGGACAAGGCAATGCCTGGAAATGTCCTTGGTTGTCACTACTAGGGACATGCTGCTGGTATCCAGTGGATAGAGACCAAAGATACCAAACAACCTACAATACACAGGACATCCCACAACAACAAACTAGAACATGACCTAAAATGTTAAAGAGTGGCACCAAGGTTGAGAAGACCTGAACTATGTTACAGAGAGAGGAGATGAAGAAAGGATTGGGAATGCATGTGAAATAATACTGAAAATGTACTATAGCGTGAGAGATGTTCTCTTTCTTTTGATGTCTTTCACCCCAATCCAAAAGAATCAAAATTTGAGAGCAAATATCATTTATCATTGATATGACAAAGTATAAACACCCCAAACCAGTCATATAAGGTTCTACAAGCTAGATACTGTCTAGGAAAGTGGGTAGACCTTCAAAGCTAAAATCTACCAAGCTATTGACCTATAGGCTGTGTGGCCTGGGTGAATAATGAGAGGCAACCACACAGTAAAGACTCACTGCCTGAAAGACACAAGTCTGTATGTAGGTAGATGCATGCTGCAGTCTTCCAAATGTCTACAGTTTCTGTTGTGATCAACAAAACACAAATTCATTTGGAAACACTACTAGAATATATTGGCATCAGTTGTCTTTTGAATCAGTAATTAAATAATTAAATTATGGTTCTGGAGAATGGCAGTGGGGGCAGGAGCAGGGAATAGTGACCTAAAAGCCTTTTGTAGAAGTATATAATCCAGACAGAGCCTGAGATTCCATAGGGTCCTATATGGAAACCACAGCCAGACCCGATAGATTATTAACCATGTCCATTCTATGGGAGAAAGTGTAGAGTTAATTTTAGTTGGTGGAGCAAATTTTTCTGATTAATTCTGATAGCAAATTAGACTTTAGCATGTTAACCAAGTCTGGGTATTCTGGGTAGCCAGTTTTCCAAATTCTCAAAACAATCCAAACCCACCAACTGGGTCCAGCCCTTGACCTCAACCAACATGCATCCCTTCCTTCCCCATAGAGAAATGACCCTCCTATCTGTTTCCTGGCAGAAGCCTTCATTTCTGGAAATAAATGTCTCTGCCTTCCAACTTTATGAAGCTGAGAATGTAATTTAAAGATAGAAGAAAGGAGCTGGACTCAGAAATAATACCTTCACATAAACTCCAGAGTAAAACTAATCTGGTTGTTTTATAAAACACCTGAAACTTAATAACCCCATTTAAAGTGTTTCTTAAAATCCTGACAATCATCTTGCCAAATGTGCTAGTGGTGTGGAAACACAACCAACCATGTGCTCTGCCATCCAAGAAACTGCTCAAAACAGTGTCTACACAGGGTGCTGTGTGTGGGCCTTGGGGCAGCTCCAGTCCACAGGACCTAGACCTGGGTCAAATCCCAACTCTGAGTCAATCTTGTTCTATGATGTTCAACTATTAGAAGTTGGATATGAAGTGGCCCCCAAAACTCACGGTAAGACAATGTAAGATGTTCAGAGGTGAAATGATTAGGCACTGATCTGGATTAACTGAGTGGTAACTGGAAGTAGGTGGGGTGTGGCTGTAGGAAGTATGTCCCTGTGCCTTTGGGGTTTAGGTAAGCCGAGTGCTCTCGTGTTTCTCTCTCTCTCTCTCTCTTTCTCTCTCTCTCTCTCTCTCTCTGACTCTTTCCCTCTCTAACTCTCTCTCTCCTTCTCTTTCTCTCTCCCACATCTTCCTGGCTGCCATGTCCTAAGCTTCTTCCCTTCACCAAGCCCTTCCTTCATGAAGTTCTGCTTCAATTCAGGCCCAGAGCTGTGGAGTCAGACAACCATGAACTGAACCTCTAAAACTGTGAACCAAAATAAAATTTGCCTTTTCCAAATTGTTCTCACCAAATCTTTTGGTCACAGCAATGCAAAACTGACTAAAACAACCACTTAACTGCTCTAAGCCTCAGTTTTTCCACTGTAAAGTGAGATGAATATACCACATCACAGGATTTTTGCGAAGGTTAAAAGACTTAGTATGTGTTTGAATCAGTGTCTTCACGTCCTGCAGCATTTAAGTCACCTTTTTTTCCATGAATATTCAAAAACCATAGTCAGAGGTCACCCACTACACACAGAGGGGAAGTACAGTACCATTGTCATGGTCCCAAAGATTCCTGGAGCCAAGCAAACCACTTAGGTTTCACACCCACTTCTGAATACCATGTGCATATTTCCATTCCTTCTACGTCCTCCTGCTGGGTGACTCACCAGTAATCCTGACGGAGATGGCTCAAGCCTGTGGCTGCTCTGCTTTCACTGCTCAACTCAGCCTCAGTCTGAAACAGTCCCTTCTCCTTCTTTCCTAAAGTTCAACTCACCCAAGGCATGTGGGTATAGAGCATTTGCCAAGGCAGGGAGCAGGGCTTAATAATTGTTTGTGGTGGGGCAGTACGGGGAATGTAGGATATCTAGCAGCAATCTCGACTTTCTACCCATGGATTCAGTAGCACCCTGAGCCCTAATTATGACAGCCACACATGCCTCCGGACATTATCACATGTTTAAGGAGGTCTAAATTGTGACGCCACTGTCTTCTTGAGAACTCTCACTGTAGGATGACACTTACAAATAGATGAGACTACAGCATAAAGGAAAATGCAGGTAGACAGCACAAGGCCTTCCCTCTCCTGTGCTGGGTACTTCTCCTGATCCCCTTCCTTCCACCTTTTCTCTTTGATGGGCTCCATCACCCATCTCAATCCTCTTAGGCCTGTTGTTTTATTCTGTAGAGTAATTGAACTCTTTCTTAATCTCAACCTACTCTTACCTAGTTAAGCCCACATTTTATGACTACCAACCTCAACAAAATACTTTCCTTAAAAAGAAAAGAAGTCTCTGTGTCTCCTCATATAATTCTTGCAGTTGTGAGCAACAAAGTCAGCCTTCGGTATGGAAATGGGACCCAGCACCACCTGCAGAAAGTACCACGGAGTGCCACACAGAGGAGACAGTACATTGTAACTAACTACTGTCACCATTTTCAACAGCAATAATACATGTCTGCCAGCTTTCTCTGTGTCCTGCTAGATGTCCTCCAAAGAGAAACTTCCTCAGTTCTTCTTGACTTTGGAATTGGCCTGTGACTGTTCATTAAAAGCAGACCTTCTTCAACCTGTGATATTGAGAATTGACAGGAAAAACAGCTTCCAACAATAAAAATGTCTTCTGCTTAATACAGAGAGTCACACACTTTATAATCCTTATTGAGGATCTGGGAAGTGTGTGTGTGTGTGTGTGTGTGTGTGTGTGTGTGTGTGTAGGAGAAGTTGAGGGACAGGGGTCCGTGGATCAGTGCAGGGAGGTTAGATTGAGGAGCACACACTGTCAATTGAATAAAAAAAGGATTTAACCCTGTTGCACCTCCAAAGAAGACCCATTCCTCTCTTTGCCAAAGCTCGGTGAAGCCAGCCAAGTGCAGATTGCTGATGCTGTGGCTTTGTTTTAAGGCTTCCTTGTCCTTGTCTTGTAGTTTCCAGTTTCAGGAGTTTAAGTGTCTCCCTTTGCCAATAACATTTCCCCTGATGCTTATGTTCTTTCCATCTGACTTCTATAGATCACTTCCTCCCAGTCCTTAAGTGGAAAAACCCACAGTAGCTGTGTCTCCATGCTGGCCAGCACCTCAACATGGGTCACTTCTAAGCACATCCCAGTTGGATCAAGGCTCATCCCTGACCCAGGTGTTCCCCAGGAAGACCTATGGCATCACACCTGACTGTCACAGGTCATAAAATCACAGAGCTGTAAGGGGATCAAGGAAGCCTTTAATTCTATCTAGTCACATAACAGCCTGGGGAATAGGGATCAAGAGTGGTATGGGACTTGCCCAGTACCATCCCAATTGTTAGCAAGGGTGAGGACTTTAATTCAAATCATTTTATTCCTGATTCACATTAGAAAATTTTACTCTTCATTCCACATTGGAATTTCTTGGAAGCAGGAAGTTCACTCTGGAATAATCCAGTCTGGGACTGCTTCGGTACATGCAGCCTTCCTGAAGTGTTCGGAATCTTTAGGACTTTGAGCCTGCTGGAAGTCACTTCAACATGTCACCTCCTCCAATCAAGTCCCCTTTGACTGACACAATGGCCAGGCCCAAGGCAGAGTTGCTGTTAGCTAATTACTGCAACACTCTGTCTTATCTTTCACCAAAGTTGTTTCTGAATAATTGTACGTATTCTATTATTGCATGTTGCATAGGCTCTGGATTCAAATCCCCTTTCAGTGGATTCTCATCAGCCATGGTGGCAGCTGTGATGAAGGAGAAATCCACACCCAGTTTTAATTCTTCTTCTTCTTCTTCTCCTTTTTTTTTTCTGTTGTTGTTAATGAAATCACATTTTCTCATTTACTTCTGTAATAACTCCCATGAAGCATTAATGCCTCTTTATTTCTGATTGGTCTTTAATTGATGGTGGCTTTTCACACATTGGTTTTATGATTTTCCACTCTCTCCCTAAAACAAGCAGTTTGTGATCTATAAGGGCACATTTAAATGTCTGAGGAGGGAGGCTACAGCGAGAGGCTGTTATGAAGTCACTGCTATTTAAACATAACACTGGGCAGGTCCCTGGGTAAGCCAAAGACTCATTATGTTATGAAAATAATTGCCTTTTAATTGGCCTGCAAGGTAACTATAGATTCTTTTCTTTCTTTATCAGTCTTCTTTGGGGCAACTTGTAGAATAGAACAATCCATAGAGTTAATTTGATAACTGAGGTTTAACACTCTGCAGTTTATTTACTTTGTCTAGTAGAGCAAATTATTAAATCTCTCTGTCCCTCAGTGTCCCCATCTGTGAAATGAAATTGTCATGACAATTAAATGACAGCACAAACTCCCTCTGTCTTTGCCTCTTGTCATTTCTTTCTCAGAGCCACTAACTTCTCAGGCTAGTAGAGACAAAGGCAACCAGTTTGAAGACAAGATGCTTCTAACCCAACTGCTGTCCTGTCCCCAATTTAAGCTAATGGGACCGTCATACCTCTTCCTCCCTGTGAGTGGGTCCTACAACCCTGTTCTATCATCAGCACCAAAGCTGCTGAACCCCCAAACTTAAAAGGCATTTTCCTGGCCCCCAGATTTTTCACACTGTGCCTACCACCTAAGACATCTTTCCTCCTTGGTTAATTCTTCAAACTCATTGAACGTTTTAAAAAATGACTCAAGCCCCACCTTTCCTGTATGAAACCTGCCCTAACCAACACTCTTTCATGGCAGAGTGAACCCCTCCTGCTAGGCCTTGTGAAAAGGATCAGTCATTGGCTCTTTAAGTCTCTTTTGAGTTTTCCTATGTACACATTTGTCTCTTTCAATTAGTTGGTGAGATTCTTATGGGAAATGACCTTGATTTATTCTATAGGTATACCCATTATAGAAGAAAATAGATGATCAGTAAACATCTGTTGAGTGAGAGAGTGAGTGAATGAATGAATTGTTGTTGGATTTGATTGATGCTAAAACAGGGTTGTAGGACCCACTCACAGGGAGGAAGAGGCATGCCAGGGGAAGCAGTGACTGACCCTGAAGACCAGCAATGGGTCACATGGTAGTCCCATCAGCTTGACCTGAAGACAGGGCAACAGTTGGACTAGAAGCATATTGTCTTCAAACCAGTTCCTCTTTCTCTGTCAAATCTTAGAAGAGAGCACAGGCTTCAGGATACATAAGCTGGGTCAAATACTGGTTCCCTACAGGTAACCCTGGGCATGTTCTTTAATTTCCTTGTACATTGGTTTCCCCATCTGGACAATAAATACCTCCTGGAGATCTTGTGAGAACTATATCAATGGTTACATTCAAAGGTCTTATTATGGAAACTAGTAAGAACTCAGTAAATGTTAGCTGTATTATTATTACCACTAGCTCTATGTCATCATCCTTATTAATTTTCTTAAGTTCCAACTCCACTATACCATCCCCATCCCTATGAGTCCTTTAGCCAGTGCTTCATATACTCCACCTACAGAATGGAGTCCCTCTAGGAGAAAAAGGGACCCAGAGCCCTCTATGTGATGTGAGAGAAGACTAGGAATGAGGGATGAGCCCTCCCTGCCCCTCTGTGTGCAGGCAGAGTCTCAGATGAGATGTGGTCTAGAATGCAGTAATTAGCACTTTGGCTTCTAAAGAAGGAGGAGGAGGATTATTTATAAATGCGAGACAGAGCACAAGAGAATCCTTTCTTAGAACATCTAAGCTGTCCTTGTCAGCTCTCTTGAGAGGGACGTTCAGATTGACAGGGCAGGTGGGCAGGGCTATCTTCTCAGGTTCCTAACTCAACTCTTTGATAACTTGGGGTCAGATCTCCTTCTTCCGGAAAGTCCCGCCTGTCTTCCTCCCCTGTGTTAGCACCTCATTAGCACCCTGCCAGCAAAGAAATCTATTTAAACAGCTCTTGCTGACACAGCAAGCCTTCTAGCCTTCCACTGAGGTTTCCCTTTCATTCCCCTTCTAATGACACAACTTGGCTTGGGGACCTGCCTAGCTCACTTTCAAGATGTCTGGTCTCTGACCTTGCTCTGCCCAAGTCCTGCCTGCTCACTTGTCTTCCATGTCTACCAGCACTTGGGGAAGGGGGAGAAGGCTCTTCTAGAATCAGGCTTCATAGGACCCTAACAATTCCAGTTTCTTTCTTTGCTTTGGCTCTACACATAGATGCAAAAAGACTACCTCCTTCTTAGTGTACTATTAAATAACTCCAGGGATGTGCACTCCATCAACAAAATCAATTCTCCTCACTTTAATTGGTTGCATTTGTAGAAGTTGCTGCAATACAGTAAATAAAGTCACAGATATCCTTATCCCATCAGCTCTGACTTTCATTGGTATATCTACCCAAATGTCTTCAACAAATACATTTTAAACATCTATCAGGCTGAAGAAACTATTTGGGATTTGCTCTGGTCTCAGTTTCTTCTGTCAATTTCTTCTGGGAGGCACCAGATAAGTAAGGTTGGATGGGGATTAACAAGTGCTCATCCAGGTGGGGAATATTTGCAAAGAAGACTCTTAGAGGCATTGACTCTGAACAAAGAAAGAATAAATATAATCTTAGAGAAGCTAGAAGGTTTGAAGTATTTGTAAATCTGCTGGAGGATGAAAAAATGAGAAAGATACAAGTAGGGTTAAAAGTATTTCCTGAAAATTTTTCAATATCTGGTCCTATTTGACATCCTTAGCAATTTTGGAGTTTGGACCACATGGTAGACTTTGGAAACTTTCCCAATCATATACCCCTTCTAAGTAAAATGACAACATCTGCTCTAGGGTCAAACATAGGATCTGTGGTATGTTACATGACATCTCCCCTAACACAGCTGAATATACAGGGTGAGCACCTGACAGGTAGCCCTTCCATTGACCTGGCATGAAACATCAAGCTGAGATATAGAACTCCAGTTGGACCACTCAGAAGGAGGGAGCACATGGCAACAGAAAGCATGATGAAATGAAGTAGGGAAATACAACTGGATATAGAAGAGCCAAATTCATGGACACCCAGAATGACAAGCAAACTGAAGAAACTGTGGAGAGAAAGGAGCAGATCCACAGAGAAGAGCAGAGGTGCAGCAAGAAGAGGAGAGGGTAAAAGAAAAGAGAAGAGGAGGGGAGGGAAGAAAGGAGATCTCATGTAGCAGGCCCCTGGGAAAGAAAGAAGAAAAACAACGAGAGGGAAAGAGAAATAACTTGAAGCATGATGATTTCTCGCTTCTTCATCCAGTCCCATTAACAGGGACTTTTACAACAAACACCCTTTCCTGAAGTCACTTGAGCATCTTCTATTCCTTACCACTGGAAGCCCCAGCTAAATCAGACTGCTAAGAGGAACATGCTATTCCTCATTGCTGATATGTAAATAGAAAATTACAGGAAATAGTCCCCTTGCATAGCTGCTCATCTGATATCCTCAGGGTCAGCTGTGTTTTTGGGTTGCAGACCTTTTCAGATTTAGGAAAGAAATGCATGCACATACTGCGTGTTCCGGTACACCCTTGATCCGCCTGGGGCCACACCCATAATCACACATATATAAATATTCCTACAGTAAAACATGAATATTCACACTGAATGGATAATCTTGTGCCAGAAAAGGTCAAGTTTTGCAGCCAGAAGGGTTCAGATTAGGTCAAGTTTCTTACCAATTAAGTTATAAAAGAAGTTTCCATTTTCTGAGCTCTGAATTTCAGCATTGCAGATAGACAAGGTATTGTGGGCCTGTTCTGTCTGCCAGGAAACAATCACCATTGCTGTCTCTGGCTCTCTTTAAAACAAAAACAAGGAAGTCCCTTTGATACCTGCTCAGGCCATGGAGGTCATGCCCACACAGGATGTATGCACAGGGCTTTGGGGTGGGGGCCAACACCCCTGCTGGCAGCACAGTCCTGGCTTGGAGAGCTCTGGGTTCTGACAACTCTTTGCCCATCCACGTGTACTCATCCACCTTAGGCTTCCTGCAGTGTGTTGATTCCTTTCACAAGACTCAGCAAATCCATCCCCTGAGGGAGCTGGCCAGAGTCACTGGCCCTGTGCCAAAGGACCTCATTAACCTGCCTCCTGTGGGAACCTGGGCCCTCCTGGAGCTGCTTTGCCCTCCCTGGCTCCCATGGCAATTGCTCCACTATGTTTGCTCACTTGTATGCATTTCTTAAGGGCCAAAGACCTATGTCGCCCTTCCCTAGCTGGCTTTGCAATCCTCAACCTCAAGGGAGAAAACTGAGCTCTTTCTGGTTTGTTCTGATAGAAGAGTTGTGCTTGAGTCAGGAAGGTCTGCAATTCACCTCAATTCAGCAAAAGGTTAGTGAGTACTTTGTGTGAGGCCCTAGTCTATGCAGTCCAGGGAGCACAGAGAAATCAGTCATAGTTGCTGTTCTGAAGGAAAGCAATACCACTTCTTGTGGCTTGCTGAGTGCCAGATGATGTGCATCCATTAGCACAAGTAGGTACACATGACATTCAGGGGAGCTCACAAGGGGGATTTGGGCAATGGAATTTCTCCCTTCCTACCCGTCCATAAGCATAGAGTTAGGAGCACAAACTCAAAACCAAAAAATCCACTGTGCACACATACATCTCAGTATTTCTCCCATTTAAAATGTTCCCACAATAAAGATCTGAAACCATGAAACTCCTCAAACATACAGAAAAGCCCCTTAACTATGGCCTGGGCAATCATTTCTTGGATGGGACACACTAAGGCTTCTGTGCAACAAAAGCAACAACTGACAAATGAAAAAGAAACCTTTGCATTGGGAGAAAATATTTGCGAACCATTTTTGCAATAAGAGATTAACATCCAAAATATAGAATTAATTCACACAACTCAATACAAAAAAAAAACTTATTTAAAATTTGGGCAGTGGACTCAATGGTAGAGTGCTTGCTTAGCATGTGTGAGGTCCTGGGTCTGATCCCAAGCACTGCCAAAAAAAAAAAGTGGGGGACAGGGTATTGGGAAAGGATCTGAAAACACATGTCTCCAAAGAAGACATGTGAGTGGCCAAGTAGAAATGGGAAAAGGTGCTCAATATCACTAGTCATGAGATAAACACAAATCAAAATCATACTGAGCTATGACTTCACACCTGTTAGGATGATTCCTATAAAGAAGACAAGAGGTAACAAGCATTGGGAGAGTGGAGGAAGGAAAACTTCGTACACTGTTGGTGAAGATGTGAATTGGTGCGGCCATTGCAGAAAACATTATAGGGGTTCCTAAACAAATTACAAGTAGAACTATTATGTGACCCAACAACCCTTCTTCTGGAAATAAACCTGAAGGAAATGAAATTGCCACCTTGTTAAGGTATCTGCACTCCCATGCTCACTGCGACATTATTCACAGCAGCCAAGACACAGAAGAAACTGAAGTCTCCATAAACAGGTGAAGAGATAAAGAAATTGTGACATGCACATGAAAGTACACACACATACACACACACACACACACACACACACATTGGAATACTATTCAGCCTTAAAATAGAAAGAAATATTGCTATTTGCAACAATATGGATGAATTTAAGGAACATTATTGTAAATGCTATAAGCCAGACACAGAAAGGAAAGCACTGCAAAATCTTACTTTTATGTGAAATCTGAAAAAATAAAATAGAGAACCATGGTTACAGAAGGAGGAAGGTGAAAAGATACAAGTTAAGGAGTGTAAAGCTGAAGTTCTGTAGGATGAATAAGCCTAGAGATCTATGCACAACCTGGGACTATACTTACAGTATTGTACCATATACAGGAAATTGGCTATGAGAATAGACTTTAGGTCCTCTTACCAAAACAAATAAATTCACTAATAAAGAAGGAGATGGGGAGGAGGAGAAGGAAAAGGAGAAAGAAAAGAAAGGTAACTATGATGTAAGATGTTGGGTATGTTAATTTGAATCCCTTTACTATGTATATCAAAACATCATGTTGTATATCTTAAGTATATGCAATTTCAGAAATAAACAAAAATAAATGAAAAATGTCTTCACACATATATCATATAGGTGTCTTTCTAGGCTAATGAGCTAGTTGGGACTGAGATTATTATTTTATAAAATATAAAATAATAATATAGAGACATAGGATGACATATTATACTATATGTTTTAAAATATTAACTGTATTATATTTTACATATAAGAATTGAAGCCTCAAATAAACAGAATACTTATCCAGAGTCAGTACCATTTCCAAATTCAACATTCTGGATGGATATGCCTGAGAACCAAAACTGTTCAAATGGCCCAGTTTTTCAGGGTGTGTGTGTGTGTGTGTGTATGATGGATAAAACTGGAGACTGGAAGGATGCACTAACCCACCCTAACTGGAAATTGGATTAAGATTGATCAGGGTAGGACTGTGAAATCTGAACTGAAAAATAAAATGTTTTTATTTCAGCAAACATTCACTGACCCTCTTGTGTGCCCAGTTATCTGAAATATAATTATTACTAAGACCCTGGATGTGCTCTCAAGGAGCTTGCAGTAGAGCAGATAGAAGGACTTGTACCTAAATCCTCAAAACAGAAAAATGTGATCTTGTCTTGCTATAAGTCCCTATGACTGCATTAGCTACAAGAAAGCTTAGCACAAAACTAACACAGAAGAAAGGTGCTCAGTAAGGCTTGGGGACAATTAATGAATGAACAAAAGTGAAGTTGAATCCTCAGTCCATGTTCAAGATCCACAGGAGGTTCAATTTCTGAATTCACGTGCTCCCTAGTTGGTGACCTTTGAGCTATACTCAGAAGCTGAGCACTGCCCTAGTCCTTAATTCCAACTTGACCTCAGATATGAAGCTGAAGAACTACATGGCAACCTGTTCTTACAACCAGAGCTCTACCTTGCCTGAAGCACCAAGATTCTCCTTCATCTCTTACAGTTCAGGCATGGACATTACATTTCCACTTGATATTCATGCCCTCCAGACACATGCATAGCCTGTTCTTACCAGCTGACCACTGGGACCAGAGTTTTGCCTTTACCTGAGTGCTAGATTTTGGTAGATCTGAGAGAGTTGACTTCCTGAACAGCATTGGATTGCTTGGGTGAGTGTGTACTAAGCAGCATTACAGAGAAATAAAACCAGTGAGACAAACAGATGACAGATAGAGGCACAGAGAGAGAGAGAGAGGGAGAGGGAGAGAGAGAGATGATAGAATATTTATTAGGGGAATTGGCTTACATAATTATAGAGACTAAGAAGACTCATGGCCTTTGCAAGCTGGAGAACCATGGAAACTGGTGGCATGGTTCAGTCTAAGTCCAATAGCCTCAGAACCAGGGAAGCCAATGATGTAATCCTATGTCCAAGACCAAAGATCTAAGAACCTGGAGTATGAGGAGTTACTAGTATAAGTTTTGGGGCCTCAAACCCATAGAACCTGGGTTCTGATGTAAAATGGCAAGAGAAGGAGGTTGTCTCAGCTTTTAGATGGAGAAAGCAAATTTGCCTTTCCACCACCATTATGATCTCTCAGGCTCCTGGCTGATGAGATGTATCTGCCTCCAATGGATGAGGGTGGATCTTCTTTCCTGAACCTTACTTATTCAGATGCAAATTTATTCCAGAAACAGCCTCACAGACACACCCAGAAATAATGCTTTACTGGCCCAGTCATGTTGACGCCTAAAATTAACCATCATAGTGGATTTCCTCACACCATGCTCTGCCCTTCTGAAGGGTCTGATCTCACATACTCTTGGCTGACCGTTTCCTCTGCACCACCTGTTTACCATCACTGTGCCCTCTAGGTAGCTCTGCCCAGTGGCCTGGCCTTCTTCCCAATACCTGGATCTGTGCCAGTGCTGCTTGGTGGCTCGGCCAACTACCAGGTCTTAACCATATCCCAAGGAACATATTCAATTGCAATTGTCCCAGCCATGTCTGGCCTTGTCACTAGATATAGCAGCTGGGAAGTTGCTGGAGACTGAGATGGATTGAGAGAAACAGCCCCAGAAAGGTACTGCAGCCTGCAAAGTGGCCCAGAGCCCAGTTGGCCAAAGTTGGTTCAATAAGCCAGAGCAATGAAGCCCAGAAGCAGCATCAAATTAGGCAGCTGGAATGAAGGCATATCAGAGCAGAACAGCAAGGCTGGTCCATCCATCAACCAAGGATGGGTGACCCTGGTCAAGGTTGCTCAATGCAGCTAAAGCCTGGAAACATTTCTTCTACTGGACTTTCCAGCATGACCCTGGCCAAAAAGAATGCTGTAATGCTGTGATTGTAGGGAGGGAAATGATAGAGGCTGACAGTGTACTAGATCATGGTTCTGACACCAGGATAGCTTAGTGTAGGGCAACCGGAGGCAGATCACAGTCCCAGAGCAAGCTGCTGCTTCCTCTGCCAGAGTCTATGACTAGGGCAGCTCCTCGCAACCCTGTCAGCCTTCCAGGAATTGCCACCTGATGAGAGCTTCAGGAAGCCTCAGGAAGCAGAATGGAGAGGGACAAAAGCAGAGCCTGTTAGACCTATGGAAAAGGAGAGCAGCTTGCAGGGATTGGGCAAGGGGCCAGCATGACATGCAGAGCAAAGGCCAAGCAGAGTTTCCTTCCTCCCACCCTCTTCCTGGGAGCCCTTGATTTCCATGACATTGATTCTATCAAGAATGTTTATGAAGTTAAGAAATTTGGAAGAAAACCAAAATGGATTAAAACATCTCCTGTACATTTATATTCTGAGCATCTCATTTAATTATCCCAATAACCTTGACAGTGACCATTATCTTCATTCCCCAAGCAAAACACCTGGAGCCCAGAGAAGTTAAGACATTTGTCCAGATGTTCATAAGAGGAGAGTGACAGAGTCGCTGTCAGTGTTCTATGTGTGTTCATGGGTTTTTAAATCAAATACAGGATAAACAAAATGAGATATATCCATACAAAGGAAAACTTTCAGCCATAAAAGAGAATGAAGTACTGACACTATTATAAAATAGAGGAACTTTAGAAACAATGCAGTAAGTGAAACAAAACAAAGAAACAAACAAACAAAAAACATCCAAAGTGTCCAAAGTCAGTAAAATGATAGAAACAGATAGATCAGTGGTAGCCAAGGGTTAGGGCAAGGACAAGTGGAGAATGACTCTTAATGAGCTTGTTGTTTCTGTTTGGGGTGGTGAAAAAGTTCTGGACCTAGATTATGGTGTTTACCCAACATCATGAATGCATTTAATGCTGCCATGTTGTACAATTTAAGATAGTTAAAATGGCAAATCTTATGTGTATTTTACCACAAAAAAAGCAAAAATAAAAATTTTAATCTATATTCATCTTGCTGGCCAGTCAGTGAAGCTTGTTTCTGTTGGAGGAACAAGAAGTAGTTCTGGGTATCCATTAAGTCGTCTCCATTCTGATTCCCTCTAGCCTTGCTCAAAATTCTCCTCCAGGCCTAGAATAACCAAACCCAATCACCCTTCACCCATACACACAGACCTATGCAGTTTGCATGTATTCTGTTTGAGTTCTAAAAGCATAAGTATGGAAACATATAGAGGGAAATCACATTCATTTGCCCTAATTGCCATAATTAAAGCAACTACACTTTGGGTGGCCACTGTGTCCTAAGCAGGATGTAAGACGATACTGTTTATACATATTTTAAAACAATTCAGCAAGGGTGATATTATGGTTTACTGATGAGGAAACAGACTCTCAGAGGTTAAATGGTTTGTCTGAGACTACAGAGTTTATATGAAGTAGAGTAGGGATCCAAACACTTTTCCCAACTTTCAAGTTCACGCATAACTGGGGAAAAAACTGTCTGCAATAGAGAAATTCTTGGATTATTAAATATGGACAAATTACAACAGTTTCTGTTTTTGTTTTTTCTAAATACGTTAACTAAAGGGAGCTTCTAGGGCTTCCTGGCTATTAGACATTGTATATAAATTACATGGTAAGTTTTCTATTGAAATTTGAGCTTCTGTGTGCTGATTCATAGTATAAATGTTCACTATAGAAAAAAATATTTATTCAGAAAAACAGAGTTCATTATTTAGGGGAGTATAGAAAGTCAGAAATGCAAAATTAGTCAAAGTTGATCAGTGATGCGTAGTTTTATCTCTATGCAGTTTCATCAGTGAGCAGGTTTGGTCTAGTGCTAGCATGTAGCCACTCTCATCTGGAGTGCCATGGATGCTCTGGTCTATTTTCCACACAAGTAGGTAAGGGGGAGTGACTTTACATATTCTGGGCACTTGCAGATGGACTTGTCCAGATGCAGCTGTTCAGATGAACTTGGCAAAGTCTCTGCAGCAGAGGTGGTCTCCTTCTGCTGGACCACCTAGTGGTCACCAATAGTCGCTATTGAAGGACAACTCTCATGAGAGACTGAATAGTGACTATTCAATTGGTGGAGAGTAGAGGAAATATCGCTTTTGTATCCAACTGACCGTCAGGGACCAGTCACCTAAATGGTTCTTCCTAGTCTGCCCTTCTCCTGGCCCCATCTCAAGTGCTCTAGATTAGATGTTATCAGGAATAGGATTGCCTACATCTTGCCCCATTTTTTCCAATCAATTGTTATGAAATACTCTGGGCCAATTTCCTCATAATCTTCCATTTTGATCCTTTGGCGCTCAGGATCTGATGATGGAAGTTTTAGTAAAGTTGCTCTTTTCTGTGACTGTCATTTTTACCATCCAAATTCTTATTGAAGTAACAAGCCTGCCTCCAACTGTCATTTCTAAAGTGGGGTGTAAGATGATTCACTTAGGTGGGAGAGAAAACATTAAACTTCAATATGTTTTTTTTTCCAAAATAGAAAAAGTACATATGCTTTGTTATTTTTGAACATATATGGATCAACAGTAGTGCTTATATGTTTTGTAAGTTAACACATATATTATCTATTCAACTGGTAGGAGTGTGTAAGAAAAGAAAATACAAAACCTCCTGTTCTTGGTGATTAAAAAGGGTCAATATAGGTAAAATGAGGAAAATAAAATAAAAGTAAAAAATAAATAGTTCAAGGTACTGTTTTTATATATTTTTAAACATTTGCCTATAAAGAATGAATATACTGTAATTTTGACATAGTCTGAGTTGTTATCTAACCACCTTAGAATGTATCCCTCGTCTATGGCACCAATGGGCTGCAGTGGTCATGAAATCTCTTTGTATGAGTCCAGGTACAAGGCAGAAATTGTTGCAAAATACCTTATTTGCTGGTGTTGCTTCCTTTTGTTTTTTAAGCACTTTTATCTCTGTGAAGGATCTAACTTTTAATGTGAAGTCAACTTCAGAATTTGTGGATGTGGATGTGTATAAACCTATGTACAGCAATAGTAAGAGAGGAACATGCCATGTGTGGGAAGACGTGCCTAAGGCTTGTGGAATAACGTGCACCTTTCTACCCAGAGTTGCTGGCCCAGAATGCCTTGGCAGTTGCAGATGAGAGCTGAGTGCCCCATGTGAACCCCAATCTCTGGCATGAACATAAGCGGCTCTCTGGCTGCCTTCCTTCCTCCGCTTCGATGTTTCTCCACATCACGTTAAGATCTGGAGGCCTCTCATCGGGGAGAAAAGAATACAATTTTCTTATTGTACAATCCATTTCATTCCCAGCTGCAGGATTAAATTTATTCTTTTCTGAAGTGTTGTCTATGCGTATAAATCATTTAAGTTTATATGCTTTCGTTGCTGTGGCAACTGTGTGGCTAATTGAATTCCAAAGTGTCTTTCTTGATTTCCAAGCCATGATAAAGAGCCAGAACACTTAATGGTGAGAGTAGGAACAGAGCAGAAGAGATGGGAGGAGGCAAAATTAACATGACATACTCTTCAGCTGGCTCCTGAGACTCAGAGCAAACCTGTCACTCTGATATGCCAACCAAGAAGAGAGGGGCAACCAGCAACCAAGAAATTTCCTCTAACGTGAACAATTAATGAATGGTTACCTGAACTTTGCAGAAACCTCTGCATCTTCTGACCTGAAACTCCACTGCCTCTCTCTTCCATCCTGCCTAGTCAATTCTCTCTGCTAGGGCAGGGGCTGTATATTTTCACACTAAGGGATTAGGACAGGGGCTGTATCTTTTCACACTAAGGAGTTAGTAAGCATCCAGAAACCCCTTAGTGTAAACATTTGTCCAATTGGAGCTTTATGGACAGATGGATGGGATGAAGGAAGGAAGGAAGGAAGAACTTATAGATGGGAAAGGGTAACCAGAAGTAATACAAAAGGAATCTAGCATTTGTTAAGAGGCTATCCACTGCTATGCCAAATAGCACAAACTTAAAGGAACCCTTTTATAGGTAAAGAAACTTCAGACTTAGAGAACTTGTCTAACGAACCTCCAGTTAACTGGCAGATGCAAGAAATACTCCAATGCCCATATATATTCTACACTTCCAATTATATCCTACTGTCTCTCTAAGTCATGATAAATAAATGGTTGGATGAATTGATAGAAAGGTGGATGGATGGATGGATTTCTATTCCACTTGTTGAACTCGCTTCTTAAAGACATCAACTGACCCAAGTTAAGTTACCTTTAATGTTCATCCTGTCCACCTTTTACACCTCTTATCTCTGCCTGCATGAAACTCCCTTTCCTTATACACATGGCCTCTTCTGCATCAGTAATTTCATTTTCAACTATGCCCCTTACATTCCATGCTTTTATTTATTAGTCTTAAAAGGATACTCTTGTTGGTCTTCAGTTTACTTCCTTAGCTCCTTTAGATCATTTATTTTCTCTTTAGGTCTGCTATTTGTCATCTGATTAGAAAGATCATTTTATTAAATTCCTGCCAATATTCTATAAGTGCACTATAAGTATTCTTATGAAACTTTCTTCTATTTTTCTTTCTTTTCTATACTTGGTTCCCTGAATATGTTTTGAATTCTTGTCTTCCTTCTTTCTAATTATCTATCATTCATCCATATCTCTATTTTACAATCTCTATTTTATAATTAAAATTATATATTACATATTATATAGTTGTATTAATTGGATTAGAATAAATTAGATTATAGATGGGACTTGCATTAGTGACTTTAAGAGGAAGAGAAACCTAAGTTAGCAAACTTGCTGTCTCACCATGTGATGTCCTCTATCACTCTGGGACTCGATAATCCCTATCAAAAAGAAGACCTCACTAGATGCAGCTCCTTGATCTTGAACTTGCTGGCCTGAATGAGTCTTTATTCTATATAAATTACCCAGCCTGTGTATTTAGTTATGGCCCCAGAAAACAGACTAAGGCATACATATGTGTTCATCATTGCCTCATTTTGCTCTCTTGCTTAACATGGGCACTTAGGTCCAAATTTTCTATTTATTCTTGTCTAGGGTGGGTAAATTTCTTTGACATTCTGCCTAGCTTAACTGAAACTTTTCTCAGCAGGAGTTTGTGGGTTGAGTATGTGTATCATTGATTTTTCTGCAGTTTTAGAAAATCCAAGGAGGAAAGAATTGCCTGGTGAGGACTGGGATTTTGAAGGATTTGGCTGTATGCAGATGTCTTTTGACTATTTGGCTGATATCCCAGCCACGAACTGGACATGCTCAAAATATGCTTGGATCTGTCCCCAGACAGAGTGGAGCCGTGGGACCAAGGGAAGCCTAACAAACTTTTCTGCCTTTGATGAGATGGCAGAAAAAGTAAGCAGGGCATTCGGAACTCAAGGATTTGCCCTTGACCTTCCTGTACTTGCCCAAGCCTCTTCTCTACAAATCTCAGCATTTAGCTCAATTGACTTTGTCTAGCATCACATTAAGGGACTGAGCGAGAACCATAGCAACTCCACCACAGCTTTTATTGTTACAGCTGCCATTCTGAAGTTTATGGCATGGGCTACACCCCAGTCTCTATTTGTGTCCTGCTAGCAAATCGTTTTTTGATTCTTTTCTTTTTTAGGGGGGATTTCTACACGTGTGCTTAATCCCATCACTTTTATATAGAAACCATTTCTTGCTTTATGGTATCTTTAAGCAACAGGTTTAGAAGACCTATATACCTGAGTGTGAAACACAGTTCCATTCCTTACAACAGCAATTCTCAATGGGGCCAATTTTGACAATATCTGAGGACAATTTATTCTCATGATGTAGGGGTGCTACCATGAATACCATGAATGCTGTGCCATTCTTACACTGACACAAACTGGTGTCCGCTCAAACATTCACAGGACAGCTCCCAAATAGTCATCTATTCCAAACTGCCAAGGTCAAGAAATCCTTTCTTAGTAGCTGAGTAGATTTGTACAACTTTTTAAACTTTCTGAGCTTTAGCAATTCTGTTCTTAAAATGTCAGAGTTTTAATGTTAGTAATAGGCAATATTATAATAAGATCTTTCATTATTATCATCAGTATTTTTATTAGTAATACAATAGTAATTTTTTTGAGCAGCTATATAAATGTAAGCAACTATCTCACCTATTCTAATCTTCATTATTACAGACAAAGTTAAATTCACTCTGGGAAAATATTGTCTTTTACTGAATCCCAAAGCTTCCTCTGTTTTTGTTTGTTGTTGTTTGCTACTTACTTTTTAATAAGCCATTGGCCCATTATAGGAGGGGCAGCATCCTCCTGCCTTTTTTTTAATTGCATGTATGCATTTTGCTTGCCTCTTCTTACATAAATGCCTCACATTACACACATCCGCTGAACTCAGTGCCTGGATAAAAAGTGTAAGAGAAGGCCAACTTCCAGCACCATGGCCAGAGGATTTGACCTGGACTTTGGGTGAGAGGAGCCCTAGTAATGATTCTGATCTTGATGTTGTGAAATGAAAGCTTAGATTTTGCCTTGTCTTATTGGTAGAGAGTAGCCACAACTCAAATATGTCTGATGTTGGTTTTCTGCTGTCCTTTTAGGCTATAGTATAGAATATCTTGCCATGCTCCTATCTTAAGACCAGTAACTGGAGTAACTTGCCCAGGAATAAGAAAGTCTTCCACTGAATCAATCACACTTTCTAGATTCTTATCCTGGCTCTCAAAGTGTCATGGCAATATGAGCATGATTAATAAGTGTTTACTCCCAACCCATAAAGATTCCATGTGGGAGGGGAATGGTAGCCCTGGACATATAGTCCCTTTTGCTCTACAAGTTCATATAATAATCCTAGACCTCCCTGCCTAGTGAAGCCTTTTGGTAAACTGTAACATATATACAATGATGTGCAGGTGTGCATATATCTATAAATACTTGTAAGTTTATAAAAGCATCAAAACACTTTAGAAATAGCATTGACTTTGGAGTCACATGAACCTAGGTTCATATTTCACCTCTGCCATTTACTAGCTCAGTGCCATTAGGCAAATCAATTAACCTCAATGAGATTCATTTTTCTCATTTGTAAAATGAGAGTAATAGAGTTTACTTAAACAACCAGCTGATGAACCTAAAATGGTAGCTTCTACTCTACTCTGTCTCTTTCTATTGCTCAGATTTTGACAGCAGGACTACTTTTTACTTTCACAAAATATATTCTAGTTTTGAAGCTGTGGGAGCTGTTATTATTCTTGGGTCTAATAGTGTCTTCCGGTGACCTTCTCCTTGTGTGGCAGCCATAGACAAATAGCCATGAACAGACTGGAGGAAACTGGGGAGAGATGGATTGAATTTGGTCAAAGCTTAAGAAAAGTATGAGAGCTGGGGTTTTCTTTTATTGTTTGATTTTATGAATCTCTAAAGGGCTTGACCTTGTAAGGTACAAATCCATAATACAATGTCAGTGCTGTCATTGGGATGGCCCACCAGCCCATCATTGCACAGTGATACAAGATGGACTGCCCAGTTAGGAGGCATTTATTCTTAGTAAGAGGGATGGGCATAGAAACCACTCTTAAACAGATAAAGAAGATGATGGTGATGATTAATGACTCCTACCATTTATTCAGGCTCACTAAATAAAATAACCTGAACTAAATGCTTTGGTCATGTCTTCAGAGTATCCCATATTATAGCAACAGACCATGGATATGACCATGTCATTTAGAAATGAGAAACCTAAGCTCCAGAGAAGTCAAATAACTTGTCAAGGTTCTCAGCTGGTTAACAGGATAAGGAAGACATTTAGAGAATGAGAGCTATCTTCCTTCCTAGTTTATTTGAGGAACCAAATGGTGCTGAAAAAAAAATTAGTTTTCCTTGAAAGAAAATCCTCCCAGGAAGTAGCCAGTAGAAACAAAATTAGTTTTACAGTCAGACCAACATAGACTTGAATTTTTTACCTGTCTCATTCTTGTTTGGTGTCCTTTGGAAAGAAAATTAATGAGACTTAGCTTCTCCAAGCCTTAGCTTTCCCACCTAGAAAGGTAAAGATACAGAACTCACAGAGTTGGTAATGGTAACTCAGTGAGGGTTTATTGAGGTGACCATCTGATCTCTGGAGGTGCTTAGTAAAGTTAGTTTCCTTCTCCAGGACCCCCAAAGAGATGCGAGTGTAGAGAAGATCAGGGTTGGAGCCTTGTCAACTCTGGCAGTTAGACTGAAGTCTTTGAGTTAATAAGGGTGACTGGAATGAAACTGAGAGGAGTCTAAACAGTGGTAGATAACACTGGGGGGAAAAACTAACAATGTCATAGAAAGTGGCCTCATTTCTCTGAAGAAAATGTGAAACTTTTATGAGACGTAATCCATGTTAAAAAAAATCACCTTTGTCTCAGAAAATATTTTCTGATTCATCATTTTCAGATGGAAGACTCTACATTTATAGGGTGAGAGAAAAGCACCATCTTAACTCTCCTGGTATCTTTTGGGGAAGATTTGACCTCTCCTGCTTGGGTCTGAGAATAATCTTGCACATTTCAGAACGTTGCCCCTACTTCTCACCCCTACTCCTCTAAGATTGAATAATGGAAACTCAAACGGAGCAAAAGCATCACCTGAAGATTAGCAAGTCCAACTCTCTTCTCTTGCATGATCCTAAGTCAAGGGTTAAAGACTAGTGGTCATTTGGTTGTACAAATGGGGATGAAGGAAAAGGACATATCATCCAGACAAGAAATGGCATGCCTTCCTCTACCCCAACAGACCTCCTTCAAGTTTTCAAGTACCATTTAGACTCTGAGTTACTCTTTTACATTTTTTGCCACTTGTTCTGAATCCCAAGTGATATCCATTGTTAGTGACCATATCTCTAATACATAGACAGGTGTCTGCCTTGAGGGACAAAAGGTAACAGTATAGTCCTCTCACTATGGGGGTATAGGGGCAGAACTAAGGGCTCAGAGCCTATCTCATCCCCAGAAAGAAGAGAGTCCCTGATGAGCATATAATCAATAAATATCAGAGCAGATGCCATGAAATTCCAATCAGAAGAATTTATAATGTGAAGTCAGATATTATATAGTGAGAAATAAATAAACAGAAATTGTCAGTCAAACTCCTGGCATCTGGGTCCAGCATCGGAGGTAGTAAATGAACTAACTCCATAAATCATATTTATGATCAGCCCCATTGCACATAACTCTGCCAGTGGGGCTTTCTGTTATGTCATGGGAGACAGTGGCTTGTTGCATCTCTCAGAGATGGGAAATTAGCAGGGCCAATTTGTCCCTGGAGCAGTGACACTGGAGGGTGTCAGGTCAGGATTGAGACATTGCCCTATTCTCTAGGTCCATGTGTGCCTAGGTGCCTGAGAGAAGGGTTCTGGTTTCCTGCCTAGAGTAACATTCAGTTGAGAATCAAGACTCCCAGTGAATTCTGATAAGGTGTATCTCAAAATCCTATAATTTACCATGCATGGCCCAAGGGCACTAGTGAGAACTTGGCTCTGTTCTGGGGGAAGCCCAGGGGAATGTCTTTAACAAATACTGTTTTCTCGGCCTTCATTGAAGTCATGGATAAGAATTCTGTCCTCCTTTGCCCTCCTTCTGCATCTCATGCCCAGTTCTTAGCAAGCTAAACAGTCTCACATTCACTGTGGGATCCAGAGTGTGTAGCAGGGAGCAGGAAGGGTGATGATTTATAGGGGAGGGCTTTAAACCCTTTACACCTCCTGGCTGTAGCACATTCCTAAATTGATCACATGATTTAATGAATGAATGAATGATGAGTGAATGAATGAATAGTTGTCCTAAAACATACATGTCTTCCAAACGGCTGGTTTTCTTCCCCCTTCTGTTTTTTTGTTTGTTTGTTTGTTTTGTTTTTTGTTTTGTTTTGTTTTAAGCTCAAACCTCCATCTTAGTCTTGGGCAGGAGGTCTAAAGTGACTATAGGAATACATGTATTAGGTCCAACTGCTGGGTTCAAACCCTGGCTCCGCATCAATTAATTGGATAAAATTGCACAAGTTATCTGAACCTCTGAGGCATGATTAGCACATTGGTACAATGGGAATATTATTAATGCCTGATGTTGTTGGAATAATTAACTCACGCACATGAAGCACTAAGAAGAGAGCTTGACTTAAATAGGGAAGCTCATTCCTGTGTTTTGGCATCTTCCCCCTTCTCTGGCCTTTTTCTATTATAATTTAGCATTTGTCATCCAAGACTATTTGAGCTGAAAGACATAAGACGGGTATGTAAATGTCTCAAAGTTCTGAGAAAGGACTGTGACTAGGAAATCATAGAGATGAGCTGAATAAATGCCAGGATGATGCTTTCTCTGGAGTTGTGGGTATCTGGCCATGGTCTGTAGTCAGACAATGGCCTTATCCCTCAAGCTCTCCACAGCTACAGCATCCAGCTTTCCCTAGTAAGATCAAGACTCCTAGGCGACTTTCCAAAGATGCTACTTCTCCCCACTTAACTGTCTTAAAGTCATTCTCTGACTCTTGCAGCTCATCAGCCAGCAGCAAGCAGGGCAGTAATTAGACCCTCTGCTGAGTCCTGTGCTGGTGATTTGAATAATTCAGAACATTGGTAATGGGGAGAAAGAGGCTAAAATAGAACACCTCCCTGGTTAATAGGCAAGTAACTTTGAGCATCCCAACAGAAGCAAAGAACAGGGCCTGGCACAGAGCTAGGGGCCCTATTGTGCCTTAAAATACTGGGGACATGTCCTCAGACACATTCTGGGTGCTCACTCCTGTCATCTGTTCAAGATCAATGCAAAAAACAACCCGCACCTTGGATGTGAACTTTCACATTGATTCAAATCTCTGTCCTGTGTTTCCTGAGTACCTTGATAACACTACTGCTCTTGGCACACTCATGGCCTCCAGATTCAGGTTCAGGAATGGCCACTTGCTGTGTCTGAATTATCTCCATTAGACTCTTGCTTCTCTGTGTCACCACTGGGCTGTTGATACTTTAGAATCATGCTGTCTTAATAAGATAATGTTATAAACCATGCCCTCCAGTATTGGAACATGTCCCTGTTTTTGGATACTGGCTACAAGCAAATAGTTGAGTAGAATTATTAAGAACCTTCCAGACTTAGAAGTCCCTGACTTTATCCAGTTCTTGGATAGTGATCTGAGCACAAATGAAAAATAATGAATCCTGAGGGCATGATGACATTCTAAAGTGAAATGTAAACCCTCATAGTGTCCTTTACCTTTGTGTGTAGCAGGGAGAACTCCCTGGTGGAGGAGGAAGCTGAGGGTACCAGGAATATGGAGTAAGACCAGCAGCTTTTAATGCTCCTCAGTTATATGCCACCACTGGACTGGACTATGAAAAGATCAAGCCTCTAGACTAGACTCAAAAGGGCATTCCAAAGCCTACTTTGAGAAACATTTGCTTTTGCCTTCAGAAAGGCACCAATGCAAAGGCAGTCACATGAAGAAATATTTCCCTCATAACTTCTGCATCATCAGGTTGTTAAGAGTTTTGGATTCTGAATGTTTCCATGAGTGAGGCTTAAGGGCCAAATTAATACTAGAACTTTGCATGCTGCATGAATGACCAGGGCCTTGGAAAATGAGGAATCATTGCAACTCAACAAATGTCCACTAAATATGCAATGTACTCGTATTGCTTCACAGAGAAATTAACCTTCGCTAGGACAAATTTTATCCAAGTTCCTCTTACCCCTCAAAATGAGTTTGTGTACTCACTAGCCTTACAAAGGGTCTACTAATGACCATGTGATTTATGTGATGATGTGGCAAGATTCAGATGAAAAATAAGATGGGAGAATTGAAAAACAAAAGTTTTTGCCTGTGGGGTTTTCCAGCATCATTCCCATTTGGCATAAAACTTGAGAAAAAAAAAAACTGCTTGTGTTTCTTCCTGCTCAGATCCATGGGCATTAACTGTACACTGATCGTACATTTTTAAATGGTATCAGCAGGTTTTTTATAGCTGAAGACATTTTAATACATGGAGATGAATAAGGTACTTCTAGTGCTATATAAAATCCAAATGTGGTATTATAACTCGATTCTCAGCAACAATTTGTGTGGAGGGAGAACTGGGGATTGAACCTAGGGGTGATTTACCACTGTGCTACATCTCCAACTCTTTTGTTTCTTGAGACAAGGTCTCATGAGCTGCCGAGGCTGGCCTCAAACATGGGATCCTCCTGCCTCAGGTACTAGAGTTACTGGGATTACTGGTATGCACCACAGAGTCCAGATTCAGCAAAGATCTTTGAAGGGAGGTGTGCTTGAAGAAAAGCAGTAAAAACTGGACACAGTAGCACATGCCTGTAATTCCAGCAACTTGGGAGACAGAGGCAGGAGGATTGAGAGTTCAAACCCAGCCTCAGCAACTTAGCATGGCCATGCATAAATCAGTGAGACCCTGTCTTTAATAAAATTATATATTTAAAAATAGGGCTGGGGATGTGGCTTGATGGTTAAGAGCCCTTGGGTTTAATCCCAGGTACCAAAAAAAAAGCAGCAAGTTTATCATGAGGTACAGTCAAGAAACTGGTCTAGAAAGAGCTGAAGAATAATAGAACTCCTAAATTTCCTGAGTTTAATTTATCTTTTAATACTGTGTGATGTTGTGTATTAAGATTTCAAAGTTTAATCAGTTCTTTTCAACTGGGGTGTTTTCCCAGTTCCACTCCAGGGAGCATTTGGCAAAGTTAGGAGACATTTTGAATCATCACACACTGGAGGGGATTTGCTAGTGCATCTAATAAAATTGTGCTTATCAAAATATCATATGATGCACAAGACAGCCCCCCTACATTCACACACAAGAATGATCTCATCCAAAATGTGAATAGTGCCAGTGAATATGAATAGTATGGCGAAATGGAGAAACTCTGCCTTGCAACTTTCCACATCTCCATTGAACTCCTATGAGTAGAAATGCTTCCTGTACTTCCCTTCCTCAAACTCTACACCCTTTCCCCTACAACCCAGCAATATTTTTGAAAGAAATTAGTGAAAATAAGTCTTGAAATACACAAGTAACATATGAATGAAGCAAAGAATAAAGGCATGTATGAAAAATGAAGAGATATTTGAAATGAGAAAGGACAGGTAAGGAGTTTTACAGTAATTATGCTAAAGAATCATACAATCTTTGGAGTGAAAGGATTTCCAGTAGAACATATTTTACCCCAGCTTGAGAACTTACTTAAATGACTATAACTGGGAGGTTGAATACAACATATATGAAATAATGGGACATCATCATAATCTCAAATCATAAATACCTGTACGTACTTCATGAAACACTCATCACCATCCAATATTCAACCCAGGGGTTGTCTCAAAAATCAAGCAAGCCACTTGTACACTCAGCAAAGCAGTATTCCATGTGTTCATTATCTCTGCACACATTTAGACTTACCCAAATTTCAACCTACCTTTAAATTTAATACTTTCCTACCATAAAATGAATCCAAATAAACCAAGGGCATTGTTGTTTTATACTTTATTTGAGAAGAGACCCTACATAAACTATGTCAGAGGATACAGGTTTACACACAATTTCATCAATCAATAAATGGAGTTGTTAACATAACATTGAAGATATGATACTATGAGGAAGACAGACATGTGACGAAGGAGTATTTACAACTCTCACATATGATATATTTATATTGGAGATGGATATATACATATATACATGTACATGTGCATATACATACATATGTCCATACATACACACACATATATACATATATATGTATAAAATGTTTTTAAACAAAAACCAAGAAAAGAGTTTGCCATCTTGTAGTAATAGACCATTTGAAAGTGGAGAATGGTTGATTTTCATTAGTGTCAAGGTGTTAAATCTCTGCCCCCACATTTAACTCCAACACCCATAGATTCAGATGAAGACACATGTTTGCCTTGGGATGAAAGTGTGAGGGTGAAGAATGGTGTGAGGCTATGGGGCTGAGAGTAAAGGACATGCACAATGGAAAAAATGACCTTTGGTGATACCATTAAATCATCCTTTTGTATTAAACATAAATTATTAATACAGTTTAAAAAAATAATTTTCTGTTTTCTTTTGAGGTTGAGGAGGAAGGAAGGGTGGGAGGGGAAATATAGAAAGGGTGGGCACTTGCCTTTTCAAACACATTTTTTAATATCAACTGAGAGCACATCCCCTCTACCCTGGGGCCATCTTACCAAGTTACCTTTTTTTTTTTTTTTTTTGGCATAAAGGACACCTTCCCATACAAGTTTTACTTAGGCCATGAACCTAATTTCCAAAGGCAAATATAGTCATCATTTTAACTAGTTTAATTCTCCAAAACTTGCCAGGTTGCAAAGTTAGCACAACCAATTGATTCATTTGTCATAAAGGAAAGGAATGGAAGAAGTGGTACTTCAAGGAAGAAGTACTATAAGTTAAACCAATTTTACTAAAAAAGTAGTTATGTATACTAACAACTTCGAGATCAAAATGATGGGAAACAAACATAATAAGCACTTTCCAATGGCCTAGGGGGAAATAAAACACATAAGCATCATGAAGGAAGATATGTATTATAAAAGAGAACTGAAGAATAGTCAGTTGAGATTAAAATAAATGACACAAGGTTTAGTCGAACACACCTCAACTCTCCTTCTGTCCCGGTCTTCACCAATAAATGATGACTTGGCAATACTATAGCCATTGTTAAACTTTCCCCAAGCCAAGATGGATTTGATTAGCTTGGCCCAGGAACAGGCGTGTGCACATATCACATGTGTCCCATATGCCACACACGTTGTTGTTCAGCAGTTGCCATAATCTAACCAACTCTTCAGATTGCCAATATATTTACACAAACATTGGGAAATACACACAGACACATAGGATCAGACAAGATATAATCACTTTACAGATATTTAGTACAGAAAGCTTAGGGACAGGGCATGGAAATCAGTTACAACAGCACCCAAACTTCATTTGCAAAATTCCTCTCTGAGAACATAATATCTTACTAATGCACTGAAGTAGGTACCAGCTGATTTTCCAGATATTGAAAGTTTGCTGCACAACATCAGCCTAGAGATAAAGGGACATGTAATGTCCAGTAGGAAACAAATCAGTGTATATCATTTACACGGCAATAAATCCTTCATTTCCCTTGAAATAAGATATGTAAAGTAGCACTTAGTTTAATACAAGTTTTGTTCTGCTTTAGACCTAGCTGTAAAAAGCCATTCATGCAAAAAATTACTTCCAGTTTTAGCTGGATGTTTAAAGGACACTTCTCCTGAAAACAAGTCCCTTTCACTTAGGGAAGGGAAAAAATCCCACTCAGGACAGTCAGTGCTGGCCAAGAGTGGAAAATACAAGACTTTGGTGTTTGTAGGGCTTTTGCCTTAAGAACCCAGAAGTAGCACTGAGCTCACCTCTGAAGAGGCAGAGGGCTAGAAGTGCCCTTGAAATTTTTAGGAATTTTCCAGAAAAAGTACTGAGAACCTTTGTAGGATTTCATTCTCTGGCATGTTCCCTCCTGAGGCTTCTAATGGCATCACCTGTATTTCTAAATGTGCCTGCTCTCCATCTCCAGTTTCAGACCACCTTTGCACTACCTAGCAGTTCATTTGTTCCAGTCAACATGAGTTTTCAAATCCTTCCTATCTATTCTATGGAAAAATTCTCTTTTATGAAGCTTTCTTATAACTGTTGGTTCTTTCTATACATATCCTTTCTCAAATAGGTTTGTTCTTGATTTAAATATAAAACATAACTCCCTTATTTCAAAAAGACAAAAAATTCCAGTAGAGAATTTTTTACCCTTTCCATGGGACATCCTCACACAAATAATATGGAGAAACTCATGCCATGCCCTTTTCCACATGGCAAATATGAACATCAAATTAAGCTTGTTCAAGAAGATAAGGAATCAAGGGAAATGGGCTTCTCCTCAGACCCACTCCAAAGTTAAAAAAAAAAATCAGTTTCATTGAACTTGCTCCTCTGAGATGTAACTTTGGCCTGCTTCTACTACCTCATTTATTATTAGAAGGAATCCCTTATAGCATTCTACCACTGGTTATTATGAATTATGATGAGCAACACCAAATGGAGAAAAGAAAGTAAGAGAAAAGGTATGGTGGAGCAGTCAGATCCTCCACCAAAATGGAGTTTATCTAACATGTGAAGTATAAGGCAGCATTTAAGATGAAATCTGCAATGACCCCCTTGACTTCTAAGCATTGGACCCATCCTGAAATAAGTCAGTGCAGAGTGGGGTACTGCTGATTGATCAAGAGAAGACAATGCTGTCTCTTGAGATAACATCTATGTTTCATTGTGGTATATGAAACCTGGCTAATCACAAAGCAAAGGGACAACATGTGCTTCTGCTGCCTTGCTTTTTCCAGTGCACCCTTTCTATTCTGTCCTGATGACAGGCATATGGCCCTATTTCCAGTCTTTCTGTGATTGTTTAAGGCAGAAGCAGCTTCCAAACAGCACTCAGGGCTAAAAACTGGATTCTAATATTCACAGCAATGTCCCTCCCTGAGTTTCCAAAATTTCTAACAACAACATCACTGAGTCCTTCTTTGTCTTCAAAGTTCCTAACTTCTACTCAATCACTATGAAATAACACTTCCATATGCACACCAACTCAAACATGAACTTATGAGGGAAATATGCATATTTTTAAAAAGTAACCATCAATGAGCAATTCTCTCTTTGGGAATTTACAAATCAAGGGTTACTTATTTTTTTGCAGGGAAATCATCTCCCAATGTGTGCCCTCTACTGCAAGCCAAGTGTCTTTTCAATACTCTAAGTCAGGACACTGGAGTAAATTGGTCCAAACTCTGTTTGAAAGCAGGTCAAGAACATGACAGAAACAGTTATTCCATATTTGGGATTAAATACTTAAGAATAAAGTCTTCCAAATTGAGGTTCAGTGGATAAGAAGTAAAGGAAAAATCTGTCCTTCCCTGGAAATTCCATCAAGATAGAAGGTCTTGATTGAACTAAGGGGTTGTTTGCTGTCCCTGGTGCTGAAGACAGATAAACAGGAATCACTGCAGAATTTACACTCTGGGATGGGCAAAGCATGAAACTGCCTATTGAACAGAAAAGTCTTTCAAAAGAGGCTGATTTTTAGTGACAGGCATCCAAACATGGTCCCAAAGTCTAGTTTTTGTGCCATCTCAAACAAAAATAGCCCTGAAGCTATTCCTGTGGGACCAAATTAACGCACTGCCAAAATTCTGATGGGGTAACTCACTCAAACTACATTCCCCTTTAAACCTTATTGGCATATTCCATCATACAAATCAAGAACACTGTACCCTTAGAAAGGAAGCCAATAAACTGATACAGAATTAGGATCTACAGACACAACCTACTGATTTTGTTTCTTTGATACCAATTGCAAATAAAGAATTGATTTGATTCACTATGACTAAATGTTTCTGAAGGAAATATTTATATAAAACTTCTCCTTTAAGTGAAACATGGGCCTCTGAATTCCTCTCCAATCATAATTTCAGAGAAACTGAGTAGAGTTTTACTGTGCTCAAGAGAAAGTCTAAATTCATCAACAATTACTTCCTACTTCCAAACTCCTCTCTCTCCCCCATCTTTCTTTCTCTCTCTCTCTCTTTCTCTCTCTCTCTCTCTCTCTCTCTCTCTCTCTCTCTCTCTCTCTCTCTCTCTCACATACACACACACACACACACACACACACCACTCAAGAAGTGAAATCATCTTGAAAAAGAACATGATTCTTTCCTGAAAAGAGAACAGCATTGCTGTTTCTTCTCACATTCAAAGTGAGAATTTTCTTGCCCTAACTTGCTTTCTCTTCATTTTTATTCAAGAATTCCCTTGAGGTAACCCACTGTGGTCCATACACATAATCAAAAGGGTATCTGATGCTGTAGGGTATCAGAAAAATAACACAGGTCAATTTGGGGTTGCCTTCAGCTCCAGTGGGCTTAGGGGAGATTTTGCTTTTAGATGTGAACAATAATCAATCTTCTTTAACTTTGGAAAGGAAATATCCCAGTACCCCCAACAAAAGGCTACACTTTCAGAGATGGGAGAGAAAACAACATTGAAATAGGTTCTCATTGTTCCTACAAAATATTAGATCAAAATTTCCATATCCAGTGGGCTATTACTCAAATGATACCTCTGGGATCCTTACCTAATCAGTCTTGTCTCTTGGAAGTTACACAGTGAAACAGTTTGTTCAGGGCAGGCCTTCACACTGCTCTGAAGAAGCTCATCTCCTCAAGATTATCAGAATGAATTATGAAGCATCACCCTGACTGGCTTCCCTTCTCCAATCTCACACATAATTTTAAAACATAACCCAATTTGGATTCTCATTTCAAAGGAAGTTGGAATACTTTCTGCCTGCTGGACTACTAACTGCAGAGGAAAATTCGGAACAGTAGTGTTACTTTCCTATCTAAGAAAACCAAACATGGAGTCCAAGGTAGAAAGAGAAACAAGAAGCTGAGAGAGTAGGAACTTGAGTGAAACATTTATGACTGTCTCAGGATTTTGGATACTCAGTTTTATTCTGAATTCTCTCTGAGAGGTCAAAATTTTTTAAGGAAAGAAAAAGATATGCATAGCATTTTTTTCAGATACATTACCTGATGGCTACTTGAAGGTAAATAGCATTTGAAAGATTTTAACTTGCCAAGTAGATACCGTTGTAAGGTATTTAAAATAGTAGGTGGAGTCACAAACACCTAGGATGTTTTTAGGGTCTGTGAATGACATCACTGCTATAACCTTGGCAATCCAGCCTCAGGATTCGTTACCAAGGGTTTTATTTTCAGACAGACATGTTCTTCTGCAGAATCCTACTCACACCTATTTGTTGTGCTCAGACTATTAGAAGTGTGGTCTAGCATTAGGTCTTCGCTGGAGCAATTCTTTCCACTTAAGATCCTTCTCCCATGTATGAGCCACTGGTCTTAGAATGTCTCAAAGTCATTATCACTCCAGATTAGCCTCACCATTTAATTTATAGAGGAAGCTTCATACAATCATATACTACAAAGCATTATGTCAAAATCTACAGAACCTCAAAAAAGCAAAAACAAGTGTTAAGGAGTTAACAAGAAGAAGAAGTGCAATTTTACTACAAAATGTTTGAAAATAAAGATCTACCAACAGTTCCTTTTAAATAAGAGACAAATGAATAAAATATCTACTGTCTACTTGAACTTTTTTTTTTTAAGACATTTTCCGTCACTAGATGCTCAGTAGTAATTCAAAGGGGAAAATGCTAATGACAAAACCTTTACAAACCAGATGCCAGGAGGGACTTCAGGAGGGTGCACCTCAATGCACAGCACATGTCAAAAGTGGCTCTGAGCTCAACACCCAGCAGGACTGGGCCACACTTACCACCTGAGGGGCAAGCTCTGTCTATGGACAGCTCACATGGTGTCACAGAGCACCATAACAGCCAGGATCTCATCTAGGGCTCATAATAACCCTCTGTGATAGGCAGGAGTTTATTAGTGCTGCTTTTTTGTAGATTAAGAAACTGAGGCATGGAGGAGACAGGATATTTTCACCATCACTCAGAAAGAAATAGGAACTTAAAAGATGTCTGTCTGCTAATCCCATTACCTACTCCACCACTTTCAATCTGTTGTGTAATCACAGACACCATTTCCAATAGACCCCCAAGTCTTTACTAAGGAAACAAAAGTGGAAAAAATATAAATTTCATTGAAAAAATTAGTAGGGACAAGAAAAAGAAATAATATTAAACTTCCCCAGAGTTACAAGGGAAAAATGGAATTTTCAAAAATAAGGGTTGGGTCAGTTATGGTGAATATGTTTTGAAAAATAAATATGATTTGTGTTTTCCAGAGACATTGAAGGGGCAGAATTGAAACATCAATTGATGCATAAGGATTAGGGGAACAAAAGGTCATATCTCCCAGCTCCTCTGGTGTTGTCCTCTACCTCTTTGTTCCCTAGCAATTTAGGCTCAATTCTCTTCTTAAGGTATAAAACTTTCTGGTACTATCACAGAAAATATCTCATCTAATTGAAAAAAAATTCCCCCCTATTAAGATTGTCAGTATTATATTCACCCCGTTAAATAGATAACCACTTGGCTGACATGTGGAGCTCTTAATCCACAGAAATATAATAGACCCACACTTGTGGGAACCTAGAAAAAATGAAACCCCTGGTTTGCCATTTATCAGAATATTCAACAGCCAGAAAACAAGAGAGAGAAATTTGAAGAAAAATGCTTGCAGAAAGGCTTGCCTTTCCTAACCAAGCCAAAAGGATGAAATAACTTCAAAAATATAGACATTATAATAAGCTTGCTGTCCCAGAGTCTTGTGCAAAAGCAAAAGACAAGGCATTAATGAGGAGCTAATCACTTGGTCCACGGAGCTGGAAAGAGACTGATAGGTGGCTTGGAGAACACACTTGCTTCCTTCTGCAGAAACCAAGGCTAAATCACAAGCCTGGTTGATGCTCACTCTAGGGAAGAAGAAGATGAGCTGCTAGGGTTTTCAAAGATAGGGCCTGGCCTGTAAGGGGTTGGGTGGGGAGCAAGGGAAGGACAGAAAGAGTTCAGAATTTAGAAAACATCAGAGACAAAAATGACTCTAATTCTTTAGAGTTGGGATGATGCAAATTTGTTCTAGGTGGAACCTTGATGTGATATACGTCACTGCTAAGTAATCTGGTACAGGATAAGAAAAAGATTGGTTTGCCCCATTGCTGCAACCAGAGAAGCAGCATAGGCCTGCAACTAGCTGCTAGCTGCCCGCTTTCAATTAAGGACATTCCCACTGTGCTCCAGATAATTCTGATGAAGTATGCACAGCCACTCAGCCAAGCAACACCCAATCTAGCCTGCTTGCTTCTAGCCCTGTGGTCTTCCTATGCCCCATGCTTACCCTGTCTCTTCACATTGCAATTCAATTGGAATATTTGAATTTTTTATCTGACTGTTTTACTCCAAAGTCAGGCTCACCAAGTGGCTTAAACTAATTCACATTTATATTTGCACATGATATTTATTATGCAGGCAGAAATTCATTGCCTTTTCCCTCCCCAGAAAATTAATTAAATAAAATCTGAATCAAGGCTCAGTTTGGTTTAGTTTTTGTTTCTGAAAAAAATAAATAAATAACAGTAGTCCTGCCTTTAAATATGAAGATTTTGAGAAAGTCAGGAATTTGTCTAAAAAAAAAAAGCTTTGTAAACAATACAAAGTGCAGAAAGTGAAAGGCTGTATATTGTATATTGATCATAAAAGGTATGGTGAGTTGCAGTTACTTAAGAAACCTCACAGGTGGTGCACACTTACTTGCGCATGCATGCACACAGAGATCAATAGAAGCAACACACATGGGATATTGTGGTTTGTATACCAATAGAATCACTGAAGCATTTGTATGTATGAATGTGTGCATATACATGTAAACAAGTATCATAATATAAATTAAAGAGATGAATGTAGTTTGTTCTATGTGAGTTTGAGAATCTAAAATAAAACACAACTCTGATAATTGTTCTTAAACAGTCAAGACTGCCTAAGTTACTTCGTCCCGAATCCATTTTCCCAGTCAATGAACACAATGTCCTTGGCTGGAAATTTCCAATTCTTCTAAGGAAAAATCTAAGAATATTCAAGGAGAATCTTGTTACTCAGATTAAAAACAAGTAGCAAAGTAGGAAAAGTAATTTGAAAGAGAATCAGAAGAAGCAAAACTTCAGAGAAATTTGTTCTCCAGACTTTTGGGTAAACTGTTCTAAAATCCTGAGGTAAATTTTCAAAGTTGTCTGTGATCATGTTGAGCAACTGCACTGAGTCTGAAGGTGCTGATGCTAAGCTGAAGGCCTTTTCTCAAAATTTTTGATGTAAGTAAAGGCCTATGTTTTCAGAGAAGTCATGATCTCAGCTTTGAAGTTTCATCTGGCTGTTACACCTTAATGTGGCATCACACAGTAAATTAGAAGGGGTTTGATTCATTCTGGAGCCCATCATCCCTTAAGGAGAAAACACAAGTTAGTGCTCAGAGGACAGCTACATCCTTTGTCACAACCAGGAGTTAGAGGAGATGGGGCTGCCTCTCCTGCAAGGGTCAAAGGAAAAGCCTGCCCAAAGGACAAGGTCTTTGTCTATCAGCATCCTCTTGCCCCACCTGGCTTTGGTCATGACCTTGATGCATTCAAACCTTGAAGCCCTGGAAGATGGGGGGGTCCAGAGTGGAGCTAACTGACCTACAGCACACTAATTCTTTATAAACCATTTCATCACTTTTTGCAGCATCAAGAGATGCTGCAAAACTGTTTGTCATTGGAGGAGGGGTTTTACAGTCCCCTCAGGGGAAAACTCATATGATGACAACCACTGTCACTCTAACCAAGCAGCAAAGCCTGGCTCAGCACCATGGTCAGAGAAAGGTCAAAGCTCCCTCTCTTAGGGTTGACCCCAGCTGTGGCTCCTCTCTCCTGGAGGCTAGAAGTTCATGGACTGTGAGAGTGGTGGGTGGGGAAGGGAGTCGGGGGTTGCTGAGGGTGGGCCACCAAGGGCTCTAGGTGGGATTTACAGAGACCTGCCATATGCATCTCAATGAGTCTTGCAGTAAATTTCACTGCACAGAGGTTAATCTAGATGTCAACATTGTCTGACAGCACTGAAATTACTCCAGGGCAGGGCTCCTTCAGAAGTCTTAATATAACAGTCAATTCCATCCTGCCTGAAGGAAATGAAAGTTTTCTGCTTTGTGTGCCGAATCATTCGGCGCCAATTTTCTCACTGTTTGAAGTCCAAACTGTTTGTGGTCCTGGGATTCACCTCGTATTAAAGACTTTTACAGAGTTTGAGAAGCTGGATTGTCTGTCCCATAGAAGCAGGAGGATAAGAACTAAAGAAATGAAAAAGTAAAAAGAAAAATGAAAGAAAATCTTTACTGAAATTTATTTCTCTACTATGGACAGCAGAAATCAACCAGGTTTAGTTTTTCATTCCAGAGGTAGGTCTCCAGGGACCTGGTAAATATCAGGTAACTGTTAAATGGACATAGAATATGGACAGATATCCAAGAAAAAAAAGGGAATATGTCCTATCATTGAACATATTACAAAACTAGTATTTTAAAGGTAACTTCCATGAATTCTTCTTAAATGAAAGAATAATTACCAGATTTAGGTCTGAAAATTCCTATTTCTCACTGGGTATAGGGAATGTTGCATCCAAAAGAATGTCAGAATACACAGTAGCTATCTGAGCTGTCAACCTACCTTTGTCTTTGCAGAAAGGGCTCAATTTATGATTACCTCAAATAAGAGGAAAACAAATTCTCTTATTAGTGCTAAATGAAAAAGCAAGATCTATGTGCTCCTCAGAGCACATATTCAGTCTGCCTTTTCTAGTCCATATTATCCTGATGTGTCTTTTATTAGGAATCTTTGTCAGCTAAAAGCATCTCTTACAAGCTATGAACTTGGATCATGTGCCACACACAAAGCAATGGACTCCTTGGTGATTACGAAACATTAAGAGAAGTTACTCTTCTGACTCTTAATGAAAGGGAGAGAGCCTACCTCGCTAGCTTAAGACATCATCTCCTACAGCAAATATTAAACCAGGCCTTGTTTAAAACTTGGAATTTAGTATTTCACTTAAAGGAAGGGAAATCTGAATCTCATTACTTGTGTACTATGAATCAAAATGTAGTCTGTAAAAAATTAAAAAATATATAAATAATAAAAAATAAAATAAAATTATAGGTCAATGCAAAAAAAGTATTGAATATAGTTACATTAAAAAGTAAAATACAAATTTTAAAAAACTGAATAAAAAAGAATTTCAAGAACTCTGAAGGAGCCCTCTATCTGCACAGAGCTCACAGAAAAGTGTCTACATTGGCACACTGAGACTTGGGCCACAGACATTTACTGTGGCAAAGTATAACTATTTTATAGGCAGTCAAAAAAAAAAAAACTGTGTTTGGGGAGAATGCACCAGACAAACAGAAGCCAAGATTCAGGTCCCTAGGGTATAGCAGCCCATGTGCAGAGCACAAGTCCTAACATTCAATACACTCACACAAATATTCACTGTATCCAACATGGAAGTGATGCCTTTCAGAGATTGCCATGATCATTATCAACATTTCACAGTCTCTCTGTCCTCTCATCTGCAGTGCTGGTGATGTCAATACCAACCTCCAGTCAAGATGCAATAAAAATGATTCCTGTGAGGTGATCATCAGACAACCAGGAAGAATGATTTTCAGATGCTCAGAATGTTGATGTCAATATAATGTAATGCAGGGAGCCCCAAATGATCAAACTTTATGAGTTGACAGACTTCCCAACAGAACCTTTCTGAATGATTCTGAATTTCTCATTTCCAAGAAATGTCAGGTGCATGGAGAACCCCAAATTGGAATCAGTTTTCTGACTCCAGGAAGGCCTTCTTTGAAGGTATCAAATACATACATATAAGTATACAATGTATTTATGCCTATATTTCCCTTAAGAAGATACTCCCAGTAATTTTCAAGCAATCTCAACATTTTCTAAGCCTATCTTGATGTATTAATACTGATGCAAAAGTTTGGAATTTCCTTTTAAAACTTATTACACATTGGCTGAAAGAATTTATTTGGAATCCAAGAGGCAGCAGAACTTGAGGAACCAAAAGCACAATGACTACAGCCCTCAATACCTACACTAATGATGCCATTTTTTGCTCCAAGACAAATACCATTGGGTATTCTAGCAGTTGGTTCCTAACCAAAGCAGACAATAGGCATCTCAGAGGCATCTGAAGGCAGTTTTCTGGATTGCTGGCATATGGGCCTATTCAATAATCATCTATAGACATTTCCATGCTCCGGACTCTCAGAAAAGCACTGGAAAGACCCCAGATCTCAAGATTTTTCATTAAAATAACTAGATCTCAGAGTGAAGACCATACTGCTGTTGCTTGGTTCAGAAAAGAAGAGCATGGAAGCCATTAGTTCATTCCCGAATGAAAAAAACTTGGGTTAAAGAGGCAGTAACTTCAACCCCACTCTCTTCCCAGTATCTTAATCCTTTACAATTAGCATTTAAAGATAAAAATCTCTTTGTTCTTGACAAAAGAGTTGAGATTGCTAGTGGTTACATGAAAGGTAAGCAGGACTGTCTTCATATCTTAGAATAGTTTCTGCCAATTTTGGGCATGCCAGTGTGGAGTGGAAAGAGGTGCATCAGGTGCAAGGTGGTTTCACTTGCCAAGTATAAACACTGGGTCATGGCTTGTATGCGTGGCTATTCCTCTCAATATCCCTCAAATCTATGAGTCACTGAACCTTTTCTACTTGCCTTCTATAATCAATTTCTCGCTACTGGTGATTTTTCTTCTTCCTCTCCCTTCTTGTCTTTCACTTTCTCTCTTATTTCTGACAATCTCTAAATAGAAGAAGCAAATAGAACCACATTTTTTAAAAAAATTGAAATGGACCCTAAGTATATCTATTTCAATTTCTTAAATGTCTCAGATGGGAAATTTGGTAATCTGAGAAATCAGCTGATGTAGCCAAAGTCTCCTGGATAACTCAGAATAAAGCCAAGTCTTTCTGATGTATTCTGTACTCTCTTGGCATGACTGACTGATTATTCTCTTCTAAGTGAAGTTTCACATGGCCCCAGAAACTGACTGAGAACTCTTCTGTTGGTATTGGTTTCTGTAGTGTTTAGCACCAGAAATACTTGCACTAGTGTATTCCGCAAAGTAGGTATCACCAGGGAAGAACATTAATGTTCAACCTGAACACAGAAGGACTAGGGACCCTTTACCTCCAGTGGGAAGCTTCTTTTCAGGGATAACATGTGCATGATGAGCTGACAGAGGAAGCACCAAGTCCTTTGTCTATTGACTTGAGGAGACTTAGTGACCCCCCAAGGTCCACTCACAGTTCCATGATCTAGAGAGCAGTATTTGGTTCTTGAGGGGACCCTTGGTCATGGCATGCTGCTCCAAAGTGGACCTCCAACAACAAGTCACTTTTACTCAGTTCAGGAGGAGACCAGATTAAGATGGCACTGCAGGATGATCAGCTTGGGCTTCCTGGAACATTCACCAAGAGTTACAATGAAGCTGGCTTCAAACTAAGCTGATAGAGTTGGTCTGGCATGGTCTTTTAAAGTGTAGATTTGGGTATAGAGGAGGAGGATGAAGTAGACAAGAGAGTCGACATTGGTTGATGGGATATCATTTCAAGACTCCTTTAACCACATTAGGTTCTTCAAAAATAAATAAATAAATAAATAAACCTTCAATATTGATTTTCTATTATGTAGAAGGCTAGGATGGGAAAGGAGACCAAATGTTTCCCCAGAGTTGAGAGTAGTCTCAGAAAAACTTCAGACTCTCACTTGTTATGATATGGGTGCAATAAAGGAGATGCTTCTCTTCTAGAAATCCACCCAGCTCAGGCTTAGAGTGTCCTCAGAGGCAACTCCTCCCCACCATGTAAGGGCCAGGATTCCAGAGTAATGCTGAGGAAAAACTGACCCATCAACTCAACACTATTAGAATCTAAGAAATCAGTGCTAGAAGCAGGCCACAGATTAGCCAGGGTACTCCTCACTTTGCAGACACAGTGAACTGAGTCTTATTGGTTCTGCCCCGGTACGGGAGAAACAATGCACTCTGCACACCCCCAGAACCCCCGAGTGCCCAATTTCCATAAGACCTATTCTCTGTCTCCTTCCATCTTGAATTTTTCTTCTTTTTCTTCTTCTCTCTCTTTTTTTTTTAACCTGTCAAGGTTAACATTAAAGTATACTCTACACAGAGAGGACAGAAGGGTAGTAAGATAGTGATGTCTTCCCTAAGTCCCGGTCTCCACCAGTCTCTCTTGTACTCTCCCATCAGTAGATGTTTATGGAGGGGCACAGCAAACACAGGACCCCAGTGTCAATATGGAAGCCCATGGATTAAGACAAGGGCGAGCCTACAAGTTGGGTATCCTTCCACGCTCCTTGTTCTCCAAGGAATTGGCTTCTTTCACTTGGCCACAACTCAGTGCACTGAGTTAAAATGCTAGCACACTCCTCATTGTCCACCAGCCAACCCATTTCCTTTGCCCCTTATTCTCAGCCAGTTAGTGACTCTGAGGCTCTAGAAACACACAGTCCCAACGATCAAAGCCACACTGTGTCTGCTCAGGGAAGGATATGGGAAAAGAGCAGCAAGAGGAGCCTTGGAGCATCTCTTCTCCCCAGTAGATACTTTTCCCTAGCGCCACCCCCATCCCAGGTCATTCCCTCCCTAGACACCTTTCCCTTAGTTACCCCAATCAAAACCAGACTGTGCAGTTCCATCCATCATTCACAGTCCCAGCACTGACCAAGGGCTTCACGTGGAGCAATTAGTAGAACAATAAGAGAAGTAATTGTTATAGGATAACGAAAGATTCTTTTGAGATGGTCAATTTAAAGAGCTTTTCCCCAAAGTCCTCAGGGGCTAGGCACACAGCACAGCAAGAAGACCTATACTGAACTCCCAGTTTACTGAGTTCTTTTCCCAGTCCAGCTGAGCAGCCTTACTGATTCCTGAATCCCAACCGTGGCTACCATCTGAGCACAGCTCTTTTCTATTTGAATAAAAACATTTGTGGGTCTAAAAAAAGAAGCAAAGCCGCAAACACATAATTCAGTCCCCACCAAGAATGCCCACACTTCAGCTGCCTTCAGCTGACCAGGGTGTCCAGGTTGCATATAGTCCTTTCAGTGGGCAAGGAAAAGGACAAGTCAGAGGCTCCTGGGAGGCTTCAGTCAGGAAAAGGTCAGTCCATTAGGTAGCTCTGTGCTTGGGATAAGGTGGAGAAGCCAGATTCCTCCAGAGGGGCACATTCTCTCCTCCCCAGCAGGAGGGCTCTGTGCAGCTAGGCTGTTGACTTCTATGGGCATTTTGTTGTCATGTGTCAGGGAGGCCCAGAGATCTGCTCTGGTGCAGTCCTTGGCAGCATCCTGGAAGGCAGTGATTCCCCTGGTGCTGGGGCAGAGGGAGCTGGCCCCAGTCCAGATGCTTCATTTTCACTCCCTGGTTAGAGCCCAGTCCTCATTAAGATGCCAAGCTAGTGGCACTGGCCACTCATTGGACATCTCCCAGAGAAGCTTCAGCCCCTCCCCTCACCCCCAGCCCACAAAAGCGATTTCTCAGTCCTTGCCTTTTCACAACAGCTCAAAGGCAGATGCATCAATCCTTCCAGGGGCTGGAAACGTGAGGAGCATGCCAAGGGCTGAGTGCAGGTGCCAAGTGGATTCTTCCCTGCTGGCTCTTGCCCATGCCACTGCCTGGCCTCCCTGGAACACAGCACTGCCCCAGGCTCTCACTAAACCTGGATTCCTTCCCTGGCAGTGGGGTTCACCCAGGATTTAGTGAAAAGCCTAGGAGGTGGGGGTTAGGAGCTGGCAAAGCTAGAGGAAAAACAGAGAGGACCCAGGGGGCATACCTAATAATGGCCTACGGGCAACTAAGTCTCTTGCTATTGGAACCCTGAAGCCTGTTGTGTCCACATTAGCAGACAACACAGGGAACCTGTTTCCTAATCTGCAAAACTGCCCAAGGGCCTGAAAACCAGATGTGGGGTCAAGGAGTCTTTCCAGTGATGGAAAGACTGGTGGCAGTGCCTTTTCAGGGTTCAGGTTTTAGCTGTTTTGTTTTTCTATTTTTTCCCTTCTATGGTTAAGTCCAGAAAGTTCAGTTCTTTAAGTTCAGGGGATAGATTGACACATCCCTTTCAAATATAGGAAGGAACTTGAGCATGCTTTACATCCAAGTTGGATGTAGTCTGCTCTTGCTATGGTTTTGTAGGGAAGGTGTGTGTTTAGTGTTTACCCGTAGGCATCATCATTGATTCCCAAAAGCATCAGGACTATACTTTGTAGAATGGACATGTCAGAAAACTGTCCTCAAGTGGTGGAAAGGGGGTAAGGACATAGAGGTAAAGGGCAGGGCCGACTAAGGGCCCTGGTCTTCCAGTGTCATTTCCTTGCTGAGCACAGTTGGTATAGTCTGCACATGCACCTGTACTGAGCTACAGGAGTAACACAGCATGTGCAGCAGTGATTGATTCCACCCTGGCTCCTCCCATCCCAAAGCGAAGATTGTCTTTCTACATGGTCCAGGTCTCCTGCTCCAAAAAGCCAGAGCTGAAGAAGTACCGGCCACAGCTTAAGTCAAGGGAATTTTCATTTGCGTTAATAATATTTAAGATTTTCTGAGTTGTCAAAGTCTTAATAGTTTTCTGTATCAGCAGCTTCTCTCTGTATTAGAGAAGGTATTTATTTCTCTGTAGATATAGATAGATAATTAGATATATAAATATATATATATGCCAAACTGCCTTACAAGATTTTTTTCTTTCTTCTTTCTTTCCTCTTTCTTTTTCTTTCTTTTTTTTTCTTTTTTCAGTGTTGTATGTGTAGCAGGCACTTGAGTTTATATGAAGATGTTCGCTTCAGTCAAGGATGGAAGAAAGGAATCGTGAGGTGGTAAAGGGAGATGTGAGGCAGGGAGAGAGGAGGCAACAGAGTATGAATTCTTGACCACTAGCCACCACTAGCCGAGAATGTCCAGGTAGATTGGTGTGGCCTTCCCCAAAGCATGGAGGATTTTGTAGATCTCCTTGATGTTCAGCCGCTGCTGTGGTTCCCTCTGCCAGCACCCTAGCATGATGTCATACACCTCTTTGGGGCACACTCGGGGCCTCTCCAAGACACGACCTTGGGTAATGCACTCAATGACCTAAAAGAATGAGGAGAAAAAGTTATATTCAAAACCCAGCCTTGGTCCTGTGGCTTCTACCCAGCAAAAGGCAATGACTTCATAGTTCAGTTTCAGTGCAGAGCCCAGCACCTGCTGAAGGCTAGGCTGATTTTTTTCATCTGTGTGTGTATAAGCCTGGCAGGGGCAAAGATCAGCACAGGATGGTGGAACCCACTGCTGAAACCACTGTTACTCTACCTCTTGGACCATTCCACCTGGACATTGACTTCCCACGTTCACTCTCCCTTTTACTTAATTCTTCTTCAATAGTCCTTGAATCTCATCTGAACTGAGTTGTGTTCATTTGCTGCTCACTTGATGAGTTTGACTTCTGACCTGTCCTTTACCCTTTTATGAGCCTGTACAACTTTGAAATCTCTTAAAGGAACTCTGCATTATCTAGACCCTGCATGCCTACCTTTCCTTTAGCTTCTCGACCAATTCTCCTCTCAGTCAGAGCCTCTGTGTATGTGTATCCCCACATTTGCCTCTGAGTGAGGCCCAACTTCCCCGTCTCTTTGCATGCAACTATGTACCTTGTCTCTTTTAATGTCTTTACTGCTAGGACTGACTGATTCACCACTACCTGTGGGGTAGCAATGCAAGTCAGTTCACCCCAAGGAATGTGTTCATCCTTATCTGTGAGATGGGAATTAAATGTCTGCCTTGACCACCTCCTAGGAGCGTTGTATTCTGGACAAATGAGATCCAGTAAAGGGATTGTATGGCTCCACATATTAAGGGGGTGGCCATATGGAGGAGCAGGAAGAAAAAAATAATGCATGGCTGGTCCAACCAACCTCAGCGAGTCACTTTAGAACTAAGTTTATAATTTGCAGTTCATTTCCCATTCCTCAAAGACATGTTTTCCCTTGTGGTGCTAGGGATCAAACCCGGGGCTCACATATGCTAGGCAAGTGCTCTACCATTGAGCTACATTCCCAGTTTAGATATTTCTTCACTAAAATGCATTATGTGTATTCTCAAAGTTTCATCTTCTAGTTCGAAAGCTAATTTTAACTTCTCTCTAACTCCACCACCATGTTGCTTTGATCAAGTAACTTACCTTCAACTTTAGTTTCCACATTTGAAGATTCGTAGTGATGATAAAAATATACAATAATCTCTAACTCAGTAGTTGAACAAATGCTGTTTCCCTTCTCTGCCCCTGTTACTCTGTATTCAATCAAGTTAGAGAACGGCTTTATTTTTTTCTTTTCTATCTTCCTATGCTGCTTAACAGGGTTTTGTCTCAAGTCACTTTGACCTAGAAAGGTCTGTCAAGCCATCATTGGGTCAGAATCCTCCTGGTCCTGTTCACTCTGGAGACTGCAACAGCTCACTAGGCTCATTCTTTACCAGCCTGATCAGCCTCCAGCTGATTAAATTCCCCACTGGCAGTAAAGCCCCATTTCCACTTCCTGTTACCTTCACCTCCATGAAAAAGGATCCAGTTCAAACTTCTACAGCAGTTGCTGATGCTAACATCCAAAGCACTCAGTAGTGTCTCTCCATTATCAGTAACTACCTGGCTGCTCTGGTGGGTGCAGGGTGGGAGAGGACTGGAGCAGGAAACCTGACATCAAGGTCAGTGCCTCACCAGGTAGTCTTAAAAGACACCACAAACACCCTATTTTGTTAGCTACTATGAACCACTCAGATACCTGGGACAAGTATTCTGCTAAGACCAATAATACCCTCATCCAGAGCCTCTCCTTTCTCTGGCTACCAAACTACAAAGAAGGTATACATGTTCAGGTGCATGCTGAATACAAGCACCTGAATGTTTTCATGTGTGTGTTTCTCACCCATCACCCCCACCAAGGAAAACAATAATTTTTTAAGCACCATAAAGAATGGGTTCTGATATATATATATATTCTTACCTTATTTTAATAGGTTATTACAATGTTTTGTCCTACTTTGGGAAATGTGGTCAGGCCCCACTGAGCTTCTGAATAGTAAGATATTACAGATTTAGAGAAATGCCTTCTTTTCAGTCTTTGAAATTCACTTAATTAAGTGGTCAGGACATAGGAGAGCATAGATGAATATAGCTTTCAAGAAGAAAGACACTGTCTTGAATATAAATAAGATTTCAATACCAAAAGGTCCGAGTGTTTACTTTTTCCCGGAAAACTGAAGACCATAAAAAGAATTGTAATGTTTTATAGGTTAGCTGGGTTGGGAGTCAATCCCCTTCATGTCTGTGAATTATACTGAATTCCCTGTGGGCAACATGGCTCTGTTCTACACTTAACCGAGAAGCATCCTAACAGGCTTTGGAAACAGAAGGGTCCTAGGATCCCAGCTCAGGCTCTGTCCCTGCTCCTGGGGTTCTCACCTCCAAAACGCTGGCTGTCTACTCCAGGACCCCAAACAATCCCCCTTCCTTAGTCCTGAATCTCAAAAGTGTTTCTGTGAAAATTATTAAATTACTGTATCTTAGGGAAGTGCTTAGGGAAGTGCCTCGTGCTAATTGTTACCTACTATTAAAATTCATTCACTTGCATTTTTATTGTAAATTAAAATTATAAAAATATTGTTTATTATTATGCTTACTGTTGTGACTTATTTTATTCCTAGAAATTCACATAGCACTCTCTCCATTATATGCATTTGACTTTCTCAATTCACTATCTTGTACATCCCTGGACCTGGTGTGCCTAAAACTTTTGGGGACCCAGATTCTTTTGGCATACCCAGTAGTAGGTATTTCCACAAGATGGCACAATTGAAAAACTCATAGTTGTTCTTTGTTTTACTGTCTTAGTGAAACATTTGTGATTTTTAACTGTAGAACAAACAGAACCATGACTTATGTTTCAATTTAGACAGATTATTTCATGCCCTTTTGGCCATAATACTGTATTTCCTAGAGTTACAATTTTTTCATACTACAAAGCTCCCCTCTGCTTTTTTTTCTGGTACTAGGGCTTAACCATTGAACCACATCCTCAGCCAGTTTTTATTTTTCATTTTGAGACAGGGTCTCACCAGGCTGGTTTTGAACTTGTAATCCTTCTGCCTCAGCCTCCTGAGCTGCTGGGACTACAGGCATATACCACCAAGCCCAGTAAGCTTCCCCCTCTTGCTTACTTATGTCTACATCCATTCTGCTGGCTCTAAATCCCATCTAATGTTTTGTGTACTACAGCCAATTCCTAGTCTGAGATACAATCTTTCCCCCAATCAAGATTCATGTGTGCCCCCCTTTTTTACCTCTGTGTTTGAGAGCTGAAACCATGGCTGTTTTCCATAGGTGAAGATCTCCCAAAGGATCACCCCGAAGCTCCACACATCGCTCTCTGTGGTGAACTTGCGGTACATGATGCTTTCAGGAGGCATCCAGCGGATGGGGAGCATAGTGTGTCCTCCCACCTAAAAAGGGTCAAGACAGAGGCACACAGAGTGACCAGAGGACCAGAATCAGTCATCTGTCTGCACATTTCATGTGTAGATGCAATCTCCTCCATGCATCACATTCTAAGATGGTCACAACTTGATGCAACTTGTATCAGAGGGTGAGTGGAGACACTGACATCTGAGATTAAAACACTGGAGGCAGCTAGAGTAGCAGTTAGAAATAACACTTAAGGAAAGGAAGTTTCCTTGGTACTAAGTGTAAAGAAAGACCACAAGGTGATCTGAAGTGAGAGATAAGGTTTCAGAATCTGGTGCTATAGTAAAAATCTTAAAATCTTCCAGAGGGAAGTCAGCAGAGTCCTTGAGCAAGCCACCCAGTAGTAAGTGTTTGTAGACATCAAGTTAGTCCTGTTGGCCAATGTGGGGAGGGCACAGTGTAATTCATGGGCATCTCATAGGTAAAACTATGACTAGCTCCTGTCTGGCAGTCCTGAATTTCTCACCACAATTTGAGTTTTCAAGCCAAGGGAAGGGAAGTTCCAAAAGCATGGAAAAACCACATACTAATAAGATAACAGGTGGATGAAAAGAATTCATGACAGTTCTTAGGAACATCTCAAAGGTCATTAAGGAGACAGTCTTTAGTACAGTTTAAGACTATCAGCCATTTCTGGATTTATTGATCTGAGAGCAAAAGGAGCCACTGACAAGAGCGAACACTCAAGAGTATTTTTTCCAGAAAAGAATGGTAGGGAGATCCACACCCCACAGCATGTCAAAGATATTAGCAGCAGTGGAAGAAAATTCACAGCATGTTTTAAAATTCAGTAAGTAATTGCATCATTAATAAATACAGATTCAAAAATTAGAACATTGGACAGACACATGAAATTGTTGATGCAAAAGTGCTTACTGTTGATAAAAAAGAGATAAAAAATCTTTATAAATGTTCTGATAAACAATTAACTTGAAGTTCCTATTTCTGTGGTGGATAAATTAGAGGAATAATAATAATGAACATTTAAAGAATGATGTAGGAGATGGGCAATCTTGTTTCTATAAAGGGAAGTTATGTCTGTCTTCTCCACTTGAAGTATTTTAGAAGATAACTGATAATAACAGTTTGCAGAACAGTTGTTTTAAACTTGGGATTTTATAATCAGGATAGGTCTATATCTAGTTGAAGGACAACTGAAGATATTTGTTTCAGACAAAAAAAAGACAGAAATTTCACCACACAGTCTTTCATTAAATAAGGAGAAATGAATTGAGGATGTATTTGGAAAAAAAAAATCTAGGATAAACAATGAGTTGGAACATTACAAACAATACAGAGTAAATAAGCTACAAAAATGCAATTTAAATCTAAATAACAATTGCTAATTTGGTAGTAAAAGGTAATACTATAACAATAAGGGCTTCCTGTAAAATGGGGAAAAAGTAAACAATAATACCAATAATGCTAATAGTACCACCACTGCTACTATTAACATTTATCTGAATGAAATTTCTAGATAATTTTAACCATAAGTGCCTGAAAGAGTATATACAGAAATAATTAAAGCCTCATAAAGACTTTATCATTTAGAAAGGAGAGAAACAAGCCTACAGATACTGATCAATGGTTGATTATGACAGTCTAAATATGCCTGCTAAAATTTTAAGGCAACATCTAGGAGAATAGAAATGTACACATAACTTCCTAACCATTTTTAGGAAATTAGAACAAAAATCTTTAACCAATATCAAAGAGACTACAGAAAGAGGAATATCAATAGTTAGAGCACAAATTAAAAGACGTTGAAAACTATCACAATGGATAATAAATACAAATAGATATAATGCCTCTTAAGTGAGAGAAAAATTTAGGTTAAAAAATATCCAAGACTCATATTATTTAGGAAAGTCATAGATAAAATAAATTTGCAGAAAATGAAAAAATCAAAGGAAAGAAAAAATACAGGGAATAAAAGGAAAATATAATCAGCCTATATATGCATATACACAAATATATATGCACATATGTACATACAATATACATTTGTGTATATGTACATACACATATGCAACCAATAATATTTACTTTATTGATTGTTTTTATGCATTTTGTATTTTTCACATGTGCACATAAAAACAGAATTCTGAATATCAGGAATCATATGGAAACAAAGTAGTTTGTATCATATTTATAGTATACTTGATATCATATTTAAAGATGGAAAAATTCACTATTAGGGTAATCATGAACATTTATGCTCCAATTAACATAGTAATCCTATGTAAAATATGTACATATTTAAGTACACATAAATAAAAATGGGCTATAAATCAAACCTAACAAAGCTATCATTATAATAGAAAATTAAAACACTTCTTTCACAAATTAAAAGACCTAAATGACAACATAAATGAAAAGACATTTTTAAAAATATGAATAATGAGTCTTGATGTATAAACATGTTTTGTGATTCTGTATGTGGTTCAGACTCCTTAAAAATAAGTATTTTAAATTACCTTACAATATTTATAGAAACCAATCACATGATAAACCTCAAAGAAAATCTGAAATTCTAGGAGAAAAAAAAATAAAGAATAAAACAAGAAATATTTTCTTCATCAAAATAAACAAGATAGAAATTAACAACAAAAGGTTAAATTTTAAATGGTTCTCTTTGGTCAATTAAAAACCTGGTAAAGAAAATGTAATATTATTATTTTATTTTATTTTGATTCATTGTACATAAATGGGGTATGACTTTTCATTTCTTTGGTGGTATACAATATAGAGACACACTGTTTGTATTATAATATTAACTAAAGTCCTATTCATTGAAACCTGTGGAATATAGTGAAAGTAATTTGGGGGGATAATATGTGTCTAAACACTTATTTTAAAAATAGTTAAAATATAGCTAAACTAAATAAGGATTCAAGGTAAAAGAGAGCCCTTAAAACAAATGTAGGGAAAGTAAGAGGCAATAAATAATAAAGGCAAAATAAAATGAATATGGATCAATTGATATAAACAAAACAGAGTAAAACAACTAACCAAAAGAGGGGAAAAAGCAGACTCACTCTGCACCATCAATTGCTAGTTCTTTCAAAAGTTATATAACCTATGGCAAGGTTAATAAGGGATGTAGAGAAGACACAATTTAAAGTGCTAAGAATAGGACAAGAATAATTTGAAAATAAAGATTCAGTGACTGGTTTATTAGAAAACATTAATGAAAGTTGAAAAACATGAATATAAAAACCACTAAAATTGTAGCAAAAAACTCTATACATTAAAAAAAAACACAAGGTTCAGATGGTTTTATGATTGATTCTACTAACATTTTCTATCTTATTTATATTTTTCCAAAGCAAAAAATGACAGATATTTTCTCAAATCACTCTTTGTGGCTTGAATATTTCTTTCTTTTTTTGGGGGGGTTTGACTGATAATAAAATCAGTCAAGTTTAACATATAACCTTAAATACATAAATACAGATTTTTAATCTATATATGTATAAAACTATCTGTTATGAATATAGTCTTTAAATCTGAATGACATATCAAATCAGCAACATATCAGAGAAATCCCTTATAATTGAATAAGGTTTAGAATAGAAATACAAGAATACCTCAACCTCAAGAAATCTAGTTTAACTTACTAAATGAAAAATAAAGAAGAAAAACCATCCTTTTAGAAGGTGTCAAAATTTTCCAAGGCCCTTTTATGATTAAAAACCCTAATCCATTAGTAATAGAAGATAATTTCCTTTATTCAGCACACTAAATATCATACTAACTGATAAACCTTAGAAGCAATTAAAATTATTATACGACTTAATAAATTATCCAGATATGAGAAGAACACATAATAGTCAAACTCTTCTCACATATTAGTGGCAATGACTTCAAAATGCAATGGAAATAAAATGGTTTGTACAATAGCAACAAAATGTTTTAAACTCTGAGACAGAATCCTTAGCAGAAAATGTACAGTTCTATTTATAGAAAAGTGTTGAAAAAACAAAAGAATAATAAATGAATTTTTCTTTTATAATTCCCTCAAATAAGAAGACTTAATATCACAAATCTTTCATTCCTCCTTCAAATTAGTCTAAAAGTTCAAAACAATCTAGATGAAAACCCCAATGGAATGGTATATGGACATCAACAAGATGAATCCAAAATTCATCTAGAGTAGTAAATACTTGATAAAAACTTGTTGAAATTAGAACAATGATGGAGATTTACTCTATGAGTAAAACATTTTATCAAACTATGTAATGAACACATTGTATTTTGGCATAGGGATAGACAAATTCATTAATGGAACAAACTTGAGAGTTTAGAGGCAGACCCATATGTAAATATTGGAATTTAATATATGAAATGATGGGTTAGTAATTAAAGTGTTGGGACAATGAACTATTCATTAAGAAAATACACTTAGATACCTACCTCACACCATATACAAAAATCATTTCCAGATGGATTAAAGAGCTAAACATAAAAACAAAACAATAATAATATTAGAAGAAAACTTACAAAAGTATTTGTATAACCTCAGGAGTGGAAGGCCTTCTTGCATAAGACATATGTTCAAGAAGCCATAAAGGATAATATTTTGATATATGCTTATTAAATTAAATACATTTGCATGGCACAAGGCAAAATAATCATAGTTAAAAGACAAATGAGATAAATATTTGCAATTATGTAACAAACAAGGAATTTAAAAAAAACATATAATACAAAGAGCTCCTTCAAATTAGTTAGAAAACACAAACCAACAGAAAGAAGAGTAAAGGAGATGAGCAGATGATCCCCCAAATAGCTACCAAGAGCCACAAATGTATGAGAAGATGCCAATTAAAACAACCAGAGACACATTTCTGAATGTTATTTGAGAAAAATGGAAAAGGATGGATGTTATCTGGTGCTTAATGGGGTATGAGGAATCAATCTCCAGTGCCACCAGCAAATTGGGACACCTTTTCTGAGAGCAAATTCTTTGCAGAATCTGTTCATACTTAAGGTACAAGTGCCTTTGAACAGCAATTCATTTGTAGGTGTCTTGAAAAAACATTTGTTCATGTAAGTGATAATATTTCATTGAAGACATTTATTCTGTTGTTTCTAATGGCAAATAATAGTGTTCACTAAAGGTATATTCAATGGTTAAAAAGGAAATAGCAGAGCTATGTGTACTGATATGTAAGTATGCCCAGATACATCAAATGAAAATGCAATTTGGTAAAAAAATATATTTGAGTGTTCTCATTCCTATAAAAATGGGAATATGTATACATAAGCAAATATATAGTGCTGTGCAACTTTGCAAACACATAGAAAAAGATCCTGAAAACCAGCAAACTGGTGGTTTCCTCTAGAGATGGAAGTGAGAATGAGTAGAGACCAAAGGAAAACATTCCATATTTCACTATATTATTTCTCTGTTGTTAGAAATGCTATGATGATCATGTATCACATTTGAAAATTTAAAAACAATAAAAGGAAATAATAACATGAATAAACAGAAACCAGCAGACCAAATTTAAGTTCTACATCAAAAGATAAGTTTAAAAAAAAAAACAAATATTGTTTTTGATAGAATATTGTAAAATGGTTTATTGTATCTGGTTTCTTCACTAAACAAACAAACAAACAAGAGTTATAAATTTAGGAACATTACCCTTGATGGACAATTTTAAATAATGGAGTCATCCAAAATGATGCTGGTATATGTCTCATTTGGTGATTTTTATTTACAATCCAGAAGAAGAATTACAAATTGTAATCTATAAGTCTACAAAAGGAGAAATTCAAGTGTGCTGGGTACAAACTGAGAAGAGTTTAAATGTTTGGACAGAAAAGTATTAGAAGAGTATTAACTTGTCACAGGGGAATCTTGATAAAACTCTCACTGAGCAACACCAGCCAATATGGGTAAAGTTTATACTCCATTTCTCCAGGAGTGAACTAAAAAATTTCAAGAGATCTGTGATATGACAAAAACAGCAATAAATTGGAAGTTCAAAGCCCTGGATTTTGATCTGACTTTTGACAAGCACTTAACTTCTTAAACTTCAATTTCCTTATCTTCAAAATGGGAGTTAAACAATAATACTACCTAAGGTGATATTAGGTTGCAAAACCCTAGTACATATCAGGAAGTGCAAAGGTGTGCCTACAAAGTACAATAATTGCTCATTGTGTGTTTCTTTACATGATATTTGGCAGCATAACAACTCTTATTTCCTAGAGTTTTTTAATTTCATGTAAAACTCAGTGCTGATTTCCCTCCAAGGTGACCTCTATCATTCTCCTGCAAAAAGAGACCCAATCTGGGAAAGGTAGTGCTCAAATATTTCCTACAAAAATTATTGACAAATATCCCCATGATAAAACAAACCAGACATAAGCAAGTCAGAAAGCACAGTCTTTGTAATAAGAACAATATGAATTAATTAATAATGTGCATTGTGCACTGCATATTACATTCCTTATTTCATCCCCTCTCCATTTCTGGGCAATAGACACCTTTACCATTCCTATTTAACAGAAAAAGAAAATAAATAAATAAGGCACCTGTCCAAGCATTGAATAAGAAATATTAGCCAGTGATCCAAGCTTTTAATGACATATCTTAAGGATCTTAAATTTAAGCCTTGAAACAGGAAGCAAAAAAGTAAAAAGACTCAGAAATAATTCTAGCACTTGCAGAAAAGCAGGACTTTGAATTGCACTAGGAACAAATCCATGCCTACCTTGGAGGATACCTTCCAATACCCTCATCAGGTTATTCCATCTTCACCCACAGTCCCAATGAGGATGGGAGATACAAAACTATGGGAGGGACTTCTGCTCAAGAGGGACTTTGCAAGTGCTAGGGGGTTGCTCAGGTTGTTTAGATGTCAGTTTTGGAGGAATTAGAGGGTCATAAGATTTTGGCACATGCTCTCCTTTTTGTTTTTATCACTAGGTCTAGTCAGGGTTTATTGGGGTCTTTGCTCCTTTGAATTGCCATGCATCCTAATTCCAGAATGCAACCCTATTTGCATTATTAAGTCTGTTTCTCAGAAAAACGACCAATACAGACATACTGGGAGCCAACCTGGAGCAGAACAAGGGTGTCCCCAGCTCCATAAAATTCCTTTTATATCCAGGTTCCATGTATGGATATCAGAGACATCTAATCAACTCAGGCTTTAAGAGGAACATTCAAAGGTTAACCACAAATCAGTAATTTAAAAGGGAAGGTCATACAACTGCTCCAAAATCTAGCCAGACCAGGAAAACCAGTCTCTGAGACCTCTGCACCTTCTACCTGAGTGGAAGGACACTCCTTGTCCCTTGACCTCTTGCCTATCTATATTTTACTAAACACTTCCAATAAACACTTTGCTTCAGGACGTCTGCCAGATAAGATACATGATGCCCAGTTAAATTTGAATTTCAGATAAACAACAAATAGTTTTTAGTATAAGTATGTCCCAAATATTGCATAGATATACTTATGTTAAGACAATATATTTTGTCTGAAGTTCAAATTTAACAAGGCATTCTGTATTTTTATTTGCTAAATCTGACAACACCAGATTTCAGACCCATATTAGGAAGTGAACATTATGCTCCAGAACATGATCTTTTTATCTGTTGGGCTCTCTATGCATATTTCTGTTCTTTTCCCTGCCTGCCTTCTCCCTTGTTCTAAAGAAGACTGCTGAGCTAGTGCACCATGCAAGCAAAGTTCCCTTCTTTCTCCCCCTATACTGTCCCAGGCTCTTCTGCCTATTTCTCATTAACATCTTACTGGGCAGTGAGTATGACAGAGAGAAGCCTGAACCAGAATTTTCCTCTATAAATACAGTTCTGCTACGTTCTACTGCAGATCCTTGGGCAAATTGTTTCTCCTGTCTGGGATTCAATTTTCTTATCTGAAAATATGACTGATAACTGTAATTAACTCCTAGGATAGTTCACCCAATCATATGTGCCTGGCATACTTGTTTGAAATGCAGATTCTTAGACTTTATCCCAAGCCCAATGAATTAGACCAGAGGCCATCAAACTATGACCTGTCTTCTGTGATTGTAATAAAGTTTTACAGCTGAGACAGGAGAATCACAAGTTCAAGACCAGCCTCAGTAACTTAGCAAGGTCCTAAGCAACTTAGTGAGACAATGTCACAAAATAAAAAATAAAAAGGGCTGAGGATGTAGGTCAGTGGTAAATAGTCCCTGGTTTTAATCCTCAATGCCAAGAAAAACAAAAAGGTTTTACAGTATCCGGTCATGCTCATCCATTTCCATATTGTTTAAAGCTGTTTTCATGCTACATAGGCCACATTGAATAGTTACAAAAAGAGAACCTATTAATGTTATGACCAGGGTATACCTGCAAGTCTAAAATATGTCTATCTGGTCCTTTACAGAGAAAGTTTGATAACCTCTGAATTAGACTCAAAGGAATATCAGTATTGGAAGCTACATTTTTAACTGACAAAGATGATGATTCTGTTTAGTATTGCCAAAATCATAATAATTCCCTATATCAAACATGATTGATTATACCTGACCAGGTATTTGGAGTCATGATCAGATTGAAGTTTATAAATGCTATTGCGTGTGCTTTCTACTGTAACACAGCAGGGGTAAAGGATATGTTATGGTTTAGATATGAGGTGTTCCCCAGAGACTCATAAGTAAGACAATGCAAGAATGTGAAATGATTAGCTTAAGAGAGATATAACATAGGCAGTGGGTTAATTCATTGATATGAATTGACAGGGTGGTAATTGCGGGCAGGTAAGATATGGCTGAAGAAAGTAGGTCACTGGGGTTGTGCCTTTGGGGTTTATATTTTGTTCGTGATGAGTGGAATGTTTCTCTCTCTCTCTCTCTCTCTCTCTCTCTCTCTCTCTCTCTCTCTCTCTCTCTCTTTCTCATTCCTGGTTACCATCATGTCCTGAACTGCTTTCCTCTGCCACCACCTTCTGCCATGATGTTGTCTCACTTCAGACCCAGAGCTAAGGAGTCTGCTGACCATAAACTAAACCTCTGAAACCATGAGCCAAAATAAACATTTTCTCCTATAAGTTGTCTTTGTCAGTTCTTTTGGTTACAGCAATGAAAAGCTGACTAAAACAACCAACATGTCTGTATTTCTTTTTTGAGATGTTAAGACTGATCAGTGGAGCCGGCTCAGTGGTGCATACCTGTAATCCTAGCAGGTTGAGAGACTGAGGCAGGAGGATCACGAGTTCAAAGCCAGCCTCAGCAAAAGTGAGGCACTAAGCAACTCAGTGAGACCCTATCTCTAAATAAAGTACAAAATAGGACTGAGGATGTGGCTCAGTGGTTGAGTGCCTCTGAGTTCAATCTCCATTTCCCTCCCGGAAAAAAGACTGATCAATGCATATAGTGTGATCATTCATTACAAAGTTCCCTTTCACCTAATGATTTTAGCACCCACTGATGATCACTGCCCAAACCCATTATTTCATTAGTGGTTGTAAAAGGGTGACATTCTAAATATAGCATTCCCTCTGCATATATTAGCTGAAAAATCTTTTATAAATAAAACTTTCCTTCATCAACTATTTAATTATAGTGATAACAGTTTATACAGGACAGGCAAGGTAATGCTCAATTTTTTTCTCTTTATTTACTAGTTCTCAGAATAATTAATTAATTCCCTAAGTTTTCCTAAAGTAACCAATAGGAGTTTTATTTTATTTTGCTTTTGAAAATCATTATCAATATTTATTCTTTTTTTTAACAGAGAGAGAGAGAGAGAGATGTTTTATTCTACTATAGTTATTATTTTTGATGTCTGGTGTTCCACCACCATGGAAGACTCTTAAACTTAATGCCTGTGTCTTCTCATATAACCTCAGTTGTCTTTGATAGTATCTTTGTTTCCAGACATGAAAGAATAATCTAGGTTCATCTTGGATATTTCCTGTCCTGATGTTTGAATCAGTCATTTCTCTGAAGACCTCTGAATGCTTTTGGTGGACAATGGAATTTAGAGACCATGATAAGGCTCCTAGTAGTGCTCATTGTTACTGGGGTGGTCATTATTTCCAGGTTGCTATAGTGGAAAATGTCTAGGTAGGAAACAAAAATAGGAAAAAAAATTTTCTTAAGAAAAATTACAAAATAAATTCATATTGATTTTTATAAGTTCAGATTTATAATTATAATTTTTAATTTATAATTTAATTTGAATTTAATTTTTGTCATTTTATATGTATACTTTAATTCTCAAAATCATGATTTTTATAACATTAATAATCTATTTGTTTTTTCCTAATATATTAGCACATTCCCATGTATCATAAAAAGAGAATTTCAGAATAAGTTTAAATTTTATTACTGTCAATATGATTACTAAAAAACATCTATACACTTTGCAGTTCTTTTTGTCCTTAAGATATTCTACTGGGACATATAGAAAGCAGCTTTATCTTAAATTCTTGAATTAAGTTCCTTCTGCAGGGGTAAGGCCACCAACTAAATACCAATTAGACTTTTTGTTTCATCTCACCTTTAGTTTTAGGAATTTAAAAGTTATACTTTGCATTTGATTTACTGTTGCTTGTTATTCATGTAAAAAAATGATGCATGGTTTCAAAGTCAAAAGCACAAGACAAGGTACTTTCAAGCAAGATCTAGTCTCATCCTTATTCACCTCCCTACCCTATTCTTATTCTCATCCTATAGGAAGTAACTTTGTTTTTTCCTAGTTTATACTTTCATTGATATTTATAGAAGGAAAACAGATTTAGATTCATTTACCTATTCTATGCTTTATTTTTTTCCACTGTTGTTCATTCATTCCTTGTATAGATGTATAAGTTTCTATTGGGCATGACAATGCCATAGCTTTTCCAGTCCTTCCATATTGTCAATACGAAATGCACTGGGTTTTTTTTTTGTTTGCTTGCTTGTTTCTGGTTGTTGGTGTTTTTTCTTTTCTTTTTTTGTTTTTTTTAAGTGCTGAGGATGGAAACCAAGGCCTTGTGCATGGTAGGCAATTTCTCTACTCCTGTGCTACACCACCAATGTTGAAGTATACTTCTTACACATACCTCATATTATTTTCACACATTCTAAAGAGGAAAAGACACTATTCCAAGGGATGAGGCCTAGAATTCCCATCCTGTGTAATAGGCAGAGATTGAGTACAGCGCCCATAGGAGTGGTTCTAACTAGGGTCTGCAGAACTTGGAGATACACAAATTCTCCCCACATGTATTCAGGCAAAGTTAGTTTTGAGGGATTTTGCAGATCCCCAACTCTCATAAGAATTTTCTTTTCCAAAAATTGAACTTAAAGCTCCATATGGTCTAGCAATTACTCTGCTCAATTGCAACCTCCCTGGATGCCACACGTACGCATACAAACACACACACACACACACACACACACACATGCACACACACACACAGAGTACTCTCAGAGGGGAATGCAAATTTATCATTTATTCTAAACCTCAGGAGTGAAAATCTACAGAGTAAAAGGAAGGAACTCCATGAAATACTGTTGCAGGAGTTGCAAATGAGTGTCTCTAGTGACTGGGAAACAAATACTTTTGCAAGTTATATAGTCTTTGATTTGTTTTTAAACAACCAAAAGGGAGCAAACCTAAAAAATTATCAACAGAAAGAAGATTCAAAATAATTTTTGATAAGAGACCAATATGTGATTTTAGGCAAATAACTAGTACTAATTCAAAGAAATCAAGTCCCATTTCAATAACAAAACTCCTTCCTTTACAATCTGTTTATTGTGAATAACGTTTTGGTTCTTGCATCTATAAAAATGAAAACAAGGATGGAATTGATCCTGAATCTTCATTAATTTAACAATACATAAAATTCATTAATGAATACATGGAGTAATTGAAAAATATGATGTTTCTCCATTAATATTTCACATTTTATCTTTCATATTAATCAAAAGTTGTGCTATATATTGATATTATTTTGATCAATGGCCTATTTCTATGTATTACTAATAATTATATGATACTGCATCCAAAAAGAAGTCCTTAACATTTAGAAACTTATGGTCATTGGACATTAAAAATTAAATTTAAATCTTCATACATATTTTTGTCACAGTAAATTATAATAGAGTGGCCAATAAAATGCTTTCAAGCATAAAAATAAATTACATAATAATAAAATTCAGTGGGGTAACTGGAATGAAAATATAAATTCAAGAAGAAAAAGGAGCCATGTAAAACTGACTGTTTAAGAACTTGTTCATGTGTTTAATAGATGATGCACTAAATTGCTCTGGTATTTAAAGTTCATTAGATACATTAAAGGAATGATGTGTTTTTTTTTTAATGTCAATGTTTACAATATTCTGGAAATGGCATTATTACCAACTGTTTAAAAGTATGTTGAAGATTTTAGATGGCAACTTAAAATGTGCAAGGAGCATTTTTTTTTTTTTAAATTCTTTTAGGGACACAAAAGTTTGAAGACTTTAGATCTAGAAACTCAGCAGGTAGAGGAACAAAGTTTGGAATCCTGCCTCTCTTGTCTTTCCCCAAGCCTGCATCACACCCACACTCGGGTCATCACTTCCTCTATCCCCAGTCCTTTGCCCCTCTCTAGCAGCCTTGTCCTTGAGGACCAGGAGTAAGTGGTACAGTAGAGGTTGAAAGTGGAGTGGTTGCAGGTTCTCAGACTCCAGTTCCTACTGACTGCAAAGTGCTCTGCAGCCCAGAGTGCTCCTCCCAGGGGCCTCCCATTCCCACTGCCCACGACTGTCCCTTCTCTTCTAAGCCAGCCTTTCCCAGAAAGGGAATTATCTTGCACAGTCCCACCAAGTGACTCTGACTTTGCTACAGTTACAGGGAACTCACTGCCCTGAGTTAAAGAGAAATTTAGCTGACTCTAGAAGTTTCTCAAGGTTCCCTGTCTAATTACACAGACAAGGAGGAAGCCAGTGGATTCCAAGGAACACATAGAAGCCTGCTTCGCCCCCAGAGATTCAAAATATCTGTTCTCATGCAACTCTGTTGAGGTATAAAGGAAATGAAGTAACCCATATTTTGGATAAAGAAATTAAGATTCAAAGGTGAGTGAACATTTATTCACAGGGCATGATATTTCTGGAACCAATGGAAGAATTCAAGCTTCCTCTCTGCACTCATTAATCTGAATGGGTGACTCAGACTCTTTAGAAGTTGATAAGAAGGTAACTCATGCATTTTTGAGGAGGCAACTCTGAAGAGTTGTAAAAACTTTGCAACATGTTAATGGTAAAAGTGTAATCAAGAGATTGTCATTCACAGTGGTAGGTGGTTTGAATGTGAGGTGTCCCCAAAAGTTCATGTGTAAAACAATGCAAGAACATTCAGAGGTGAAATGATTGCATTATGAGAACCTTAACTAAATCAGTGAATTAATTCCCTGATAGGGATTAACTGAGTGGTAACTGAGTTGGTAGGGCATGGCTAGAAGAAGTGGGTCACGGGGGACATGCCTTGGGGTATATATTAGATGAGCTGAGCTAAGTCTCCCTCTGCTTTCTGATCATCTTGTGAGTTGCTTCCCTCTCCTGCACTCTTCCACCACAAACTTCTGCCTCACCTTGAGTCCCAAAAAAATGAAACCAGCTATCTGTGGATAGTATCTTTGACACTGTGAGCCCCTAAATAAACTTTTCTCCTTTACAATTTTTCTGGTCAGGTCTTTTAGTCACAGCAGTGAAAAAGCTGACTAAAATACATGGCAACTGCTACTATTTTTTACTTATTCAAATTTAATATTTTTGATTGCATATCATAGCACAAAGAAGAATCTCCAAGTACATGAAGAGAAAAGGAAAGATAGCAATATACCTTCTTCATCCCCTGAAAAGTTTGCCTCTTCCATACTGCTCTGTAATGTCTGAGGGAAGCATCAGTCAGGGAGGGCAAGCACCTTTGAACATGAGCCCAGCTGTAGTCCCAGCAGTTATCACATAGTCACTAAAATTAAAACCACACTTGCTCCAGAGAGTTTTAGGATTTCACACACAGTAGATGCACATCAGTATTTTCTACATGTAGAATACTGCATGTATGTACATCCACACATCCACACATTAGATGAACATATGTGCATGTACTTTGTTTGGTCAGTCACAGATACAGATGCAGGCCTGTCAGTCATGCCCTCAGCACATGGAGCTGGTAAAACCTTCCTAGCATATTTCCAGAAAGCAATGGCCTAAATGTAGAAGGAAAGGTCCCAAATCCTCTTGCAATGTGTGCTATCTCAAGATAGCAAAAGTAAATTATTTTACCCAAAACCAGTTAATTAACTTTGTGACACCTTCAAAACTTTCTAGAATGACAGAAACCTCCTACCTAGAATTCATCATTCTCACTGCCCACCCTCTCAAACCGCTGGGGTCTCTTAATAGTTCCTTCCCCCATGTATATGGGAGACCTCCAGAAATAGCAATTCTTCAGAAACCCTCCCAATTTCCTGCCTTTTCTCCTCCTTCCTTAGCCCTTCTCTCCCCTCGCATCTCTACTTGACTATTCTGAATTTGGCTGCTGTCTTTTGAACCCGTTCTTCAGCTCTCTTATTCATTCACTAGGCATGTCTCCTTGGTGACTGAGACTACCTTCTCTCTGGATGCCATCTGGATTCTGGGAGTATCTTTAGGGAACCAGTTTTGCCCTATAAATGAACCCTGTCCAGCTCCCCAAATCCAAGTTGATCAGAATCCAGAGGAGAGACATAATACTAAAGCTATAGCTCATGATCACACAATGCTGGAGATGACCTTAGGACTCATGTTGTCCAGAGGTAGAATCTTCACCTGAGGATAGGCAGTGCCTAGTCCAAGGTCACTAGAATAGTGAGTAAAATGGAACTAAAATCCCTTAAGTTTTATTCTTGTCTTTAATGTAGTCTTATATCTGGAGTGCCATACGTACATCCAAATATGCAGATCACAAATACATGTATTAAGTCTTATGAAGACAAATCTTGGTTCTGTGGTTTCCTTCTTCCCAATCCTTATGTATATTGACTTTGGGTCACCTGGGGAAACTGTTTCCTCTGATTTGTGTGAGTACATGTCTTAGGGATATACTGGTCTGAATGTGCTTTTGATTTTAGATTTATGATACACAAATGTGCTCTCACGGATATGTGTCTGCTGGGGTTTGATGGAAGTTATGAAAACTCCCTGGTTTCCATGCCAGGGAAGTTTGGCCTGAGAAATGAAGACTCTTCCATGGTGACATCAAACTTCTGGCTTACTAAATCAGAATTGCTTGCCTTCTCTTTACAGAGCAGACACTATCTAGCTCCTTCCTGACACAAATTGAAGATCTCAGGCCCAGGTCTAGTAGGTGCTTGGAATTCTTTGGAGGGAAGGTGCAGAGAAACTCACAAAGACATCATTATAGTATTATTCTCTCACAGCAGGGCTTTGTGACAGCTTACCCAAATGGCATCCATTTAGCAGAATCTCAGAGGAATGGCTGTCTCAGTCTGAGGCTTTAGCCCCAGGATTAGGAAAAACCTTGGAGTCTTCTGAAACTACAAGGAGTTAAGAGCCAAGTTGTTTAGCCATGTGAGCCTAGAGGACAAATAAACCTATTGTGATTCTCCTCAATTCTCTCACCTAGAGCTGCTTCTGCCAGGAGCAAAGTTCTCAGATGGGAGCTCCTGGAGCACACACCTTTTAAAACTTTGCCTTTTGTTTTCCCCCTTTCTCAATCCTGCCTAAATGCTGGCATTCATTCAAAGACCTCACTGTCCTTTACTGCCCCCAAGCAATATATATTTTTATAAAACAGACATTGTAAGTCCAAAGATGTGCATTGAAAAATAACTTGGCCCTCATTTTCTTGTACAAATTCCTAGATGGGAGTCTTCTGGCTGCATTAAAATCTTCTGGGGAAACAAATTTTAGTGATATTAAAAGAACTCAATTGATTAAACAAAACTGGAAGACTCAGCTTAGCTCAGATCCATAGATCACACTAGAATCAAACTGATCCACCCAGACCTAAAATGCTCACTATAACATCCAGCATTAAGGCAGAATAAATACTTCTAATGATCCTAGATCTTTTTTAAAAATTACCCTGTATAGCTCAGGGACTAGTAGTTAGGTTCCAGTTTAGAATCAGACTTATTTAGCCAAAATAAAAGAATATCTTTCAAACAAGTTTGACTCTGCTAAATATTTAGTAGCCTCAAAAAATCTAAAAATTTTTATAACTGATATTGAAAAGGTATGTACAGGACGAAGAAACAGAGGATCCAAAAGAACAAAAAGAATAATGTATAACTTGATGAGGGCTATTTACCACCTAAGCAAACCTTAGAGAATTTGTCCTCTGGAAGACTCAGTTTCCTTATGTGCAAAATGGAGATAACATCACATGTACTCAGAATACACATAGAAATTAAATGAGATAGTAAATGAAACAGAGTCGAGATGCAATACTCATAGATATTTCTTTGAATCAAAGTCTTCTTCAGAAGATAATTTTCCAACAGAAATTTTATATTTTATATTTTTTAATACAGAATTTCCCCAATTTTCAAGGGACTTTGACATTCTGTCCAGTGACCATCTCTAATTTATGAATGAGAAACCAGTGTAGAGATGAAAGTCAGCCACATGATTGTAGGAGGGCCCAACCTAGAAGAAATCCACTGCCAGCCTCCAAGACCTCTTTACAAGCTTTCTGATTCAAGACAATTTGACCAAAAATCCCTGGGAACAGTTTAAAGGAGCCGCCAAGACCGTGTGGCTGCCAGTCTGGATTGTTGGATCCAGGCTGTTTACATAGATTAAGACTCTCAGGAGGAACAGCTAAAGTAAATCTCAGAGATGACAAGACTGCACTGGTTAACTGTGCTGTGCTCTCCTTTGGATTCACCTCCATGACTGCACATCCTGCGAGTGAGGCCCCATGGCAGGGAAAAAAGAGGAACAGATGGCTGGCTTTAAGAGAACATGAACAATGAGATGGGGGTCTTTTTCCTTAAAAGGCAAATTTATCCAGGACTTGACTCCACTAGTCGTCTTCTCAATGACATTAAAATAAAAGTAACAGTACCTGCTATTGATTGAATAACCAACCAGCCTTAGGTGGGGGTGTTGGATTCTCGAGGTCATGGAGTCTAGTTTTATTATACAATCTCAGGAGACTCAACAGACAGTAGATTCACACTATGGGGAAAGAGTTGATTTTTGGTTTTTTATTTGCTTGTTTTGGCACTGGGGACTGAACCTAGCGATGCTCTATCATTTAGTCATATTCCCAGCTCTTTTTATTTTGAGACAGTCTTGCTAGGTTGCCCAGGCTGACCTGGACTTGCCATCCTCCTGCCTGTCCCTCTAGAGTCGCTGCGATTATAGGCATACACCCCTGCAACTGGCTAGGAAAGAGCTTTTCTAACAATCAGTGGAATATTATCCTTCACAAGCCAGTGAGACCTCATCTCCAGGTAAGCTTGGGCTGAGTGCCCACTTCTTCATCTTTGGTTTAGATGCTAGACTAGGTAGCCTTTTAATTGAAGACTTTTGTCTAATTCCAAGGTTCCAGGAGGCTCTCACACTTGACCCTCCATTTGTAAAGTCTGTTCTGTAGGCTGCTAGAGCCTCAGAACGCTGCCCTGAAAGAAGACAGCATAGAACAGCTTCTATTTGGTGCTCCTGATCTCCCGTGTCTCAGACAGAGCTTGTGAGGACTAATTAAGGAACATTTATAAAGCATAGCCAGCAGCATGAAACTACCCTTGAAATCACCAATGTGTCATGTTTTTTCCTACAATGACAGAGATCTCTGCCCTTGCAAATACCTGTCATTATTAATGGTTGCTTCCAAAGAAACACCCCCTGTGGTTTCCCTATATTTCTTTCGATGAGACTCCTGGATTCTTTCATCTCTCAGAACCAAGAGTTTTTAGGGTCACCTGGTTAGAGGAAAGCAGGCTGCCTCATGTCTGAGGCCACTGGGAAGGTAAACTGACTAAACTGAAGCCTCTGGGAAACTCAGCACCCTGCCTGCTGTATTCAGTGCTGCAGGACCCGGGCAAGTCTCCCATCAGAAGAATGGATGGAAACAGGACCACAGATGGAGACAGAATGTGGCCCACTCTTTAATAGAACTTATGTAGAGGCAGCATAATATTGTGATCCAGATACAATCTCACAGCCACATCACCTCAGGAAATCACTTCACCTCTTTAAGCTTCAGTTTCCCCATCTGTTAAACATCAATTAGTATTTGCCTCCTAAAATGGCATGAGGATTAAGTAAAATAACCCATGGAAAACATTCAGCATGGTGCCTCACACTTGGTAAACCTCAATATGTTTATGCAAGTAACTGTTGTGATCATTGTAGTAATAGTTGTGGCAGTACTAGTATATCATTCTCTTGTAAATATTTGTAAGAAGCATTTTCTGGGTTCAGGGTTTAGATAACATAAGGGAATGAACTTGAATTTCTTTTTTTGTTTGTTGTTTGTTTTGTTTTTTTAATTTCTTTATGTACAGTAGATGGGATATTTGGTGGCAAGGGATGGTGGAGATGTAGGCTGGATCAGGAAGTAAATTTCTAGTGTCCTTGACTGTAGTTTTTCCAATGTAGAGCCACACTGAGGAAGGTTGAGAAGTTTTTGCTTCAGCAATTAGTGAACCAGACCCTGTCTCCTTTCCCCTCCCTGCCTCCATCCACCTGTCCCCCACTAAGGGCATATGCTCCAGGTTGAATATATCAGACAGAAAAGCATGGTTATAGCTAAAGGTGAAATCTACCACTTTCAAATCACTCCAAATTAAACTTTTAGCTGGAGGGAGACTGAAGCCCTTGGGCCCCCCTTTTGTTTATTAACTGCCAACTGAAAATGCCAGAAGTAGCTGGGGAAGAAGTGCAAAAGTGGGGACAGGGAAACACTTTGCATATTTTAATTACTTCAGTAAACAATACATAGCACAGCAGAAACCTACCATCTCTGTCTACATCCCCAGGCAGAGGGAAGTGGAAGCATATCATGGGAGATGACATAAAGAATACACAACACTTCTGAAGACTACAGGCTGCCTTCACTAGCTGCTCTGAGCTGGAGCTGAATTTCCAGTCCATTCTCTGATTTGACAAGTGGACAGAAGGGGCTTTCTTGAGAATTGAGTATACCTCTTCGTGTAGTAGAAAAATGCCATTTTTCTTTGAGTCATGAAATGAGACTCTTTCCTTGTAAAGGAGGACATTTGGAATCTGGGAGGAGGGAGTACACGGATCACTTGCAGGACCACACACACGAAGCAGTGGATAAAGTCCTTCATCTTCATGGAAAAGTGGAGGTTTGCCTTGGAAAAATAGCAGGGTTAAATCCTCAGGGAAGCCTGAGAATGGGTGATAACAGCAGTTCAAGTACTCTGTGAACAGCAAAGTGATTAATCAACATAACAGGACCATGACCATTTTTATGCATCACAAGGGTCCTACTTAGATCTTCCCCTGAGAAATTCCAGGAAAAGGTATTTGATTAACCCAACTTCCACAACCCTGACAGAGACTAGAGACAGCCTGAGAATCCTGGAAGAGAGGTAGCCTGAGGGAAGATCCTGCACCAAGGGAAACCATGGAATCAAGTGGAAAGAGCACTGGATTGGGACTCAGATCATATGTTCCCGTCCCAGATCTGTCATTGCACCACCCTGTGGCTCTGGCAGCCTGAACTTCCTTTTCATCTCAGTGTTCCATATATATATATATATAATAAGGACATAGTTGGGATTGCTAAAATTCCTGTCTACTTGAAAACTACATGAGATTGTCCAAAGCATCATTTTCTTATTTGAATCTGTATGTGAAGACCGGTGAACACAAGCTCTTCCCTGATATCTGCAGCACTGGTAAGCCTGACTTTCTAGAGGACTGTGTGTGTCCTTGTGTGTGTGTGTGTGTGTGTGTGTGTGTGTGTGCGTGTGTGTGTGGTGGGTGGACCAAAGAGAGCAAGGGGCCAGAACTCTGGAGCTCCAGGGTCCAGACTGAGGTTACGTCATACCACCTGCCTCATCCCTAGGCTCCTGTGTCCTCATCTATGAAAGCAGTTAGGCTCAGGGAAAGTACTACACTAGCTGACCATTTGGTATCATCCAGTTCCAAAACATGAAAAGTCAGTGAAGCAGAGAATGGATAACCTCTGGATGCCCCTCCCGGCCCCAAGAGAAGGTTAGAATTCTAGGCCCCCAATTACTCCACACAGCCCATGACCTTGCACCTGGGGCCCAGGCTGCCTCTCTGCAGAGAAGTGTGGGTCGAGGGCAGCCTCAGATGAAAGGGATGGAGGAGAAGCTGCCCCTCCACACAGCATGTGGCTTCCCAGGCCATCATCTGAGGCCTGCAGCTGTGGGCTGCACCTTCTCCTTTATAAACAAGCCCAACCTCTTGGCTTCTCCTTCAAGGTCAAAAGGCAGGAGAAGACTACTCCAAGAAAGAATGTAGAAGAAAGTCTTAAATGCTAAGCCAGCAATCACAGTTGGATGGTTTTTAGTGTTTTTCAAAGACATTCTTACTTTGTTATACATGTTCTTATTTCCAAAAGCAAGTAAATGAGCTTCTTGCTTCCAGCAAGTGAAACAGTAATGAAGTATCTTCCTCAAGGTCATCTTATGGGTCCCCAAAAGTGGGGAGCCAGGTTAAGTGCAGGGTAGGTAGTCTTCATCTTAATTTATCTTAAACCTCTGGCCTCATCCTATCAGAGGCTGAAGGAGATGTTTTCAGCATCTCACATTTGGGGACAGAAGTGCAAGTCTTTCCTCAGTGAATAGGGATACAATATAATAATTTACAGAGTGTTTATACTATGACAGGATATATGCTAAATGAGTTTAAATTCACTGATTTATTCAATCCTCCCAATATGTATTGGCTCTAGAAATTATTATCAACTCTGCTACATGGAGGACAGAAGAGAGGGAGGAAGGAAAGGAAAAAGAAGAGGAAAATATTAGAACATTTATTCAAAAAGCTAAAGAAGGAAAGCCTTATGCCTAAATTATTCTGATTCCAAAAATCAATGTTCTTACACACCACCAAGTTGAAATTCTTGTGCAATTACAATTTGAAGGAAGACTCACTAGTAAAATGATGTTTTAAGGCATGTAAATTGATGGGTTGGGGTGGCAGATTTGGGAACATGTGATAGAAATCCTAGAATTTGATTTTTGTAAAAACAGTTATAAAAGCTAAAAGATTTTCATTTAAAAATGTCTAAATCGGCCAATGTAATGAAGTAGGATGGGGGCCCATGGCAGCCCAGACAGCACTCACAAAAATGACATCAGGATACATCGTATGTTCCTTGAAGACAGACTGGAAACAGCAGCCAGCCATGGGCTTTGGTTCCTCAGTCATTCCCTTGCAGTTTTTCTCTGCATGATGCCCAGCATGACTGTGGAAGTGATGCTGAGGATCTCTCCCTGGTCAGCTGGGCTCTGGAGAGCAAGTCCTCCCTGCCCGCCTTCATTACTCAGTACCTGGGTCCCATATAATCTGCTCAACTGCTATAGCATTTATCACCATAACTTTCAAATTTTACTACCCAGAATTTTTTTGATATCTATTTCTCATTAATGTCTCTTTCTCTAAACATAATTGTCTCAAGCAGGAAAAGGGTGAGGCAGAGAGAGATGGAAGAATTTTAGGAAAAAGTCTAAATGGAGATGAGAAAGAAAGAAGAGAGGCAGCATAGACTGAGCCTGGTGACATTAGATGAGTCTTAGAATTAATCCCACACCAGAAATAAATCCTAAACCTGAATTTTTTATTTTTTTATTATTAAGACACCCACATTGCCTTTTTGACTTAAGGTAGAATGGGTTAGGTTTTCTATTACATGCAGCTAAAAGAGTCAGGATAAAACAATGGGAAATTCGCCTTTTAACTTAGTCTTTATTTCTAGGAATAAAATGTCTATTTCTAGACATGAACCTAAGAAGAAAGATTCAGAGAGATCCCAGAGGTCCAGATAGAAACTAATTTTCCCACTGAGGGCAGAACTACAACAGGCCTTCTCTCACCGACCAAGTGCCTCATTCTCTTTCCCTGCCCTGCACAGCAGCACCCATGTGTCAGGGTTTCACCAGCCAGTGAGCATTGCAAGACACAGTTCACAGGGTGTGATTCTGATGCCAGCATCTGTACTGAAAGCTCTCCTTATGTGGCTGTATCTGTCTGGATGACAGACTTCTTCAGCCAGATGTATTTGGCTGGAGGTCACACCAGACCTCTATGTTCCATTAGGATTAGCCACAAGTGACGAGATGGGTGAGACAGCAAAAAGTAGAGGAATTAACTAATGCTCAAGAGAAGTAGGCACCCACTCAGAGACAGCAGAACCCATACTATTCCCTGTTATGGCATTCTTAGAAAGGAGGTAGTGTTACATTTATTCCCAGAATATAGATTTCTCATGAGTCATTTGTACCAAAACAACTGTGGAAGCAAATAGACTTGACCAACTTTAAAGATCCAGATCAAGGAGTGCAGAACTCTATTATAAAGATTAAGACAACTTTCCTTGTGAGTAGTGTTGGTGGTACAAGCAGAAAGATGTCCTTCTCTTCTGTGTCATCTTCCCTGTGGCTCCCGTACCCTTTCAGTTGAAGACCTGGATGCCACCCCATTCCAGGCTACCCTGATCCAGGGGCTCCCACTGCTCTGAGATACTCTATTCGGATCATCAGAGAACTAGGAGCTCAAACACTGATTGCCATTCAGTGGGCAGAGTTCTTATTTTGAGTAAATTTCCAGATGAGAACCCAGAGAACTGGCCCTGGGAACACACAACTGATCTTCCCAAACTTATAGAAGACCGGAAATATCATATAAATTAAGAGACATCTTGCACTGATGGATGTATTAGTTTTCCCCAAGAGGCAAGTCTTAACTGTCTTGAATCCTAAGACAGGATATCAATGAAAAGGTGGAAAATCTCATTCTGTAATTTCAGGGCTATTACAGTATGTTGCTATTTGAGTCCATCAAAGTTCTAGTGTGTTTTAGAATGCTCTGTAGCTTAGAGACAAATTTGCTGCAACCAAACCTACCTCATTCTCAGCAATAGCTGAAAAACACTCCCATGTAAAAAGTGCTACATAAAAATTACCGTAAGCTCCTCCTGTGTGCCTTGATCATACAGACAGGTATGTTTTCAGTCTCTGTAGAAAAACTGGGCTGGTTTTGGTGAGAGACTTCTCTTAGTGTTTCCAGACTGCTAGTGTAAAAGACATGCCTGTGACCAGGCCTTCAAGCATTCTCTTGGGACTGAGGCATGCTTGTGACCATGTGCCCTTGGACTTTTGTTTAAGACCTGGGCATTGTCCTTCTAGCTGTGACTAACACCTTCCTAGAATTAGACATAGCCTAGAATTAAGATATCTACTCTGTAAATGGCAGGATGAGAAAAGAGAAGGAATAATTTTGTCACCTTGAAATATAACCAAACATCTCTAATCTTTGCCTCTATTTCCAACCAGCACTCCATAGAGCACCTGAAAGTAGCCAACTGACATCGAGATGGATTAATATTTTCCATGAAAAAGGTAATTTGTGTTCCTTTTTGGTTTTAACAGGAAGAGGACTCAGAGAGATAAGTCAGAGAGGTGCATCCTGGGAAGGAAGATGAATGGTGCCTTGCTTCTTAGCCCTGGTATAACAAAGTGAGGGAGGAAACTAGACAAAGTCCATAAGCTATGAAAAACCAGGACTTGATGAGGTAGCCATAATCGCACAGTGAGAAGCCCAAGAGATATTCAAGTGTGTGGAGTATATTCCCATGATGCTGACATTGTGGTGGCCAAGATGTCCTTGGTAAATGACAAGAGTAATAGCTTCTCTCTATATGGCAATTATTGTAAAACTAAAAGAGATGCTGCCTTGAAATACATTGAGACTGAAGGAAATGTTCTAGGAGTCCAAGGAAATAATGCCACTGCAGGTAAAAAAAAAATTCCTCCTTTAGGGAAACTGGACAGGGTATTGACATCCCAAAATAAGGCTTTGCTTTGTTGTACCAGGTCTGTCCTACGTGTCTAAATGGTAATTTCTTGCTATGTAACCTCAGAAGCCCATCTTATGCATCAGACAAGATGCTATTTAATTTTTTTTCTGGGAATTATATGAAAGTACATCACAAATAAATTCAAAGTTACACAGTAATAACCATAATATCTGAGATGTGGTTCAGAGACATCCTGCTTCTTCCTAATAGCATCCCAAAGCAGGATGAGGTCAGTCTGCAGATTCCATTCACAAAGGCAGACAGTAATTAGGAATTATCTTCAAACTCAACTTTTCATTCAAACCCCTGGTTAAAAAACAAAAAAACCCTCATCCAGTCTCAGAACTCTGCATGCAATCTTCCCATCCCTATTAACTATATCCAAACACCATGCACCAACCCTCCCTCCAACGTGCATGAAACCCAGGAACCCTAAAGGACTGAAGTTAAGCTTCTACCTCTGCCAAAGATGGCTGCCAAAACAGAAAGACTTGCTCTCATGCCCCTCAAAATTTCCCATGCCATCCCCATTCTCAATGACAAGGAGAAGCAGCAGAAATCAATCTGCCTTCATGCACAATCAGCGAAGACATCAACAATCACCCCAACACATTTACTGCTCCTGATCTAGCCATGCAGATCAGTCTGTATGTGGGACCTTGGGGTAACCCAGGGAGTCCTCCTTTGCTTTACTTTTCCCACCTCCTACCAACTGGTAATCGGTGGATGGATGCTGAGACTAATTGATAAAGGCAGAATTTCAGACATAGGTCAACCTGCATTTAAATATTGGCTCCACTATTTTCTAGTTTTGTGTTTCAATGATAGTGTACTCATCCTGAACATGGGACTATGAGTTCTTCACAGGAACAGTGTAGATTAAATAAAGCTACTCTGAGGCCCAGCTAGAGTAGATACTCAGAAAATGTAAGTTGCTTCACCACCACTACCCGAAGGACACCAGATGGCTAAAGGCAGTGCCTTAAGATATCCTGAATGGTCAGTGCAAATCACAGGGTAAGGGACTTCCTACAAAGATACTCCCCAAATGAAAGAATCCAACTTTATTCACTTTCTGGTGCCCTCTTAGTGATGCCAGTGAGAGATGAAACCTGTGTTAACTAATAAGCAGACAAAGTATGTTTCCATGACCACCTGATTCTTCCTTTTTGATTTTTGTCACACTGAAGTTTGTAGTTCCTCATGGGCACTCAGATTTTTCAGATCTGACTTGTTTCAGAAAGTTTTAGCCAAGTCACAGAAACTCTCCTTGGAGAAAGTAAATGAACTGAGATATATCACCTTCTTTTGGCAACTCAGTTATTTTGACCTCCCTACCTAAAACCGTATGTGTGCACACCCAAACACACACACTCCCACTACCACCACCACCCAGCATTTCTTTTTCTCCTCTCGAATTTGTTTTTCTTCTAAGGACCCATCACTCTCTAACTTACCATTTACCTTACTTCACCTTTATCTTCTACTTCCCTTATTAAAGACAGAGATTTTTGCTTATTTTATTCACGGTTGTACTGCTCACACCTAGAAAGCTCAGGAAGCACTGAAAAGTGATTGTGTGTCCCAATTTCCCAGAGAAGGTTTCCATTTATCCCCTTAGTTCCAATTGAGTTATTAATAGCTTCTCTTTCACTCTCAGAAGTATCTAAGTTTAGATAATCAATACTCACAATTGATTTATATGAAATATTTGTTTGATTGAATTAATAAATTTGACCAATCTGATGCTTTCAGAACTTGTCAATGTCTGAAACTGAGAGTTTGACCCTACCATAAATGAAAAACATGATATATTGAAAAGGCAAGATGTGATTAAGTTCTGATGATCCCACTTGTAAAATTCTCACAAGCAAGTTTGTCCTGATAGACTCTAGCTATAGACAACATCAAGAAATCCTAAACTTTAATGTTGACATTAGTAGCTGTGTCAAGATGAGAAGCCTATAAAACTATGGCCCTGAGAGAGCCTGGAAGGCTATGCTTAATTTACCTCCCTAACCAAATCATGAAAGAAATGAATGCAATTGTCAAAGAATTCCCATGCACCTGTCCAGGAGACTGCTGCATTGGGATATCATCACATATCAGAAAACCAAAGTTTCTCCCTTCAACATTGGCTCAATGACAACACACCCAGTCAGTGTTTAGAAACAGCATCTGGCCAGTGGGAAAGCCTCTTAAGATGACAAGCAGGACTTGTGCTAGATACTTTAGGTCAGGAAGGTAAATCTTGTGCTTCTGTTTTTCTAAGTGGATCATTCCCAACACAGAAGGAAAAAAGTCCGTAAGCAAAAAGTGGAAGGAAGTCATCCAGTTCCGTCTGATAATATAGGCAGGACAGATGGAACTTCAACTGACTCTGCAGTATGTCCACCTCCTCACCAGAAATTACCATAGAAATTGAAGTGGGGAGGGAAAAAAATCTCTCCCCAAATGCTCAGGGATATGGCTTAGTTACAAAGGTTCTGTAACAACTGTCCTGAGCATCAAATATTTTAGACCAAGATTCATCTGGGGTCAAGGGAGAAATCTCCCTTTCTTCCCTGTTAGTCTATGTGTTTCGAGTAGTCTTGCTTCCTTCAAGGGAGTATCTTATGGAGTACAGATGCCCAGAGTGCACACAAAACTCAAGGTCGCACCTCCTGAAATGCAAGAAAGCAGCCAAACCACCCTCCATGCAGAGCCTCCAGCCTCCACCAACACGCAGGCCTGGACAGATCCCTGGCAGCCATTTTGAATTCTGGCGGCTCCCCGCAGCTGTGCACCTTATTTTAGCAGACCATGGCCCCGCCACCCCCCACCATGCTGCCTCCCCATGAGACATCCCAAGCACATCAATGGCTTTGGCAGGAAACTTCCATGGAAGTGAAATGATGCCCCCATAGTGGGAAGCAGGAAAAGAGAGATTAGAAGCAGTCCCCAGCCCATGGAAGTTCCTCTCCAAAGCCTGCAAGCTGTCAGTCTGTGTGTGAACAGCCCTGCCCAGAACCCTGGCCCCAGAAATTAAATCCAGACTCACTGTGGAAGCTGCCGGTGCTGCGAGCCTCTGCCGCTGCCACGACACGCTGAAGGAGCCCTTCTGGCATGGCCCTTCCTGACAGTGAATGGGGAGAGAGTGAGGGAGAGGAGAGAAGAAAAGGGATGAAGGGAGAGGAAGGAAGCATGGGAAGATGAAAGAAAGGAGAAGGGAAGCAGGTGTATCTTTAACTGAACAGTGTGTCTCTCCTAACCACAGCCTCCAAACACCAATCCCAGTGCAGTCCACCTGCAAGGCCCTCACTGAGCAGTCCACCCAGAAATAGCACTCATAACCCAGCAAACACACTGTGACACCCCTCCAAATCCATGACACCCAGCTGTCTTCCTCTGAGGGTCATCTAGAGTCAATTGGCTTCCTTCCAGGGGCTCAGTTCTCTTCTTCACAGGATACGCCTCCCAGCCAGCCAACATACCACTCTGAAAAGAAGTGGGATTTTTCTAGAAATTTCAACCCCCTTATGTCAAAGAAGTAGCACCTTCTCCAAAATTTCTTTAATGTGTTAACAAAAAAAAAATTCCTAAATTAACTATCATTTTTAGGGATTTCCAGACACACTTCTTCTTTCCCAATTTGGAGAGGAGGAGAGTTGGCTGAAGGTCATCTGTGTGGGTGACTCAGCCCTCCTACTCCTTATGGTCAACAGACTAAGTATTGGCATTCTCCATCACCTCCTGGAAAAAGCCTACTTCCTTTGAAAACACTCTCAAGAAGTTAGAGGAGGGGCTATTAGGCTGCCTTAAAGGAGGGACTCAAAGTGACAGCAAAGGCATTTCTCAAGTGCCTTTCAGGTCAAGAGCTGTATGTAAAGGACAAGAGACAAAGCCCCAAATGTCTGTGGAGCCAGAGACAGAGAAGCAGTCTGGTAAAAGCCTGAGGAAGAAGCAGGTTGGTAAAAGCAGGTTTAGGAAGCAACATTTCCATGTGTGCAAACCTATAGGGTGAGGCCGAGGAGACCACCCAATGAAGACAATGAAATGAGATCCATGGTTTCTGGTGGCAGTGAAGTCAGACAGTGAGAAAGAACAAAGGGGGAGAAAAAAGGACATGTGGGCAGCTGGGAAAAGAAGGTGTTATGAGTTGATTTGTGTAACCACACCCCTGAATTTGTTATGTTGGAGTCCAGACTTCTAGTATCTTAAAATATGACTACAGGTGGAAATAAGGTCTTTACATAGGTAATTAAGTAAAATGAGGTCCTTATGGTGAGCCCTAATTTGGTATGACTGATGTCCTTATGAGAAGAAAAATCTGGATCCACACAATTAGAGGGGAGACAACATGAGGACACAAGGGTGGCCATCTGCAAGTCAAAGAGTCAGATCTCAGAAGGAACCGAGCCAGTCGACACCTCGATTTTAGAATTCTGGTTCCCAAGTTCTGAAAAAATAAGTTTCTATTGTTGAAAACCCCTAACGTGTGGCACTTTGTTTCGGCAAGTCCAGCCAAGGACTACAGAAGGCCTTGTGCAAAGGCAGAAATGAGAACATGGCATTGTGGAGCAGAAGACAGACTCACTGGGATGGAACCCAGGGGCTTCCTGTGACAAAGGTCAAGGGGAAAAACTGGTGGAGTGCTTGAGAGCCCTGTAGGCCAGGGTGAGGAATTTATATTTTGGAGAAATGAGGATTCACTCAAGGCTCTTAAACCAGTAGTGGGTGGGATGCAGTTTGAGGAGCAGGGGTAGGACAGCTCTGATCCTGAAGGTATACACACTGACCCAGGCATTGGAGTGATCAGCGTTTGGTCTAGGGTAATTCCTGCCAACTTGCAAAGAATAAGGCACACTGAAGTGCTGTGAAGAAAGACATAGCAGGTGGCATAGTAGGTGGTGAAAAGACAGATTCAGAAAGACTCCCCTTTGTGGAACCTCCCAAGAGAGTTTTCACAGATGCTAACAGGCTGCTCAGGAGCACGACTGAAGAAGCAGGAGGCGGCCATGGTGAATTCATTTCCAACACACCAAGTTTCAGTCGCCAATGAGCTCTCCAGGATAGGCTTCAGTTGAAGCAATCAAAGAGAGAAGAGGTGGAGGTTAAAAATGTAAATTCAAACAGGATTTTTGTAAAAGCAAAAATGGGTTTTAACCATGGGAGTGTACGAGGTGTGCAAAGTAGATATCTAAAATAGTTACACCAGAACTTTTGGTTAGAGAAGGGAGAGAAACCAAGAGAAGAGGCAAAAAATGGCCAGAATGGGGACTACACTGAAAGGAAGACATTACTGAGGCACTGAACAAGAGGATTATGCAGTTCTAGTGGAGAAGGCCTGATGAAGGGGAGTGGGAATAGGGTCATTTTTAATAATATCATTTAACAGTTCAGAAAGAATTAGCCTTGAGGAAAGACCTTTGAATTTGGCCATGATGAGACAATTATTGACCCCCAAACTACATTCAATGAGATGGTAAGATCAGAAGCCCCCAAAATTGAGAAGAAACTACCTGTTTTATTACTAGAGGAGAGAAATGGAAGCTGGAAGGGGCAGAAAGGTCTAACGAAGATTTTTCTTTAATGTAAAAGAAATTGTGATATTTTAGAGCAGAAAGGAGGAAGAAAGCCTTTAAGAAAGGCTTCAGAGAAAGATAAACATAGTCATGGAAAGAGGTGGGCTTGATAGAGACAGGGCAGGTGACAGATGGTGAGGCACGAGGGAGTGGGAAAGAATGCAGAGGTGTGAATTTGAAGATATGGAGAGGGTGGATTTGGCCTAATATTTCATAGCATTTCAGAAATATATACTTAACAGTTCCTAACATATGCATAATGAGGACTTAAATTACTATACTGTATCTAAGCAATTTCTATTATAGAGTTGACTCTTAGGATTTCAGAATTGGAAAAAAAAAAAAAGCAAAACTTTGAGAACATGTATTTCAACCTCATGTCCAATGCACATGTCTCTACAGCACCTCTAAAATACAGATTTTCTGGAAACCCACTGGGGATGGAGAACTCACAGTCTTGCAAGTAGTCTGTTATTTTCATGCAGATAAATGCTTATACCACTGTGCTTCACCACCGAGTCTGAAATATCTCTATAGTTCTCTAATCTTGCCAGCCCTGTGGGCAAGGGAACATGCCGTAAAGAATTATCCCACCAAAACAATGGAGATTCAGCCCTCAGAGCATCTCTGTAATGAAGCCTGGGCGGGAGATTTCTGGGTGTCTCAAATTTCAGTGCCCTTAGACATCATCCCACATCAATCGTTGACCAAGAAGTATCCAGTCTCCTTTTTTGTTCACTTAATGGACTATACAGAATTACAAGCATATACCAAGTACAGTGTTGGGCACAAGAGATGTGTAATCAGTGTAACTAAGGAAATAAGGCATGGATATTGCCCTTACAGAAATCCCAAGCGACTGTGATCAAATGTGTTGACTGATGGTCCCAAGAATATATTTTCACAATAAATAAATGCACAAAAAAATCACCTCCTGTAACACATTTTGAGGTGCTAGAACAACATTTATTGTCTCTGACCAACACCTTCCTTGTTCTAGTATCCTTTCCTCACCCTTGAGTTTCACAGAATGTGTCACACTCTTAGGACTACATGTGACTCAAATTACTTGCTGCTGCTTGTTCAGCTATTACAATGGAGACTCCAAATTCTCTGAATTAAGCTCACCTTTCTGGATGTGATGGCCAGCCCTGAGTTACCCCCAAATGTTTGCCTCCTTTTTCTTCAGAAGCCTTGACACAAAGACCTTGTAGGAAAAAAATCTTGGACTTGGATTATTATAGTTTCACACTTCTAAACTCTTACCTAACTCCATAGAGACTGTACTATACTGGCATGCTCTCTAAATTTTTATTCAAGAAATTCTCACTCACCCTTAAAAAACTGTACTTGTATCTCAGAATATAAAACCTAACTCCACTTCTCATTTATTGGGAATAATCTGAGGAATACCAACTAACATCTCTGAGTCTCAGTTTACATGTCTGTGTTTGGGAATAATCATACCAGTCAGTTGACCTCACAATGCTTTGATGGTAATCAAAGATGAGCACAAAATCTGCAAGATGGGAGACCAACGTTCTTGTCTTAACTCTTCTACTAACTGGATTATGAACTTAACAAAAAAAAAAAAAAACAAACTACTCTCTCTCTCTCTTTCTCTCTGTCTTTGAGGTCCAATTTCTTCACCTGTCAGATAAGTAAGCTTGACAAGATGACTTCCAAATTCATTTCTAGCCTGGACTTCACAAGTTTGTCATTGTTGGTGGTCTACCCAAATTTTATTCAGACTATCATCAAAGGTTTGCATAAAATACTTATGGGGAGGAGGTGAATGTATGAAGGAAAACAGTGCAATTGGGTAGAATCATAACAATACAAGGACTATATCCAAAGGATGTTGATAATTGTATCCACATCTGCCTGGGAGCAGAACTCTAGCAGAAAATCCAATCCCTGGGCTGCTCAATTTTTCAAGAGTCAAAAACATGTCCAAAGACAGTGCTGGTATATTGATAAAAGCTGGTACAGAGCTGATGGAACTAGGCTGCCTGGGAGATCTGTACCTAGATTACTCCAAATCTTGGCAAGGCAGGATAGGGAACTAAATCTGCCCAGAAATAAGGTGCTTTGATGTACACAAGTTTTAAAAATAAATAAATAAATAAATAGATGCTTAATTGCAGATAATTTAAGATATTGGGATACCAGTCTCACCTGTGAACTTGGGCAAGTAAATCTAATGACCTTAGTAATGCTGGTACAGCTGGCAAAGCTCTCCCTCTGTATATAGGCCTTCAACACAGGAGTATTTGATGAACTCACACCTATGCCATATGAGAATCTGTTAGTGAGAAATCAAGGTGAGAACATGCCTAGGGTCCAGCAGAATCCCTGGGGTTGTGAGAACTGGCTAGCATGGTACACATCAAGACTAGAGACAACAGGACACAGAGACCAGCAATCCCTTTTCCTCTATCAATGGCAAATACCACCAGTGATTACCACATGCTTTTTCACCAACCCAGTTGCAGCCCATCAATCTACTCAGAGCAACCACCACTGATCACTCAGAATAGTACCTCAGATGGACTTTCCATCCCTGGGGCATCTAATGCTTGCCATGGAGGCAATTAGATTGGCAAGCAACAAAAGGACTCAATTGTTTTAGTCTGATAGCAATCCAGTGACATGTAAATTATTGGGCACTATAATAATAAAGTAGTTATGGTAATTTACTAATTTACTAATAATAAAATATTTATCATACAATTTGCCTAAGATCAGCCTGAAACAGATAAAAACATAAATATACATCCAAGATTGTCTGAAAAGGTTTGAAAGGTTGTTAGGCCACCATGGCTCAATGGTGTCCAAAGGGTGATGCTGATGAAAAAAGAATATATCATACAAAACAGTCACTGATTGGTCATGGAGGCCTGAAAGAGAGAGAGTCTTAGAATTGGGTAGCTACAATGCTTATTCCCTCCTGGTTTGGGGCAAGAGAGAAAGGATAAATTATATAAAAGACTTACAGTATTTCTGAATCTACTGGGTAGCCAAGGACCCTGTTGATAGTTGTTCTTAAGAGATATCATTGATTATTTAATTCCTCAACTGCCTTGCTCTGACTTCTTCCTCTTCAAGCTACCTTCTCAGTATGATTAGGCTTCTCACACAGACTAGCTTACTGAAAGTGAATGCTTCAGTCACATAGCCTTTGAATAATCTGGTCTCCTGCATGCAGTAATAAATTGTCTTTGGGTGCCAACTCCAGTCTCATGGGTGTTTTAATTGTTCTTAGACATTCATTCAGTCCTCTTCACTGATAAGCAGATGTTGGGTCATTCATGGAGAATCAGATCTACTTGGCTTTCTGGAAGGTGTCACCAATGCATATTTCTTATGTCCCTACATAAGTGCCAACATACTGACTATTAGTACCTGCCAAGTGGGGACTCATAAGTATTTAAGAATACTTATGCCAATGGAGATATTATTTCTTACCTATTGAAAACACCTCACACAGTATCATATGTATTAAAATTAAGCACTTTCATTAAGCATTTATTATGTGACAATTGCTGTGCTATAAATGGAATGGATTCCTTTGCCTTCAAGGTAACCTATGCTTTAGGAGGTATGGAAGAGATGCATACACAAATGACTTGGAAAATTAAACAAAAAGTTCAAGAAGATGGGGATTGACCCATTGGATAATGAAATAATCATCTATAAGAATAAACTGGGACAGAAATAAAAGGTCTAACCTGGCTACAGAGGCTGAAGAATGACTCAATAGAGGCATGAAGACTCATGGTGATTTGCAGGTTAGAGAGATGAATGAAGTGCTGACCAATCAACTACTCTTACCAATCAACTTTGGGTTGTGGATGAACTTAACCTTTTTTTTCCCCAGAGTTCTCATGGTAATTTACTAAGCACAGACTATCCTGGTGGTGATGGTACTGTTGTGGGCAGTGTTGATAAAAACCAACTGCATCAAGCCAAGAGTTTACAAAACACTTGCATATTCATTACTTAATCTTATGCATAGTAATTAAAAGCCACCATCATATTGCAAGTAAGAAGAGAAAGGAGGTACAGCTGGACTTAAGCCAGCCTTGACTCTATCCCCAAGAATTCAGGATGCATAAACCTATACTCTCTCTCTTGGGCACAAATTTAGGAAACCTGGAAAATGGGGCTCTAATTATGGAGACCTTTGTCTACTATAGAATCCATGGTTCACAGTTATCCAACATTAGTTCCTGGCTGGAGCTACTAATTCCACAATGGCAAAGCTCCCCTTTTGATCACCTATGCTGTCTCTTTCTTCCTGGGCTTTCAACAACCAACTTGAACAACTGAACCTCTCCTGAAAGAGTATATGGTTTTACTTTTTATTTCTCTAAGTTCTTTTACGTAGGTTCATCTCCCCTTTAATTTTAGTATCCAGTACCAAAGACTCATCATAAGAAATAATTTGGCTTGTAACATATTTAAAATCTCGTATACATAATTTCTACCTTATTCACTTACATGGAATAATAATAACCATCTATTGAGTGCCTAATAGGTACCAGCAATTTGCATACATTATGTTATTTAATCCACACAAAAGAAGAAATTGTTCTCCCTATCCCCTCTCTCTCTTCCTCTCACATGTGCTCCAGCTCTTGCACTTACTCTTTCTCTTTTTCCTTTTTTCAGATAAATAATCTAAGGCTTAGAGAATTTAAGTAAATTTCCTAAGATCACATTGCTCTAAGCAGAAGCATAAAGATTTAAAATCAGACTGACTTCAGAATAAGGGGGTGCTCTGCTCACCTTCTCTTGGGCAATCCCCCTCCCCATTTCTAGCTTGGTCCAGTGGGATGAGCTAATCCTGGAAAAAACAGCCAGGAGTGAAAACTGCATTTAAAATTCTGAATTTCAGATGCTATATTGACCCAGTCCTCTGTTTCCACCTTCTCCTCCTCCTCCTGTTGTTTAGTCACAGGCAAATCACAAATTCTCGGGGTTTGAGGATTAGAAGAGAAATACAATTCCCTACCAGGAGGAAGTCAAAGGAACACAATGTTCTCTTTACATGCAAATATCTTAATTACAGCTGGTAAAGAAGATATTTGTATGGAAATTTATGTATTTTTATATGTTATATATTCAGTTTGTCTCAGAAAACAAAAGGCCTTCTGCACTTGAGGAAGGAAAATGGAGCCAGTTATGATACATCCATCACCACCCCCCACAGGAGTGGAGAGAGCAGTAGATTCAACACAGGGGCCTCCTGCAGCCTCCTCCTCTCCCCTGTTGAGAATGGGTCTCCAAATATACACATGCCTCAAGTTCTTGGAATTTTCTGATGTCATGAATTTTCCCTGTCTTGACCTCATGGAGACAGGGTTGGTAATGATAGCATCCACCCCTCCTATATCACCTTAACTGACAGAAAAGAACAATGGGATTTTAAAATTGTACAGATAAGACTGAGTTTAGGAGACCACTTGGAAACTGCTCTCAGAAAGAGGATGTTACTGTTTGGCAAGGCAAGGGAAGGAAATATTTTTATTCTATTAGTTTTCCACCAGTCAAGACACAGCTAATGAATAAAATATAACTGGTTGCCTATGAAGAGTATTCTTCATAGAGTACAAGACCATTTTGGTCACATGAACTTCTCTTAGTTTTTCTGAGTGTTATAATGCCTGTTTTATAATATAAATCACATTTATCTGTACTAAGGACATAGGATGAAACAGACTTACCTTGCAGAAGATAGGATCCTGGTTAGACATGATAGAGAGCTTCCTACTTCTAAACAATGTTAAAAATCAGAAAGAAAAAAGATAAGTCTCATTGATAATTGCTTCTCTTTGCTGTAGCCTGAAAATGTAAGGTGAAAACCTGTGGAATCCCAGGAGAAGCACAAGGATGGAGCGAGCAAACCATCTGTCTGGGATGATTTTTGATGCCATTGTGCCTGGGGCCATCATAGATGACATTTAAGGCTCCTTCCAGCATCATGTTTCTTTAAAGTCGGATGAAATGATTTGGCATTTGCTCATCTGTTTTTCACACTCATGGGATACAGAATGGACTGAATGGCCTAAAAGATGCATCCTTAAAAAATCCATCCTGACCCACAATTTCACTGTTACTTATTTTCAAAGCTATGATCCCAAACTGCAAAGTTATCTGAGTCCACAGCCCCTGGCCTTCAGTTCACCATTCCAAATCCCATTGATTCTAATGCCTTCCCCTCCTTCATCCACTGCTACCACATCCACTGTGGCACCCAATCTCACCCACTCTAGCCTGGACTATACAATGGCCTACTTCAACATGAGTGTCAATGACTGTCCTTCAACTACCTAAATCAAAACAGCTGGTCTTTCAAAAGATAACATAGTGGTACTTTCATTCCTTCATGAATATTTTCTTCTGTGTGTCTTCCATGTAGCTTGAGTTTTGGTCAGTTGAATGACACATCATTCTAGACCACTCTCTATTTGCTTGCTTCTATGCCTTGGTTCATACTAAACCCTCTGCCTGGAATGAACTCCTAGTACAATCCACTGACTGCCAATCTACTACTCAAGGTCTATGTCATTGCTCCAATTAAATGGACTTTTGAAATTTGTAGCCACTTTTTATATTATTCCTCTCCCTCTGGCTTACAATAGAGCTACAAATTTTCATCCTGTCTTACATATCCTGTGAAATTTTGATTTCCCTGGGAATAGAGATTGTGTTGTATTTATCCTTTCAGACAGCCACGGAGTTGACCTGAATTCTGTATGCCATACATGGACCTTGTCAATGGCAAGGAAACTTAGTACAAGAGAAGGAAATGAACCAGTACAGATGGATCAACGAATACACAAAAAAGATTGTTCATCTTAAAGTCATGTGAATGTTCTAATGCTGAGGAATTTCAGGGGTGTAAACATCACCACCATTCTTCTCTAAAGCTCTATTTTCTCACCTATAAACTGAAAACTAGCAATCCTTGATCACTTACTTCTTTGAGGTCTCAGAAGACCCTCTTCCTCCCCAGGAAGAATATTGAGGGAACTTGCAAAGGCTGATGTGAAAGATCAAATTCTCCCTAGATTGAAGATGAGTTCTTCTTCAGTTGGGTTGGGAATGAGAATGTGCACAATCAACCAGTGAACCACAAAGAACCAGGAGAATTTGATGGGAATTAAAGGCAGAGTTAGTCATTCATCAATTGCCTAGTGTTTTCTGTTTTTTATCAATATTACTATCATATGTGGTTAGAACCATTGTCCTAAATCTTCACCAGGAAGCCTGCTGAAGGGGTCACCATGCTCAGTCCTACAGGATGTAAAAGCTTCCCCCCTTCAAAGTGCTTCAAGGTCCCCACACCTGGGCGCAGGAAAGAGATAGCAGAATGGCCATGGCTCTTTGTTCTTCTACTGCAGCTAGAGCTGTTCTGTGTTTATCTCTCTCTATTCCTCTGCCTGCCTGCATATCTATTTTATGAAAATCTATTTGAAGATGAGGTTTTACTGCAATAAAAAAAACTGCATTGGAAAATTCAGCACCGAATTCAACCTTATGAGTTGAATGTCAATGTCACCAAAGTCACTAAGTGACAGAACTAGTGCCAAGTCCTTAAAGCCTGCTCCAGGAGAAGGAGCAATGAAGCCACCAACACATATGAAGATGAAAGTTCAGCATATCCTTCAAACTCCCAACTAAGTACCCATGTGGTGGCAGAAAATAATGCTATTGGTGTGGCTAGCACTTGTGAAGAGATGGTGAATCCTCAAGATAATGAAGAAAAAAACCAGCAAGTACCCACTTGATAAATGATAAACTTAGTTCCTAAGCAAAAAAATAAATTTGTCTCATGTCAATGGTCATATCCAGGACTAAACTGAGGCTTCCTGGCTTCAAGTTCTGAATTGGAGATACTACAATAGTCATTGGTTGCCAAGACCCATAAGAAAAGCTGAAAGGATACTCCCCAGGCCTAGTATTTACCATTGGGAGACAAATGCCCCAAATATCTCCTTTAATCATTGTTAGAGTCCAGTGGCTGGCATGTCAACTTCCTGTTCATCTTGCCCTCTCTAAGTCATCTTTACATCAGATTGTCAGTGTGTCCCATGACAGAAACCACCAGATCCTTCCTAGCATTTACCTAGCATTTATTTGTCCTTTATGAAATGATTGAGTTGCAGGTATATATCCAGCATTACCATTTCATTGAAATGAAGTATAAAATGTCCTAGGAAGATGGAGGTATGGGATGCAGAGGTGGAAGAAAGAATTTTTAGAACCCCCATTCCTGAGGAATGTATTTAAAACTTCTGTCCACATAATTCTTCTGCCCATCAGTTGATTGGGGTATGAGTACCCTAAATATCATCCCTAAATAAATAGAGTACCATCTTCATTCATTAAACTTCATTCACTGAACTAGATCCAGGTAATATGTAAAAAGCCTGTTTCAAAACAAGAAGTTGTTCTCTTATTTTATCAGAAAGAGAAAAAGTCCTGGGATATTGAACAGCTGTGGTCTGGGGTCAAAACAATAATAGAGACTGCTTGAGCGGCTTTGACTTTACCCTTGAAATCTTTGGCCATTTCTCCCTTCTATCCTGAAGAAACAGAGCCTTCTTCTCACCATTATACACAGGACTTAGTCTCATAGAAGAAAAAATGTAAAAGAGACTATAGAGCTATAATCCAAACTCCAGGTATCCTAGATGAAAGTACTATCTTTGATTCATGCAACATAGGCACAAAACTGGCAGTGAGACAGAGGTATCCTAAATACCAGTCCTGTCCCTCAACAGACTTTCACATTCTAAAATGTCTGATATTTTGTAGATAATTAGGGTGCAGATCCACTGGCTTTAATCAAGGAAACAAGGTTGTAATACCTATAATTAGCATAAATCTATCCCACACACCTTCCTCTGTGTTCCTTCCCTCTGCAGCCTTGTGCAGCTTAATAGTTCTCAGCATTTAAGTTATTTTTTCTAAATTCACTCAAGATGTGCATACCATTGCACCCTGTCTACCCAGAGGTATACTCTGTGGCCATGTCTCCAAATTAACCCCATGCACTCTCTACCAAAACTGAAGAAAAAAGGTGTGGTCTAGGGGCTGGGAATCTAACAAGACCCCATTCTTTCTTTTAGCTTCCTGGTCTAAGCTGTATAAGAGAAAGTTAACTCCAGCCCTGTCCACACACTGTCTAAAGATGATTTCCCAGACCTGCACAGTTCTAAAGGATTCCTATAAGAATCTGGAGCTACAAGTTACTCACAAAACAAGGTTTTTCAGCAGCTCTTGGCCTTGGTGTTGCAGGAGGTCTTCCTATAGCCCACCTATCCCCATTCCTGCTAACAAAACCATAGAGTCCTGGGGCCTCCGGAAGGTGCACCAAGGGTTATTCTAGGGTAGCAAGCATTAAAAGAGAGACTGAAATGGGTAGAACCAACCCCTCACCCCTGATTCAATCATAGCAGTCCCAGTGCCCTTAAATAAGAATTGGTTAAGTGTAATGTGGTACCTGGGAATGGATCCTAGGACCGTAAAGAGGACATTAATGAGAAAACTCAGAATTCAAATAGTCTGAAGTTTAATTAGTAATTTGTGCCACTGATAACTTCTTTTTTTTTTTTTGACAAATGTATCATTGTTATAGGAACAGTTGGGAAAATGGGTGAAAGGTATATGGGAACTCTCTATATTATGTTTGCAACTGATCTGTAAATCTAAAATTATCCAAAATAAAAAAAAAGGACAATCATGTTTCTCAGGAATGGAATATAAATTTTCCCCAATTGTTCTCCTCTATATAAATAAAAACATGGGTAAAAAGTTATTAGGATATTTTAAAAGCAACAAAGAAAGAATCAGGTCCTGTACCCCAGGGTCTGGCCACTGGACCTCTGCCTGCGATCTTCTGAAATTCAATATATCTTTTCTTTCCTGGTACTTGGGTCTATTCAAGAGAGCCTAAAGATTGAAACCACAGGGATAAATCTGATTAAACTCCCTCCAAACAAGGTCAGCAATTATCAACGGCTGATCCGTTCTAACCCAGTTTAGCTGCAGGAGGGGGTGCTGGGTCCCCCTACTCCTGGCCCAGAGGAATAAGTTATGATTCTCAGGGTGGTTGGCAGTCTCTTGTCCAAGCAGAGATGAGTGCAATTGTGAAGGGACTCCTCTCTCTTTGAATTGCTTCAGAATTCCAATTAGAGGAACATAAATGAGGAACATAAACTGGAGAAACAACTGAATCCAGGCAGTTCTCTAGCCTTAATCTTGCCTCTTGGGAAGAACAATGTGACTAATTGGTCAAGGATGGACATGAGACCACAACTCCTTCCCTTTCTAAGCAGGTAGGGAAATGTCATGTCCTCTTTCCTACAAAGAACAGAAATGAGCAACAAAAATCTACCTTTCCAGGGCAAAATATTCCTGCACTGCTGTGCTGGACTGGAATGCCTAATCTGGGGACCCAGTGGAGAAGCCCATTATAGTGGCAATATGAGGCCTCCATCAGCAAGGATTCAAGTGCACATTATTAGGGTAACATGCTTGTCTTCTCTACCTCAGTGGGTTCACAATTTATAATTTGGAGAGTAAAGAGGGGTTCTTGTTACTGAGTGGGCTCCCAAAACCCCAGCATAGAGCAGGGAGCATGAAGGCACACTGTGATCCTGAAAGTAAGTTGCCTTAAATTGCCATCACTCACTTTTTTAAAGGTGAAAACAAACTACAAGTCATTTCCTAGATCACTGACTCCCTCAGCACACTAACATCCACTTGAATTCCATTTAAGGACCTCTCCCTAGTTGAGGACAGACACAACTAGTCAAGACTTACAGAAGCCCCAGACTCTCAGCTCAGATGATTTAATCAGCCAATGTCCTTGCTGATCATAAAATTGAAAGGGGTTTATATCTTGTCCATGGTGCATGAAGCTTTTTCTGCTTTCCTCTACCATGTTCCTCTTCCATGATGTTCTACCTCACCTCAAGTCTAGACTAATGGGGTTGACCATCTTTGAACAGAGATCTATGAAACCCAAATAAACTTTTCCTCCTCTATATTGTTCTTGTTGAGTCTTTTGGTCACAGTGACAAAAAAAGAAATATGAGAAAACTGACTAAAACAGAACATATGACTAGGCTTTTTTCAGGAGGGGAGGTGACAGACCTATGCAGGCTGAGCCCATGGACGACAACCCACATACATTCCTTCATGGTACTTACCCTGTCCATCTGAGTAGGCATTCCAGATGAATGCCTAGGGTAACTGAGGACACCACATAAGGACAAAGATAGTGCTCCATTAGCCTGAATGGCCATGTGGAGGAGGGCTACTCTTCCAGTTAGCTCACCTGCTCATAGTGTGATGTGACCTGGAAATGAGCTTCTATTTGTGTTGGAATCATTATATATTTTTGCATCTATTTGTTACTACAATTGGCCTCCCTTAGCTAATACCCTTAGGTAAACCTTGTTCAGAATGTTCATCTTGGAACTGGGGAAACCATTTTTATTTTAACTCTAATAACAATAACAGTAATTAATATTTATTGAGCATATATCATCCTAAGAGCTTTACATGTATTAACTCATAATCTTTACAGCCAATGTATGAGATAAGGGCTATTAACTTCATTTTACAGTTGGAGGCACAGAAAGGGTAAATAACTTTCCCCAAATCATATAACCAGGAATTATGAGAGCACAGATTCAAACCCAGGCAATGTGGGTCTAATTTTCATCACTGTCATGGGAGTACCATGACATCTATAAAATCAAACACTTTACCAACCAGATTGGCTTACTCTAAAGTATTTCCATACCCTAAAGATTATTATCATTCTTTCCAATGCTGCCAGTAACCCTGGCCTGGAATCTGCAGCTTAGGACCCAGTCCAGTAGTATCAACCCTCAGATCTGCTTTATGGCACTCTACATCTTTGCCCGGGTTTTCACATATTTCCCTCCTCACCTGCTAGACTCTTGGCTTTAATTTCTGCTAGAACCCTGCTTTTGACCTTATGTCATCATCCCTGACACTCAACCATCCTACCACTCAACCATCTCTTCTGGACATTCTTCCCAGATTCTGTTTTTACTTCCCTAGACAAGACTTGCCAAGATTTTTCCTGCCACCTACTGCAAAATTCTCCTCATCCTCACCACAGATTCACCTTGACTTGGTGGGTATCTGATTGCCTATTTGGGTTCCTCCTGGTCTTGCCTAACCCACTTCCTGCCTAACTTTGAATTCACAATCTGACCTCATTCACTGACATTTTTATTGGGTGTTTACCAAGGAACTGGACTAGGTACACAGGATAACAGGGTGAACAGGAAAGCCCACTTCCAAATTTGGATCAATATCAATTCCCTCCCATCCCACTCCCCCCACCCAGATCTCAGCATATAGTCTCCCCCTCAAATAAAAACACCTGAAAACATTTCAATTTTGGAATCCCAGTCTCTACTCCTTCAGGATGCTTGAAACTTTCTTTAATTCTAGATTTGATCACTAATCTCCTAGTGTTTGATGAAAGGTATAATGGTACTCAAAGCCTTCCCTTATCAAAGTCAATTTAAAGACAATCTGGAAACCCTGAGCCACTGATCTATAGGAGGAAAATAGTCTTTGGCACTATCTTAAGAAGAGAGAACGAATTGCTCCAGAGCATTGATGCAGAGATGTTTATTTTCTCTATCTAAATATGTAACAGGAAATTCGGCAGTTCACCTTTGTAAATCGTTTGCATACCACTTATGCAGGAGCCAGATGGCACCTCTTTGTTTTCAGAAATTAAAAATGAAAAAGGGAGAATATATGGAAGAGCTTATCTCAAGCTCTCCTCCTGCTTCCCTGGGTATGCTCTAGAATCCTCAGGGAGCAGGAGATCACAGACACATACACACACACACACACAAACACACACACAAATGCCTGAATTACCTGTGTTTATACTGGGCATGTGAAATCAGCAAATTCTTAGGCCCAGTGATCAATGGTAGTAGAGAGGTGAAGCTTGTCCTGGGGTATCTGCTTTCAGAGAGAACCTTTCACAGAGTTCTCTCCATCTGATAAATCACTGTTTTCCTGAGGGTCTCCACTAGTGTACAATGAACAACAAAGTCCTACATAAATCACTGGGACATGGACTTAGCTCTAAGATTCAGCAGCAAGACGATATAAACACTGACAAAAAGAAGAAGCAAGCACCAGTGACCCAATATTTCTATATAAGTTAAAATCTTATGGAGGAAATTTTCCTGAGGTGGTCAATTTAAGGACCCTACTCCTTTGGGGCAGCTGTGTGATCCCAAATTATTTTCCAGTGGTCAGGAGCTTCCTGTCTCTAACTCAGGAACTGCATCTGGAAATAAGATTAGCCCCACAGTTTTGTTTTGTTTTGTTGCCTTGGGTGTAAAAAGCACTAAGGAAGATAATAAAAACAATAAACTTACCCAGTAAGTATTGTATTACGGCTCTTTACACAAATTAACTTACTTAACATCAACATAAAACTCTGTTGAGTAAATATTTTTGTCCTCTTTTGAGAAATAGGAAAATTGAACAGAGGTTAGGGCAAAGGCATGAAGGTCACATGACTGCTAATGACGGTCAAATGTTAGAAAGTGATCACACATAAGATTAGGCCCAAAACCCAAGAATACCCACGTTGACCCCAATGTCTTCCAATATGAATGATAAGACTTCAGATTGCATCATTGTGACCTCAGGCAAAAGTACTGCTCCCTTTTGTTTTACAGAGGAGTAAGGAAGGAAGATAAGTGTATAGGATATCATGAAGTCAACATGAAGATACAGTACAAGCTGCTTTTTTGAATATGGAGAGTATAGTACCTACCCAACAGCAGAAGAATAAGCCACTTTCAAATGGAGTGCTGAATTTTACTGTACTAGCTATCTTTTCTTATTCCATGCTCCCTTGGAAATAAAGGCCAGCTGGCCTCAGCTAGCAACCTGACTTAGGACTCATGAAGAAGGAATTGAAGATACAGGGAGTGTAGACATTTCCCATTTATTCCCCCTTCCTTAAACCATCATGACACCCACAGAAATTAGAAGGGTTTACTCCTTGAAACTCTCCCAGGAATAAAGAGCAACAGTTCCCAGCTGTTAAAGCAAGGGAAAAGAACTATCATTTGGATTGTGATTTATTTTATTTGATTTGTCTTTTTAAGCCAGAACAGAGAAATATTAAGTACAAGCCCAGAAGCAAGTTTGAAGGTTCAGTTTGCACATTCTGGTCAGTCATGGTTTCCCAAGACCCTGGTGAAGCCAGCAGAGAACAACTTGGCCTAATTAAATATCTCCCTTGCACAGAAAAAAATAAAATAAAACAGGGAGCCATCCCTTACTTTCATCAACTCCACCATAAATCTGAGTTCAGTCAGGCAATCCAGCAAACCCTATTACACAGAGTGGAGAAGCAATTAAATGGTGCCAGCTCTAGCTGGCCTCTAAGAAATCAATGACCCATGGGCCCTCCTAGTAACCACACCAATGCTTCTCTTGAAAATGAGGGGAAAAAAATGGTCTAGATACTAAAAAGAGACTCCACTCTGACATTTCCTGGCAGGTCGACTCTGGCTCAGCGTGTGGTTCCTGCTACATTTTGCTCTTCTCTGTGTCTCAGGACACTGGACAGGGCTGGTGGCTATAGAAGTTGCCCAGTTTGCTTCATGTGTGCTCATGATAGTTTATCATTTGTCATCCTTTGGTTGTACTACAAACAGGTCACTTTGTAGCCATAAAAGTCATTTCTTAAACATTGCTAAAATGAAGTTTCTTGAGTGATCCATTTTAATACCTGAGTGATGATGATTAGGCAAAGCCATCAGGACCATCCTGATAGACTTATCTACATAGATGTGCCAAAGCCAAATTCCTAGCCTCCTGGTCCACCAGGCTCAAGCCAACAGGACAATCATGAATGGGGTCTTTGACTCATTATATGACCATTCATTCCTTGCAAAATGATGAGACAAGTGGCTGCTATTTTTCTTGCTATTGGTTGAATGTTTGTGTTGAAAGTTCAGAGTTAGGTTAAGCCTAACCCTCAACATGATGATTTGTTGGGGAGGGGTCTTTGAGAGGCAGTTAGGTCATGAAGGTGGAGACTTTATGGATAGAATTAATGCCTTTATTAAAAAAAAAAAGACCTCAGAGACATCCTTTGCACATTTTCTGCCATGTGAGGACCCAATGAAAAGACAACTATTTATTGTTATGGGCCCTCACCAGACATAGAAGTTGTGAAAATCTTGATCTTGGACTTCTAGCCTCCAAAAACATGAGAAGTAAAAGTTTTGTTGTAAGAATCCAAGTTTATGACATTTTGTCATAGCTCAGACTAAGAGATCCTTCTTCCTCTAAAACATTGCTCTCTCCTTATTCTACCTATCCAAACTACTTCCCTAGTTAATGTCCCCATGCTCCATGTATTAGGGACATCTGCCTCCCAATCAATTTGCAGACATTATCCCATCTCTGGTTTCAAGTTGCAACCACACTTCCCCTTTCTGGGAAAAGTGACACTTGTGGTCATTCACCCTTTCCCTGGCAATAATCAAAACCATCCAATGATCCATGGGAAGATTTCCAAAGACTAAGGAGAAAACTTGTTTCTGGGAGCGAAATAAGATCCTGTTAATATGAAGGAGACAAATATATGGAAGTAAAACTGAACATGACTGCTCCCCTCACATTCAGAAATCTTTCCATAAGGTCTAACCTGGCCTCTCTCCAAAGTTGGAGGTTGATACAATGCTTTCTTTCCTCATCTTTCCAAAACCATTAGGATTATCTGTTCAGAATGTATTAACCATTTTTGCTAGTTTACTTTGGGTTCCACTTTTCATCAAGATCTATCTTTGGAAAGAAGATCATCCTTACATGGTCACAAGATAATACCAGAGAATAAAATGTATCATGGGTAAGGCTAGATCAGGGACTGTGCTGGGAGATGTTAAAGTGTAGCACCAAGTTGGAATTGCCTGGGTATGTGGATGTACATGTGTGTGTGTGTGTGTGTGTGTGTGTGTGTGTGTGTGCATGAAAAATGAGCATTCATGCCAGTAAGAACACAATGCCTATGTTATATTGCAATGTACAGATACAGTTGAGTCAAATGTCCAAAAGGACAAGAAGAAAGGCCTGTTGAGATAATAATAAAAAGGTATGCCAAGCAACGATAGTGGCCAAAAGATAACTAACTGTTGAGTGTGCATCTGAACACTTATGTGTATATGCGTGCACCAGAGTAACAGGGTTAATGGACAATGACAAAGACATGTAAGCAAGGTGCTAGCTCTGCTGCTGAGTTCTTCAGCTGGGAATGTCACCTTACCCTGTAGTAATCGGTGCTGTAGACATCTCTGGACATGCCAAAGTCTCCAATCTTCACCAGCAGGTTGGCTCCAACCAGACAATTCCTGGTGGCCAGGTCCCTGTGTACGAAGTGCTGGGAGGCCAAGTACACCATTCCTGAGGCAATCTGACTGGCAATATGGAGCATTTGGGAGAGCCCCAGCTCACCCTTGGCTTGGCGTGGCTGCCCATCCACAAGGATCATGGCATCTGGCCCGTGGGCCCTGCGAGAAGTGGGAAGGAAAGAGGGAGCAGAGAGAATTCAGGAGATCAAGGGGAAAGGACTTTTGGATTCACAGTCCTCTGGAATGCTCTATAGAAATGAGTGAAATTCCCCTTTCCACAGTACCTATATCCTATTTCTACCTACTCCAAATTATATTGAGTGAATGTGGATATGGATGAAATACTACAATCAGATTCCCAACTAAGATGACAGCAGACATACTTTAATGGAACTGGGAATAATCCCACTCTTTTTAACATCTTACTGCTACTGAGGGGTTCCCGAGGGGCTAGATGTTTATTATATAATACTTAATAAAACAATTAGCTAACTCTCACTTAGCCCTTACTATGCACCAGGCACTATTCTGTTTGTTTTGAATATATTCAATTAATCCTCCTACCCCAACTTTGAAATAAAGAAATTGAGACACAAAATGATCAGTTCACTTACCAAAGAATGTCTCAGAATGGCTATCTTGACAATCAGGAGATAGAACTTAAAACCAAACCTTGACTATAAAGGAGCACTTTCAAAGGGAGAAAGGAAGGTTTAAAACAGAATCCCAGGTCCCCTCCCTAGGATTCTGATTGACTGGGCCGAGTACATTCATTTGCATTTCTCACAAATTCCTGGAGCTGATGCTGTGGACTAGCAGTCTATATCCCCAACTGTAAATAATAGGAAATTTATGGGTCCTCACTCCTAACCATTCCACCACACTGCGTAGCATGGTAACTCAATAGCAGTAGCAGGGCAAGATGGAGAGACCCTCTGACTCTGAAGCACCTAGATCACCCCAGCACTCCTCCTATCCCAAATTGGGGCCTGGATTTGTTTTTCTAACACCTCGCCTTGTCATATCGGTCACTTTTAGTGCTCACTCTTTTCTCTAGAAAGCCCAACGAGCCATAACCACACTGGGGGCCTTTATTTATGAAGCAGTGGGCCAACGAACCCTGGTGTACAGCGAGGTCTCAGTCTGTTTTACTGCTTCTCCAATTTCCACTGAAAGGCACCATTAAATATGAACACACTCATTTTATTATCTCCGGTGAGTTCCAACTACCTCACTCTTTAGAAGGAGGCTGCTGGATCAGTTAGCAAGGGAGGGGGTCAATAGGTAAGAATACACTCCTGTCTACCATCAGGGCACACTCCAGCCTGCCCCTAAATACCACCAACCTGGAGATGTGAAGGCAGGCAGGGTCAACCTGAGTGTCATTGAGACTATGTTTGGGAGAGCAGCAGCGAGTCAGCTCCTGGGAAGGGTTGGTGTGACCTATTGCTAAGAGTTTCTGGCACTAGGGCATTCTGGAGAAGCTCAGTCTTGACTGACAGAATCTAGGGAGACAGATGAATGGCATCTACTTGGAATCTGGTTAGCAGTGTAGGCAAAAGTTCAGTTTACAATACCAAAAAAAAAAAAAATTCCCCCAGAATATTGTTGGGCCTTGATTTTGGATAGACTCCTCCATGCTGTCTTCTCTGAACTCCTTCAGTTCAGAGAAAAGACATAAAGACTAAAGAGTGTCAGCAAGTCCTTGCAAGATTGTGCTTACAGGAATGCCTTCCTTACATTGTCCATGGAGAACCAGGAGATGACCCAGTGCTGATGTTGCCTCTCATCTTATGCCTTCCCTTCTGCTCCTTTTGATCTGCTTTTACTTTTCTTTTTATTTTCTCCTCTTCCTATTCCTTGCCTTTACTCTCACTTCTCACTCTTTCTCTCCCTTCTGCTTCCCTGTTCTTCTTCTTCTCTTACATTGGGCATGAGAGACACACACCCAGGAACTCTTTAGCCCTGCTGGTGGCACTTGAGTTAGAGGTACTGGATCTCTGGAGAGGGTGTGGTGGAAAAAGGAATATGCCCTTCTGACTCCAGAGAAATGGAAGCTCAGGGAGAGGGGGACCCTGAATATTGAGAGTGATTCCTGGATTGGAAACAATCATGATTCATAGCAGAAATAGTAATAGTAGAAATAATTTTAATAGTAGCTACCAGTGAACACCTAGCTACATGAAAAACTCATCTAGGCATTATATATATATATATATATATATATATATATATATATATATATATGATATATCAAAATACTCACAGCCGTTACTAAGAGTTGTGTAATTTGTTCCAGTTGTAATTAACATGTGATAAATGCAGGACATGAACCCCATTTTGTCTTATGCCAAGGACAGAGTTCTCCAAGAAAAGATTCCGTTTCATTGTAAATCCCAGTTCAGTGGGATGCAGACATTCTACAGATATTTTCAATTCCTCTGGGATCTTTTTTTTTTTTTAACTTAGCTTATAAACAGAGCTCCAAAGACTCCTTCAGTCCATTAGTTGGTACCAATTTTTTGCAATCCTACCTCAAAACCACAATACTCTATGGAATGTGGCACTTCTCGGGGATGCTCATCATTTGTTGGTGAGTGGGTTAGAGCCTTTATACCTTACATTTGAACTCTGGAAGTTTCATCCTCAATCATGGCATTCGATGGAATTCAGCTAGTGGTATGGCAGAGACTGCACCCTAAGTATCCAGGACCTGAGAGTTCAACCTGCTTCTTGGGAGACTGAATTCCACAGTTCCTCACACATGGCTTTCCCCACATCTGGGCACTATATGGGAGGTGACTAGGATAGAAGGCTGCCACAGGAAAATCCCAGCTCTGTCCTAGTCCTAGATGAATGAGTTGCTGCCTTCTCTGGTTAAAGTGGATTCTCCCCTGCAACTCCAACCAGAACTTTTGACTGGAGCGCCAGCCTCTTACCGGTTTCATCCACAGTCTGTCAAAGTCCGGGTAACCTTTCTCTGGACTTGGGGAAACTTCTTTCAAAAAAAAAAAAAAATCTCTCTAGAACAGTGCTATCCAAGAAAATTTCCAAATAATGGAAGTAGTCTGCACTGCGCTGCTCCTTGGGCAGTCACTAGACACATGTGGCTACCAAGCATTAGAAATATGGCCAGCGAGACCAGTTACTGAACTTCTAATCTTAATCAACTTTAACTAATGTAAATCTAACTTCAAATAGCCATCTGTGGCTACTGTTGTAGACAACATACCTCTAGAATTAACCCGAGGAAAATCTGCCTTTTTATTCCAACCATCTCTTTCTTCTGATGAATTTTTAACCTCATACCTTCCTATTCATCATCAAAAAGCCTCTGGCAAGAAGGTTTCCAGGAAAGCTGTGTAGTACTAGCCTCACACTGCAAGTGAGATGTGTAAGGCACAATGGGGACAAGCTATTTGCAGCACTGAGGGAGAGTGACCCCGCTGGACTCTCCTGGGACCCATTCCAGACTCCTCTCCTCAACCCACCCTGGAATCAGGAGAAAGAACACAGGCTTTTTATCTTAGGGACAGAGTTCTGAGACCCTTGGAGAAAAATGAAAGGGTACTTCTCGTTTCCCATACTCAGATTTAAGAGTTCAGTGAGGGAGCATGACTTCTGACTCCAGAGAAAACCTCAGGGGTCGAACGTGCTTGGGGTCAGTAAGAGAAAGACAGCACTCCTTGCTTACCTGAGGAATTTGTTCAGGTCCCCATGCTTCATATACTCAAACACCATGATGAGGGGGTCCCCATCGCCACACACCCCATAAAACTTGACAATGTGTTCATGTTGCAGGTTGGTGAGCAGCTCGGCCTCCCTCTGGAAATCTTTCCGGGCAGCCAGGGTGGGGTCCTTCAGGGCCTGCAAACAGTATAGCAGTCTTTAGTAACCAGGGGACAGAGAGCTTTTCCCACGGAGAAACCTGGCACCATACACTGCTGCGTTCCCAATAAATGAGATTTTAAAGGGAATTTAAAGATAAGGGTGCTAAATCAAACTGTAAGATCCAACCCCCACATCCTTCAACATTTTGATCCACATAGAAAAGAGAAGCTCACTTTCTGACACCCACATTCCATGTGCTGGCCGGTGATTTTAAACTGTGTTCATCTCAGAGTCCCTTGGAGTCCTCAGAGGTGAATGTGAATGACAAGGGAACAGGGATGTGAAGTGGAAGGCCCGAGAAAGCCCCTGTTCCTAAGGTTTCCTTTAAATAAATGGTTTCCCTGCTAACATAAACAGTGCAAAAACCACTGTCCCTGTTGCTTTAGCCTTGTAAACCAACACTCCCACGGCCTACCAGAAATCAGGCAGATAGCCTAATAGCTTCCTTGTCCTTCTGTGTCCTTATTTTTCAATGGTGATGGAGTTCTGTATTTGCAGAAGAGAGTGAGCATTTTGCTTCTAAAAGGCACCATGTTCTCCTAGTGACAGTTTGAAGTAAGCACTGAGGAGTAAGTAGGGTGACAGCCTTGGAATGGTAATGAACAGAGGGAAGCCTTAGATGCACCCAGGACCTAGTAGAGAATTACAAAGTCCCAGTGCAGGATAAGAAGGTGGACATCTGGTGGCCACCAAGATGCTACAACTCAGCCCTGTTGGGGAGGGAGAGCCAGGTAAGAGGGAGAAGTGCAAATGGAGCCTCATCCTGGTCTAGGAGAAATACATCCACCAAGAGTGTAAGTCACCAATGTTGAAGGATAGCATGGGACTAAAGCTGAAAACTTCAAGTGTATCAGACAGTGCAACACTCAGGGATGAGCAATGGTGGTCAGGATGGCTAAGGCCTGTGCAGGGGACAGTCCCTCTCCCAGAGGAGCAGCCTGCACAGGTGCACCTGCACATTTCTACGTCCTCCCCATAAAGTCAGAGGGCAAATGGGGCCAAACATCCACTTCCTTTAACTGGCAGTGTTAGATATTAGGTGTCCTCTAAAAGCTCATGGGTGAGACAATGCAAGAAAATTTAGAGGAGAAATGATTGTGTTGTAAGAGTCTTAACCCAATCAGTGAATTCATCTCCTGATAGGCATTAACTGAGTGGTAACTGAAGGTGGGTAGGGTGTGGCTGGAGGAGGTGGGTCCCTGGGGGCTTGCCTTTGGGATATATATTTGTATCTGATGAGTGGACTCTCTTTCTGCTTTCTGTTTATCACGTGAGCTGCTTCCCTCCACCACACTCTTCCACCATGATGTTCTGCTTCACCTTGAGCCCTAAGGAAGGGAGTCAGCTGTCTATGGATTGAGAACTCTGAAACCATGAGACCCTAAATAAACTTTTCCTCCTCCACAGTTGTTCTAGTCAGATCTTTTAGTCTCAGCAGCAAAAATGCTAATACAGACAGTTTAGTGACCTCAATAGATACAACATGAAGCAATAACGAAATGAGTGTGAAATTTCCTCACCATCAGGTTAGTGAACATCAAGATAGACTGGAGACTGCTTTGCAAGCTTTCTAGTAGGCATCTGGTCTTTTCTAGTTATTCAGGCAGACTGACCTCCCCTGTAGATTATGCCAGCCCCCTAGCCAGAGACCTTTCTCCTACCCTGCAGACTCATTAGTTTTACTTTCTAGAACTACAGTAGTGTGAACCTAATTTTTTTTAATTCTATCTATGGATCTATGGGCAGGCCCATATGATATGGCCCTCTCAGTCATTGGCACATATCAGAGATGATGATTGTTATAATGAAAGTCTCTAGATATTATCTACTACTATCTGCTTCTCTTGATTTGCAGAAACTGAGGCTGAGCCTCTCTGGGAACCAGTCACTTGCAAACATCTTAAACAGTAGAAAGTTAGAGTGAACACAAGCAATCCTCTAGTGAGCTCCATGGTCCCTCACCAGTCAGTAGCAATACCTCTAGGGCCATCAAACTGGGTGTGGTCTCTTGACCAGAGATGAAACTTCATCCAACTTCACTCAGCACCACCTTCCATCTTTTTTAAAATTTGGAAGGTTGGTGCAAAAAAGTATTTAATTAAATGGTACCACTGCTGACAAAAAATGTTAAAAGTTATCTGACTTAATTTGCCCATTTAGTGAGAAAATTGCAGCCCAGAACTGGGAAGGGGTTTCCCAAAGATCTTGAAACAAACAGCTTGGATCTGGAGCCTGGGGTATTTTCCTGTCTAGTACACCTGCTTAAATCAACTGAGCAGATGAATTAGTCACTAAACAGGTCCCCCAGGGAATGAAGGGCCCAGGAGGAAAAGGTATGTTCCTGTTGAGGAGAGGATAGGGAAAGGCCACAGGTATGGATGCCAGCAGGGTGTCTGGATCCAGCAAGATATAGGCCTATAGGGCAGGTCAAGGACAGAAACAGAGTGAGAGGTTCATTCTACCTACCCATGGTTGATTTTTATCAGACTTAACTTTATGCACTTTCCCCTTTAGCACTGGCTGCTTGCTCTGAGAGGTGACCTATGAATAAAGCAGGAGGCTGCAATGCCCACCACAAGCAGAACAAAGACATTTGCAAGCCAGAGAATCATGGTGTGGCTCCTGGCTGCAGCCCTGAGCTACATGAGTTGGGGCGTGGACACAGGATGACTAAGAGTGATTTATTTATTTTCATGATGAAGAAGTAAAAAAAAAAAAAAAGAGAGTGCCCAGCATGGGTGGGATGGGAGAATATAAAGATTTATGTGAATGCTGGATTTATGAGAGGGAAAAATAGATCAAATTTGGGGCCAGCCAAATGGCCTCTCTCCATCTCTTTAAATCACTCTCTCCCACAGTCTGGATATCAATGGCAGCCATGGGATATTTCCGTTCTCAGCTCTCAAGCAGTACCAGCCAGTGTCCCCCAGGCTGGCACCATGCACTGCATGGCAGATGAGTTCCTCCTTTGAGAGACAGAGCACAAAGCAACCCCTGTCTCTTTCAGTCTTCCATACCCTTTTCTCTGCCTTCACATGGGGTTTTCCAGCTGGTGGTTCTAACCTGAAGTTCTTATGTCAAAGTTTTAATGTTATGTCAAATTATCAAAAGATGGGGTGTAGCAACTGGGGTCCAGAGCTGCAAGTGACCCCAACCCTGAGGATAAATGCAACTGGGACAGAGAGATGACAGGAGAATAATGAGGAGAAGAATTGGGCCAATGGCTTTCTTGCCCCTCTCAGGGAGTCCACATCTAATACTAATATTGCTGGGAAATTGCAAAATGGGTCAATGGTCAGTGGCATGGGACAGAACTGGTGTTTATCATAGCCACCAACCCTTGGTGCAGTGAGAAAGTCTTGCCAAGAGGGCCTTGAAGCCAGAGAGGCTCCGGCTAGGCCCTTTGAGCAACATCCAAAGAGGAGAATGGGAGTTTGCCTTCCTTGTCTCCCTCTTTTTCTTCCAAAGTTTGGGGACATTTCTCCTTCTGCTCTTTCCCTCCATATGCATTAGATCTCAGGAGAATCTGCTGTCCTAGGGGAGGGTTTCAGCTAGGCTGCTCAACAGGATGGGAGGGAGCCGGCTAGAGGTGAGAGCTACTCAACAGCTCCAGGTACCTTCAGAGACACTTGACATCTTCATTTTGTCCAACCTAAGAGACCTGCTGCCTTCCATTTTTCTTTTTATTTTGTTGGGAGAAGATATTGGTATGGATACTAGGCTTCAGATGTCATTAATATCTTGAAATCCATTTTATTATTCACAGAGGGTTATGAGATATGCACATTCCTAAACATTCAATATTTCTCTCCTCTCTCTCTCCCCTTTAATTATGATAATTACTATTATTTTTCTTTTAGTTCCTCAAAAGCCACTCTCATGTCCCCTTGGTAAGATTCACACATTTATCAGGGAGGAAGATGGGTAGTTACCATATAAACAGGCATTCCTTTCTCATCTCTTTCTGGCTTAAAACTGACCATTAGCTTCCCATTGATTTTAGGATAAAATCCAAACTCTTTAACACGGTCCTCAGCTCTAAATGTCTGGTCTGCTCATTTCTCTCCACCTCCTTTTTCCCTCACTGCCTTCAGCCCTCATTCATTACACTTCAGTATCACTGGCTTTTCTCTATTTTGTACACTTTATGCTTTAATCTGCCTTAGGGTCTTTGTGCTTGCTTTTCTTTTGTTGGGAAAAACTCTCAAATAGGCTATATCTGCATGACTGGCCAGATTAGTCAGCACCACCCATAACCTTTGCAGAGCATACTGACTGGTGCCCATGAACCCCGAGTACTCAGTGATAGTTGAATACCCAGAGAAGTGATTCGCTCCCAGAGAGGGGTTTACCAAGAGTTGGCTATGATTGTCGCCAAATTCATCCATAGCAGTTAAACCTGTTAAAACAATTATGAAATACAATGAAGAAACCAATTAAACAGGAGTGCAGAGCAGGCAGCTTTTATGTTAGCTAGGATGAATGCTTTGGAAAGACCTGATAAAGGTCACTGATAGAAAGCACTGTTAGGAGTAAAGGGGGAAACCTTCTAAGTATTTTAGAAAATAAAAAAGATCTGAACTTCTGCCCTCAGACTGTTCTACAAACATTTTATATGACCACTCCAGTTTAAAGCAACCAAAACTGGAAATCATGAACACCCCAAACAAAAATGAAGTAACCCTCCAAACGAAAAGGGACCCAGAAGCTGAAATTCAGACATACTGAAAGAAACATAATGCTAAATCCAAATGACTAAAATTGTCAATAACCAGAACATGAATTTCCTGCAGAGCAAGCTCTCAAAGCTTTTTAAACAAGTAAACGCTTCAAGAAAATGAAAAAATAATTATTTTTCCGTAAGAAGGCTTGCAGTAAGAACAGTGATATAAAAAATTAACAAAAAATTAAGGGCCAATTAGATGTCTTAGTAATAAACTATGTGGTCATTAAGGTTAAAGCAAAACCCTCCACAGACAGGAAAATCTCTAGACCAGAAAAAACCACTAAGAAGCATCAATGAATCCGAAGAGTGCTGAGGTTCACCCAGAATAGGACACAGAATGACAGAGAAGGAAAATAGGAAAAGCAGAAAGGCCTCATTCCCCATCCACAAAGGAAAGGCTTCCTGGGTTTCAAAGCCCTGTCAGAGTAAAGTTTGTCAAATGACTATTTAAAAATGGTGTAACCGACTTAACAGCTTCATGGATCCCATTACAGAAAGACCCCAACTTAGGATGCTTGGACTTAAAATGTTTTGACTTTACACTGGTTGAAGGGATATGAATTCAGGAGAAACCTTACTTTGAATCTTGATCATTTCCCTGGCTAGCGAACATGGTTCAATACTCTCTTATGGCAGTGAAGGATGTGCAAAATGATGACCCCCAGGAGGACAGGAGGACAGTGTAACAGGGAGGAGGAGGAGGCAGACATTCCTCCCTTCCCTGCGACTATGGGTGAAGGGTCCTGAAGGGAGGAGCATTGGGCTCTGGACATTCACCCTTTCCCGGTGAGGATGAACCCTGGAGGGAGAAAGCAAGCGGTGAGCTCTGGGTAACAGTGGTTCCCAGAGGAAGAAGATAAACAGTAAGCTCTGGATTTTCACCCCTTCCCAGTAACAATGAGTTTCCAACTTTTACAACGTTTTTCCTGACTGCCCAAACCAACACATTCTGCTTAAGTCTCCAGTGATTAACTCACCCTCATTGTAACCTAATACAAACCCCTTCTGTCACTGGCAGCCATTTTGCACCCTGACAATGAGGCCCTCCGATGTCTGATTGATTGACTCGGCGGCTTAATAAACGGCATCGCTGAATCCATTGAGGCCTGTTCCCATCATGGTTATTCGTGTGTACAGGCAGCAGCCACAAACCACAGCTCCCAGGCAGTCACGGGATCACAAGGACAAACGCTACTCCTCAGGGTTCCGTGTGGCTAAGCTTGGATGTTCAGTGAGTTAAGTGAATTCGATTTGACTTATAACCTTTTAAACCTTACTGATCTGCACCTTACTGGGGTGCAGCTCCATCATGAGCCAAGGAGCTTCTGCATTTTAACACCACACGTACACCACTCGTACAGGCAAATGGCGCTCTGTCTTATCCTGCTCTCCATTTCCTTCACAGGCATTCATCTTGGCTTCCCAGTAGGCTGTAAGCACCTTAAAAACATTTGTTTCCATCACAGCAACTGCTGGGGGGAAAAAAAAAATCTTGCCCTTTGATTTAAAACCATGATTTTGAGCAAACGTAATCTTGGGTTATACTTGCAAGTGTTTTCCAGAAGTACAAAATTATCCTTTATCAAGATGGGAACACACTCAAGAGGAAGGGGCCTACAAAAAGGAGGAAGATCTAAAAAGGACAGGGAGCAGGAAAGGTTCCTTCTCAGGGGTATTCTGCAGGGGACAGGCATGTCCTCCAGGGCTGCTCACTAGGTGGATCCAGTGAGTGATCAATGGTATAAAGTTCCAGAGGCTCATGTTCATGAGGATCCCAGGCCCAAGGAGAGAAAGAAACCCTTTTAAAAAGCTGCAAAAGGAAACACATTTTTTTGCATTACCTAGTCTGGGTACTGCTTCTTTATTCCAGACCACTCAGGGGAAATGTTTCCCAGGGTTCTGGTCATCATTTTATTTCCTGCTCAAAGTGCAAAACTGTCCAGTTCACGCACCAGACCCCAGGTGGATGCGCAAACACTCAGTGGATTAGTGTCCTTCTGAACATTAAAGTGCAGAGGCACACAGAACACAGAAATAATAAGCATCAGCCTTTTATGGGGCGAAACTTTTGTTCTTTCTTTTTTCTTTTTTTTTTTTTTCTAGAATAGTGGTCAGCCCTCTATTTCTGTTTTTGTAAAAAAAATTATTGGAAAATATTCATTCCTCTCGATTAATGTATTATTTATTAATTTATTTGTTTTGGTACTAGGGATGGAACCCAGGGGTGCTTTACCACTGACCTACATCTTCAGACCTTTTTATTTTGGGCAGGGTCTCACTAAGTTGCTGAGTCTGGCCTCTAACTTGCGATCCTCCTGCCTCAGACTCCAGAGTCTCTGGGATTCCAGGTGTACACCAACATGCCCAGCAGTGACTATATTGTTTATGCAGTTTTCCTACTATACAAGCAGTTCAGTAGTTACAATGGAAGCATGGTCCTCAAAGCCTAAAATATTTATTCTGAGGCCTGGAATAAAAAAAGGTTGGTGAGTCCTATTCTGGATAGTTAATGCAAGTTTGGCAGGTTGCATCTCTTTGATCTAAGCATGTTCAGTAACAAAGATGATGATAAGAACAAATAATAGCTACTATTTATTGAGCATGTAGTATGTCCCAAGCACTAAGGATTGTATACACATTGTGTAATTTAATCATCAACATCCTAAGGAAGAGATATTATAATTCCTATTATACATATTAGGAAACCGAAACCCAAAGAGGTTGAGTGTCTTCCAAATGGTCACATAGTGATATGCCTGGGATTTGCACCCAGGCTCTCTGATTCCCACACTATGCTGGTACCTTGCACTGCACTGACTGCATCCATGGAGGTCATTTCCCCTCTGTTAACACAGACAATCTGCAGATATGCCAGACTATGAATATAGAGACCCTGATGTCATAGAAACAGGAAACTGCCTTTATTCCAGAGACTTTGTCAGGCCTCTCAGTACTAAGAATGGATCACTTTTGAAGTTCAAGGAAGAGTTCTCATGGATAACCACATCTCACCCCCAACCTACTGGGCATCCACATCCCAGAATATCATGTAGATTCTACAATGGCCTGAGAAGCTTCTCATTGCACCCAAAGAGGCAACTCCAAGCTCCTGACTCTATAGCAGGACTCCAAAGACCCCTGAATCCCTCAGTGAGGCTATTTGACTCTTACGTGTATCAGTCGTCTTCAAAGACTTGCCCAGCATTGGTCTACAGAGACAGGCTCCTCCATGGAGCAAGGACAGAAGAGGGTAATAGTAGTAGCTAAGCCCCTTCTCTACACAAGGCAATTCAATTCCAGCTGTACATCTGCCTAGTGTCTCAGCAGCACAAAGCCCTGTGGTTAATGGACCCTGCCAGAAGCCAGTTAACCACAACCATTTGCCCCTTGGAGTATGAACCTGGCCCCATGGAAAAAATTTAAGAATTTCTCTTAATCTCACTCACTAGTCTTAGGTTCTGGATACCTGACTGCCCTGCCTCCTCCACCCATCTCTATTCCCAATGATATCTGGTACTCTTGGGGAGTGGCTCCCTAGTCCTCCTTGGGTACCCACCCTTCATCCAGCTGTGGTCTTGAAAAGGTCAAGTGACTTTCCAGGTACAGATAATACATCCTACAAAGCCACTGGGGATCGTGATCCAGGACCTTCAGAATTAAATCAGCACCTTTCATCAACGTAACTTGTTCTCCAGGCAAAGTCCCCTTAAATACCACAGCCTTTGACATCAGAAGCCAAAGGAAGTTGCTTTATGTTCAATAAAAATGTCACTGCCCCTGGCACAATACATCTGAGACCCTAGCACCATCTTCTCAGGTGAAGAATGGGTGAGCCTCTTCCTCCACCTCCCTGGGCCTCAGTCAGTTCTCTCCCTGGTGCCCACATGCTCCAGAATTTACCTTCACTGCCACCAGCATCTTGTCCTTGGTTGGGCTGAGGTTGTAGCACTCGGCCAGGAAGACCTTTCCAAAGGCTCCCTCGCCCAGTTCTCGCTTCAACACTATGTCCCTTCTCTTGATGTGCTGCACATCTGTAGAGGGGAACAGAGAGGAGGCAGAAAAGTCAGTCCTTGGTGCTTGTCCAGAAAACAGGGGATATGGGGTGCTTCCAAGTCCACAGCAGGGAAAACCAAACTCTAGCACCCTGATTTAAGCATGGAAACTGGCTTTGCTTTGGGGTTGCAGAGTGTGACCCTCAATGGAATCTCAGCTCTGTCCCTGACTAGCCCCTAATCTCTCTAAACCACTGCTTTTTCAGTGGAAAACTGCCCACCGTAGTTAGTATCCAGGAGTCTGGTATTAATTAGTCATAGTTGTTGGAGATGGGATACAGCAGTCTCTCCATTATCCTGCACATGGATCCCCTGGGGATCTTGTTAAAATGCAGATTCTGATTCAGTAGGTCTGGAAACACACATTCCAGTTGATGTGGATGTATTGTTAGTTGCACTTTGAAGAGTGAGGCTGGCAGGGTATGGTTGAGGCTCACATTTGAATCCTAGTTCCATCACCAGGCTAGTTTTTCTGAGTTGGGAAAAGTTATTTAATCACAGAGCCTCAATCTCCTCATCTGTAATATGGGATTAACAACAATGCATTCCTCAAAGAATTTGTGTGACAATTCAATGAGAATCCATATAAAGAGCTTGGCCCAATGCCTGGGACAAACTAAAGACGTTTGTGTGCACATATACACATGCACATACACGGTTCTTTTTGTAACAATGGCCACAATGACCCCAACATGATAGAAACTACTCATTGGCAGCTAAAATTATTTCAGAAAAACCTCCCGTTGGCGATCCTTCTCCTCTGAGAGAAAGATCACTGAGATCACAAATGGCCAATTCAGAGACAGCTCCAGAGTGAGGGCCTATGCAGAGAGAGGGGTTGCCATTCCCTCTGCTAATTTAGCAACCTAATTTTAATTAGGTTCTCCTGTCTGCCAGGAGAGAGCAGAGCTGTGACCTCAGCCCTCCCACCTCTTTGGAAAGAATGCTACCAAGGAATTGTACAAGCAGTGGGCTGGAGCTGAAAGGAGCCAGCTCGAGATTACTCACTGACCTTTACATTAATTGTTCAACAGGCAGAAGCCCATTAAATACCTGTATTAACATTATGAAGAGCATTGCAGAGCCAGGAAAGAGGATTGTCTCCAATGACCTTGTCAAAAAATAAAAGCTGAAGGGGGAGGACCTTGGCAAACTGTCCCCATGAGTGAGGAGTCTGTGACAGGGACAGAGGGACATGGCTGGAAGGCTTTGGCTAGTGTCTTGGTGTATTTGGGGATTCCTTTCAGAATAGACTATACAAAACATTATTTATTTCCTATCAGGGTTCTTGATATCCCACGATATCCTGGATGATCTGCCTTGCAAGGATTTGTGGGGGAAAACAATGGCGGACTGTGATTTCCTTCTCCCCAGCAAGACAGAATGGCAGGCCCACAGCTGCTGGTGGCTGCTCCTCATGGGCCACAAGACTCTGAAAAGACTGCCATACCCCACCAAGCTATGCCCCGGTTTTACAAGTAGGGGATTAAAAATCTGCTCCCTTCTTCACTACCTCAGTCTCTGCTTCCCAGTCTCTGAGGAGGATATTTGCAGGCCTTGAGGGGAAAGCTGAAGAACTCCCCACTAAGAGAAAATAGGAGGTCAGGACCTCTCTTGGGAGGCCATTTGCTCATTGCTGCCTAAGCATTCCCAGGTGATTAACAATGATGCAAAGGTTCCTGCAAGGTGAATGTTCTGGCACAGCCTGGGAATGGAGATGGGACTGGTAAAGGCAGCTCTTCAGTGTCAAGTCCCACTTCCAAATGCACAGGAATTGGTAAGTACTGGGGAGTTAGAGGCAATTGGTTTAAGACCTGGAACCTCCAAAGGCTGGTGTACCTTACAGAACATCTTGGATTTCAGATTCCTCATCTGTAAAATGGGTTTGTAAATGGGAATAATACAAGGTGAAGGATTTAGTAAGTTTGGGAAAAAAAAAAAAAGACTATTCACATTTACTGCTTGAATTTAACCAGTCCCATGGCCACAAATAAATTAAGTCATGCCCCACCTCCAGAAGACCAGGAGGCCATCAGAGACCCTGGACTTACCTCCTCTCTTCTCCTCCCCTTCCTAGCTGTGTGATCTAGGTTGAACCATCTTCTCCCAGACTCTGAACTGCCCATCAATGCAATAGAGATCATGCCTCTCTTATGTTCTGGAAATGTCTCCACAAAGGCAAAGCAACATACCACATTTTTCTGGGTGCCTATGTCCAGCTTGAGCTGGGCGTCCACACTACTTTCCTCAGTGCTTCTCGTTCTCAGCTATGAGTGTAAAATGAGAATAGAGGAGTTTACCAAGAGCAGGACTGTTTTTCATCTGCTGTGCCTGGGTCACGTCAAAGAACCCTTTCTCTTCCTCTCCCTCCCTCCGCAGAAAGATTCACAGGCCCTGAAAGATTCAGCCAAGCCAAGTGGGAGCAGCATACAGGGAGTGGTTTCCCAACCCGCCCTCAACATCCAGAGAATTGAGAGCCTGGCAACAGCTGCAGACCCCCTACTGCTGGAGGCAGAGGCTCAGACAGCTGTGGACCTTGAACATAGCAGGGGGCAGGTGACCACAGTATGGGAACCTCATCAGCTCTCTGCAAGCACATGAATAAAGGCTGGGTGGAGCCTACCCCGGGCCAGAGCATCTTCCCCCAATAAGCAAATGAATCATTTTCAGGGGTTCAGAATAAAGTGGCCTTGGTTCATTGCAGGTGTCTTCAGAGTGAAAAGACTTTGAGACCCATACCTGTGCTTGGCCATGGGTGGGATGGTGAGAGCTGGGAGCGGGCAGACAAAAGAAGAGAAATAAAAACAGATTCCATTCCACCTTCAATCCTCTACCGAGAAAGAACTTGTTCCAGGTCATGGAGAGAAGAGGCCACACAGGTGACCAGGGAGCTTTGGCAGAGAAAAACTGGATTGAGGCAAATGCACAGGGCAAATCATTTCCATGTGCACAAGCCCATGTATCGATGAGATTCTGGACCCCAAAACAACAGGGCAGCAGTTGCTTTCCTGGAACCCACTAAGGAAGAAGTAGGACAAAGGGATTAATAGGCACCAAATCCTACATCATGCTCAAGGTCAATTCTTGTAATGGTCTTGAGAGACAGTGTTATTGAACCCCTTTCACAGAAGAGAAAATGAAGGTAGGATTTAACCTTCCAAATTCACAAAGTTAAAATGTGACCAAGGACTTTCTCTTCTTTCTATGACGACCATCATGCCTATTATTTCCCTTACATTAGGCTGCTTTTACTCTGTCCTTCCTGACTTTATGGCCACTAAATTAGTCCTGTCCACCGATACCCAAAATTCTACCTTCCACCGTCTTCCACTCCTAACCCACTTTCTCTTACCAGACTCGCTCTGGGACTGTATTACAGCATCCTCCCAAGGGAAAGGTCAGGAGCTCCCCCCTGGAGGCCATTCACAGCCCACGAGGCTCTGGGGAGAAGGGTGTGGATGCTCTGCCAGGCTCCGGGGAATGGCTAGAGTGAACCGTTTCATTTCTGACGTCCACACGTCTATTTGGGTCCCTGCTGTGCTTATTTTTAGCTCACACAGTGCGGCTCAGAGCTGCCTCTGGTGAAGCCATCTGACCCTCATGCCGAAAAGTGATGGATTTTCCTGGGAGGAGAGGGCATCAATCTCTTTTTACTGCCTGGTTGGCTGGCCCAGCAAGTCTGGGTCACAAGGCTCAGACGTCGGGATGTTGGAAGGGGAGGAGGAGAGAGGGGAGATACAGCCCAGGCCGTGGGAAGACCTCCCAATCTCCTCTAAGGAAGGAGCTGCTGGAGAGAATAAGGAGTTGGTATATAATGGGGTGGGAACTTTGAGAAATGAAAAGGGTTCCTGAGACCTTTTGCCCTGGCTCTTCCTGAATTCCTTTTTGCAAGAGAGCCACTAACCGAGTTCCACCAAAGGAAGCCACCTGTAGATCCTCTCCTTCCCACAGGACAACTGGTTCATCAGACACAAATACAGAATGAGAATTTCTGCATTTTGGTTATAGCTCCAAGAATTCTTCCTCTGTAGTGGGGACCAAGATAACTATTCCATATGTGTGGGATTCACTTCTGGGAGGTCTTCCAGGCCTTGCAGCAAGCCTGACCTAAAGCAAAATCTCTCATCCAGCAAGGTCACCGGGCACCTCTGTACAGAACACCACAGAGCCACTATAGGCCAGTGGGCAGGCAAGCATTGCCCCTCATCCTGCCTGTGTTCACTGGGGCTGCCGGGAGGCTGCATCCTGGGGTTGGGGGCTGAGGGAGAATTTTCTGCAGCATCTTCTAAGTCATGCAAAGATACCCTGGACAGTCTGTGTGACTAGATGGACACAGAGACAACTACTGTCAATTTCACCTCTGTTCTAGGGAAAAGGCGAACAGGGAGGACAGTCATAAATTGCTCAGCTATGCTGACCAGGAGTACAAAGGGAACAAAAGACCACATAAATATGGAACTGCTGAAAGAGTGAGGATTTGGGGAGGGGAAAAATCAGGTCTGTATTGAGATCCTGATCCTGCCTCTTACTGTTTGTGCCCTACTCTCTCCAAGCCTCTAGTTCCTTAACTGTAAATTGGGAACAGATGCCTATTTAGTGACACTATTAAGAGGGTCGATTTAAACTGTGTAGGTAACAGAGATGATCAGAAATATCTGTAATATAGTTGATGCCTAACAAATATGATTCCTTCCCTTTTAACAATGAAAGTCAACCTATCTGCAAACAAAAGAGCAGTTTGGAAAGAAACTTAGGAAAGGATGGTGGTTTTTCTCCAGAAACAAAATGGCCTGCGGCTGCTCAGAGGTAAAGGAACAACTGACTCAGGGTCAGCAGCAGTCTGCCCAAGTCCACCACCATGATGTCTGACCTCTGTCTGCTTCAGAGTCCAAAATAGTTTGTGGGAGGAGGTTGGTTAGACAATGGAATGAAGACATCACAACATAGAGACAGCCACCTACTCAAGATTGGTATTGATCAGCAGAGAAAAACCAGATTTCCCAGGGTCGATGGTTATAAATAATGGTGTTCCTGACTCTGCTATATGTCAAGTGCAAACTCAAATTCCCCCAAAGCCAGTGCACTCTCTCAGACAAAAGTGCTTTAATTAGGGTTCATTTGCCACATTGGTGTTTTGCTAATATTATTTTCCCAAGGTGGGGAGGGGGGGTCATGCAAGTATGCAGCGCTGAGATGCTACTTTCCTGAAGGTCAGTGTCTGAGAAACCCAGAGAGCCCCCCCACACACACATAGCATAGCCCTAAGGACTGGTCCCCAGTGGGTGCTCCTGGCCCATTTTAATACCTAGGTCCCAATAGGCTCCTAGGTTCATCCTTGAGACTGATCAAATCTTTCCCTCACAGACTCCATCTCACTTCATGCATGTATACTTTAGCTTAATTTCATATATTGTGCCATTATTAATAATAAAAATAGCTGCCATTGACTGAGAACTCACCCTGAGCCAGGTGCCAGACTAAGCATTTGACATGTAGCATCTCACATGTCTTCATGATGCTCTGAAACATGTGTTGCTAACCTGGTTCTACAGGTGAGGAAACTAAGCTCAAGGGGATGAAGTAATTTGTCCAAGAACCCCTAGCTACCACAGGTGACCCATAAGACTCCAAAATCTAGTAGAGTAGTTCCTACATAGCCACAGGTGACACATTTCAAGACTCCTAGAGGGTGCCTGAAATTATACATAGTTCCAATCCCTGCACATACTGTTTTTTTGCTGTATATGCATACCTATTACACAGTTTAATTTATAAATTAGGCACAGTAAGATTAACATTAATCATCAAGATTAGTGATTAATAACTATCACTAATAATAAAACTAATTATCATGCTACACAGTAATAAAAAATTATGTGAATGTGGTCTTTCTTCAGAGTCAAGACAAATATTAATATTTTTGGGATGCAGTTGGCTATGGGTCAATGAAACCCTGGAAAGCAAAGGTGTGGATGGAGGGTCTTGTGTTACAACTCTTCCTCCAAAAAGAGGCTCTATGCTCTGAACTGGTATCAGTATTTAGTGAAAACTAGTAGCATCTATCATCTATAATGGCCACATGAAACCTGTTCTTGCCTCTCTTGGTGGCCACCACCTGAGCCCAATGAGAGCAGCCAGGATGCTTTTTGGAGATGAAGACAGCACTAAAAGTCAGAAATTCATGACCCCACTGTTTCACAGAAGAGCAGAGGGTGGTGAGTCCTGAGTGTGACTCTGTGCAAGGAGAAGGAGGGAGATTCTTGGCAGGAGAGTGGGGAGGAGGGAACAGGGAGAGGAAGGGAGGATCTCTGAGAAGCGTGTGTTTTCTTTGCACTAACCAGACCCTAGGGTCTCAGGCTGCCAAAAAGGCTCAGAAGAAAACATTAATTCAATACCACACATTTAATTACACATGAAATGGAATGTCTTTAAATGGAAAAGAATAACATTCTCAAGAGCTCCAACTGTGGGCTTTTGAAGTGGCAGGAGGGAGAAAGAACCCAGCTCTAAATCTTGTCAGGAGAAAGGACACCACCGAGGGGGCAGGACCCCTGCCTTCCCTAGTGGCAGGAATTTCTGCCTGCCATCACAGATCCGTCCTCACCCCTTCCCTTGGCCCCCCTGTCTGTCTCTCACCTCATGCCTACAAGTGGTGGACAGTTTCCCCTGCAGTATTGTGCAACAGCATGATCTGTGAGTGTGTCCCCTGGCTGGCTGCAGACACTTCATAATGATCTGAAGCCAACCCTGTCAGTTCTCAAGGACAGAGGAACAGAGCATGGCTGAACCATCAAATGGCCATTCTGGCAGAGTGATCTCTGGATGATGTACACACCTGGAAAAAGGAAGATCTCCTGGGCTGATGGCAAGGACCTTTCTAGAAGAACACACTTCAAAGTCTGGAGAGCCAATAGAGGAACTGTGCAGAATTTTTCTTGGAAGTCTAGAATATAGAATTGACTAACCAAATTGGGTAATGATATCATGGGAATGGATTCGGTTGAATGAGCACCAGCACTGTCCATTACTGCTGCCACCACGGGTTGATGTTGGCTCAGGATTGCTTATCTGAGAACCCAGATAAGAGCTGGCCTAGCCCATGCTCCATCCCAAGGTCTTCTGGACCAGGGACCCTCCCACATCTTTTCAGAGTCAGATATCTTTGCAAAAGAGACTCTGAAAGGTGCTGGTCACTGTTCAAGACAAAAGGTCAATGTCATGTGTTACTCAAGGTCATCGGCTGGGCCAAGTACAGTACCTAATACATAGTAAGTATTCACTAAATATTTGATGAATGAAATAACAGATTAAAACTCCCTCTGAAACACTGCTAGAGCTTAGCAAGGAGAACACTACAAAGAGAAAGGAACAAGGGAAGCTGGGGGGTAGTGAAAAGAAATGAAAGATGAGTGAGAATGGGAAAGGATCCAGCAACTCCCAAAGAGTGGAGTTATTTACGTCCTGGCTCCAAGACTGGCCTGAAAAATCAAGATCCTATTGAACCAGGATGTCGTGAGACCCACATCCGAACCCTCAGTCTCTGGCACCTCAGGCTTCTAAACAAAGTACCTCTGTGCTCTGCATCTGATGCGGCTCAGTGAACACCAGGTCCACTCCAGGGCATGTGTGTACCCCAAGGCTAGAGGTAGCAGTCTAGGACTCAGAGACATCGTGTTCTCAGCAAGACAGATACATAAATAAGACACCCTGCTGTTTCTGGAAGCAGCAAAGAAAGAAGATCACAAGAGGACTGTCTGTTCTGGGGTCATTTCCAGCTCACGTTTCCTGACACAAGAAGTCCAGCGAGTGAGACTGAGATTCAGATGTGTCCTTGTTCCCAGGTGCTACCCCTGTGAGCTCCACTGCTGTGAGCTCAGACATTGATAGACATGGTGGGCCCCTGGCATCCCTCCCTCACCACACCACACCTGTCTTTTCATACCCACTTCCTGTCTCCATGTTGCCATGGCCTTTCCTATGGCAGGAGGACCTCTGGCTCTCATTAAACATTGACTGCTTGAGCCAAGAGTAAAGAGCAAAAGAACTCCCCAAGGAAAGCCATCTGGAATTGAGAAGTTAGGTGCTGAAAGATGAATCTCAGGCTCCGGCTGGGAATCTGTCCCTCTCACAACTTGCCCAGCTCCCAACTTCCTCCCCATCTCCTGGCCTGGATGTTTTCTTTCTAACTCCATGGTGACAAACCCTCACCCAGAATGCCCATATAAGGGATGCATTCTACCTCTCCATCTTTCTGGAGGTCCTTCTGTCCCAGCAGCTGCCCAGGGATGCTGCATTGGCTTCTCATCCTGGATATCTAACTCATCTCTTCTGTGATATTTTGCTCTCATCAGCAATCAGAGAGCAAATGCATTTAAGTTTGGTCCTTTCAGCTGGTGGGTCCTTCCAGCTTTGGAGCTCTGTGGAGAGACTCTCTGTGGAGAGAGCTGCTGGTACCTAAAGCCATAAGATGAGCTTCACACAGGAAGTCAGGGGCAGGAAGTAGAAACACCTGGGAGGACCACAGGGTGAACCACAGCAGACAGACCAGAATCTCCCATTCGTGGGACACGCCATTGATCTTGATGATCCAGCTACCCTGGATCCAGTGGAAAACTGAACCACTTCAGACAGAAAGAGAAGGAAAGGGAACCCTGAGACCCATGTAGTCAGAGGCAACAATATATTCAAAAATACACTAAAAAAGAAGAAATGACAGGAAGGGGAATTTGTTGAGAAACACCAGTATTACAGGAAGGGGAGCGAGGATGAACCTGTCTTTGGGATGAGACAGAGCTGGGTAAAATTCACTCCTGACAGCACATCCTGGGAGGTGGCCTTTGGTGATTCACTAAACCAGTCTCAAGCATTGATGTTTCAATGGGTGAAATTAAGAAAACATTCATCTTATTGAATTGTCATGAAGAATCAATGAGATTATGTGTGGACGATGATGCATTTGAAGTGTGCTGAATGAACTAATAGTCATAAAGGTTCATGCGGAAATAACCAGTTCCTTCTTTCCACCTGCCCTCCTCTCAGACCTTCAATCATCTTTCCTGATTCCTTCATCTCTCTGAATCCCAATTTCCTCACCAGCAAAAGAGAAGTAATAATAATAATAATATACCTATTGCATGGAGTTGTGGTGTCTTTAAATGAGATACTATCAAATGCTTAGTGGCAGACAGCACGTAGTAGGTGCTAAGAGACCTTAGCCTGTAGAATCAGTGCCATCAGGGCAGTCTTTAGTTGATTATTGGAGAATTCTGATAACCTGGTCCAAATTCCCAGACTTCTTCCTCATAAATTCCCTATAGAAATGCACTAAATAGGTTCAACAGGGTGACCATTCACTATCCTCTGAGCACCTTGCAAGCTGGTGCCTGTCCATCTGGAGACACTGTCCCTGCTTTCACTAACCCATTCCCCTAAACCAGCCTTAATCCCTTTACTCCCTAAGACCTTCTTTTGATCATCTTTCTTCTTGAAAAGACCTTTTCCTTTCCTCAGAATGTCTATTCCCTAACACAAAATTAAGTGTCCCAGGGCCACCACTGTCTACTTTGCTGTTCCTTACATAAGCTCAGCTCATGAACTGCCCAGAGAAACAAGCTCAAGACATCCTTGCTACCTAACTATAGAGAGTTAATGGCATCAGCAAAGACCAGTATTAGATTTTTATGAGATGTAATTTAGTTATATTGGAGGCATAGGATTCTAGTTCATTTGTGGGCACGGGCCAGGTCCTTAAATATCCCATATCCGCCAGTTTCCAGGAAAAAAAAAAAAAAGTTGCTAGGTTGAAGAAATCTGTTCACTCTTGTTCTCCCAGCAATAAATTTAATGATAGGGAAGATTTTACTTTACACAAAATGAACTCTACAACATGAACAGGACACCCAGTAGGGTCAGAGGACGTTCTTAGAGACCTCTTTTTCCCTTTTTTCTTTCTTTTCTTTCTTTGTTTTTATTGTGTGTGTGTGTGTGTGTGTGTGTGTGTGTGTGTGTGTGGTACTAGGGATTAAACCCATGAATGTCTGCCATTGATTCACATCCCCAGTCCTTTTTATTTACTTATTTACTCACTCATGTATTTTTTGAACCTTTATTTTATTCATTTATTTATTTTTATGTGGTGCTGAAGATTGAACCCAGTGCCTCATACATACAAGGCAAGTGCTCTATCATTGAGTTATAACCCCAGCCCTCACTTCTTTATTTTTTATTGCTTAGGACCTTGTTAAATTGCTGAGGCTGACCTCAAACTTGTGATCCTCCAGCCTTAGCCTCCAGAGTCACTGGGATTACAGGTGTGCATTACCAGGCCCAACTTGGAGGCCTTTCCTTAGGAAAATTTAACTTTCGTCCAGTTTAAAGTAAAAGGCAGGGCTCAGACACCACAGGGAAGATGATACTGTGGTTCACAAGGGAAAGGAGGGAAAAGGGATGGGAGGAGAGAGGTAGACGGGGAGGGAAGGGAAGAGGAGGGGAGGCACAGAGTCCACAGAAATTTAGAATCTAATGCTTAACCCTTAGACTCCTTCTTCAAGGAAACCATCCTTCCTCTTCTTGGTAGAGTGCTTAAAATATGTGTGCAGTAGTGAACTTCCAGGGCATAAGTCTGTCTCCCATGAAAGCACACTTGCCCTCAGGGTAACTCAGGGTAAGTGGAGACCCCCTCAGGTAGCTCTGGTCACCCAGAGTGGAGATCCAGTCTTCCCATAGCTGTGCAGAGGGTTGGTGACACACCTCACCTGCTAATCCCCATATCCTCTCCCTGCCCCAGGGTCTGAAAGCTCTCTCCCTCCTCCCACCTCAGTTCAGCCCCCACCGGCTTCCTTTTCAGCCCCAACCACACAAAATTCTCTTTGCCCTTGGGTCTCAGTCTGTGTACACCCCTTTATTTCTACCCAAGTCTCCCCTCCACCTGACCTCAGTGTTTAGACCTTCCTTCAACTCTGCTGGAAGCCCCTGAAGCCCACTTTCACAGACTGCAGAGGCTGTCTATCTATCTGGGAACCCAGAGAGTCAGGGGCTGGGTCCCTTCCAAGGAAGATGTTCCTGCTGGCAGCTTCCAGTCCTGGAGTGAAGGCTTCAGCTACCCGCTTCACCTTCTCTATCCTTCTCTCAGCCTCCTGCTCTGGTCCTCACTCTCTTCAGCCATGCATCTGATGGGGAACAAGGTCAGAGGCCACAGCCTGTGGGTCTCAGCAGCGTAGCCCTCGGCGTGGGCAGCCTGAGCAGAGAGAAGCCAACAGATTCGTTCCGCACGGCTTCCACGGTCCTGGATCTGTGCTTCCCCCTGTTGAAGCCTACTCCTTCTGCCAGGTGTTTTCCCACCACATCCTCTGAGATGATTTCCAAGAGTTCCCCCACACCAGATGTGAAATACACTGGCTGATGAGCTTTTCTGGCCTGTCTCCTGAACCTCCCCCTACCCTACAATTCTATTAAAAAAAAAAAAAAAGTCAGAACCAGTGAAAATCTGGGTGACCCCACCTGAGGCCTGGATTATCTATCCCCCAGCTTGGCTTCTCATATTCCATCTTTTGAGGTTCTCCAAATTTCAAGTTTGCTGTCTCTCAGGCACTGGCTAAAGTCACCAGCAAAACCTTAAATGTGGATGGTGTTTTGAATACAAAGATAATTCCTTACAGTTTTCTTGGTGCCAGAAGAAATGAGTGCACATAGACATGTTTGGTCTCTAAAGGACACCAATATTGTTTTTTCTTACTAGTCACTTAGAAGAATCCAGAAATTGAAAGTCAAGAGGTTTTGGGGGCTAATGGTCAGTAGAAAATTGGGAGTAGAGAGAAGTCTTCCTCAAATGTCGCCAGATCTGTCTTGCTGACAAATGGCCACTGAACGGCAGTGGGATGGACACCACTGGGTAGCTCCCATCTATCAGGGTGGAATCCCTGGGGCATTGCCTGAAGAATCCACCTCAGATATACCGGAGCCCTAAAGAAAGCCTTCATTTGATATCCTGTAAGGAGACCTCCAGTCCCCCTCTTCACAAGCCTTGGGGACTTCTCTCTCGTTTCTCAGATGAGATGGTTGCTTGATGTGATAATGTTCACACATCTTTGTACGACTGCAGCCACCTTCCACATAGACCATTCTGTTTTCTCTGTTCTTCCTAAACTCCCTGTCCACTTGCCCTTCTTCAGGTGGGTTATTGATCTCCATTGCTGGCCTGAATTTTATTGCTTTCTCCAAGAGCTCTGCTTCTGTCAGAACTTCTCAGAGTGTGTGTGTGCCCGGGTGTGTGTATGTGTGCATGTTTTCCATGTCTCTGATATAGATCTTTATTGCAAGTTCCCAGGCAGGTTTGAACAGCTTCTTGAACCTCCACCAGGCAGTGTTTAGGTAGGACCCATAGCCTAGGCTGCAGTCCCTCTGCTGCCAGCTCTCTGAGAGGCTAGCCACTGGCCAGAACTCCCTCTGTACAGTCCCCTCAATCTCACAGATTGCAAAAAGGAAACTACCAGTCAAGGACTTTGCCACACCTTTTACCCTATACACTGGCTCATTCCCTCTGTGTGTCCTCTCGAGGAACTTACCATTTTCCTGTTTTCAGCAGAGAAACTACAAAAACTGAAGGACCAGACATGTCCCAGCCCCTCCTGCAAATGTTTCTTATGTCAATTACAGGGGCATCTCCTCCTGTATAACTTTCCCAGGTCTGTTAGATTTGGGATCTGTTATGGTTTAGACACTAGGTGACCCCCAAAAACTCACTGTCAGACAATGGAAGAAAGTTTAGAGATGAATAATTGGCTTATTAAGGTTTAACCTAATCAATGCATTAATCCCAGTAGGGGTTAACTTGGTGCTAACTCCAGGCAGGTAGGTTGGGGCTGGAGAAGTGGGTCCCTAGGGGCATGTCTTTGGGGTTATATTTTGTCCTTGATGACCAGAGCTCTCTGCTAGTCCTGAGTCACTTTCCTCTACTATACTCTTCTGCCATCATGTTCTGCCTTACCTTGAGCCCTGAGAAAGGGCAACAGCTGTCTACGGACTGAGAACTGTGAAACCACAAACCCCCAAATGAACTTCTCCTCCTCGAAGTATTCTTATCAGATCTTTAAGTCACATCAGCAAAAAAGCTGACTAAAACAGGATCGGCATATGTGAATCTCCATTTACTCCCGGTCATGACTTAGGCTGAATGATTTAGGAAATCCGCCTTATAAAATCAGGAAGGAATTAAACATTTGGATAGAAGACCATTCAGAGGAAAAAAATGTTATCTGGAACAGAGCAAAACCACTTGATAGATGTCTTGCTGAAATGAAGAGACACTCCAGTCCTGCAATACAAAGTTTCTAGCAGGCCAGGGGTTAGGAAATGGGATTTTTGTTGCACAGTACCTGTGGTTACTAATTTAAGATGTGGGAAAAGCCATATCACCTCTTCACCTGGTATGCTGTTTGCACTTGCTTTAGTTTAGTGAACATTAGAAACAAACAGATCAACAAATAAAACTGCTGGGTGTGATGGTGCACACCTGTAATCCCAGCCATTCAGGAGGCTGAGGCAGGAGGATCGCAAGTTTGAGGCCAGCCCCAGCAACTTAGCAATACCTTGTCTTGAAATAAAAGAATTAAGAGGACTGGGGTGTAGCTGGGTACAGTGGCTCATTCCTGTAATCCCAGCAGCTTGGAAGGTTGAGGCAGGAGGATGGAGAGTTCCAAGTCAGCCTCAGCAAAAAGCAAGGCACTAAGCAACTCAGTGAGACCCCTGTCTCTAAATAAAGTGCAAAATAGGGGTGGGGATGTGGCTCAGTGGTTGACTGCCCCTGAGTTCAATCCTTGGTACCCCTTTCCCAAAAAAGACTGGGGTGTAGCTCACTGGTAGGGCATCCCTGAGTTCAATCCTCAATATTAAGTAAATAAGTAAATAAATTCATCTATGAGAACATCTTCAAGTTCACTGAGACCCACAATAGCCACAGTGTTCTCAAGGGGTCTCTCTCTCTCTCTCTCTCTCTCTCTCTCTCTCTCTCTTTTTATTGTTTTTAATAAATGCTTTCCTTTCTCATGAACAATTCTTTGGCCATAGACTTCCCAGAAGTGAGAGAGAGAAGTAGGAACTGCTAGACAGTGTGGTTGTCAAGTCCTGTGGGGGTGGTAAAGGTAAAGGCTAGAAAGATGCTAGTTATGTCATAGGTCTTAGGCACATCCAGCTCTGCCCCTAATTACCTGTGTGACACTCAACATGCTACTTAACCTCTCTGAGATGACATCTTGTTTGGTAAGTGCAATCTACTGCCAACATTTGTAAGCAAATGGCTTAATATTAGTCTGTAAATCTCTTAGTGCAGTTCGGACAACTAAAATTTATTTCTACTCCCTTACACAGACTACTCAATTTGGGTTGCCTCAAAAATGCTTGCTCACTTCGCACACATGGACAGATGCACAGTTTTAAAGGTCCTCCCTCCTCTAAGAACACACCTACGCCACTCGCCCACCTGAGGCAGAAATTTGTCTGCAAAGCCTCTGTCTGCCAGAGTCAGCTATAGGAACTCAACTGCCCCAGGCCCTGGAGGTCCAGCAGGGCCCTCTGCTAGGCTTGCAGAGGCTGCTTCTTATCAAGTACATACTACCGAGGGTCAGGAGATCCAGGTACAGAGCAAGGCTCCAGGAAACTGGAGGCAACAGATGACAAACTCCCAGCAGGTGAATGTCACATGGAGCCACCTTTCTGAGTGCCTTTGACATTAGCATATGGAACCTTAGGAGTATCTAAACAGTAATTTGGCAAGTAAGTGACTGACTGGGACCCAGCTAAGAAGGGAAGGGAAAAAGCTGGAGGATGTCCATCACACAAGGTTGAGACAACCCTTACTCCAAACCTGCCTACTAGACACAGCCATTGGTTCCAGGCCAGTCCTCAGAGTGGTGGCACTGGACAGGAAAGAAGCTGGTTCAACAAAAATGATCATTTTTGACAGTGATGGAGACTGGAGTGCCAACTTGGACTTGCTGATGGACCATATTCATTCAATCCATAACGTATTCAATAAATGTACATGAAAGTTACAGTGTGTCAGGAACAGGGCTACAGGCAAGGGATACAGCAGGGAACCAGAGACTCTTTTGCTCCTCCCATTGATCTAGAAGAAAGACCAGGTCATCCGGCAATTCCAATGCACTATGAAAAGCCCCATGGTAGGGTAAGAAGATCCCTGGAGTGCCTATAAGGGGTCTTATGTTCTCTCCTTGAGCCTCACTTACTGTGTATATAAATGTGAGAATATAGTATTAAAAATGACTTGAACAAAACAGGCAAAAGGTGTTCTAGTTTAATCATTGTTCAACAATAGCAATGAAAATGCCTCATCCTCATGCTGAAGTTACCTGGTTCTTGGAAATGACGTTGCTGTGCTTTAGTGGGGGGGTGGGTGGTTGTTTAGAGGAGAGCTACCCAGAGAAGTCCACCTGTGCAGCTCGCCACTCCTCACGTCTCCAGCCTGTGTGACCAGGAATCTCCTGTAGCTGGGGCCAAGTGCTGAGTTCATTTGCCTCCTTACCTGACCTGCTGAATTCCAAGAGTTCCAGCCAATGCCACTCAACACAGGTCTTGTGTTATGGTTTGGATGTGAGGTGTCTCCCAAAAGCTCATGTGAGAGACAATGCGAGAGGGTTCAGAGGAGAAATGATTGGTTGTGAAAGCCTTAACCTAATCAGTGAATTAATCTGCTGATAAGGATTAACTGAGTGATAACTGAAGGCTGGTAGGGTGTGCCTGGAGGAAGTGGTTCATTGGGGATGTGGCTATATATTTTGTATCTAGTGAGTGGACTCTCTCTCTGCTTTCTGATCATCGTGTGACCTGCTTCCCTCCATCACACTCTTCCACCATGATGTCCTGCCTCACCTTGAGCCCTGAGGAATGGAGACTGCTGAGTATGGACTTAGACCTTTGAAACCGTGAGACCCTCAAATAAACTTTTCCTCCTCTACAATTGTGCTGGTTGGGTCTTTTAGTCACAGTGGTAAGAAAGCTGACCAAAACACCAAGAAACCAAATTGCCTAGGATCAAATATAATTTGCTCCAATCATTTTGCTCTGAGGTCTCAGAAAAGTTACCTGTGTTCTCTGGTTCTCAGCTTCCTTATTTGTAAAATGGAATAATAATGGTAGTGTCCACCTAAGCTCCTCATAGAATTGTTTTGAATATAAATGTGTTAGGATGTATAAAGTACTTTAAAAAATACCAAGTGGGAAGCCTCAAGTCTGTCATTATTATTATGGCTATTGTCTTAATATCATCAGTACCAAAAAACTCATCATCATCATGATGATCACAGTCACAGAGGGACATTGACCCTGGGGGCACCTTCCTTGGGGGAGACTGTGGCATCATTAAGAGGTTTGATTTAACTCAACTCCAGGATCCAATGCCATTGGCTGTGTTACCTTTTTGAGCCTCAGTCTCCCCTTCTGTACAACGGACTAATAAGAGTTTCTATACCATGGTATTTTTGTAGGATTAAGTGAGACACTATAGAAAAGACCTGGCACAACACCTGGAGGAAAGTGAGCTCTCAGTAATGACAGAAGTTGTACTACTTTGTTAACACCTTGGAAGAAATGCTGTTTATATCTAATCCAACTGCAGCCACTTCTGCCCTTTAAGGAGGGGTGGCAATAATTCATATAGTTGAGAAATAAGCCTTCCGACTGTTCCCTTTGCCTTGCAGAGACCATGAAAGAAGGCAAAATCTTTCTACTAAGCCCCTACTAGGTCTTGGTGCTCCTGGAATTTGGATCTGGAAGTAGATGGGCCACTGTTTAGCATAGCACATTAATTAGCCTACGTGAATGCACAAGTAAGTTCAGTGCTAAATAAGAAGAGAACTAAATTGCTCTGAGCACTGAAGTGTGGTAACTGGATTTCCCTGGGGAGGAATGAGTGAAGAGAACCCAGGAGATCTGGAAGTGACAAAAGCAGAGCCTGGTGACATGGGATGATGTGTTGGTGAGGTGGCTAGAGGACTTTGAAGAACAGAAACATGGAAGACTCACCATTTGGTCATTTCTATTGCTGCAACATGAACTCCCCATGTAATATTAACACTAAGCCAAAGCCATTCCACACGCAAGCTCTGCAAATGAGTGGTTCATTGAGCACAAAATACTGTGCAAAAGACACATTTCACATATTGAAATGAAGATTCAGAAGAACCGTGGTGCACAGGGTATACACACCAACCCACCTCAATGAAAGCAGGGTCTCTGAAGATATCACGAGAAAGACAACCTTAGCCTATCAAGAACCCCAGCCTACCCCAACCCCAAGAATCCTTGGAGACAGGATCAACATTTACATGGGGTGAGCCCCAACACTGTCATTCAAAGCACACTCAGCTCTTATCTGATTTGTGAAATCGTCATCGTTGTACAAGTCCCCATTTGACATCTCTGCTTAGGTGTCTTGTGATCTTTCATAGGTAACAGAGACAAAAGACAACTCGTGCTTTGAATCCATGGACCTGGTTTCCCCAGGGCTTCCCTATGGGTAAGCAGTATTCCCCATTCACTCAGTGGGTCAATCTCTAATCCAGTTTTATCTGCTGACTTCCTCTGCAGTGTCCCCAAGTCCATCAGCAATCCCTGTCAACATTTCTCAAATCTGTCTACATCTGCATAGATAAGTTACTCCCATCTGGCCACTGCCATCCTAGCCCAAGTCATCCAGATCTCATCTGGGCAAAGTCTTCCCCCACCCCTCTCTCCCATCCCTCATCTTCCACTCTGGACCATAGTCAGCTAAGTGCTGTTATCATTTTAAAAAAATAAAGTAAGAAACAATGTCCCTCTCCTCCTTCAAACCCGAGTTTACAATGAAAGCCAAACTCATTATATAATATCATAACTTGTGGGATCTGATTCTGCCTGACTTCCTGACCTCTTCATATCTGGTCCCTTCTCTATTCCATCCCACTGTCCTTCCTTCTCTGCTCAAATATTCCAAGCTCAGCGCTACTCTAGATCCCTGACAGCAGCCATTACCTGTCCCTGAACAGTCACTTTACAACTACTCAACAAAAAAGGGTCACTTTTGATAGAGGACTGTCTCAGTTCCCAAGAGTAGCCCTATCACCATCAGGTAACTGTCTTAATGACTTGTTTACCTACTAGTTTATTTGTCATCTTGTTCTCCCAGGAGAACAACACCTCCAGGAGAGCTCAGCCTCTCTGTTGTCCACCAGTGCTGTCCCCAAGCACCTCCACCAGTACCTGGCAAACAACAGTGCTCAACACATCTTAGTAGAATAGATGAATGGTTGCCTTGGTGGGTTTTATCATGACTCCACAGGCTGAAAACATCCAGTGAGGGCTGGAGATCCAGCACCAGCCCAGATGGCTGCAGCTTCGGCAGATCTGAATTCTGAAATGAAGGCAGACATGCTAGTTATTAAACCAGGGAAGTGCCCAGCAGGAGGGCAACCACAGCTCTGAGTTAATATTGAGCAGATTCCATCAGCAAACACAAATGTTAAAGGTACTGAAAATCAGAAGCTGAGGTTCTCCTTCCCCCCTGATCATCTCACCTGCTCCTCAACCCGAGGCCCTGAACTTAAGCTATAATGAAAGCATTGGTCCCAAGAACAAAAAAGACCATTTCATCAACTAGAAACTCCTCCCGTACATTGCAATTATGTGAGTTCTGTGACCCTCTTCACGGGTAATGGCCCGCAGGGGCCAGGTATGGAAGCTCAGTCAGTCTCTGGGACACATGGTGGGCATCTGTGTATGGAATCAGAATATTCTGCCATGCCACTAAACTGAGTCCTTGGCAGGGTGACAAACTGGGATGAAGGAGGTTGCCTACGATGTCTTCCCAGCTGCCTCTTACCAAAAGAAGCAAGAAGCAGATAAAAATAAAAAAAAAAATCTAGCTACGAAATCAGCAAAAATTAAATGTGCAGAAGTGTTGAGATGGGTGAAAAGGTCCAGTGGTGGAAACAGATGTTTTACCTCCTTTTTGAAAGAATATCAGTTCATCCATTTCTTGCTTGGGTCCCTTCCTCAAACAACACTAAACCCAGATCTCTTTCTAAGAGGATCACACACAGCAAAACCCTCCCAGGGTAAACTGACTCACTCTCAGACAAGCTTAGGAAATGTAAAGACATTCCCTCAGTTCTCCTCTTCAGCTCTACTTACGTCACATTTATTTTTTTCTCTTGTCTTAGGTGAATTAATAGCTCTCTCGCCTCCCCCATGGTTAAAAAGCTTACACCCCAGCTCGTGTCTCTAGTCTTTTCCATCTCCTATTTGGATGGTGATGTATCTAGCACTCACTTCTATTCTACACTAGAAACCTCTCTTTCCCAGTGACTTCTTACCTAAAGGATAAAGTTTCCTCCAACCTAATAAAAGCATTCCCTTGGCCCTACTTCCCCTGGCAATTACTCCCTGGTCCCTCTTCATCACTAGACTCAATGATGGGTCATCTGTGTGACTGTGTTACCTGCCATCCTTCAGCTCCCCACTCATTCCATAGGCCTTGACACTCTCATTGTCACTATTTCACTCATGGATACATTTGTCACAAAGTCACAGTGATTTCTTGATGCCCAAACCTGATTGCTTTTTCTCAGTTCTCATTCAACCCTCAAGTCTCAAGTCCTTTGTAAGTCTGACCAAGGCTTACCTGACTGTCTCATCATCGGCTACCTTGCACATGAGGGAGTACTCACTTATCTTGGCAGACATAGGTGTGACCAGGATTCTGCAACATCAGGAAACCAGGGACATACAGGTACCTATTACAATGTGGTATGAGACTTCTGTCTATGAAGCAGGGCCAGGTTTAAATCCTCTTTGTGACCCTGATGTTGTTTGGATTCCCATTAACCCATTCACTGCCATTAAAATTATTGCCATGCCCCTATACCTCTGATGCACAAAGAACCTATTAATTGTATGGGTGGACTTCAAGGGAAACTGGAGACACTCCTGCCTGAGGAATCTGTAAGAGGAAAGAAGCATTTTATTAATGCCATAGTTAATAATTTATAAATGAACAACTATTTATTGAGCACCCACTGTGCTGGGCACTGGAGTATTAGCAGATTTGCAGATGGGCATGCCAGTTGTAATAGGGCCTGAGAAGGGAGAAGGCAAAGTCAGGCAGGCAGGAAACAAGCCAGGTCTGAAGTGACTGCAGTGGCAGAGCCGATTCCTCAGTATGTGTCAGGAGCTCCTGCTTCCTGAGCTAAGGACATGGACAGATGGACTGAGCAATGAATGGACACTGGTATGCTGCTGGTAAGGGCTCCAGGCTTTCCTTTCGCCTGGTTGTCAGTGGCTAATTCCTGTTCCAATCTGCCTGCAACCGCTTCTTCGTGGAGAGGAGCAAGCTCTGAGTCCATTCCCATACTGTGTTTCCTTGATTCCCAGCTACCCTGTCTTTCAGGATGATGCCAGAGAGCCTCACAGGTTGGGCCGCACATGCACAAGTGGACTTCCAGAGTGGGCATCCACTGTTGCTCTTTCAGCCTGGCACATAGGAAAGGCCAGCACCCCGGGATTCTGGAATGCACATGGCCTCTTGGCAGCTACTTCTAACAGAGACTGACAAACAGCTTGCTGGGGCTGTAGGAAGTGACACAAACCTAATTGCACTCATTGGTTTCGACTTCAATGCTCCTCCCAAGTCCAGCTTTTCTCACCCTTTCCTACTGCCACCAGGTCTTGATCCTTAATGTCACCCTCTTCTGCTTGTCTGAGCTGCTACCTGTTTCAGCTCTTTCTGCATCATCTGTTCTGCTGTTGGGGGCCTTTCTTTCTCCCAAGACCTCATCTCCAGCAGACACAAATCCAGGAACTCAGAGGAGGGGATGGTACATTCCTCCTGCCTGGCCAGCTTCTGTTCCACTCTCAGAAAGACATAAGGACCTTGTTAGAAAAAGAGGAGGCATGTGGGAGTGACAGGGCAGGACTGCTGTCGCCACTGAGAGCTGCTGGAGAAAAACATGGCTATCACTCGGCCTCAAAAGCTGCAGATACAGATAATCTCATGATTGATTTCCCCACCCGCTTATCTTTCCTGTTGTTATTTCCTTGAATTTGCTCCAGCTGGTGACTTTTCTCTGTCTGGGGCCCCCTCTACCTCCCATGCAGGTCAATGGGTCCACTGGAAATGCATAGCTCAGAATTGTCTGCGGACTTTTGATAGTCAGCCTCCATCTCCACTGCCATGCTTCACCCAGTGTGGTCCCCAGAGGCTGCCTGCTTAAAGGCCAGGGCAAGAGGTCAGAGTGCATGGGGACTGCCCCCAACCTCACCCTGACCTTGAGAAAGCCACAACTCCACGCTTGGTTAGCCATCTGTACAACATATGAGATTGGAGCCTTCACTCAGAATTCCATTAACATTTCTAGACTGTGCAGCTCAGAATCTCTAGCCCTAAATGGTGGGAAGACTCTGGCCAGAAGAGCCTTCAGGGAGCATAAAGTGAAGGTCAGGAACACTTTGAAGTCACCTGAGAAAAGGGAAACTTGTAGTCCCCAACGTTGCATCCTGGGTCTTGAATTTGATGTGTTTCAGAAGGAGACCGCTTTTCCTAAATCAGCTGTTACAAAATAGCTAGGTATCCATAAGGAGACTCAACTGTATACCTGCTTGGGGGATCCCTAAATATTCAGAGGTGGCTGAAATAGAATGCAAGGCACTAATGCAGAGCCTTGGTGGCCTACCACTGAGCCATCACTCTCATGTGGCTTAGCTACAAAAAGTACCTAAATACCTGCACTATTTTTCATAAAAACTGAAAAATAAAACACAATAATCCGAGTGTCCAAACACAGGGGACTAAGGAAATAAATATGGTATATTCGGACAGTGGAACATTACCCAGCCATTAAAAATCATGCTGTGGCTCTCCATTTAGTGAGACGGTGGGGAGTATCATTTTCATATGTTACTTTTGGGGTACATATGTGTTGCACCCTGCATGGGCCATATATACAGAACAGATATATCAAATAGCTTATGGGGGCTATTTGGCTATGTGTTAATATTATACTTAGGTTCAAGCATGTTTATTTAGATTCAATATATTTAGGATCAATCTCCTAAAGTTATTTATAAGAGTAAGATATTGTCAAGAAATTAAATAAATTTGAATAACTCAGTACAGTGGAATAGTATTTATCTCTAAAAAAAGAAAGTTCTCTAAGAGTGCCAATAAACTTGGGGGAGGGGTGTTTTAAAAAGACACAATATCATGCATATTATCACTTCATTTGTGCAAAATGAAGGAAAAATAAGAACATATACTCATATTTGTTTAGGTTGAATTTACTTAGAATTAAGGACATACAAGGACATTGGTTATTTATATAATAATGATGAAGGAGGAAGAATCCTCAGAGGAGAGGTATAGGATGGACAATGTTCACACTTTATAGATAATAACAATACTGAGATAAATAATATCAAGGTAAATAATGTCTCAATAAAGTTTATGTACATTATGTAAATTTATTGTATATATTATACACATAAACTTTATTGAGTTTATATTTAAACTTTATTTTACATAACTATTATATAAACTTTATTGAGGCATTATTTATACACAATAACATTCACCCATTTGAATGTACAATTCAATGACTTTCAGTAAATATACTGAATGGTGTAAGCATCAGCATAATCCAGTTTTTAGAACATTTCTATCACCCCAATAAGATTCGCAGTATCCCACACCCTGGCCCACTAATCTAATTTGTCTCTATAGATTTGCCTCTTCCTGATAGAAGCATACAAAAGGGGATATTTTGTGTCTGGCTTCTCTTAATTAATATGTTTTTGAAGTTCATTTGTGTATCATGTAATAGTATTTCTTCTTTTATTGTTAAATAGTATTTCATATCAAGATGGATATACCATATTTTGTTGATTGATTTTCTAGCTAAAAATATTGGGTTTTCCCAAACTGCAAAAACTGCTTCTATGAACATTTAAGTACAAGTCTTTGTGTTGTGTAATGGTTTTTTAACCATGTGATGAATATATTACTTGTACAATTTTTCTAATATTGCTAAAGATCAGTTAAATGGCACATGTAAGCAATCTTATGAAAAAGGTAGCAAAATACTGTATGTGTGCACAAATGCACATAGAAAGGTTTTATTCTGTTAAATAATTAAATAAGTACATTAAAAGAGATCAGAAGGCAGAAAGCTAAAATGTTAACAGTATTGTCTCTGGGTGATGAGATGGTGGATAATTTATGTGTTTGTATGCTTTTCTGTATTTCACTGAATTTTCTACTGTGAATATAAATTACTTTTGTAATCATAAAAAAAGCACACTGTTATTAGAAGAAAAAAAATCCTTCCCATTCAATTTCTCCAGGGTCTTTGCCTCTCTGTAACAGAAAGATATCCTCACAATAGGCCTCAAATGGGAGGTGGAAGGCGGGGAGCCCCTCTCTCTCCTGTGCCATGCTGGTCACGGCATCCAGAAAACTGCAGATCCCCAATAAATACCAATCAATTGTGGAGACCTCGAGATCAGTCTCCATAGCAACCTGACAAGGGCATGACACTCCATGAGCATCGCTCCAGCCTGGGGATGACCCAGCAGGCAGAAAATCCGCCTCAGACAGTCGAGGTTGCCAAAGGACCACAGTGTTTAGCTATGTGGCAATGGGGTCAGACTTCCCAAGGGTAGAAGAGACTGACAGCTCCCTGAGTGATGGAACATTTAAAGTAGTAACTGATCATTTTGATTGTGGGATTCTCTGAAATGCCACTTCTATTTATACATCTGCAAATAGATATCATGATTCAGTATTTTTAAGATACCATTTAAGAACGAGGTGTTCTCCCTCCGTGCTTACCTCTCACATAATTTCATCATACTGCTTCATAATTTTTCACTTATCTGCACCAGACCCATCCCTTACATTTGAAGGACCTGGGATAAGAGGATAATTAGAAACCCATATCTTACACGTCCAAAGATTTGGAAGTTATAAATCAAGTTAACACACTCTTAAATAAAATATGTCCTATACTCTTACTTTGTTAAATATATGTTCAGAATAATCTAAAGTCACACCTGAAGGGCTCCAACTCCTTGGAGTTGTGAGTCCCTAGTTGTGGCACTAGAGATTTGGCCCCTAGCCCACTCCCCTTCTTTCTGAGCCCATCTCTATCCCACAGCAAAAGAGGCATCTTGTTCATATGTGTGCACATTCAGCCTGCAACTCCATCTGCCCTTAAATACTCTCCCTCCCATTCCTACTGCCTCTAGACAGTAGTCCCTTGGCCAATCCTAGAGCTTAGCCCACCCTTAGGAGAATGGATCAACAAAATGGCCTGCACACATCCCAGGGGTACAGTAAGAGCCATTTTAGTGAGGATCTGTGCTTTAGACAAATAGAACTTTGTCTCTAAGGGCAAGGCAGCGCAGGTTCCAGGTGGTCACTTCCCATGGTCCTTGGATTCCCAGCAAATGAAGGACATTACTTTTGCCCAAGATTATGGGATTCTGGTCTATATTCTCAACCTTTGCCCAATATTTTGGGCTGGACACTTCTTTGTTGTGGCAGGCTGTCAGTGGTACACACCCTTAGTTGTAACAACCAAAATGTCTTCACCCATATATACACACAATGGAGTTTTACTCAGTCATAAAGAAAAATGAAATTGTGTCATTTGCAGGAAAGCAAATGTTATGCAAAATAAGCCAAACTCAGAAGGTCAAAGGTCACATGTTTTCTCAGATATGTGGAAATCGGAGAGGAAAAAGGAAATGAAAGTTGTGTGGTGGGGGCAGTTTCATGAAAATTGAAGGGAGAAAAAAGGAACCAGGGGAAGAGAGAGGGGAAGAAAAGGAGAAATACTAGGGAATAATATTGGCCAAATTATATTGTTATATTGTGTGCATATATAAATATGTAGCAACAAATTCCATCATTATGTACAACTAAATAACATACCAAATAAAAAAATATGGAAGAAATGTCTCCATACATGTATCCTGGATGATGAGATTGTCAACAGCTGAAAATTACTGCACTGCTAAGGATCTTGAAGGGAGAAGATGCAACTGCTTCACCTAGTAGCAGAGTACACAGAGCAAAGCAGATGTCTCCCAAACGTTTGAGGGGCAAATTAATGAACTGCTATCCACTCGTGATCTCAATGGCATTCTGGACAGACCCTACTGTCCTGGTAAGAACTGTGTGTATTAGTAACAAGGAGCTCATCAGAAAAAGCTCAGAGCACTTCTTACTCCCAGGATACAGATGATGCACAATAGGTGGTGTGAACCCTGTCACCCACCCACAGCCTCATGATGAGATGGGTCTCTCTGAGGGTGGTGGGTTTGGTGCTATTCAGAGTCAGCCTGAGGAGGTTTCCTAACACATTATACATATCATAGTCCACTATTTCTCTACTAAAGCTGCCCCAATTAGAGAGTCCACAGTCTCTAAATATAAATAGACAGTCCTATGGGTCCTGGCTAGAACACCATTGAGCCTCATATGTTTCTTAAGCAAATCCAAATGTGACACTCAATGAAGGCTACAGTATACATGATGGGTTGCTTCTCTTTGTCTCCCCGCCATTCATTCTTCCTGCTCTTACCATGGAAATTTTGCAAACACTGATCATGCTTAGTCTCCTTAATCAATCAATAATGTTGACTACATCTAGCCCATCTTCCTTCTCCAGAGCAAGCCAACAGTCACAACTAAGTTTTCTTACTACTAGATGAAGTCATTCTCGTATATTTCCCACATTCCTGGTAACTGAGCATACATGGTTATATCCAATTTGGTTTAAGTCAATATTCTTGCGCAGTCACTGAGGTTTGCATGAAGAATTTGGCTTCTGACAGATTCCTACACTTGGATCAAAGTCCTTAACTGGTAGATTCTTTGTACCAAGAGGATCCAGATTTGATTTCATATTCTGCTTGTGCCACAATTTCTCCCAGAACATCAGGTATCAAAATGGGAACCAGAAATTCCTGGTAGCCCTGAAAATTCAGAAGATTCACGTGACAAAACAATTTTTCTAGCAATAGTAAGATGGTATGTGCTTTTCTTTACTCTCATTCTCTCCCAGGTGTTCTACAGAGAGTTAACTGATGACTTCTGGACATCTGATGACATCCTTGCTCTGATGGTTAAACTGAATGTGTATGTGTGCTTGGGTTTTACATTTTTTTTGTTTTAATTTCAAATATGATGAATATAAATGAATATATACCAGACTGTCAACAGTTCTCTGTGGCTTTGATAATTTTTAAGAGTATAAAGGGACCTCAGACCAAAAGTTTTGAGGATCACTGCTCTCAATCAAGGATGCTGGTCAGACTTCTACATCCTAGAAAGTGGAGAATAGAAGAAAAACATTTGGAAGATTTTTCCGTGAGGTAGAGTTGGTTACTGAGTGTAAAAATAAGTACATTTTCAGAGCTTTATAACAGGAGTGTCACTGTGACATTTTAACTGTGAAACGTTCCCTAGGTTCTTCAAGGTGGAAAAAACAGATTTAGGAAAAAAAAAGCAGAAGTATTGATATTTTTAATAAAAATAATATAGCCTAAGTACAATATTTCTTGTTCTGAAATTGCACTCTGACTAGCTTCACCTCATCATACCCAAATTGTCCAAAAGTTGGCTCCATTTGTTTGCATCTCTGAGTGTGTCAGTGGTATGCAAAAACATTAGTAGGAGAGTGACCAAGAGCATATTCACATTATTTGCAAAGAGGAAAGAGAGAGCATGTGCAGCTTTTAATTTTAATTTTAACTGAAATTTGTGGATTATTAGTGGATTTCAATTACCCATACTATAGAACCAGGGTATGATTATCAATAAGAAGCATTTTCTCTTATATCTAAACATCACAATTTATAAAATAAGCAGATGAAAGACCCCATTTCCTCCAACTTTACCACCAATCCTTTAAACACTTTTGATTTACCCCTTTTTACATTTATTCACATCCCTTCACCCTTCATATAATAGAGATGCTATTTCTCCACACCCCAATCTCACAACCAAACACCAAGATGTTTTGAACACATGGCATACTTCACATGCCCCATATACCCAGAAGAGGCACAGGAAAATTTTCTCCATCTTTCAGATAGAATAGCTGAGAGATAAATTTACCTCTCCAGAACCCCATGGCCAATTGGTACCTTGGTCAAAATCAAGATGCTTCCCACCATGCTGGAGCAGAGCTCCTCTGCATCCCTGTTTGAACAAGAACAGGCTGGCAGCTGATAGAGGTTGGAAAGATGTGCTAAAGGATCTGCTGGAGACCCTTGGAAGGAAAGAGACCCCTTGCTCTTGGCAATAGCCATTTCTTGAAATTTCCACCCATAACCCACATGTCACAAGATATGGATTTTCTTAAATAAAATAACGATGATAGTTAAAATAATAACAGATAACTCAAGGAAATGTCAATAGCATATCATCAAGAGAAATTTTACCAGTTCAAGGCCAGGGCAGTTAAATAATGGAACACAAACTACCACTGTAAGCCCAGCCACTTTTCCACAGCCTGCTTCCATCTTCCATGCTATAAATAATTCAGTTTTCTTTTTTCTTAAATATCACAAAACCAAGTTGGAATCTTTATGTGAAGGATTCTGCAGTGTCCCTCTCTCCCTCCTCCTCTCCCTCCCTTGCCAGCCCAGGAAACTCCCTAGAGAATGACCCCTCAAGCTTTAACATTTATTCTTTGACATTTCAGACTATTTGTTAGGCAGAGCTGCCTTCTTGAGATCAAAGTAGGAAAATCTTGCCAAGAACTCCCGCCTGGCCCTGTCCAACTGCGACAAAGAGGGTGTATTAACCCCCAAGCATCTATCCTTCCTCATCCAGAGAAAGCCAGTAACCCTCACCCAAAGAGGGAGCATTCCTCTCATTCTTCCCATCAAATAGGCCAACATATTGAGCAGAGAGAACCCAAGAACCAAAAGGTGTCCCCTCCAGAAGATAAGTGACTCGTGGGGACGTGGCATTAGGGCATCTGTCCAGGAAGGATATTTTATGTGGGGATCAGCAAACCTTTAACCAGCTACTGGGAGACAAATACAGAAGAAGGAAAGGTAACTTACCCCAAATCATTTTGCTAGTGGCAGTGCTGAGACTGGGATCCAGGTCTTCATGTCTGCGTGCTACCTCTAGAGACGACACCTCCACCTCCGGCCTGGGAAGGTGGCTGGATTAATGCTGAAGTCTCCAGCTCTAAATGTGAAAGGACTTACCATTCCCTCCTGAGATAGCTTAGTGCAGATTTCCTGCTCTTCGCATGAGTCTCTGCCTACAGATAACCCAAATCTTGTCTCTCTATGGAGAGGGTATAGTGAAGGACTGAGGCTAGCGGTGGGTAGAGGGCCTGGGTGTGGTTGTTCCTTGATATAAATAAGAAGGTGGGTTGCTGGTTAATGCCTCATACTTAGTTCTTGGTTAAAAGCGTCTACCCACAAAATAATACTGTTTTCTAAATTGTCTGTGTTGAATCTATTAGCAGGTGTTAAGTGAAAAATGTTCCATGTTCAATTAGATTTGGAAAGTAGTAGAATATAAAGGTTTATTTACAGCAGGGCTTCCCTGATCTTTTAATATTCTAAGGCAAATTGTGAATCTATAGCATCTCATAGACTAAAGGGGGACATGCTGCGGTCAATGAAGAAAGGAGCACTTGATCTTTACATTATTTTTCCAATAACTGAAGTGAAAGAGAAAAGACTTTTCTGCAAGTTGGGAATTTCAAATTAAGAGACAACCATATTGCAGTAACTGAAACTTTGCCCAGAAAACAGATCCATTCATGTGGGATAACAGTTGGTCAAGCGGTTGACCCAATAAAATTATTAAGATAGCCAAAGACACCATCATGAAAATGCACAGTGGGGTTATTCTGGTCTTTTTAATGACCAGGTTGGCCATTTGGCATCAGAGGTACTGTGCAGCAATCGTTTGTTATGGTAGCAAAAAATGCCAAATTGACAGCCATAAAGATTGAACGATTCTGTGAGTCATTTAAACATGGACTCGGAATTTAAAATCTCCCAGGAAGGACATTCTCAGAATATGTTCTATGTTCACAGTGCCTTCCTGCTGCCCTCTGACTGTGGAAAAGAACAGGTATCTCTCCCAGGGTCCTTCTATAGACAATCTTAAGAATGAAAGACCAAAATGTAGGAATACAGGTTAGATACTAAATAAATTAAATTAAACCGGACTATGAGTTACACACACACACATGTATGTGTGTATATATATACATATATATACACACACGTATAAATATATGTGTATGTAAAATTTAGTTAAGAGAATGCGGGTACTTCAACACATGTATACATTGATCCATATATGTATATATCAGCATTCTTACTATCATATTACTAAATGTGTGTGTGTGTGTGTGTGTGTGTGTGTGTATTTATGTATGTATGAGATATATTCCATAGGCTAGATTAGCTAGCATCTTTTTTCCTTCTCTTTAAGATTGCCGATAGGAGGATTCTGGAAGATACACTTGCATTGACTGACCATGGACACAGACTTTGGGACATAGACTTTAGGACACAGTTTGCTCTTGGCTTGACTTTGATAGCAGAGGGGCAGATATCTTGGAGACTGCTTGTCTAATCAGTGCTGAGAAGGGTGGGAAGTGACAAAGCTTCTTTAGGTTCAGGGGTCTCCTTTGTTTCTGAGAAGACTCAAGGACACTCAATGGCATGGGTCCTGACATCCTCAGGAAGTTGGCTGGATGAAGTCTGCATTTCCATAGTCCTGTGTTGCTAGTAAGGGTCATGTCACATGTGCCCCTTTTCCCACCCCACATCCCCTGTCCCAGGGAAATCCATGTGGGGTCAGGATTTTGTGACTTTTTATCAGAGGTCATTGCAGGCCTTGAAGAGTAAAGAACATCAAGTCACATCACAAGGACCCAAACAGACTGAAGCTAGTGTGAGCTTCAGAATATGAGTGCAGGTGGCATCTCAGAACTCCATAAAAGAGGTGTCATGGGGCCATATCCGACAGCAGTGAAGTTGCTTTCCCTAGGTCCTTATTCTCACTGTTGAATGAATTTGGGGACAAGAGAAGTAAGAATGTGTCTTTTTAAGGGAAAACAACCATGTGCTCCAGTGAGATCCCCAAAGGCAGAATGAGGCTTCATTTTGCTGCCAAGATAACAGCACGCAGGTAGCAGAAATGGGTCGGGGAAAGAGACACGAAGACAAGCTGGTTGTCATCAGCCACTGAGATCTCCAGCATTAACTTACCAAAGTCAGGCTTGGTGGTGTTGTCTGAGCTGACATGAGGCTTTGTCCCCTTCATCTAAGTTTGAAGAAACTTAGATGAATCCAGGAGCCAGACTGGGATCCTGGAACATACAGCTTGGGGCAGCCTCACTTCTTGCTCTTCAAACCCATTCCATGACTGTGTGGGGAGTTTTGACCCCCATCCTCTGAACCCTCAAATGTGACTTTTATCTTAGTCAGAAGTTTCATCCACTGAGTGAGAAGAGGATTGGGACTAAATATCCCACCCAAGTGGGCCCCAAAATCCTAATGTAATTTCAGAAGCAAACCCCTCAAAAAACAGGCAAGGGATATTATCTCCTGCCAACTCATCTCTTTCTATTTAATTTTGAGTTCAAATAGGGTTGAAGGAGGAGTCTTATTTAGTTCTGAAAATATATTGTCAGAGCTAGTCTGAGGTTCTCTTGGGAGGTGGGAAGTACAGGGGGTGTAAGAGTAGGATTTCTAGAGGCAAAATGCAGAACCAGAGCTATCCAAAGAAATTTGAGGCTGCAGACAGCTTCGCCCACATCAACCAGCATTAAAGAGTGGGAACAGGGTGGGTGGTGTCGAGCCAGGAGAGGGGAGGAGAAGAACTCCAGGTCCTTGCTGGACAATTCAGGTGCGAACCAGGCTTCCCATCTTTTCCCACCCTCCTCAGCCCCTCTACTGTCACCCTGCAGGGTTTTCCTTTGGCCCTTCTCAGAGCAGCCTCATAGAAGCCAGCATCACCCCACCCCACCCTGCTCCCTGCCTGTCCCTCTCTGCCACCCTTTTTTCTGCTCTTGCTTTCAGAGTCATGCTGGCAGCAATGTGCAAGTCTAGCCCAAGTGCAGGAGTCAGCAACACTGAAAGAATGAAGACTCAGGCTCTTTGCCTAATCCCTGTCTGGCTCAGCTCAGAAAGCTGCACAACAATGAAAACAATGAAGTCACCCTGTGTTGATCTGCCTGCTCCTGGCTCCCTCTGTGGCCTGCAGCCCTCCCTTGCCACTTGGCCATTGTACCTGAGAGGTTTCATTCTTTACTCATGGCTGGCCTTTACCTGAGGGAACTGTGCTGAGCTAGGGGAAGTGTCATAGCCCAGTACTGTGTCTGGGTCACACCTGTGACTGAGGAGGTAGAGGTGAGGATATGGCTGCGGAAAGCTTGGCTGCAGAAAGGAATTCCTAACATAAGAGGAGAGAGATAGGGCAGGCAGAGACCAGCCTCTTGGCTTCCAAATGGAAACTGCTTTGCCCCTGTTCTTTGCTTGTGTGAGAATCTCATGGCTGAGCTTCAACACACCTGGAGGTCTTTGAGGTAGGGTTAAGAAAGGTCAAACAGGGGTGTTCAATCAGGCATCTTTCTTCCATCACCTTCCTGTCTAAAACTTCTCATGCTTGCCCATACCTGGGCAGCCTACCTACTTCCTAAGGATGGGCTTGGTCTCACCCAATGAGTCTTCTCCAATGTCAAAGATGTGATCACCATTTGGGAATCTAAGCAACTGCAAACCAGGGGATTAATTTTAGATCTAAGACCAACCACACTTTTGGGCATTCCGGGTCATGAAATGCTAGAAAGAGTGAGAAAGGAATATTGTAGATGTTCTTTTCTAGAGTCTTGAAAATAGCCCTGTTTCAGTGGTACCAGAAGGAAGCTAGGCACGTTGTCTAGCTCCAGAAGCCACTAACAAAGACTTGTCTTCAGAGTGATGGGTACATTTATAATTGGGCAGCCCCAAGGACTGACTGCGGCCTTCCAAAGGCAAAGAAGGGCTGCTTTGCAGGGGTAGCAGGTCAAGCTGACACTGTGCTCAAACCTGGTTCTGCTAATCAAATGCTATGAAAGCCCAGCACAGTTACTGAATCTTCCTGAGCCTTGATTTTCTTGTGGGTAGAATGTGCTTGGCTCTGAGTAGGTGCTTCCTAAATTAAATATAATAATTATTATTAATGCTCCATTGTGGCCCCATTTTGTGGAGCTTAGAAATCTATTCCAGGACCTAGTCACACAACACTAGTGACAAACAGCCGCTCCAGGGCATGGCTCTGGAACACACTATGCCACATTAAAGATGCAGTTGAGTTTCTCACCCTCAAAGATTCACAACCCAAACTCCTTCAACCACCCCTCCAAAATCAAGATCCAGAGAGTACCTGGGAAGCACACTGACCTCATGGGCTGTGAGCTATAAACCTCTACGGCAAAATCCTATAGGCACAAACATAAACTTAAGTCCAAGAAAGTCATAAGGAAATCCTATGGGTGAGATTCAAACCCAGAGGGTCAGGGACCTACAGGTCTGACTGTGCCCTGAGCTGCCCTAACTGAAACCAGTCCAAGCTGGCATTGTCCCTGGGCTGAGTTCAAGCATGCCCTGTCAGCTCTGCCTGCCCCTGAGGGGTAATGGGGGGATAAATGCCATGGCACTTACATACCGAACAGGAAAACATGGAAAGCAGAGGCCTAGAGACTAACCTCTTCCAAACTCAGCCGGGTCCTCCTTCTTCCCAATAACCTTCCTATGCTTCCCTGGCATCTGCTGTGTTCTCTTCAGCTGCTGTTTGAGAACGTTTCAACTCTTTTTGAATCTTCTCACTCATAGCACAAGGCCTTGCCTTACACTTTATAGACAAAATAGGAGCCACCAAGCAAGAACCTTCTCACTTTCTTGCACCTAAACCTCTAAGGGACTCCACGTCCCCCAATCTTTCTTTCTGCCTCCTGCCCCATCAGAAGAGCTCTCCCTCCACCTGGCTAATATCAATACTTCCTTCTAAGCCATGAATTCTTTCCCTGTTCCCTACCATTTTCTTAGGAGATACTGCTACCCCTTAGCTGTTCTCCTATGCATTGGCAAGCTCTGCACATCAGAACATAGAAAAACTTAAACCTTTCTCATATTAAAAATGAAAGCTCTTCCTGTAACCCATGCATCTTTCATGGTTCCAAGGACAGTCCCCACCCTCTTCCAACGCTGGCTCCCTAGATATTGAGTAAAGAAAAATGCAGAGCTAGGGTAATCTCCACCATCCCACTAGGCCACTGTATGGGATGGTAGCTTCCATTTTGGGTAGGAGAGACTCAAATCAAGCTAGACCCAAATAGGAGATAATGTGAGGGTAAGTAGCCTACCAATTCCCAGTCAGACCCCAAGGGAAGCTCCCCCATATTCCATGATTTGTTTCACCTTGATTTCCTAAGTGACCCAGTTCCAGCAAGGCTTCTGGGCCTAGTGAAAGGTTCAAATACAACCAGGATCCCTCCCCCAGTCCTTGTTCCCCACTGTTGCTCCTTGTCTACTGCCTACGTGTCCCTTCCTCATAAAAAGGAAGAGAGTATAGGTCATAGAAAGCATCTTAACCCCTACAAGTATATCAGGGCCCAGAGACCAAGGGCAAACATGTGCCAGCTCTTCTAAGCATGTGCATTGACTTTCAGTAGGACTTCAAGACTATTTTGTCTCACCATTTCTGCCACACACATGAGACCCATTAGGACAGCTGGGTCCACCTGAGTATATGCATGTGATATGTATTTGTGCACGTGTGTGTGTGTGTGTGTGTGTGTGTGTGTAGGAGGTATCTCTGAATGATCAGGAAATTGACCTGTGATTCCAGAATCCCATCTTCCTCTAGGCAGTCATATCCCCAAGATGCACAGGGAAGATACATAATCACTCTGTCCCAGGAAGAATCCACTGCCTTGCTGTGCACAAAAGATAAAGGATTGCCCCATTCCCACACTCAGAACCCTTTGTAAATCAGCCCTGAAAAGATCACCTCCACAAATCTTAGCTGTTCAAATAAAAGAAAAGTTCTCCAAGGGAGTGAAAGTCTCAGGGATCCTAGTAGTGACTGCTTCTGCTGTGTGACACTGGGTGAATCATTTGACCTATCTGAGCCTCTAAATCCTTCTCAATGAGATGAGGAAACACTTTGCCATATGAACCTGACCTTTCTGGAGGAGTCTCAATGAAAGCAACCAATGGAACAGGTTGTAAACACCTTTGCAAACAGAATTGAGCTAAGAAACTTCTTTAAAAGAGTAATAGAAAACAGGAGAGAACATGTGGGCAGCCTAGAATTTCCATATCTTTAATGTTCTTGGCAAAATTTCCAAATAAGAGGTCTGATTCAGTCATTTCATTAGAAAATAAAGTGTTTATTAAGAAACTATACACTGAACACTCCTATAAGTCTCTGTGGAAACACAATGCCCCAATGTCATAGCACAAGGTGAGGAAAATGGCAGAATAAAAGATGCTGGGATGGATGAAGCCTGGGAGGCTGGAAATGAGGTAATGATTTACAATAATTAAAAACATCATCCTCAAGCTTACTCCTTAAAGCCACACTCGGGAGGAGGCCCTAGACCCAAGGGGCCAGCAGGGCGTGATGGGGAATGGCCTGACGTGGAGCCATGGGGAGCAGATGAGGGGAACCGGAAGGGGCTACATAAACACACACCTAGACATCCCGGAGAGAACCTGAAACTCCAGGTGGTACTCTGGAAACTTGGTGCCTGGGAGGCCACCCCAGATACTGGGCAAGAACTTGGAAAGCTTCCTGTTTTTCAACCCCCATGGAGGCATCTACAGATCAGGTTGGGAACCTGATATGAAGAAGCATCATCCACAGGACCCAGGGGAAGCAGAACCCATCAACCCATCAGTAAGAGCCTTTAACTCCCAGGTACATTTGCTAAAGGCATAGAATCTATTCTCTATTGCTGTGCAACACCGCCCCCAAAACACAATGGGTTATAAAAACCATCATATTTTCCTAAGGACTCCCCCATGGGTGCTCCCTGTTCCTTGTTCATCATCATCAAGTGACAATCTAAGCTGCCTTCATGTAGCAGGGACTCCCAGTGGGTGTACGGAGAGCTGGACCAAGCCAGAAGTCCACTCAGCCAATGTGTCAGTGAATCTGGGAGAGTCTCAGACCCTGCAAATGTGCCTTTCCTATCTAGCAAGGAACAGACAACTTCTTCTTTCTCCCCAGTGGATCAAGTCAGAAACAGGGGAAACAGCCCCCCTCTTTGGGAGAGGGTGGCTGTGGAGTAAGGCATGAGTCAAAGCAAGCAAAGTAAACACACAGATTGACCAAAGAACAGGGTGACACGTCCGCTGGTGCCATGAGAGGGGCTGGAGGAGGCCAAATTTTACTTCTCTTCCCCTTCAGTTCATCTTGACCTTGAAATGGTGATTCCATTGGGTTCCAAAAGTTCTGAGTCAAGAGTAAGTGGAAGTGGGGGAAGAGAGCCAATCCCAGGATCATGGCCTAGCAGGAAGGGCCTTGTTCCCTGATTCCCTCGGTCCCTTGTGGTCCTAGTAGGATGGCCAATTCACGGGCAAGGCCTCCTGCAGCCAAAGCTTGTCGGAACTGCACCTCTAGGGGCCAAGGAGCCTGGAGAAACTCTTTCCAAGAAATTTTCTAATATCGCACTCACTGTGAGCCGTTCCAGAGAAGAAGGGGCAAGTGTGTCCAAAAAAGGGTATGATTTTCTCCAAAAAAAAAAAACCATAATAACAACAAAAAGATTGGTTTCCATTCTTCCCTCTGAGACCTAAGCTGGTGCAACACTTGGGCCTGGCTCCCTCTCCTCTTACCGCGCCGTCTCCACCTCTGCTTAGGTGCTCTTTGTGACTCTTCCCCACTGGAGGTTGCAGGGCGACGAGGTTACTAAGAGGACAGCACAGTGTCCTAGGGAGAGCCAAGGAGACCCCATACTTCCAAGCGGGAAAGTGAGGCCACAGCACAGCTGGACTTCATCAGGCTTTCTCATGGCGGTTGGGTTGTTTTTGTAAAGGAAGAGAATAGCTAGTTGTGTATAAAAGATGGCTCCTGGTGCACAGGTTTTAATTTTCTTTATTGGCTCTAAAGATGGTGGCAGGAGCTGCCTCGTAGGTCAGGAAAAAAAAAAAAAAAAAAAAAAAAGCACGGTGATGATTGTAGGGAAGGGGCAACCCTGCCAGTGGACGATGGGGAAAATGCCCATCTTGGTGGTATAAAAGGGTGCAGGGGCACCGGTGGCTCATGCAGTTTCTACTTAGCATCCCTGGATCCAAAGAGAACAACGCCTAGAGCTTCCAACCTCTCAGAGGGCCCAGCCTACCAAGGTGACATCAAAACAAGGAGGCTTAAAAGGAGTTTTTAAAAGCCATGACGTCCTTTGCTGAAATAAACATTGACATCCTCAACATAGATGCCATGGTTAAGAGGCTTGGAATGTCCGGGAAGGCTTATTGGATTCAACATAATTTCTCTGAAACCTATAAAAAAACAAAAAGAAAAAAAAAACAGAAAAACAGAAAAAAGCAAAATAAAGTAAAAACCAAAACCCCCAAAGAAGATCAAAACTAGGAGGGGAAATAGAGAGGGAGTTTGAAAAGGGGAAAAACTAGAGATATATGGATATAGATATACATTGGAAATAGCCAAATGAATTGCCAGCAAAAGGGAAAGATAAGGGGGAAGGGGTAACTTAAAACCAAGAATGGTCAGGAAAACTGGAAACACTCAGTTTTGCTGCGGCCTCCACTGAACCGAGGAAAGGAAGTGAGTGCCACATTTGGGGACTTGGCTTGGACTGTCATGGAAGAGGAGGAACAGACTCATCTTAGGGAGTCTTGGTCTATGATCACATACAGTCATTCCAATTCTGGAAGGGGGATCCCCTGACAATGAGCTGATGGGTAGGTGAGAGCAGGGGTGTGCATGCTGGGGTCACTAGAGGAGATGGAAGGAGAAGGCTATGCTGCCCCAGTTAGGGATACCAGTTCTAGGAACTGAAATTTCATAGACCCTTTCTGACCACACCGAGAGGCGGAGGCTCTACTTCCAAACCTCTGAGCTTTTACCCATTGACCTTTGTGCCTCATTTCACTAGGACCATGATGGTTTAGGAAAGGACAGCTGAGGTCTCAGCCTTCCCGTAATTCCAAGTCTTACAGGGGATGGACATATCCCTGAGGAGCACCATTGGTGGTCACTGTGTTATGGACTGCCTCAAGCAAGGAGGACTTCCATGACAGCTCAGTGTCTTTCTGGTCACATAGTCAGGGACTGAATGAGGATGTCCTGAGACATGATACTCCTAATCAAATCTTCAGAAAGAAGTTGCTTGATTAAACCCAGAGTTTTTCATGTCTGTAAAGAATGTACATGTTTGCATGTGTGTGTGTTTGTACACATATACACTCATGTACACATGTATACACATATGTGAACAGAGTGAGCCTATCTTTTCATGAAAGCTATGTGCAGGCATGTGGAGGGTGTGATGGACCACTGGACACTGGGGGTTCATGATGGGGAGAGTTTGAAACAATACAATTATGTTGAGACTTTCCCTTCTGCAACCTACGACTGGACTCTTATGATCAAAACAGGGTTGAGTCATTTGGGGTGTTGGGGTACCTCCCTCTGCAAGGAGTAAGGTCAGATTTGTAAAGATAGAGGTAACACTCCTTGTCCATGACCTCATATTTAGAGGAAAGCTCCATTTCAAACTGAGACATTTCTGAGATAGCTTCTCTGTACTGTCTCCAGAGAAGGGCTTTCCTGAATCTGAAAAAGGAAAGAAGGTCATGGGCAACCTGCTGAGGTTTATGATATCACTGTTTCTCTCCAGGCCATGGTCCCTCTCTTGGTTCTCCCATACCCCTCACGTAGGCCCTGTGAAGCTTCCTTCTCTAGGAGAGACTGTTTTAACCTAAGGGACTTGAATACCAATACCACCCTGGACACCTAGCCATAACCCAGTTCTCTGAGAAGTATGGAGGTTTGATGATGAGTCCTTGGGTCTTAAAAATCAAAATTGGTGGGGGAGGGGTCATGACTGCATACAAAGATGTCAAAGGAGGTAACTCACCATGTGACCTTGGGTAAGACACATCCCCACTCTGGACCTCAGGTTCCTCATATATATAGTGAGTTGATGGGACTAGATGATCTCTATTGTCCTTCAAGTTTAATATCCCATGATTGTCTATGTTTGAAAAGACCCCTGGCAGAAGAGGCAGACATGGTGGAATTAATGGTCAGTATTGAGCCCCAAGTGCAAAACACAGGGAAGTCTTCTTAAGTGTACAATGCCAGAGACAGAAATCTGGGTATTCCCAGATCCTGAACCCATAGGGCACTTGGCTTATTTTAGGCATACAATTTAGATTCATTATCCTCCAAGTATTACAGAGCAGCATTATAGAACTGGTACACGTGGAATCAGGTAAGAAAGATTCACCATCACCATAAACTCTGCCCAGTCACTTTCCTAACATGCTTGCACCCTTCATTCCCGTTCTTGGGTCAGAATGTCTCAAAATGGTGCCTATGACTGTCATTCTGGATGCCACTCCTGGACCTGGAGCAAAGATTCTTATCACTTGGGAGATGATCTTACTGGATTCAAGACCCTCTTTCTGCCTTCTTATTACCAACTAAATTTCACTAATTTCCATGAGGGAAGCTTTATAGCAAGGGGTAATGATGGGATGGGGGGTTGCTTCCTTAAAATCTTTCATCCTTTTGTTAGGGCATAAACCTTTGGAACCACAAAAGCTGTTGTTTCACTGGAGACCTGAGGATTATGACCTCTATGAAAGAACAATCATTCTAGCTTCTGAGAGTGAAATCTCCTTGGGAGGCCATGTAGCATCCATGGGCCCCATAAGACTTCATGTCAGATCCATTAAAGGTCAGGGCCAAGTCTGATGAAGTCTCTGCCAAGGTCCCTAAAGCTGCCTTCGTGAACATGAGCCTTTTCCCATATGAGCTGGGATCTGAAGTTTGTTTTCTCTGGAACTCTTTCCCAGGTGGAGCCTTTCCAAGATTCTCAAAGCTGAAGCCTGATAGCATAAGAGGCAGTGCTCCAAAATCCTCCATTCCTCCCCCCTTCCTCAGAACAACCCCAGAGCAGGAAGGAAAAGGCATTTACTGGGGGGAGAGCAGGGGAGACCATGACCACAGTAGATAACAGGAAAGGGGTAGGAAGGTGGAGGAAAGGTCAAAGAGAGGCAAATAACACTTCCAAAGAAGGCCTTGCCCATGGGTGGCCCACAGACACCCATGTCTAACATTTTTCTCCACCAACAGCTTTCCCCAAAATCATCCAGTACAAAGGTACTTGTAGGCCCTCCGTAGTTCAGAACAGAGCCTGGTCTTCAGGGACTGTCTAACTATACGTTTCCTGAGAAGCAAGCCAGAGAGTCTAGGACCATTTGGGAAAAGGGAGGGGAACTGCGAAGGAAGAGATGAGGCTAGGGGAGATGGGGCACTGAGCACCCATTGGGCTGCATGGGAGGGTACAGGGCTTAACTCATTAAGACAAGAGCAGGTCAAATATTCACGGGCAAGTCCTCTGTTCACTGCTGCAAGGAAAGGACAGACACTACAGCTGTGCAATGCAAAAAGAGGTCCAGAATTTCAAATCTGTCTTTTTTTCTGACAATTGTGCAGACCCTAAGTATCTCTCCCTCACTGAGGTTTCAGCTCTGTGGTCTGACTTCAGGATTCTAGAGATACCAGCTTTCCAGCACCCACCACCAAGAACATTCCTTCATGCTCTGCCTACACTCTCTTCATCTGCCTTCGGATCCTCAAAGGTCTCACCTTCTGTCTCTATTTCTTCTTTTTGTTATCTGACATCATAATTTTATTACCTAACTTCATAAAGTGGCTTAGGTGATGGCCTCAATAAAAGGCCCAATATCAAATGGAGTTCTATTGGGATATTTTCAAACATTCCCTCTTTAAATGTATTTGTCGTCTTAAAATTGCTACGTCACAGCAACACTTTGCACTTACATAGCATTGGCTATGAGAAAAGCACTTTGTACTCCAGAGTGGAATGAAATACACAGGAGTCCTGCTGCTGAGGTCATGGGTGGCTTAACAATAGGGAACCGGAGGCACAGAGCAATTCAGGAAGGGGGACTACCCCACCCCAGTCTGGATATCATTCTTACCACAGCCTACCCACCTTCCCCAAGTGGTAAGAAGAGAGGAAATATTATTGAATCATGCTGCAGATAGGCATGAGATAAAGAAAGGAGCCCTAAGCCATGCCCAGCTGTAATAATCCTACCATCAGATGTATCGTCAATCATCCTGGAATCTGAAGATCTTTGTAAGTTAGTGACAATGCCAAGTGCTGTCTCAAGTTAATTTATTATCCTCTATTGTCCTCAAAGTTTAACAGTACTAACTCCAGTTTGCAAGTGGGAAAACTGAGCCTCAATAATATAAAAAGAAAATCTCCAAGGTTATTTTGTAGGTGAGTCTGAATTTCAATCCAATTCTTCATCACTCCAAAGTCCTTGTAATGAACTACTTTGCATTTGTCAGTGAGCCCTGGACATAGGGCTAGAGTTTTCTTTCTTCATGAACAGCTTCCCTGGCAGCCCACCCCCTGCTCTGCCTCTCCTTTCTTCCATCTGAGCCTGGTCCAGCTCTTTCCCTGAATGCTTCATTTTTTGTACTCTGTCCTGTGACACCCAACACCCCCACAACAACACTTTGTATGGATTGGTACTTTCCAAGTAGGGAATCCCAGACCCCGTCTAGACATTGACTCCATTTTCTTCTTATGTTCATGGGTGCAGCCAATGAAGGATGAAAAATAACCTCATGAACAAGAGATAGTAATGAGTCTGGAAAGAAGAGCAATTGTTCAGAATATGGTCACACTCATAGAAAGGGTGTGAAATGTCTGAGAACACCCTGGGAAACCAAACGTTCTGCCCAGAGGAATTCTCTCTCCAGTTATCCTTTCCTAGGCTGCTGCATGAGCAGGGGTGGACAGAAAAGAATTCACTACAATGAAGGAAACCTCCCTCATACCCACGTCTCTTGCTTTATTCCTGCCTACGTGGTGGCTCCTCCAAAGACACAGAAAGGTGGTCGCCAAGGTCCTAAGGATCTCTGAGATATGGTTATGATTGCTTTGTTCTGTACCTTTGCCTCCTGGCATGGCTATTATTCTTTTTAATCTAAGTTCTTTCTTCTCCTGCCAACAGATGTAGGTTGGTGGCACTAGCTCAGGGGGGTGAACCACAAATGCAGGCTTGCTGGTCACAGATCAGGTTATGTAAAACTCATATCTTTAATTTTCTCATTCTGAGGTTACAAACCTAACCTCTGGGCCATGTATCACCCTAGGATGGCACATATGTCTCCCTCTCTTTTTCTCTCTCTCTCCCCCTCTCTTCCACCCCCTAATATTTTTAGCACTTTTTCTTTCTAAATCTTTTTCTTAGTTACCAACATTTAGAACTTGGAAGATTTCATGTTTAAAATATTCCCCATTTCTACCTTCCCTTGAAAATCCAAGAGTTCTGGCAAAGCCAAGCCAACATTTCTGTGTGGCAATAATCAGCTAAAGCAGAGTAGCCACTGAGTTTAGGGAAGATGTATGTTCTTCAATTTTCCCAACTCTCCACCACTCCCTGTTATTCCCTGCCCCTTGACTTATTTATAATTCCTGCATGGTTTGTCTTCACATTTGAGACTGAAACTTTACAATAAGCATTGGGCTATGACTGTGCATTGAACACAACGGAGTACCATTTGAGCAAGTCTCACTGACTACCTCTATGATACCGAACTTATGCTCCCTCTGGTCATGGTTAACAATTACAAAGCACAGCCTAGACACCTATAGTAGAACAACAAATCTATCTCAGAAAGGGGAGAGAGCTCAGGAACTGCACTGTATGGGCAAGGAAGCATTGTGTTCATAAACCAATAAGACAATAGGCTAGGGACAGCAGAGGATGCTGCTGATAGGAGAAAAGCCAGCACTAATATCATCAGCCAACTGTGCTTTCCAAGTTGGCTGACATGTAAAGGCATGTGACAAAAAGTCACTGAATGCCAACCAGCAGGGCTTTTTAATGTAGCTATTGTGTCTTCTGAGGCATGATTTGACCCAAGTATTCCTTTATCCTTATAATGACAAATTATAGGGACCTCTATGTTACAAAGGGTCTCATGGGATATTGAAATGTTCTTGGAGTTGAAGTACAACTGTTGTAGCCTTCATGGCTGAGGGTGTTGCAAGGAGATCTCCAGCTTCAATATAGGGCACCTCTTCCTGCAAAGTTGCCCCAATACTGCTGGGAAAATGAGTGATGAGACTGCCTGACCCACTTGCTAGCACAGCCAAGTCTGCTTCCAGCTAGGTGGAGATGCTCAGAGGGAGGGAGCAGAGGCTGAAAGTGGCCCAAATGAGCGAGCTCATGAACTCAGGCCTGTGGGAAGTCAAAGTAGGAGGGCATCCAAACCTGGCACAAAAACAAAAGGGGGAGGATGTGCTGTGAGACATGGCCCAACACCACTGAGACTATCCTAACAGTAAACTGATCTGGCTTAAAGAAGTGAGATGTGAGCCCCAGAGAAAGTGAAGTTCTTTCTAGTACATGACATGACCAAAGTGACCTCTCAGAATCAGAATCCTCCATAAGTCATAGAGTAACATTAGTGATATAGTAAAATCTCTTTACCATTCTCAAAAAAAATCACTATATCAGAGACAACTTGCAATAGCTGAGCATCTTCTTTTCTTGCTCAGTCTGGGAGAGAGAATCTCATGTATTAGGTATTGATAATCCAACTTCATTCCTTTCCTTGCTCTTCAAATACCCTTTATGTGCTCCATGCTTTTCTCCCTTTCTGGATTATTTTGACTCTTTTCAAGAATTTATCACAAAAGTGTAGAGAGCATCAAAACTCTGTGTTTACCATCCAGCATTAACGATCCATAATATTTTGATATCTTCTTTTCAAAATTTTAAAGAAATAACCTATTATAATAATGGTCGAGAACCCATCAAGGGTCCACCATCCCTGTTCCTTTCTCCTCTCATCATAGGTAGCCACTGTTCTGAAATACGTGACTATCATTTCCAGGCAGCTTATAATTTTGCTACATAGGCTTATATCCACAACCAAATAATAGTATTGTTTTACTTGAGTTTAAACTTTTAAAAGGATATTTTCTAGATTTAATCTACATTGATGTATGTAGTTCTCATTCTTAATTTTAATAGAGTTCATTGTGTGAATATACTACAAATTATTTTCCTGTTCTACCAATTGACACTTGTTTCTATTTTTTCATCATTCCAAAAATGTTGCAATGAATATTATTACACAAGTCTCTTTATGCACACGTGGGAGAGTCTCTCCAGAGCATTAGTTGGCAAACTTTTCCTATCAAGGGCCAGATAGAAAATATTTTCAGCTTTGCAAACTATACAATCTCTGTTGTTACTATCAAATCCTGCCAATGTAATCTGACTACAGCCATGGACAACAACCAATTAAATAAGCACATTCCAGTAAAACTTCATTTATAAAAAGTAGGAGTTAGATTGGCCCTTGGCCTGTGGGCCGCAGTTTGATGACCTCTACTCTCACCTTGTTACTCGAAATATGGGCATGTGGACCAGCAGTGCCAAGAACAGCTGAAAGCTTGGTAGAAAGGAAGGCTCACATACCACTGAATCAACATCTGAATTTTAATAAGCTCCTCAGGTGATACCTATGCACGAAAGTATTTGAGAAGCACATCTTTAGAGGATATTCCCCTAATTTACTGTCTATAAATCCTTAACTTCACTCTCTTGCTAACTGTTTCCCCAAAGTGATGATACCAACTCATATTTCTATAATTACTAAATGGATGAACTTGTTATCTTGTATTCCCATATCTGATATTATTAAACATTTTTCCTTCCAAACTGATGAGTAGTAGATGTTTTTTCCTTACAGTTTTAACATCATTTCCCTGATTACTACTGAAGTTGCACATCATCTCAACTGGGGTTTCCTGTTCTGTGAGCTGCCTATTTTTATCCTTTCCTCATTTTGTGTGTGTGTATATACATGTGTGTGTGTGTGTGTGTGTGTGTGTCCATACCTGTATTGCTATTTTCCTTTTTATTTGTGGGAGTTTGTTATTTATTCTCTATACAAATATCTTGTTAGATACATACATTGAGATTTGTTCTCTTACTCTGTTGGTCTTTTAAATTTGTATATGGTGCTTATATAGATTTAAATTAATGAAATCCAATACATTAATCTTTCCCTTTATTTCAAGAAATGTTTTCCTTCTCCAAGTCAAATGATAAATCTCTTTTATTAAAAAAAGTACTACATTTCATAAAAACTCCTTTACAGAAGAATTACAAGTAATTTACATGATGCTCCTTGTTCAAGGAGGTGAATCTGGCTTATTTCAAAATTTAATGGTGTTGGAGAGAGGGTAACTTTGCAGTGGAGCATTCTGGCAGATGCTATCTCACCCAGATCAGGGCTAACATTAGGGTGATAGATCATGGGATAAACAGATACTCTTGATAAGACGAGATAGAACAGCACTTCACCTATGTAGTCTTCCTCCCCTAAACCCAGGATCCCAACCTATACAAGCTTAAGATGATAAACATTCTACATAAAACTTGAGCATTTCGCATCAAAATTGTCAAGACTGACTATTGGAACAAGGAAAGTCTGAGCAACTATCACAGATCAAAGTTAGAAGGCACAATTACCAAATGCAATGTGGTATCCTGGATCAGAGAAAGGATATCCAGGGGAAAACATGAGATCAGAATATAGAGATGAGTTAACAGTTATGTACTGGAACTGGTTTCCTAGTTATAATGAACGTATCATGGTAACATAGGATGATTATAATAGGGGAAGCTGGATGAGGGACACAAGGGAAATCTTTAAAGTATTGCTGCAAATTTTCTGTAAGTCTGAAACTATTTTTATTTATTTATTTGTTTATTTATTTATTTTTGCCCTAATTAGTTGTATATAACAGAATGCATTTATACATTTTGATAGCTCACTCATAAATAAAGTGTAATCTCTCATTTTTCTAATTATACAAATTGTAGGATTACATTGGTCATGCAGTCATATATGTGCATGAGTTTTTAAGTAAGAAGGTTCTTTAAAACAAAGCTCTGCTTTTAAATTTCGCCAAGATTTTTTAATTTATTTTGCGATTTGCTTGGGGTAACATCACTTTTTCTCCCTTAGGTGATCTTATTGAATAGCTTCCCCCTTTCAAACTGATTTGCAATGACATACACAAAAATATACAGATACCCACACATCTGTCTGTCTCTCTCTATATATATACACACACATGTTTTCTGAGTGCTAAAAAAGAAAACTATTATATCTTGGCCCATTTGTATCCCTGGCTTATTTGCTGTAAATGTGTAAGGTCAAGTTTCTTCAGACTTTATCTTTTTAAAAAATACCTTGTCTATTCTTGCTCTTTCATTCTTCCATAGAAATATAGCATAAACTTACCAAGTAGGAGCCTTCAAAAATCCTGCTGAGAACTTTATTAAAATTGTATTCAGTTTATGGATTTGAGGGAGAATCAACATCTTTATTATATTGGTTCTTATCATTCATGAATAGTATACATGTGCTCCTTTTACTCAGTTCCTTTATACTCAATAGTATATTGCATTTCTCCATAATATCTTGCATGTCCTTTGTTAGATGTTATTTTTTTAATTCATATTTTTTATTTTATTTCATTTTTTGCTGTCATAAATGTTATTTGTTTTGCTATTGTAATGTTAATAACGTCACTGAAAATGTGATTTGAGCTAAATTTTTGAATGGTGTTTATGAAACACATTTAATGATCTTGATTTAGCAATATTACTAAATTCCCAAATTAGTTCTAATGGTTGCTTTATAAATATACTTTGATATTCTATGTAGAGTGATCATATCCTTAACCATAAGGACCATCATCTCTGTCTTTCTAATACTTTTATGTCTTTTCTTGTTTTATTACATTGGCTGGAATTACCAGAATATTGTTGAATAAAATTCAAGAAAGCAAGTATCCTTCTTAAATATTTTACACATTTCATAATTTGGGATTGTAATTAATTTTGAGTGGGAAGTTGTTCTTTTTTAATTTTCTTTTTTGTCTTTCTTTTCTGCTCACATATACTGGTTAATTTGTTGATGATGTTGTTGTTGCCTTCACTTAGCCTCTTGGAACTTCAATTCTGAACCAAATCCTATGTTGGCTTGGAGCCCCTAGTATACAGCACAACAGTGTTCAGCTAGTTGAGTGGCTTAACTAGGTCCCTGACTCAAAAGCTGAATCTTTATCCCCTTCCCTTATACTTCCTCACAGATTTCTATTAGCTACTGCCAAACAGGGGTTAGCCATGATTTTTTAAAAGTTTTTTTTCAGATTCTTTTCTTCAGTGTGGAAGCCTGCCCACACCCATGACTGCAATCAGTGAGTCTAATTTTGATTTTCTGACAATTTGGAGCACATATAGTCTGCAGATCCCTCCAGGGCTAAATCACTGTCCTTAATGTTTTCCTCTAGACCTGGAGCCCAGCATGAGAACCAGTGTAACTCTGTTCTTCACCTTTTACTTCTGTACCATTTCTGGCCCACAGGGTTATTTATCCTGTTTATGGGTCTGCTTATGTTTTCTTTTATATTCTTTTATTGCTATATATTTGAAGTTGAGTAGGTGCACTAAAGCATGAACTTACTATACCATCTTCCCCACAAACTAGTTATTTTTCTTTCTTTCTGTATTAGAGAAAAATGTATTTTTTTTGTTACAAAGCTAACCTTTTAACTGATACTTTCAATCCCATCTCCAACATTCTCCTTCAAATATTTCCTGTTTCTCCAGCATTTTCCATCTCTCCTGTTCTATTCCCCTTTGTACAGTAAAATGGTCACCTCTATCTTTTGTATGCCCTCACTATTAGTCTCTCCTAATAAATGATGGAGCAATGTCCTCCACTTTACCATACCATTCAATTTCATCCCATTTCTTCAGTTTCTCTGGGTACCAACATTTTCTGTGATTCAATTCCAACCCTAACCTCAGTGTCACAGTTCACTCATGCCCATATTTCCACAATCCAAATTCTATTCCCACCACAAAAACTTGAATATCACTCATGGTTACCCCTACACCAGATTTTCTGATCTGGTCTCTTCAACTTGATATTTCCACAGAATGTGGCATCTTGACCCCACCACATCCCCATAATACCTATAATAGTGTGCCACTCTGATCATCTTCCTACTTTTCTGCTGCTCTTCTTTCTGTTGGCAAGAGTAGCCAATCTGCATCTATGGTGGCTTCTCCCCGATTAGTCCCCTCCCTGCCAAATACTCAAAGTGTGATTCTGAGAGTGATGGCAGCAGCATCACTGGTAGCTGGCAAAAAATGAAGAATCTCAAGCTCCACCCCAAACCCACTGACTCCGGATATGCACTTTAACAGAATCCTTAAATGGCTCCTGTGCAGATTAAAGCATGACAAGTGGTGTTCTATCCATCTGTTCTCTCTCCATTGCCCATACATGCTATTATTAATGTCCATCTCCATCAAGGTGACTTCTGATCCTTTATCTCCAGTTGCAAAATTTCCTCCAAATGTTATTTTCAGGATTCCAACTGGTTTCTTAGACTTTTCCATTATTGCACATCAGAGCCACAGACACAACACTTCTATCATCCTCTTCCCAAACCCTCTCGCTTTCTGAAAGGACAGTGCTTTAAAGTCATTACCATGCTTATAATTTTCAAGGTATAAATTCTTGGAGTCATCCTTTTCTCTTTCCAGTGCCTTCCTAATTCTCTATATCAGATTTCAAATACTTGTTTTGCAATATTTCACACACTCATCCTTTTATTTAGATGCCCAGTTTAGCAAAGCACAGCAGGAAGACCTGCAGACAGACTGATCTGGCTTCAACTCCCTGTTCTACTATGTACCAGTTGTGTGTGACCTTAAAGCCTTAAATGAGTTACTTCTCTGGTCCTCAATTTCCTCTTCTATGAAATGATGATATCATCACCTATCTCACAGGTACTCAACAATTTAAAATAAATGCAGGTGAACATCTGAAACTCAGCACATTTTAGCAAGTATTGGCTTATGCTTTCTCACCACCTACTCCTATTTTAGGACCACAGTTTGGGGGCTTCTTAACATTTTCCCTGAATCCTGTCCTTAGGTTAATCTATATGGCACATCATTATCAAATTGTATCATGAAAACTTCACATCCACCAATCCACCACCCTGATCAGAAGCCACCAGGAACTTGAAAGTGCTACTGAATGATACCCAAAGCCTTAGGCTTCCATCCTCACCTTGTCACACCCTGTTTCCAGTCAACCATCCTGGCCTTCTCATCCATTCCTCCCCTATTTACACTTCTGGTTCAGTGAAACTCTAGACCAACCCCACCTTACACTTTTCAGTTCCTGTCCTCCCTTCCACAGTACTTCAGTGTCCTGGTTGCTTATCTTCTGGATCATTGCATTCATTCAATTCCCATTCCATCCTTGAATCACCAGCTCAAATTCACTTTCTTTATGTCTCCTGACCGCTAATTGTGCGTCTCTATGTTGTATTTCTTCACCTATCATCTGGAACTATTATAAATATGTTACCATGAAACTTTTCATATACTTATTTCTCATTTCTCAATAAGACTATTTTTAAAAAATTAAACAAAACCTAACAACCAGTATCTATAAGCATTCACACTTACTCAGGGAATGAGCTAAAAATGTTGTGCATGGACTTCCTCATCAAATTTCCTCGACATTTCCATGAGGTGAGAATGGTTATGGTCCCTAGTTTGTGGATGAGGAAGCAAAGGGGCAGGGATGCTCAATGAGTCAGGCTAAGTGGCACTGTGAGTAAGACACAGATCCCGGAGGTAAATCCAGGCTTCCTCCTTCAGCTCCAGTGTTCTTAACCTCTCTCTAGATGATGCTCGGGGCAGGAAGCAATTTCTATTTCTCTCTCTTTCCCATATGATAGACCAGAATTTGAGAGAATAGACTTGTTTTTCAGAACCCTGTAATTTGATTTGTGTGTCTGTGTGTGTGTGCATACGTGTGTGTGCATACGTGTGTGTGTGTGTGTGTGTGTGTGTGTGTGTGAGAGAGAGAGATCTATGTAACAATATGCCACATTTTTTTCAAATTCCATTATAGTATTTTGGCATTTGCAAAAGTGTTTCTACTTATAATGGATTTTAAATAATGATTGTGTTAGCTTCAAAATAACTCTGTGAGGTGTGGAATGAAAAAAATATCATAACAACCATACCTCCTATCCCCAACTTGACCATGTGGCACCCAAAGTCCTCAAAACCTCATGGGGTACCCAGGTGCCTAACTTTTCTTGAGGCAATGAATGTATTGTTCAGGATGTGATAAGCAAGAGGCCAAGGCCAAAGTCTAGTAGGAAACATAATCAATAAAGTCCAAATCCCTAGCTGGTATCAATTTTAAGCAGATTATCTTAAAGGAGGGCATGGGCTAATAGAATCAGACTGCTGGCATTCTAAATGTATAGCTCTAAACATTAAGTAATATAACCCTATAAGATGCTTTTCTAGCTCTAAATTCCCATAATTAGAGATAATGATGAAGTTATTGAAAATGATGATGAAGGGGGAGATGAAAAGAAGATCACAGAGTTCGACCACATCTCTGTCTAGAACGACATATGTATAGAGCCTTTCTTTGGGTCATTTTTAATTTAATGAAAACAGATTTATATGCACAGACATAAAAGAATACTTAGTTTGAGCAGTAAAGTGTCATGATCTCCCCCAAAGATCGAAATTGAAAGTGGCAGATTGTATCTGTCTGCCTGCATAAGACCTGCATGACCCAAGTGGCACAGGCCATGGAGCCTGAGGACTTTGCAGTGAGGAGTGCTGCTGTGGACACCAGCAAATGCAGACTCAACACTCTGCTTTCATTATGCTCCACGTCTCCACATGAGCAACACATGTCATATGCTCATGGATACTCTGTGCAGAGCTGGAGAAAGGGATAAGGAATAATGAGATGAATAAGAACAATTACTGCCAAGAGGATCTTAATATCCAGTGCCAAGAATGTGAGGGCTTCAGCTTTCTAAGCCTACCTAATGAAAATTTTGCAAATACTTGAATATCAATATTAAAAGAGCTGGCGAGTGGGGTAACATGCAAAGTTTACAGTCAGCTGAGGTCCTAAAACAATAACCATAATATGGGAAATACACTAGTGATTGGCAAAAGGGCATTATCCATCCATAGCTGGAGGAATTTACTTGGGGAGTAACTACATGATCACAGGTGGGAGGGAAGAAGGAGGTGGGAAAGGTCACCAGGCAGAAATGCTTGGGAAGGATTCTAAATGGTGGAAGCACATGAACAGAGCACAGAAAATGGGGGATTGTTGTGGGTAGAACTGTACAACCCAGACCATGACCCCAGTACCTTGGAACAAGACCTTATTTTCAAATAGGTTCTGTACAGATGACCAAGTTAAAATTAAGTTACTAAGGTGGGTCCTAATCTAATGATTGTCCTTATCAATTTAAACACACACACACACACACACACACACACACACACACACACACACACACTTAACACATACAGAGACAGAGAGACAGAGAGACAGAGAGAGAGAGAGAGAGAGAGAGAGAGAGAGAGAAACATCATGTGAACATGAAGGCAGAGATCTGAATACTGCATAAAAAAGCCAAGGAATATCCAAGATTTCCAGCAAACTACCAGAAGCGAGGAGGGAAGCCTGGGAAACAGATCCTTCCCTGGAGCCTTCAAAAGAAGCATAGCCCATCCACAACTTGAGCTTGGATTTCTGGCCTCGAGAACTATCACATACTAATTTTCCTTTGTTCTAAGACTTCTAGTTTGTGATACTTTTGTTATGGCATCCCTAGCAGGCTAAAACAGAAATTTTTATTTCCTCTGAAAAATAGAGCAGGAGTAAGGGCAATACGAAAGCCAGCTCAGTGGGAGAGATGAGGAACAATATTGGAGACTACCTGTGAGCAATCTCATAAGAGTGGAACATCACCAATCAAGCGACAGTGCTGAAACTGCAATGTGGAGAAAATCAGGACTGGTAGATACAGATTGACAGGTGAGTGGATAGATAAATGAAGATAGATGATGGAGCAATAGATAGAGGCACAGGTGAATATCTAGATAATAGATTTAGATTAAATAATATATCCCTCAACCAATGAAAATGGCCTTTCTACTTCATGTTGACAATCAATTTCCAATTTTGAAATGTGTTGCCCATTTTTAAAACAATGTCATATAAGCCTGGGAAAAACAAAAGTCCTATAAATTCATAGGAATTACAGAGTGTCCCAGAAAATCCAGAGTTCTGCTCAGGCAGACACACCAGGTTGCCCTCACCAGTTCTATGCCTCAGTACTGAAGGACCTGATCCTCAGTAAGAACCCCCTGACCCAGGTTGGAACAGACAAAGTATAGAAGAAAAGGCCTCATGTCATAGAACAGTCCAAAAGGAGTGCTGGGCACTGCTAGGAGTCAAAGACAATGGGAGACTCAATCTTACTGAAGAAGGATGCCATTATCATGAGCCTCGAAGGAGAGATAGAATTTCCTTATAAGAAGAAATTAAGGAAAGTTACTCCCAGCAGAAAGAATCACATGGATCCAGGACAAAGATACATCTTGTGCAAGGAACTCCCGCTAATAAATAGAGACCCTTAACTGACAGATCATGAAAAACCTCTGGAATTTGAGCTATTTGGGCAATAGGTGAAGGATCTGAAAGATAGCATGAGAAGAGAGTGAGTGGAAGAAAAAAGGAAGGAAGATCAGTGGTGGCTGGTCTGGTTAGAATAGGGGCCAGCAAGCTTTATCCGTCAATAGCCAGATCGTAAATATTTTTAGGCTTTGTGGGCCATACGGTCTCTGTTGCAGCTACTCGAATCTGCCACCACAGTGTGACAGCAGCCACCGACAATGTGCAATGAATGAGCATGGCTGGATTCCAATACACTTTTATTTCTGGACACTGAAATTTGAATTTCATATAATTTTCATATATTACGAAAGATGATTCTTCTTTTGAATTTTTCCAACCATTTCAAAATGTAAATACCATTCTTAGCTCAAGATCTGTACAAAAGCAGGCAGCAGGCTGAATTGGACCTGCAGGCAGTAGCTGTGGATACCTGGCTTAAAGGGCAACTGTACCAGGCTGGGCGAGAGGTAACAGGGCTAGAATCACAGGAGAGCCCTGAAGACAGATGCCAGAGAAACACAAAGGTATAGTCTAGGTCAACCAGAAATCCGATGTATGATTAAGTTCAGGAAGTGGAAGAGGAGGTGGGGTCTGGGCCTCTCCAAGGCTTTACCAATGATAGGATCATTAGCTACCGGCGAAGTGGGGACAACCAAAATGAAGCAGGTGGTATGTTCAGCAAAAACCCAGGAAAGCATGCCTGAAACCCTTCAAGAAGTGTGCCAGCTCTTGGAATAGGAATTAGGAACCATACACCCTGGACTTTATTTCATTAGACCCAAGGCAAAACACTTGCTGCTAAATGATGCTTTTCAAGCCAGGCACAGAAGCACAGAGTGACCTCCCAGATCTGAGCACGGGAGTAACTCTGCTCAGAATAGAGCCACTTTAGATTCGATAAAACCATGGAAGAACTGAGACTAATGTTAGGTCAATTTATTTTGGAAACTTTTTTTGTATGTGGATAAATTCTTGAAGGATTTCCTTGCCTTTATTATCCCCCTAAGCACGTTTGCTGTTTTGGGAAGAAGACAACACATTGCATTCCTTAATGATCCTGTATTCTCTTCTGTAAATGGGAATGAGAGAATCCTTCCTGATGGAAAAGCAGAGGGTAAAGTATAATTTCTTTGATTAATGTGGCAACATGACAGAGGGGAATGAGCAAATTCTAAGCTTCACTTCCATTCCCACCATTAACCAGGTGTGGATCCCATGCAAGGCCCACCCCCCTGAGCTCAGTCTTTCCAACTTTATAATGGGGATAATTAAACTTCCTTGGGAGTCCCCAAGGGGCTGCAGATATCCTGGCCACAATAGGCATGCATTACACTCTAATTCCAAGTGTGACCTATAGGCAATGTGCAACCACATAGCCAGATGTGACCTAAGAAGAGAGACAGGTGGTGAAATGACAATAAGGCCCTGACTTTGAACTCTTTATTATAGAATATAAGTCTACAGATTATTCAAAATTCCCAGGTAATGATGGTGTGAATGGAGTTATATTCTTTTGACTAAGTGACCCTCCTGTGATTTGGTGTTCCACTAAATTGACAGGTCTTGGAGGTATTCACTTGCAAATATATGCACAATCAGGACACAGAGATGTTTGGGGGTACATGATTTTTGTATATGAGTGCTTTTTGTCAGATTACGTGATCTCATTCCAAAAACTTGTTCCTCCCTAGTATGACAACAGATCGTGTCACCCATTGTCTAATGATGAGAACCCTAAAGAATTTGAATTTGAAAACTGATATCAGATTGTGCCCTGTTTTTACCCATTGTAACAACTTTATTCTTCCTCAACTAACAAGTGTGATCAAAACTTACCATTTTGTGGCACTTTTGATTAACACATGCTCTGTGATCCCTGGGTGGAAGATAGGTAGCTTCCCTATGTAAGAAGCTCATGATTTCTCCAGAGATATACTTGTACTCCTTCTGGAGAACTGTATAGACCCCAATCATGCCAGGCAATGTATGCAAGTAATGGTAGAATCCCAGACAATCAATCGGATGATCTGGCTCCATAGGACAAGGAAGGTCACTCTCTCTAAGCTTCAGTTTTTTTCAATCTGTAAAATGGAAATAAAACTTCTCCCTCCCAAAGACATTACCAGTTTTAAACAAGGTAATGTAGGAGTTACCTCTGAAAGTTACTGTGGAATTTCTCAATTTCTACACTACTAACATTTTGGACTGGGTCATTTGGGGCTGTAGGGAGCTGTTTGGTGCATTGAGGGGTATTTGGCAGTATCTCAGGCCTCTATTCCCAGGATTCTAATAGCACCCTCCACCCCACTGTGACAATCAAAAATGTCTTCAGACATTGTGGGATTTCCCCTGGGGGCAGAATCATCCCAGCTGAGAACTACTGCTGCAGTGTGCTCTATATCAGTAGGGGATTTGCACTACAACTTGTACTTCAGGGACTGGAAGATTCAGGACCACCGATGCTAACTATAGTTCTGTCCTCGACCATAACATATTCTGATGCTCCTTAAAGCCCCAAACCCATTAACAACAGCTGAGAATCTCATAGCTACCTGCTGTGGCTGGTGACACATGGCTGTGAGCAATGTGACCTGTGGGCAACAGTCACACATGTGGTGTGGGGGTTGTCACAGATTTCCACACAATGGCTGTGTGTGCCATGGCTTTGTGTCTTTTGGGCACCACAGGGGCAAACAACCTGTATTAGACTCTTAGGCATACATTTTTTGGAACTATAAGAATTCGCATTCTGATGCATTTTTTAATCCATGTAAACTCATTACTGACGACCCCTTATTATACCATATTAAGGGGTTTAATTACTTTCAATCAGAGTCTTTCCTAAATGACCAGAAACAGTAACTAGAGAAACTTCAATAGTCATTTTGCCAACCGAGAGCAATACAGATTCCATCGGAGCAATAGCCTACATAGCAATCATGCTAATTAAAGGCCCCCAGAAGAGTCAAGATAAAAATGTCAAATGAGATTTGTTCTGGACTTCAATGATTTACTGCCTCACATAATCAAGTTCCAATAAGCCTGGGAAGAAAAGCCTTGGTGGAGGAGGGGGAACTTTGCTGGCTGCAAAAGCTGACCAGTAGGGCCCCAGATGTGATGTACTATAATGGAGGAAGGCAATTCCATCCATCCTCCACAATGGGGTTCCCCAAAGTCTCTCCATTTCCAGGCAGTGTACACATCGCCACAGGATACAACAAAGCTCCCATAAAGTGGGTTTGGGCATGAAGTCACTGACTTGCATAGAAGAATATTTTAATGAACATCCCTAAGAGGTACATGGTTGGATCTGATGTTAGGGTGCTGGTGATCATGATATAGTAACCTCACACTCTGTCCTATGAGTTGCCGTGGGAGAAGCTTCTTTTAGGCCCCCACATTTGGAAAAGATAAACTTTTGCTACACAGTGACCTGTAACCTATGATGCTCAGTTCTGTGCCTTGGAAACTGGCATTGCCCATAGTCAGATCTTTAGATTCCCATAAACAGCAGACACTCTAAGCTCTAGTCTTGCCACTAATTTTATTATTTTATTTTATTTTCCCCATACTTCTTTATTTTCTCCTCACCTTTACTGATAGTATATCACAGAACAAATAACATGGCAATGTCTTTTCTTTCCTCGTGTAAATTTCATTTCTCACGATTTGGGTCACATAGGCATTGATCTAGGAGAGATACAGCAGGCCTCATCACAGGAGCCACTGTGAACTGGGGCACAAGGAGGGACTCAGTATGCTTCAAGGTTGGGAGGTTCACCTCCAAGACCACATCTCTGACACCTAGCTAGTTCATGGAATTCCTAACTTAGAAAACAGGGCATAGGGACTGATAATAGAGGCTTTCTGGAGAATACAAATGACCTTCATCACAAAATGAGAAAAAAATACTTCATATTGCATTATATTATATTTCCATAAACCGAGATGCATTCATACCATCTTCTATGAGACCCTACCTAGAAATACTGCATAATATTCTGTTTGAATAAACACCTGACCCACAGTCTTGGGTCATTTTTTCTATTAAGCTATTTGTCCTTTTACTGAGTTGTAAGTATTCTTTATGTGTTCTAAAAGAGCAGAGCTCAGCTGCTTGGTGTTACTGTGGTGATATATGGGGCATATATGCATTTATTTGCTCTCAGTGGGGTAATCCAGGAGCATTGAGTGGAAGTCACAGGATTCAGACACAGGTCAGGACTAGCAGTCAGCAGATGGACTGATATGCTCATACTCATTGGCAAAATGTTGAGATGTGCCCACAGTAGTCAGTAAATAGCCACTACCCTGAGTACCCAGACTCTCATTATTCTCAAGCTGGCTCCTGGTCCCTCCCCTGAGAAGTTATACAATTCCCAAACAAGGGACTCATTCAAGGTCAGGAGCAGGCATCTCTTTAGGTTGGGCAGTGCCCATGCTCTTTGAACTTTCTGTATTGAGATATAACCACATATCATAAAATTCACCCTACTAAACTTTATAATTCAATGAGTTTTAATATATTCACAAGTTGTGCAACTATAACCTCTATGTACATTCTGGACATTTTCATCACTCACTCACACAGACACAAGTGTGCATGTATGCAAATAAATCACACCCACTAACAGTCATTGCTTATCCTCCTCTCCCTTCAACCCTTGGTAATAACCATTATTCTACTTTCTGGCATTATGCATTTGCCTATTCTGAACAAATCATATAAACAATCCTTAAATTCATGACTTCTTCTATCTGGCTTATTTCTGTTAGTACAATGTTTTCAAGGATCAGCATGTTGTAACACTAACCAATACTGCATTATTTTTTATGGTTCAATAATATTCCACTGCATAAATATACCACAACTTTTAAACCATTTTTCAGTTGATAGATATTTGCAGTGTTTCCACTTTTGAGCTATTAAGAATAACTCTGCTATGAATGTTCATGTACAAGTGAATAAACATAATAACAAGTTTTCAATTTGCTCGAGTATCACCCAGAAGTAGAACTGATATATCATATGGTAACTCCCTGTTCATGTTTTTGAAGAAATACCAAATTGTTTTTCAAGTAACTACACCATTTTACATTTTGACCAGCAATAAACAAAGGTTCCAATTTCTTTACATCCTCAGTAATATTTTGATTATTCAACTTTTTGATTGTAGCCTTCCTAACGGGTATAAAAGTGACAGTTCAATGTAAATTTTAACCACTTTAGTGACAACTCACATTGAGCTTCTTTTCATGTACCTATTGTCCATTTGTATGTCTTCTTTGGAGAAATGTCTATTCAAATAATTTGCTATTTTTTTCTATTGAGTTATTTATCTCCTTATTGAGTTGTGAGTGTTCTTTACACATCCTGTATACTATTTGCTCAACAGATATGATTTGCAAATATTTTCTCTCATTCTGTGGATTATTCTTTCATTTTCTTGATGCTTTCTTTGAATCAACAAAAGCTTCCCATTTTGATGAAGTCCAATGTATACATTTTTTTCTCTAGCTGCTCATGCTTTTTGAGTCGTAGCTTATAAACCACTGTCTAACTCAAGTCTACAAAGATTTCTGCCTAAGCTTTTCCTGAGTCTGGATTCTTACATTTAGATCTTGAATCAGTTTTGAATTACTTTTTGTACATAGTGTGTCATAGGAAATACAACTTCATTCCTCTGCATGTGAATATCTGGTTGTCCCAGCATCATTTGTTGAAAAGAATATTCCATTCCCTTTGAATTAACTGAGGAACTTTGTTGAAAATAATTAACTATAAATGTATTTGCTTATTTCTGGACTTTCAATTCTATTCCATTAGCCTATATGTCTATCCTTAAGGCAATACCTCATTGTCTAGATTATCATAGTTTTGCAAATTTTGACATTGAGGAGTTAAGTCCTCCAACTCTTTTCTCCTTTTTAAAAATTGTAAGGCTATTTTGAGTTCCCTACATTTCCATATAAATTTTGGGATTGGCATGTCAATTTCTGTAAAAAAGGCAGTCTGGATTTTCATAGAGATTATGTTGAATCTGTAGATCAATTTTAGGAGTATCGCCATCTTAACGATACTAAATCTTCTAGTTCACGTACATATGTATCAGTTGTTAAATAAAAATAATATTTGATTTTTAAAATAAAAGGAAAAGTACAAACATTTATGCACTGATATAATAAAGGCCCATGGGAGGTTGTGAACTCCTCGCCATTGGCAGTGTAGAAAGTTGATAATTTGGCCAACTACGGTGTACATGGATTTCCTATGTAAGCAGGGTAAGCATTCCTTTCAAAGTGAGAAATCCAGGAATAGAACTTTTTTGAGTTTTTTCCACTCCTCAAACAATCAGGCATTCAGGATCACACAAGAAAACTGTACCACCATAAAATCTCCACAGACAGATGCTAGTTCAGTCAAGGATAGATAATGGAAGACCTCCTTCAAGACCCTTTCATCAGCAAACTGACCCTGCCCTCGAGGAAATGGTGACTCTGTATCAGTACTTGTGCCTGACTCTCATCCTTGATGATTGAGGTTGCCAGGAATTACAAAGAAAATAGGCGAGCCTTACTCCAATCAATCTCCCCATCTAACACCAAAGTAGAAACTGCCACACAGAAAATAGCTGGCATCTCTGGTTTTATCAATAGTACAGATTTTTGATCCTGGAGTGGGAAAGCAAAGTAATATACAGATAAGCATATGATTTCACTGTTAACCTCATCTTGAAATGAAAGGGCACAGTTTTCAACAACAACAACAAAAAAAACAGAGTGTGTGTGTGGGGGGGTGTGTGTATACACTCCCCCACACACACACATTAAAAAGGAAACTAGAAAAATAAGATTCTTATGAATCATAATATCTAGGTCCTTAAAAAACCAATAGAAAATGAAAACAAGCACGGTTAACTAGGGGAACCTCAGTCTATCACAACTAGTGTATATTAAAAAACAAAAACAAAAGGCAAATTCCCTGTGCCAGGAGAGGAAGGAAGCCTGGGGAGCTTGGCAAGCATGCAGAAATCAGACATTTGGTGAGCCCCAAACACTCAAGTGACATTTTGCAGAACCAACCAGGGCCAGAGAGAAAAAGACTTTAAATCTACCAAAGGCAACATGCCAGCACAGGAATCCTTGGTTCCACCCAATAATCACAGAGCCAAAGGAATGCTTAGGGTGGAGACGGGGAAGAGGAAGATAAAAATCATTGAATTATTTGACTAATTCTTCATTGAGACAATCAAATGCTAACCACTCCATCTTTTGAAGCAGATAGATGTGGGGCACACATAGAATGTTGTGGATCTAATTGATAATTAGATGGAGATAAATCAGGAGGTGTAGAAGCAGTCACCTATAAGCTTTGAAGCAAAGCAGTGAACTTGTAGACCTATTGATTAAAATGTCCACAAGCATTTGTGCAGAAAAGCTCCGAAGGCGAACTGTATGCCAGCATGCTTTGGAGCACTATAGGGAACATTTTAACTGGCATATATTGAGGGCTTACTGTGTACAGGGCACAGTTTTGTGCACATGCCAGGTATATTTCCTTTAAGCCACATAACCCCATGAAATAAGTAGCATATGACCCTCATTTTAACTGCCACATATTAGGCTAATGTTAATGGCACAGAGAAAGATTAACTTACCCAATGTTACACAGTTTCTAAGAGGGAGAGTTAAGATTTGATCCCAGGTGGAATACTTCTAGCATCACACACCTAACTACTACAGTACTCTACACCTACCAGAAGCAAGAGGACTGTGGAACAAATTTTCAACCAGGAAATCACTCATTGCTAAGCCAACATAACATATGGAGGAATACACACTTTTTCCATAAGGGAAAGTCAAGTCCGAGAAAAATCCTCAATGGAGTAAATAGGCATAAAGGTGTGGGGAACCAACTGTTATGATAAATTTGGAATTTTTTTTTCACTAGAATTCCACTCAGTGGCTATTTTTAAGATGGAAGTCTCTATGGTAATTGAGAAGATATATCATCATAGACAGGAAGCTGGTCAGAGTCTCTTGAAAATCCTATCACAATCAAAAGCAGAATCTCTTTATTCAGGGCCACGTACCCCTAAGAAAAGAAGGACAGAACCATGAGTAGCTTTCTTCACTTATCTGGCATTCTTGGGACACTTGGCTGTGACCCTGACTTGACACCACACTCTACCTTCTCTGGCTTGTCTCCCAGCATTGGTGCCATCCCCCTCTGCGCCTAATCTAAAAACCTTGTACGTCACCCATCATAGGTCCCTTAACTATCCACTCGACACATCCATCCTCCATGCACCTCCTGGCAGGTCAAGGGACCTCCAAGAGAAACTATAACAGAGTACCTCTGATTTTCAGATGATCCTAAGCTCATCCAGGTAATATAATACAAAAACAGAAGGCATAAAATACAGGAAGATCCAAAGAGACTTTTTGCATGTCCTTAGGGTAACAAGAGAGGGTTGACCAGGAAAGGGGGGAGATTAAACTCATGTGGGCAAGAAAAGAAGGATACTTCTCACCAATGGAAAACCCAAATCATGCAGCCTAAAAAGGGACATAGAACATACTGAAAAGTATTCATTAAGGATATGGTCTCAATCTGTGCTACTTTGGCCAAAAAGATCAACACATTGCCAAGCATTATCAAAAGACAGTGCCAAGGTATTAGAAAAAAAAAAATATGGTCCTATGCCTGTAAGATTACAAGGCGCATTTGTACCAAGAAAAGTATGTACACTATTACTTTTCACAGGTCAAGAAAGATATGAGAGATCTAGAGAGTATTGAGGAAAGAGAAAACATTCAGATAAATTTAGCAGGTGTGGGGTGAGTGTGGGAGACCAGACTTTAAAGCTCTGTGAGACTAAGGCTTGAAATACAGGGGTGAGTGTAAGCAGGATCAAAGTGGTGGGGTTAGGGGAAGAGCTGGCTCAAGTACATGATGCTGTCACCATCATTCAAGTCCTCCTGATCCATGCCAGCAGAAGAGATGGATGGAATTTATCACAGCACTGGCGTATTCCACAGGTGAAATCCTTTAGTCCTCTCAATTCCCAGCCAAGTTGTATTTATTATCTTATCATATAACTGAGAAAAATGAAGCCCAAAGAGCTTCAGTAATATGGTGGGAGAGCTGGGAAGGAAACCTACATTTTTGTAACCCCAAAGGTTTCACCTGCATTATTCCTCCTCTATTGACTTGAGAATCCTGGATCACTGGGTTCGTCCCCATCTGGGACTCACAATGGTCTTCCTTGATTGAGGCTTTCTGGATACACACTGGTGCTACCAGTGAAATCTAAGTACAAGCTTCCCAGATTTCCCAGGAGACGAACCAGGCACCTTATGAGCTTGACCCCCAGGTCGTTCAAGGCTTCTGATTGCCTCAGGAAGATCCATCAAATCTTACTAAGACAAAAGTTTTGTGGACATAGGAATTTCTTGCCAATCCCCACCCCAACAGCTATCAATGAGTCTGGCAATGGTATTGTCCCCCAAATTGAAAGTTTGTCTTCCCTGTTGTCACATATTTTTTTCACAAAGTCAATTGGTTTTACTGTGCGATATCCCCTTTATCTGCATAACCTTTCAACTACATGAATAGAATAGTTTACCTCAAACTTTGGGCTTTAGAAGTTTCAGTCCTGAAGCAGTCACTTTGGTATTCTCCAAGTCCTGGAATCCCTGACATATGTATATCTGACAAACTAAATGGGCCCCAGAGAAAGATGGTAGGAGGGAATTACCCCATCTTACTGATACAAGGCTAGCCCATGTCATCTCCCACAACAACTACGTAGTCCATACCTCAATCTCCAAAAGCCTCAATTTCCCTTCAACTCAGATTTTTACCCTTGAACACTATTAGCAACATAATGGAGTTGAGGTGATACATCTGAAGGGCTCTGCCTTCAAACAAATATGGTGAAGTCCAAAATGAACTAAAGCACAACATGTTTCTGTAAGGAGATTCCATCCCTTAATATGCTGGTGAGCACCAGAGTATGCTAGAAGGCAAGTAACACGTATAGCCCTTCCAAATTTATTTACAGGGGACCCCATTTTTCAGAAGACCAGTAATCTTCAGAATACAACTAATTTGCAGCATCTGTAGCTGTCAAAATAGCCTCTGATTTTAAGGTATAACATAAACATGTTCATTACCAAATCCAGCAGGCACCAGGGAGGATAGGAAAACAAGCATATTTCAATCATCCTGAATTTTTTTCCCCCCACAACCTCTCATAATTGTTCTAGACTTTTCTCTTCTTAGTTCTCACACCCTCCATAAAATCTAACTGGGAAAAGGGATTTAAATTGCACAGGGACAAACCTCTATTTGCTATTAATATCTCACACATCTCAGGTGTCTTTCCAGGCAAAGTGCTTCTCAGATTAGCAATGGGGGCAGCTTTGCTCCTGTGGCACCTGGTGCAATGCTATGCCCTACCAGGACCCCATGGAAAGAAGACTGATAGAGATCATCATGCATAACCATGGGTCACATCGAAAGGAATTGCTGGCAGCTGGTGGCCACTCAGTGGAGGGGCTCTCTCTGTGGGTAGCAGCCCTCCATGGGCCCATGGCTTCAGGTAGGAACAAGGGATAAATCAGGAAGCACTGCCATATGCAACACTCATCCTGGGTCTTGAGGAAGCAATAAAAAATGGTTGTGAAAAATGGGCCACTATTTCTGTAGGCTTTAGTATTGAGATTTCTAGGAAAACAGGCATGAACACAGACTCATGAACATACACAGAGAGAGACAATTGGCTGGACTTCTACACACATGTACAGCCCATGACAGTCTCTAGACTATGGATCCCAAAACACACCGCAAGCTCAGAGACACTGATATAGTACCATGGGTGACTTTCACATTGCCTTCCTCCCATATGACAAGTAACTGAGGCCCATCTCAATCAGTAGAGACAGGTGGAGCACTTGTGCCTGTATGTGCCAATCAGTGTCAATGAAGAGCAACCGAAGATATGGGAAGTTTTAGTATAAAAAGGAAAGACTGGAAATAAGGAGAGATAGGCAGGTCTCCAAAATGTGGGCAAGTGTGAACCAGTGGGTTGGACACACTAGGATACACTCTAACACTGTGCACAGGACAGCTTCAGGTGTATCCATCAGAACTCTCCCTGTGGAAATTTTATTATCCCCATTTTATTTTTAATTAATTGATACTAGAGATTAAATTGGCAGGAGTTCCACCTCAGAGCTATATCCCCAGTCCTTTTTATTTTATTATTTTTTTTTATTTTGAGACAGGGTCTCATTAAGTTGCCCATAATGGCTTCAAACTTGCAATTTTGCCTCAGCCTCTCAAGTTGCTGAGATGTGTGCCACCATGTCTCTCCGTTTTAAAGACAAGGAAGCAAGGCTAAAATAACTGAAGTGACTAATCCAAGATAACCAACTAGTAATTGACAGAGCAGAACTGAGGGGGTTTGCCTGAGGTCAAAGCCTGTGTCCTGGTCACCACTCAGCACTATTGCCTGAGTAGCTTCAGGCAGAACAGTTAACTAACAAGTAGGTCCCAAAAAGCTTGATTCCTGAACCAAGGTAGAAGGGCTTTCTCACAATTAGAACTTGTTGAAAATGGATTAGATCACTCTGCAAAGAGCAAGTTTTAGGTCACTAGAAGAATAAACTAAAATTGGATGACCATCTGTAAGGGACATAGAGGAAACCAGCATGGAAGGGCCTCTTGTACTTAACCACTTGGACTCACTGAGAAACAAGAGAAAGCTTGTGCTTGGAAAACTGTTTTATTTCCTGTCTTCAAGCTGTTTCTAGATTTGTGGAATTCTGACACTGGAGATGTGCTGGTTTGAATCAAGGCAAGGATCCAGCAGAGGAATCCAAAGGTCTGAGTGCTACTTCTGTCTTCCACACACAAACCAGCTATGTTTTTTGGATTGTTCACTTGATCTCTATGTTCAATGACCTTGTCTTTGAATGTCCTGTGATGCTGCATTACCAGGAGGCCTTTGTTATCAAGCAAGGGTCTCTTTTTGACTGGAGCTTCTCAGAATTGTATATGGAAGACTTGTCAAGGAATGATTTATGAAGATGACTTAGTGATACATGTCTCTCTAGAGAAACAGAAATCCAAGGAACCAAAACATTTTCATATAAGGGAAGTGTCCCCAGGAAAAAAGATGCTAAAATTAACTTGGGTTGGGCATATGCAGAAGAAGGAAAAGGGCAGAATCTTGAGAGTAAGAGGGGAAATAAAAAATTCTTTCAGAACCTGAGAGAAGAAGAGAGGCGGTTCTGGAAGACACTTCATGTGCAGGTGCTCAGGATTTAAGGGACAGGGAAGGTAGGGCACCTGGTTCTAATTCTATCAAGTCATTGGATATCTTGGGACAAGTGTCTTAATCACTCAGGACTTTAGATTTCTCCTTTGCAAAGCAACCAGCATGGATAAAATTAATAGTTGTCAAACTTACTTGTGCATCAGAACTCTATAAGAGGCTGGCAGTCCTCACATTCAGGCCAAAAACTATTATCTTCAAGGTGAGGTCTAGGATAGAGTGGGTTCTAAAAACTCCCAGGTGATTTCAAAGCAGATGTCTGAAGACACATTTGGCATCCATAGAACTAGGTGACCTTTAAATGCTTTGCATTTTAAATTCTTTGACTCCAGCAAGACAGTCTATTTCCCAGGCTCAAGCCCAGTCTCCCAGTATACAAGGTTCTTGATGGTGGTGGAGCTACAGTGAGGAGTAGGCAGAACTCCCATCTCAGCAAGTGCTCATATTAAACAGATGCTATAATCCTCTTGATCCATTTTCCATTATTCATAAAGTCATATCAATTACTGAAATATTATCTTGACCACTACCAGGAAATGGAATAACAAGATCCACCTCCATGAGCACCACCTCCCATCACTATCCCTGCTAGAAGATTCCCTTTCCATTAGCAACAGCTCATATGTCCCAGACTCCACAGATCAGCCCGCTGCTGGGCAGAGAAGAAAGAAAATAAAATTGAAGGAGAAGAATGTCAACTCTCAGCCAAAGGACAGATTTGTGGTTTTGTTTTCTGGCTGCCTTGCAGGGCCCTATTGATGAGACAGAAGAGGTTAGTTGAGTGGGAAAGAGTGGTCACTGTCCACTTGTTATTGAGGCTTCTAGCTGAAGAGGACTGGGGAAAACCCTAGCCTCGGTGACACATTCAAGGACTTTAATTCTCCACTTGGTTAAAAATGTGAGGATAATTTTGATGATAGCCATGATGATGATAACATTAGCTAACATTCAATTTGTGCAGCTATTACTACATGTGGAGTACTATGCTTACTAGTTCTGTATTACTTGTTTTGAAAAAAAGAGAGTCATGAACTACAATGACCATAAAAGCCAGGTGAGAAAAGCAAAGTTAATGAGTGGGAGGAGTCAGGCATAAGATCATAAAGAGTAAAGGGGGCTTTAGCAAAAGGGAGGAAGCATGCTCTCTCTAGGGGGACTGCTCACTCTAGGTTCTAGCTGACAGGTGGCATGCATCAATGCAAACCAGTGTAGCCAATTCCTTCTGCTTCAAAGGAATTTGGAAACATGGAACTTTTATGTGAATGTTCCCAAATTTTACTCATTAGCAACCAATTAAAAAAAGACTGAAATGCTTTGCATAGGTCAATCACTATGGGTTGTACATGGCCCTCGAGCCTCTGGTTTGCAGCCTCTACCTCATGGTACCCTGTAAGATGCTATTTTGCAGATGAGAAGTTAAATGGCTCACTTAAAGAACCACAGCTTATGAGCGCTGGAGCTGGGGGTGGAACACATGTTCAGATTTCTCCATGAGGACACATGACCCCCATCCACAGGGTTATATGTGGCACTTTTGCCCCTCAGATCTACCCAGAAAAGAAAACACCATAGGATGCTTCTCCTTCCAAACAAAATTGTGGACTCCTTTGTTCTAAGAGTCACCAAACCTATTCAAACCAAAATACAGGATGTAGAAAGTGAAAGAAATCTTCCAAATGATCAGGCATGGGACTTGTTCCCAAATTTCCTTCAAATCTAGAAGGCAAAGGCTACACACATGGGCCTCCTGTCCATTTCCTTCTTCATCCTGGCAATCTGGGGATCACCATCACCCATCATATCCAGGCTTCAGGGCCCAGTTACTCACCACACCTAGTGGTCTTCATTCCTCCTGCCTCTGACATACCATTCCCCTTGTTTTGCAAACTGTTCACCTTTGGGTGCTGTAGCCCTTTCCAATGGTCTCTCCTTCTGCCTTTTCTTCCTAATAGACAGCCCAAGCCTAGGACTCTTCTCTGGAGCTTTTAATGTCCTCTACACTTTCTCAGTCTATATCAATTCATTCTCAAGACTCTAACCACCATCTCAATAATGATTTACAATATGAATATCCTGGGAAAATGAGGAAAGTTTATGTTAAATTAATTGGTAGTTCTTTTCACAATTGGTAGTAGTCTTTCCTGGAGAAAAAGACAAGGATGAGAAAAATAAAACTATATTTGCATGGGCAACTATGGTACATGCCTGTAATCCCAGCAACTTGGGAGGCTAAGTCAGGAGGATGGCAAGTTCAAGGCATCTCAGCAACATATTGAGATCCTGTCTCAAGTTAAATATGATATAAAGGGTTAGGGATGTAGTTCAGTGGTAAAGCACCATTGGGTTCAATCCCCAGTATAAAAAAAATTAAATAAAAAACCATACTCACTTTTGTAAATGATGAAGAAGATAATGTTGAACATAATCATATGTTACTAACAGATTTTAAATCTGCAAGGAATGTCATAAATCTATTGAACAAAGGGAATTATTTTTAAGAATATGCACTACATCTTTATCTACCTAAGGTCCAGTAACAAACCTTGAAAATGTAACAGCAAAGTGTATTTTAAACTCCAGTGCTATGGAATTTACACACACCCACATCCACACCCACACACATAAAATATCAAAGAATCATCATGCAGGGAATAACCTGAGAAACCAACAGGTCTAAGTGTGCTCTACACAGACACTTCTCAATGTGCCCACATCACTCACCTGATCACACACCGTTGGGTAATAGCAGTTACCTGAATCTGGCTTGCAGAATTTTCAGTTCAGATCTTGCCATCAAATAAAAAGTTACCCTTATACCACTCATGAAGGGAAAACAATTTTCATCCTTTTTGGAAAATGTTCTTTTTGTTCTTCTCTACTCCATGATCTTTGGGAAATATTTCTATTCTCCAACATTGGCTTCAATGGTTTGGGATGAACAAGCATGGCCCACAGGCTGTTGTAACTATACTCACACCTCACTCACCCAGAACGGCTGGGGCTCCCTAGAACCCACTTTCATACCTTTGCTTATGCTGCCCCCTCTGCCTGTCCTGCCTTTTGCCTCTTGCTGCCTGTAATTACTGCTCATCAGTAAGTATTCACCAACAGAAAGTTCAGTCTCCAGCTTGCTTTTAAAAAAAAATCAAACAGTTTAGCAGGGAACATATTAAAATATGGCTCTATTCATAAGTCTATCAAGGACTTGCAAAATATGCATATTTCATATTGAACAGGAAGAGGTTAGATATATCTAAATTCAATATATTAAGGGACATTTGCTGTATTTGTATATTTTCAGAACATTTAGAAATAATGAAATTCCCACTAATCTGATATTTTCTGGTGAAATCAACTCCTTGACCTTGGCAACGAGGTGACAGGCTGGGATTGGGTCATAGTTAGTGGTTAAGGCTGTGAAGCAGCCACAACTAAAGATACACATGCCCAGCAGCATGCACAATCACCAGCCACTGAACCACAACAGCAGAACCTGACTTCTACATGGGAGATATTTCCTGGGACATGTTACTAGATGGAGGGAAAAGTGACTTAGAAATGATGTCAAAGCAGATCTGTACGGCCAGATACCCCTGGGATGATCTGGTAGGGCAGAAGTATTCTCCTAGCATTTGCATTTCCTTTTGCACTGTAACTAAGGTAAACTGCAATAACACTATATAATAGCTAGAAGTTAGCAATTGCTTCCTATATGGAGGCAGCTGTTCCAAGTCCCTTTCACACATTCCTTCATTTAACAAAAAGACCTGAGGAGGCTCACAGAAACTTGGAAAGAAGGTAGTAGCAAATCTAGACTCCAATGTTCAAGTCTACAGAGTCCAATCTTATCTTCCCACCCCTATATCACCCACAAACCCAATAAAATGGAATCTTGAATGGAATGGGATATTTCAATGCTGCCATTTTGATAGGGCTGATAGGAGGTAGCAATTTTGACACAGGGAAGCATATTAACACATGTAAAATGTAAATCTTTACACATTTGTCCTTATCATTCTAAAATAACAGAAAGCACTGGCATTCTAATCCCACTCCTGACTCCTCCCTATGGCTGGCACCCAATTTCTCACCCTCACAACACCCTGACCCTAAACTTTGACAATGTTCCAGATCATTTGGTGGGGCACAGAAACAGCACAGAAGTCACAGGTGGGGTGAGAATAAAAGGTGAGAATGATGATTTGGACCATTTGCTTAGATTATTATCACCAAAAAAAGGTGTTTTTACAAATTCATATTGAAATAACCACATCGGGAAGACCTAATTTTTGCTTATTTCTGACCCTAGCACACATTACAGTATCTAGAACTTAGCAGATGCTCAATATTTAAAAAATACTGCCAATAATTGTACTGAACCACTTCTGAATTTCATCAAATATTCTGGATCAAAGATATATATATATATATAAAACAGCACCAACATCTTCCACAGTGCTTCTCACACTTTGATGTAAATCAGGATGACCCAAGGGCTTGTTGGATTGCTGAGACCCACACCCAGAGTTTCAGATTCAGGGATCCCAGAGTAAATTCCAGAAAACTGCACTTCTAACAAGCTCCCACACGGTGCTGCTGCTGGTGGTCTGGGCACTACACTTGGAGAACCAAAAACTCAGAAGAACTATGGTCTCCTGAAATTCCACTGTCAACAGCTGTAACTGCACAGATGAGACAGTTTAAAATCACTCACAGCCTCTTCCTTCAGGTCAGAGCATAACCAGGTAACAGAGGTGTGGCATGAGACCAGGGTGCCTCTCCTAGCACAGGGATCTACGAGTAGTGGGCCATCAGCCAGGGCTGGTTGATGAAATGTCTGAAGGTGAGAAACTATACACCAGGCAGTGCTCTATCAATCAATTTTCCACAGAAACAATGAAAGGCAAGAGGAGTCCCAATGTGCTGTTTGTCAACAGCAAGTCATGTGAAGTCATTTATAAGTTGAGGAGTAGAAATGAATTCCGTATGTATTCTGACTGCAGTAACATGAAAGCTGCATGACCCCAAGTTTGCTTCCTTTTTAATGCCATTAGGCACTCAGACACTCTACTAACAGAACTATCCAGACCAAACTACATTTCAGATCATGTGTGAAGACTCCTGTAGCAGTGACTGACTACAGAAAGCCAGAGGAAATATTAAAATAGTAACACACCTCCCCAGGAGCCCAGAGGGCCAGAGTGCCTGTGGCCCTTGAAAGTTTACTAAAATAACAAAGAATCACTCCAAAGAGAAACAGTGATATTTGAGGTTCTTAAAATTCGTAGAAGCATTGGAACAAACTGTACTTGATAAGGATGCCTTCTGGGTTCAACTGCAGAATTCCCCAAAGACAGTAAAAACAATTTCTGTAGCAATTACTGCAGCACCTGAGTCAGACAGTTCACCTTTGTCAGACATTCCTTATTAAATGGTCCAGACAAAATCAACTTCTTTGGGGGAAATGAAAAGATTGCATTTCCACTTACAGGTTCAGAAGAAGTGAGAAACATTACAAAACAACAGCTATCAGCCTTGTCCCATTCCTTCCTCCAAATACTTACATGGCTCAATATCACTGAACTATGTGGCCCTAAATCTTCTCATCTATAGAATAAAGAGACAAGTCTCCATGGATCTCTTAGGTCTTGTTCAAACTAAAAGAAACAAATCACACACACACATGCATGCACACACACACACACACACACACTTCTATGTTCCATAAGGAATTTAAGAGAAAGAGAATTAAAGAGGAAAAAACGTTGCTTTCCACCAAATCTTATTGCTGGAATAATTTTGGGTCCAAGATTTGAAGACAAAAATACAAGCAAGGATCAATCCAAAACCAAGTCCAGCAAGGACTTCATCTTGGGTTGCTGCTTTCCAACATGGTATAAACCACAGCTCTTCAAATATTTGAAAAACACATGCTTCTGGGATCTTTGCATTGCTTTCCTGCAACATGGGAGCAGGTTCCTTGCTGGAATGAGGTCTCTGTTCCTCCTTCCTACCAGCTCAGAGACTTTCTTGTTTTTTTCTTTTTTTTTCCTAAAGCAAAACTCATGGGTCTATCTATGTTTAGAACTACGCACAACAAATCAAGAAATAAATTCCTAAGTGGAAGGATAGAAATGTAAGTCTCACAATCCAGGCAAACTTCCATTTTTATAAGCCTAGGAAGACAATATAAATAAATCAGAAGGAGCGGAACCTGCTGGCAGTGATCACTGAGTGTCTCTCATTTTCTAAATACCGTTGCTTATGCTGAAATGTATATTCAGTGAATGTTTCATTTCCCTCCTTTCTGGAACAGGGGTTTTCCATATCTGCTTGAAACTCTTCCTAAATTCAGAGAGAATGACCTATATCATTTGACCTTTTTTAGCAGAATATTGATGGCTTCTTAACCTCTCAACTCATTTATTTCTGAGAAACATAACAGCCCCAACTGTGGTAAACAGGGACTTGACTTAATTAAGTACAAATCCTATGAATAAATTCATAATTATTGTTCAAGAAGCTGTACTATTTTATGTACTCCCTCTGCCTCAGGAGTTCTTCTGGGGTTACCTCTGACCTCCAACCTTGCCATCCAAAGCCCTGCCCCATCTCTGTCCAGCTACTGATATGGTGGCCTAGAAGGGCCCTCTTTTCCAACTTTGCCTATCCAAATGCTCCTCTGCTTTCTAGCTCAAACACTCCCTCCTTTGTGGAGCTTTCATTTAAGCCTCTCCCCCTCTAATTTAAATAGGACCTTGCTCTCCAAGCATACTCAGCCCCTTGGCCGCAGGCCTCTGTGACACACATTGCATTCTGCTTTATATCACCAGTAACTATTTATGGGTCCATCTCCCCAGCTGGAGCGTATCGACTCCGTCATGCAGGACCAAGCCCACTCTGTTTATCTCTCAGCCTCATTGCACCGACTCTGCATCATAGTAGCTGTTTCATAATTAGAAGCTCTGTGTAAAAATCATCCTTTGTACTCATTCGTCTCCCACACTGTGTTTACTTTGGAGTTGGCATTGTGATAGAGGACAAAACAGTGCATCTTGGTAGACCAATGGTTACCTCTGCAATGGCACTAATGTGAATACCACCAGGCCATGCACATGCAGTCACTAAAAATAGCTGCCCCAAGCTGCGTGCAATGGCACACACCTATAATCCCAGTGACTTGGGAGGATGAGGCAGGAGGATCACAAGTTGGAGGCCAGCCTCTGCAATTTAGCAAGATGCCATCTCAAAATAAAAAATTAAAAAGACAGGGCATGTATCTCAGTGGCAAAGCACCCTGGGTTCAACCCCCAGTAACAAAATTAAAATGAAATCAAAATAAAATAGCTGCATCATTTTTAATGACATGAGATAAAGACCTGTGATAGGTTTGTTATTAAATGATAAATTCTGATTATAAAACCACAGTCAGAATATGGTTTCATTTTTGTATATTGTACATGTGTGTAATGGTGTAAGCATGGCTATTATTGGCTCACAAATATGTCTTTCTACATAAGGTAGAAAGACTAGAAGACAATACACCAAAATGTTCACAGCATTCATTACTGGGTGATATTTGGTATAATCCTTATTTCTTTGACTTTATTTTTCTTACTTCCCCAAAAATACTTATAAAGAGCATGTATTACTTTGGAGGCACAGACAAATATTAGCTGTTGTTTGTGTATGTTTTTTCTATAAGAGTCATCAAGAAGGAAACCAGAATTGTGAGTCTCAGATCACCATCAACAAAGGGCAGAGTACTAAATACTTAATCCCAGCAGCAAACACTTGGGAAGTTTTATGAGGGATCCCTAAGGTGCCTGGCTGGGATATGTGAGGACAAGCCATGGATAATTCTGGTTAAGGACCAGGAATTTAAATTTGCACTGTGAACTCATCCTAAGTGGTCCATCGCCCCTTCTGACAAATTTTCTCCTGAACCACATGAGCAGGAGCTATTTGGGTCACTTTGCTGAAACCAAGAGGAAAGAATGAGCTAAACTCTTGTTTCAGAAAGAGGCCATGCTCCCTGGCAGCCCCTTCTCCAGCTGGGCACAGCAGGGCACGCCCCCTCCCAGGGGCCTCTCTTTCAATGCCTCTCGCCATTCACATTCCAACAATGTAAAATGACGGATACTTTTAATACAAGAGACCTGTCATTTATTTATTAGCTGGGGACAGGCTCTGCAGCCGAGAAGGATGCATTATAAATCAACTCCTTTCTCAGCCATTAAAAATTAATACAGTTCATAATGTAGAACGTCAGTAATTTCTTTATTAGAGCAGAGTGTAATTTTTTTTCCTTTTCTTCCAGGTTTTGTTTTTACTTCCTCCCTTCCTGGAGAAGACTGTTTTCTCTAATGATTGGCTGGGTATAAAGTACCCCAGGGAAGGGGAGATAGCCTTTCAGACAGAGGGTAAAATAGAAGAGTGGAAGATTTAGACAAAAAAAAAAAAAAGATGGCTGGTTGATTTCCCCTTAGCAATATAGTACCACTATACCCTCCATTTATGCCTCCTGTAGGCTCATTTACAATATCCCTCATTTGTTTCTGATCTGCCCTGTATTTTAGGTCTCTGCTAGACCAGAGAAAAAGATATGGCGGACATTTTTAGGTGCGTTAGAAGGTCTCCGTGTATTATGGGCTGATTGCCCCCTCACAGAGTGGCTCTCAATAGCTTTCCTATTGGCTCTGATTTAACCAGGACAAACATGAACTGGGGGTCTAGGGAGTCCAGCCCTAGACCAGGAGCGGTTCATAGAGCTCCCACTTTAGATCTGGGGTTTCAGGGATGCCGCAGACAAGATAGTGCCTATGTATGCCACAGGCTGCAGAGTTGAGCCTCCTGGGAAGGCTTCCCTTTGTCTCTTCCCCAGTGACCCCTCCAGGAAAAGTGACAGCTTACTATGGGGAAGAGAGCAACCTCCGCCCTCCTTAACTTTCCAGGAAGTACAAAGGGAAATTTAGAATCTACTTTGGGTATCTCAGTCCCACCTTAAAAATATTGAGGGGTTTACAGTGGTTGGTTCAGTCAAGTTAACTTCCTCAAGGGACGTGTGTGAAGGTGAGAGGACCTTAACATAACTTGGGGTGGGGTCTTATTGAGATGAACATCATGACCCAGGCACAAGCCACTGAAGTTGATCTTTGTCAAATCAGACATGATTGAGTTAAAGCTCCTAAGTAACAAATCCCCACAAATCCCCAAGCACATATTAAATCTATTTTCAGAATTACACTGAGCATAATTCAACCAATCAATGAGCCATTAGGAGTTTAGTCCCAACACTTCTTCATTACCAGTGGCATCAGGGCTGCCCAACTCAGCAGAAAAGAGCACCAAGAGTTGTTGCATCGCCAGCAATTTCAGGTCTGGGGACAGAAGCTAATGTAATCCCTGGGAAGGGCCTGGCCACAGTCTGGGTGATGCATTAAGCAATACAACCACCAGAGCAGGATGAAAGGAGACTTGGCCAAGAAAGAGAATAAGTTAGCTCTAAGGATTTGTGTTCTTCTTCCAGGGTGGCTCCTGCATCTCCTCCAATGCTTATCTCTAGTGGGAACTTACTTCTGGGAGACCTGATTTCTGGACCTCTGAAACTCTAGTTGACCTCCTGGATTGGGAATGAGGAGGAGGTTGGCTCCACAGCAGAACAGAAGTGCAAGAGAGGGACTGCCTTCTGCTGCCTCGCTGCTGGGTCATCCGAGAAAGCATCTGTCAGAAATCTCCAGAGATCTTCCTCAGTCTCCCAGAAAGTGGGAGCACAGGTGAAGCAGAGGTTGGAAGAGTGAGAGGGGGCAGCCTAGAGGCACAGGAAGAGACATGCTTATAAGCACCTGAGTCTACAACCTGGCTCTGCCTCTGACCAGTGTCCTTGGGCAAGTCCCTCAACTTCCCCAAGTCCCTAGAGAACCCCTAATCTGCAAAGGGGAGACCATAACACTTAAATTATAGGATGATTTAATGTACAGATAAAGATTGAATGAGAGTGTGGTGAGCTCTGTTACATTCTAGTTTGGTCATTTCCTAGCTATGAAACTCCAGCATGCTTTAATCATTCCTGGTGCCTCAGTTTCTCACCTATGAAATGGGGAAAGTAATAGCACCTGCCTCAGGTGGTTTTTGTGAGTATTAAACAACTTATTTATTTCTAGCATTTGAGCTCTCCCAGCTCCCAACATTAGTGGCACTATGCAATGTAAGATTTTATTGTTATGTTAATGTACTTTAAGTTCAAACTCAGGCCCTCTGAGGTGTTCAGTAAAGGTGGATTTTTCTTCTCTTTTCACTAATCCCCTTTTGACCCTCTCTTCACCCATCCATGTGTTCCCACCTATTGCCCAGAAACTACACCCCAGCATAACAAAGCTGCTCCCAGGAATTCACCTGGCATACTCAACCAAGCTAACCAGATGCAACAAGAACAAATGCAGAGATTTTTCTTCGCCTGGGTACACAAGTATTGTACTAAAATATGCCACAATTTACCAGACCAGCCTAGTGATGACGACAACTATAAGGAGAGTTGCAAGGAGTAAAATCTACATGGGCTCCATGCTCTGGTCTTTCTTCCACCACTGCACCCCAAGAGACTTCTGCTCACTTTTAGAAACAAAAGTGATGGTATTTGCAAGGCTGGAAGATGGGTGAATGTGTGGAGAACTGGGGTGGCAGGCACTCTCATCTCTAGCAGCTATTTCCCCTTTAGAACCCTAAATCTGTGGAGGTGTTCACCCTCCACACAGCCATATGCCCTTGGGGAAATGAGTCACATACGTGGCTCCAGGAGAGACACTTGAGGAGTCAAAAGTGCTTAAGGTAATTCCATTCTCCTTAGGAGTGACTGGTTTAGGAACAATTGTGTGACATAATTCCAACCAATAAGACAAGAAGGAAAGTCTGCCGGGGGTTCAATTTTATACAACCAAGAAGACCCAACCCTGTGCTGCCCTTGGTCCATGTATTTGGCTGTAATGTTTGGAGTGTCTGCAACCACTTTATAATCAGGAGGTGAGTTAGCCTGGTGGTAAAGCAAAACAAAGAAAGGTAGAGGCAAGATAATCCCAAGAAAGCAGAGCTAGAGTCCTAGAATACCTTACAAATGAGTCTCCCAACATGTTTAATTTATGTGATTATCAATTTTTTCTTGTGTAAGTCCAGTAGGTCAGGATTGTCTAATACTGTCAGACAAGGGCTGGGGGTGTAGCTTAGAGCCAAAGAGTTTGCCTAGCATGCTCCAGGCTCTGGATTCAATTCCCAGCACTGGGAAAAAAAAAATCTCAACATCATCTAATACTTTGAGACAAAAGGATCTCAACTGATATAATTAGTGTCCCAAACATGAGATGTGCACAAATATGAACAGGACTCTGAAACATGAACATCTGCATCTGAAGATACAGAAGATGGGCATGGAAGCCCTAACTACAGAGGGAAGTGTACAGGTACCTCCTCCAGGAGAAATCATTGTACTGCACCTGGGCAGGTGTACTGGGGAGCAGGGAAGATTGATTTCAAAATAATAAATTTGGCTGCCAAGGGGGATGGTAAAACAAAAAATCAAGCAAAGAATTTCTCCACAAATCTCTCTCCCACCCTGCAGTTGAGCCCCCAGCTTTTCAGTTTCATTAACCCAAAAGGAAATTGGCCTGGGCCCTCTGCTCATCTGCATCGATCATTTCCTGACAACCAACATATTACAGTCCCTATTCCTAAGAATATCTTTGAGGCTATGGGTCTGAGTGATAAAATGCTACTGCTTAGAGTTGTGGGAAAAGAAGTCGCTGGAGGGAAGAATTCTTATCTTTTCAGAAATAACTCTAAGCTTTGAATCATACTTTTTTGGTACCATCACACAAATTCTCACCAATAGCATGTTTATATGGGAAGCTGGAATGATAGTTGTAAAAATATTGTCAATCGAGAACAATTGAATATGTAAAACTTACACGTTGAACAGACTTTTTCAAATTTTCATACCAGTTGCTCTCAAAACTACTGGCCAAAGTGACCACCTTTTCTTACCTCAAATCTAGAGAGGGCAGATGCCCACAGTCAAGTGGTGGTTGGCCTGGCAGAGGGCACAAGCCTCTAGGACCACCCACTCTCGTGTCATTTTCTATACAGATGAAAAGTCTTCTGTAACCAAGGGTTTGGTTTGCTCTGCTCAGTTTCCCGGCCCACTGCATGCCAATAGCACTGCATTCTCTTCTTAAAGACGCACTTTTGACCTTCTGCAGCACAGTTTGGAGGCTGTGATTTTGTGAAGGCAGTTGCATCCTGAGTGCACTGGGTGTGCACTTCCCTGTAAAAGCAGTTCCCTGAGAATCCAATCTGCCTAAAAATGAGGAATGCAGTGAAAATGTGGCTGAGAGCAGCATCTCCGGATCTAGGGGTTTGGAAGTGTTCGGAGCACCTGCAAGAGCTTCTAGGCAGAAAGCAACACACAAAGACCCCTGAAACACTTGAGTAAAGGGCACTTGGTGCTCTGCCAGAAATCCAGAAGAATGCCACACCCCAACCCTGGGTGTTCCCATGGAATGCAGTCACTCCCTGACCCTCCCAGAGGTTTGGGAATATATGTGACAGTGCCTGTGCCAAAGGGGGTGAGGCCCATCTGGGCACCATCAGAGTGAGCTTCCCCATCTGCTGAGGAGGTAACAACAGACCCTGAACCCCACGACAGCCCACCAAACATCTACATCCACAGAGATGCTAATGGGTAAGCCTCAAAATCAGGTTCAGTGACCCGAGGCATTTAGGAAATGCCATAGATCTAAGGTCCCTGCTGGAAAGTCAGGATGGCTTTAGCACTCAAGGCTCACAGAATTCCCACAGTCAGAAATGTACTTAATCCAGTTTTCCCAAACTTATTGACCATGGGCTATTTGGGGGAGTGAGGGAAGAAATGCCTATTAACATCTCTTAATGCACAGTTTGGGAAACACGGAACTAAAGGAAGCAGGGGAGAAGACTGAAGGACATCTGGACTCTTGGCTTCTTGGCCAAGGGATGGGAAGGGTTCTGGTGTTTAGCTATCAACCATTAGGAATATAGCACAAGGGGAAAGAGAACCTCCCAGCTTCCTGGGCACATTCCCCTCCTCTCACTGGGAGAATGACTCATGTTCAGGAGACAGAGATGATGACTATTTTCTCTTGGACAAGGACTTCCGGAAAGAGAATACTAACAGGGGCCACACTAGTGACAGGAGCCCCTGCTGCTTAAGGTAAGGCAGGATCTCTTTCCCTTTTTCTGTTTTCAAACTCTGCCCCTAAAGTATGAATTTTAGTCTCCTTGGAGACATGAGAAGTAACCCCCAGTGTCCTTCCTCAGTCCGTATTCCTGGCTCCTCCTTGTGAGAAGAGAGTGATTTATCAGAGGGGTGAAATAGAGCTCTTCTTCTGCTGTCACATTTCTTTTCTGGGCAGGATTCAAAAAGAGTCAGGAGACTTCCTATGGGTGGTCTTCCTGGGGGCTTCTAAACTCTCTGATTCACAAAAAGTGAGGCCGACCATGAACCTCAGGGCAACTGGCTGGAAGCACACCTGCTCAGAATACTAACATCTGGTCTGTGTGTCCCAAATTCAGGGTTGGGAAAGACTTAACCCATTCTGGCTTTAAGTTAAAGCAACCTTCTTCAATCAGTAAATAAAGACCATCTTTTGATTCCTATTTGACTCCTGTATGTATCTCAGCTGGTTCAGAATTATCACCCCTTGAAATCCCAATACAGACTGGATGCCTGAACCCAACCAAGTGAGGGAGACAAGAGTAAACTTATCTACAGGAAACCTTGAGCTGCAGAGGATCTCAGGAGGGGAGTTCATCTTCCCACTCCTTGAAAATAGGACTGAGGCCAAAACATGCCAGGAAGACAAGTAGTTCTGCTTCTAGGGCTCTGGGCAGCAAGCAAAGGACCCACTTCATCTCCTATTCATTTCCCCCTCCTGGGTGCAGCTTCCGCTGGGCTCACATTCCATCATGAGATGACATTGCTCCAGCCTGGCTGGGGGTTCTTATCATTCTTCACCTTCGACCATGAAGCATATGCTTATCCCCCAAGTACTTTTTTTAGCCAATTACTGTGTATTTACAGTGAGCATAATTATACCTAATTACTTAATTAGCATGACTGCATGCAGCTACTAACTTTGAGTATGCGATTATAGCAGTGAAGCACAGGACAGATGAGGTCATGGTAATCAACAGGAAAGCAGGTTGCACTGGCCCTGGGGAGGTGGACGTGAGCCTGTCCCCTTGAACAAGTTGGTTACAGCACTATAGTGCATCTCAGGAATGTCTAGGATTTTCAGAAAATTCAGGGGAAACAGCATTATTTGAATTTTTTCTTCCTGGAATGGGAAACAATGTCAAAGTGCTTGACTTGTACCAACATTTGGGGCATTCAGAAGTCCATGTCCAGCAGATGTCCATCTTTGGGGGCTGAGACTCTCAAAATAAGCTTGTGAGTATTTTTGAGCTCAAGCTTGTGGGTTGAAGGCATACTCCCCCTCAGCTCCAAAGATATCCCTTGCTGACACCATCCAGATCTTTCCAGAAAGAAAGGAAATTGGTAATATGCTCAGAGAAATTCTTCCCTTCAGAGACCTTGGGCTTACCAAAACTGGCATTACAGGATTCTCAGGAATCTGCTACTTATCCAAATCGAATCTAAAAAAAAGTATCAAAGAAAAATCAGAGGGGACAATCCTAACTTGTATACTATGAAACTCTGCCAAGAAAGCTGGGCCTGGAGATACCCAACTGGTGAAAGACACTAAAGCTAAATGTCACCATTACCTTCACCAAGATCTAGCCTATGCTTCCCCTAAAGGGGACTATCAAGATCCAACTAGCAGAATAAAGGAGCCTGCCAGAATCTACCACTTCCACATTGGTTCCATTTCTCTCCCATGTCACATCTAGCCAATGCTGCATCCTCACTGACCAAAGGGAGAAAAGAGCAACTTCCAGTATGCCAGATTTCTTAGCTGTATACCCCAAGAAGCTCCAGACCAGCCCTGTGACCAGACCCCTTCTTGCCAACAGGAAAGTCCATCTGGACTTGTGCTGGAGAAAAACCTAGAATGGCTTACTTTGCAAAGGTGGCAGCTGTTGCTGTTGCCTCTGCTACTGATTCCAGGAGAGGCCCACGCCTCCCAGACAAAGGAGCCCATTTTCCATATTTCATCTGCAAGTCCATTATGCTGAGCTAAGTGGCTTGGAATAAACACCCATCATTACCCTGCACTAAGCAATGTTTGTTAGCATAGAAGGTGACAGAAATCTATATCATGCCGATGCACTATTAATACTGCATTACACACAGGCTATGTGCTCCCCTTCACAGCTGGAAAACCAGCCTCGGCAGTTCCTCTGCCAGAAAAGGCAAGTTCCATGACTAATTGGCCCAGAAGAGGAGGAGAAGACAAGCCACTCGCTCGCCACTGATCCCAGCTTTAAAGAGATTGTCCACAGGCCTTATGTCTCTGGCTCTGTGATCTGTATGGAAGTTCTTGCCTCATGGGTTGATAGATTAGGGTGGAAGCATGTATCAAACAGTTGCCCCAAGGAAAGAGAGTGAGGCTGGGACCTCAGCACCATAGCTGAACAGGTGCAAGGAAGAATAAGTTCCCCACTCTAGCCCTAGGACCTGGCACTTATAAGGGTCCTGTGGATGTTTGTTGACTGATTAAAGAAATGAAGGAGAAAAGGGATTTGGAGGGAACAAAGAGAGATGGGGATTTTACCATCTCATTAGAGTGAGGGGCTAGGAAAATGCCAGGAGAGAGTTACCAGGTGAGCTGCAGAGGGTCTGTGATGGATCTAGGGAAAGAGGATGAAAGGATGACCACCAAGGAGGGACCAAAGTTTGAAAGCACATCCGTACTTCAAAGTGTAGAGACTCATGTAGAAGAATAGACTCAACATGGGAGTCGGCTTGAAAATGACATGGGGACAGAGAAGGCATTAGCAGGTTTTCAGGTCAAAGCAAAGAAGAACATGATCTAAGTACCTGATAAGGTGAGGGTTAATGGGGGCTCGAGGTCGGCACTCTAACGAGTTGTGTTTGAAAGGTGTTGAAGAACAACAGAAAAAAAGAAAGTTTTGTATGGTCAGACACATGCCTACACACGACACTCTTAAGAAAGACCCACAAGGGCCCGAAGATCCAGGGGCAGGAGCTGAGCAGTAGAGGCCAGCCTAAGATGAAATGGAAAGGATCTACCTTAGTGCAGCCATTTTGAAAGACAGTTTGGCAATTTCTTACAAAGCTAAACATATTCTTAACATAGGATCCAGCAATTCACATACCTAGGTAGTCACACAAGTAAGTTGAAAACTTATGTCCACACACACAAAAAAAACAAAACCTATATGTGAGTGTTTATGCAGCTTTATTCAAAATTGCCCCAAGTAGGAATCAACCAAGCTGTCTGATATGGATTGAGTTGTGTCTTCTTCAAAAAATGATGCTGAAGCCCTAATTCTCAGTGCCTTAGAATGTGAACTTATTTGGAAACAGGGTCACTGCATTAACTCATTAAATCAAGAGGTGGTCATAATGGAGTAGGTTGGGCTTCCTAATCCGAAATGCCTGGAGTTCTTCTGAGAAGACAGAGATGTGGAGACAAGATCAGAGTGACGTAGCTGCAAGCCAAGGAACACCAAAGATTGCTGGCCACACCAGGAAGAAGCAGGGAAGGATTCTCCCTAGAGGCTTCAGAGGAAGCATGACTCTGTTGACGCCCTGATTTCAGATTTAGAGCCTCTAGAGCTGTGAGACAACACATTTATGTCATTTGAAGCTGCCCTGTTTAGGGTATTTTGTTCTGGCAGCTGTAGGAAACTAATGTGACATCCCTCAGTAAGCGAATGGATAACAAGACATGGCACACCATTCAATGGAGAATCATTCAGTAGTAAAAGAAATAAGCCATAAAGGTTGTGAAAAGAAATGGAAGAGCCTTAGTGCATACTGCTCAGTGAAAGAAGCCGGTCGGAAAGACTATCTAGTGTGTGATTCCAACTACATGACATGCAAGAAAACACATCGTAAATTATGAAGACAAAAGATCATGGTGAACAGTTATGGGCAGTACGAGAAAAGGTGGGGTGCAGAGGATTTCTAGAGCAGTGAAATTATTCTGTGCAGTACAATATTGTGGATACACGCCATTACAAATAATCCAACACCAAGAGTCAACCCTACTGTAAACTCTGGACTTTGGTTAGCAAGTATGTCTCAGAGGTAGTTTGCCAGTTCTAAAAAGTGTAGCACACTAATCAAGATGTTACTAATAAGGAAAACTATGGTAGTGCGTGGGGACAGAAATGGAGTATAAAGGAACTCCACTCTCAGTTCAACTTATCTGTAAACTTAAATTTGTTCTAAGATAAAATATGACCTAACCACCAGGACCAGGTTTTTTCTTATCTTAAGCAACTATGGTCCCCTAGCACATTGATTCAGTGGAGAATTCAGAGAGTATAAGTCAGAACAAGGTGACCCAGCTTTGTGACTATAGGGACCTTCATTCAATCTTGAACACATTATGCAGAAACCATCTTTACCCTGGAAATGGGGAAAAGTCAATCTCCATAACACACACGTACACACACACACACACACACACACACACACACAGATGCATTTTTATTCCTCAAAAGGCTGCCTCCCTGAGTTCAAGAGTTCAAGAAGTGTGTGGGTATTGGCGGGGGGTGGGGGGGGCATGTGCAGAGGTTCTGAAATTCTAGGCAATATGATTTGATGGGAAAGAATGGATGCTGGGGTCAGTAGGTCTGGATTTATCTCTCAAGCTCTATCTTAAGAGCTATATAATCTGGAGCAAGACACTGAATCTCACAGAACCTCAGTTTCTTTATCTATAAAATAGGGGTAATAGGCCTCCCTCAAAGAGTCAATTAAAAATCATATAAGATAAAAAAAAAAAAACATGAAAGGCTAGTGCAGTGCTTGGATCAGAGAGGCTGTGGATCCAGGTCAGCAATCTTTCCTTTCTTTCTCTATGTATCTCTAGAAAGCCCAGGCCATGGAGCCATCTGTTAGTCAGCTTGCCCTTACTATTGCAAATACCTGAGATAGTCAATTTATGAAAAGTGTAATTCAGGCTCACAGTTTGAGAGGATCTAGTCCATGATCAGGCAAATTCATTGCCTGATTTTTGATCTCTAGTGGGAGTGCTGGATGTCAATGAACATGAACCCCTGTGGAGTAAAATCACTCACCTTATGACCAGGAAGCAAAAGAGAACAAAGAAAGGACCAGGGTCCCACAACCCCTTTCAACAGCATGTTGGGATGAAAGGAAAAATCATGTTGGGATGGGCCTAGCAAGGAGTCCCAAGAGGCTGGAAATGAAGCAGGTGTTAAAGGACAAATAGGGTGTAGAAAGGAAGAAAAGGGAGTGGGGACATGGTAATATGGAAGACAGAATGCCATTTCAAGATAGGGATTATACTAAGATAGCAGCTGGGGGTGTGGGATTGGTGATCTGGAAAGAGATGACAAAGGCCAGTGAATCATCAAAGGACAGGTAAAAGGTAAATGCACAATGCCCAAGGATGCAGGGGTGCAATTCTCATCCTGAGGAGCAGCTATGGTTGGTTATAAGCCCAAGAGGGTAGTGACCATGAGTGTCTTGTTCCCCATCATTTTCAGAGCCCAGAAAAAGATCCAATACAAACCCTCAACATGTATTGAATAGATGAAAGAAGAAGAATCAGCACAGTAGAAGTGAACCAAATGCTACCAAGGATGAGAACCTCAAAGAAACGTGGTCCAAGTCTGCAAAGAGATCAACATGGAGAGTAGGAGGCCCCTGGAAAACCGAACTAGGAGTGGAACTGCAGGTCAGAAAACCACAAGAGGTTCACAGCAAGCAGAAGTAGCCAATAGACCTAACCTCGGAGGGAGGGTAGAGAAGAAGCAGGCTGACCAGGATGGGGAGCTGATCCTGGGAAGGTGGAGGTACAGTGCCTGGGAATAAAGGTAGATGTCCTCACCTGAAGACAGAAGAAAGAAGGAAGAGAAGGGAGACACAGGTTACCTCCCCTCAATGGCTCAGGTTTCTCAACCAAGAGAATGGGTGTTAAGAAACAGAGAGCCTTATAGAAATCCAAGGAGCCCTCCAACTGCCCTATGGGAAAGAGCCAAAGCACAATTCCTAAGATGGTGGCCAGCCTTGTAGCCCTGCCCATAAACAACTACAATGCAGCCCAGAACTGTCACAAGGCTAACCAAGGCAACCAAGGGCCCAAGGTTGCTACACAAACTTCCCTTCTCTCCAGTGGCCCATCTGGACGGATCCCTTGGTGTGTCATTCTGTAGGACTCAGCCCCAAGTCTAGGACCCTCAGCTGGGTGGGAAGGAAAGCTGTGTCCATTTCCTGATGTATTTGAGAATCAGGGGGCTGTACATAAATAATGAGAGTGGCCTTATTTGGTTTATGCTTGGGCATACAAAGGCAAGTAGGTGCATCTTTATTCTGCTCTTTCAGAATTCCTGGAAAGCCTGAATAATTTTAGAATAAAGACAATGCCAACTGCAGAGCCATTGTTGGGAACACAGGTGAGGAAGGCAAGCATCTAATAAGGGATTGTACCAGGTGATCTCTAAACATCCCTGCAGCCTGACGTGATGACAAGTGCCATGGACCAGATTGAAGACAGATAGAAAGTGAGGAGCACAGAGAGGACAGACCAGCAACCTAATCACTGCTCACCATTCATGATAAATAGATGAGTGAAGAAAGAAGCTGCTTTGTGCTCAATCCAGAGCTGAGGAGATAGGAGAAACAAAGCCTGAAGTCAGTGAGCACCAAGTTCCCACAATTCCTCCCCATAGTATGCATTTTACAATGGGACAAGGGACTCAGATCTGGAGAGCTCAGGGATCCACAATCTGAGCGTTTTCCTCTTAATACCTCAATTCTTGTCCTCCTCCCAAGGAGTGACCCCAGCTTTGTCTGCAGCATTGCAAACGTTTCCTGCTCATTTTATGTGCCAAGGCACATGCGGCTTTAATTATCGATGGCAGTGTCTCATCGCACACAGGGATATGTCTCAGAGTCAGTTCCCTAGACCGGTGAAGCCTTGATAATCAGAGTCCTGCTGCGTCTCAGCCAGCAAATCTCCGTTGAGGGCTGGCCTGGGCATCCCCTGTCCCTGTCTGCGTAAGTCACCATGGATTAGCAGAGGGAGGATTGGCCAAATATAGTCACAACGCTCCTGCACAGTGTTTATCATGCCCCACATGCTACCTTAAAAATAATTAGAGTTGTCCACTGTCTACTGATAGGGCTGGATGTATTGGTGCCCTCAAAAGGGACCTGCCTCATATCAGAGGGTTTTGACACTCTGGAGCCATCGCATGGTTCTTCTTTGATAAGGCACTGCCTGCCCCCCCCCATCTTTGAAATCTCCATCAATAAACCTGCTTCTCCTCCATTTTCCCTGACCTCTTTCTGCTTACACAGAAGGATGTCTGGATCCCTCCAAAGGCCACTGTGAAGCACACACCCAGAGACCTCTAGAAGGAAAGCTCTTGCAGGTTTCCCTGGTGCCATGGCTCCTTGGCTGAATGCTGTGTCCTGACACTAAAGGACACTCACTGGATCCCACAGCTCTCTCCATGGCTCCCAAGTTACCACAGAGACAGTGACTTTGATGGTCCAAAGAGAACGTCCCTAAAATGTGCCAGATTCCTCCCATCTGGAAATTGTGCTGATAACCTGAAATGAGGAACTGCAGGGAGTAGAGATGACCCTGTGATCATACCCTGAACTGGAAATCCAGAGAGTTCATTAATGGGAATGCAGGTGATCATTATTCATAGATTCTGTGCTTATGAATTCCTGTACTCTTTAAAATTTATTTGCAATCCCAAAACCAGTATTTGAGGTGCTTTCACATGGGACATGCACAAAGTAGCAAAAAATTTGAGTTATGCTCTGTGCACATTTCCAGCTGAGGCTGACCAAGGCCACATCCTGCCTTCTTTAAAACAACGTATTTAAATTGGCAAATAAAGAATTTTATATATTTATCACTTTTGACACACTGTTTTGAAATTCTTATTTCAGTTTTCATGCTATAAACAAGTATCTTTTTTGTGGTCTCTTCCAGATCACATTTTTTATTTATTTATTTTTTTACTTTTTGAGTTTTTTTTTGTTTGTTAATTTTGTTCTTTAAGATAGCTGCCAGGCACAGTTCTGAAATACCCATCTCATGTTCCTAAACACAGGACGAGTCTCACAGAGGGATATGTGTGCTAGGTAAGTTTTGAACAGTCACGAATTATAGCTGTTGGTCATTGAGTTCAATGTTAATGAGTCCACAAAGCATCTTAAATAAGGTCTCTTTAAACAGAAACACACGTACAACACACTACGACAAGGTTATGTATTGACTGGCTGATAAAATGTGGCTCACAGGAACCTAACACTATGTCTCCCCTAGGAAAATGGTTCAGTGTTCTCTGATTCACTGTTTGCAGTGACTTTACAGAAAAGAACTACCTCAAATAATGAGAATCAACTGTATACTCAACAGGGCAATAGCTAAGTCTCTGTTCAAATATCAATGGCACCCTAGAAAACTCAGCCTCTACCCTAGGAGGAGCTAGGACCACGCTACCATCACAGAAGGGCTTTCCTCAGCCACTCCCAAGCCAAGTCAGGACTGAGTCTGATCTGAGACAAGAGCTTTAGCCAAAGCAGAACCACTCTTTGCACTGTTTCCCATTGCTTATCTGAAATACAGGTATCTTTCTTCCTTGCTTAACCCTGGTCCAGGTACCAGGTACCCTTCCTCTGACACTGACAGGGAGCCTCTGATAAACACTGAGGCAGATTCTGGAGGATACTCAATGTTGGGAGGCAAATGATAACCCTATGTTGACTCAAGCCTAGTCCCTCCCACTGTGGAGACTGTCTTACTAAAAATCAGAGCCAGAGAAATGGAAGCAAAAGCCAATGGGGTTTTCAAATGCCCATGCTGCTGCAGGAAGACCCAGTGGGAGCAACAAGGGTCCTGTGAGTTCAGAGTGTGATCCAGATACAGAGAGTTCAGCCCAGAGGATGAGCAAGAGCAGAATTCACCTCTTCTAGGCCTACCCTGGAACTGACTGACAAGAGAGCTCACTGTAGGCAGCCTAGGGCAGGAACCAGGATCTCACAGCCTCCCAGAACTTCAGAATTCCTATCCATAAGCTAAGGCCTAAACCTAGCTAATCACTTGGGTCCCTTCCAGCTCTCATGTGGTCACTGGTGTATCTGCTGTCCAGGGACCTCTGCATGCTCTCTTGAAGCAGTGGATCATTTCCTGGGGCTGGAACAGTGGGAAGGAAGGGATGTGCATTGGTGTTGCTGGATCCAGATTGGACTTGGAGACCCAGCAAGGGGAACACTGCTGGATGGAGGGACAAGACACTGAAGCTCTGGGGGTTAAGAGGGAACCTAGCAGGACTGAGGAGAAATGTAAAGAGAGGGGTTGGAATGAACAGGAGGTCAGAGATGAGGAGGAAGCGGGTAGCCTAAGTCTTCTGGTCTGTGATGGGGAGGTGAGGGTTCCTGGCACTTGGGCTGTGATCCAATTCTCAGAGAGTGAGCACTTCGGAACACTGGAGGGGCAGCGAGAGAGATGTTTCCATTCGAAGGTACTCACCACCCTTCATTCCTTTCCCCTCTCGTGGAGGCCCAGGTGGAGGCTCTGATGACCTCAGGGGCTGTTATGTGGACAGTCAGGTTTTGTGCCCTAGTTACATAGGCCAGGTCTACAGAGAAGACCAGCCTTATTTGTGCCTGTGGCCTTACTGGGAACACCATTCCCTAGCCAGGTGAAGAAAAGAGGGAGTCAGATCAGCCCGATAGCCCTCCCTTCCCCAGGGACTCTGCCCAATGGCATATCCTTGCCCAGACTATGTTTTAAGTTTGGAGACAAACAGGGTAGGTCTATTAGAGGGACACTGGCAGGTAGCAGGTCATCTCAGAAGGTTCCAGAACCCCAGCTATATGGTCTGTTGCCACACCCCCCTTCCCTCCCAAGAAGGGACAGAATTCCATCTCAGTACTTACACGTGTCTGGCTTGTGGCAGTTGTGTCCCTGACGGAAGTACTGAGGGTTCTCAATGACTGGAATGCGGGTCATGCCAATGACCACGGTGTCAGGCCCAGCGTCCAGCGATGAGGGTGTGGTGATGCCGTGGTTGATGTGGTGCAGTGGGCTGGCAGAGTCCTCTTCACCACTGATGACAGCCACGGGACCTGCTCATACCACAAGAGACATGGCAGCCTGGTGAGGCACACCCAGTCACTCTCCGCCCTGCCCACCAGCCCTTCACCATTTCTCCCACTATGGTCTCCACAGGAGCAAAACCTGTTAGGAAAGTACTCCCTGGAAGTGTGGAATTCTGAATTGAGAGAACCCTACCCAAATTCTCTTAAGAATTAGCCATCCATTAACCATGGAAATAGCTTCAAAATAAAAGTGTAAAATGACCGTAACTAAAATTATTTTCACTTCCTCCCAATTCCAAATTAGTTCAAAATAATACAAGTTTAAAATAAGTTTCTTTGCTAATATAGCAATAATAGGATTTTAAAAAAATGATCTTGCAGTAGTTTGTAGCCTGCCCCTCCTTCACTCAGGAGCTTTAAAAACTAACAATGCTGGGTTCTGCCCCAAGAGGTTCTGATTCAGTTGGTCTGGGGATGTGACCTGGTGTCATGATTGTAAAAGTACTTCAGGTAATTCCCATATAAAGCAAGAATTGAGAACCTGATTAAAGGGTCAGAAGCCCACTGGAATGTGATGGGCTTCCCCAGTCTGTGCAACAAACCTCCCTCATTCACAGGCAGAGACCAGCGTGGGCCTGGGTCTAACATGAGTCAGGTTTCACAGTGATAAGAGGGACACTGCTATTAGCCTCCTGGGAGCTGGCTCAGCTATCCCCCTCTTAAAAGATTCATGTTGCCCCAATGGCTTCAAAGAATGGCATTTGCATCCCCACCAATCCTAGCTCTGCCATTTTGTAACCCAAAGAAGAAACCCAGTGAATAAGGTTTACTCAAAAGTGCAAGTTGACAAAGATAATTAACACAGCAGTCTTGGCAGAACAATGATTCTTTTTTGTGGTGTGATTCTCCCATACATACAAATAAAACTCCTGTAAAGGGAATTAGCTGTGACTGTTTGTGGCTTCATACGACTGGCGTTTTAAATGGCTGCTTTGCTAGATGCTGGGTCCCTCGACAAAGTGCCTGCTGTGATTTGGTTTTGCGGCTTGAACAATATTTCCACTGCAGAAATCCATTACATCTTACTGAAGTTTATGGAGAGAATATTTCCCATCAAACAGCGAGGTGAAGCGCCAATGAGGCAGAACTAAATGGAAGACTGGTAAATGCAAACCGAGACCCTGAATTCCACTCCGTCAGCACAGACAGGCTTATTCCAATCCATGACAAATGGCTGACTGTGTTTGGAGACCATGTGAAAAAGTAGCAACGAGTGGCTGCCCAAATACTCGTGGTAATCACTCGCCTTGCAAAGAGAAGCCAGTTCCGAAAAACACCTTGTAAACTTTGCAAGAAAACTTCATAGTGACTTCCAGTGAAAGAGGGAAAACTAACACTGGTCTTTATTTGCTTTCCCTTGCCATTAACATATAAAGGAGTACAAGAAATGTTTGTGCACAAAGAGAAAAGAGGAATAGAGGTGACAAGCTGAAAAGAACTTTCATCCTCGCAACTGCAGAGGATGAAAAGTCAAAGGACAGTGACTTAGAAGAAGGGAACACTCATGGAACTACAGGGGAAGTCACTTTTGCTGGGCAGGCTTGGTTCTTTTTTTTTTTTTTAATATTTTTCAGTTGTCAATGGACCTTTATTTTATTTATTTATATGCAGTGCTGAGAATCAAACCCAGTGCCTCATACATGCTAGGCAAGTGTTCTGCCACTGAGCCACAACCCCAACCCAGGCTTGATTCTTAAAGGGACAGGAGAGTCAAGAAGGCTGGAATTTATTCCTAAAGAAACTGAATCCAGAAGACTCAGGGAGACCTCAGATGAAACACAAAGTGAGCCTCTATTTTCTCCTGTTCCCCCCAAAATGGAAACTGTATATGGCCCAGCCTACCAATCCCAATCTCAAATGCAGCAGAGTACAGAATGCTTCTCTAAAGAAAGTCTCAAGGAAGATCCCCACAGCTGGACGCAGTGGCACACATCCCAGCAACTCTGGAGCCTGAGAGGAGGATTGTAAATTTGAGGCCAGCCTCAGCAACTTAAGGAGGCCCTAAGCAACTTAGCAAGATCCAGTCTCAAAATAAAAAAATAAAAAGGGTTGAGGATGTGGCTCGGTGGTTAAACCTCCCTGAATTAAATCTTGGGGGCAAGGAGGAGAAGGAGGAGACACACACATATTGACATTTTTGGATTGCTCAATGAAAAGTCAAGCTCACTCTGACCATGTCACGGTGAGGCCTGCCAGAGGATACAGTCCCCACTCCATGTACACAAGGCAGGTTCTTATTAGCTTTCTAGTGCTCAGTTCCTAAATATGAAGACACAGTGCAGGATCAACAGGTATTTCAGCAAAGCTTCAGCATGAAAGAGAACAAGACAAGCATCTGCAGAGACCTTCAGGAGCAGAGGACTTAAAAAATATATACTAATATCCTCTGACAGGCAAATGAAGACACTGCACCTGTAAAACAAGGCAGCTCTTAAAATGTGAACAATTAGATGTTAGGAAAGAATCCTCGGGAATTATGATCACAGCAATTTAAAAGTCAAAGAGAGTGGATAAGTCAAGAAAATCTTCCAGAGAACTAGAGAGGAAAGAGGTATAAACAGGAAAGAAAAGAAAATTAACATTCCATATAGAAATCACACATATGATTAAATGGAGTTCCAGGGATAGGGGAGAGAATATGAATAGAAAATAAGGAAGGGAGAATGAGAAACTTATGGAAATTTCCCCAACTTACCTACCCAGTTCCCAGCACAATTAATACATGTGCATGAGTGCACGCTCTCACTCACACACATCAGGAAACAAAATTCCAAAATGCCAGAACAATGGGGATAAAGAGAAGATATTCAGCATTTCTAGGAGGGAAGGACAGGTCACATTTATGGGAACAGCAGTCAGATTGATATTAGACTGCCAAAAAGAACAGCTCCGAAAGGCCAAGGAATTCTCCCTAACGATACTACTAATGTTTCTGTAATAAGTAACTCCTTCAAAATTTCAATTAGACGATTATTCAACTTGAAATTCTACACACATGGCACACGCAGGTCTTCGTGCACGTGCACAGGTGCGCACGCATGCGCGCGCACACACAATTTAGGTATGAAATGTCCCCCAAAGGCTCATGTGTTGTTGATGTGGTGCTCAATGCAACAACATTTAGAAGGGGGGCTTGAGGAAGTGACTGGAATATGAGGGCTCCACAATCATCAGTGCATGGATCCATTCATGGTTCATAATTGAACAGACTCTTAGGAAGTGGTAGAAGCTGTAGGAGGTGGAATTGGGGTGGAGGAAGTAGGTCACTTGGGGTGTGCCCTTAAAGCATATCTCTTGTCCCCATCTCTCTCTTTCTCTCCTTCCTGGCTGTCACAAAGTGAGCAGCTTTCCTCCACCACATTCTTTCACCATGGTATTTCGGCCTTGCTATGTATCAAAAAGCAACCAAGTCAGCTGGCCAGGGACTGAAACTTCTGAAGCTGTGGGCCTCCTTCAAGTTTCCTTTTCCTTTTTTTTTCCAGGCATTTTTATTACAGCAATGAAACCTCACACAATATATATACATATATGAATATGCACATGTGCACACACACATGGTAAGGGCAACAGAAAGGTATTTTCAAATATGTAAAAATTTACATCACTTGTCTCCTTTCTTAGGAAGTATCAGGAGGAAGGACTCCAGCAAAACAAAGGGGAAAACAGAAAAAAAAAAATAGTGGGGTAGCCATCTCAGGTCACAGGCCTGTAGAAAGGAGGTGTCTCAGGGGACAGGAAAAAGAACACAGCAGCAAAGGCAAGATTCAGGCCAGGCAGTCTTACTCCATAACTCACAGTCTGTACTACAGTCATGAGCACTTGCTTTATCATACTTGTTGACCATTGACTGCAAGAAGACAGAAAGACCAAGCAATAGGAGGCACACTCCTCCCCACCATTTTCTGTCCTCAGCATCATGGGACAAGGGTTGGTTCAGTGACATGAAGAAAGGACATAGAATAGGAAGATGTGACACTGGGACTTCAACCCTGGGGAGATGCTATTTCTTCAAATCAGCTCTCACACAGTCCATGGAGAATGGTCAACAAAAATTTCCAAGAGCCCGGGATCTAAAACAGTCAGCATTTCCTTTACATTATTCTAGATTTTGAAAGGGGCAGGGATATAACTGCAGGAGAAGGGTCCTGCCTCAGGCTCACAAGTCATGAGAAGGAATGAGAGCAATCCCACAATGGCAGAGGAAAATGTCATATTATGGTGAAATGAGTTAGTTGAAAAAATCATGATCATCATGGTGATTTTATTATTGAGTTATTACAGTATTGGGTTCATAAATGTAGCTTCTTTAATCTTATAATGCCTTTGTGAGGTCAGTACCATTTACTGAACCCAATTTAAACATGGGACCATTGAGGCACATTGCAGCAGCCTGCCCCAGGACTTATGCCTAGCAAAGGAGTATTGTTATGGTTTAGATGTAAGGTGCCCCCCCCCCAAAAGCTCACGTGTAAGCAATGCAAGAATTTTCCAAGATGAAATTTATGTTATGAGAGGTGTAACCTAACTGGGGCATTAATCAACAGAAATTGAGCCTTTGGGGTATATATTTTGTCCCTGGTGAGCACAGCTCTCTTTGCTTCCTGTTGACCATGTCCTGAACTGCCTTACTGTGCCACACCCTTCCACCATGATGTCCCTCACCTCCAACCCAGAGCAATGGAGTTGGCCATCTATGGACTGAGACAACTGAAATCATGAGCCAAAAGAAACCTTTCTTCCTCTAATTGTTCTTTTCAGATATTTTGGCCACAGTGATGAAAAAGTTGACAAAAACAAGTGGTGACATAGAATTCAAACTCACAGCCTGGTCCCAGAGCCTGTGCTCACAGCCATCACCCCTCACCACTTGCCCAGAGGTGCAAACTGTGAGAGAAAGCATTTGTTCAAAGAAACACTTGGTCAATTCTGGAGTGTCATCCTGCCCATGAGCAGCTGCCTTCAATAGCAGGTCCCCAAGACTCTTTTTAAAGATGTTCGTGTTGATCCTTGAGAATTGGAACGGGGCTGAGTACCCTCATTAAACTCACCCAGATATGTTACAGATAATTTGTCCACTTGTCCCCTCCCCAGCTCTACTGAGCATTCTTATTCAACTACATCCACACCGAAAAGAGCACATGGCCAACAGACCACTGTCCAATCTCCAAGGTCCTCTCAGTCACCTCTGCTCTTCCATGAACTGCACTCCTTTAAATAAAAGTCAATAAAGAGTACACAGATCAAGCACTTCAAAGGATGTGAAAGGAGACCCTGCAGCTGGTCCCTGCCTGCCTGTGTGTGAGCCCAGCAGTGTTCCTCTAAGGAGCTATAGCTGGCATTGGGGCACAGTCCCTGGTTTTTAGAGTCCCTGGGCCTGGGCATAAAAAGCCAGTCTCAGTTTCAGCAATCATAGCAAATGGCCCATTCTGTGCAGAATATTGGTATTGGTATTGCATGTGTTGGGGCAGGGTCTCCATGGGAAGTCTCTGACCTTCCATTCTATTTTGCTGAGAACCTAAAACTGCTCTAAAAATGAAGTCTAAGAAAATAAAATTAAGTAAATGTTTTTTTAAAAAATCCAATCTCCCATCCTATACATACACACATTTCCACACATCCCTTAGGTTGATTGAGGTTAGGAACTATTAACAGAGAAAGCAGGATTTCACTCTAGGAACCAAATCCCCTTTCCTGCTCTGATCAGATCTCATGCCACTTACCTCAGGCAAAATCCGAGACCTGGGGAACCTCTGGGAAGAAGCATTTCTTCTCACTTTAATAATCACAGCAAAGAATATTTTAAGATACCCAAAAGAGGACAAGTAATAGGAGGGGAATGGGGAAACACTACTGGGAGCCTGTCTCTATTTTCTTGGTGCTGCCAAGGTCTAAGGCAGGTCAGGAAAAGGAGCCAAGGTTGTTCTCTTCTGAGCTCTCCACACGCAGACTGCCTAGCACCTTGTGAATGGCCACGCTGCTGTTGCTAATTCATTCCTAATTACACAATTACTTTGTTATGCAGCATTAATATACAAAAAGAAAGTGAAACATCCTTGGAGTCTTCTGGTAAGTTCAAGCTTTTGAGAGAACCCCCTCCAGGGAATATAGTTCTGCTCAGATGCTCACATCACATTTTCCTTCTCCAAAATTGCTATCTGCTTTCTTCTTCTTCTTCTTTCTTCCTCTTCCTCTTCCTCTTCCTCTTCCTCTTCCTCTCCTCCCCCTCCCCCTCCCCCTCCCCCTCCTCCTCTTCCTCCTCCTCCTCCTCCTTCTTCTTCTTCTTCTTCTTCAGACCTGTGATGGGTCTTACTACTCCAACCATACTATAATAGAACTATTGTATTGCTGGGGAAACAGGCATCTTGCCCAGCAGGATGGTCTACATGGTCTTTCCAGAATTCTTCGCCTTCCAGAGGGAAAAATAAAGAGGAGTTGTGGAGTGGGGAATGACTCGGATTTCATTAGAGGTTGATTCCATGATGGAATTTAGGTTCCCAGAGAAACAAAACAGCTCTGATAACAAACTAGAAAGAGAACTCATTGCAATCGAGTGAGCTCCACCCTGGCAGGCTGAGCCTCTGTCAATTCAGGGGAGGGATGGGCTGTAAGTCACCAGGAAGTCCTGCAGGTTCAAGACTACTCTGCAGAGGTCTCCAGTGACTCCAGGGAAACTTTCTCACAGGGTCCACAAAAGGAGAGTGGAGGATGGGGTGAGTGACACAAAATGAAGAAGGAAAAGTGTCAGGTTCACAAGAAAGGCAGCAACTTCTCAAGTCCCACTCCCCATTTCAGATCAGGGAAGGACTTCCTAAGAATCTCTATCTTAATCCCATGTCTCTAAGATCCCCTCCATTCCACCAACTCTCTAACTTACAGAGCACTGACAATTCTCAGAAATTTGGCCCTAAGATGGTAAATTAGTACAACCACCATGGAAATCAGAAGGTTCCTCAAAAGACTAGGGATACAACCACCACGTGACACAGCTATCCCAGTCCTCGATATTTATCCTAAAGAATTAAGTCAGCATAGTATGGATACCTGCATACCCATGGTTATAGCAGCACAATTCCCAATAGACAAATTATGGAACTAGGCTAGTTGTCCATTAATGGATAAACAGATAAAGAAAATGTGATATATATGCACAATGGAGTTTTATTCAGTCATAAAAAAGGATGAAATTATGGCATTTGCAGGAAAATGGATGAACCTGGAAAGCATTATGCAAAGTGAAATAAGCCAAACTCACAAGGTTGAGGGTTGTACTTTTTCTCTCATATGTGGAAGCTAGAGAGAAAAAAGGAAAATAAATATGTGGGGGGGGAATTTCCTGAAAATAGATGGGAGAACAGTAGAAGGGTGGAAAGGGACAGGGAGGGGCGGTTGGAGAGAAAGGGGAGTTACTAAGGAATAAAAATGACCAAATTGTGTTGTTATATTCTGTGCGTGTATCAATGTGTATCAATGAATTCCACTGTTATGCATAACTATAATGCAACAACAAGAACTTACAAAATTTTACACCAAAAATACAAAGAACCCAATCAATAAATGGGCCAAGGAACTGGACAGACACTTTACAGAAGAAGATTTACAGGTGATTAATAAATATATGAAAAAGTGTTCAACATCTCTAGTAATTAGAGAAATTCAATTAAACAACTCTAAGATTTGCCTTACTCCAATTAGAATGGCTATTATCAAGAACACAAACAATAATAGATGTTGGTAAGGATGTGGGGAAAAAGGCACACTTTTACATTGCTGATAGAGTTGTAAATTGGTGCAGCCACTCTGGAAAGCAGTGTGGAGAATCCTCAGAAAACTTGGAATGGACCCACCTTTTGACCCAGTTATCCCACTCCTCAGTTTACACCCAAAGACTTAAAATTAGCATACTATAGTAACACAGTCACATCAATATTTATAGAAGCTCAATTCAAAATACCTAGATTGTGGAACCAACCTAGATGCCCTTTGACAGATGAATTAATAAAGAAAATGTGGTATATATACACATTTTAATATATATACACATTTAATAATATATGGAATATTATTCAGCTATAAAGAAGTATAATATTATGGCATTTGAGGATAAAGAGATGGAATTGGAGAATACCATGCCAAGTGAAATAAGCCAATCCCAAAAAACCAAAGACCAAATGTTTTCCCTGATAAGTGGATGATGATATATAATGGGGTGGGGGTTGGGGGGTGAGAGAAGAATGGAGGAACTTTAGATTACATAGAGGGAACTGAAAGGGAGGGGGTATGAAAATGGTGGAATGAGACAGACATCACTACCCTATGTACATGTATGATTACACAAATGGTATGAATCTACATCATGCACAACCATAGAAACAAAAGTTGTACCCCATTGTGTACAATGAATCAAAATGCAATATGTAAAAATAAAAAAGATAATTAAAATAAAATAAAATAGTGATTTGAAAACAACAACAACAAAAGAAAATCTCATGAACAACAAGAAAAAGGAAAAAGGGAAGGAAGAAAAGATACGTGGTTCCAAGAAAATCCAGTTACTGGTCAGTTCTATGGAATTTGCCCAGCCAATATGTAGAAGTGACTCTTCTCCAAATACCAAAGGGACATCTTGAATCCTCCAAGATGCTGGGATCTATGTGATTTATAACAAAAGGAAAGGGGGAGGAAAAAAATGAAGTAACATTTATTAAACACCTACTGTATGCCAGACATTTTGCTGGGCATTTTGTTCTGATCTCATTTGATCCTCGAAAACTATTATTATTCTCATTTGATCAACATGAAAACTAATCCTCCAATTAGTTTAATTCATCTCCAAAAAAATCACTTAGCCAGGGAGTGATGGAACCTGTATCTAAAGCCACGTTTGCCTACAAAGTTTTCCCTCTTCCCATCACATTACCCATGTTCTCCACAGTATGACTGATACCAAATGGTTTAGACAAACAGAGCTAGGTGTGAACATATGGGCCTATATAAAGAAGATGAAACATCTGACCCAATGCTCCTAATGATAGATTGCCAGAGATTTTCAAGATTGGACCAACGTATGTAAGATAACTTTTGGCGGTCAAGTCCAAAATCTATAGCTGAGTTATAAAACCCTGGAGTGAGACTCACTCCTACCTTTATCCTTACACTTCCTTCCAAAGAGGGGTTGGAAGGACAATCTCACCTCCCGATTCAGAAAACTCTTTTAGGAACTGTATTCATCATGATAGTTTTTCACCACATTTCCAGGCACCAGGGAGAACTATAATTTTCTGCAACCTCCAAAGATAGGCAAAATCCTCTCTCTTTCTCTGGAATGAGAAGTGAGTAGAAATAAGGATGCATCTCTTCCATATGGAAGTTTTAGGACCCAGGATGTCACATTTATCTTTTCCTGTGCTGGCATTTGTAGAAGGTTGAGGCAAAGCCCCAGTCTACCAGTCACAGTCTTCAAGTGAGTCCAACTGACAGCAGAGGACCCCAGTCAAAATGTGGTGCAAGATACAGCTTTGTTGTTTTAAACCATGGAGATAGGTGAGGTGCTGTCAATCACATCTCCATATTTAACAACATTACTTTCATCTTTTCATTTAGACAGTTGCATGCTTTACACCATCTTCAACAAATCCCTAAAGAAGCACTTTGTGCAAAAGATGGGTGTGTTGTTCCTAAGGATGCAATTCATCTTAAACTACCTCCTCCACTCTCTCTTCTAAAGTTGAGCTGCAATTTTCAGTTCTACATGGAGTCAAACCATGACCACCTAGACATGACTTGGGAAGTAAAAAAAAACAAGATTGGATGGATCTCATGCTTTTTTAATGTGTCAGAATGAAGCAAACAAGCCAACCTTTGGATTAAGAAAATGAGTTTTTAAAAACCTCAACCTTTTCCAACTGATAAAAATCAAACATTGACATGTCCCTGGTGGGCAAGAGCTTCACATCAACAATCTGGGAACAGGAACTCATAAAACTGAGTAAGTGAAAGCACAACAAACACAATTAAAAATCCAGCCATGCTCAGAGAGGGATTCCATTTACTGTCTCATAAAAAGATCCTGGTCCTCAGAGGCAAACAAAAGAAAATCAATTTCTTAATTTTTATTGGCAGATATGGGACAGAAGCCAAGTGAACATGGGCTGTTGCTCAAGAGCATTCCTGGGGACAAGTCACCATCTTCAGCCCCTGGACCAGCTTCCTCTGGGCTCTCCCTCCCTGCTTCCTCCAGCTTCCAGACAGACACTGCCCATTGTGACTTCTCAGGCACAAGAGGTCCTGCAGGCTGCCCAACAAGACATGCCCTCCTCAGGGGTTAAGTCCTCCCTGAATCATTTCCCAAAAAATAAGTGTTATTCTTTGGCTTGAATCCCCTCCCCGCCTGTTCCAGGAACCAAAGGCATTGTTCATGCCTCATAGCCTTCATGGCTTAGAGGTATCGCTTGCTGACTGAAAAAGATGTGCTGATCAACCAGCCTGAGAATACACTCTTAAGGAAAGAGAAGGCAGGACAAATGGGGTATTCTGAATACTTGGCTTCCCTTATCTCACTTAATCATCATGACAACCCTAGGGGTGGATCCTATTATCCCCTGTGATCCCTGTGATGCAGTCGAGGAAATTGAAGCTCAAGGTTTTATAGTTTGCCCAAGGTAACAGAGTTAATACATAGTAGAGACCTACCGCTATCTGACATCAAAAACTGGGCTTATCCCACTGCCCTGTGCTGCACAGTCTTCTAGCATTGTGCTTCTGACAAGAGGACAGGTATGAGAGGTCAGCCAGTCTCCTTCCCAACCCAATCTTTACATCCTTACATTCATTTGCAAGGGGTCTCATTTAGGAAAGAAGTTCATGAGATTTTCAGGAAACCGTAGACCCACAAATTATGGCACCAGGTTGTAGCTGTCAAGGACAACAGAAAGTCCACAGGAAGATGCATGGTTGGCAGCATGGGGGCTCAGAATGAGGACGAATGCATGCAGCCTGGAGGAAAGACAACCCATGAGCAGCCTTCTCCAAAGACTCCATGTGTAGGTGGTATTTCAGAACATCCCAAGTGTTTTAGCTTTTTTATTGCCGTGACCAAAAGACTTGACAAGAACAACTAGAGGAGGAAAAATTTATTTTGGGTCAGTTTCAGAGATTCAGTCCATGGTCAGTTGACTCCATAGCCCCAAGTTAGACAGAACATCATGGTGGAAGGGCATGGTGGAGGGAAGCTGCTCAGCTCATGGCAGCCAGGAGGCAAAGAAAGAGTTCCACGCACCAGGGACAAAATGTAACCCCCAAAGACATAGCCACAGTGAACCACCTCCTCCATCCACACCCTACTTGCCTACAGTCAGCTCCCAGTTACTCTACATTGGTGAATTAATCCACTGATTCGGTTACAATTCTCATGATTTAATCATTTTACCTCTGAACATGCTTGCATTGTCTCACACATGAGCTTTTAGGGAAATACCACATATCCAAACACTAATACCAGGCATCAATAGGAAGTAAATCATTCCCTTCTGGTTGCATATATAAGAAGGCTGAAATACAAAATGCTCATTTTCTTTGTCCAAGGCCCTTCAAGTCTCAACATTTATAATTTCAGATCTAGCCACAGTGTATGGTCCAAGTTGTGCCAAAATAGAAGTATTTATTTCTCCTAAAGGTTTACCTGTAATTTGCACCTCAATGGGAAATAGAAGGAAATGTCACTGGAGTTCATGATATAGTAGGTGCGTTCATGCTGCGGCAAGGGCTGCCATATTGGATCCTTGATGTCCCCAGGCCCTTCAACCCTCCCTCATGCCACGTTTAACACTAAGTAAACTATATTACATTTTGATAATGTAGAGAATGAGAGCCCAGGTTTCTGAGCGCTAAGCACAAGTGGAAGTATCTAAAATCCCCCTGGTGGATGCCAGATGGTTTCAACATGAAGTTCTTTTGCTGTTGTGGTGGTGGTGATGCTGGGGATTGAATTTGGGGCCTCACGCATGCTAGGCAAGTGTTCTACCACTAAGCTACATCCTCAGTCCTCAACACGAAGTTCTTTTAAGTTAAAGCAAGCCATGATTAGTTAGATGAGATGGAGAGGACTGAGGCTGAAGAGAAGAAAACCCTTCTCAGGAGGAACCTGCAGTCCTACAGGCACCAGCTTGTATATGGAATTCCAGTTAGAAAGTCACCCACAGCTGCAGAAGCCTCACATGTTGTCCGAGTATGCCGGATATGTTGGGGAAAACTCTTTTCACAGTATTTCTAGGCTCATGTGGAATGATACTAGGACATATGACCACCTATAACAAACCTAAGTTTCTTCTCCAGAATGATGGCCTTAAACATTCTTGCAACAAATCACAAAAATAATAGTTAATGCTTGCTGAGCACTTATTGAGTATCTGGCACTCTACTGGGTTTTATGTACATGTGATCTCATCCAATATTCATAGTGACTCAGCTAGGAGTGGCCCATAAACAGAATCAGGGAAGTTAAGCAATCTGCCCAAGGTCACACAGCTAGTAAATGACAGCATCATGATTCTAACTGAAGCTGTAGGACTCCAGAGTCTATATTCTTAAATTTGCCCCTACATGCTTCATTGTACATAATTATAGTGCCTCAATGTGAGGTCCAGAATGAAATCACTTTTGAACTACAATGCCCCTAAATGTAAGATGATGAAATAAGGCCTGAAGTTTTAGTTGGAGAAAAATCACGGATGTCCAATGGCTACTTCCAGGCCATTCTGAGAGAGTAAGCTCATTCCCAAACCCTGAGATCCTGAGCATTCATACAAGGATACCCTGGGCACAGACTGCATCACCTCACATCAAACAAAAAATTATTTTTCCCTTTATAAAAATAAATTCTTAACGAGTAGACATGAGTCTCCCAGGAAACTCAAATGGGGGAGGGTAACAAGAGTTAAAGATCACAGAGCCTTATAGGATGGAAGACCTTCATGCCTATCATCTGGCAGCAGTGGAAACCCTCAGATCTGTAAGCACATCATTGCTCACAAGTTCCTTTCCTGCCCAGGAACTTAATCCACCACAAGAGATATTCAAAAGAGGAACTAACTTCCCCACTTGATATATGAGAAAACTGAGACTCAGTTGTTAAAGTAAACTCTTACACCTTCAGGGGAAATCAGCTCTTCTGGCTCCTAGTCTGGTATTCTTTTGAGCACACATCAAATTTTCTCTAGAAAAATTAAGGATGACCTTGCTTCCCAAAATCCCACCTAGGTGATAATACCCAAGTTAGCATTTCTGGGAGCTCCAAGGACTCCCCACAAAATGGGTCTTTGTAGATGCTTAGAGATTTCACGACTTTGATTATGAATCTCCTTCCCAAGATTAAAAACTCAGGGGTGACTTATAAGCTGTGGGGCACACACAAGAAAAGAACACACCATAAACCCAGACAAAGGGGAAATGTGCCTCATAAAACCTATGCAAGGCCAAAGTTGGCCCTATGAATATCCAACTATCCCACAAATCACAGACTCTGGTGCCATAATTTCTCCATAGCCCCCTGGACAAGGAAATAGAGTTTTCTGTTGGTTCCCACAGAGTTCAAGGCCTGGGAAGTACTTCTGCTGAGGGCTGCGAGTGCCTGAAACTGTACACTCACTCATGTAGCCCTACCTTGCAGGTGTGAGTTACCTTTACAGGTGCTTCCTGACCACTCTGTGGCCTCTCATCTGTGGCTCACTGGACCAGGTGCTGGCACCTGCACATCATGGTCAGCACATTCCCAGACCCAGGTACTTGTCAAGCACTGTGTTGTTTCCAACCAAGATGGTACATCTGGGTCTCAGGACCTGAAGTAGGAGCCCTCCACCCTGTGTCCATGGCAAGGATATTTCTTTGAACAAGGCACAAAGCAGTCCTCTGACATTTTACTTGTGGAAGTTAGGCCATAGGCAATATTATGATTTCCATCAGAAACACTGCAATTTTAGAAAATGTGAGGAAATAACTTCTACATTTGCACGTTTCTTGTTCTGTGGTCAACGCTGGCCCTTCTCCTTGTTCATCCTAATTCAAGCTCCTCGGTTGGTCTTGGAAGTCTCTAGATCATAAACACTTAAAGGGCAAGAAACTCTATTTTTTTTTTTTTTTTGAGCCCCTAATAAAGTTCCTTTAATAGAGCAAGAAATTAAAAACTACGCACAGTTCAAGTGCTATGCCAAATATACATGTGTTCACTTCTAGGGTTGCTGTTAACAAAATACCACAAACTGGGCAGCTTCAAACAACAGAAAATTGTTTTCTCAAGGTTCTGGAGATTAAAGTCTACAATCAAGGGGTCAGCAGGGCCGTGCTCCTTCGGAGACTCCTGAGAGACTCCCTCCAGGCCTAGCTTTCCTTGGCATCTGGCAATCTTGGCATCCCATTTTGTGATCACCCAGCCTTCCGTTCTCATCACATGGCATCTTCCCCTCTCTGTGTGTCTGTTTCGGAGTCTCCTCTCCTTATATAAGGCCACCAGTCCCATTAGATTAAGGCCCACCCTACTCTAGTATTACCTTAATGTATATCTTAATTCTATCTACAAAGACTTATTTCCAAATAAGGTCCTTTTTTAGTGTGTGTGATACTGGGATTGAACCCTGGGGCACTATACCACTCAGCTACATTCTCAGAGGTTTTTTTGTTGTTGTTGTTTATTTGTTTGTTTTGTTTGGCTTTGCTAAGGCAGGGTCTCACTAAGTTGCAGAGGTTGGCCTCAATCTTGCAATCCCCCTGCCTCCACCCTCAGAGTCACTGGGATTACAGGTGTGCACCACTGCAACCTGCTCAATTTATCTTTCGGCAGGACATAATTCAACCCCCAACGTGACATCCTCCATTTATGTAACTTCAGCCTGTAAGTCTAAGCAGCAGTGGCAGACACGGGGTACGAAACAGTACCAGAATGAAGAAGAGAAGGGAGAGGAGCCTGAGGCTGCGGGGTAAGTAGGGAATTCGCTCTGCAGTCATTTAGCTCCCAGGGGCAGCGACAGCAACATGTCGACTTCAGAATCCTTGAGAGTGGATTCTGTGAGCATTATGGTCCAAGATTCACTCCATACCTTCCAGATTGGCCATTCCAGCTCATGTGCTCACCTAATACTGTGTGGTGTGCGGGGCCCTGAGCTTGAAACTAGGGAGAAGGAAGGAAAAGACCCAACCCCAACCCTAACGAGGCCCCAGGTCTACAGGCAGGACCCACCAAAAACCAACAGAGATATCACCTGCAATGAGGACCACGTTACAGGTGTGCCAGGCTCGGTGAGGCAACACCTGAGAGGCACTAGCTTTGAGCTCCACCTGTTTACACCTTCATCCCTGCAAAGCAGTGCTTGCCCAACCCGAAGGCCTTGCCTTGCCTTGCCTCCTGCCCCCAGAGACTATTTCCACTTCCTCAGGGTCTGTCACCTTAGAGCCTCCTTGAACATTGGCTGCTGCCTCTTCTCCCCACACACCTGGACAGCCGTTGGGCAAGGACCTTCGTAGCCTCTGTTAATCTCTTGGCTCACTCATCCCTTCCACAGACACGCTGTAAAAATGATATAAGCATTTCATTCAAACAGTGCTGCAGCAGGAATGGCGAGGGGACAGAAAGGTCGATTGATTTCCAGCATGTGAAGGTATGAACACAACACCAAAATCAATCGAAATAGCACCGTATCAGCCCTGTGATCTCTTCCCCACATGGCGCACTTTATATACTGAAGTACCTGCTCCTGTTTACACAGCTGCCCCCAGCTCTCCTCTTGCAGCTCCACTAGCCGGGCCAATACCCATAATGCTATGTACTCTAGGAATCCCCCTTAGTGGCACAGGGCAAGGCAACCATGTCACATGCCTGTCTACTACCAGACCCTAATAAACATGCCAGAAACCTCATGTGGTATGCTTACATATATGTGCTTCTGAGCAGAATGCCTATGAACTCCCACAATAATTAACCCCAGCTCACTAAACTCATGTGTATGTAGACTTACTGGTCTGTGTTTCTTTATCATCTCATCCCTTCCTATACCTCACCAGACAAAATATTTTCAAAGGCAATGTATATAATACCTTCAAGGATATTAGACATTTGAACTAAGTACAATTGTCCCCTCTTTATCCTTGAGGGATACATTTCAAGATCCCAGAGGATGCCTGAAACCATGGATAGTACTGAATACAAGCACTGCAATGCCTTGGCACTCGATCTCATAACCAAGATGGCTGCTAAGTTACTAACAGGTGGGTAATGTATACAACTCAGATACACTGGACAAAGGGTTGTTTCATGTCCTGGGCAGGATAGAGAAGGAGGGTATGATATTTCATCATACTACTCAGAGTGGTGTGCAATTTAAAATCTAGGAAATGTTTATTTCTGGAATTTTCCATTTAGTATTTTCAGACTGCAAGTGAAACCACAGATGAGGGGGGAACTACTATACCTAAAATGGGGTGGTGAGATGGAAGGCATGGAGAGAGATTCTATAAAAGTGAGTTAGCCATGGTACAAAGGAAAATTCAAAGGTCTAACATCTCATCTGGAAAATGTACATTCTTCCTCAATTTTATGAGTCTGCAATCAGTTTTATGGTGTTATTCTTGTACTGAATTCCAGATCAAGTAAGATTATTAAACCAGTCAATCCATAAAACCTCTTACCTTATGGTATATCTTCTCCTCAAAATTTCGCTTCCACATGCGAAACCCCTTCAAGGGGTTTCGGGTAAGAAAGTAACACTGCCAAGAAGGTACTATCTCCTCTCTCAATCCAGTTATGCATCATGAAAAGGAGGGTGGTCATGCATCTTGTTTTGCCCAGGACAGTCCTTCTTTATAATTATTGTTTCAACCTAATTATTAACAATGTTCCCTAAGGTTTCAATAAAAATTATATATAGCCACCATAACAACAATTAACTTAGACCTCCTGTTCCTGGAGAAAAGAGGATGGAGACAAGATGCTCATCAACCCACTCAATTGTTGTTTGGAGCTCCAGACACCAGGGGGCAAAATCACAAGTAACTCAGTGAACCACTCTAGCCAGTGCCTCCATCCTAACCTTCTAAAGGTCTTTTGAAAGATCCTATGGAGGGGCTGGGCATGAATCTTCAGAATATCCATGCAGGACATTGTCCTTCTTGGGCAGTCAATAAATATCACTTGATGATGACGATGCAGATATTGATTTTCCATTCCCTCTTTTCCTTCTGTTTCCTCCCCGCCTCCCCCATCCTCAGGGTACAGGTCAATCAATCTTAGGCCATCTTGATCTACTTGGAAAGCTTAACTGCCATGAAGCTAAACCACTTGTCCTCTGGCTCCAATCTCTTAGAGAAATTAGTGCCAATGGAAGTGTCAGTATCAATTTCATAATGTTATTGGATGAAGGCAAGACTGGGCCAAGTCCCATATTCCTGACAGGCTATCAAAGTGATGAGGATTATGGGTAAGGAGACAGACAGCTCTGACAGGAGAGGCAATGACTCAAGATCAATTAGACTGACAAGACTATCTTTAAGTCACATCGTTTAATGCTGACACCGGTGCATTTGCCACAGAGATTTGGGATATGGGATGCAGGTTTTTCCTGGTGTCTCCAGAGGTAACTGGAAAGCTTGGAGGATCGCAAAGCAGCCGTTGGCCCTACACATCTCCCAAGAGGATCTGAGTAAAGAGTTCCAATGAAACAGAAAAATTTTGCTCTCGTGATGAGAAGACTGAATAGCTGCCACCCTCCTGCCTTTCTTTTTCCTTCTTGTTCCTGCCTTCTAAAGAAATGTCAAGATAAAATGTAGACTACGTATTTAAATTTAATTCCTTGCAGAGTCAAGGGAAGGCTTGGGATTATTAAAATGGAAATCAAGATCTTGTAAAAAAGTCAAACCATCCTAGCAGGAAAAGAGATTTATCATGGAAAGCAAGAGCAACAGATGGCTGCCACAAGGGTCCTGAGTTCTAATCCAAGTTCTTACCCAGCATTGCTCTGAATACATTTGTATGCAGTCAGGAACCAGTCCCTTTAACTCTGGGGCTTCAAATGCCTCCTGTAAGGTCAACCATAGCCTCCTGCTCCCCTATGACACGATGTAGAAATGAAATGCCACTGGTGTCAAGGGCAACAGAAGGATCAGAGGGGGTTGTTTTTTAAGGCCTGATGAGGTGTGCAGAAACTGCTATTTTTCCGTGCCTGAGAGAAGATGCACAGAAGCCTGCCTGGAGCTGAGGATTAAGTACGCCGTGGGACTGAAGAGAGAGAAAAGCAAGACATTTCTCCCACTCAGGCATACTGCATGCAAGAGGCATGTTAGCAATGCTTAAAGTACTTGCATAGCAGGCCTGGTCTATTTTGAGTCCTCTAGCTTAACAGTTTATTTCCTCCTAGTTCTCATGAGTTTAAGTTCCCAGGGCAGCAGACATCATTTTGAGCCTTTGAGGTTAAAGTCATTTAGGTAGGTTTGCTTTATTGTTTTTAATTGCTTACCAATAGTGTTTGTTGGTATTCTATTAAAAACCCCACAGTGTTGCATAATGGAATTTAAAATTCTTGCTATTTTAAAGTGTCCACTTCAGATACGTGAATGTGCTTATGGGGTTAGCTAACTCTGATATTAATTGGTTGATCTTGACATTGACCTAAGCAGTTAAGCTAAGCAAAATGATATATGAAAAAGATCAGTATGTAGTAAGCCTTAGCTGGATAATGTCAACCCTGGCCAAGAGACTGTTGTCAATATTATCTGGAACTGCTGACTTTCCAAACACACTCAGAACATTGGCCTAATATGCAAATATGTGAACCAGAGAATTCCTCCCAAGGTGCCTTTAAATAGCAAGCCTTTAGTGCAGCTGAGGGTATTTTAAGATTATCAACCAATTGAAAGAGAATTTGGGGACAGAGAAATTTAAGGTATTAGAAGTTCCCACTAATCAAAGATGGTTTAGAATCAATGATCAAGCGTCTCTGGAACTGCTGGAGAAGATTTTTAGAAAGCTAGGGACAGTAAACAGGTTGTGTTAGGCACAGACATGGCATTGTTCTGGTGCTCACAGACACAAGTGTGATGTACTGCACGCCTAACAACTTGGACACATATCTACCAGGAAATCTTGAACAGCTTATCAATTATTTTCACATAATTGTATCTTTATTGCATCAACAACTTACCCCCAGAATTTAAAACGAAAATGCAGTTAATATAGCACTATGAATATAAACAGGAGAACTTCCAAAGAAAAGTAACGAAAGTATGGATGTAGTATCAGAGACTTGTTCATCCTTCTCTAATCTTGGCAAGGATTCAAAGACGTGTGTCCCAGCTTATGTAGGAAAACTTGGAATTTCACAGGTAGAAGGAACTCATGAATCCACACAAGATGTTTCTCAAAGTCACTACATTGTTGTCCTTAAGCTGATAAATGGCATTTGTTTTTAAAAATGGTTGACTTCTAATAAGCCTAGGTATCATTCCCATCTTGGCTTGGGGTCATAGAGTATCAATATGAGGGATGTTTTCAAGTTCAGATATTAGACATGTGTTTTCAAAGTTTAGCTGTGTATATTGAGTAATCAATAGACACAACAAATAAACATATTTATGTATGTAAATATTCACACATGAAATTATTAGATGTATCTACTGTATATATTTATGCATATATTTATATATCTAAAATATATATTTATCTGTTTAAAGCATGAATATGTTAAATATTCATATTCACACATATATAATATATATGTTCACACACAAATATACTAGATGCTATTTATGGAAAATCCTCCATACTCCTGGCACTTGGCTATGCTTTCCTGCATTTTCTCATCTTATAAAACTTTTGAGTATGTATTATGGCCAAAAATTTTCCTAAGCAAAGTATAAACATTACCTCATTTAACCCTCACAACCTCACAAGGCTCATTCTACTTTACAGAGACTCAGAAGTATTTAATTAACCTTTCCAACATCCCTCAGCTAATAAACGGTGAAGGTAGAATTCCAATCCAAGACCACCTCTCTACCCATTCCATAACTGCACAAACTAGGGGTGTGGCTGGAGGAAGTGGTTAATTGGGGGCATGGCTATGGGGTGTGGGAAGCCATCCAGGTTTAGCAGAATCAGGTTTGGATGAGCCATGGGATACAGGAACTGGCAGCCATGAGAGAGTGTTTCGGATAGCCGTGGGTAGGTGGCCTTGTACAGAGTTGGCTCACCATCTGAAGAAATGCTAATTCTCTAAGCAAATCACTCCCCTAATCCCACCCCAACCTGTTCATCACAGAAGAAGCCCCCCTGGTCCAGGCCCCTTTACCTGTGCAACTATAAATACAGGTGAAGGTGGGCTTCTCCATCTTGTTGTTGGAAGCCAGATCTGGTATGGTCCAGTCCACCACACCCGCTTCCATTTGAAAAGATTACTGGCTATTGTGTTTATTTGATTAGATAAGTTTCTTTTTTTTATTATAAACAAATGGGATACATGTTATTTCTGTTTATACATGGAGTAAAGGCATACCATTTGTGTAATCATAAATTTACATAGGGTAATGTTGTTTGATTCATTCTGTTACTTTTTCCCTTCCCCCACCCCTCCCACCCCTCTTTTCCCTCTATACAGTCCTTCCTTCCTCCATTCTTGCCCCCCTCCCTCCTTACTCAGCCATAAAGAATGATAAAATTATGGCATTTGCAGGCAAATGGATGAAATTGGAGAATATCATGCTAAGTGAGATAAGTCAATCTCAAAAATCCAAAGGAAGAATGATCTCGCTGATAAGTTTCTTATTAATTAATCAATAGCTGGCACCATCCTCCAACAGCAACTCTTTCCCTAATCCACACGGGAGACAATAGGAGAATTCCCCACAATGGAATATATATTTTTTTATCTGGAGAGTGGAGTCTCTCTCTCCTTCCTGATCTCATGTGAGCTGCTTCCCTCTGCCACATACTCCACTATGTTGTTCAGCCTCACCTCAAGCCCCATGGAATGGAGCTGGTGTTTTATGGACTAAGATCTCTGAAACCAAGAGCCCTCAAATAAACTTTTCCTCTCCTACATATTGTTCTTGTCAGATCTTTCAGTCACAGCAGCAGAAAGGCTGACTAAAACAATGAGCATGCACAATTTAGGCCTCATCTCAAAGCCCATCATCATCTAATTATCTCACCAACCACATCTCCTGCTACCAATTGAGTAAAAGATTTGTTCTATTTGTTTGTACTTGGGATTGAACCCAGAGATGCTCTTCTACTGAGCTACATCCCAGCACTTTTTGCATTTTATTTTGAGACAGGGTCTCATTAACTTGTTGTGGCTAGCCTCGAACTTTGGATTCTCTTGTCTCAGCCTCCCCAGTAGCTAGGATTACAAGGGTGCACCACCACATCCAGCTTGAGTAAAAGTTCTTATTTGTATTCCCCAAAATATGCAATCCATATGTCCATCTCTATCACAGCTGGGCTGCAGCTCGTGACATTCTCCCTGGTGCCTATGCTCACCTGCCACAGTGCACACTGTCCACAGCCAGCTCAATTCCCACCCCTCCCATGAAGCATCTCTTGAGACTGCCTCTTCCTCTTCCTGCTCCCCCTCCCCACCAAGTCACTTCCTTCTCTAAATTCTTCTGTGACTCTAAAGACCAAGGTTTCCAGTTTCCATGTGTCTTATCTCTTTCTATTGCTTCTCATTCTCTACAACCCAAGCAGGAGCTTGCTCTGACTCTGTGTGAATATTTATATATATATATATAATATATATATAATATATATAATATTTATATATATATATAATATATATATAATATATATATAATATATATAATATTTATATATATATATATATATAATCTATTGATCACTCAATCTCAATCCTTTTGGCTAAAACAAGCAACCACGCTTATCACAGTTGTTAACAACTACGATCTTGGTCAAGTCACTTAACCTCCTTTGTACTCCTTTCCTCATCTATAAATAGGGTTAATAATACTAACTGCTTCATCTAGTTATTATTAGAGTAAAATGAAATATTCATGGGAAGCACTTGGCATGGTGCTCAGTAAATGTTAACTACAATAATCCTAATTAAGTAAAAGAAAATAGCAGTTAACTAACTGAAGAATTTTGCTATTGACATTTTTTAACCCCCCAGGTGAATTACTGATCTAAGAGACAGCTTCTTATTTTAATAGGGTCACTAAGAACATCATTTGTATTTTCTAAAGTCTTTCATTCCACGCTGGGGGATTGGAGTTAGCCAGTACTTCCCATCTCTGATCAAGAAAGAGATCAAGAAAGACAATGATGCAAATACGAAAAAAGTCTTGTTAGAGGCAGAGAAGAGGACCTCCTCTGACTGATTGGCCAACTCTTCTTGGCTCCCATGGACTTTCACCCAATTCTTCATGCATCCAGGTATTTAGTAGGGACTCGATAAATGCTGATGGACAGCAGCTGACTATGATGAACATAGTTCCCTAATTTCCACATGGAAAGGGGAAATGCTGAATGAGGTGTGGAATAAATATTTCCAAGTATTCATCTGAAATAGCTCCAAGAACAGGGTAAGGAGTATAGAGCACTTGACACAGGGATCCCTCCTCTCCCATCAGGTCCTGCAGATAGGCTGCTGGAAGCAATGGCAAGGGTGCCACCATTCAATATTCTAATAACGTGGTAACAATGAGACACCATGCCTAAGAGGGTTGAGGGGACATTCGGCTTAAAGTGGAAAGGTAAGTTTGAACTTTGAGCCCATGTCTTATAAGTGAATTCTCTATTCTTTGGGCAGACATGCTAAAGCTATAACCCCAACAGAATGGCCAGGGACATCTTTTGAAGGAGCATTCAGACATGTGTTGTTAGAGCTGTCATGGGCTGCCACATCCAAAAGGAATCTCCCCACAAGCCATGCATTTTATGATACTGTAAAGTTAAATGTGATTAATGCTGATTGTAATCACTAGGAATTAATAGATTTTATTATAATAGTGAGCTAAAAATGGCTTATGCTAATAAATCAATGAGGAATAAGATGGAAAGTGAAAAATCTATGGGTAATGGAGTTGGGGTGGAGTGGGAGTGTATATGCAGAAATTTGCCAGCAGATGTGACAGGCCTAGCAGTGACAGCAATGAAAGCACTCAGCCATCGAAGTGGTTGTCAGACTCCAAGCATTTTAGGAACAAGAAGCTGAAAATTAAGAGACTTTGGGCCCAAGGGGCCCATACTGCTGATAAGTATGGGAGACTGGTTAGCTGTGTAACCTTAAGTATATTGTTTAACTTCTCTGAGTCTTGGATTCTTAATCTGTAAAACTGGGATAATAAGCCTATCTCCTAAGACTCTCCATTCACTAGACAGCTATTAAAAGTTTACTATGTGCTAGGTATTATTTGAAGGATGAGATACAACCAGAACAAAACAGAGCCTGTCTGATAGAGTTAACATTCCAGGGTGGTGGGCAATAGATTGTGGATAACTAAACCAATAAATGTATGTCAGGCAGTAAAAACATAATGGGAGATACAGCAGCATGGGGGTGGGCAGAAGTAAAGGGGAATAATTTTATATGGGGTACTCATAGGGTTATAGGAGCTAATAGAGTCACAGGACCAAACCCATGTCAGCACAGGGGTAGCCCACTTCACAGATAAGGCAGGCATCCTCAGACCTACTAAACAGAAGTGTTGAGCTTCTGTTAACAGAAGGGTTAATACAGCTTCCTTGCACTGATGCCAGACCTTGTATAGGGTACTTTTCTGGAACAGTTCCTAAAATCCATAACCCAAGATACCTATAGTTTACCCTGAATTTAACAAAACAAGCCCACCATGGATCCAACCTTCGACAAACAGTAAAACTATAATAAGGTACAAGGGTTAGGGAAGGGGACAATGGTGGGAGACCCTCCAAGTTCAAATCCAAGTTCTTTGTGACCTCAGAAGGCAAGTTATTTGTTCTGTGTCTAACTTCCCTGTCTGAATGATGAGAAAAATCATGGCACCTACCTGACAAGATTCAAGATTGTGAGAGTCTAAATGTCTGTAAAGTACTTAGTACAGTCCTGGCACATAGTGGGGGCTAAATAAATATTAGCTATTGATAGAGCTATTAAGTTTGGATGTGTGTCCGAATACCTTTCCAAGATGAAACGCTGTGATTCATGGCATGGGTAAGAATTGGAATTTCGTGTTCTGTGGCAATTTGCCATGCGTTCTCTTCCCTGAGGCCGAGCACGGATTGTTTAATTTGACACTACGGGGAGCTGATGGAAGGAAGGTTTGCTTCCCTGCGTGCCAAGGTAGATGAATGTGCCATGCTGCAAGTCAGAGGGAGAAATAAGGCTGATAATTCATGTATGGTAATACCCAGGCCCCACCTCCATGACTGATGGAGCACTGAGGCTAGTTCAGTATAAGCCAGAGGCCCTTCTGGGCAAAAAGGAATGGGAATAATAAAACCTGCCTCATTTGTTTGTACTGCCAGTTAGGTAGTCAATCCTGTATGTGTGTGTGTGTGTGTGTGTGAGTGTGTGTGTATAAAATGTCCGTTGTGAGCAAAGCATTAAATAATAACGTTAATAGCTACCATTTGTTGAGAACTTAATATAAGCTAGACATGGTGTTCTATTTATCTGCTGACCCAGCTCACAGCCACTTTGTCTATCAATTCTGCTCCGAGTGCCTGCTGCTTTCACCCACCCTCTGTTCCAGCCAGAAGGGGCTCCTCCTCCCTTGGCATCCAACCCCATGCCCAGCATGCACACAGCCCACCTTGTCCTACAGTTGGTTATGGGGTCTTAGGTGCCCTACCAGATGTAGGCTTCTGGAGAGCAGGGACATGTTAGAGTCGTGTTACGCAAAGGGAGCAGTGCACCAAAGGCATCCAATTCCATTACAGTGAATGAATGAATGGAAACAATAAAATAGCCTGGCACCTCATATTTCAATTCTGGAGTTTCTGAAAGCACTTGGTAGAAAACATTATGGCTACAGCCCTAGAGATACAGGCCAGACTGCTCTTGGGCTCAACTTCCTCCTGTGTCAATAGGATATATAGAACTACTCTACTTTCCAAAATATTAATGATAATAATAGCAACATTTAGCAAGTATTTTCTACATTTCAGGCATAGTGTTTTTTGCATGTTTTATTTTTCCATTTGGTTTTCACAATTCTGTGAAATAGGCACTATTAACATCACAATTTGGCAGATGAAGAAACTAAGGCTCAGAGAGATGGAGTTCCTCTCCCAAAATCAGGGAAGTGGAAATTAACAGGTGGAATTCCATTCTTCTGCATCTAACTTCAGAGCTCAACTACTTTCTTGCATGCTTTACAAAGTCATGAGCTAGCAGAAGGTCGGGGCATGGCTTGTCTAAGGGTGTGGTATACACAGTGAGCTTAGATTCTGGCAACAAATGCAAATCTCAAGCTCCATGATAGAAACCCAGGGACTTGGCCTCCATAAAGGAACTCAAAACTCTTTGCCAACAGCTCCTCCCCCACCTCTCTATAGGAAAGAGATTAAAGGAGATCTGTGCCACTTAAAAGATTAAAGGGGGAGGAGTAGGCAGATGGGGACATGTGGCGTCTTAGTGACCACATCCAACCAATGCCACTGGTGAATCAGTGGCAGCTCTAGGAGAAAAAGCAATTGCTCAACTGGGCTCAAGTTCAAATTCTAATAATGCAATTTTATAAGAACAATCAAATAATGTGCTTCCTGGAAAGATGAAATATATTAATCCAATGACCCCTGAAAACATCATCATCATCATCATCATCATCATCATCATCACAATTACTCCTAACAGTTGCACTGTATGATTCTAAGCACTTTCACATTGACTTGCCCAGTTACCCTTGGACACAGACAAGACAGGTAACATGCCACCCTCCCAACTGGTGAGGAAACTGACACCCAGCAAATTGCCCAAGATGGCTCAATCACCCAATCAGCATGAGAATGCAGAATTTCTGATTTAGTGATACAATGCTGAGTTACCACACTTTTCTGATTCCATGCTTCAAAATATCCAGATAGGAGTGAAGAATTTAAAAGGATGGGAACAACATTTGTTAAATCAGAAGTCGACATTTCCCCCTCTTAAGTGGAGCAGACTTAGAATTCAGGTTGCCTTGATAAGGAAAGGAGCATCAGATTGAAAGGAGCTCACATCTTAACTTTTCTATCATCACAGAAATGAGCCAATCAATGTGCAAGAAGCATTCAATTGGCAAAGAAAAGTGTCCCAGTGGCAGAATGGCCTTGAATGTAGGGGAAGGCATGGTTCATAGTCAAGCTGCAGAAAATGCAAGCACAAGAGAGAAAATAGCCCTTGGGTTCCAATGGTGAATATTTTTAGAGCTTACAACTGAACAAATCAGTTAAGACAAGGTGGGGGAGGTGTTGTAAGCACAATCCCTGTACATATGCATGTATTGTTAATGTGGAACTTTGATCACATTAGTAGAGAGGTGAAGAAATATGTGTATGAAATGGAAATAGAGCAAAATTTATGTCTTTTTATGGCCAATGATTCATACAGAGTGATGGGTTTTAAATATTAATAATAAGTAAATTTTTAGGGCACAAGTTTGGAGATGAAGAGAGATGATAAAATTTCTCTATTTTTCAGTTCATGATCCAAATTTAGAAAATTAAACACAGTAAATATTCACCTATAGTTGGCAATACTTATATAGTTTATTATCTGCCTTGGAGCCTTCGTTCCGCATGAGAACTGATACACTGCTTCAATTTGACACTGAGATCATAATTTGGAGCCTGGAAGAAACTTGTTTCAAGAACCAAAATAATCTCCCACGAATTTCAAATATGATGAAGAGATGCATTTTCACAGAAATGGGTTGTTCACGCCTTCCCTCCTTCCACAAAACTTTGGCATGTTTCCACATGGTTTGAAAAGCTCTGAATTAAGAGAGGCTGTAGGAAAGCCCTTCCACCCCTCTCCTGGCAAGCTTTCATTGTGGTGACTCTGCAGAGGGCAGAGCCCTTCTGGCTGAAAAGTCCTTTCTGATGATCACCTTCACTTGAGTGGTGACCTCTTTCACGTGACCAGGAGCAGAAAGAAACATGTCCTGACCAAGGGCAGTTCTTAGAGTGTCTTGGTCAGTTCCTGAAGAGACAGAAATCTCCTGGTGACTTTCAAGGACAGGTGAAGGTATTTCTGCCTTGCTCTCAGGTGTGACTTCCAAAGAGTATCTGGAGAGCCCGTGAGATCTTATCCAGGGAGGATGGTCCTCCTAGTGCTAGTGTCCTGCTCTGGGGACTAAGGGCTGCCAGCACTCACCACAAGCTCCCACCAGTCAGTCAGCAAGAGCTGTGCCCACTCATAGGGCAGTTTCTAAGCTACTTTCTGCCTCTTCTCAAGCAGACTGAAACTGCCTCCCAGTATCATTCTGGGGAAGAGGATTGGCCTCCTCTGCCTCACTCTTCCTCTGCCTCTGATGCTATGCTGGGGAGAAGCATGCTGCCAGCGAGGGGCTGGCACACCCCTGACACAGTGAATCATTGCAATGGAAAGGAAGGGCCTGGGACAGAGAGCTGAGCAGATGCTCAGACCCCAGAAGCCATGGGGTGGCAAAGCTTGCTCTCCCTGGGTGAGAACTCACAGGCTCTCCAGGCCCAACTCTCTGCCTGGCAAGTGGAAAGAAAGCAAGAACAGATGGCAGGAAGCACAGCCTGGAGCCTTGGACTTTGACAGGGTCAAGAGCGAGTTTGCAGGGCCTCAAGTTGCTTTGGCCAGAGAGGAGAGTGTCCTGCATAACCAGTAAGCACAAGGACACTCACAGCAAGCAGATCTTGGGGTCAAGTCTCAGTTTCTTTACTTACTAGCTGAGTGGATTAGGGCAGCTATTTGACTTCTCTCTGTTTCTTCACCTATCAAATGGTAATAATATTGCAGCTGAACTCAAGTTGTTCTGAGGGTTAAATGAATTAATGTGTGAAAAGTGCTTGGTACCTATTAGGTTATGATCATCAGTGGGACTGAACATCTTTCCTCCAAAAACCAAAGGTTAGTGAAAGTCTGAGGTCAAACAGGAAATTCTGTTTTTGAGCCTCCCTCCCTTCCAGAAACACCCCTACCATAGCTACTCTTCTAAATCTCTTCTCAAAATGTTGGCCAAAGCAACCCCAGCATCGTGACCCTCCCCCGTGCCCCAGTGCCCATTCCTAACCCAGCAGGCCTCCTGCACACACAGACCAGCCATCTCCAACTCCTCCCTCCTCCCAACCTCACCAACAACCACGTGGATGGAAAAGTCTGGGCAGGGTCATGTCCAAGAGAGTAACTCACGTGCCATGTGTCAGATTCCAGAAACCTCAATGTCATTGCACATGGAATGATGGGGGTTAAATAGCATGGGGAGGGCCCAGTCGTCAGGGAAGCACCCTCCATTTGCTTCTGAGCCAGTAGATAGAAATGTGGGACTCCAGCTCTCTCCCAGTGACATCACTGGGACTCACATCATGAGCAGCGAGCAATTATTAAGCTACAAGAGACACTGCAGACCAAAGAAAGAGCACAGACCCTTTCTTTCTCTCTCTCTCTTTCTCTTTTCTTTCTCTCTCTCTCTCTCTCTCTCTCTCTCTCTCTCTCTCTCTCACACACACACACACACACACACACACACACCTCCGAGTCCTTTAATGCTGTCCTGAAAAAGAGAAAATATTCCAGCTGTAATGGATGGGGGGCAACAGAGGGGTTCGTGCCACTCCAAGAATTTGATGAGCACCCGATATCAACAGCATAAATAAGCCCTTTAATGAATTAGAGGGCTATTCATTTAAATGGATTCTGCCATCCCTTTGGTGCCAGTTAATCTGTAATTCAGATAGATCAGGCATGGCTCTGCTGGGAGACAAGAGTCCAGAATATCAAATGATTTTGTCCCCTGTGCTAGGGATTTCACTTGGTAAGCAGTGCACACATCTTATGTGTTCATTTCACTGTTGCTCTTCTCTACCACCTATAAACCCCCAGTTACGGGCACAAACCTGGAACAAAATGCACACTATTTGAGATGCATTATAAATATTATTCTTGCATGCTCCACCTCTGCACCAGCTCACACACATTTTACTCTGTGCAAAGCTTCAATGGTGTTTGTGAGCTCCCTGGTAAGCACCCCAGGGCACCTCATCCAACCCAGGCAAAGGAACATGCCAGCAGGTACTTGCTCCTTTTGTCAAGAGTACCCCCCATGTCTGCTGCAAGACACATAAACTCTAGCAGGGGGATAAAGGCAACTAAGTGTTATGGGCCAGATTGTGTCCCCCCAAAATTTGTACATTAAAGTTGTCTCTCCAATACCTCAGAATGCAGCTGCATTTGGAAAAAAAGGGCCTTTCAAGAGATAATTAAGCTAAAACGAGGTTATAGGATGAGCCCTAATCCAATATGACTGGTGTCCTCATAAGAAAAAGAGATTAGGACACACACACACACACAAACCATATAGAGACACAAAAAGAAAAGAGCCATCAGCCATCTTCCAGGCAAGGGGGAGGTTTCAGAAGAAACCAACCCTGCAGAGCTTAATCTCAGACTCTCCGCCTTTGGGATAATGAGAAAATATGCTTGTGATCTTTACCCCACAGTCTCTTGCAGGGGTCGGTGCTTGTAATGCCAGGCAGCCTTCCTAAAGGGGTTCAGTCTTTATCAGTGAATGTGAGTCAGTTTCTGCCCAAGGACCCCTCTGGGCCTAGATGGTATAATGGTCACAGGCCACAATGGGTGTTAAAAGGTTTGCCACCTAAACTGCATTATCAGAAGTTTCCCACTGCCACTACTGCCACTTTGACAGCTACTGTGACATATGTGAGCCCAACTCGGCATCAATGGATGAGCATCCCTTGAGTATCCAAAGACTGTGGATGGTTGATAATAATCACAGCAACAAAATGACTACCATATTTGAAAAGTCAGGCCTGTGCTAAGCACTTTCAATCCATTACCCCACTTAATACTTCCAATAATTCTAACTATATAGTCAGACTAAGTACAACTAGAATCCTTACTTTGGAGCTGAAGAAACTGAAAAACAGATAGATCTAGGAGAACTGTATAAGTGAGAAGCTGGGACACAAGCCCCTGGCTTAATTACTATAGAGTTCAGGTCCTATCTGCTTGCACAAACATTGACATTTGCTTTCCTTTATAGGCTCTGTGCAGGGAGGTGCTAGAAAATGGCAGGTCCTTTCAGGCACCAACTCAGTCACCTTCAGGTCAAGGGCACCACCTCACACCCTTGCCAAAGCTCTCCCTTGATCTGCTGCTGCAGCCACATCCAAAATTTTGGGTCTCTAGTGTGACTTCCCAAGCAGCAAATAAAAAACAAGAATCAGCCTGAGAGTCAGAAACCCTGGGTCTAAACCCAAGCCTGCCCAGATGGTGACATGAAAACTCTCAGTCTCAGTTTTTGCATCTCCTGCCCCCTCCCAGTGTTACTGAGAGGACTGAATGAGACAATAAAATGAGAGTATGCATAAATGGAACCATTTTAAAAATGCTCGCAGAGCACCTACAGGTGCCAGGCAATGTTCCAGACACTGGAAAAACAGTAAGGAACACATCATCCATGAGGATGGGTCAACTGCCATGTGCAGAACAGACTATAGGTCACAGAGAAGTGGAAACCTGCACCCTAGGTCAGTGGCTATTTCAATCATCAGGAAAGAAAGAATAAAGGCACAGCACAAGAATAAGAAGGCTTTTTTTTTTCAAGAATATTTACCTTTGCCTATTGCATATGTATTATATATTATGATCAGTGAAAATTATATGTACTATATAAATAAATTGGATACATATTTTTATATATATATATATATATATATATAAAGAATATTTACCATTACCCATTGGTATTATCTTCAAATGTACTATCAATATATCCCCCAAATTTCAAAAGTAGGTGATTCTTGCAACTCAGTACCAAAGTATTGCAATGTTTCTCTTCTATTTCCTTTATTTCTCTGAAACTTTTAAGATGATCATCATGAAGAGAAAGAAAGAGTTGTTTTTAATTTGCTCATTTTTTCTTGTACCTTTATTGATTTTTAGGTTGGAGTATTTCTTTTAATATTTCAAAAACAGGACACCCCCCCCCATTGGTGTGTAGCTTTCAAACCTGGCATCAGGTATTAACAAGCTTGCCAAGAAAGTAAGCTTTATTCCTTTCCTTCACTAATAAAAAAAAAAATCAATGTCATTAGAGATGCCTTTAATAAAGATTAAATAAATGAATAAATTCAACTTTACCTGACCATGAAATTTGTACTTGAAATAGGAAAAAAGTATAGTCAAGTTTGAATACTTAACAATCAAATTGAGCACCTGTCAGGCCTGGCTCCCACCACTGAAAGAACCATCTACTGGAATGCCCCCATTCACCCTGGTGGTCAAAAGATACACAGATTACTTCTGCCTCCATCCCCAAGGTGTGGGGAGGGTCAGTCTGCATTGCTAAGAGCATCTTGCATGGATGCCCACACCGGGTTAGAACAGAGTAGCGGTCCAAACCCGCCATAGCCTGGGCCTGTTGGAAAGGACAGGCCACCAACTCTTACACCCCTACAGGTTGAGGGCTCACTAAGTCAGTCCTTCTCACTTCCTGCTTCTTCACCTGGTGCCTGGCAGGGTGGTGAAGCCCAGCCAAAGGAGATGTCAGAGAAGTTGGTCTGTTTCCAGAGTTACAAGGCCCCACTCTCGTAGAGCAGGCTGTGAGGTAGTCAGGTTGAGTTGAGAAGGCTTTGGAGACATCAAAGCGGGGCTGGAAGCTTAGGTGCTGCCTCTTCTCATGGTATGACTACCATTTCTTTTCTGAGACTCAGGTCCTTTGTCATATAAGGGTGATAATCATACAGTTGTCTATTCATATCCACAGGGATTTGGGGGTTTGTTTCCAGGACACCCTGCAGATACCCACATCTGAGATGCTCATATCCTTTAGATAAACTGATGTAGTATCTTTGTAAAACCTGCACACATCCCCCTCTATATTTTAAATCATCTCTAGATGATGACTACTATTATTATTATTACCTAATACATTAGGTATAGTATATAATAACATAGTATTTTTATAATACCAAATATTATGAAAACAATTGCTAAACCATATTGTTCAGGAAATAATGACAAGTCTGAAAATGTACAGACTTTTTTTTCCTATTATTTTTTATCTGATTGGTTGATTCCACCAATGCAGAACTTACACAAACTGACTGTAGTACATATCTCCTGTACTGGTGTGTGGCAAGGGTGAATGTGTTTGCACAGGAAGTACACCACAAATTGTAACAGTTTCTGGCACTAATAGTTACCCATCCTTATCCCATTTGTAGCAGAACATATGTCTTCCCATAAGGGGTACATTTCCCAGTACCCCTTGCACCTAGGTATGGCCATGTGACTTTATTTTGGCCAGTAGGATATAAACAGAAGTATTAGGTCACAACTTGTAGGATGTCACCTTAAAAAGGGTGAAGTAGTTCTATGTCTGTCCTCTTTCTTTCTTGGACCTGAAATACTGATGTGAATATCAGAGCCCTAGCCACCAACTAAGCACATGAGGCAAAGGAGAAAGATAGTGAAGCCCAAAGATAGAAAGACCCATATATTGTAGAACCAAAATAAATACCTTGGATTGCTAATCTCCAAACTTCTTTATCACAAAAGAGAGGTAAATACAAATTTTTAAAGTCATTTTGTTTGAGTTTTTCTCAAACTATATCATTGTCATAATTACTATTAATTGTTCATAGTATTATTCTGTTAGAGGGGCAAAGACTTTCCTTGGGCTATTGAGGTTCAACACTTGGTTTCTCTTCCTGTGCCCACTCTATTATCCTCCCATGTCAAAAGTCAAAGAGGCTTCCATTCTCTTCCAATTCCAGAATCCCTGGCATTTATAAATTCTCGTTTCCTTGTTTTGACCACAGAAAGGTATGTAGAGAGCAAGGAAACTTCCTACCCCCTTCACATACACAATTTCAGTGCTTTGAGAAGGAAAGATTAGACTGGGGTTCAATGCTAGGTGCTATACCTTGAGCAAATTACTAACTCAGCTCCTTTATAAACTTGGGATACAACTTCCTCATTCATTTCCTGTGAAAATTAATTCAAGTGAAGTGTTAAGAGTATATGGTACTGGGTCAGGCACACCTGTATTTTGTGGAGGCTGAGGCAGGAGGTTCATAAGTTCAAGATCAACCTGGGTAACTTAGGGAGATCCTGTCTCAAAATAAAATAAAAAGGGTTGGTGAAGTTGCAAATTGGTAGAGTACCCCTGGGTTCAATTCTAGTACTAAAAAAAAAAAAAAGTGTCTGGTTGGGTTTGCACAGATGTACACAGTAGGTGCTCCATATATTTTGGCAGTACTGATAAAGATGATGATATGAGGATGAAGATGAAGTCTGCCTATTCATTCTTTTTTTCTTGCTTCCCTGCCACCCTTGCTTCCCTGCATACCACAGTTGGACAGCTTTCAGAGTTTCTCTGAACTATCCTCCTCCCCAAGTCCCTTACTTGTACTCATTTCCAAATGTCTAAAAAAGGTTTCTCCAGCTAATGGATTTTCTGTGTTCCAAGACCCAGCCCAGATGCCGCTTCTCTCAGGAGGCCTTTTGGGCAGCCCATCCCCGTTGAATTCCTCTGCTATGCTTCCAGAGTCCTGGTTTGGAGCTGTCAGAGCTCTTAGCACCCTGGTTGGTCCTCAACTCATGACCCACCCACCTTCTCCTGGAGCCTGTTAGCTCTCTCAGCACAGCAAGTGCCTCCCTCATCTCTGCACTTGCAACTAAACACAGGACTGTGAGCATGGGCAGCCCCAGTCAATAGCAATACACTTCTATTTTCTCCTGTGGCTCCAGTGCCTGGCACAGTATTCACCTTGCCTAGTGGTCAGTGGTCAACAGCTGCATGCTGACAGGGTGGACGGCTGAAGGAACTGCCCCTTACAACTTCTATTGTCCTGTTGTGAAAGTCCAAATAACTTGGAGCCCAAAAGAAACAGACACACGAGATAAAAAGAGGAAGGACCTTGCTTGCTCTGTCTTGACTGAACAGTGTCCCTCACCCCAAAAGGCCCATATCCACCTGGAGCCTAAGAAGGTGACCTTATCTGGAAATGGAGTCTTTGAGGACATAATTATGATAAGATTGGGACAAGATCAACTGGATTAGGTTGAGCCCTAAATCTAATGACAAATGTCCTTATAAGAGACAGAAAAGGAAAGAGACACAGAAAAGAAGATCATGTGATGTAGTGATGCCAAGGAACCCCTCAAGTCCCCAGAGGCTGGGCAAGACCAGAGAGAACTTGACCTGGAGCCTTGGAGGGAGTATCATGTGGGGACACCTTATTTTGCAATTCTGGCTGCTGTGAGGGGTGTTTTCAGCCATTCAGTTTGTGATGATTTGTTATGGCAACCCCAAAACAAAAACATGATCACCTTGAGGTGAACCAACTGATATTACAGATGACCCCTCAAGGCCACACGTCCTTACTGCAGCTTTGACCTTTATGCCTACAGTCTCTACATCATTTGCTGTTGGTCCCTTCCTGTATCTTTTTTTCAACTGCCAGGAAAGGTGTATGCATTATTTCATTTACCACTTCTATAGCCTGATGAGGTAGGTTCTGTTATTGTCCCTTTTTACAGATGAGAAAATTAAGTCTATGGAGGTTGAATAATTTGCTGCATGAAGCACATTTGGTCTCTGCTGCTGGGGTCCATGTCCCATTCCTGATTCTGTGAAAACTCTTGACTTTGAGATTCAAGGTCCCCTCACCCACAGACCACAATGGACTACAGTGAACATTACTACATAGTTACCTAAGAGTTGCAGGGAGGAATCATAAATAAGAAGAATACTTTTAGACAGAGGACTTCTTAGTATAGAGACTACATTGTCCTTTTCTTCATATCTCCAAAGTTTTGTACAGTATCAAGCACACACCATATGCTTGATAATAGGTTTTTGCATTGAATCCAGGAGTTTTGAAAACTAAGTGACTAAAACTACCCCCACTATGTGTCAGCAGTGTCCCTGAATTTTCCAAGCAGTGACTCAAGCTCCATATGAGGTATTTCCTCTGCCCATTACAGAGAGAAGTTAGCAATCATCCTGGTTTCTCACTACTGATACATAGCTAACCCTGCACTAACACCTAGTTCCTCCAATTTGGGCCCTTATCCTTTGTCCACTGGATCAGTGTCCTCTTCCACCAGTGTGACCATCTATCACCAGGAGAAAAAATAATAATAAATCTGCAGTAATCATAGCTTTGGGCTATCTAGCAGAAAACTTTCTGTTCAGTTCTCTTTCCAGTTCAGAGGAGTTTAAAATTAAAGTCAAAAGTAAGCAAGGTGGAACACTGGGAAGCCCATATGGTTCCTGTCCCTAAATCAGGTGGCTTGAGGCTCTGCCTGATGACCAGATGGCAGCTAAGGGCTGCCCATTCTCTGGGACACCCTCCCCATTGCCTGGAGTGGAGGGAGGTATGTCCCAGACGGCCAGGATTGGGCAGATACCCCAGAATATCACTGCAGCAGGACCTACACCCCCACCAGATACCATCTGGACGTCTGTCCCCTTGATTTTTATTCCCATGAATCCTCTGGGGACAAGTCCAGCTACAGAATTGATGAGCCAAATTCCTATTGGAAAAGTTCTCCTTGGAACTGTTCCTCATCTTTTTTATGGAAACCTCTCTTGTCTACAAGCAGGTCAGGAATTTTAATTCAATGGAAGGATCTGCATCCCTAGTTCTCTGTTGAACTCCGTCTGAAATTCTCAGATATGGGGACTTTAGGACTTGGTGCCTTTGTCCCATGTACTCCTTGCCTGATTCTCTTTATGTTTCATGAGTCACATCATAATTTTTGCCAAACAGAGAGAGAAAGACCCTGATTTAGAGAGGGAAGTTGACTTTGCCAAAATATCATACTGTCAAGGCTAAGCCCTAGGAAGCACATCTGGGTCTTATGACATTTTAGATAATGCCATAGCAACTAAATCATGTGTAGAAGGCAAAATTCCTGATATGAAAGAAACAACTACCTGGGTTTTTCCTTCCCTGTGGAGAGAAAACTGCAGCTTGGCTTTTTTGAAGAAACTATTCTAATGTCAAGGTCATTAAAGGCAAGGACCATGCTGTTCCTAGCCTCCCTACCTCTATCCCAACCTAGAACCACCCCAGAATGATGCAAGATATTAAACAGGGTACCCCTGGCACATATGGGACACTGGTGGGCACCATCAAAGTTCCCCCTCAGTGACATAGGCATCAGTCCTTTTGGTTTGGGAAGGGAGATCAGGATGTACAGACAGTATCAGTATCTAGGATAAAAGGCACACCTAATGATTGCAGATTTCCTTCCTAATCAATCTTTTTGAAAATGGACTGAAAGTGCATAGAGAGATGGACACATAGTCCTGCATTCCTGGCTCACAGCCCTCACCTACCCATTTTGTATGTCTTTGGAAAATTCTGCAGCCAAATAGCATAGTCAGGAACACTTGTTCAAAAGAACTACAAAGTCCTCCAGTATTTTCCTATATGGACAGGGAAAAGAAAGACAGAAATCAGGGATAGAAGAAGAAGCACATGTAAGTTCACCCTAGTTGGCCATAACCCTCCCTGGCTACCTGTACACACAGCCTTGGCCAATTCCATTTTTAACCACAACAGAGCCACAATCATGAAAGATGGGAACAGTGTCACCCTAGAACGGGTTTTTCTCTTTGTGGTTATGATATGAAGCTGCACTCTGCCAACATATGCCCCTGCTCTTGTTCAGGAGACTGCTTAACTGGTGTCTTGCTGGCTATGGGCACATGACCCTCCTCTCTGAATGCCCATGCATAGGATGGGAAACCTGAACCTCGTTCAGTGGATAAGCTAGAAGGAACCAATCCTCATTCCCCTTTCAAACAAACCCCTTTGCTCTTGGAAGCTCCATTCAGCCTTCTATATCCCTGAGTCAGCTTAAAAGACACCCCACCACACTCCTCCATTCCCCACCCCACTGCCAAGCCCCAATCAGACAGTCCTCAGTGTATCCTTCTCAGTCCCTCCCAGTATGCAGTATGGCTTCTGGGAACTTGCAGTCTGCCTACATATTTCAGACCTTCGCTCAGATCAACTCCATTGAATGTGCAGCACTGAAGGATTCAGTCCCATTCAGCACAGTCCCTTGGAGTTGCACAGACTCCTACATGTCATTTTCATTTCTCTTCTTCCATATTATTCCACTCTCTGTGAAGTCCATATATTTATCTATGGAGCCTCCCATTGAGCTTAGCTCCTACAATAATTATCTATGGTTTCCAATGTATTTATCTCTGTTATCTATTTAGATAGAGTATCTACCATCCCTCCTAGATCTATTTTCATGTCTCACTCTGTCTATAGTATTTATCTCTATTTTAACATGACTGCCTTTTTTTTTAACCCTCAAACTGGGACAGTTCCCGGGGGGATGGGTTTTGCCTGCAGTTAAGAGCACGATGTGATTCTACACGTGCTCAGCAGCTCAATGTGTGATGGGTCAGAATAGCAGTGCTTGTTCAGCAGAAAGGCAGAGACTTGGGAAAGCCGAGAGGGCAGAGAGCATGTGGAGGAGGCTGGAGGCTCTCCAGGGACCCTCACTAGGTAAGTCCAGGCAGAAGAAGGACAGTGGGAAAGAAAAGGACAAGGCTGGGATAATCTGGGGGCACATTCTGAATTCAAATCCTATCTCAATCTCTTATTTCAATTCTCAGTCTTACCTTTCTCTTCTATAAAATAAGAATTCCATAAGTCCCTAACTCACAGTATTGGGGTCAATATTAAATGAAATGTCCTTGACCCTGGGCTTCACAGAGAACAAGTGCTCACCAGTGAGAAGCCCCATGCTTATCATTATTGTTATTATCCTGTTGTTAGAACTTGTACAGTCATTTTGACTTGCAGGCTGAGACAATCTTAGCATAAAGACACACACACACACACACACACACACACACACACACACACATATGTATTCCAATCTTAAAAATATAGTAGATAATGGATAAATGTTTAACCCATGAACATACCTATCTGGAACCTTCTTTTCTATGATGTTAGGAGGACAGGTGAGGATCCAGAACAATACTGACATTTTGTATTGAAGGAATACTGCAAATACCTGGACTGAGTATATTCAAGTTCAGTCATGTACACAAGATATTTAACTAAGAGTTAAAAAGTTGAGTTATGGGGATTGAGAGGGATAGACAGGAACTGGAACAGCCACTGGGGGGTCAAGAGGTGTTGATTCATAGGCCTACCAAAAAGCAGCAGGGGTTCCTCTGGGTCTGCATGCTGAATCTGCAGTGGACCCGTGGAGCATGGATCCAGGGCTGTCCTGCTCAGCAGCCCAAGAGTTAAAAAGGAAAATCATAATGAGAATCAGCAGGGCAGGGACTTGGGCTGTCAAAGAAGGTGGAACAAGAAGAGCAAGTGGGTGGGAAATCCTGAGAGCCCTAGCTCTCAGGAGATGCCACTGAATGGTTAAAATGGGTTTGGTCTGAATGGTGAGGCAAATGGAGCCAAGAGCACCAGGGGTTACAAGGCTGGGAGACTAGAGGTCAAGCCAAGGTAGGTGCAAAAACAAAGTTCAGCAGAAAGAAGGAAGGGAGAGAGGTAAAATGTCTGGATCACAGAAAAATCCCAAGCCATAGAACAAGGCAAGGAGGAATACTATGTGGCTGGAGTGGAAGTGAAGGTCCTTGGTAAAAAAGAGGTCAGGGACAAGGCAGATGAGGATTGTCCAAGGCCATCAGCATGGCTTCAGGTATCAAAACTTCAGTCCTGCTTTCAAGTTCTACAGCAAAAATGTGAGGTTCTAGGAAGTTCTTACAGAAAGAACTCCACTCTAATGCCCTCTGGGTAAATCCCACTTGCCCTCTCAGTCCAAGATGGCATCACAGTGTGAGAAGTTGTCTGGAAGGAGGCTGTTGGAGCTCGTATGAGGTACAGCACCCCAAATACCTGTGGGTCTTACTCCAAACCCTGGTGTAGCTTCAGCCTTTATGAGTCACATTCAACCTAGCACAAATTTCCCCAGAGGGACAAAGAGGACACAGTAGTGTCAGAAGGAATGAGGTAAGTGTGGAGGCTGGGTGGAGGCAGAACTACCCTGGCACCTCTAGAAGCAGCATGCTCTTTGGAGAACAATGTCAATGGAGAAGTGGCAAGAAGCAGGACACTGCCACTCAGGATCCAGAGATGGCCAGGTCCATGCTAACAGGGCTGGAGACAGATGGGGCCACGACATGGAGGAAGTTGGCACAGAATAGGCAGGATTTTGCTTCCAAACTGCCAGATGCCAGCTACAGTTTTCCATCTGCCTCTCCTCATCCTCTCCTTTAGTGTGTCACTGTTTACATGGTACACATCCAAATACATTTGCTGACCTCACAGAGGGGGGCTAGCTTGGTGAAAAGGCCAGAAACCTCAGCAAACAGCTCAGAAATGCAAGGTGCCTTTCCTTGACACATATCATACCCAGGAAGTCAGAATTCACAGGCTACTATTTGGATTCTAGAGAGATCTCAGAAAAATCTGGGATGCCATAGCAAGAGCTATATTTGCTACTGCAGAACATGTCACAGCCTTAGCTGCCACCAACCCAGCTTGTAGCTTTTTCTGCTTGCTCTCTTCTTCCTTCCTCTCTCCATCCTTTACTGCTACCCTGTGATGCAAGGCCATCAGTAGGAAAAAGGAGACCACACTGATGAATTCAATAGAAAACTAGCCTCTGTAGGGCACTGTGACAGCTGTGGATGCTCTGTCTGGCCATCAGACTACATGCAGGATCATCGCAGGGTGAGAGAGGCAGAGAAACATGACGAGGGATGGAGAGGTAGAACATTAGTGTTGCTCTCTTCAATTAGAGCAGCCCATGTCTAGAAAACTCCTTGAATTCCGATGGCAAAAAATCAGCTCTAATCCTTTCTTCCTGTGATTCTCTACTCCTTCCATCCTAATTCCCATTCCCATATTCCTCCCCTTCCTGATCACCAACAGTCACCCCCACACACACCCCCATGGCTCCCCCAGCCCAGCCACTTGCCCACACAATGTTCACTTGAGGTCTGCAGGGCTGCCTCAAAGCAAGAGCCCAAGCTAGGGCAACAGCAAAATATCTCCTCTGGTCCTGAACTAGAAGTCAATGAATGATGGTCTTTGTGACCAGAGGTAAGGACCCCTTCTAACCAGCACACATGAAGAAAAACTGTAACTAAAAACTCAGGAGAGAGGAAAGGAGGACAAGGAGCAGGAGAAGGATGATGTCTAATCCTTTAGTAGAAAAATAGATAAATAAAGATTTTTAGGGAATAAATTAAAGATACAGAAAGAGACATCAGCCTGGGCCTGGCAGGGTTTTTTCTCTTGCTGCAGTAATGATCTGATTAGAGTTCAGTCCTACTGCATTCTTCATGTCCTAAGTCATCCTTGCTGAGTCTCAACTGCCTCCAGAAGATGGATGGCAGTCTTGCAAGAGGTGGCTCTGATTAAGTCACAGGGCGATGAGCTGGGGATTGCACACACCTCTGTGCACCTGAGGCCCTGGGCTCTCACCTCATCCTAACAGAGAGGACCAGGGGGTGGTGCTTTCCTCCTGACTGATTCTGCAGGCAGAATCCTGCTCTTTTTCTTGCTTCCACCCTGCCTAAGCACAAGATACTAGTGGAATCAAGGAAGCCACAGTACCCACTGACTGGAAGATCTCAACCTGTCCCTGTCCTCTCTGCTTGGATTTCTCTCCCAGAGTGTTCATCTAAGCTGGGCAAGGCCACAATGATGGGATGGTGCTATAGCTGGGTACCACACTGCCTGATCTGATGAACATATTCTCAATATAAAAAGCACCCTAGGACTGGGGTTGTAGCTCAGAGGTAGAGCGCTTGCTTGGCTTATGTGAGGCACTGAGTTTGATTCTCAGCACCACATATAAATAAATAAACAAAATAAAGGTTCATCAACAACTAAAAAAAAAATTTAAAAACTAATAATAAAAAAATTAAAATAATAAAAGGCACCCTATGAGGTAAAGTGTCATTATTCCCATGTTATAACATGGATAGGAAAACTGAAGTTGGGTGTTATGGTCTGAATATAAGGGGGTCCCCCAAAACTCTTATATTAATGCAGGGATATTCAGGAGTGAAATGATTAGATTATGAAAATTGCAACCTAATCAGTCCATCTGGGTTTGAGAAGGAGTTAACCGTAGGCAGGTGGGGCATAGCTAGAGGAGGAAGGTCACTGGGGCATGCCCTGGAAGGTGCCTCTTTCCTGAAGCCCTTTTTCTTGCTCTCTCAGATTCCTGGCTGCAATGAGTGGAGCAGTACTTTTCCACCATGCACTTCCACCATGATGTTCTGCCTCGCTCTGGTCCCAGAACAATGGAGTTGACCACCCATGGACTGAATCTCTGAAACCTTAAGCCCAAAATAAAATTTTCCTCCTTTAAGTCCATTATTTTGAATCACAGCAAACAAAAATTAACTAACACACCCAGAGAGACTCCAAGTCACACAGCTAGAAAGGGCTGATGCTCCCAAGAAAGTAGATTGCCTAGTTACCCTAGAACACTAAGATTGTGCTAGAAGCAAGAATTAGCTAGACCACATGAAATTCTTGCCTTTATCTGTTCTGTTCTAAAAAGCTGCCTTCTCCTAGCTCTGCCCAGCTTTTGAGTCCTACTTCTTGTGTCTTGAGTCTTCAGAGCCCCTGCCCTGCCAGAATAGCTCTGTCCATGAAGAATCCTGGAAAATGTTTTCTTGCTTCTCCCAGACCCCAGGTCACATCAACCATCCTCCTCACACTCTCCTCAGGGCTCTTAGGAGTTCCCAAGGGAAGCAGTCCAGACCAGACCAGCTCAGGTCTGCTTTTGGTTTTCTCTGGCTCAATTATAGTGCAGGACACTGAAAGGCAGGAGCAATTTACTGGTGAGGAGAGTGAGGAATCCATTCTCCCGAATCTTGCACCAGGCTAAAATTGCCATTTCACTTACTTTCTGTTGTTGGTTTTCATTTTCTGATTTTAGTTACACTTAGACAAGGCAGCCAAAAGCTCCAGGTCATGTAGAAATAAACATTTTATTCTATTGTTATGCAATTAATGCATGATTTGAGGAGACACACGATTTGTTTGGAAAATGTGAGGAAGTGGTAGTGAGAGGGCGGAAGTGCTCTTAAAAGCTGAGAGACTTGTTGGCCTGACTTTTGGGGAGGGCTGATGAGACTGCCAGGATGGAAGGATGGAGAGTGGGAGTGAGCAGTGCTCACAGGGAGAGAGCAGGAAGCCATAAAAGGGCGAATTCAGAGCTATGCACATTCTGTTTCCTGGTAGCCTCAAAACAGCCCAAAGTGGCTCACGATTAGAGGACAAGAAAGAAAACCTTCATTAAACACCTACCATTGGTTTAATTGAATCCTCATAACAACCTATTTCCAATTAACAGATGAGAAAACTGAGGCTCAAGGAGCTTCAGGTCACAGAGAAGTGTGACAGGCTTTGAGCTCATGTCCGGTAGATCCCAGAGCTGACTTTGGTATAGAGACACCAACAGTTCTCAAAACTGTGGTTCCCAGGCCAGCAGCATCAAGCAAATTCTCAGGCAAATTCTCAGACTCCATCCTCCTCTGTCCCTCCTAAATCAGAAACTCTGGGGTTGGAGCACTGCAATCTGTATTTTAACAAACCCTCCTTATCCTGATATGGATAATTTTCAAGGACATTCAGTGGATAGGCAAGCAAGCACAATCTAAAACTGTGATTCTCAGAGTGTGATCCCCAGAGTAGCAGCAACAACATCACCTGGCAGCTAGTTAGAAACGAGTCTTGGACCCCACCCCAGATCTACAGAATTCCAAGCTTTGGGGGTGGGGTCCAGCAGCAGGTATTGTAACAAGCCCTCTGGGTGATTCAGATGCATGCTATAATTTGGACAATCACTCACTGTTTTACTTTCTGTTGTCTCTTGGTCCAGGTGGGGAGGGCAGCATGAGCAAAGAAACACTGAGCACTTTCTAGTGGATCATTAACAGACAACCTTGGCCTGCTCAAGTGCAAAATGATAGGATTCTGCCACTAATTAAGGAGCTACAGAAATTAAAATTTTCAATTTGTAATCTTTGTATGAAGGACAAATGAGAAGAAAGTGAGAGAAAAATCTGAAGATGTAAAAACCCAGGGGAGATCCAGAGTGCTGCAAAGGGGAAACAGAGAGGCTGGGCATGATGGCAAAAGGGCGGCAGTCACGTGCAAAGATGGGGAGGGAGGGAAGCAGATACCTTCGGTGTTTTTCATTTTTCCTTTCTGATGATTCTTATTCCAAAAGCAACATGGATTAACTAGTGGAAGACATGTAAGCTCAAGAAAGTTCACCAAAGGGACATCAATTGAAAGAAGAAACATGCCATGTTTCTCGTGGATAGGAAGCCAGGACCAGCCTCTGATGAGCACAGGTTGTGTGACAAACACCACAGAGCATGCTTCATGTGCACCGTTCTGTCTGGTTCTGATAATAACCCCACCTTCCCATTTTACAGAATATGAAACAAAGGCTCAGAGAGACTAAGTATCTCTTGGTCTAGTTCCAGGATATCCTGAGAATATCAAAATTCATGGATGCTCAAATCTCTTATATAAAATGGCTTTGTATTTACATATAACCTACAGAATCCTCCCATATACTTTAAGTCATTTCTAGATCATTTATAATACCTAGTACAGTGTAAATGCTATATGAATAGTTGTGCTGTATTGTTTAGGAAATAATGACATGGAGGAAAGTTTATAAATGTTCAGTACAGATGTGATTTTTTATAAAAAAAAATTTCCATCCAAACTTGGTTAAATCCATAGATATGGAAACCATGGATATCTCAACACTGGGAGCAGAAGTAATATCCACTCTGGTCTTGCTGCCAGAAAGAGCCAAGTAATCTCTGGTTCCACTCCATTCATTAGGATGTCTGTGATGAGAGAAGTGTTTAGCCCTGTCCAAAATGGTAGCCACTTACAATGTGTGAGTTACTGAGTCTTTGAAATGTGGATAGTGCTACAAAGAAGCAGGTTTTTAAGTTTTACTTCATGCTAATTAATTTAAGTAGCCCAATATGGGCTGGTGCAGCCCAAGACCATTGGTGAGTCTCTCTCTTTGGTTTCAGGCTTATACTTGTCCTTTGAAGGACTAAAATTCCAAGAGCAATGCAGACAGAATTCCAACTAGGCCCTAGTTACAGAACAGGGCATCACCCTAACCCAGCATCCTCTTTTTAGTAAATAACATCAGTGGTCATGCATGCTTGGCTTTCTTAGAGCTTGGTGAAAGAGAATCTCTCTTTTCCTGGGGCCTCCATATTCAGTTATAAACTAGAGAAATTCATCTTTTTAAATTTTTTTTTAAATTAGTGCATTATAATTATACAAAAGAGTGGCATTCGTTGTTAAATATTTGTACATGCACACATTAATTTGGTCAATTTCATTCCCCAGTACCTTCCCTTTTCCCTCCTCTTTCCCCTCCTCCTCTTCCCCTTTTTCTATTCTATTGAGAAATTCATCTTGACATAAAGGGTCCCCAGGATTAGAGCTGGTGGAGTCATTCAGAAAGTAAATCTCAAAACAGTGGTATGACCTTAGGCAAGATCTTGAGTTCTCACAACCTCCCCCCATTTTCCCACCTGTAAAATGGGAATAAAATAGTTACTTTTGATGGTATTGGAACTAAATGAACTGATGTATGATGTAGGGTAACTCTCACATCTCCTGACACCTTTTTTCCCTCACCCCATATTCCACTCTGATCTGAATGCCTCCCACCTTTCAGTGAGTTCTTCTAACTATTTATAGGCTGTTTTTTTTTTTTTTTTTTCCTACTGAGGGGCACTCTACCACTGAGCTACAACCCCAGCCCTTTTTGTCTTTTATTTTGAAACAGCATCTCACTGAGTGACCAAGGCTGACCTTGAACTTGCTATCCTCCTGCTTCAGCCTCTGGAGTTCCTGGGACTACAACCCTGTGCCATCACACCCAGTTGAACTATTTATAGTTTAGAAAGCACCTCATATCTCTGTCTTGAGCAAATATCTCCCCAGACAAATACTAGAATTAATGTTTGGAATCCACAAGTCACCTGCAGCCAGGCACCTACAGCAGAATGCATCACCTAGCAGGCTGTCAGTTGGGTGTCCCAGTGACCAGCACACTGGCTCTTGTGTGTGTGTGTGTGTGTGCAGGTGTGTGGTCCTGGGGATTGAATCTAGGGGAGCTCTACCACTGAAGTACATCATATTTCCAGTCCTTTCTATTTTTTACTTTGCGACAGGGTCTCACCAAGGTTCTAAGACTTGCCTCCAACAAGTGATCCTCCTATCTCAGGCTCCCAAGTTGCTGAGATTACAAGCATGCACCACAGTACCCAGTTCACATGGGCTCCTTCATTCTTGGGCTGCACTGAGGCCATCCCAGAGCCCTCACTGTCATCCATGGGAGCAACTCTATTCTCATAATGTTGGCCCCTATCCAGCTGACTCCATAGCTAGGATGTCTAAAATCAAATTAATTTTGCCTTCACCAGTATGATTGTCAATAAAAAGTTATTATTCAGTCAGTGAATATTTTAATTACCCAAATGTCAAGCCCTGTCACTTCCATTAGCAGCATAATGGCCCTAATAGAAAGTGACCTGAAAGAACCCCAGAAGAATCCTGAGCCATGCTCTGTGCCTAAAGAGGACCCCAACAGAGTCACCTTACATTAACCATTCCATGTTCCCTTCTTTTAAGTCCCCCCAAAGAGAAAGTCTCTGTCTTTTCTGAAAAGCATCCAGTGAACCCCCACATTTCCTCTATCCAACTGGAATTTCTCTTGCTGATTTGTAAGAATGGTAGATATTGGTTGTTGCAGACAGTGAAATGGACTGTAAGTACCATTCTGGGGGCAAGGCTTGCATGAGAATCCCAATTTGGCTATTTGATGACCAAATTATTCAACCTCAGTTTCCTTATCTACGAAATAATGATGGTAGAACTTATATGAGATAACATATGTGAAACAATTAGGTCAAACGTCAGCAGGCATTATGCTTCCAATGTGTGACAGGTTCTAGTTTTGCTGGTGGTTGTGTGATCATTGTTATTTAGGAACATCATAGAATCAGTGGGATTTCCTCCAACCGGGCATCTCCTAACGCCACACTAAATCTTCCATTCCTCTAACACACCATGCAAGGCTTCTTTTACTTCTTCCATCTGTGGTTTCATGATTCAATTAATATTTATCTGTTGAATATCTGACACATGCCAAAAACTGCCTTCATGCCAGGGATGCATGAAGAAAATAGCCAGGGTCCTTGTTCTCACAGAGCTTACAGGAGGGGAGCTGAATGTTGATCAGATAAGCATACACCCACCCAAATGAACATTTAAAATTGTGATGCCAGGCAGGATGGCTCATAATCTCAGTTACTTGAGAGACTGAGGCAGGAGGATGGCAAGTTTGAGACAGGCTTGGCAACTTAGTGAGACCCTACCTAAAAATAAAAAATCTAAAGAGCTAGGGATGTGGCTCAGTGGTAAAGCACCCCTGAGTTCAACCCCCAGTGCCAAAACCAAAAAGTAAATAGAACAAAATTTTGATAAATGCAATGGAGGAAGAATAGGAGTAGAATGAGAAGAATCATGGAGGACCTAATGGTCCAGTAAGTCAGGGAATCACAGGTTTTAACACTTTTGAGGATGAATTATGTTTCTCCAAATGAACTTTAAGTCACTAAGGGTAGGCACAGAATCAGTCCCAAGATCTAGAAGTTTCCAGGTAAGATTGGATGTTTACTAAAGGTTAATTGAATTAATGAAGGAACAGGTGGCTTGGTGGATATAAATTTTTCTGCTAGAGCTTCAGATACTAAACCTGCCCTGGCTTCTGGTCCTTTTTACTGTACCTGCCTCTGTTCACTGATGTTTTGCTCTCATTCTCTCTGCTTCTCAGCATCGCCTTGGCCCCACCCCAAACTTACAACTGGACTCAGGAACTGCATGCCATGGAAATGCCTCCTGGGTTGCCATTTCTTCCCCCAAAGTCCTTGCAGAGCCATGTTTTCCCCTCTGCCCTCCCAGCGCTGCCTCTCCCACCCCTTCCCTCATTGGAAACTTCCATTCCCACCAAGGGGCATTTAAATATGGAAAGCTGAGTGCAGATCAAAACCTTGAGAAGCCAGATGCCTTGGAGAGGCGAGCATCTTCTCCTGGGAAGATAGGTCATGCCTGAATCATTTGGCTATATTAGACTGCAAGGTCTCAGGCTGGGAAGGAGGACTATGTGTCTCTTAGGGTGCTGAACACAGTAGGGGCACTCAACAAATCGTAAATAACAATGGGGATGAGGCAGTAACTGAAAAGACTGGGAAACATACTCTAAAAACTTCCTCCTGCATGGGGACCTGCCTCTGAGCTGGGAGGCAGTTTCATTTTCAGCCTGGGCCTTGAGGTAGCCTAGAACTAGAACTCTCGCTGGGCTTTCACACAGGTCAAGAACGTCATCATACTGACCAAAAAAAGGTGGGTCTCCTTCTCAGACACACAGGACTTGGAAACATGGGCACAAAAAAACACCCGGCACAGATGACAGGAGACAGACCAGCGTGTGCTACACAGACATCACTGCTAGGGGAATCTCAGTCCCCTAATGGGGTCTCATGGGCCTCTTGGGCAACAGGGGACCAACCAGCAATTCCCAGTGGCTTAGAAAAGGCAACAAGAAGAGTGGTCCCCCGGCCCAGTGCTATACCTCTGCAAACAAATAGGTTCAGGGGTAGAACGGGTGCTCATATCTGCAAGATTCTTGACCATGTCATGACCTTGAACAGGTGGGGCCATCAGCATCTCTGAGCCTTGGCTTTGTCCTCTTTGCATGGGGCTCTGGGACTAATGCGAGCATTGACACTCCACTGTAGGTTCTAGGGCTGGAGGGTAGCTCCCTTGGGGAGCTGGATTCTAGCAAATAAATAAATATCTTACCTGGTCATAATAAGTGCCACAATAACAAATAAAGCAGGGTTGGGGAAGGCAGGGTCAGAGGAGGCTTCTGTCACCAGGATCAGCCGGGACATTTCCTCAATGTACACTGGAGTCTTTTCCTATCCCCAACCCTACCTGCCAGCAGCCACAGGTTCTGAAGACGAAGGGGAACACCAGCATGCTTCCTGCTTCCCAAAGTTTAGGAGACAAATGAGTACAGAGAGAAACAGGGGAGATGGCACAGAGCTCATGTCCCCAACAAACCCTGTCTCTGGGTCATTGGCCAATCGCATTCTCTCAGCTCAAGGACTAGAAAGAGAGCCAATCTGAGTATGGGGTCAACTGATAGGAGTGTTAAGAGAAAGGAAATTATAGACCAAGGCCCTCAAAGAACTTCATTTTGTTTTAATTACAGAAGTTATGTTCATTTAGTGGACTGGCCATATTACTCACCAAGTTCTGCTTATATGAATGACAAGAATCTGCGAAAATTTGAGTGGACACTCATCAATGAATTATTGATAATGAAAAATGGAAATGAACTCAATTCCAAACAATTAAATTTGCATTAAACTTCCAACCTGAAAATGGCAAAAGAAAAGCACAAAGAAGAAAATAGAAGTCCCCCCATATTCTCCATACCTAGAAAAAAACATAATTAAATGGCTAGTACATATCTTTTCAATCTTTTTCCTATGTACCTATATGAATTTCTTGTTGTCAATACAAAACAGGGATCATATTGAATATACTGAATTACAGACTCACTTTTTCTATGTAGCAAATATTATAAATATTTCTCATGCCACTAAATATTGGCAAGTCTTAATGTTTTCATGGTGTTTCATTACTTGAATGAACCATGATTTATATAACAGATTCCTTATTGTTGGGCATTTAAGTCATTTCCAATTTTCCATCATTACAAATAGTGCTTCAATACACGACCTTGCACATGAACTTTTGTGAACATCTCTGATTATTTCCTTAAGGTAAAAGAGATGCCAAAATGTGGAATTGCTGAGTCAAAAGGAATATCCGTTTTTAAAATTTTTGAAAAATAGTGTCAAACAGCCCTGCAGAAAAGTTGTACTAATTTACTCCCCTAGAGCAGAGGAGAAAGAGCCTCCATTTCTCTACATCTAAACCATGGTGTATTTTTATTTTTGCCAATTTAATACAGGAAACAGAATCTTGTAACTGATTTAATTAATGTTTCTTTGATCCCTACTTAAGCTGAACAAATTTCTGTATGTTTATTAGTCATTTTACTCATTTTTTAAAATAATTCTAGGACTTGCTTGTTCCTGCCTTTTGTTTATCTTCTTCATGCTGAATTTTTTGAGCATTTATTAGATTCCCAAAGGCAATTTACAAGGAAAAACTACTCCAAAAAACCACCATGGACCTGAGGGCCAAGCATCACTTACAGAAGGTCCCAGCAGGGTTGGCTAAACCCCATAGGGACTTAGCTTTTCTAACCTCACAGCCAAAGAACCCCAGACTGGTGAAGGGAGGAGCTGGAGCCCATGGCCAAGAAGACAGAAACCAGTTCCTGGACTACTTTTCATCAGCAGGAAATAGCCGTAGGTTGGGAAAACAAAATGGTGCTAGGAGACTCAATATGGCAGAAATCTGGCGTCTCCATTGGAAAAGGAAGGAAGTGGGAACACAGGTACAGCTGGAACTGTTGGTCTAGCTAGTGGAGTTCAAAAGAAATTTCCTCTCTCCTGAATGAAAGTGTCAGGGCAGAGGAGAGTATAAGTCCCTGAGAGTCACTATGCATAGTTTTCCTTGCCCTAACTCTAAACTGAGAGAGGCTGGGATGAATTAACCAAGAAGGGGATTTTAAAGCAGAGCTATGCATAGTTCACTTTTAGCACTGATTGGCAAAGGGCAGTTGCTTGGGATGGAATGAAAACTACTTTCCAAAAGATTGTTGAAATTTTCCTCCTGCACGAGTGTGCCTAGCCTGGCTGAGGTTCAGGTCTCCACATATGAACCCTTGAAATGAGACAGAAAAGCCTTATGGCCTGGATGCCATGACTGGTGCCCAGACCCCACAGAGAAGAGAAGAGTAGGATGGGGCAGGGGTGGGTGGAGGTGTCCCAAACCTGCTAGACATACCAATAAGGTCTTGGAACAATGCAAACAGTGGCCAATGCTTTGTTCAGGCCACATTCCTCAATCCCGTCCACTGATTGTGTTTCCCAACCAGAGCCCAGACACGCTAGCCTGACAAGGTTAATTCCATCTCTTCCAGCAACCCTCAACTGCCTGCAGCATCCTCAGCCCCTTTCTGGAAGCCTGGAGGCTAGTCATAGACACTCTGTCCTTGTCTCCAACATGCCAAGTTCCTCTGAATCATAAAGGATGGGGAGGTAAAGGCCTAGGTGATTGCTCTATTGGAAAGAAATACCCAAGACAAGCAGGCTCACATGCCCACCTGTTCCTCCTTATTCTGGGGCCCCACCAAAGCCCCATCCACCACCCTACTCTGCTTTCTACCTTTCTGATAAGGTTGGGCTATTCAGTCAGAACCCACTCAGGTGCCCTCAGCTTTGCTATGGTCCTTGGGGTCACCAGAGCTCTACTTTGAGGAGGAGATACTGCTTTTCCTTTTCAGGGTTGACCTTTCCCACACCTTGCTCCATCTAGGCTCTGCCTCATTCCTGCACCAACAGTCTCCACACCCAGACTTTCAATCACTGTACTAAAAGATCTGCCCACCTGGTACCTCAGATTTGGAGCAAGAAGGAGGAAATGGCAATTTTGTTCTCTTTTGCTTTTTAGTGATCAGATTACATGCATATAATTAAGACTATCAAGAGCTCTAATCTTAAGTGCACAGTTCAAGAAATTTTTTATACATGTACAGCACATACCTGTGTCACCACTTGGGTAAAACTTTGGCACACTTTCAGTGCACAGAGAAGTTTTCTCATACCCAAACCTGATCATTACCATATATTCACTATTTGACATCCTTCAACTTGATTAATTTTGCTTATCTGAACTTCATAAAAGGGAATCACATCACATGTTCTCCTTGGTGTCTGGCGTTCTTCTGTCAACATTATATCCATGAGCCACTTACTAGATTTGCTATTGGAACCAAGGATAGAAGAATTTAGTAAGTCCTACTCTAGAACACTATTTGTTCTTGCAAAGAGACCTACAGATGGGGAGAGGAAAGGAAACAGAGGTGGGGGTCTAAGTGGGGTGGAGCGTGTCTATCCCCTAATTCATCTGATGAAGTTCTTCATCTGCTTTACACTGGGGGTCTTCCATTAAGTTTTCTCTGGCTCAAAGTCTTCTATGTCAAAACCACAGTAACACCATTTCAGAATCTGGGACTCTCCAAACATGCTGTGTTTCTCTGCTTCTTGGTCAAAAGATGAGAAGAAAGGATAATAACACCTAGGTCAACACACCTGGGGATGTCTAGAAGATGCCAGGAGGGGAAAGTTGATTCCCCTTCCATCATCCTGATTCCCATGATGAGAACAGAAACCTCTCCAGCTCTGCTTTCTCCTGACAGCAAGAATGGTATCTAGGAAATCCAAAACCAAAGCTGCCAACCCACTGGCCCACTGCTATGGCCTGCCCCAGCCATCGGGGGGTGGTATTTCTAAGTGCCATGTTTGAATAACTAGACATTTGTGTTGCTTGGTAAGTTAAGCAAGCTGGGTCAACATGGCATGATTCATAGTCAAAAAGGAATGGGTAGAATACCCCACATGTCAATGGTGCTCATGTCAATCTCTCCCTGCCCCAACCTCGCAGGTTCAAGATTTTTGTGAGAGTGAGATGCTGGCCTGTTTTCCCCCTTTTGAAGGCACTGGGGGAAATCTCTGAGGAATAATTCAATTAAGAGCAAAAGGACTTCAGGCTCAAGAAGTAAAAGAAACAAACCTAGGACTTGCGGTACAGTCCTTGGCTCCAAGCCCTCTCACTTGGGGTGGGAGCCTGAGGGAGGGGAGGTGGGCAAGGCTCCCCGGCCACTCCACAGACTGATTCTGTCCCAGACCCTGGCAGAGACAGACACACATTTTGACAAACACTCTTCCCCTAATTTTGAAGCCCCTGTGGACTGCAAGGGAAATTTAATCCATATGTCTCTGATTCATTTATACTTAACTCATCAACATGTTGTTTTGTAAGAGCTGTTTCGTGTCCAAGTGTCTTTTTTAAAGCTCTTAAAACCCCCAAGTTTTTTCTTCGAAACAGGAAACCAACTGTGCCAAGAGAAAAGGAGCTTGAGCCCTCAGAGGTTCAAACTGGGTTCAAAACTCCTGCTTCCCAAGAGACCCCAACCAACTGGAAGGAGGACCCATGCTCCCTCGCTGCCCTGCACCCCACCAGAGAAGACAACTCCTGACAGCAGCCAAAGCTGACCAGGAGAAGGCTGGAGAAACAGCAGGATTGGGCTGCTTTGGAGTAAAATTATTCTCCTGTTCACAGCCAGGGGCCTGTTCCTCAGAGATTGTAGAGGCCTACGGGCTGCAGGAGGGAGAGAAATCAGGCCAGGAGTTCCATTCTGCTTTAGTAGAAGCTGTATCTTTACTCAAAGAGAATTAACCACAAGGTTCCTCTGGAAATGACCCAGGGCTCCTCACCTGAGCTCAGGCGTGGGCTGTGGCAAGGTCTCTGGAATGGCAGTAAACTTGGAAAGTCCAAGCCAAATGGGATGGATGACCCTGTTCCAGATTCACCTTTCCTCATCCCCACTTCCCTCATCTTATTTTCTCTGCATCTGCACATGCACAAAGTTATCCCTCTGTCCTCTGACCCAGTGGAACTACAGGTTATTAAGGTGACAGAAAATGAGTGTGTCCCTGTCTTTAAACCAGCTTTACATGTAGACAACTCTACCACCAGAACACAGCTGAAAAGAGAATCCTGGGAACCTGTGGACAGCCATGTCTTCTCCTTGACATGGGGAACACAGAATCATCATGCTTCAATATGAGTGCTCACGCAGTTTGCATAAACAGCACAATTCGGATAACCTATATTTCAGGCACTGACAATCTTTGATAGCTTCCCTAAAGAACAAGTGGAGAGTTTAGCAGGAATTTTTATGTTAACCAGTTCACGAGGTCAAAGGGTGGGAAACAAGACAGCCAATGTCAAATAAAATGGATGCAACCTCAGTGTGGCACAGTAGTTATGGCTAATACAAGCCCTGATCCACTCCTCTTCCCACATGGAGAAACAGGCTTAAAGTTCAACACCATGGCCATGAACTTGGAAGGAGAAGAGATAGGCTTTCAGAGGCAGGAACCCCATCACCTCTGGCCAGGGAAGCACACTGCAGTGTATTAGAGAGCACAATCTCTCAACGAGTACCCCCCCTCCCCTCCCCACCCCACTTCAGGCTTGGCTGGGTGACTTGTTCTGAGCATTGAAATTCAAGAGAAGTGACACTGAAAGCTCCAAGCCAAGGCAATAAGAGGCAGACATATTTCTGTACATCCTCTCGTACCCATGCCATCTGCCACAAGAAAAATATGCCCCTTCAGCTGGGACCTCAGATTGAGAAACATGGAACAAAACAGGACCTAACCCACAGAGCTGGAGCCAAAATCAGCAGAGCCCAGCTGGAATTGGCCAAACCCAGCCAACCCACAGGCCTGGGAACAAGAACTAAAAGCTTGTTGGAAGAAATTTAGTTGGGAAAGGGTTTTGTTACCAAGCATCATGCAATAGCTGACTAAGAGAGGTGTTTCTAATCTCAATAAGCAGACGTAAGGCCATCGTCATGCCCCCATTAATATCCCCATTCCTGCAGACCAGCACAGGTTTTATTCAATAAATAGTTGTGGGATGAAGCTTGTAAGTTATTGGAGACATAGGCAAAGAGAATGATGGTATGCAATGTCACAGAGATGATGACAAGAGCAGAATAAGTCTAGGGTTATCAAGGCACCTCAGTCTAAGAGGAATAGCCAACCATGGCAAAGAGCAAAGTGTAGGAGTGGGACAAGGCTGGCTGGGAAGGCTTCAGATGGGATTGGTCTCTGACACCTGAGTCCTGAGAGCTAAGCAAGATGCTCCCTGCAGAGAGCTCTGCTAGTGAGCCACACTATTCTAAACCTTGGGAGCCTCTGCCCAGTTTCACTACTCCAGATCCCACACCGGAACAGCTTCCATCACTTTGTTCATGTGTTCAAACTCTTTTACTGAGCACCCACTGTATGCCAGACTATGCCATCCAATTCAGTAGTCACTTGGTACATGCGATTATTGAGCACTTGAAATGTGGCAGGACTAAACTGAGATGTGCTGTAATTATAAAAACACGCTGGATTTCAAAGACAATGTGAGTGAAAAGGGATTTAAAACATCTCATTGGTTTTTAAGATTGACAACATGTTGAAGTGATAAAATTTTGGATACATTGAGTTAAATAAACTAATTAAAATTCACTTCATGTTTCTTTTAATATTTTAAAAATATGGCTACTAGAAAATGTGAAAGCGCATATGTGGCTCTCATTACATTCCTGCTCGACAGCACTGTGCTGGACTCTTGGTCTAAATTTGGCTGCACACTAGAATGCCTTGGGGATCTTTTAAAAATTCTAGAGCCCAGGCTGTACTGCAGATTAATGAAATAGGAATCTCTAGGGGCGGGATCAGTATTTTTTGGAGGACCCTCACCCGCCCCAGGTGGCTCCCATGTGCAGAGGAGCTTAGGAGACATTGTTCTAGCTGGAGACCAGGGAAAGGCTCAGCCCCTTTGCAGCCTGGCAGGGAGACACTGAAGTCTCAGAAGGCAACTCAGGTAATCAGGAAGGTGGCACTGGGTCCCCATAGGCAAACGGCTAGCCTCCAGTCATGCCTGGGTCTTCAGAGAGAAGTCAGAAGACAGAATCATCTTCCTCTTTCCTGGGGCAGTTGCAGGGCTGATTACCCCCAGTCTCTGTTCTCATCTTACTAATCCTTGCACAGCTCTGGGCCTACTGTGCCATTGGGAGACAGCTCTTCAATCAACCAAGCCCAGGCCAGAGTCATGGCCTCCTTCCAGGCTCCGCCCCTCCTGACTCTGGAACTTGACATCAATTCCTTAACCTCTTCCTACCTGAATGGACCCCTCACACAAACATGCACCCGCCAGAAAATGGTGGCATCCCCTTGCTAGGTCACAGAGAGATTTCTAGCAATGGAACACACACACACACACTAGTTCATCTGAATATTAACTAGGTGTGACAAGGGGGTAATGAAACAATTAGCAGCTCACAGCAAGCTCCCCAGAGGCCAAGTGGTACGAACCCCAGGGAGCCTGGAAATGCACTTCTGTGTGTGTGTGTGTGTGTGTGTGTGTGTGTGTGTAGTGCAAGTTGGTTCTGCAAAGTAAACAAGTTTCCCAAGCTGAAAACAGGGCATCAGGGCAGCCAGGTCTTTCTCCTCATGTAGCTTCTGCAGGTGGCCCTGAGGCAGGGGCCTGCAGGTCTCTAGGAGGGGCTGCTGTTGAGGTTTCATCATCCTTGCATTTTGCCAACACTGGGTCCCTTTTGCTGGAGGCACCATCCTGGAAATAAGTTTCTGCTGTCACTTGGCCTTGTGAATTCTGGTTCTCGTGGTTCCTGGCCAAGGAACACATCCTTGGAAGTGGAGGCAGGAGAAAGACAGTAGAAGCAGAAATGCAGCAGGTGCAGGAGCCCAGGTGATACTGAGGCTTTCCTCCAGGGGACAATGGAATGGGAGCGATCACTGAAGGATGTTCCATCCACCAACCATGGGAGCTTTTCAGAAAGGGGCCCCGCATCAGCACCAGTTCCCCAGGGAGGTGGGGACACAGAGCCATGGGAGACATTCACCCTGTGACTGCTGGTGGTCTCACAGGCACATGCCATGTGGAAACCTCAAAGCATATGTTTTCAATATTTCCAGATGATTGTGTAAATCAGGCCTTCATAGAGCTGTTTAAAAAATACCCATGCTGATCTGTGAGGCTTAGGTAAGTCACGGAACTTTCGGTGCCTTGGTTTCCTCAACAGGAAAAAGGGTAAAATAAAAGTATTGACATGAGGGAGGTGTGGTCAAGGAGCCAGCAAAATGCTGAGCCCAATGGCCAGCTTGGAAATGTCAGTCCTTGAGTGACATACAGTGATAACAGCAGTTATAGTAACAGCATGAGGAAATAACTTAAGAGACAGGAATCATTTCTCCTCATCCTCTGTGCCCTTGCAGTCTGCCATGGCCCCAGAGTGAGAAGCAAGGAGCATGGTCATAGACCAGGCAGAGTGACACACACCTATAATCCCAGAGACTTGGGAGGCCAAGCAGGAGGATCCTAAGTTGGAAGCCAGCCTCAACAACTTAGCAGACCCTGTCTCAAAATAAAATTTAAAAAGGGCTAGGGATATAGCTCAGTGATAGAATGTCCCTGGGTTCAATCCCTAGCACCAAAAAAATAGTAAGAATATATTAATGGTAATGATAGAGTAATAGCAATAGAATGTAGTAATGTTAATGCAACGTAAATAATGTTAGTTTATGAAATTTTATACACATATCAGCAAATGCAATACATATTATCATAAACATATAATATATGGTGATAAAATAAAAGGAATATGGTAATAATAATTATTATTGTTAAAGCAGAGGAGTATGGAAGCCATCAGGCCAAGTGTGGGCTGTGGAATTCACCGGCAGCCTACCCGAGCTAGTGTGTTTTTCAAGGGGCTAATCTACATGGCTCCTGTCTCAGAAGACCTGTGGCAAAGGATGGTTAAGAATGCAGGTATTACAAGGCTCCATCCTGACTGCCCCACTTTGTACCTGTATGACCCTGAGTAGGTTACTTAACTTCTCTGAACTTCAGTGCCTTCATGAATAAAATAGAGCTAAATATACTATTGCTCTCAGAGCCATGCTGAGTGTCCAGTGGAGAAATGTGTATTCAGTGCTGAGCATGGTTTCCAGTAGAGTTGATATGAAAAGCTGGCTAGCTTCATCTCCTCAGTCATCATCATCATCATAAGCCATCAAAGCTTCGGGCACCCTGGCTGTGGGCTGAGTGACATCTAAGCTATCCTTAGTGTGGTTTGATGGAGGGAAGAAGTGTCTGGAGACCAAGGAGCCTGCATTCAAATTTCTCCCCACCACTTCCTGGCTACATGCCTGGAGGCCAGTTACCCAACCTTCCCGAGCCTCAGCTCTATTATCTGTAAAATAGCTTAACAACCAAGAGCCTTAAAAATGCATGCTATTTAACCCAATCACCCCATTTCTAGAAATCTAGCCCAGGGACATAATCAGAGATGTACATGGAGATTTATGTACAATGACGTCCATCAGCACATTTTTAAAATAGGAAATAACTGAAATGCCTAACATAGGAAATTAATTACATTATGGTACATTCAGATGATGTAATACTGTTCAACCATTAAAAAACATGTTGTCAAAGACTCTTTAAAGACTTGGGGAAAATGTTCATGACACATTGTTAAGAGGAAAAATGGTTTACAAAACTAGCTGGGTCACCATTAGCCTTAGGGCACCTGGGATGAATCAAACAAGACACCCCCCTCTGATGGACACTGTCTCTTGACTCCACTTTCAGCCTCCACTCCCTGCCCTTCGGCAGAGCACAATCTGCACTTCCAGACCCAGCAGACCTACCTGTTCCACCCTGGCCTCCTGTGGGCTTTGCTCCATACTCCAGTTCGAGTGGCCCCTTCTAAAACAAGTCAGCTCAGGTCGCTCCTCTATGTCATACACTCCACAGGTTCCCCATTCCTTCAGAATGGCCATTGGAGGTCTGGAAGACCTTGTGTACATCCTCTTAGCCTGGTCACATATAAGCTCACTGATTTCATCTTCTACAACTCTCCCTCAACCTGCATTCTAGTCATGCTGTCCTCCTTGCTTTTATTTCAATGTGCCAGGCACAATCCTACCCCGGGTCCTTTGCACTGGCAGTTCCCTCTGCCAGGGAGGTTCTTTGCCAGATACTTAGACAATATCCTGCCTCACCTCTATCAGATTTACTCAAATGGCATCTTTTCTATTAGGAATTCTTGCACAGTCATCTATCAAAATTTGCAGCTTCCTCCCTACACAGGGTTCTCCTTCCCAATTCTCATTTTATCACCAACTGATGTTTTATGTATTTTGGTTATTCGTTGAGTTGTCCATCTCTCCCTACTCTAGTGAGAGCTCCCTGTGGGCAGGTGTTTTGTCTGTTCTGCTGTCATATCCACCATGCAGAAAACAGTTCCCAGTGCAACATAGGTGCTCGATATATTTCTGTTGAATGAACAATAGGCACAGTATAATCCATGTTACTTTTATATACAGCAATACATGGTTAGGAATTATCTCTGGATGGCAGGAAAGCAGGTAATTAGTACTTTTTCCTTGCGCTTTTCTGTATTTTCTAAAACTTCTACAAGATTATGCACTACTTTGGCCTTCAAAAGGGAAAGTGCTGTGGGCACCAGTTTTTAATGGTATATAAAAAGTAACTCATCACATGATGGCTACTGAGTAATGACTCCCCTGTCCACATGGGATATGGAATTTTAAGGAAGACAAATTGGGTTTCCAGGTCATCTGGAATTACAAAAGAAAGTAAAGTGATGTCCAAAAAAAAAAAAAATCCTTGGCCAGTCTCCAATTTCTCCAGACCAAAGCCCTGCTTTGTCTGGTTAGCCCTCCTGAGGACCAGAGGTCTGTCCTTGTGCCCCTCTAAGGACCTAGACTTACCTGGTCACCAGACCTCCCTGCAACTGACTGCCCACCTGGATCACCACCTCTCATCTTATTCCAGCAAGCTGCAGCCACTCTGAGCCTCCGCTCTTGATGTTCCTCTGCAGGAACAATTCCCCTAGGTGTCTGCAAGACCCATTCCCTCTCTGCTCAGCTGGCCCTTGTTCAAGAGCTTTCTACCCAGAAGAGCTCTCCAGCCCCCCTGCCAGTCTCTTCCATCTCTGTACCACCTGAGAAGATATATCTTCATTGACTTATTGTCTCCTGCACCCCTCGCCAGAATAAAAGCTTTACGAGAGCAACAGCTGTCTATTTATTGCTAAATCTCAACATGCAAACTACTTGGTATCTAGTGAATGCTCAAAACTGCTAATGAATGGGCAGAGGAAGGAAAGACAAGAGGGAAGGAAAAGAGGAAGGAAGGGTAGGCTGGTTGGCCCTAAGCCACACAGAAAAGCATTCTTCTGAAAATGTCTACACAAAGAACAGGAATCTCTGTATGGGAAAATCCCTTGCCATCCCCTTATGCAGAGAATTCTTAATGCAAATCTAAACACAGTCACTGCTCCTCTAGAAACGTCCATGGCAGCAGATCTCTCCAGGCACTCCTAGGAGCACACTGCCAAACAGACAATGGAGTTCATGTATCAACCTGCCAGTGACTTCCAGGACACAGTTTTGTGTCAGCTGTCCTCCACCTGTTCCTCCGAACCTCCTCATCCTACAGCACCAAAGATACCCAGGGTCTTACCGAACCCTCCTGCCCAAGCACCAAACACTGGCTGCTCCTTCCTATCTCCTCTACCCAGGTGGCAAGCACCTGGCCTGCAGCCCTGAACAGTGCAAAAAGCATGGTTTCCAGGGCAACCTGGACACAGTCCTCTTGCCTGCTTCTCTGGGACCCTGGTGCACGGTGGTGCAGGCTTAAGGCATTTGATCAAGACTCTCACCTTTAAAAACATTATCCAACATTCACCTCAGGAGAGCTGCTGATTTCTAAACTTAGTCCCTGTACCTCCTCTGAGATTCCTATGACCCAGAGAGAAGCCAGGGCTGGGGGAGTTTAGATTCTAACCTCTACTTGAATGTGGTCACAGCTCTGAAAGGGAAGCTGTGACAAATTAGGAACTGGTTTTACTCTCCGTAACATATCTTTCCTGATAAAAGGCAGGGTGGGGGCAGTTAGCCCTCTTGTTGAATAAATGCCTTAAAGGAGACTTGGAATGACCAGCATACAAGCTGGGAATCAGGACAGATTTGTGATGTGCTAAAACTGGGGAAGGAATTAGCAGAAATGGCAAATGTGTGTCAGTAGTGATCAATTGGTGGGAGATAGCAAAAGAACTGTTGAAAGTATCCTGTGCCTGAGTCCACACCCAATCGTGTCATGATCGATTAGTGATGTCTGCCATAGAACAACAGTGGTGAGATCACACATATCTGACCCACAATTGTGGACTGGGGTTGGAGGGGAAGTGTTCCTTGGTCATGATTATTGAATTCCTTTCATCTCCATGACTTACCTGCCAGACGAGTGTCCCCAAGATTATGAGTGATTACCAGTGTGTTCACTAAAATTCTGCCCCTTCTGTTCTATTTGGGAAAACACATCTGAATGCGAGTTAGTGAAAGCACCATGAATCTGCCCTAATTTATTAAAAGGAGTAAATCTTCCGCAAAAGTCAGCATTTTAATGCTGGTAACAAATTACTAGCCTCCCATCTCACAGTAGATCATACATCACAACAAGGCAAATGAGAACTGAGACTGAGTTCCTTCCCACCCTATACAGGTGCAGAGATACCAGAGTGCACTCCAAGCAGCCTGTTTCTACATGCTTGCAGCCTAGACCTGCCCCAATCTCCACAGACAGGCCACCTGCCCCAAGTCATGCGAAATGTTACACCAGGCAAAACATGATCCCTAACACCTCTGAATAGTGTCAGCCTGAGGGTCAGGCCAGGACTGTAGTTTCTGCTGCCCCTGAACTCACACTGCTATGGAGGCTCCCACTGCATGGCCATGATGGTCAGGGCCCAAAGGTCCTGAATCAAACCAGCTTCCTCTAGTTATCAGCTATAAAATACCTAAGTCACTGCCACACTACTGTCAGGTCTGAGCCTCAGGTGGGACTGGAGCCTGGTGAAACCTCCAGTAGGTAGAGGCTGGTTTTCCCACCCCTGGGGGTCACATGTGGTCAGGGTGTTGAACCTCCCAGGGAAACGTATCCACCAGGAGAGGCTGGCCAGAGGTCTGCTCCAACAGTAGGAACTGTTATTTTTCTATGGCTGCCATAACAAATTACCATGAATTTAGTGGTTTAAAATTACAGACATTTATTCTCAGAGTCCTGGAGGCTGGACATCAGAAATCAGTATCGCTGGGCTGAAATCGAGTGCAGGCGGAGCTGTGCTCCCTCTGAAGGCCCTAGGGGACAATCTGTTCAGCCGCTTTCTAGTGACCATTGGTATTCCTTGGCTTGCGACTGGATCACTCCAATCTTCAAAGCCTGTACCTTCAAATCCCTCCTCCCCTTTGCATGCCTTCTGCTTTGCATGCCCCTACCCCCACCCCATCTCTCTTATAAGGAAACATGTGACTGTATCAAGGATTCACTCACATAATCCAGGATAACTCCACACCTCAAGTTCCTTAATTTAATGATATCTGAAAAGACCCTTTTTGCCTTAGAAGGGAGCAATTACAGGTCCAGGGATTACGACCTGATTGGTTTTTTATTTTGTTTTCAATTTTTTTGGAAAGAGCATTACTCTGCCTTCCACAGAAGGCACACTTTTAACTCCATGTAAACATAAATTTTGTTCTCCTCGATAAGGAATCTCAAGCAGATGGAGAAGTGTTTTGGAGCCAGGAGGAACCTGTGTTGATCACAAAGTCAAATACCTATTCTTCTGTAAAAAGTCAATTCTATCTGCAGAGCATGGAGGGAAAAGAAACAAAAGGGGGAAAGCCAGGGAAGATAGTCTCACATCACCACTTCCACCACTGGCAGCCGCATCACTGGTGAGCAAGAAAGGGAAGGTTGGGAGCCAGGCAGCCTACTAAGAGCCCTGCTCACACCCTACGGATGGGTGTTGGTTTCTCTACCTAACAGATGAGGAAACTTCACCTCCAGCAGGGTCGAGGGCTTGCTCAGATCACACAGCTCATAAATAGCAGAGTCGAGATTTAGACAGTGTTGCTGGGTATCACAGTGGACCTATAATCCCAGTGACTCCAGAGACTGAGGCAGAAAGATCACAAGTTGGCAGCCAGCCTAGGCAACTTAGCAAGGTGCTGTCTCAAACTAAAAAATAAAAAATAATAAAAGGACTGGGGATGGAGCTCAGGGGTGGTGTAGTCCTGGGTTCAATCCTCAGCACCAAAGAAATAAACAAACAAACACATCATAATGGAATAAGTCTGATTGGCCAAATGCTTATTGCAGAACAATCAGTAGAAATTTAATGACTAAGTGAGGATGGAAGTCTTGCAGCTGTTGTTTGGATAAGCATCGGCTCCCCAGGATCAGTGATCTACATTCAGATTAACACTCAAGAAGAAAGGATGAAAGCTTCTCATATTCTCTAAAGGGGTTCGTTGTCTTCATAGCAGTGATCACATTTTAGAACTTGATGACTCCCTCAGCAAATGCCCTGGCTGGGAAACCACATAAAAAAACAGCAGGTGTTTTGAAGGAAAATTTTAACGAAAGTGGTCTTGCTTTACCTGCTACTTACCAGCAGCTGCACCTGCCTGAGTGACTTGCAGGGACTGAAGGCCTGGACCTAAGCTCACACTCCTGGATAATGTTGCAGGCCTTTCTAGAGCCTTTGGAGGGGATTCCCTCTAGCTGGGAACTTTCCCACTGGGCCAGTGCCTACCCTTGAATGTCAACATTGTCCTTTCACTTCTGGAAAATTTGCCAGGAGTTAGCAGGAGGACAGCATGGTTTGTACAACTCTTAGTTCACTTTCAGAACTGTTTGCTGTCCTACCAGTTAATGGCAGATCAACACCAAAACTTCAAACATAAACTTCAAATGATAAACTGTATTGGCTAAGGTTAAGAAACCCACTGAAATCTAAACAAATGGGTGCTTCATGTCCCATTAGGTCTAAAGATTCAACTCTGGTCATTTTGGTGCCCTTGGGGCTTATCCTAATGTCAGGAGTAAAGGGAAATTTTAGATGTTCCAATTTCTCCAAATGCCACGCCAAAGGATCCTACATCTCCAAGCCCAATTCCCTTTTTTTAATCTTTTATTTTGAAATTATTTTGGACCCACAAAAAGTTGCAAAACTGATACAGAGAGGCCCCTTGTACCCATTACCCTGATTCCCTAGTGATCACCATCTTACAATATAATAATGAAAGCATTATCAAAACCAGATGTTATGGTTTGGAAATGAGATATCCCCCAAATGCTACTGTCAATGTATAAATATTCTGAGGTAAATGATTAGATTATAAGAACTGTAATGTAATCAGTCCATCCTAGTTTGAAAGGACTGACTGGGTGATAACTATAGGAGAGTGGGGCATGGTTGGAGGAAATGGGTCACTAGGACTGGGCCCTGGAAGGATTCATCTTCCCTGTGGCCTCTTCCCCCTCCCTCTCTTCACTTTCTGACCCCTCCATGAGCTGAGCAGTTTTTCTCCTCTGGGCCCTTCTGCCATGATGGACTAGAGCAATGGAGTTGGCCATCTATGGACAGAGACCTCTGAAACCATGAGCCCCAAATAAACGTTTTCTCCTTTAGGTTATTCTGATGAGGGATTTTGGTCACAGTGATGCAAAGCTGACTAAAACCCCAGGATGGTGGCCCAATCCTATTCAGATTTCACTAGAAAGTCTAATCTTCTGCTGTAGTCATTTGTCTATTTTCAGCTGCCGGGCATTCATTCCTAATAGAAACCTGTTTTCCTACCAGGGAATCATCTTTCCTCCATTGTGTTGTATAAATGGGAGGATAAGTTTAAGTACTGACCTAAAAGAGAGTCATAGGGGCCTTGCTTTCCATTCTCCAATCCTAGAATAAACAGGGGGATCCTTGGCCATCTTAACCATGCTGCTCTATAATAACTTGTCAACTGGACTGCCAGATTACCAAACAAAATCATATTCCCTTCCATCTCCAAACCTTCTTTCCAGCCCTAAAACATTCTGAAAACTCCCAACATCTCTCCATTAATTTCCTGTTGCCTGGGTAGCCAGAATCAATTTCTGTTGCTTCTGTGTACAAATGTGGACTGAATCGCCCATGATTGCTACTGACAGAGAATGACCTGGGCTGGGACACTGCCCACTCAGGAAGAACCCCCTATACGTTACATAGACCCAGAGGCAGATACTGCTGAGGCCCCACCCACCACCATGGCCCACATGAATTTCTAGGAATTATGGCAGAGAGTCTCTAACACCCTGCTCTCTGGGGTCCACCTAAGAGCCTGCATCTTACTTCTTTGCCCAAAGGTTTCCTCCAGTACCACAGGAGTGTGCTTGGTCCCAAGCAGGTACAACCCAGAAGTGGAAGGGAGCGAATACCACCAGGACAACCCATGACTAATGGAGTGTAGGGTGAGCAAAAAGTGTCCTGCTTCCTCCATCGTTGGTGGAAGCAAATTGAAGCATGTTCCACTCAGTGTCCCAGGTGGTCCCCAGCAGAGCTAAGCTCCAGGTACCCAAAACAGTTGTCTGCTCACTGTCACACCCTTCCTGGGCTTTCTCACCTTCCCTTCTCTTTCCTACTTGCTTCCATGAGCTTCCTGGAATCACCTCTCAAATCAATTACCTACATATCAACTCCTTGTCTCAGAGTTGGTTTTGAGGGCAATGAAACAAAGACAGTAAAATGGAAAAGAAAGCAACATCTGCCTAGAAGAAAGGAAGGAGTGTTTGAGCCTGTAGGTTGAAGGTGATGCTGTCAAGTACAGCAACCACTAGCCACGTGTGGATACTGGCTACCCTCCTGATGGTTACCATAGGCCAAATTGATAATATTTTGGATACATTGGTTTAAATAAAGTATACTACTAAAATTAATCTGACCTGGTTCTTTTTACCTTAATTGATACATCTACTAGAAAATTTAACATTACATATGCAATTTGAAAACATTTCTCTTAAACAGTGCTGGTCAAAGGAACATTGTTGCTATTACCACTGATGCTGTTAACATGAGAAAATGAACACACAGGAGGACTATGAAGAGTGCTATGATTATCTTCTGAGTAACTCCCAAGGTAACAGTAACTTGCCGATAAGAATTATTTTGCTAGACATGGTGGCACACACCTATAAACCCTCCTACTTGGGAGGCTGAGGCAGGAGGATCACAAGTTCGAGACCAGTCTCGGTAACTTAGTGAGACCTTGTCTCAAAATAAAACCTTAAAAGGAGTGGGGATGTAGCTCAGTGGTAGAGTGCCCCTGGGTTCCATTTCTAATACTGAGGGAAAAAGGGAAAGAAGCAAAGAAATAAGGAAGGACAGGAGGGAGGAAAATACTCTCATATGCTTAGAAGTGTCATTTGGTCAAAATTTTTTCTAAAGTATTTTAACCATATATTTATTCGCACCTTTAGTACAATAATTTTCTATCAACAGGAATCTAAACTATTTAGCTATTCTAACTAGGAAAATGATGTGTACAAAGATGTTTACTTCATTGTTATTTATAACAGTATTTATAACTTAAATGATCAATAAAATAGGAATCAGTAAATTTTAAAACATAAATTTACTTGGACTGAATAGCATGCAATCCTTAAAACCAATGGTTATTATAATGATTATGTAATGATACAGAGTAGATATATCTAGTAAATGGATTTATGATACAATACTGTGGGAAAGCAAACATATAAAATTGTATCTACAGCATGATGAATACTATTTTTCTCTACTTCCCAAGTTAGCTGTACAGGCATTTGCTACTTTGATAATAGAGAATAAAGAAAATGACAGTCTTCCTTACAATGTGAGCTGCTAAAAATGTGTGCTTGTTTGCAAGTGTACAGTGTCCTTAGGTTTTTCCAATTTATGTCATAGACTCTACCTTTTCCTCTGACCAACAGAAACCAAGGTAAATCTAGTTCAAACTGCTTCTGACCAGGATGACCACATGAGAAGCATGTGGTAAGAGGACTTTAAGCACAAAACAGCGACTAGGGTTTATAAAGAGCAAATCACACCCAACCACAGAAGTGATGTCTTTTCCCGATTGACAAAAACAAATGAGCGGCCAAGGAGCCCAGAGGCAGGATAAGGGACTGAGACTCCAAAGCGGCGACAAACGTGGCATCCACCAAAATCCCCCTTGAAAAATTAATCCAAATTGGCTGGACTACGCACGCTGTCAGCTCCCAATGCTAACAAGATCATAAGCTTTATTTACAGGGGCTTATCTTTCAAGCCATTTGCAGAGCTTCCCCAAGCTTCACACATGAGCCACAAAGGTGCTGAGATGAGGATACAGAAACCTGGATGGGTGGAAACACTCACCAGGAGACAGTAAACAACAGACCTTAGTAAAACGCAGTTTCCTCTCTTAATCAGAGGGCCCCTGTGAGCAGGCAGGCTAGGGCAAGGGTGGAGTGAGGCCTAGAGAATGTACTGGGATCTCTATGAACAACCTGGAAGAAGATATAAACAGGACGTCAATTCATGAGGAATAAACCATGAGATGGGCACTGTCTCAGGCACGAAATCTAAGGAGGTGCTGAGGCACTCAGGAATCGAGAGAATGAACACTGTCATGGGACATTCTAAAATCAAAATTGTAATCTTAATTGCCGGGTTATTTTATTTGGGGCACTCACATTTTGTGCCCAAGGTAAATGTTTTGGGAACCTCACCTTAATCTTGAAGCAGGGAAGGATATGGTGACAAAGTATAAGAACAAATGCCACCTGGAGAGCACAAGGTTGGAAGAGCATCACCCTCTGAGAGGGTGTGAGCCCTGGTTACTCCAGATCAGGGGCTCAAGACCAGCTTGGAGGCCCCTGAGAAGCTCCCGGGAGGCACCAGTGGAAGAACATTGGGCAGATGATTAGCCAAAAGATGCAGCAACTTGGGAGAAACCAGAGAAAGCAAAATGTGACGCATGGCCAGGTTTGGAAGAGGAAGGGAGAACATGGCCAGCTGCTAGAAGCAAAGGGACGACTAGGAGAGGGATCGTGAAAAAGAAGGCACCCGGGCGCCTTGAAAAGTTGACCAAATCTCCAATTAGAAGAAGCTGAATAGGATGAAAAGGCTATGGTGGAGGATACTCTGAATAGAACATGGATTCAAATGTGGGGCCTTAATTTTACTGATTGAACTCATTCCTTAGCTGCTCAAGTGCTTCCTGCACAGCTTAATGATTTATGAAATGAGGCCAAAATTTAAGCCATTAAAGTGAAAAATGCTGGAGTGGGATGAACGTGGCATTAGGAGTCCACCCTGGCTCTACCCCCTAACACAGTGTCCTCAGAGAAGTCACTAGATCTGTCACAGTCTCCAATGCTGCGCCAAAAGGGATGGAGGTAGGAGACAGGAGGCCACTTAAATCCATTTGCATCTTCTTCTAGCACCATCTTGACCTAACAGATACTGATGATTCATAAGAAGAGAAAATGAAAATTGAAAGCAGAAATTGGTGGGGTGGTTCACACTGTTCAGGACAACCCACAGCAGGGAATCTAGTCCTACATGCATGTTCTGAAAAGGCTTCAGGACCTGGGGAAGGGACTATGAAGCTGAACAGGGAACTTGGGACTTCTCTGGGTCACTGGCCCCAAGCGCAGCAATGGGCAAAGCTTAAGCCAAGTATTATGTGGCTTCTTCTAGTAATGAAGATAAAGAGCTAAACCTTGAATTCTTTAGGTTCTTCCTCATTCCTGTTTTCCAAACTCCCATTCCAAGACCTGGTGACAGTCACCTTTCAGATATATGCACCCAAGAATCTATTTGGAAAGGTAGAAATAAGTGACAAAGTTAAAAAAAAAAAGGAATGAAGATCTGCTCCAGAAACAGCTCAAAGGGCCTGGGTGCTGTCTTGTGTGTATCATAACAGAAGATCCAAAAAGGGCTGATCCTATCATCACCCTTGTTCTCCACAGGGTTCCCACTGGGACAGCCCCATGCAAGAAATGGTGGCCAGAGGGGAACCAAGAAGGACATGGTTAACTACTGAGCCAGAAGTCAACCACTTCCAGTGGAAAACTTTGACAAATCTTACATGGTCCAAACAGAGCTCCCTACCCCCATCTGTGAATGTAAGAAAGTCTTCAATAACTTACTGAAAGAAGGCATGAGTACATGGAACAGAGACACCCAGTCGAGGTATGTCTGAGAAGCAGGGCATAAGAAAAGGCATGCTGCATAGGTATCAGCCTGTACTACTGGGTACAGGAAACCTGCCTGTTAGTGAAACATGAGCCTATGAGTGAATGAGTGAATGGGACTTGTGCAGTCAAATTAGAAACTCTTCCTAGCCTTAGATAGTTTAGAAAGGGGGCAAGGAGATGGGGTATCCAACAGAACCACAGGGCTCTGCCTGGATCCAGTGACTTCTGGTTTTGCTTCAGGCCAACATCTTCCCTAGTCCTGTGCAACAAAATTATTAATGGTAAAGGAAGAAAATGCTGTCAGAAGTAAGAGATGGTCCTTGGTAATACCTCCAGTCATTCAAGGTATTCTGGAAGATGCCTTACCATTTTTTATGAGCTGCTAGCCCTGAATTAAACATCTATAGCTAGATTTACTCCCCAATTTTTCCTATACAAAGAGTTCACCTGGAAAGAACAAAAGAAAAAGAAACTTGGGGAAGAAAGAATTGGCTTAAAAGTTCTTAAAAGAATGTGTCATCTCCCAATGGCTCCCCCAAAAGATTTCACCAATACCTGCATTTCAATTAGCATCCTCAATCAACTGAGGGATGCCCCAACTCTACCCAGAGGACTGCATTCAAGAATACCACAGCTTTTCAAAGTCTGTATATGCTAACTCAAAAGTCCTGTTGCACGAAGGTATACCCACTCTCTGGACCCAGGTGATGAAGAGTGTTCTCAGGTCCCTGGTATCTCTCTCCTGACCTTTGCTGGTTATACTAAAACCAACAGTACCTAATAATAAGTACATACTGAGCACAAACTAGAACCAATGTGGATATTGATAAATTTAATTCTTGCAACAACTCTGTTCTGAATATTATAACAGATAAGAAACACAGAGACTCAAAGAAGTTAGACAATATAATAGCTAGTATAGTAGGTCAACTTGGTTAGCCTACAGCATCCACTTATTTAATCAAACCTTAATCTAGGTACTATTGTGGGGGTATTTTATAGATGTGGTTAACATCTACAATCAGATGAACATTAAGTAAAGAATATTACCTTGCTAATGAGCATGAGCCTCATTCAATCAATGGAAGGCCTAAGAGCAAACATTCAGCTTTCCCAAAGAAGAAATTCTGCCTCGGGATTGTGTCAACTCCTACCCAGGTTTCCGGACCACTAATCTGTCCTACAGATTTCCTCGCTATCCCATGAGCCATTTCCTTAAAATAAACCAGACAAAAATATGTACACACACACACACACACACACACACACACACACACACACACAAACACAGATAAATAGATGAAAGATAGAGTAGATAGATATCCTTTCTACTGGTGTGAGGAGGCAGAATAGAGTATGATTTTTCTGATTCAATAGAATGATGAAAAGATAAGGCAATTTACTTGCAATATTGCCCATGGGCCAAAGAGGCAGAAAGACCTGGGGGCTATTCCAAGATGGGAACCTCTTTCCTTCTTTGCATCAAAATCCGCCCCCACCTGTGTCAGCCTTCCAGTCTCAATAAGGCCTTTGGGAGGGGAATTATGGGGATAGAGACACTCAAAGGCACAGGTCTTCTGTGCCAGGCCACAAGTCTTCCCTGAAAGGAGGTGAGGGTTGCAGACTTAAAAATAAATCTATAATGTCTCCAATAGCAGAGCTGATCCTGAAGCGGGCAGAGAATCCCACGTTGTAGAATGTCTTAGCTACAAACACCACTAATTCAAGATTGCTGGTTTCAATATAACAAGACTTGATGAGATGTATGGTACACATCCACCTTAAACATTGCAATACGATGACTTTATGTTTTTGTTGTATGCAGGTATACCCCAAAGAATGGTGGCAAGATACTCCTTCCAGCTCAGACAGGGGTAGATTACACTTTGAAAATAAACATTACTTCTTATCCTGCTTTTGAAATCCATTCTACTATTCCTAATGAAGATGTGCAGTTCCTTAGAGCAATCTCTGTCTTCCCAATTGCAATCTGAGAATGTGTCTTCATAATGTTTAGCCATTTTTCCTCGCTACATGGGCTTCCTTAACAATCTTCTGCAAGGATGAAGATTACAGCTGCTAGCTTCTCACTTTGTCATCGGTCCAATGTTTTGACTTTCAGTGAGTTGCCCTTGACAGCCTCATGCTGGTGCCACTTTCCAGCTATTAGCACTGAAGTTCAGTGGCTCCAAGTTGTGCATGTGTGCGTATGTGTCTGCCCCTTTCCTGGCTGGCTGCCCTCTCCTAGTTCTTTCTGCAGCCTAAGCACCAGTATTTCCGTGTCATTTGGTCTCTTCTCACAATCAACTCTATACAGCTGAGCCTAAGCAAAGTGTGACCGCAGGAGCAGTGAGGAGAAGTGTTCCTAAAAATCTTGCTGGCACCAGCAGGGAGACAGGAAGGGGAACCAGGAGGACAAGAAATCTATTGGAAGGACTAAAAGACCAGAATCAATAGGCTAATTCTCAACTCACCTGTCCTTTTACACTTAGAAGACAGAGCACCTTGCTGTGCTTCTCCAAAGTGGGCGACCACTTAGCCTGATGCTACTCTGCTGGCTCTCACTTGACTTGGTGGCGAGCCCTGAAATTCTCAAGTCCTGGAGCTTGCTGTGGATTGACAACTCAATATGCTTCAGCCAAGAATAGCCTGTGCAAGGGCTGTGATTACTATGACTTTATTCATCTTCCCAAATGACCAGGAAGGATCATCATAAATAATTCAAACTGAACTACACTTAGAGCAAGGAAGCACATTCCAGTTAGGCCTGGATATGACTGTTATCACAGCTCCTCCAGCTGATGTTGCCAAGGCCAGGAAACTGCTCTCCTGAACACCAGTGAGCATCGGCCCCACTGGGTCCAGCTAACACCTCAGAGATGACCACTCAAAATGAGGTCAGGATTCAAGGAGGGGGCACTGACCTAGACTGGGAGTCACAAAGGACTGGGGCTGGTTCACTCTGTCCTGGGAATCAGAGAAGCCAGATGACTGGCCCAGATCACAGTCATTCAGACCCAGGGGCAGGAGAACTGCAATTCCTTGCGACCACTCTGACAGTCTTTCTACCACTCCCTGACACATTGTGTCTTCCCTGAGCCTGAATTTATAGGCAGGGTTACATTTTTTTCCTTGTTCTTCACACAGACATTAAACAAAATAACTCCACGAAGTATTTTAAATTCATCAAAAGAAAAGTACTTCATGAGTACACACACACACACACACACACACACACACACACACACACACATACACATGCTGCCTGTCTCCTACCTAGGAGATCTCCTGAACTCTGCCAGTGGTGGTCACCTTCTAAGCATGGACCACACAGGAGTCTGGTGCTTCCATATGCAACCCTGGTTAGTCCTCTCAACACCCTATCAGGTAGGCAATATTCACATTTACAGATGAGAACAACTGCGGTTCAGAGAGCTCAAGTGACTCACTGCTTAGTTGGATCTAAGATCTTAGTTGGATCTTAGATCCATGTGGCTTACTCCCCAACTTGGCACTATTGATAGGTGGTGGAGCCTTTAAGAGGTGGGGCTTAGTGGGAAGTCTTCAGATCTATGGAGGCATGCCCTCCGCGGGGGAATGAGGTTTTGGGATCCTAGTCTCTTCCTCTTTTTCTTTTTCACTTCCTGGACACTTAGGTGACCGATTTGGCTCTACCTCAAATGCCCACCATGATGTGCTGCCATGAGCCTTAAGCAAAAGGGCCACTCTGTCATGGAATGGAACCTCTAGGACTTTGAGCCCAAATCAACCCTTTTTCTTATAAGCTGATGATCTCAGGTACTTGTTATAGTAACAGAAAGCTGACTAACACATTCATGCAAGTCACAAAGGCAGTGGCAAGTCTAGGATTCAAATTCCAGTGTTACCCCTAAGCACATGCCCATAGCTACTGCTGTTCACTGCCTCCATCTTACATTACTAGCATTTTGGGTGTATGTATGTATAGTTTTGAGGATTCTGTTGTCAGGATTACACATTTTCATTTGGGTCCATCCCAGCTTCCCCAGTAGTTTCTATTCATGGAGGAGCTGTGTCCCTCAAGACCTCTGAAATGCCCCACAGTGGGTGATTTGTAATTGCTGATTGCTGTGGCGGCTGCTACTGCTGGAGAAGGTTAGCTTAGCTTGTGCCAAGACTCTCATACCTGATGCTTCCTGAACAAAGCCAGGCTGAAAACCTGCACAGAGGGAGGTGAGCAGGACTGCCCTGCATCTTTCTCTCACACTCCCATTTTATAAATGCACAACTTACCCCTTAGCCATGTAGCCTCGGGGCGAATGGACTAAATTCTGAATTAACCAAATGAACTGGTTATCACATATAAGCAACATGAAAAGAAGAAAGAAAGGAAGAAAACTGAGCTTTTGTAAGATAATGAAAAAGCTAAAGAGATGAACCTATTGAATGATATAAAAAGATGTTTCAGAACTATGAAGCAAAAAAAAATGTCAAACTGTGGGAATTGCTCAAGACCATTTTCATTTAAATATTTAAAACACATAAATATTTAAAACACGTAAGCGAATACAGATACTTAGCTACAGATCCATAGTTACTTAGATGCGAGTGTGTATAAATAGATACATTCACCTACATACATTCACACGCATTATGCTATTAACAGCAATCCATGAATAATAGGATTACCAGTGACTTACTTCAGTATTTTCTAGATATTTCTATAATGAAGTTCATAGAAACAGACCTATAAAATACAAAATAAAAATAAAGGCCTGAGGCTACCATATGGCTTAGATTCACAGTTTCCAGAGCTTCTGTTAGTCTGGAAGGATGGCAGAGGTAAAGGCGCCACCCCATGCATCCACACCAGCAGTCTATCTCCAAGCTTCACAGGACCCCTGGGGAAAGCTGGGCAGAGGCAACAACCAGCTCTGAAAGTCATTCCTGGCCTCCCTGGTCCAACCGTGGAGCAACCATTTCTGATCTGCCAAGAATAATCACAGAGACAGGACCCCGAGGCCTACCCACTTGCAGACTGACATGACTAATTGGGAAGGAAAGATAAAGCCTGTCCATCTGTACCATCTTCTTCTGCAGGAATGGAGAAATAAAAATGTCACTCCATCTTGGATCCAAACTCAACAAATAAAATTTGATATCATCACTAAATCCCAGCTGGCATGGGAGAGCCAGATTGGAAGTGGTCAGAACCTGGGGTTCCAAGAGACCAATGGGGTGGAGAGAGGCCAGCAAAGGGGGAACAGACAAGTGAAGGATACCAGGGCAGAAAACAAGTGACATCTTTGAGAAGTGGAAGTGGGCAAACAGGGACAAGCCCGAGGAGACAACCATCACACCATCAGGAAATCCTACTCCCAATCCATAGGCAGAGACCCTGAGGCTAGTTACACAGTACCAGGAAGAGGGATTCCACTTGAAAAAAAGGCAAAACTCCCTGAAAACTCCACCATTCTATTTAAAACTCTTTGCTTATTAAGGACACAAAGTATGAGTTACTTGGACCTGTGTCCCCCAGCGTCTAGCCTTGGACTGGCACACAGAAGACCTTCCACAGAACTTGCAGAAAGACAGACATTCCCAAACACTCCTGTCATTCAGAGAAGTCAAGTGTAAGAGATGGAACACAAGAGCCATCATTCTTATCTGCCAGGAGCTCAGAGTCTACCCTGAGCACTTAGACACACAACATAAAAGAAACTTCCTCACCCATCTCCCTCAACCTCTGGTTTCTCAGGATTCAGACATGGTGTTCCAGAAGGAATAGCCAGTTTACACAATGAATGCTTCTGATGACTCCCACCTCCCACTAGTCCCCGTCCTCCTCACTCCATGCTCTCTCTAATATGTCCTCTCCAACTGATTGAGTTACAGAATGTTATAATTAGAAGAAACCTCCAACTGTAGAAGAGTGAAGCTCATAAGATATCCAAAGCTAAATTAGAGTATAACCAGGGCTAGAAACCAGATTTCTATACCATTCCATGATGCTTCTCAAGAGAAAACAAAAATTTCAGAGAGCAGAAAACAGACTTAGAGCTTTGCTAAGCCAAGTGTGGCTAGCAGAGTGAAAGAATCAGCCTTGACTGGGAACATGTGAAAATGCAGAATCTTGTGCCCACCAGGTCTATGGGGTCAAGATTTGCATTTTAACAAGATCCCTACTGCTGTGCATGCACAGTAAAATTTGAGAAACTCTGTATTAGAGAATGCTCCTTCTAATCCCACTTAATTCCCAGTAAAGTCAAGCAGGAAAGAAACTCTCCCTCTCTGTGCGCACCTTACCCCTCCTTTTTTCCCACTCTAATAGAATGCCCTAGAAATTGATGGCAATAAAAACACAAAACAATAACAGAGCTCCCATTTCTAGTCAGAGAACGCCTCTCCCTATCCATGGGGAGCCTTTGCAAAGCACTTAAATCTCTCCGTTAAGCAAACAGCATGACCAAGAGTGGAAGGACAGGTGGCAGATTGCTGGCGAGGGCCCTGATGAGCAGCCAGTGGACTGCGTCATTAAACATTGCAGGTGGACAGGTGTAGCCGCCAGCCCTCACCCAGAAGGTGGGAAAACTGGGGCGCTCAGGCACCTCAGTAAAGGGGTATGCTGCAGGAGGGAGGGAGAGGTCAAGATGAAGGGTGAGAGGGCCATCCCCAATTGTGTCTCTTGATCCTTCATCCTTCTGTCACCTGTCACCCAGCAATAAGCAAGTGGTTCGTTCTTCCTGACGCTCTTGTGAGAAACGAGGACAACAGATATGCAGTAGGAGCCCAATCAACAAGCGTTTTCCCTGCCGTGTTTTCATCCTCAATGTGGCCCACCTTTTTAAGTTCCAGAGGGTTTGTACTCTGTGAGAAAGAGGCAGGGGAGGCTCTGACACAGGTTGGCAGCTTTGGCCGCCCATCAAAATCACCTGGGCAGCATCCGAAGTTACTGCTGCCTGGATTCCCTCCACTAAGATTCTGACTTCACTGGCTGCAAGAGCAGCCTGGTCACTGGAGTGTTGAAAAGATCTCAAGGTGATTCTAACACAAGGCCAAGGTTTTGAACCATAGCTGTAATGGAGCCTGTGAACTGCAGCTTTTTTAAATAGAGCAAAACTCATATTGTTCCTCCCCCAACACATTAACTGAGTTATTACTATATGACCAGGGACTAAATATACAGCTATACATACACAATTTCATTTAACTCTCAAAAAACTTTGTATGGTAAAACTTTGTATGGTAGCCCTCTCATTTGTCAGTTTAGGAAATGGAGGCTCAGCAGGGTAACTAGTCACCTGAAGTCCCACGACTCTCACGTAACAGAACCAGGATTCAATCCCAGGCCTGACTGCCTCTAAGCTTTAACGAACCCCAGTAGCATACTTATGGAAAGGTAGCACTGAAAAAGAAGACCCAGGATTGGCAGGATTCTGCACAAAATGGTGGGTCAAGAAAGAAACATGAAGGGAGAGAGAGTACCAGATAAACATGGCAGGATCTTAGGACAAAGCCAATCAACCTGGTGTCTTCCTGTCCACGGGTGGGAGGGCAGAAGTAATACGAGAAAAGAGCTGTTAGCTGAAGAAAGCAGCAGCGAAAGGAAATGTCCCAGATCACGTGTCTCATCATAGTGGTAACAAAACTGCGTGTGCTGGTGATCAGGGGAGGTAGTCCTGGTTCCGGTCCTTTGGGTGTAAAGCCCAGGGTGCCCAGAGGACACTCAAACACCTATTCCTTAGGCACTCAGCCTGAGGTGGGTCATTGGGGACATGTCTTGAGGGTATAATTCTGTTCTTGGCTAGTGGAGTGCTGTCTCTCTCTCTCTCCTCTCTCTCTCTCCCTTTCCCTCTTTGCTCCCTCTCTCTCTCCTCTCTCTCTCTCTCTCTCCCCTCTCTGTCCCCTTCCTGGTGTGATGTCCCAACCTGTTTTCCTCCACCATACTCTTCTGCCATGATGTGCTAACTCACCTTGAGTGCAGAACATGGTGCGGGCTGGCTGTGGACTGAGACCTCTGAAACTGTGAGCCCCCAAATAAACTCCTCAAAACTTGTTCTTGTCAGGTCTTTTTGATCACAGTGATGAAAAAACTGACTGAAACAGGAGTCATCCTGAAACCTTTGTCCCCTGGGCTAGTCCCCACTCCCTATCCCTTCCTATGCTGGTACAGCCCCAGGAGAGTGATTGGACTTCCTAAGTACCTCCTGAAGTTGTCCTCCTCTCCCTTCGCATACCATCCCCCCATTCCCTCCAGGATCCCACCTTGGCTTTCTAGCCAGACTTTCATGTCTTTCTGGTCCTGCCCCTTGGATGCGTTCCCTACTCTGTGGTCATAATTACTAGTCATAGCTTTGACATGGGTCTCACCCCTGTGCTAGCCACTCCAGCCTTCTCTCTGCTCTTAGGAGAGAAACGCCAACACCCCTGGCATGTCAGCTCAGTCCAGGCTGCTCTGGCTTCTGCTGCATCCCCCACCTCACTGCCCCACGGAATTTCCACTTCTGCTGCCCAAATGCCATGGTTCCTGAGACTGGAGCAGCCTGATGCACTTTGTTGTATAGTGCTTGAGCAGTTGTTAATGGCATTGGGAACCAGAGACATCTGCTGACCCTATGTAGAATCTAAGAGTCTGAGTTGGGTGTGGTGCTGCATGCCTGTAATCCCAGCTACTTGGGAGGCTGAAGTAGGAAGATCGCCAGCCTACACCATTTAGTTAGTGAGATCCTGCATTAACATAAAAAAATAAAAACTTTTAATAGAAAGGTCTAGATATACAGACCAATGGTAGAACAGTAGAGAGCTTGCCTAGCATGTGCAAGGCCCTGGGCTTCAATGCTCACAACCACAGGAAAAAAAAAAAAAAAAAAAAGAGTGGGGAGGAGAAGCTGAAAGTTCTGTGAAACTCAGTGTTCTCAACTGTAAAAAACAGGAAGATAATACCAACCTCAGAGATTTCTGTGGGGATTTCTGATTGTCATAATAATGGTAATAATCATATAACAACCACTATTTGGTTGAGTAGTAACAGTGTTCTGGGCACAAGGTTCTAGGTTCTGTTTTATGTCCACTATCTCAGTTAATCCAATAAATACCCCAAGGCCTCAAGATTTTATGTAATGAACCAACGTCTCAAGGCAAACTCGGCTCTCTGTAAATGTTAGCCATTGATATTTTTATAAGCTAACCTCAGAGGTGACGGACATTGCCCACACTGCTACCTGGCAAAGCCACTGAGCTGAACTACCAGGTTTCAGAGGATGCCTCCATTCAGGGGCACTGCCTTCCCCTTGGTTCAGGACATGGCTGAGGCTCAGGCAGACTGGAAGGGGGAGAAAAGAAAAATGAAGTCATGGTCAGTTGGCAAATCCTGCCACAGGCACTATCTTGTCCCATCAGCCCTGTCTACAGATGGGCAGGGGACCAGTTGATCTCCCCTGGCTCTAAGCAGAGTGAATGTTGAATATCAGCTGTTTGGAAGCTTGTTTAGTCTTCTGAGGAGGGCTACAAGAAAATCTCCTTTCAGCAGCTGGGTCTAAAGTTTCTTGGGCACAGTAGTGGGCAACTCAGGACTCAGAGTAGCGGGACTCAGAACTGTCCAACAGATAGCCTGAGCCATTTCTATGGCAACAGCACTCCCTGCCCTTCAAAGAAAGTGAATTGGGCCATCTTGGCCAGAGCACTGCCTACAGTGCTGGCAGACCCAAGGACTGCTCAGGATCCCCATAGATGGAGGCGTTTGTGAGGTGCTGAGCTATAACAGTGGTCCACTTTATGCTTTGAATATAGTCCTTGCTGCTCTGCCACTGCAACTTATTTTTTAAATGGACACATTTCTTTCTTTTCCTCTCTCCCTACTCCTCCCTAATCTCTCCCCCTCCCTAATCTCAGGAGAAACAGGATTACCTTCCTTCCCCATCCTAAGCAGAGTTATCTGTCCCTGAGTACACAGGAAGGAAGTAATCCAGACTTTGGGGATGGTACCAGAAGATCTCAGAAATGACTGTCTCCCAAATTAAGAAGTGAAGTACAACTCCAGAGAACACATGGAATGTAGCCTCTGAGTCACTTCTTTAAAAGCCCCCCGTTTCTGCTGATGGGCAGAATCACAGCCTTCGGGACAGGAGTCCCCTGAGCTTCTCCTTTGCCAACAAAGCAATAAACCTTTTTTTCCCCTTTTCCTCAAAACCATGTCCTCTTTATTGGATTGGCATTGGGGACAAGGAACAACTTTTGGCAAAAGAGCTATCCCAGGACTTGTACTACCACCAGTACACAGCTGTGGCGATTCTTTCTTAGCTTGGGGATTTAGAGGGATTTGTGGGCACTGCAGGCATGGGTACAGCTTTTGAAATGATCCTTTTCCAAAGGTCAGAGAGAAGCAGGACTTCAGCATTATCCAACCACCATCAGTGACTATGCAAGCTTGGGCTAATTGCTTGGTCTCTTTCAATTGCTTTGTTGGTATAACACAGATAACAGCTACTGAGCAGGGCTGTTTTAAGGCTTAAGTGGTGTCTAAGAAGTGCAAGGCATATAATACATACTCAATTAATTGTTAACTATACTATGAGCTTCTTAATCAAATATAAGGGGCTCTTGGCAGTACCCCCACTTTCTGACTAATTTTTTTTTTTTAGGGTAAAGGTCAGTCTACACCCTAGGTCTGAAACTGTAATGTTAATCTGAATTATTGACTTGATTGGATCAAGAGATGCCTAAGATTAAGAGGCCTCTGGGTTTGTCAATGAGGGTGTGTCTAGGGAACTGAAGTGGAAACCCTCCCTAAGTGTGGGAACCATCCAATATGTTGGAGACTTGGGTGGAACAAAAGATGCAAGAACAAGGAAGCAGCAGCAGATGAAGCCCAATTCTTCTACAGCGGTTCTTGATGGCTGCTATCGTCTCCTGAGGACATCAGATTCCAGCTCCTTCACTCTTCCAAAGCGAACTCCATCAGTGATTCTCCAGGGAGTTTCCAGAAGCCTTTGGCTCGTACTGGAGTAGCATCATTAATCCCTCTTGTTCTGAGACTTTAACATCTCAGACTGTGCGGTTACTGGTTCCTCCAGCTCTCCAGCCTGCAGATGGCCATTGTGGACTATCCATCTTCTGGTTGTGTAAGCCAATCTATAAATCCCCTTTTTATAATTCTGTGTTTTATATACATATATATATATATATATATATATCTCCTATTGGTTCTGTTTCTCTAGAGAATCCTAATATAGAAACTACGGCCTTTGAGCTAACACTTGACTTGCCTGGTACACATTTTCTAAATGAAGTTTTCCTGGCACACGACTATAGCCATTCATTGCACACTGTCTGTGACTGTTTTGCTGCTACAACAGCAGCACTGGGTGGCTGCAGCTGAACCACATACTGAGCAATGTCTAAAATATTCACCATCTGGCCCTTCATGAAAAATTTGCTGATTCCCAATACACCAAAGTTTCTCAAACATTAATGGGCATCGTAACCACCCAGGGTGGTTTTTAAGAATGAAAATTCCCAGAGTCTATTATGGGAGTATCAGATTCCCTCGATGCAGATCAGGAGTTTGCATTTTTACCAGTACCACTGCCATCAATGACTCAAGGTGACTTGAGGAAGGCTGGTCTGTGCAGTCAACGATCTTAAGTGACACCAGAGTCACAGTTCTCCCCATGAAGGGGCAAATGGACTCTGGGTGGGTGAGACCAGGACTCTGGATCTACTAAGAAGCAGAGCTTGTCACCCCCAGAAGCTTTGCTACCCATATAGGGCTCAGGTTTCACTTTTAATACTCAATACAGAAATTTTGGAACCAAAGAAAAGAATCACAAAGGATGAAATTTTTAAAAACATCCATAATTCCACCTTCCAAATATAACTATTATTTACTTTTGGACCTATAATTCTATTCAGTCCCCATATTTTCCCTAGGTATATGTATGAACATATTTTCTCTTTATTTTACAACAACAATGACAATAACAAAATGGGATTAGAGAAACTGCTTGCAGTCTTTTCTCACTTGGAAATATGTTGTAAACATTTTCACGTGTCAATAAATATTGCTCTAAAATATTATTCTTGTAATGCAACTGTAAATATAGGATGCAGAAGATCTCTATAAACTGATATGAAACAATCTCAAAGATAGATTGTTAGCAAAGATGACGTGACACAGAACAATGCCAATATAAGCTTGCATTTGGTAAAAGCAAAGGGAAACATGTATTCTTGTGTAAGCATTTACTATCTCTGGAAAAATGTAAAAGAACCTGAAAATAGCAGTCACTTTAATGGCAGGAATTTAGGAATAAACTGAGATTTAATTTTTACTACATTATCTTTTACACTATTAGGATTTCTTACTATTTGTATATGGATTCTTTCAGAAATATTAAAAACCTACTTTTAAAAACTGTCATTTTTAAGGCCTGAATTGTATTACATCCCATGTGTGAACCATAATGTACAGAACTAGTCATTTATTGTTAGATAGCTAAGTCAGTTTTACCAAGTATATGCCATTACTCACGGTGGGGTAAACATTCACACACAGAAATACGGCTGGCTATTTGTGACTGTTGCCTTAGGTTAAATTCTCCTAAGTGGAGTCACTGGGACATGGACTTCCATGATTTTAGGCTTTTAATAAAAAGCCAACCCACCTTCCAGAAAAACTGCTCCACTACACACACTCTGCAACAGCAAACAGGAGTGTCCATTTTTCCTAAGCTCTTAGATGGCCCCTAATTTCTCCTCTAAAGGCAATGAGTTCCATGTTCAGCCCAGTTCAGCAGGTATTCACCCCCACCCCCAGAAAGCAAGCACGAGGTACAGGGCTGCTGTCCTTGGAACCATCTCCACATGTAAAAGCTAATAATAGTGCTCAAATCCTGCCTGAGTCTCCTAGAGGCTGGGCCAATGACAGGATGCCCCTCCACATCCCCCTCATCTGGTCCAAGGCCAACTCACTGAACTTGATTTATTTGGAAAGATTCACTTTGAAAAGCAGTTCCTGGAACCACCCAGGCGCCCTCCTCAGGGCTTCATGTCAAGGCCTGCTGGCAGACAGACAGACGCTGGCATTCTCCTTCCCTGCCTGGGAACAGGTCTGCATGGCTGGCCGCTAAACACAGAGGCCCCTTTGAACTCAAGATGCCTGTCAGGTAGAGAAACTTGGCATTTCCAGGATTGATAAAAAAAAAAAAAAAAACGGCTCCACTTTGGACCAACTATACAACTCTTATTCCACAGTAAACTGGAGGGCAGGGCAGACATCCAGTGGAAATACCTTCCGCCAGAGCAGCAGGACTGTCACCTCTGAGGGCAGCATCTGAGGCTGGCCGGAAGCCTGGGCAATCCACCATCCCAACGCATGGGGCTTCCTCTGCCTGCGACAGACCTGTCCTGATCCACTAGGGGACTGTGAATCCAAGTTTCTCCAGTTCCCAGTAGCCACCCATATTACCTTCTGTTCTGTTGCCCAGACTGGCTTTGAACTTGTGATCTTCCTGCCTCAGCCTCCCATGTGGCTGGTATTACAGGCATGTTTCACTGCACATGTCTATGAGTTTTCACCAGTGATTTAGCCCCTCTTGCTTGAAGCATGATGCATGCAACAATGTTCTCTAGAAGCTTGTAAGAAAGACTCTCAGCCCTTCCCTAGACCTGTTAAATCAAAATCTGCATCTTAACAAGATTCCTAGACTCCCACAAGATTCACATATGCATTGCCCTCTGAGAAGCACTGTTTCCACACAGGTAGAGGACAGTAGTTCCTGAACCCTAACAAGCATTAGAATTTCATAGAGAGATTGGTTGGTCTCCTCCTTTGCCCCAGGTCTGACTCAGTGGGTGTAGGGTATATTCCATGCATTTGTATATTTAAAAGCTCCCATGGCGATCAGACCACTTGGTCTGTGGATTGCATTTCTGATCAGGGGAACTAGTGAAATATGCAGATGAGTCTTGGATTTAGAACATTCATTAGTCCTCAAAGCTGGCCGCAAATTGAAATCACTGGAGGAGTTAGAAAAGAATGCCCATGCCTGATTTAAATATATGGGTGTGGCCTGGATTTAGAAATTTATACAATTTCACCAAGGATTTGAGATGTGCTGCTAAGAATGAAAAACACTGATTTAGGGTGAACGCATTAAAGACCTGGTTTTGCATATCAGAGAAAACAATCAGTCTTTGGTTTTTTGGGTTTGGCTTATTTCAGTTAGCATGACATTCTCTAACTCCATTCATTTACCAGCCAATGCCAGAGTGTCATTCTTCTTTAAAGATGAGTAATATTCCCAATGTATTACAACTAATTACAACAAATAAAATTTAATTTTTTTTTTAAAATAAGTTTTTTTAAAAAAAAAAAAACTGGTTTCAGTCAGGTATGGTGGTGCACACTTGTAATCCTAGCAACTCTGACAACTGAGACAAGAAGATCTCAAGTTTGAGGCCAGCCTGGGCAACTTAGCAAGACCATATCTCAAAGTGAAAAATAAGAAAGGCAGGGAATATAGCTCAGTGGTAGAGCCCAGTGGGTTCCATTTCTAGAACTAAAATACATAAGTAAACAAATTGTAGTTTTTATCCTTACCAGGTACACAATGTTAAGGAAATTAACCCTTTTGAGCTACTTTGTCATCTTTAAAAAGTGGATAATCAACTGTGAAGATTCAGTATTATGAGATAAATGACATCTGACACATAGTAGGCACTCAATAAATATTCAACGCCTTCCCTTCTCATCCTGTACTATACTTAGAAGTGACAAAATCAGCTAATATCATCCTTACCCCAAATTATAGCCTCTTTTTTAAAAAAGAAGCATGGAAATATCTGTTTCTTTCACTATCATCCAGGAAAAGATAAAGGAGCTAGGACCTGAAGCCAGGCTGGATTTTGTATTCAGGGAGCAGAGCTGGCCTCCCAGTCAATGACCTGGCTGCACATTGAACAGAGTCTTCCACTTGAGGTTTAATGCTCTGCTACCACTGTCTTGAAATTCTAATACTTTTTGAACATTTTTCACTGGGCCCCACAAATTAGGTAACTGGTTCTGTCAGGAAGGAAGCCAGAAAAATCCATCTCTGGTTTGTGGTAGCAGACAAGAATCAAGAGGCAGGTACTGCAGCAACTTGGTTGGTCCCTCTCTATTGTACTGGGGTAATGAGGAAAGGAGTGCAAAGTCCAGGGACAAATCAAAGGGAGTCACTTTCTTCTTTCCCCTAGAAGCTCTGGGTCCGGAGCAGGTGGCAGACACACCTGGTTGCTGGAACCGCAGCTGGATGAAGGATGCCATTCCCCCACTGCAGTGCATCCCTGTCCACTACCTTGCCCTCTCATCCCCCCATGACAAAGGTCAGTGGGTGAGGAATTTGAGCAAGGCACTAGTAGCAGTTGGCTTGGTGGTAGATGTTTCTAGCATGTGGCTTTATCCCATCCTCAAAAAAAAAAAAAAACATGTTTCCTGATTAACATTTATTTTAATCTCTCTGCCTTGCTGCCTGTGGTTTCCAGGACATCCTAAAGCCCTCTGCAGAGTTCACGGGAGAATGGGCTGCATAAACACAGGGCTTAGACACTGCAACCACATGACAGCTTCTCATTAGCCAAAAGCCATGGTCACGCCTCCTCTGGGCAAGTGAAATTTCCCAAGGGCCAGAAGAGGAGCTGCAGAGAGAGAAAGAAGGAGCCATGAGAGGAGAGGTGGGGTTCTACTGGGGCAGTTTCTGCAACTTGACTTTGTAGGGGAGAAAACCATCATGGTGAAGAACAGCAGGAGGAAGCCGAGGCTGGCAGCCCCCTCCCCCTCTTGGTTTTCCATCCAGTACCACCAGACAGAAGGATGTCTGCATCGGTAAGGAAGTATGTCACCCTGACCTTTGATGGATGACAAAACGAAGACAGTGAATTTTTAAAGAGCATAAATAACATGGCTCTGCTTTTGTTTCTCATTTTAAAAACTTCATTGCTAACTTGTCTCTGGATACATTTTTCTTGAGTGTCAAATTTCTGTGAGGGCCAGGTACTTTGTGGAAGCCAGGTTACACCCACAGTTAAGCATAAGGCATGTGACTATCATCTGTCATATGGGTAAGAGGGGACAAAAGGTTGAGAACTTCTAATCTGAGGTATCAAAGGGCTGTTAACCCTGTGGGAGCCAGCAGCAATGACATGGATTAGTAAGCACTGTGTTACACTGCCAAAGTTAAATGAATCAGAGAGGCAATCGCTTTGGCTGTAATGTAGAGCCAAGCATACTGGCCATCCCTGGCCAGGCTGAACAGGATATAGAGGCCTGCCAAGAACAGCCAGCTAGCAGGTAGCCACAGAGGAAAAACATTTTGTTTCACACTCCATGTCCAGGGATTTCCCTTCCAATAGAAGAGCTGATGTTAGAGAACAGTTGGCTCCCTGACCCCTGTGAGTGAAGAATGGAGAGCAGTCCTGCCTCAGCACAGCCATCAGTGACCACCATGCTGGGGCTCCTATGATGATCACCTCACACCTGCAAAGCCCCCCACAAAGGACACTGCAGTAAAAGCACACAAGAAAATCGTACTCTGCCTTCCAGCCGTCTTCTCAAAACTCCAGGGCATCACCTTCTAGAACTCAGTAGTCAAGTAGAGTGGGGCTCAGTCTGCAGCCAAAGCCTCTCAGTGGACCCCAAAGTGGAGGAAAGGAAGTAGAAGCCTCTGGCTTAATTAATTTATGTTCTGCTGGGGCTTTGCCATAAACTTAACCTGTTTAGTTTAGACTTGGCCAAATGGTAGGAGTGTTTAGGAGCATGGGAGTTGGAGAGTATGTCAAAGGGTCAGCAAGAGGAAGGGCATGCAACATTGGTCAGGAGAGTAAAAGAGCCTTAGGAGAGCAACATAAGAAATGAAGCCTGAAACCACTCTCAAAATTATGTTCCAAGATTCATCTTACATCAGAAGTCCCAAGTCAAGAATCCCAAGTGCAAGATCCCTGCAGGGGTCAAAGGCACCTTTCTCTCTTTCATCATCAAATTGGAGGAAATAGAAGTCAAATAGAAAACAAGCAAAATGGAAGAATGGGCATATTTCAGAAGTCAAGAAGCCCCATTCCTTCCTCTGTTTCATTTCTGCTTTGAACTGGTCTTGTTTTCCAATCCTTTATTAAATAGACGTCAAATAAGTATACTTCCTCAGGCAAAAGAATTATAATAATCAATAACACCAATAGTGTCCATGTCCAGGGTCTCAGACCCCTTTCAAAAACCTCAAGTAACTCCTATCTCTATGTCAATCTCCATTACCAATTCCTCTGTTCTGTGTGCACAGCTATAGACAGATGGACATACCATCCCAGCTGAGAAATAATTTCCAAGATTCAGCATCAAACCTTAGAGTCCAAGATCTCTCCCTCCCTCTTTCCATCCACCTGGAAGAAACCCTTCTCAAGTCAGTGCCCCAGGTTAGGTAAGAATAGCAGAAATGACCCCTTCCCAATGTCTAATCATCTCCTAAACCCAGCAGTTAAGACCAGAGGAATAATAAAGACCATTCGACACACAGCGGTCCCCAAGATCTTTTGGCAGGAGCCAGACCCTCCAAATCAAGACTTTGGCATGATTCTACAATCCACTCAGAGGACAGTTACCATCTGTTTATGGGGAAAAAATGTTATAACCCCCAATCATAATCAATAGGCAACCACTTTACTTAAGTATCTATTAACTAACACTAATTTACAACTGAACGGTCCGCAAGTGCTCACCCTCAGGCCCATCAGCAGCACCAGCTCGGCATCCCACCACTAGGGGAAAAACAAACCAGATGCTGACGAAGCACTTATGTGAAACCGGAAACCCTCACTGCTGTTCTGGACTCCCCTCCTTCCCAGCCTTCCGGTTCTTTCTGCTGTCCTGCCAGGCAGTCTCTGAGGTGTCCAGAAGGAAATGAAGGAATCCTCTCAGCTTGGGAAGTAGAAGTGAGACTCCTCCAACAGCTCCTACCTTTGCCTTAGGCCAGGTGTGCCCCAGAGGTTGACAAAAGTGGAAAAGCCCCATTCAAGGGTGTCAGCATCCCAGGATAATTAGACAAGGCCTTGGAAGAATAAAGCTGATTTTTTCACAGTCCCATTTCATTTCCCTGACCTTCCCAGCCTTTCTGCACAGGCCAGGGGGCTCTAGCTAGCTCTGTGTCCTGGCTTGTCATGGCATGTGTCTGGGCCTCAGTTTCCTTACCTGTACAATAGAGACATTAGCCTAATAAACACAAAGTCTTTTTCAGCACTAATAAACAATTATTCTGTTTCCTCTAAGGGAAGAATAGCAAGTCAAGAAGTATGAAGTTAACTCTCACGGTATCTCTGATCTAGAAATATCTAGAGATAAAAATCGGTCATGAGGAAGAGAGGTCAAACAATGCATTCTCTTATTACAGGTTAGAAAAGATCCGCATAACTTATTTATTATTAAATAATAATCATACTCACCTTATATAGAAATTATAGAGCATATTTTGTTATTGTTCAGACATGTTAGCATCTTTTACCTGGTTACTGTTCTAACAACCATGTGAAATGAAGATGGGGGTGTGCTGTGGGCATGCACACAGGCAGCTGAGACAGAGGCAATACCCATTTGTGTTGCCATGAAAAGTGGGTGAACCTGCAAGGTAGGGAGTTTATGCCCAGAGTGACCTTAACCAGACAACCGGAGTGAGTTACTTCCTTTTCTGGCCTCAGATTTTCTGAGTCAGGAGAGCCCAGATAAATCACTATGGTGGCCTTTTGATTTTTTAAAATATTTTGAGGATAAACAACATAAATTTGAACAGTCTCACCTCTAGACCCAGAATACACTAGGACACTATAATTATTGTTAAAATTCTGATACATTTGTATGTATTTCTGTGCCTCCAGTAAATAGCCCCTGCCCTGAGCCTCACTAGTTCCCATCTCCCAACCCCCATGGCCACCCCAGGATTTGGCAATCAAGGGGACAAGGCCTGGCACAGAGGGGATCAGGGTTCCTGCCAGGCCCTGCTCCAGCAGGAGAGCTGCTGATTGGTCCTGGCCTAGGCCATAACAGATATTTCAAGGATCAGTCCTACCATGCTCAGGCACTGGGCTCCATTGGCAGTAAACCCTCACTGTATGCTCAGGGCCACTTTAAAACCTCTGCGACTGCAAAAGAAGAGGATCTCACATCCTCAAGTGACCTCCTCCCCAAGCCGAAATTTTTATCAAGGAGGTGACATTCGATAAGAGTAAAGGAGTCTGACACAGTGCACTTTCAGTTCATCTCCATAAGATTTAGTTAATATATTCATCTCCTGTGAGAGAGGTATCTAGCTGAATTTTTATGCACACCAACGTGGAGTGATCTCTAACATCCAATAAGTAAATACAGGTTATTTAGAGTAAAAACGTGTATAAATTAAAACACTCAAAGTAATAGACTTTTGTAAAGGTATAATATACCTATATACACGCATATGTAAACATATATATAGATACATACACATATGCATGTACATATACACAAGGTTAAAAGTATAATAATGGACTGGTTGGTTACCAGTCACTAATTTTGTATTACCATGTAGTGAAAGAAGGTCCTAATTTCTGTCTGCAGGGTATGACTTAGTTGAGGAGAGACCATGAGGAGAGGGTGGCTGTGCAGACAAAGCAGACAGAGACACAGAGTGGGAGAGATACAGGGAGACAGACTAAAACAAATGAACTGGTGGCTGCCTATGAAGATGGGGGTAGAAACAGGACTAGGGAGGATACTCACATTGGTTTCGGTTTTATCACTCATGTTTTATGTCTTCTAAGAATAAAATATTAGGTGTAAATATAAAACAAACAGTAATAGTTACTTTTCTATATGAAATTTAGTGTATGTTCTATTGAATTTTTTATTTTTCTATATCTTTTTAATGTCTAGGAAGGCATTAAAGTTCATCTTAATGGATCCTCCATGTCTACACAGTTTCCAGGTCCTCAGAAGTGATGGTAGGATATTTAGAATCTTCCCCCATCATTCTCATTCAACTTCCCTGTCTAGGCATCTCAGATTTCCAAATTAGTCCTAAACTAGCCCACTGCTAATTTATAATCTGTGCTTTTTTATGATTAAAACTAAAGTCATTCATTGGGTCTGGTGGTGCACTCCTGTAATCCCAGAGATGTGGGAGGCTGAGGAAGGAGGATTGCAAGTTGGAGGCCAGCCTGAGCAACTTAGCAAGAACCTATCTCAAAACAAAAAAATTAAAAATGGTCTGAGGATGTAGCTCAGTTGTAGAATATCCCTGGGTTCAATCTCAAGTGCCGTCAGAAAAGAAAGAAAGAAAAAAAAGCCATTCATTAGTTCAAAAACATTTGTCAAATTCAATACAATGTTTCAGGCATATTGGGATGAGTGATCCATAGTTTCTGCCACAAGTTGATCTAGGAGGATAGACAGATATATGAGCAATAAAATGACAGCACTGAGATTAATGTATAATAAAGGCATTTTTACAAAATATTGTGTGGGAGTCTTAAGGGTACAATCCTTCGTGGAAGGACAATAAAAGGAACCTATTGAGGTTTATGTATGAAGAAAAGAAGAGGGCAATGACACCCATGGAGCCCCTTCTATATTCCAATGTTATGGTTTAGATCTCAAATGTCCCCCAAAGGCCCACATACTACAGGCTGATCACCAGCCTGTGGTGCCAGTGGAAGGTGGTAGAACCTTTAGGTGGGACCTAGTGGGAGGAATTAAGGTCACTGGTGGGTCATGCCCTTCAAGGGGATATTGGGACCCCAGCACCTTTGTGTCTCTCTTTTCTTCCTGGCACCATGAGGTAGACAGGTATCCTCCAGGCCCAAAAGCAAGGGAGCCAGAAATCTCTGCAACCATGAGCCAACATAAACTTTTCCTCCTTATAAGTTAATTTCCTCAGATATTTTGTCACAGCAACAGGAAGCTGAGGAATATAGCTAGTCAAACCTCACAGCAACCCCATGAGGTAGGTAATACTTTTTCTCAATTTTGAAGTTGAGGAACTCTTCCTCAACTCCATCACTCTTTTTCCTTGGGATGCTCACTGGCACTAAAAGATCAAGTTACAGGCAGCTTGTGGCATCTTCTTATTTATCCTAAAATAAGACCTAAACACAATTTGGCTTAATGAAGATCAGGGAGATGCAAGCTCAATTCTACATAGTCATCTTGCCTCTAACTCTTGCCTAACTTTTTTAAGTTGCCTGGCATTAGGGGATATTTCACTTCCACCTGTGTGGGCACATTCTCCTGGCTCAACTAGAGCCACAGAAGGCAACTCGGCCTTGGAGAGGGGATCAGGGGCTGGAAGAGGTTCTGAGGACAGCTGAGGGGAGGCACCACCCTGAGTGCTTCCTAATCCATCCGACATGGGGACACACTGTACCAGAAACAGAATGACAATTAATAGAAAAAATCTGCTCTCACAGTACTGCCAAGCATGTTGCAGGGTCTCAGCTGGTGGCACGCCTCCTCAGGGGAACAGCAATAATGCCCAATTCTTCCTTTTGGTCTTTGTCCTGTTTTCTCAGGTGGAAAGAGGAAGAGCTAGGAAATTTCCTCTCATAGTAAGAAAACATTGCAAAATGATAATGCCCGTCCTCAAAGTCAAAAGTCCAAGAATTTCAATAAGATTGAGGGCTTGGAGCTCACTTACTGTTCATCCCATCTAAACTTACAAAGCCCTTTTTGACATATATGTCAAGTGTTGTCAGATAAAACATCTCTGGTCAAGGTGCCTAAGAGTAGTCTGATTTATTTTAAGCAATCAAACCTCTCTCTGCTCTTTATCATTTGCCTGTGCATATATTTTTCTCAGTCCAAATATTTCAGATGATTCAAGAAACGCTGGCTGACCTTGCTATGACTTACTCAGGTACATCAGATGCAGAGTGCAGAGAGACAGAAGACTCCTGGAAAACCAGGCAGTCTGGCCCCATGTTTTCTGCTTTTCTATTCTTCTCTGGGTAACTTCATACCTATCATTGTTCTCAACACTTAAGGGAGACACAGAATCTTTGAAGAACATCACAAAAGTTATGTACTAGTTCCATTCTTTGTATAAACACTCAAACATTTGCACAGAAGTTCAGGGGATACTGTTCCAATGAATGTCATTCATGCACTCTCCTTCAGTCCCTGAGCCCCAAGGTCAGGAACCCCACCCACCACAGACAACGAAGACACAGAAGTTCATCTTTCTTGGTTGCATAGCTCCACCGGCAGACACCAACTTGATCTCATCTAAGCAAGCTTTCAGCACCCCTTCCTGTCTACCCACAACCCCACATCAGCCTCACACGGAAACCCAGCTGGGCTTATATCTCGAAATTCAAGTTTCTGTTTTGGAACTGCTACCCAGCCTCCTTTGAGCCATTTGGTCACATCCATCTCTGGGGCCAGGCAGGTGGATGCTAATTCACCATGTTAACCCCTTTCATGCCATTGCCCCTTAACTGAACTTTGGCAGAGTGCCACATCCTACCACGCCACCCCTGCCATAATGGGGAGCAGTACTCTGTGCCATGGAAGCTAGCCAGCAGATTCTGAAGTCCTATTGCTCTTGGCATCTGTTCCAGGACTCTATGTAGAGCTACGTGCTAAAATACAATGGCACGGACAGCTTTTCAATGCCAGAGTCTACCACCCTGTCTAGTTGTGCTAACTCCTCATTGAGAGAGACTCTGAGGACAGCTGAGGGGAGGCACTGCCCTGTGTACTGCCAAAGATGGGTACATCCCAAGATGTCCCTTTACCCACCAATAATGAAAACAATCATTTAAAAAATCCACTTCATTTGCCCTCAAATTCAACTTCTTTCCAAATTATCCTCATCACACAAGACCATCTGACCAAGAGTAATCAGCAGCCACATAAAACCATGTGGTCCACAGTTTGGTTCCCACAGATCTCAACACAACCTTCAGTCCATAATTTCTGAGAACAAGGATACAGGGAGTCTCCTTCAGGACCACTTGGACCCCATGACCAGAAACTCTCTCAGAGACCAAAGAAGATAAAAACAGCATCTTTCGATCAAAAGGAACCATGTTTTCCCCCACTAAAAATCCCATCTTACCCTTCATTCCAAATTTGGACCGTCGACCATATTTGTTGATCATAATAAAGAGAACCACCAAAAGGACACAGGCAAACGCAGCAAGTCCAACCGCAATGGACACCTATTAAGAGCCAAACACAAGAAGTCAGGGACAGTCATGGAAAACCCCAGTGCCTTAAAAGAACATGTGCCCAGATGAGAACAATCCTACTACAGCAGCAACTACAGCCCACTTGGAACTTTGCTACTGAGAAAGGCCCTTAGAAGAAGTATTTTATGAGACCCTGTGGCAGCACAGAGCTGCAGTTCTAGCTACCCAGCAGGAGGATTACAAGTTCAAGGCCAGCCTTGGTGAGACTCTGTCTCAAAATGAAAAGTAAAAGGGGATGGAGATGTGGTTCAGTGATAGAGCGGCCCTGGGTTCCACCTCCAGGATCACAAAAAAATAAAAATAAAAATTATCCATTTTAATTAGAACAAGATTCACTAGTCAATGTTCTGAGGCCCTTGCACCTGGAGTTCCATCCTAGAGATGCAAAAGAAAGTTTGTAGGAACTTCTCCCTCTTGTTTTAATTAGAAAACAAATTCTACATCTTCACATTTACATTTTTTACATTTTTACATAATATTCCTATCCAAGAAGGTCTAAGAGATTTGGACCCTGAAGACTCCATTAGACTCTTCCCCAGGGAAATCTCAGGCTCTGAGAGAGTGAGACTTGAAAAACCTACTCAAGAAGATGCCCAAGCAACTCAGACTTTGACTCATATAGTGAGCAGGCCCAGTGAACAAGGCCCAGCCAGGATCATAACTGACTGTGCATTTTCAAACTGTTCTCTTCTGAACCCCAGGGCCTGGCGCAGATCCAAAGATCCTCAAACAATGAACTATTCCCACCAAACAAAAAAGGTCTTAAACCACCTAAAAGGAGATCATTTGTCATTGCTTATTTTCTGCCCTAAATACTAAGGTTCCAAGTAAGTTAATATTTGGAAAAGCAAGTTAAATTCAGTCTGAACATGACTACACCAGTAAACATGTTCCTCTTAACCACAAAGCGACTCACCCCAAAAGTGTCCTCCTCTGGTTTGTGGGTCACAGTGATAGGAGGTGTAGGGCTTACTTCAGAGTCTGAAAATCAAACACAAGAGGACAGTTAGCTTCCTGGCCTTGGGAAGCCCAGCCATAGTCCCTGTCCACCTCTTAGTCCCTCTTGACACTTCCTGCTGGAGAAGGCCCTCTGGAGGCCACCATCCTCCAGGCTTCCCTCCCAGGTTTGCAGGAGATCCCCAAGGCCAGGCCCTGTCTGCCCACCTGGCTAGTGCTACAGCTCAAGGGCAAACTCCATAAGGCAAAAAGGGCCTCATTCCTATCTTCTACCTCCACCCCCAGAGAATAAACTGTAACCTGGGCAATGTGCATGAACTATGGGACAGAAAGGAGGAAAAGGACTTGGGATCCTAGCCAGGGAATGAATTAGGCAGATTTTATCAATGATGACAGCTGTTCCTAACATTCTGTTACTCTTGCAGAGGGCATTCCTTTCCTCTTCCCTGTTTCTCATGCACCCATTCTTTTTCCCTCATTATTCTTCAGTGAGATCCAGGCCTGTGGTCTCAGAAGCAAAGCAGTATCCAACTCCCTCACATTGATTTCGGAACACAGTGGCAGCTCAACTAGAACAACGTAACCACTGACCAGGAAACACCACCTTTACCCAAGAAGACCTGGACGGGAAGCCAGGTATTGTCCTCCAGTCATAATCATCCCCTGGCAAGAAATGACCCTAACTCAGAATTCTCTGAGGGAACATCTGTGAGATTACAAGTCCTCAACATCGTGTACGTTCACAGTTCTGGGATCCTAATTACGATAAGATAGATTTCATGTTTGTATAAAAATATCAAAATAGATTTTACTGTCATGTATTACTAAAAAGAACAAATAAAAATGAAAAGCAAGTGAAAGAATCACAGATGATATTTATATCAGTGCCAAATGGTCAATAGTATCACTACACAGGACAGACACTGGGCAGAAATGGAAATGACTACTATTATTCCCACAGGCAAAACCCCAAATCCTTTTAGGTTTATCTAGCCCTAGTAGCAAATCACTTATAAACTGAGCTTCAATTATTCCATTTGGGGACCACATGTATCCATTAGGAGGTCTTGTAAATCGCAACTCTACTTAGGGTGGGTTCTGGTCAAATTCTTGGGCACTTGAAGCAAGAGAGAACAATTAGTAGGTTTATAAATTCCATATGGTTTCTGCAAGAACAACTGAAATTTTGAAGAGGGGCACATAAAACCCTATAGGCATCCCCTTTTTATCTAGGTAGGGAGACCCACAACATGGCCATACCTTATAGAACCCCCTTGGGAAAACTGAGGCAATGACCCAAGAAAAATGGGCTTGGAACTGTCCAAGTAAAACTACATTTCTACTCTTTTCAAAATTCAATCAAAGGCCCACTGCTACTATGGGACTGGGAATCACCTGAAATAGGAAAGAGGATGGTCTGGATTTAATAGCTACCCAAACTACCAGAATAAACCATTTTCAAAGCAAAAGGTAAGGTGGACTTACCAAAGTCAAAGATATCTGTGCTTTCTGCAAAAAAGGACAAAGGAGTCATTAGCAAATGTAATAAAAAATAGAAAAGGCACACCACATCATACTCATAGCTATGACCTCTCCCACTCACCATGATCCCCTGTTCCCACAGAAAGTGACAGGCACTAAAATTCTTGACACATCATATGTCCCCCAAGCACCACCTCTTTATATGGGGTGGTTCTCCAACTGGAGAAAGAATGAGAGGTAAAACTCCTGGTCCCAAAGGAGACCCACCTGGGAACTAGAAACCAAACTAGTTTCATTAGGAAATGGGAATTTAAACCCTGATTCACTATCTCCCCCACAGCCCTCCCTCCTTCAGGATCCAGAGTGCTGGGGATGGTGCTGGAAGGTGGGGCCACTATGATGTCAAGTTGAAATTCCTCAAATTGATAAGTGCAGTTGATTCTAGTAGGTCACTGAGAGGTTGGGAATCCCTCTACAATCTGCCCATTCTTCAGATGGAAAAAAGAGTTATTTGAACATTGGCCTTTAGAAATGGCTTAGCAAATAATGAAAGCTCATCTTAAATTGGACATTGACTATGAGCCAGAGGCTATACTAAATGCTTCAGGTAACATATCACTCAGTCCCTATAGCCATCCCTGGAGGTAAGAGGCATCCTCTCCATTTAAACAATAACTACTCTACCAGAGATGCTCAAACTTTAGTGTGCAGTGGAATCATCTTGAGGGCAATTGCTGCCATTCTTCCCAGAAAAGAATGAGTATTCCTTGAAGAAATGAATGATTTCAGGGCCAGTACAGAGAAAATGCAAGATGGGCTTAGAATAGCTTATAGTACTAGAGAGTAAGAAAGTGCTTAAAGATTAATGGGGACCTAGAGAGAGAACTGAGAAAGGGGCTTCTAATGGTCAAATGTGGAATAATTTAGCAACTAAAGAGTAACAGTTATGGATTGTCATGGATTGAATTGTGTCATCCCCCACACACAAAATTCATATATTAAAGTTGTAATACCCAGTACTTCAGAATGTGATTATATCCTAAGAAGTTACTGAAGTTAAAATGAGGTCATCAGTGTGGCCTCTAATCCAACATGACTGGTGTCCTAATAAAAGGAGACTGGGACATAGACATACACAGAGGGGAACCCAGGTGAGGACAGGGAGAAATGACCTCTACAAGCAAGGTCCCAAAAGAAACCAACCCTGCCAATACTGGTGCTAGATTTCTAGCCTCCAGAAATATGAGAAAATGAATTTATGTTGTTTAAGCCACTCCGTCTATAGTATGTTACTATGGCAAACCTAGCAAATGAATACATAAATTATAAAAATATCTATGAATCCACACAATACAACAAGTAATTGAAAGAAGAGAGAGTGCTTCCTTATGGTAGAATTCCAGCTAGTAGACATAGAAGGAATGATAGAAATAGAAAAATCACCATTTGGCAAATACTACAGTAATAAATGTTTCAGGCAAGAACCCTCAATGAATGTTAAAATTAGTGCATGAAAGAAAACTGAGAAACAAGCCATTTATGTGGTTTCAAATCATTATCCTTACAAAGGGGAAAAGAGTCACTTTGCAATGGAGGAACCTAGTAGACAACACCTTGACCAAATGATAAAGTCAACATCACTGACGACAAATCATAGAAACATTGTGCACTCCCTGATATAGGGGACCAGAGGGCAGAGCATCACTTCTGTGATGTTCTTCAAATATGTGTAACTGGAATTTAATAATGAGAAACAAATACAAATTGAGAGACAGTCTACAAAATAATTAGTGAGTATTCTACAATAGTGCCAAGATAGTATAAAACAAACAGTGGGGAACTGTCCCAAGCTGAAAGAGACTAAGGTGAAGTGGAAGTAAAAGCAAGATATAATTCCGAATTGGATCCCAGATGACAAAAGAATGTCAGTGGGACAAGTGATAAGATTTAAGTCAAGCTAGGCTGGGCATGGTAATGCATGCCTGTGATCCCAACAACTCGGGAGGCTGAGGCAGGAGAATTTCAAGTTGGAGGCCAGCCTCAGATATTTAGCAAGGCCCTGTCTTGAAATAAAAAATAAAAGAGGGCTGGGGATGCAGTGGTAAAGCAGCCCTGGTTTCAATTCCCAATACCAAAAAAAAAAAAAAGAAAACAGAAAAAAGAAACAAAAACTAATGATCATCACCCCAGAGTGTCTGATCCAGTAGGCCTAGGTGGGTCTCAAGAATTTGCATTCAAACCAGTTCTCAGGAGACACTGATGCTACATTATACTACATCTCTGCCTGCCACACCTTGAAAATAAGAGCAATTCATTCATTTGCTCATTCTTCCATTCACTGTGGGTCTTCTACTTACCAGACCTTCGGCTAAGCCCTCACAGCCACTGTGATAACAGATCTGTTAAGTATCTAACTACGTGTAGGGCTGGGATGCTCTGTGCGATGGAGGCCTTCAGAGAAGGTCCTATTTATACTGTCATTCAGTGGCTTGCTTCTTGTCTTCTGTGTTGTCACAGGGGAGAACAAAAGAGCTTCCTCGCAAACCCTGAGCACAGCCTTCGTGTCACCGCTCTCTCCTCCACTGCAGATGGCCCAAAGCCTGATTGGGAGGAGGATGGAGGAGATGGGGGCTCCAGCCTTGGCTTCAAGGCCTGAGCGGAGAGAGGGGCCAGATCCATTTGCAGAATCTATTAATTTGCAAATTTCTCATAAGGCTCCCATTTATTAGAGAATATTCTCGAGTCAGCCAAATGTTTTAGCCCAATCTGTTAACCCTATAATCTCCAAATCAGTCTATGAACATGTAAGTCCTTTGCTGGAGCCTGGTAGCATCTGTACATTCAGGCAGCTCTGGAAGAGGGAGACTTGGGCCACTCACTAAACTGTGACAGGGACTCAGACATGCACAGCAGAAGAGGACAAGCCCACGAATGCTCCTCCACTCTGACCCCTACCAGCAGGCCAGGAAGAGGACTGAGTCACCATGCCAAGCACCAGAGGAATGCCAACAAGGCTGCACACTGAACGAAATGTGCGTGTCTCCTGCAGCCAGACATTAACTGCCTGAGAAGTAAAGGATTCATCTGCACCACAACCTCTGAGGCAGAAGGAGGGAGATGAAGTACTCTCCTGAAGTCACACAGCCAAGGAGTGATGGAGTGAGTTTGGACCCTGGGAGGGGGGCTGCATAACCACTGCCCTAGACTGCCTGAAGCTATTAGAATCAGCTAATGTTTTTGGTTTTGTTTTTATGCATGTTTTTTGTTTTGTTTAGGTTTTTTTTTTTTTTTTTCAGTACTGGAGACTGAACCTGGAGGTGCTCTGCCACAAAGGGAATCCCCAATTCCCCATTTTTTTTTTTTTAATTTTAAGACAGGGACTCACTAAGTATCCCAGACTGGTCTTGGACTTTTGATCCTCCTGCCTGAGCCTCTCAAATACCTGGGATTACAGGCATTCACTACCATGCCCAGCTAGAACTTACTGGTTCCACCAGAGACTGACAATTAGTTCTAGAACTCCAGAATTCACCTTATAAATCTAGCAACAGTCAACAGCAACTAAGTCTTTTCTCTGTGCGGACATACTGCTGAGCACTTGCATCTATGACTTCATTTAATCCTCATGACAACTTAGGCTGGGGTACTCTGATCATTCCCATTTTGCAGATGAAGAAACTGAGGCAAAAAGTACTGACCATGCACTAAACCCCATTCTAAGAGCCCAGGCCCCCTGTCTGGGAGGACCACAGATGGGATTTGCACCTAAGTCGGTCTGATTTCAGAGCCCTTGCTTTTAACCTTGATGCTTCGCTGCCCTGCCCAGAAGCGAGAGAGAGGTACACATGATAAATAGGATCTTCTCTACACCCTCGGGTCAGAAGGGAAGAGCAGAGACCTGCCAAACAGCTTTGTATCCGGTGTTCAGCGAGCGTGAGTTTATTTGAGAGGGTTATGTGGTATCCTTGCCTGCTCCCCCAGATAATTTACTCTTCTGAACATTTAGATGTCTTGTCACTTGACATGACTGGCCTATCTCTTCCCTGTCATTACCTTTTCATCATCCATTGATTCCTTTAACGTAAAGTCTCATCAAACGAGCAACCTCCACACAGGGTGGCCCTGGCAGGGTGTGGATGGGGCTGAGAAACACACCTCAGGCGAGCTGCCTTCTCTCTGAGCTTCTGTGTGACTCTACCCTTCGCCCCCCACTCCTGGAGCCAGATTCCCACCAAATGCCAGATTGCAAAGAAGGGATATCCAAGTCACCTGGGGGCTTGATGAAGCGTAGCTGTGGGAACCTACCCCAAAGTTTCCAATTCAGAAGAACTGAGGGGGCTTGACAATTTCAGTTTTAACCCATTCCCAGGTGATGCTGGGGACCACAGTTTGAGAACCATTGGCCTAAGGAGTCTTCATAACTGACTGAGGTGATGAGGGTATCCAGGGACTATGAGAAGGGCCGCTGCAGTTTGTGGGGACAGGGGATGTGTCCATATAGCTGGGAGGATACAGGGAACTGCTTTCTCCCATCAGGGAGTATAAACCCTGCTTCGGAAAATCAGAATTCATTCTCTAATCAGGTGGACGCAGGTAGAGCAAAGAACCATGCCAGCCCTTTGTGTCGACTAGGTCTAGCCTGACTTTATGACCATGAGAGCAAATTATCTCCACCTTCAAAAGCCACTGCTTCCACTGTACAGGCCAGGACCCTTCTCCCTGCCAAAAGAGCCCAGTATGATCCTCAACAGGAAGTATCTTGAGACTTCTTACAGGGCCTACTGGAGATGATGCTGGGAATGTCAGACCACACGGTTTATAGGGTCTCAAACATCAGCATGCTCTCAATGCTCTCTGGAAAGATGGCTCCATCAAACCCTGGACCCCAGTGGTAAGAAGTGAGCTTTGCTTGCAGCCTTCATTCATCCAGTTTCACTCTTAGGGACTCTAGTCCCAGTTCCCTAGTCCTGAGATAAATAACCCCCCAGAGTCACCTCCCTGTGGGTACAGGCTAAGAAGTCACCTTCATATGAACAGATGCTGCCTACTGCTAGCTCTCACTACCTCCCCACTGCATAGGACGTCAGGCTTTATACCTCCCTCCAGTCCAACAGAACCCAGATTCAGGGTTCAGGTTCAGGGTTCAGAACTCAGGTTCAGGGGATTGAAGGCCAGGATGTCACCCAGTCAGCTCCAAGCACAGATCACCAAGGTCAACAGAGAAACAAGGCTTCTTATTTCTTCTGGTGGACAGAAACTCATCTATTGTGGAATCCAGCAAGAAATGCTACAACCTACTGTCATTAGGTTCTTTGGGTGTTTTCTTCTCCTTCAGCTTCAGGGAGATATTTGGAATGCCCTAGCCTAGATGAAGAAAGAAACACCTCCAAAAATCCAAGTAAAGGTTTTCCATTACTTCAGTGATTAGCATTAGTACCATCAAAGGCTGACAGCATCAAATACTCCCCAGAAGAAGTTGCAGCTCTCAAGGCCAGATTCAAGGCAAGCCTTGCTGCTGACCAGCAAGCAGAAAGAGGTGCCAAATTCTGTGACCTGTGCTGTATATAAACTCATTTAAAAGTCACAAATGCCAGGTATGCTGGCCCATCCCTGCAATCCCAGGGACTCAGGAGGCTGAGGCAGGAAGATTGCAAGTTTGAGACCATCCTGGACAACTTAGCAAGACCCTGCCTCAAAATAAAAAGTAAAAAGAGCTGGAGATGTAGCTCCGTAGTAGAGCACCCCTGGGTTCAACCCCCAGGACCACAAAGAAATTAATTAATTAAATAAATAATATATCAATAAACAAGATTCTTAGAGGAGCCGTATAATCATGCCCATTTCATAGTTGAGGAAATCAAGGATTAGAAAACTACCAGGTCCAGGGTCTCCCAAAAAATAAAGTGCTGGCTGGAAATTCTCTACCATTATCAACCATCTCTGAAGTCCCCGTGTTCTCTACTGTAACACAGTATGCTTTCACATGCACAATTGTGTGTTTCTGAGAGGTCTTAGATTTTACTGTGAGATGTTTTGAAAAATAGAGACTTTATTCCAGCTTATACAAAGCATGGATGGTGACTGCACATGCTCCTATGTATTTGGTTACCTGTGATAACTGTAGGACCATGAGTGACTCTTCTCCTCTCAAATTACCACCCCACACCCCAACTCCCAGAAGGAATCTGTGCACTCCAGAGCCAGCTGGGCTGCCCTCACCTGGAAAAGGCTCCTTGAGGAAGTGGCCATTGATGGTCTGGTTGGCTGTGCCCAGTGGGTTTTTAGCAATAAGGGTGTAGTTTCCATTATTGTAGTGGGTGGGCTTGTTGAAGAGCAGGCAGCCCTCAGAGACCTCGCCCTCCTGGTAGTACTCCACGTGGATGATCTTGGACTCCCTCAGCGGCTGCCCATTATGCAGCCAGTGCAGCGTTGGCGGCGGGTTCCCGCGCACCACGAACTCGATGCAATGCTCCAGACGCAGCTCGGGCTCCTCTAGGCTCACCACACGTGGGGGGTCTGTGGGGGAAGAGGCCAGCTGAAATCCTGGACACCAGGACTCCTGTGTCCCAGAGCAGCCTTCCAGTAACTGAGACGAGATCTCCATTCTCTCCCACCCAGCTCTGAAAAGGCGGAGAGAAGCAGAATCCCGCAGCCAACCATCCAAGCTTCCTGGATCTACCTGAACTGGATTCCCTGTCAGGGCATTTTAGGGATTTAAGCAAAGGTAGAAATGGCCCACTCGGGAGTGTCCTGAAGATATAGTTGAAGTGGGGAAACAGCATCTTATGAGGGGAAAGGACACCCTTTCTTGGGTTTACTATCTAAGAACTTTAACTTTTTCTTTTTCTTTTTTTTTTTTTTCCGTGTTGGGGATCGAACCCAGGGACTCTTTATCATTGAGCTACATCCCCAGCCCTTTTTATTTTGAGACTCTCACTAAGTTGCTGAGTCTGGCCTTGAACTTATCCTCCTGCCTCAGCCTCCCAAGTTGCACCACTGCACCCTGCGTTCAAGGACTTCCTTCTCGGCCCTGCCCTATGGAAGCTTTTCTGCCTGTGATGGCAGACCAGGGTCACTGCTCTAGCTCAGTTCTAGCAAGGTCTCTGTCCCTCTCCAGACTCTGTACCAGCATCCTCTTAGTACCCAGCTGTGCTGCCTGCACTTACAGTAGACAGTGAGGGCAACACTGGCGTTGCTCATGCCCACCACGTTCTCTGCAATGCATGTCAGGGTGAAGCCATTGTCTTCGCTCGTCACATTCACCAGTGTCAAGTTGATGGCATGTACATTGGTCCAATTCAGATTTGTCTGAAAACCCAAGTAAAAAGACAAAAATTAGTTTCTACAAGGGCGCTCTCCTATCTAACCCTGAACACCTTCAGGAATCAAGAGGAAAGTAGAACAGATGGGGAAGAAGGTCTTTCTGGTGAAAGAACACTGACCAAATGCCAAGCTCTTCACAGTCAAGGGCTCAGGTAAGTCTCATGTTAACATTACATTGTGTCTTGAATGTTAGCATAATACACATTTCACAGATGAGGAAACTAAGGTACAGAGAGGTTGATAAGCATGATTAGAGGTTGATTAGTCAAAATGGCTAGAAAATATTTCAGCTGGATAGACTCCAAGTCTCCATGTTTCTTCCTATAGTGACAGAACAACAAGCTTTCCCTCTGTGTGACTAAAAAGTGACCACTCCTTAGCACCCTGAAGGCGGCTGATGCTAGGATGCCTACCTGGTGGGTGTTGATGGACTGCAGCCCTGTGACTATCCAGTCCACATCAGGCAAGGGCGATCCAGAGCCATTGCAAGTGATAACAGCGTTGTCACCCTCTCGGACGGTAAGGTTGACATGGCTCACACTGATCTCAGGAAGGTCTGGGAGCAGGGTGGACAACAGAAGGAACGAAAAGACAGGTAAACTCCACCTAAAGGAAGCTCTCTACCCGGGACCAGTGGTGGCCCTTCTTGCTTTGACCAATAACTCCAACACAATTTGAGTTCTCAGAAGACTCCCTCCCCCACAAATTCCAGACGCTTTACACCTCCTTCCCAGTAGACATCAGAGCTCAGAGTTGAAGCCCATACAGTTGTTCACTCCCACCCCTCAGGGCATGGATGAGGCAGTTGCCCAAGGAATGCACTTTAACAAGTAAACCCAATGGCTCCCTTCCACTACTCATAAAATGGGTATGTTTTGGTTCTGCCAGGGAACCATCTAGAAATTCAGATTTCTGGAACCCATCCCTAGACATTCTGATCTCAAAGGTTGCGGTCTGTGGTTGGGCCCAGAAATCTGCTTTTCTTAAAGCACCTTAGAAAATTCCAATAGAGGAAGTCTGGATACCACACCTTGAGACATGCACCTTCAGGTCTGGTTGACAAGAAAGGGAATCTGATCTGATGAGAAACGGAAAGCATATAACTCCTATCTGCATTCCTGAAACCAACCTTGGCTAGCTCTGGGATGGGAATGACCAAGGAGGGAAAAGGTGAGTCAGGTCTGCACCTGACTGCAGAGGTCAAGGCCAGAAGAAGGCCCTGGCATGCCAGGCTACGGATCTGAGGAGTGCCTCCCTGGAGCCAGGTGAGGCCAGGCTCCCACTTACCACATTGACTGATGTTCATGCGGAAGAGGGGGAGCTGGGAGCCATCAGCGTTGATGCAGTAGAGATTCTGGCTGTTGAGCCTGGCCTCCCCCTGCTCCTGCCACAGCTGCATCCAGCGGATGTCACAGCTGCAGTTGAAGAAGTTCTGCTCCAATCTCCTGTGGGCAAAAAGAGAGGGGAAGGAACCCCTGAACCGAAGATGGCCCAGCTCCCTCCCAGGGTTGAGGCCCACAGGGCCCCCATCTGCTCTTCAGGGATGAGGGAGAGAAGGAATTAAGCCAGCACATGAAAGAAGAAAGAAAAGAAGGACAAAGGAAGAGTACAACAAGAATACAACTTATGATTTATTTAGTTTTAAAACTAATATGTTCATTTTTTAAACAAATTAAACTCAGCACACTTAATACCTCTGGAAAAAAAAAAAAGAAACCTTTAAAATGCACCAGGAAGGGATGCTCCTCTTCTGAAAACCCTCCAATGGCTTCCCATCTCATTGAAAGTCAAAGTCAAAGCCCTGCATAGCCAGCGCCATCTCCATCTTCTTTCTGATGTTACCTCCTATCTCTCTTTCCTGCTCCTCTCCGGTCGCACCAACCTTGCTGTTGGCAAGTTCACTAGCATGCATGACTGGTTCAGTCCTGCCTCAGGACCTTTGTCCTTGCTGTCACCTTAGCCTGCCAAGCTCTAACCCTACATATCTGAAAGACAGGCTCCCTTATTTGAGGAGTCACAGGACCTTCTATGATCAACTTCTACACAAAACCACTGCCAATCCTTGTGATGCCCAGTCCCTTGCCCTGCTGTGTTCCTTCTAGAATTCACCATCATACAGCCATCCTTTTAAATATTTATTTCATTTTGTGTATGTGTCTGTCTCCCCAAAGAAAAATTAAGCATCATCAAGATCATAGACATAGCCTATTTTGTTCACTGCTGTAGCCCCAGTACCTAAAACTGAGCTTGGCTCATAAATCCTTGTGAATAAAAGGAGAGAGAAAGAGAACTTTTCCCTGAGGGAATAGGTGGTTGGCTATTTCAAGGTATACTCGAAGCCCATCTTGGGACCAGCTTTATTTCTTCATGAATTCAATGACTCGTTAATAAGCACCTGTTTCAGATCTGGCTGTGGGTTAAGTGCTGTTAATATAGAGATGAATCAGACAGTCCCTGTCCTCTAAGAACACTCAGCCGGGTGAAAAAGAGTGTCTGATGGGGGAAGGGTCAAGTTCAAAGTCCTTCCTCTCCACCATTTGCCTTGTGAGTTGGAGCAAGTCACATCCTCCTCCATGGTATTATTAGGAAAATGATGAATGGTATTAATCAATCCCAAAACTCTTAAAGGAAAGAGCACCCAGCAAATCTGATCATTAGGAGGAATATGATTGTCTGGACTATTAAGGGGATCAATCTGTTTACCCAGAGGGAGGGTCACTGCACTAAAACCCTGGTTATTTTTGACAACTGGCAAATTCCAAAATAGTTAAGCATGCATCAGCATTAATCAGTTTTCAGGAGAAAGTGAGGTCCCAGGGGAGAGGAATCAGTGTTTTCAAGGCATCAGGACACTTCAGGTAGAATATGAATACCCTTATATGATATTGTCCTCTTCACCTGAAAATGTCCCTGACTTATCTCTGCACATGGTGCTCTTTTAGGAGAAAAAAAAAAAAAAAAGGAAGGAAAGATAATTAGCCTTTATTAAGTATCTGCTTCTCACAACAGTCCTAGGAGATGGCCAGGATCACCCCCAGACAGATGAGGGAGACTATCTAATATCTGGGGATGTTAAGTCATGTATTTGGCTGGTATTGAATAGTGGTCTCAAACCGCAGTCTGTTGCACTCCAAAACCCATGCACTGGCCACCCCACCTGCCCAATGCAGAGCATGGTAGGGTTGAATGCAGATGCCAAGAGGAATAAGAGAGGACCCTGACATCAGGAGCTCCGGGAGGCAGAGATTGGGGGAAGGGATGGAGGAAAGCCATGAAGGCACAAGGTGTGTTGCAGGTGGAGATGTGAACAGGAAAGCAAGACTTAGTCAAGGCAGAGAGCTTGTGACAAGGAGCACTGGGAAATAAAGCTGGAAGGGTGAGTGGAGGAAATCCACTGCCACATCAGGAAGACTGGAATTTATCCGGGAGGCAGTGGAAACCACTGAGGCCCTTAGAACTGGAGAACAGCATGAATAAAGCAGCCCTGTAAGAAGAGCAAGCCCACAGAACTGTAAGGGATAAACCAGAGAGGAGGTGAGCTGAGACACAGGTGTCTCTTAAACACAGGGTCACCGTGGACAGTTAGGTGGTTCACACATTTCTCAAAGAATCCAGACAAAGCAGTGAACAGGGAATGAAATCCAAACCCTGTGCTGTGACATGGGTCTGTGCTCACCCAGAGGGAGCATCTTTCTAATTCACAACAAGGCATCCTACTGCCATTTTCAAACTTCTGGTCCCAGAACTTAAAAATTTCCTGAGGACCTCAAACAGCTCTTTTATGTGGGTTCTATTTCTCTCTATTTACCATATTGGAAAATAAAACTGAGAACAATTTAAAACAGCGGAATATCTTAGCACAAGTTCCATGGCAATGAGATCATCACACATCATTCTGCCTCTGGGAAATGCCCCTGTACAATGGTGAGATAAAGAGAGAAAAGCCAACAATGTGCCAGTGTTGTTATGAAAGATTTGACATCTCGTTCTCTCTGAAGGGGTCCTGGAAGGCTCCCAAGTGTCCCTGAATCACTAGGTGAGAACTGCCACCCAGTAAATAAGGGCCTAGAGTAAGTGGCAAAACTGGGGAGGGAAGGGTGGATCCCACAAACATCCAAAGGAAGACAAGGCATCATCTGGCATTTTGTTGGGAGGAAGAAGGAAAGGAAAAGTGAAAGATGAGATTTTAAATTCCAGGGGACAGGAAGTCAATGGTGAGGAGGACAGTCTTTGGTTGAAAGCAGAAGAGAAGGAATCTGTGGAAAAGAGGAGATGAGACCTATTTGGAAAGGGGATGGGGAGGTGGGGGTGATTACTGGTTTTGGGGGAGGTAAAGGAAGATTGAGTCAGGTCCAGAAGCACATGCTTGTAATTCCAGTGACTCTGGAGGCTGAGACAGGAGGATTTTCAGTTGGTGGCCAGCCTCAGAAACTTAGCAAGACCCTGTCTCAAAAGCAAAAGAAAAGGGCTGGGGATGTAGCTCAGTGGTAGAGTATCTCTGGGTTCAATCCCCAATACCACAAAAAAAGGAGGAGGAGAAGGGGTATGAGGGGAAGAGCGGGAGGAGGAGAAAGAGGAGGAGAGAGAAAGTAGTCATGGGGGTGTTTGCTTTGGGATTAAGCAAGATGCCTATGTGGCTAGGAAAGGAATAGAGAGAAAAAGTAGGAGAAAGTGATAGAAAAATAATAGAAATTATAGGATAACAATGCATCATGGTACCATAGTGCCTAGGTCATACCAAAAGTCTTTTTTTTTTTCTTGTTTTTTTTTTTTTGGCACCAGAGCTTGAACCCAGGAGTGCTTAACCACTGAGCACTATCCCCAGCTTTTTTTATTTATTTATTTTTTTGAGGCAGGGTCTTGCTAAGTTGCATATGGCTACTCGCCCAGTTGCTGAGGATGGCTTTGAATTTGTGATCCTCCTGCCTCCGTCTCCTGAGTCTCTTGGATTACAGGTTTGCACCACTGCATCCAGTTACACCAAAAGTCTTACACAAATTCTTCAAACCTCACGGGGAGGAAGCCCAGGGGGAAGGGGAGGACTAGTGGCTTCCTTAAGAAAGCAGAAAGTCAAATTTGCCACGTGGTATGTGTGAAAACAGAGGCAAGAGGAGCCAGAGTAGTCTGGATGCCCAGCGCAGGACTTCAGCGAGCCTGGCAGCCCTGCTGGATGACATGAAGGCTCCAGATGCTTGAATATGTGCAAATTGAACCAGGTCAGCCTTGTTTTTCCCAGCTGCTCACTTGACAAGATGTGGTCATTCATTATTAAGTAGGTGTAAAAATACAAATTATCCACCTGGGTTGAAAAGACCAGACAAGTGCGGGGCTTGGCAGCGTCGCCTCAAGCCATGGCAGCGCCTGGTGCAGTCCGAGCCTGGCGCTGCAGCACATCCCCACTTCTCAGTGGCCCCCAAGAGGTGGAGCATGCCAAGTGTCCTGAGGCTGGCAGGAGAGTAAGGTGAGATGTTTGGGACGTGCCAAGGATGCTGCCAGGGACAGGCTCGGTAACAGCCCTTGTTTTCTTCCATCCTTTCCCTCCAGGGCCCTGCTGACAGGATCTGAACCAGCCGAAAGGCTGGACTTGAGTCCTGGTCCTTTGCTACAATCCAGAGTCTCCTAAAACTCCTAAAGAATTTTGGGAGTTTCTTCCCCATCCTTCGGGACTTTTCTGTTTCTTTTTTTTTTTTTTTAATGTGGTACTGGGGATTGAACCCAGGGTGCTCTCACCATGAACTACTTCCCCAGTCCTTTGTATTTCTTTTTTTTTTTTTTTTTGACAGTGTCTCACTAAATTGCCTCGACTGGTCTTGAACTTGCAATCTTCCTGTCTCAGCCTCTCGAGCAGCTATGATTACAGGCCTGTGCCACTGCACCTCGCTTGGATTTTCCTCTTAGAGAACAAAACTCACACCTAGCACAAAACCATTTAATCCTAAAACAGTGGCACCCTGAGCATCCCACTGAGTCAATCCACAATCATCTTTATATGCTGAGAGTCTTAGACAAGAAGAGATGGGCATGTCCCAGGTCTAAATGGTGCTGCTCATTCTGGTGCCCTTTTCCCATCAAACCAGGGCTGGGGCAGAGACTCCTTCAGCCAGGGCTTCGGGGGTGGACCTGCAGAACCTATAGGCATGGCTCTCTGTGCTTCATTAGTAGTGCAAGTGACCCTGTGAACACTACAGCAGCAACTGCTTCCAGGCAAGGCTGACCAACATCCAGTCCTTACCCAAGATGGCCCCAGGGCCTGATCACAGCACCTGAGGTGTTCCCACTGATGAATGCAGCCCCACCCAGGTGGGCATGAGTACACAAGTGCTTTGCAGCACAGCCACGGCCAGGACTGGGTGTTTAGAAAGCGCTTCTTTCCCAGTCATCACTTGGAAGATTTTCTTCCCCCTTCCAAATCATTAGCACTGCTAATGGCAATCCTGGGGCCAGGTGGTGGAAAATGGGGAGGGGACCCAAATCAGCAAGGGAAGCACCACTGTCACAGAGTAAAGCACACAGTACAGGCCTCCTTGAAGTAACAACTATCAGATAGTAGAGAAAGCACACAAACAGAAGATCTGAACTGAGTCATTAGCTGTGTCACTTTGAGTAAATATAATAGGTTGGATTATGTCCTCCAAAAAGACACGTCCAAGTCCTAATCTCAGTCCCTGTGATGTGACTTTCTTTGGAAATTAAGTCTTTGCAGATGTGACCAAGTTAAAAATCAAGGGATGAGGTGGTTCTGGATTTCTAGTGGATCCTAAACTCCCAACCCAGAGAGGGAGATGAAAGATGAGGAGATGGGGATGTTTAGCCATCTGAGATGGAGGCAGAGATCGAAGCAATACAGAAGAGTACCAGGAGCCACCAGAGGCTGGGAGAGGCAAAGAAGAATTCTTCCCTGAAGCCTTTGAAGAGAGGACAGCTCTGCTGACACCCCTGACTTCAGACTTCTGGCCTCCAGACCAGTGAAATAATTATTTTCTGTTGTTCTAAACCACCAAGTTTGTAGTCATTTGTTATGGTCACACTAAGAAACTAAAACTGTGAGTAATTTCATTCTCCAAAACTCTGTCTTTATAGCTGTAAAATGGGGATGATCACATTTGACATTCCTTCTTTATAAAGTTATTGAGAGAATTACTGATAATATACATTAATATGTTTTGCAAATTGCAAGGGGGCTATCACAAAGCAGATATTACTATTGTAGCAATACTGTTATTAACATGATTGTTTAGTGACTTCTCCGGGAGCTTTCAAAGTAGTTATGGCCAAAAAAGGAAAAAGGAACATGCCAGAATAAGCCCAAATTCATCTCTGATACTGAGTTAATATTTTACCAAGTCGATTAAATCTGCAAATCATACCAGAGGTAATTATCACTTTGCTTTAAGAAAATGAAATACTCCAATCTATTTTAATCATGTCTGCTCTGTGCGTGCAGGGTATTAAGGGAAGATGCATTAATGGTCCTTAGGGTATTTCTGGAGGGTTTCCATGCTGTGGGTTGATATCCTCCGGTGCCTCTGCCATTGCCTAAATTGTATCACGGGATTCAGAATCCAAGCTTCTTTTCTTTCTAATTCATTCTTTATCTCTAAGACAATCTGTCCAACTCTGTCTCTGATTTTTAGACAAACAGTTGCAGTCTTTCTGTCAAGAAAAAGAAAAACAAAAAAACAGAAAAACCATCTTGCCATAACCAGAGAGCACAGCACCATGCCAAACTGAATTCCTTTTAAGCCTGAAACAGTGCTCACTGCTCCAAAGCAAGTCTTGAAAGATGCCCCTATTTGGCTCCATGAGAAGAACCCCACCTGGACTGGCAAGAGGCTACATGCCAAATGCTCACTAAAACCGTCCCTCAGCTCCCAAAAGTAGGTAAGAGAAATAAAGTAAAGGTAGGATCTTGGACTATGGCAAGGACTCTGAGATGGCTTTCCTATAACTTCACTCAAGGGGGCTGTCATCTCAAAGAAGCTTGTGGAAAGACCCTGTGCATGCTGGAATGTTGCTGAGTTGGTAAGGGAAAGAGCATGGTCTTTGAAAACAGTGGTCCCAGATGGTGATAATTCTAGAAATCATAATACTAATTCCTAGATTACCATTTACCAGCTCTGAGATTCTGGGCTGGTTGTTTAACTTGGGCCAGCCTCAAATCCCTCATTTGTAAAACTGGCTATACTAAACTGATACTGCCTTTGTGGATTTGTTCCAAAGATGAGATGGAACCTCATACACATTAGGTGCTCAATATGTGCCTCTTCTTTCTCCTATCCCACTGGCAGTAAGACATTGGGCAGTAGACACTCAGTCCTTCTAGTGGGGAGGCTCAGCAGCACCAATGCTGACTGAAAATCGTCAAGCAGGGGAGAGGCTGGTTGGGGGCACAGCAGAACTTCTCAAGAGACCCTCAGTGAAAGAAGGAAATGTGCTAAGAAATTGCTAAGTACCTATTTGCCCTTCTGTTGCTACAGACCTCCACTAAAGCCTCCCTTTTCCGGTTGAAGACTTTCCTAGCTGCCACAGCACACTGAGCCCTCTGTCCCCCAAGGCCAAAATTGTTCCTTCCTGAATATACCAACCCAATCCCACACCCCAGGCCTCAGGCAGCATCGGGCAGACCCTGGCAGTCTAAATGGCTCATGGCAGATGGTGCCATGTGGACTAATCAAGAAGTGGGACAAGAAAATACTACCCTCTCTTCCATTTGCCAGGAACTGGGATTGTTTGGATTTTAATCATAGTCACAGCTAAGAGCCAAAGTGCGGCCCCCTCCAGCCAAAGAGATAAATTTTCCACTCTCAATGTTTAATTCTTCCTCAAAAAATAGACCCCAACCAGGGCAATAGCTCCTTGGAGGGGGGCGTCTTTATCCTCCGATATGATTTTTCCTTATTTAACAATATGACAGGAATAAAATACCCCACGGACATGGTGGCACTCACACGCTGACTCACTCTGGAAGGAATGTCTTCATTCCTCCATAAGTTATATCCAGCTCACTGGTGTATTGATCCCAGGCAAAGATGAATGCAGAATCCCATGATCCTCCGGGAGAAATCTGACATTTTCTTTAAATATATATCCATGGAACAACTGTTTCTAAATCTCCACAAAACAGGTCACCAGGGCACCACACCATTGATTTCATATCCAACGATTTCTTAGAAAGAGTTCTGAACCCTTTCTCAATAATTCAGCCAACAGCAGACCCCAGATGTCCCCCCAGAGGGACACTGTCCCTGGCCTCCCCTAGATGAAGGGTAGGCATCACAGGGTAACTAGATGTAAGCCTCCCAGGAAAGAGACTCCCCTGGGCCCCCTATCAGTTCAAGGGCAACCTAGGAAAGATCCACAGCATATCATAGAAAAAATCCTTACATTGGAAACAGATTGCAAAAAGCTGAAAGATTGTAGAGCTCAGTGGCCAAAGCTTTGAGTCTACACTCTACCACCTCTTTACTGGGTGACCTTGAATGAGACACTTGGCCTTGCTAAGCACATCAGTGCCCTCCAATGTGAAGTAACAGTAATTATTCCTACCTTACAGATTCTCATAAGGATTAAATTAAATAATATACATAATTTAATAGATTACTGCCTGACACAGAAGAAGAGTCCAGAAACCAGTGTCAGTAGTAGTAGTCATGTTAATTTACCTCTGAGATCTTCTCCACCTACAAAGATGGGAATGAATTTGTCATGTGGAATGGCATCTATGTATCTGTGATGTGGTCTATTTTTTGTTGTTATTGTTTTATAAACAAATATGTATATTTATTTACCTTTTTCTCAGCTTGAATAGTTTTATTGGTGTCCATCTAGAGCTCTGCTAGACGAGACTAACAACTCTGATCACCATGTCTATGCTACCTCTACCAGAGGTGGTAGTGGCACAATTCTAAGAAAGAAAAGCAACCCACAGCACATTATCCTAAGCTCTTCAACACTTTTAAATTTTGGGGGCAGTACGGGGGTCTGAACCAAGGGGTGCTCTACCACTAAGCCACATCCCTAACATTTTTTTTTTTTTTATCTTTTTCATTTTGAGACAAGGTCCCACTAAATTGAAGAGGCTGACCTCAAACTTGCAATGTTCCTGTCTCAGCCTTCAGAATAGCTAGGATTACAGGCTAGAGATCAGAGTTCTTACCTATGAAGTGCAGAGAACACAATACCTACCTCCCACATTTCTCATGCTGCTAAATCTAAGGCGAGCACCAGTACACCCAGTTCAACACGTTTAAAGAGACAACCTCTATACACTTAGGCCTAGAATGGACTTCGGAAGCACCTTATGTGCATGTAGGTCCCTGAAAATGAGGATAGTATACAAAATTGTCACGGTATAGTAGGCTATTGGGATGCTAAATGTAAATATTCTCCTTCCTGCCAGCAGGTCTCATCCATGAACTCAGGTCTTGCTAGGGAGAGCAAGTTGAAAAACCAAGAGCCTAGGCAGAGGTTCAAGGTCAATGCTTCTTAGTAAAGACAGTAAAGCAATCCACATTCTGTGCATTTGGGTCTGACTCACCAAGTAAAAGGGAACACATGACTGGCGTGTCTGAAACCCTGACTCCCTAACTTCATCCATGCCTCAATTCCTTTTCAATTTATTCCTTGATTTATTCCCTTAACATAATACACTGTCCTTCATGCACAGAGATGACCCCAATGACTCACACATCAACATGAGCTATTTTTTCCAGCAGTGGTCACGAATTTTCACTCATCCAGCCAACATTTGTGTGCACAAAATGGCTGGCCGGTGAAGGGTTGCATTGATCAGCTTTGGGATGCAGCAAGACTGAGCCATCTGCACTCGGATTAAAGAAACGCGCGCACCATCCCGTCCCAGAATGCCTACGCTAGAGCCAAATAAGCTGACGGGAGATCATGAGTGGTGGAAAGGAGGTGCACTCTGAAGTCAGGAGACCCGGGTTCAAGTCCTGGCTCTGCCGGTCCTTCACAATGCAATTGTGTTTGAACCTTGCATGCTTCTCTAGAGATCAGAGTTCTTACCTATGAACTGCAGAGAACACAATACCTACCTCCCACGCTTCTCATGCTGCTAAATCTAAGGTCATGTTAATGGAAGTGTACCTGATAATCCATAAAGTTATGCATCACAAATGTTATTTATTATCAATTGATACTATTTATCATAAATATTAATGCTATTATTCCTAATCACCTGTAGATCACAAAACTCAGTCCTGGTAGGAGCTGAGATTCTGTCTTCTGAAATGGCTTGTGTTCAGGGCATGAGAAATGAAGCCATGGGGAGGATGGCTCCCCCTGAACCCTCAGCATGCTCCCACCCAGGCAGCCCTGTCCAGTGCACACACAGCCTTCAAGTAGCTCCCGGTGCTCGACGCTTCTCCCCACCCAACCAGGATCACCATGTCACCGCCTGCACGGTCTCAAAACCGAACTTACAATTCCCGAAGACTCAGCGTCTGGAAGAGCTGCCACGAGAGCGTGGTGAGCCGGTTGCTCGACAGGTTTCTGCAAGATTGGCAAAACAAAGAGGAAGTTAAAGGACAGGTTTGCCATTAGTTATGCTCTTGATAGCGAGTTTGGTCATTTCACTGGAGCCCAGATTTGTTTTTCTTCTTTTTTCTTTGCTCTACTCTGCTAAAGATACATCTGCTAATAGTTGAGGCCACAGATCAGGTTTGGAGAAGATTCGGAAGCCTTTTAAAGGGCAAGGTTTTACAAATCAAAGAAACAATAAAATTCTCTTGGTTCATCTCTCATATCCTCTCTCCATAATAAACGTCCATGGGCCTATTTGAAGCCACCCTTCACTAGGAGCACAGAGAACACTGAGGGTGCACAAGCCCACGTGCGTCCTTGACAGTCACCCAGGTCGGCAAACTCTTCAGCTCACCTACAACTCCTCCTAGCCCATCCCTCCCCCTGCAAGCAGGCCCATCAGTGAGATCAAGACATCAGCCTTTTGTTCACATGTCTGTTCTCCTTCTAATGGCTATTTAATTGTTCTCATTAGGATGTACAGGGAAAAGGAGCAACCATTAGTCTTCTGAATAAAAGAAGAAACACGCCCACGGTTATTACTTTGCCAGGCTCAACAAACAACTTTTGATGTGATAACAGCCCTTACAGGAGGCAGTTAGACACTGCTAGAATTGAAGTGGCACCTGAGGAACAATGTACTCATGTACTGATGGGGCGGATGGTGATGCTAATTCCATTTAGTTAAATGCACACACACACACACACACACAAGCATACGTGTATTTGTGTCTATTAAACATGAAGGTGATAAAAGCAAACGCAGACTTTATTATAAACACACACGTGCTTACACATGCACCTATATTTAGATGACTTTTAGAGCAGATATTTATTGAGAGTTAACACAGGCTGCACTGAGGAATGAGAGTGCCAACCACCGAGGGGAAGATGAGGTCACTCTGGAACCCTGTGTTCAAGGTACAAAGGAATGAACAGAAGGAAGAGTATAAACAAGGTAATGTACGCAACTGATGTGGAAGGGGGAGAAGGCTACATCAGATAGGTGCTCCCAGAAGAGCCTTCCGACAAGGTGACAGAAGACCTGAGACAAGAAGGAGAGTGAGCTGAGCACCAGGGAGGAAAGTTTTGGCAGTCAAAGTAGCAAGCGCAAGGGTCTGAGAGGAACTCCAGAGCCAGGAAGTGGGGGGCAGTGCTCTGGGATACGTGGGAGAGGGATTCATGCCATGTATGGCTGGATTCCACCTTGCTGGCCATGAGAGGAGACTAGATTTTACCTAAAAGAGCAGTAGGAAGGCACTGGATGGTTTTCAGTGGAGGGGAGTGACACAATTTAATTACAATTTTTAACAAATGGAAGACCAAGGCTGGAAGTTGGCTGTCCAATTTGAAGGTCACAATAGTATTACAAGAAAAAGTAGAGAGTTCATTTAATGAGGTAAGGAAATCTACCAAGAGATCACGTGGAGGCAGTGAAGTCAGGGTTTCCTCCCTGAGAATACTGTGTTTAAAATGCCTGCCTGGCCACAGTGGTGCACACCTGAAATCCCACAGACTTGGAGAGCTGAGGCAGGAGGGTCGCAAGCTCTAATCCAGCCTGGGCAATTTAATGAGACCCTGTCTCAAAATAAAAATTAAAAAAGGTTGGGGATGTAGCTCCATGGTAGAGCACTCCTGGGTTCAATGCCCAGTGCCAATAAGAAGAAGAAGATGCCTGTTAGATATATATTATTTTATGGGGTGCTCAGGATGGAATCCAGGGCCCCACCTATGCAAGGCAAGCTCTCTGCCACTGAGTTACACCCAAGCCCCTGTTAGCTATCTAAAGCAAGAAATGGGTCTGGAGCTCACATATGGAGACTATATAAGAACAGATACTCAAATATAAAAACAACTAAGGGACACCTTAGGTTCTTTTCTTCTTTCCAGAAGGAAAGAATTGACCAAAGACTGCACCATCTGGGGCAAGGCCCTTGCAGCAGCCCATCTCCTGCTTGGAGGGGAGGAGCAGGGGATCTGACAAGTACCCAAGAGTCCCTGCTCCTACCTACCTACTGGACTGGGAGTTCAGAACCTAGAGTCAAGGACAACAGGTTGCAATACCATTCTCTGAGTGATGTTGTAATAAATCTTTGTGTTTGAATCATCCAGGTAGAAATCTTTATGTCTGTCTACACACAATAGCATTCTTGGCAGCAAAAGATGGATAATCCCACACTCTCAAATCCAAAGGGAACTTTGGAAAGCAACTCAGCCTCTGCCTTTAGCTCCCCACCCGACTCTAGTGCACCCTGGAACAAAACCCATGGCTCTGAAGCTGAGCAGCAGCATCCTTCAGGGACTCAGAAGCCAGAAACTCCAGGATCATTGAACGGTGGGGAGCATGCCCCTGGTAAAACACAAAAGCAAGGCAGGAGACAGGAACAATCCAGGTGAAATGGGCAGCCTCGCTCATCCCCAAGAGAGGAGCAGGCAAGGAGCCTGCCAGGAGTCCAGGGAGCCCCGGGCAGAGAGCAGGCTGCCAGCAATGTCCTCCCACAAAGGTCATGCTTTGCTACATTAGGCAGAAATGTCAAGAGAAAATTGGATTCTGAAAGAAAGAAAATAACAGGCATTCTGGGCAAATAAAGAATAAGAAATAGCATTATCTCCTCCTTATTACAAGTTAAAGGAGGGTGGGGGCCTCGGACACCTGGTAAAGGGAAGGTGGGCTCCCGCTCTCCCACAAGTATCTCAACTGCATCTCCTGCCCAAGCCCATCCCTCCTCATCCACCCCTAATCCCACCTGGAGGAAAATGATCCCTTGGAATCCTCCAGCACTTTGTCCAAATGGAGTGGCCACTGAAGCACTCATGCACTCTGTCCACACACATACGCACACACACCCTGTGCATGTTCCCAGACACAAGGACACTGCATCGCACAAGTCCAGGGAAGGGTACAGTGTGCACAACCTGTTCAGTTGTACACAGTGCCCTCCCAGAAACACACCCAGCCCCAGAGACAAACATACACAGAGAAGACAAGAAGTAAGGCAAACACACAGCACAAAACAAGAAGGGTGAGGCTCTGGCCAGCCCTCCCTTCCAGGCGCTTATCAGTTCTCATGGGTAGGAAAAATGGGGAAGCTAAGGCACAGGGCTTCTTTAGGACTCACCACCCACTCAGAATTCACTCCTCCTAGCTGGCACCTCCCCTGTCATCAGTTATTGATGAGCTGGTTACCCTGCTCATCAGACAAGAGTTTAATTAAGAACCATCCTGCCTCTGAGCCCCATGGCTGCCTCCTCCCTAACAGATCCATTATCACCCGTCTCTGACTTTTGCTTGGGTCAGTAGCCAGTGTCCAAGCCACCTGACCACTGAATTAATTTGATGAGCAAGATTTTATGAGACGATGCATCAGACATTATCCCAAAATCAAGCTCCCTGACATGGCCCCCTCTATCTCTCATCTGAGACTCCCAAACAAAGCCATTAATTTTGTCCTGCACAACTGGTGCTCTCATAGCCAGACTCTCGAGTTCAGAGGTAATAAATGATGACAAAGCAGCTACTGGGTGCTCTGGGAATGGGAGCCAGACACACAAATGGTGAAACACTGGGCCCTGAGGAGTGATAGGGCTGAGGCAGCCCATTCTGCATTAATCCTGTTTTGAACAGGGATCCTTCCAGGCAACCTCCCCTCAGGCTGGTAGAAGGCTCAGCGTGGTAAGTGATCCCATGACCTAAGAGAGGCACCAAGTTCTAGCAGGACAGAGCCCCATGACTGGGTAGCATGTTATTCTAGTAACACAACTGCCCTACGGAAGGGTCAGTAAAGTAGATGCTATTGCCGAGGGAAACCAAGCAAATGAGTATGTTGCCCTAAACATACTACACCCTAGTGCTGGCAGGAGGTGGGGGCTGAGAGATGAGAAGGGGACACTAATCCCCCTCCACAAGTGATCCTGCAGATGGAAGGCTTCATGGATTTCCTGGATTAAGAGTTCAACATTTAGAAACATCTCCTTTTCTATTGGCAGAGGCAGACTCAGTGGGCAGGTATGTTTTAGGATTCAAGCATGTAAGGGATTACTGGGGGCAAGTGCCCTACTCCCCTGTGCTATTAAACAAGACCACCCATTATTCATCAAATGTCCCTCCTGTTCATGACAATATCATAGACCTTTTGATAATGCTCCCACCAACTCCTGGAGGTTCACTCAATCTCTGCATCTCCTCAGCCTCTATTTGGGCTTTGTCTTCTGTTTTTACAAGATTTTATAACATGATGGTGATTCATTGTGGGTTGAATTGTGCCCTCATCCCCAAATTTATAGGTTGAAGTCCTAACCCCCAGCACCTTAGAATATTTCTGTACTTGGAAATAGGGACTTTAAAGAGGTGATTAAGATTCAATGAGGTCATTAGGGTGAGCCTAATCTAACATGACTGGTGTCCTTATGAGAAGAGGGATTTGGGATACAGACCCACATGAAGGGAAGAGCATGTATAGACAAAGGGAGAATACAACTATTTGCAAGCCAAAGAGATGCCTTAAAAGAAATCAAAACAGTTAATAGTTTGATTTTGGATTTGCATTCCCCAGAACTATGAGGCCATAAAGTCTACTGTTGAAACCATTCAGTCTGTGATACTGTGTTATGATAGTCCTAGTGAATTAGTGTGCCTGTTCTAAGCTCCTCATTTACCCTAAGCCTGACTGCCAGGTTGGCTGCCCCACTGTGATCCCTTAAAGATTTGAAGTCATGGTTTTCTGTCATCCCCTCGGCTCTATGCCTGGTCACTCTAGGCAACTTTCCTCCCAATCAAGTTCTAGCTGCTAAGCTACAACCTGCTATCTGTCCACTTGTCTAACCAATGGATATGCTCCAGTCTCTTCCTGCAAAACATGATTAAAAGAGAAAAGGGAGAATCAGGAAAATGTTCAACTCACACCCCAAACATGAATGCCACCAGAAATGACTTTTCCTTGAGGATTTGTTCTGTTGCTGCTTAAAGTCAAGTTTTTGACCATCCTGTGTTCAGGGTGCATTTGACACAGCGAACCAGAAAACCCCTCCCAGCCCCACAGGTTCCTGGGCTGTGGCTGGCTGTCTGGAATCAACATGATGCAAATCTTATTTCTTTCCTCCATGAAGGCAGCATTTTTAAAAGTGAATCACTCTCTACTTGGGATCTAACAGCTGCTCAGTTTTGTCTGTTCTCTTCTCCCCCTACCCCCCAACATGAAAGAGATCTCCTTGGTCTTTGTCTTAAGTCATTCAGGCTGATATAATAAAATATCATTAACTAAGTGGCTTATGAACACAGAAATTTATTTCTCACACTTCTGTGAGTTCTTGGGAAATACAAGATGAAGGAACTGACAGATTCGGAGTCTGATGGCTGCTTCCTCACAGATAACTGTCTTCTCACACATTCTATGGCAGAAGGATGGTGGGTCTTTTATAAGGGCACTACTACCATTCATAAGGGCTCCACCCTCATGACTCAGTGGTCCCACCTAATTCAATCATCTTGGGGAGTAAAAATTTCACCATATGAATTTGGGGGGACACAGTCATTCAGATCATAGCAACCTTCTTGGAGCTAGCCAGTTCCCTTCCCTGCTATACCACACAGAGATTCTTTTGAAATTACTGAAGAAACTCAAGAAAACGTCACCAAAGAATTCCCTGCTGCAGCACCATACCTCATATAGAGTTTGCTAGAAAGGAACGAATCACAGGAAAAGGGTGGGACTGACAGGCTACAGGCTACTGTCTATTTCTTCAAAGGCCAGGAGCTCCAACCTTTTGGGTATGGATCCTGTCATTTATGTTCATCATCTGCCCCACACAGGGGACATTTCAGCCCACCCTGAAGGAGCTGCTGAGGTGGCAGCCAGCAGCTTCATGGACTGAACAGCAGGAAGGAAAGAGGGAAAGAAGGAAGAAAGAAGAAAGGAAGGAAGGAAGGAAGGAAGGAAGGAAGGAAGGAAGGAAGGAAGGAAGGAAGGAAGGAGATAGGAAGGACAGATGGACTATGCTATCCTGTCACAGAGACAACTAAGGAGGCCCCAGGAGCCAACTCTAAAATCCAATGCCTGTGACAAGCAAGCAGGTGCTGCTGCCCAGACTTGCTTTTGAAGGCCAAGAAATATTTTTCTACATCACTGATATATTTGCTTTTCCCTCAATTAAATTGCTGTAAAAGGGGGTGGGGGTTAAAGCCATTTGAGCCATTTTTATTCAGCTAAATTACACTGGATGGCTCATTTAATGAACTTTAATGAAGCCAAAATGCTTTCTCTAATCAAATCTCAAGTGACGTGACTGGTGTCTTGACCTTAGATCAGGAGACTGGAGGCAGCCTTCTCTAAAAGGCCATGTGCTGGGTTGTGCCAGGGTTTCCCGGGGAGTACTCCTGGGAATCTAAGTCTGCAGTGTTCATGGGTATTAAAAAGTGGGTGGAGGGTCGTAACACTTGAAAAATGTTGTGCAAAAGAAAACTAAACAGGCTTCTCTACCATACAACTTCTCAGAGTCGTAACTAAGGATCTCAATTATTGAGTCTCTTTAGAGCATCTAGCAAAATCATCATCCTATATACCATACTTAAGAGAAATGGTGGCCTATCCAGGCATGGTGACACACGTCTATGATTCCAGGGACTCAGAAGGCTAAGACAGGAAGATTGCAAGTTGAAGGTCAGTCTTAGCAACTTAGCAAGATCCTGTCTCAAAATTAAAAATACAAAAAGGAACAGAGCAACCCTGGGTTCAATCTCCAGTACCAAAAAAAGAGAGACAGAAAAAAATGTTGGCCTAACCCAAGGGTCAGCAAGCTCTAGCCTGCAGGCCGGGAGTCTATTTTCACAGTTTTATTAGAATACTGCCGTGCCCACTTGTTAATGCATTGTGTATGGCCATGTTCTAGGCAGAATAATGATCCTCCAAAGGCATCCACATTTTAATCCCCAAACTCTGTGAATATATTAATTTACAAACAAAAGGGATTTTGCAGAGGCGATTAAGGGTATGGATATGACAAGGGCACATTATCCTGAATTATTTTGTGATCCCACTGTAACCACAAGGTCCTTAAATATAAATGAGGGAGACAGAAGAAGTCAGGAGTATGACAAGAGAGGAAAGGTGCAGGAAGATGCAACCTGTCTGAATTTGAAGATGGAAGAGGGAACTGAAAATGTGATGTCCTCAAGAAGCTGAAAGGGGCAAGGAAACAAATTATCCCCTAGAGAGTCTAGAAGGGAACACGGCCCTGCTGACACCTCGATTTTAGTCCAGTGAGACCTGCATTGGACTTCTAAACCACAGCAGTGTAATACAATACAAAATACAATACAAACATAAGATTATGTTGTCTTACGGCACAAATTTTGTGTTAAACAGCAGCAATGGGAAACTAATACAAGACACTTTCATATTAGCACAAATAGTCACGACAGAGACCAAATGGCCCACAGACCCTCAAATATGGACTGTGTGACCCTTTATAGAAAAAGCAAAGCACTACTGCTATATATCAGTACTTTTCAATAGAAATTGAAAGCAAGTCACAAATTCCACTTGAATATTTCAATTAGTCTCATTTTAAAAAGTGAAAAGAAGTGAAATTAATTATAATAGTGTAGTCTACTTTAACTCAGTATACCCAGAATATCATCAATTCAACATATAATAAATATCAAAAATACTATTGAGATATTTCACATTTTTGTAGTCTTTGAAATGTGAGTATATTTTATACTCACAGCACAATTTGAACTGGTAACATTTCAAATACTTGGTAGCCAAAGGCTACCGTATTGGAAAGCACAGCCATAGATCCTCTGTAAAACCCAGGCATTGACTGAGATCCTCAGTGGAAACTGGAGCTAGATTTATGGAAAGGAAATCACTCCAGTTGTTCCAGAGTACAATGCAACATCACTGAGCATCCTCTTGGATTAGATAAGTTCAAGGTGGGAAGGAAAAGAGAGGTGAGAACTTGCCATGTGCTGCATGGTATGGATAAGGACCATGTTGGACACAAGAGACTAGACTTGGTCACAGAAAGCAGGACTCTTCCAGAATGCTTGGCCCACCTAATCAAGCCTAAACTCCAATATTTGGATCCAAGTCCTTCCATGAGATGGTCTCAACGGCCTGTTCCTGTATAGTGTCTCAGCACCCATCTCTCTTCCATCCTTTAACCCCACCCCATGCCTAAACCTAAAGTCCCACCATGCACAGAATGGTATCGTCCTGTTGGCTGCACTCTGACAGCTTCCTGGCACTTCTCCAGCGGCACACCATCACATCTAACACTTTCTATACCTTTTACACTTTTGTTCTCTATCCTGCGGGTACGTCAAGGTCCTTTCCCAGAATGGCCAATGCCTCCCACTCTGAAATCTTCTCTCCCTCCTCTTTCTCCCACTGCATTTTTCCTTCACCTCAGCCACAGCCCCTATTCTCAGACTGCCAGCTTTGCATGTCAGGTGTACCTGTGCTGACCTCTTCCGTCAGACTCCTTTTCTTAGAGGCAAAGAGCATTTCAATTTATTTGGGACCCAGTAAGTGCTCAATAAAATTCATCTGAAGTCCACAAAACTCAGTCATCTGAAGGGACCTAAACCAATGTAAGTTTCCAAGGACACTGGAAGAAAGTACTTCATCCTACTCAGTAATAACAGCACAAGGACAAAGAAGGTCAGCAGCCGAAGCAGCAGAGAGAAGAGGCCAAGGAGGTGAGGTGTTGCTTCTGCTCCCCTCCCACAGCCCTCCCACACCTACATGTCCTGGGACCTCTTTCTATTCACCTGAAGCCAACTTCCACCTCGTGAGCTCACACAGCCACTGGACATCATGTCTGACTCTCCCAGACGGTGCCATGAGGGAGAGGGCACCTCTCTCCCTCTCTCCTCTCCCCCTCCCCCATCTCTCAGACATACATAAAAACACACATACAACACCACACATACACATACTGCACACATTCAAATACCACATGCACACATACGAGCCCACACCATACACGTGCTTGTACTATACACATGCCATGCACACACACGCACATTCATTCACAAAGACTCCCATGCATTCATATACATTCACACAAATTTACATACTTAAACACACACACTCATCGCCACCAGCTGTCTTGGTCTGGCTCCACCAAGGAAACAGATGGAGAATTCAAAATTAGAAGGACAGAGAAGATCTGCCTCCTTGGCCCTCCCCTGCCTTTAAAACACACTGGGGACCTTCCCTTCAGAACCATGAAGGACAGTTTATAGCCCTGGCTGGAATTCCACTCCCCTCGTGTCTTTGGTCAGTGCTACCTCTACCAGGCCTGACCTCTGGTCTCCTGACTAGAGCACGTTTGGGTCTATACAGCAAAACCAGGAATAATTGAACAAGCCAACTTGTCCATGTTACTAAGCAAGTCAGGGTTGGAGCCAGGATGCAGAGTTCCAGTTTCTGATGATAGGAAAGGAAAGTGAGGATCTCAGAAGTTAAAGTAAACTTCATAAGATAACCCAGTAGAAAGTAGCAGAAACTAGGAAATGCATGCCAGGGAGGCAGCTCAGTGGTCCAGTATTTGTCTAGCATACACAAGGCCCTGGGTTCAGTCCCCAGCACTGAAAAAAAAAAAAAAAAAAAAAAACTGGGAAATGCCCCATGTCTCCTGATACTCACTACAGGACAACTTCAGGAGCATCACCTATCAGTCAATCCAGGCTATAGAAGTGACTTCTGGGGGCAGGGGTTGTGGCTCAGTGGCAGAGTGCTTGCATGGCATGTGTGAGGCACTGGGTTCAATCCTTAGCACCATATAACAAATAAAATAAAGGCATTCTGTCCATCTACAATTACAAAAAAAAAAAAAAAAGTGACTTCTGTTTGTATGTGGGGGCGGAAGTGTAAGGTCGTGGTCATCAGCATCACACAGGTCTGAGTACCAATACTTCCTCTGTGTCTCCTATGCCCTGTGACCCTGCATAAGATGCTTAACCACTCTGAACTTGAGTTGGTTATCTGTAAGTTGGGGCTGATAAAAGGGCATGTTCTTCTCCCTAGTGAGGATTAAGAGGGGCATGGGAAGCAGTCCCACCTGACCTTAAGTGGGCACTCCATAAATACCACCTGTCATTTCTCCTGCATGGCATCTTTTCCTTATCAATCCAGTCATCACTGAAGCTACAACAGGCCCAAGTCCAACAAAACAAATACCAGGGGCTCTAGCAATGACCCTCTGAATTTAAGCATCACTTAATTCAGTAAAATATGGGTTCACAAAATAACCTGGAAACCACCCACCTTTTGTCCCCCTGGTACTTACTGGGGATTGAACTCAGAGGAACTCTACCACTGAGGTCCATCTCCAGCCCTTTTTATTGTATTTTTTTTTTTTTTTTTCATTTCTGAGAACAGCTCTCACTACGTTGCCCAGGCTGGCCTGGAACTTCTTTCCTCCTGCCTCCAGCTTCCCAGTAGCCAGGATCATGAGCGTGAACCACCGCACGAGGCGGAACCCCATTTTAATGAGACATCAGGTAGCACCTATTCCTCCCCTGGAGTGTACTGGTTAATGCTCCTGTCTGCCACAGCCCACACCTCTCAACCCTAGAACAGAGCCTTCTTCCCCAGGTTGCCACCCAGGGAAGCCTCAGCCCTCACCCTAAATCCTGGTATTCACCACAGCGCAAGGCCACCTAAGTCCACCTAAGCTCTTCAAGTCCTCTTTAATTCTTCACACTGTCTGCTTCACATCAGACCTCAAGTATTACTGAGACTAGGGATTTTGCTCCTTGGGAGTTTCTTTTAGACAATCAACCAAAAAAATAATTGCCCGGAAGCCTGAGGTCTCTCTGGAACCCAGGGTGGGTGCAGGCAGGCACTATCGTCCCCGCCAGGCCACCCACTGGGGCTTGCGCATCGCGGGTGTTGCCACTGCCAGGAGGGGCCACACATGATGGTGACGCACTGCTACAGCCAAGACAACGGCTCGTGTCTTACCCAGGAGCTGTCGTGATAAGAGAAAAACAAAGACGCAGAGAACAAGGAAAAAATCAAGGACCCTTGCAGTTAGTAAAAGCAAAGGGGGGACTATGGAGGGAGGAGGGGATCAGAAAAGTCCAGCTGCGGGTTTTGAACCAGCCTAGTGAGGGACTGCAGGTGAGGGAACTGCCATTGCTGAGGAAACCCCAGTCCTGGGAAGGAAATGGACCAAGCGGGGGGCAAGACCTGGCTTGTTCTTCAAGACAGAGGAAGCCAAGTCCTGTTAATTACCATTTTGTGAGGCCAGTCACCTGTGCTCTTATTACAATCTAGTCTTAGGATTAAGGAAAATCTATGACTCTCTTTACAAAACAAAACAAAACACTGAACCGGTGACCAAAAAGCTTCTTGGAGCCTCTTCATGAAATCTGATTCTGCCAAGGCTGCATCCAATCCCTCCTTCAAGAGGAGAGGCTGGAGGGAACACAGGACATGCGTGGGCGGGGGACGCTTTTGAAGAAAAGTTCAGGGTATCAGGACCACCAGGAGGCTTGTAAGAACCAGATCACCCCCCTCCGCCCACCTCCTGGAGTTTCTGATTCAGTAGGTCTGGAGGAGAATTTGCATTTCTAAGCGGTTCCCTGGGGTGATGTTGATGTTACTGGTTTAGGAACCACACTTAGAGAGTCACTGATCTAGTGAAATTTTGTTTTCCGGATGAGTTGACTTTGGCTCCAATCGAATCGCTCTGTCCTGAAAAGTTGGACAATCACACATACGCAGGGGAAAATAAAAGGGTCTTGCATCCATACATAAAGAGACACCTGTCAGGAGCTGAGGAATTCCTGCCAGGGCTCTTGAGAATAAACGCTATTATTAAGAACCAGAAAGGGAATTTAGCAATCACCTTCCGGAACTTGGTGGAGGATCCCCAACTGGGTGGTGCCAGGAGGCAGTCTGGGGAGGGCGGTCGCTGCAATGGAAACTGACTAAAAATGAGCAAGTAAGGACCTTGCAGCCCAAAGCCCCTCCTGGATTTATTTGGAGGATGAATCTGCTTGCTCCCTGTCCCTCCCCACCACACACACACACTCTTACACCATTTGCTCAGTAAGATTTCTCTGAGTTTAGGGTCTGGGTTTGCCACCTAGAGACTTTTAAGGAAATCCATAAGGGCTCCCTCCAGGAAAGAGGGCTTTGTGAACTCCACACCTGGTGAGCCTAGAGGATGAAATGGAGCTATAAACCAAAGAAAGTAAAAGGGTCCGCAAGGGAGGCCCAGCCCGCCCTAGGAAAATATCCCTCCATAAAGAGGCCAAAGGAGGAAAGAGAAGGACAAAGAAGAGCATCCAAGTCCAAGTTGTGAGCCAGGGCTGGAGATGGGAGCCTGGCAGGACGAGAGAAAAACAAGTAGGCTTCCGCCTGGGCCTACCAAGGGGACTCACCTCCTGGCTGCTGAGGAGGGGTTCCCTTGTGGCCAGGGGACAAACCAGGAAGTAGAGGCCTTAGCTCTGAGCCTGAAGTATGGTCCTATGACGCTGATGCAGAAGCAGCAACAGGGTCAAAGGGTTCACTGAAGACAGACTGGAGGCTCTGCTGACAGCTGCCTGAGGGCGTCTGGTGCCTTTGAACAGAGCAGCTCAGGCCTCCTATTCCCACTGTTCCCAAGACAGATCACGTGATTTAAAGAGCCCTACCTGAACTCTATCCACCCCACTTTTGCTGAAGCCCAGGTGGACACGGATCACCATTGGCCATTGGGACCTTCTCCTCCCCTAGGATAGACCAGGAGATTCAGCCACGGGATCCTATGAGGACTAGGTAATGGATTCATTTTTAGAGTAGAGTAAATGGGCAGCTGACAAGGCAGGGGAAGCTAGTCAATGCTGAATGGAGCAGCTCATTACGTCCTCAGCACACTACTCCAAGAGGCTGAATCACGTCAGGCAGGCATCTGCACTCAAGGTGTGGTTCCCAGACTAGTAGTCTTAACCAACTGGGGACCTAGGCTTTCCCCAGATCTCCTGAATTATAAGCTCTGATGCTGTCTTGTCTCAAGCCCCAAGTAAGGCTGATACCCACTCAATTGTGAGGACCACCGTGCAATAAAAATGGACATGGACTTCGGGGCTAGACTCTGGACTCTGACCCTCCTGCTGAAGTAATCATGAGAAAGTTACCTAACTCTCTGGTCTCAGCTTCCTCATCCTGACCACAGAAGTAATAATAGTAACAACATTAAGCGACAGTTGTGAAGATTAAGATGAATGTGTGTCAAGTGTCCTACACAATGTTTGACACAGAGCAGGGACTCAATGTGTGACTACCATGGTTGCAGGGGTATTGGAGGTGGTCTTAATATTAATAGTTAATATACATGGTGATTACACTGGACCAGCTCTCTTTAAGGACTTTGCATTTAAAAGCTCACATAAACATGGCAACAACTCCATGAGGGACATACTGTACTTGTCATCATCATCCTCATCATCTCCACTTTACAAAGGGGAGATCACATATTAAGAAAGTCAGATAACTTGCCTTGGGCCAACACCTTCCAGGTGGGGACCAGGAGTCACTGCTAGCAGTAATGGGAGGAGCTGTGTTACTGGGCTTCTCATCTTCTATAATCGCCATGACCCCCACCTGTCACCACCATGAAGACAGGATCCCACTGTTCTGAAATAGAATCTGGAAAGCCTTCTCCACTCTCAGATCTGGGAGGATGCAAAGTTCTTATCTCTGAAAGGGAGATCAAGTCAAATTTCCTGGATTCCCCTGGACTAACCAGGACCCTGTGAGATAGCAATGGAGGAAAGGAGACTTCAAGCAGGAGGGGCCTGGTGGAGTCATCACATGATAGTACCTTCAGGTTGGAGTGTCCTGGAAACCCTCTCCAAAGGGGGTGTGGGCAGGAGATCCCAGTAACAATCTAGCAATGGTCATCCTTTCAGTGTGACTACATTGTGATGGGGAAATAGGCTCATTCAGAAGTTGGGCAGATTCTTACCCACAAATATTGCTTCCTGCTTCTGCCCTGTCCTCAAGCTGCTAAGGAATTCCTTCTGCATACATCCAGTGTTAGTGACAATAATAAAATGGAAGCACAATAAAGACTGGGGAAGACGGAGCTGCAGCTTTGTATCAAGTGCTCACTCCTGTGATGAACCAGCAGTGCCTGGGACTGAGAATTCTAAAGAAGACCCTATTACAGCAACCCAAGTCTCCACTCCCAGATTCTTGGAAGCACCAGTGCCATGATAAACAAGGGTATCTGGCTTTCAGGAAGCTCCATCCTTGCTCAGCCACTTTGTAGCTATATAATTATTGGACAGTTCCATTCACTATGAGCCTCACTCACTTTTCTCCTCTGAAATGGGTGGAAAATCGCTACCACATTAAGTGGTGAGAATCAAATTAAAATAATACATACGGATGCCACACATGGTGCCTGTCATGTGATAATCACTCAATGCTGACGGACTATTACTAGTGAGGATTCACAAAGAAAAAAGCCAGTGAGATAACACCTCCAATGCCAACTGTGAACAAAGAGGGGATCAGCCAGAAGGGGGGCCCACACTTAAGTTTCCAAATCCATGGAAAAAACAGGAGCAAGGGGGTACCATCGCCGCAGGAACAACAAAACAAGAAAACTCGTACCACACAACGCACCCGGCAGACACTGCTAAATGGTTTCCAATTAATTAACTGATTACATGATAGAACAGAAGGGGATTCGAAAGAGTGCTGTTGACCTTTAAGAATAATTAATATCATCAGGATAGCAAACTCATCCAAGGAAAATAATGAGGAACATTTTAATATTACATTCAAAAGCTCTAGATGCGGAGGCAGATGGGCCTTATCGAAGCAAAGCCCCAGTTTCCTCCTCCTCCTCTGGCTTCCTGTCTCCTTTTGCCCAGCACCCATTACCTCCCACCCAGCCTCTCCCTCCCCACCCAGAGACTTCCAGGAAGACCCAGGGATACTGAGGACTTCCCATTTCTGTGCATGAGCAGTCGCTGTGTTGGCCAGCAAAAGGGTAAAAGGTACCCACATCACCGGATGGGATAGGGAACCCTGAAAGGGCTATGCCAAGCCTTCCCTTTGCTGCCCAGTTGGGTATCTGGAAGTGTCTCTCCCTACCTAGTACCCTTGCCAGAGTCAATGCCTAAAAAAGACATCACCCCATGTCCTCCACGCTCTCATCCTACACTGTCATTCTCACATCTGATTATCCATAACATCTGAAACAAGTAGTCCATGTGACCTGGGAGGTCAAGGGCCCACCTTGTTAGTCATCATTCTGTTCCCAGCATTTTAGAAACATGGTGTTGTTTGTTAAGTTGACCTGCAATGATCCCTTCGACCCTGGACAACCTTCCTTGACATTCTAGATCTTCGCAGAATGCATAGAAAATTCTTAATCCCCTTTCCTCCTCTGGGAAGCCTTCCCTGGGAACCTCATCCAGACAGTAGTTTCCAGACAGTAGGTTTCCCCATTCACCTGTTCCTAGAGTTTCTTATCCATCCTTTTGGTTGGTATTTGTTACAATGTCAAATAATTCATTTCTCCAGAGTCTATCTTTCTATTAGGCAAAGGGCACTCTACAGGTAAAAACATAACTTTTCTCTCTATATGGATCCCTGGTGCCTCATTATTGTACCTGATACATAGTAGATGCTCAGTAAATGTCTGAGCACCAAGCATAACTGAAAGTGATGTGGCAAAAAGAGGCAGAGCCTTCACTCTTCTCCAAATAGCTCCAAGGATACAAGACTAATTCATTCAAATAAGTACTGATGACAGTGGACCACACATCCTGGCTTGCCCAAACAGTACAGTTTACATCTGTGATTCTGAAATCCCATAGGGTTAGTTTCCCTTTCATTCTCAAAAGTTCCTAGTTCAGATAATATATTATACCACTGCTTATTTATTGAGTTCCTACTACGTGCCACACACCCTTCTAGGTATTGATTTATAGTCATGAACAAAGGAGAAATAAAGATTCTCCAAATAAAATGAGCTTCTGCTTTCTCTGTATGGAAAGGCAGTCTCCACTCACTCTACCATTCAACACATTCTAGTTTGGTACCTGTTCCATGGTGGGAAAGGCCAGGCACTGGGTGCATGGGGTGAACAGCACAGGTTCTCCGTGGAAATCTGCTTGTTTACTGTTTCCAGAAGAATATGAGGAAGGGATGTTGTCCAAAAAAGATTTCTTATAGCTCAGAGTTTGGACTTGCCCCATGATCTTGACCCCTTGCTGGCCCTAGATAATGCCCCACTCTGGCTGAAGCCTCCATATCCATGCATATGGATATGGGGTTCCCTTGCCTTGAAATGCCTTCAGTTACTTCTAATTCTTAGAATGAGCAGGTCGAGGATATTTGCAAGAAAGGCCAGGTGCAAATACAAAAGACCTAGAGAACAACCTCCAGAACCCAGTGACTCCAAGGAACCCAGTCACACCCCTGATCTCACCCCTTATTCTACAGGATTCCACCAGTCCTCTCCACAATTCCCTCATCCCCACTTATGTCCAATAGCTGCAGAGTCCAAGATCTGACAGTAACCCTTCCTTCCAAAGTCCACATAGCTTTGTGTCCACTAAAATTCTCCCCTTGTTCACTCTCTCCCTCCTCCGTTTTAGAGATGCCAGCCTCCTTTCTCAGGTTCCCTGACTGCCAGCAATAGACATGTCCTCTCTTCTGAGCCACAGCCCTGGGAAGGGGCCCACTGCCCTTTTTACCTGCCCTGCCCCATCCTGTCTCACTTCCAATGTTAGCTGAAAACATCTCTTTTCTCCTTTTAATTATACTTCTCTGCTCTCTCTCTCTGCTAGTGGCCTCATGACTCAGGGCTTTAATTTATTCACCAAACAATGTCATTACACCACTGTTTTCTATAATTTGTACCATGCACAATCTTTTGGCCTCTGTTGCCCAATTCTGCAAAATGTTTGGGAAAAGCAGTGTACACTCCTATCCCCCATGGCCTATCTCCTGCAGAGACCTGGAAGGGTCCACAGAAACTTATTGCAAGAAAGAGACTCTAATCTCACATTGAATATTTGGAACACAGAGCCAACCCCTGTCACACTTGGTTCCATTCTCAGGAAGCTGCTTTGTCACCTTCCCCCAGGCTGAGAAGTGACTATAACTGAGTTTGGGAGGGTGTATAGACTAGGCACTGTGAATTGAGACTTAGCAAGAGGGAGGAATACAGAATAAAAGAGCAGATGCATGCATGGACCTGGTTAAAGGCTGGCCTTCCTGGGGAGGATCATCAGCATTAAGATTTGTGAACTCTTCTGCTGATACATAGCCCTTTGCACAAAGCAGAAGGAGGTGTGCACTTTGATCTATTGAATGTTTAGTTTTCCTTTTCTTTTTTTTTTTTTTTTTTTGTGGTGCTGGGGATCAAACCAAGGACCTTGCACTTACTAGGCAAGCCCTCTGCCACTGGGCTACATCCCCAGTCCACAATTGTTGTTGAGTAAAAGCGCACATATAGATTTCCCTGAATGGTTTGATTTTCATGAGTCCTGCATTGAACAGGTATCAAATTCAACTAATTCTTATACTAGCACTACTATAGCTGATCTCAACTTAATTTAAAACCTTGAGCTTCAAACATAAGTGCAAACAATTAATTAACTCGCTAATCATTTCCCCTGCTATGGGGACTTTTCCATAGTTATTAACAATAATCATCTGAGTAAACTGAAGAAAATTGGGATACAGAAATAATTTTCTGAGAAATTGAAATAATGAGCAACGTTTATTGAGTGCTTGTTAGGAGCTAATCACTATATGCTTTAAAGATATTACTTCATTGAATCTTCCCAAGAACATTTTATGGTCCGTGTCATGATGATTTGTTCTCATCTGACACATAAAGAATCCATGGCTTAGAGGTCAGGTAGCTAGTTCAAGGTCATGAAGCTGGTCATGTTAAAATAGGGGCTGAGTCTATTGTGTTCAATTCCAAAATTCGTATACTGAACATGCCACTATAGTGTGCACTCATAGTGTGGGTGTGTATGTGTGTGTGTGCACATGCACACAAATGCCCATAGTCAGAGGTTTGATCTCCAGATGAAGACTCTGTTTTGTACCATGCAAGTGAAACCCGCCCCCACCCCAAAGAATGAAGAAAGCTTGTCATCATAAAGGACAAGACCTCTGGAATCGTAACTCATCCAGCTCTTCTTTGTCACTCCCACTATTGGCCTTCTCTGCCTATTCCTGTGACAAATTGCATGATATGCTGACTTGCTGCAGACCCCATTCAACAGAAATAGAACAGGCTCGACCCTGGGAGCTCTGTCCTAGAAGAAATAACCCCATTCCAGCTCACAGCCTTTCAGAATCTTAACAACCAAAATCATAAAACACAATCCTCCTTTACTCTGGATTGGGTCTGAGGGATGGCGGGGAGGGCTACTGCTTCCCCTGCTTACATGTAATCTGCATCCCACCAGGAGGGCTGGCAAACAGAGAACAGGTCACCTGTCCACTACCTGTGCTCAGCTCTTTGTTCATGCCATGGTGGTGGTACTTATTTAAGGACACAGGTCAGCTGCCAACAGCTGCGATATGCTAGAAGGGAAACAGGGGGAAGCCAGAAACTGGGAGCAACTCTCAGGAGAGCTGTCGCAGGAGGGAAGAGAAAACTCCTAGGGCTCTGACCATGGTGCTGAATCCCGAGAGGGTGGCCACAAAGGCTGAGTTGAATAAGCAAAAAACAGTGATGCTGAAAGAGATACCAGTATCCCTGCCAAAAAGAAACAATTTTTTCAATATTCCTTTGTTTGAGAATGTTGGGCTCCCAATCATGCTTAGAGAGGTGAACTGCCCTTTGCACCTGTTACAACGAAAAGAACATGAGTTCTGGAGCAGACATTTATGGATATAAATCCACATCTTTATTAGCTTTGTGACCTTGAACAAGCTACATAACCTTTCTGAGCCCCCAGAATCCTCATTTGTAAAACAAGAAGACCAGTGATTCGAGCAGGATTACTATTGGACGAGTGCCTAGCACAGAGCCTAGCACAATAAATTTTCTCTCTCTTCTTCTTTGGCTTTGTTCCCTGCTTACTCGTGAATATGTGCATGCACACACACATACATACACACACACACACACACACACACACACACACAATTCATTAGTTCTCTCTCTTCCTATATACTACTGCAAATATTCCTTCAAGTACAAATTTAAGACCCATGTCCTTCCTGAATCCTTCCCCAGCCTCTCCAGAATACAGGACTCTCTCTGCCTGATACTGTCAACACTAACTAGCAGATGATAACATACTAGCATCACTGGTCTCAAAAAGCTAATTTTATCTTCCAGACACGACTAAATATCCCAACTCCACCTAGACCATGTCCTGCCTTAGTACCTCCATTCTTTCCCCATCCCAAGTCACAGTGTTATACAGAGAAAGAGATTTCCAAAATACCTGTTACATCATTTAACAAGACTCATCGCCATGTAATCCATCTAATCACCCAGTGTAGATTTTGAACCAATCTTTTCATGTCTTCAAACCACTTACTCTCCAGCTAGTTTCTGTCAATGACCCAACTACCATATTATCATCAGTAAAACCAAGGTTGGTATGTGTTTTCCATGTCATAAGGAAGGAAATTAAAAGAAAGAGAAAGAAGGCAGTCTTGAAGCAGCATCAAAATTCTGAAGTCCCAGAAACCAGGCAAGTGTCCACAAGTTGTTAACAATGACTTAGGAAACAGACCAGCATACTAGAAAAGACATGGGACTTGGACCCTGAGACCTGGGCCCCAGGCTCACACTCCACTATACTCCCTCAGATTCCTCACCAACAAAATAGGAATGATAGTAACTGCTACTTTATCCTACTGCTGCACATGAAATGAGTGGATACTTTTGAGATGTGGTTTATAAGGCACCATAGGCTTGTTAATGATGGTAGTATATTGCTCAGGAAATAGGCTGGGAGTCATGAGGGGAAGTACACCAGTGAGACCTTCAGAATAATACACCACAGTGTCACTGGCCACCTCCACTCTGCCCCCCTGCAGGGCTGCAAAAGATGCATCTGTTTATTGCAGTATCTCAGAGAGACCCAATAGGTACCCAGTATGCTCAAGGCACATGGGTGAAAGTGTGAGCCCAGAACAATGGAAATATGAAAGGAAATCCATGAAATTCTGATACAACCTATGATCAAGAGCTATAGGAAAGGAAGGAACTTGCTACATGCCAGAATTTCAAGGGCATTATCTCATCTATGTCACACAAAAAGCTTATGAGGGAGATGATTTTATCACCAGCTTAAAGAGATTTGATGACTTGACCAAAGTCTCATAGCTGGTCAGCAACTAAGCTGGAAATAGAGTCTGGTTCTGATCAACTCCAATGCATGTGTCTTCAAACACGACGTTATTCCACTTGTCATTGATTTACCAAAATAAAGAAGGGGAGGCAGGATAAGAATATCCTAGCACAGCCCCATGCTCATGAGATCACTTAATAAGCACCATTCCTAATTTTTGAAAAGTCCAGCATGGGCCCTGCAGGCTGCCATCACAGCAAACCAGGTTCTCCCAAGATCACTGAGGGCAGAGCAAAGGTCTGCACAATGAAGGACTCAAAGGAAAAGAGAAGTAAAGATGGATGGGAGAAGAAGGGGACAGCAGAAAGAGAAAAGGCTGCTAGAGATCAAGGCTCAAGAATGCAATTATTAATATTCTAAATGAAGCTCTGACTTCTTAAGCTTTATTTAAGAACATGTCTGACTGTATAATTACAAGGGCTTAATTTGTTTTCTTTTCTCCACAATAAACAAGAAGCACACAGTTGCTCTTTGAAAACATCACCTTTCCTGATGTCAACAGAGGTTTCTGGGCTGCAAAGGGACAGCTGACACATGGAGAGGCAGCTCCACTGCCACCTGGAGGGTGTGCTGCCCGCTCCCTGGGCACAGTTGGGTTCGCCAGATGCAGACAAGAACAGGAAGACCAAGGGGCTCTTTTAGGGAAGAAAACATTGGGCAAGTCGGGGGAGTAAGGTCATCTCCTTTAATTCATAGGGGATGACACTGGTCTGAGAGGCACCAACATTATAATGCAATGGAGTCCTAGGAGCACTGGGGAAGTTGTTCAGGCTCTCAAAGGCAGTTTTCATTTCCCTGTAGCTTTGGCCAACTCAACAGGTACCTTTGGTTTTTGTACCTCTCAAATGACCTTGAGCAGAAGTCTAAAGGAATTGGCACTAACTAAAGTAAGTTGGGAGTGGATAAAAACCTTACAAGTTGAGGGACAGCACAGGCAAAGGCCATGCGGAAGTGGTGGCATGGTAATTTGAAAGTACTAGGGAGCATTGTGTGGTTGGAGCAGAGAGCAGCAGAGAAGGTGTAGGAGAGACATCCCAAGGCTGGTCTCACCACCTGACTATGCTGTCCCACCTAGATCTCTGCATGGGCCACACCTTCACAAGGTAGACTGAAGGGGGAGCTTTGTTCATATCCTAAAAGCATGGGAGTCACATTCAGGAGGATGAGATTTAAATTCTTGAACAACTCCCTTGCAGATTGCTAGAAAAAAGATATAGGAAGAGGTGGAAAGAGGCAGTTCTAGGAAGATCTCTGAGGATGCTATAGCCTTCAGGACACTAGATGATGAGAGAGGCTAGGGCCCTTGTTAAGGTAACACCAGGATGGCCCTTGGGAGGTACAGAAGCCTCAGATACAGGAAACTGCAGTAAGTGAGGCAAATTTGGAGGGGTTTGTTCTGCAGCCCTGAATCCCCCTTCTGTTTCAGAATGAACAGCCCTGCTGCATCAGCAAGAAGGGGCTTAGGTCATAGGACTCACTGGAGTGACAGCATACCTGGAAGTCAAGATTCTAACTCTTTCATACCATTAACATAGGGGTTAGAGGGCTGAGTGATGGGGAGTCATCATCAACCTGAGTCCAGGTTTCATGGCCCCACATGCCTGCAGTCCCAAAAACACCTGGTATCTTTGGACTTGTGGTGCATGCTTCCCTTGGTCTGGAATGGCTCCGATCAATCACGACACCAAACTTCATTCAGCTTCTGGCTCCCACCCATAGTTAGGTTTCAGGCTGTATGCCACGACCCCAGGAAATCATCCTGCTGTAATCCCCCTTCCCCAAAGATGTATCACCTGCTTTTGCTAAATGCCCCTAGGGAGTTGAGTTCTCATCATGTGTAGTAACTGTCTCTACACTCTCTCCCTCTCCCAGCCCTACACTCCCCCATTGAAGTAAAAGACCTAAACTTAAATCACCTTTGCATCTTTGCCTGGAGCAGAATGGTACCTCAATAAATGTCCCCCAAGGGAATTGATGCATTCATGAATAGAAGTGCTGCATGACCCCAAGGGCATTATCAGTGGAGTTTGTAGGACTTTAAAGCATAAAAAAATCAATGATTAAATGTCAGAAAAAATAAAAATAATTAAATGTCAGGCTCAGGGGATGGGAAGCTTGTCTCAGGGGATAAAGTTGATGTCATTTGCATCAGTAACATTCTTTACAAAATCTTTATAACTCAATCTTCAATCTGAGACAGAGTTGCATATTTTGTCCCTCATCATGCTGGTGATTGAACCCAGGGCCTCATCCATATGATGCAAGTATTCTGCCACCAAGCTTCATCCCCAGTCCTGCTTTCTCAATTTTTGGCCAAGACCAAGAACATAAAGCTATCTTCAGTGAGATCACCTAACACACCCCACAGCAACCTCCACCCTTGAGCACCAAGGATGTTGGCAAGGAGACTCCATAGGCTAGTATTGTTCAGACCCTGAGAATCATCCAAGGGACATACCACGTCCCTGAATATCTTTTCAGGTGCATGTCAAAGTCCTTCCCACAATTATTCACTCAATCCTTGTAATAACTCTATGGGGCAAAGTGCCAACAATAGGATTGGACCCATTTTATAGATGAGGAAATGGGTATAAAGAAGAAGTCACCCATTCACTCTCTAAAGAGAACAAGTCTGCACTACTTCTTTGTTCCCATAACAACATGTTGACCATCATCAGGGCATGAGTGGCAGGAGAAGGACTTGATGCTCACACTTATTGAGTTCAGGCTCCCAACAGGCCTATCATGGGGTCCCTGAAGACTCTCAAGCCCTCATCACTCTGAGATTATTCCTCTCATCCCAATTATAGGCAGTTCCAGTTGTCAGCAAAAGCCAAGGTGCTAGAAAGAGAGGCAGCCCCTTCCAACCTGTCTACACAGAAAGGCAGGTGGTCCAAGAGGGTACTCTCCACTCTAGGTCTTCTTAGAAATTCAACCCCTCTGCCAGTACAAACTGGCAAATGGAATGGGCATCATTCTGGGCAGTGGCTTCAAAATCATGAAAAGGGTCAAAGGATTAACCACATTAAAGAAATACAGATGCAAAACTTTAAGGTGGAGAAATAACCAGAACTAAGGAGAAACATCTATGTGAGGAAAGGAGCAGGTCTTAGGGATAAAGTTGGCATCAGGGGAAACAGCAAGATACACACTCTAAATCCAGCTCTTAAATCTCCACACATACCTGGCTCCAGGGCACTGCCTCCCCTCTTCTCTGTCTCAATTCTCTCAGGGAAGATGACGACAACACATGGATAACCTTCATAATAATAACACACTAACACCTCCTATGAGCTGGCAAGGGTGCAAGGGCCTTGAGGTTGCCCTGAAAAATTTGCAGGGACCCTACTGGACTGCAACCAGCCAAATCCCTTGCCCCTAGAGCATCTGGTCTCCCACACACTGGATCTGAATCAAACCCAGGGGCTTAGACCTTGGGCTTTCAAATAAAAGGAATAGCTTCCAGGGTGTAGGACAAACCATCTACTGAGTACCTACTGTGTGCATCCACTAAGGTATATGTTTTAAATTGCTCTTTTAATTCCATATTCCATCTCACAAAAGAGTTCTGTGAGATGGAATTATTTCCCAGTGTCCTAGGAAATATCCTGGGACTGAATTCTTAGCCAAGAATATGAAGTCAATAAAATGGTATAGATGGGTTCACAGCTCATCCAAAATGCATACCATTTTCACTTTTTTATTTATTCCCTCACTCATTCATTGATTTTTTTTCTTGGATGGGGTAACTGGGGATTGAACCCAGGGACACTCAACCACTAAACTATACCTCTAGTCCTTTTTACTTTTTATTTTGAGACAGGATCTCAATAAGTTCTCAGGTTGGCCTTGAACTTGTGATCCTCCTGCCTCAGCCTCCTGAGGCACTGGGATTACAAGCATGTACCACCACACCCAGCTTCATTCATTCATTCTTCACACATGCATTTAACATTGAGGAAATGTGATTACATGTACAAGGAGCCCACACATTACTGGGGCAGACAGAACTGCATGCAAGTATATTTCAGTACTGAGCTGGAGTCCCTCAGGTGGGTTTCAAATTACATCTGGGGAGACCCCTATCTGCAACCAGGGATGAGGTCAGCCAGGAGCAAAACATGGCATACACTTCTGGGAGACTCAGTTGCCCTTCAACCCCAGGATGGTGGCCAAGGACTGGATCATCTAGAAGTTGACCCAGGAAAAAAAATAAAAATAAAAACAGCCAGGCCAAAGGCAAGCCCATGGAGACAAAGAGGTTAAACCAAGAACAAGAGAGACATCCTCAAATCCATCAAGAAGAAACAAGGGGGAAAGGGACAGGAGACTGCTGGCTTGCTAAGGAATGAAGAGGAACAAAAATTAATGATGACTCCAAAATAGCCAAGAGACTAAACTCATTTTCTAAATCTGTCCTTAACAAGAAAAATGGACAAAAGAGATGTGGACAAATGGGAAGTAATGAAGCCTTAGGGGAGGGGAGAAAAAGAAAGAAAATCTATTGAGAGTAATCAAGGCTAGAAAATATGAACACATCGTCTAATTCCCAAGGTTAGGAGACACGTGGGCCAGAATGTTCACTCAGCATTAGACTGAGTTTTAAAAAGGTTGAAAACTGACAAGGTTATAAGAAAACTCTTAAAGTTCAGTACAGGGGATCCTAGAGAACTGAGATCCTGAAATCAGAAAAAAACAGTTTCTAAGGTGAGTTTAGGGTTTTTGACTAAGAGAATCATGAAATAAATATCAAAAACATGCAGTGGATCAGCAAGGGAGGCCCATGGCCATATTATCCAAGTCATGTTTGTTCTGCCCTGGGTGGATCAGAATGTTGTTTACGGAAGAGGTAAATAGACAAAAATGATCAGGGAGGACTTCGAGTATTCAGGGACCACAGGAGTCAGGAGGAGAGACGAGATGGACAAGAAAAAAGAAAATTGATTTAGGAAGCATGCCCCCTGCCTCACTAGGGAACAAGGAACAATTCCTCTACAGAGTCCCAGGAGAGGCAATTTGCCCAGGAGACTAATGGTGTCAGAGGACTGGGAATTGACTTTCTTTAGAGGCTGCAGATAAATGTGTAGAGGCTAAGAAATTGTAGTTGAAAATCTTCAGCTTAGTGAATTCTGCAGTAGGAAACCCATTTGGATTCAATAAGAGCAAGAAGGGTCTGTTTAAAAAGAGAACAAGAAAGGCTTTGCTCCATGTCATCAGATGCCCAGAGGGGCTGGGATACAGGAAGAATGCAAGGACCCAGGCACATCTACAGAAATCACATGGCTTGACTACTGGGAGGTGTCAGATGTTAAAGTGCATGCAGAGGCTCAAACTCTCAGGGTGTCAGGACAGAGGCTTAGAGTCAGTCTAAACTGGCCCACATACCCTCCTTTCCCACCTGCCATCTCCAGAGTCTATAATGGGTGTGCCACATAAAGTCATGGTTCTAAAGAGACAGGAGCCAAAGACAGCTGGAGGTTTGGAGGAGAGAAAGCAGCTCCATGCTCCCTGCAAAATGGGGTAGATTTGTTGCTCCCACATCCATGTATCACAGCATGATCTGTCTCCACGTGTTTAATCACTGGGCTGCATTTTCTTTGCTGAGAACCCACTCCATGTGATCATTTGCTAATGGCCTCTGAGTGTCAGCCAACAGGCTAAGGAGCATTCCCTACTCACCCAGACTCCACCAGAAACCAGGTGTCAAGCAGAGCTTTGAGGATTGAACCACTGAAGTGTATTCCCTTTTTTTAGGTTTTTTTTTTTTTTTTTTTTTTTTTTTGAGACAGGGTCTAAGTTGCCCAGGCTAACCTTGAACTTGTGATCCTCATGCTTCAGCCTCCTGAATCACTGGGATTACACTTGTGCACCATCATGCCCAAGGCCTTTCCCTCAAACACACCTCCTTCTGAGGGCTACTTTGAACCTTATCCCCTTCCCTTTCTCTCCATCCAGGTTCCTGAAACCTGACAACAGCCCAGGTTGACCTGAGTTGGCCATGGCCAACTGATGGTAGGGTGGAGTTATTAAGAAGACAGACTCTGGAGCTCTAGAAGCAGGCCACCTAATTAGAAGCAGCTAATTCTGGTTCTGTCACCTTTAACAATGGACTCAATATGGATTCAGGCAAATCACTTCATCTCTTTGTCCCTCAAATTCCCCATGTGTAAAGTGTGTAAAATGGAGACAATGATCATTTCCATTGTATGCTATTATGAGCATAAAATGACATATAAAGTGTCTTGACGGATGCCTGGCATTGAGAAATTCCTTCACTGATGTTATGTTCCTGGGTCTCACTGCTTTGGAATGCCTGTTCCTTCAGGGAGGTAGGATGGGTGGGTAGGGCCAAAATAAATTGACAACAGCTTTCCTCTGACCCTACCCTTCAGTGGTCCCAGCTGTGTCCCAATATCAACCTTTCTTCCAGGAAAAATTTCCCAAAATGCTATGAGGTCAAGACAGGACCATTTATAACACTGCTTCATGTTAGAGATGTGACAGACTAAGTGGGTTAAGCAGCTTATCCAAAGTCACAGCAAAATGCAGAGAAAGAGCCCAGGTACAAGGTGTGATCACCCAGCAAAGCTGCAGCCAAACAGTACCTCTTGCAACTGACAGCCATCCACAGGAGCCACTCCCCATGCTCATGTGGACCCAAAGTCCAGCATTTTCCTCTCTTCTCTCTTCAGACACACACTACTGCAATTAGTCCTAATTCAAGTCCTAATTCAATTAGTCCTAATTAAATCATTAGATCTGTGAAAATCCTGTTCCACTGGCAAATGGCTCCATTCTACACACTTTCCCTTGGCAATTCTTTTCAAGTTACCTTGAAACCATGGCCTTGGAACCATGAACATGTGTCTAGACAGCTGCAGGAGGAAGTACAAGTAGAAAACTGCTGTACACACCCATGGTGAGCAGCAGCCACTGTGCCCTAAGCAGATTGTCTACAATCCAAACCCACACCTCCTGCAAGGCCCAGCTCAACCCTTATCTCCTCTACAAGTCTGCCAGCCACTCCAGCCAATCTCCTCCGAACCACAGCCCCAAAGTCTTCCAGTGTCCCCTCCACTTCTTGTATTAGAAGATCCTGGAGAACATTAACCCTTTGTGCAGCATGTCAGAGATGAAGCCACATCACAAATAACCCACAACCACTCATAAAGAACCACCACTTGTTTACCATTTACATGTTGATGCAATTAAATAAGAAGCTCAAAGCTATCTCTGCCATAGGGTGCCTCTCATTTGTGTTCTGAAACTCCTTCTGTAGTGGAAGAGGAAGGAGTGGGGTGAGAATTAAGACACCAGTGTTTGGTAAGTGCACCTCCAGTAACATCCACTTTACACACAGGACACAGTCACTGTCATTTCTGGTTTAACTTTGTCTTCTTTTGTTTAAGTCACAACAAAAGTTCATTTCTCTCACACAACATGTGCATAGAAGGTCAGTTGTGACTTTGTTCCCATTATCTTCCCAGCAAGATTCAGACTGATGGAGCAGCCTCCATCTGGAACATGAACAGCCTCTGTCCCATGGCAGAGGGAAAAGAGACACGGTGGGCCCCATGCAGGCTGCCACTTCTGCTAAGAAGGGAGATGACACACACGTGCACACACACACATGCACACACTGAACTCACCCATGTAAAGTGTATAATTCAAAGATTCTTAAGATATTCATAGAGTTGTGCAAACTATCACCTTGATCAATTTCAGAATGTTTTCAACATCCCAAAGAGAAATCCCATTCCTAGTACATTCCCATCTTATCTTCACCATAGCAGAGATTATAAATTATGAAGACATCCTTTTATGCCTATGAGAATATGGCATAACATAAATGCCATTTGTCATATCTGGAATAATATTTTTAAATGGTTAGATTATGCATCCCAGTCATGCCAACACTTCTCTCTGGGATATCTGAAAAGTGTTCTTAATCCAGTGTTTAAAGGAAGTCTATAATCCCCTGAAAATTCATGAAAAATTGGCATGTGTATGTGTGTGGGAGGGGTTGCTTTTTATGAGGATAAAATGTATAGCTTTAATCATACTCTCAAAAGATCTGAAAAATTAAAAGCTACAATCCTGGCTTTATCAAGGACCCAGAGATGGTAAACTTTGAGGATGTCGATAAACCCTCTGCAGTGGGCAGAACTTTGTAGGGGGGGGGCATGAAAATCTCCTATTTCATATTTCTCTATGTATTTATTCAGTTGCATACCAAGAGAGAGACTGCCACACTGCCACCTAAGGAAGAATAATAACTTATTCACCCTAACTTACACTGGGTTCATACATGGGCCAGACATTCTTCCCAATACTTCATGTACCCTAATGTATTTAATCTGGCTAACAAGCACAGTATCTCCATTTTCCAAATGAGGAGATTAAGGTGCACATATGCACACAGGCTAAGTAACTTGTCCAAGATCTACAGATGATAGAGCCAGAATTGAAATTCAGTGTGTTTAGAGAACACATGCACTTAATTTCTCACCAAAATAAGCAACTCAGTGATGAGGTTGAGTTATAGGCAATAGCTCAAGCACCAGGTTTGATGGAAACTAAGCAGGGAGAGCTATCTGAGAAGAAAGCTCAGAGGTGACTTGCTTTTCTTGTACATTTCACATCACACTTCTGGAAGGTGCTAGGTGCTATGATTCTGCACTATTCATATTTGCACATTCTTGTAATACCAGAACTTTGTATATGATATTTGCCTATGTATCTTTTCTTTTAAACAGAACTTCAATAGTTTCTGCCATTCATAGAAGTCTGAGGAGCTCTGATTAGATAAAACCCTAGGAAAGTCAACATGATGGGAAGAATTCCACACTGAGGGTACCAAAACCTAGGTCCTAGCCCTGGCACTGCCTTACCCATGGGGATCTCAGTCAGAATGCTTCTACACTCAAGACATCTTCTCATCCACTGAATGATCAGGTCAAACCAGCATCACCAAAACATTCAACAAATAGCTACCAGTACCTGGCATGTGCCAGGCATTGTTCTGGCTGCTTGGTGTACACTAGTAAAGAGCACAAAGTCCCTTCCTGTTCCATGGAAGTTTACATTCTAACAGGGGAGACAGTGTATAAGCTATTAAACAAATAACTGAATGAGATATTTTTGGGACAGTCATTAGTAATAAGGACAAAGAAACAACAAAGCCACATGTTGTAATAAAGAGGGATAGGTTTGTAAGGCGAAAAAAAAGGCCACTAAGTTTGGGTAGTCAGATAAGAAAGGAAGATTTGAATGAATGGTGAGAAGGGGCCATGCAGAGATCCAGGGTGGGGGATTTGTCAGGATCAGATGGATCACCAGGTACAAAAGCTCCAAAGGGGAATGAGCGTGGCACGTTCAAGGAAGTGAAGAGCTCAAGGCTACAGTAGGGAGGGCAGGGAAAAGTACAAGGAAATTAAAGAAGGAGATAGAAACCATATCAATTTGAATCCTGTGGCAGTGGTGAGGGGTTTAGCTTCTCTTGCAAGTAAAGCAGAAAGTAATTGAAGGGCTTTGCTCAGCAGAGTGGCACGATCGGATTTATGTGTTTAAAATATCACTCTGATGACTGTGCTAAGAGTGAGATGCTGTGGACAAAAGCAGAGGCAAGAAAACTGGAATTAGGAGGCTGCTGTCATAGTGCCAGAAGACAGGGTGGTGGCTTGGACCAAGATGGTGGATATGGAGGGGAGAGAGGCAGGGATGCAAAATACCTGGACGTTATGAAGTGAATGGTGGAAGGTGAGGAGGGCGGCAAAAGGAAAAAAAGAGTCAAGAATGACTCCCAAGGTTTGAGCCTGAGTAACCTAGTGGCTGGGACCAGTTATGGAATTAAGACCCACTGAGGGAGATCAGGCTTGGAGTGAGGAGGTGGTATGGAATCAAGAATCACATCTCAGGCAAGTTAAACTTGACATGTCCTTAGCCAAAGAGGCATCAAAAGAGAAGGGATGAGAACAGAAATAGGAAAATAAATTTGGGAGTTTGGTTTTGGGACTCCTTCCAGCTTTAACTATCTATGATTCTACGAAATTGGAGACCAATGAGCAGGGGAGAAGTGTGGCCTCTTTTGCAATGCATTGTGTTAAGCTTTTCCAAGCATTGTTTTATTTAAAGCTCAGAACAATCGGAAAAGGATCTCTTACAATCCCTTCAAAGTTCACAGAAGTTTAGTAGCTTGCCTAAGACCAACAGCAGGATGTAGAAATCTAGGATTTGATTCCTGAACTTTCTATGTTCAAAGCCCATGTTCCTTAACATCCATTTTAGAGCATTCCATGGTCAAGTCCTCTATGCAGAGCAGAGGAGGAAGGACAGTAGTACAGGAGCAGCAATGGTATAAGTATGCTGGTCACCAATCCTTTGGGACTTGAAAAAAAAGTCTCAGTGCAGAGGTAAGGGGCAAGCAGAGAAGTAAAAGTTTACTGGTATTATATCTACACATCATCTTGGAATCTGGAATCAGGGGTTATTTCAAAGGGAAAAGATGTTGAGTGATCTATAATACATAACCAATCAATCCAACCATGTTTTCATCCCCATAGTTTCAAGAGAAATAATTGTTTACACAGTGTCCTAAAAGCATAGTGACTCCAGCTACTTCCACTTCTCCTATCCACCAAGCATTGCTGACTTTCTCTCCTTGTGAACTAGCAAAGTTGACATAACCATACCCAAATCAGGACATTCCCCACCTCCCCGCCTGTTCCTGCCCCATATCTGGAGCAGGGAGCCAGCTCTCCCAGTAGATCAAGTGCATGTCTGCTTACAACAGAGTGAGGAATAGCTCAGTGTGTCACCCAGAGCTTTTTGAAAAGAGCAAGAAATTGAACTCAAGAGACAGTCTACCACAACCAACTCTAAGGGATTAAATAAATTCTTTTGGCTTTCTGGAATCTCACATTAAATATTCTTGGAAATAAGTAGGCCATAGGCTAATGCTAAGAAATCCTTCATAATAAAGATACTCAGTTTGTAATGTAACTGTTGTTATAGGATTTGACCTGAATAGAGAAAGAAACTAAACAGAGCTTTCTCAACAGAGCTCTTTGAGGGTGGATGGTGAAAATCCCCAGAAGAAACAGCAACTCTCTAATAAAAATTTAAAAACCTCCACCCCTCCCATAAGAAGTTCTTGCTGTAAAAACCAGAGAGAAAAAAGCACTATGGGATGTAAAAATGTACCTGGACTTCAGAGCCCAGAGGACCAGAGTCCACATCCTAACTGCTCCTCTACTTTACTGTGTGACCTTAAGAGAGCTCAGCATGACTTCACTTCTGAGACTCAATGTTCTCATCTTCAAAATGGGGACAGAAGAGCCCACACTTATTCTTATTGTGAGGAGTAAGAAACACGCACAACCTTGGCATGTAGTAAGTTCTCAATGTTAGTCTTGCCCTTGTCTCTTTGGAGACTAGTGTTTTTATTTAATTTTCTAAACATCTTAGGGTTTAGTTTTGTAGTTCCTTCTGTAAAAAAAAAAAAAAAATTGTCCCTTTTGGCCCCTAGGCACAGTGGAAAGATTCCTGGAAGGAGAACAAAAGCACCTAGTCCTGCTTCTGCTACTTAGAAGTGAGACCTTCCTGGACCTGTCTCCTGGCTGTAAAATAAGGCTGCCCCCAGGGTGATCATAAGAATTCAGTGAGAGAACTATGAAGCACTTTGAAAATCAGGGGGTGCTCTAAGACAAAAGTGCCACCACCCATACGCAGCTCACAGACCGCATCTACACTAATCTACCTCTGAGGACTCCAGACAGTGGAGAGCTGGTCTCGTGTAAGCCATGCCACAGAAGACAAAACCTCAGAAAGGGAGAGAGGAACAAGCTACAGAAGTGGAGTTCAGAGGACTTGGTGAAAATTCCAAGTTCAACAGCATTGGTGGGTGTGATCTTCAATCAAATTGAAATGAAGATAGTTGTTAGTTCACCCACAGCCATGGCTTAGGTTCTTTCTGAAACTTACAGTGCCCACCAGAGGGTCTATCTAGTGGGCACTGTAAGTTTCAGGGTCCAGGGCAAGGGGAACTAAATGAAGAGAACAGAGAAATTTATCAAGGTTTATTCATTCATATGCAAAAAAAAGAAAGACACCACAGATTGAAGATGTGAATATTCCAGTCAGAGAGAGATGGATTTCATTGTGGGACAGAAATTCAGGATTAAGAAATGGTCAGGAGAGCCATCAGGTCACCTTATCCCTCCTCTTTGGTCCTATTATCACCACCACCAATAACAGTAATAATTGCTCTCATTACTAACAACTGTCATTTCTGAACTCAACTATTTGCCAGGCAGGGCTAAGAGCTATATGAAGCTCGTATCATCTGATCACTATCACATCCACGCCTGGAATAAATATTATTTCATTATGCAAAAACTATTAGCAAATAGTTACCCCAGTGACCATTTGGGAAAATTCTATGAGGGTCAAGAATCTTCCAGTCTCTCAGAAAGGATTTTCCTGGATGTGTATTAATCAATATTTCATTTTCCACATTCAACAAAAGATTGAGAAAACTGAAGTAGCCAAGAAGAGGTGGTCATCCCTCATAAGCCTTGGAATAAGCCCCAAGGTCCTAATTAGGTCCTAATCTCAACCTTCTTTGTAGCAAACATCCATGGCTCATTTTCTTGTGTGGTGCAGAATTACAATAATATTAGGAGTGGCTTAGGGGTGAGGGAGAACTGACATAATCAGAACACTTAGATAACTTGACATGGGTACAGACAGCAGTGATATCACTTCCTGAGTCTTATTCTGTACAGAGGGGAGAAGAAAAGACTTCTCAGCCATCACCCTAAAAAGAAAAGGGAAGAAAAGAAAAAGCCGCCAAGCCAGGGCTTGGCAATTAGTGTTGGAGTAAGTGATCATCTTGTGATTGCTCAGCTGGGGCCTGAAGACTTGTAAATGCATTTAGGAGACAGAAATAGAAGATGTTGTGAGAGAGCAGTGAAACCTGGCCCATTTGCCAGGAGAAAATGTCCCAAAGCTGCCGGGAAATTCACTCAGTCGGGATTTGGGGTGTGTCTTCATAAATGGGAAAAGTTAATAAATAAAACCCGTGGATGGAGCCAGATTTTCCTATTGACTCTTCTGTCTGTGACCCTCAGGCTTCTCTGGAATCCCAGTAGTGTTATCAGAGTCCCTTGACTGGGTGCTAACCTTCTCCCACCAAGCTGAGCATACTGACGGCCCCCCAGAGCACAGCCAGATCCAAATGGGGGTGGAATACAGTGACCTGCGCCTCTCAATGATCCCCCAATAGCAAGCACTTTAACAAGAGTGGTCAATGTGTCCAGGAAAAATAGGGCTCAAGGTCAAAGGCAGGTTCAGTGGTATCTTCAGGACCTGCTCCAACCAGATCCCCCAGCCCCCAAAACCTTGCAAATCTTACAAGCTCTGCCAGCCTTTATCACTTTCCACCATCCAACAGAGCTCAAACTATCCCAAAAGGGATGTCAGGTCACACAGCCCTCTTCCAGGGATCCCAAGGGTAAGCCAAAGACACATTCTGGTACAACCCACCACTGAGACACCCATTGCCTAAGATGCACCCCTGCTCCCACTTTGGTGGCCCATAGGAACATGAAGGGCTCTGAAACCCTGAGAGCTTCAGGTAACACCATGCCCTAGAAGGCTCTGGGATATGAGGGGGACAAAGATTCTCCCTTACTGATAGCAAACCCCCCCTAAATATGACCCTATGCTACAAAATAGCACTCTGTGTGTGATATTTTGTTCAAGGATTAGCTTTGTGGGGCCCATGGAGTTGGATGGGTTTCGTTTCAGTTGCCAGCATTTAAAAATTTAGCACTTTCACTGGATCACCAGTTCATCTTAACAAAACAGCAAGGTCTGGAACACTGGGCCCCACCTCCTCATGGCAGCAGCCAGCTGGAAATGTTTACTGGTTGACCCTTCAGAGGGGACATGTGGTCCCCAGCCTCCACTGTCCCCACCTGGTCTGCAATGGGCAAGTGGCTTTGTGACCTCCGTATGAGTTACTATGAAAAGAAAGACTTCTCAGATGTCAAAAACTCCTCCCCTTGGGATGTTTTACAATGAAACTCAAATCCCCAATAAAATAAACACCTGGAACATCTGGTCCAAGGCCCTCCTCTGGTCTCAGCTATTTCTACAGCTGCAAAGAAAACACATCAGGTGACTCTCGCCACAGAGACTCAACCAGGGCAAGAGGGTAGGAGGTAAATTAGACAATTGAAAGGGAGGTTTAGTCCTCTGTAGCTAATACAATCTGGCCCTAAGCAATGGTCATAGAGTTTTCTATTTTAGAGAAAGGAAAGAAAGTTCATCACACAGCAGAGATGGCCTTAACTGATAAGCAAAGTAAGCACTCACTACCTGCTTGGGAAAATACACAGAGGCCTGCAGGTAAGGCCAGGATCCCCCAGAAGAGAAAGCACTCCCCCACCATAATTCCCTAGGATCCTTTTCCCTTTCACCACCTACCCTGCCCTCCCTTTCCCAACTTCCCTGGAAGCACTGACTCTTCATAAGAGATTACTAGCCAGTCATGCTGCCTTTCCATTATCCAATGCTGACTATCAGTAAAACTCTCCAGAGGCCAAAGGAAAGTCTCTTCTCTATTTTCTTCCTCAAATGCATTAGACCCACCCCACCTGGTTCCTGCAGAATCTCTGCTCTTTGGGAACATGTCCATTGGATGTCCAAGCTGATCACTGTCCTTGAGGGAGAGCTGACCCAGATAACAATCATCCCTCATGGATGCGGTGGGTTAGTGGGGTTTCCTGATCAGTCACCTTGTTTCCAGGAATGGCAACCTTCCACTGAATCCTGAGATCTATCAGTTCAGGATTAGGCTTGGAGAGGAGGCATCCAGCTCTGGTGATTCTACTCCAACTAGATTCTAAGCCAGAGCCAGTCCTTAAGGAATCCATTTCACCAATCAGACATAGTAGAGAAGGGAGAGACAGGGTGAGGGAGGCACAGACAGACAGGAACCCCACCCAGAGATGGGTAACCTCCATCTTGTCCCGAACAAAGTCATGTGAACTTACACAGGTGTCTCCACTTCTCTGAGCTCTTTTCAATTGAACCTATAATTTATTTAGACACAACACTGCCTGGTCTTGCTTTCCCTCTTCCTCCAACTCCCAATGCCAACTCCAATACATACACACACACATACACACACATAAAATTGTAGAACTAATATGGTCTTGTAAGTGTAGTATCTAATTTCATCATGAAAAGTATACAAACTTGGAAGACAGGAGATCCTCCCTCTGGAGAAGTCTTGGACTTCTACTTCTGGTAGGAACCTTAGTCATTAATAAATCCACTTTAAGAGACAAAACTGGAAGTTCCAACAAGTTAAGGGAGTCACCCAAGGGCATTCAGTGGCAAAACCAGATCAAGATCTCAGGTCTCCAGTTTTGCTGCCCAGAACTATCTCCATGTGTGCACTCCCACCCGCTCCCTGCAGCCCACCTCTACTCACATATAGCGCAAGTGGGGGTTCTTGGCAAAGGCCCTGGGCTGGATGCTCCGGAGTCCTGAATTCTTGATGGTCCTGGGAAGAAAGGAAAAGAAGGTCAGCAGAGCTCCAGGGACTGGGGTTTGCAGGATTTAAGACTCCTCAGGGTTTTCTGCATCTCTTCATCACCAGTCATCCCTGGGTGGCTCAACTGGAGGTCTCAGTGAGAGGGGTTTGGGTTCACACCCTTAGGGAACCTGGTTTAGGACTTGGGATGTGAGCAGGCAGAGCTGGCAACTGCCTTCTACCCATCCTGGTCAGTGGGCAAGATCGGGAGCTCCTGTCAATTCAGTAACAATAGGGCTACAACCCTCCCTGTGCTTTCTTGCTGTCTCTACCCTGAGTCCCCAACAGCCACTAGTTCTGAAGTCCCCTGGAGGAGGTGTATGGGAAATCTAACTTGGTTGGGAATTTTTCAAGATTGAGGAAAGAATGCTAGCTCAGCAGGTCTGAGTGCAAGGTCTGCTTTGAAACCCTAACTTCGGGGTGTGGCCACACAATCTCTAGGCTCTCTGGGCTAAGGTGAAAGGTGAGGGAATGAGGAGAATGACCCCTGATACCCCCTAAGTGGATGGTGCCAACCCTCCTAAAAGAAAACCTACAATGGGAAAGCAGATCACAGGACTGCCTTGGCTGTTACCCTTGCAAAATCAAACAGATGACACTCCATCCCTTCCACAGCAAGAGCCCCTGCCCGTGCCCTGCATACTCACAGCTTTTGGAGTCCGGTGTAGAGCTCCATGTCCACAGCGTTGAGCGTGTGCAGGCTGCGCCAGTTCTCTATGTGTCTGCAAGGAAGCAGAGGCAAGGGTCAGGTCAGCCTGGAGCAACAGCAATGGTGCTGGCTTTACAGCCAGACTTGGGTTGGAAACCTGGATAGGCCAAATGCAAGCTGGGCCTTCTGCCAAGTCACCAATATCTCTGAGCCTCAGTTTCTTCCTCGGCATGGTGGAATTCATTGTGACAATGAAGTGCACTCAGGTTCAAAGTGCCTAGCCCACAGATGTAGCATTTAGTGTCTCCCTCTCAGCTCCAAAAAGAATTTGCTTTTTGAAGAAACCCAATCTCTCTGCTTGTCCTTCCTGACTCAGTTTCCCTGTCTTCTTTACTTCTTTTTTCCTATTTAGACTTTCCTAAGGGAAGCAATTTTTTTTCTTAGTTACTGCCCATAGAGACAATACAAATAACATGGATTATAAAAAGGAGGGTGTGGCTGGCCTATGGGCAGAGCTTCTGGGTAGAAAATCTCAGCCAAATACACCCCTGGCTCAGGCATTGACCAGGGAGCAGACACTGACAGCAACCACAGCCCAATCCAACCTGGAGCTCAAGAAAACCAATGATTTGATGTGGCAGAGCTGACTCCAGAGAGGAGGAAGCACCCTAAGGACCAGGGCAGCCCTATGGTATTTATAGAGTGTGAATCAGGTAGTCTAGAAGTCACACTGGAGCCTTATCTCTGAGACTTAAGTCCCAGTGGCTTTGAGCAGGTGCTCTAAGCTTTCTGGGTCTCTCATTTTTTCATTTGTAACAGGAAAGGATTGCACCAGATCAGCAGTTTCTTCCCCCTTTCATCAAGAAGATCTCTTTCTAGAGCTTTCTCCCAAGAGACCTCATGTTTAAGGAGGTTTGTATCTAGCAAGCACACTACATTTATTAAGTAGTAATTAATTCATCTTCTCAGATTATTAATCAGAGATATAAATCGCTGTTAAGCAGAGCTTTTCAACAACAGACACAAGCCAGTGCTAATTCATCCAGTGTCTGAATTCCAGCCCAAAGCCAAGAAACTTGGAAAGCTTTATTAACATGAAAGGGCTGGTCAAAAGTATGGGTGTGAGTTCTGGTTTCCTAATATTGACAAAATGCTAGAGACAAACACCCCTCATTTGCAATTTTGGGGGTCCCCAGGTTGAAAACCATCGTTACCTTATTGATTACCAAGGGTTTTTCTGGTTCTAAAGCTGTGTGAAAGGCGATCATCCATACACTCCTGCTATCCCCCAGAGAATCAAAAGATCTCAGGAAAAAGCCTTCCACTGCCCATCTTCCCCTCCAGAATTGGACCCTCTGGTCAGTGCCCGAGAGGTGCCATCTCAGAGAAGAGTACAGAGAGTTGACAGCTCACCCTGGGACAGAGCTACCCAAGGCACACTCTGGCCAGAAAAGTGACAGCCACCTTCCCCAGACGTCTCCTCTCTGGTCCCACCACACCCATGGCTCTGCCATCTGCCACTAAGTCTAATCAGAGCCAAGAAAGCAGCGAGGCTGTGACTGCCAGGGCCTCTGGAAGCATTTCAGAACCACACAGTGACAAGGGATGCCGAGAGCCTGTTTTGTACCACATTCTCCCAGAGCCCCTGCTGACCAGCCAGAGACACTGGCATCTGCTGGGGACATGGACCAGGTGGCCAGGATGGTATTGGATTCCAACTTCAAAGTCTTCTCCCTAGAAGCCTTGTGACTCCAGGGCAGTTTGCTTGGTCTGGCCCCACCAAGGCAAGGGACCTTGGCAACATTTCAGATGAACAGGAAGGCCAGGGGAGGGGAGGTAGAACTACCTGTGCCACCAAGTCCCCCCAACATATTGCCTGGGCCATGGGCACGTCAGTTACTAATTAGATCCCCATGTTTGTACAGAGTACCATTCATTCACAGGAACCCAGTTTCCTGCAAGGATCTGCTGCGAACAAGAGGCTGTCAATCAAGTTGTTTAAAGAAATGAAACTATTTTCCTCTGTCCACATTAGCATTCCATAAATGTGTTTTTATGATGGTTGAGCCGTCAATCATTATGGCATTCTAAAACTTTTTTCATTGTGCCCTCACATCCCCATGCCCGCAAATTGATCCTTCCCCAACTTACACACACTGAGATATGGAGGGGAAATGAATGAACTCAATGCAAAGAGTCCTCTGGTAAATAAAATGATGGCTCCTGTTTCTTCTGATAACATCTGAGTTTTCCTGAATCAGGAAAGTGGCATTTTGTTTCACAGTCACAGAACAACAGCGTGATTAAAAACCAGGGCTCTAGAAAAGTGATTGGCAAACCATAGTCCAGGGGCCAAATCCAGTCCACTGTCTGCTTTCATACAGGCCTGGAGCTGAGTTAAGCTTTTTATATTTCTTGTAAAAATCAAAAGAATCATATTTCGTAACCTGTGAAAATTAGGTGAAATTCAAAGTTCCATGTTCACACTCACTATCTATGGCTGCTCTCAAGTTGCGACAGAGTTGAATGGTTGTGGCAGAGACAGTATGGTTCACAAAACCTAAAACATTTACTTTGGCCCTTAGTAGAAAATGGTCACCCTCCCTTGCCTAGGGTCAAGCTGCCAGGGCGCGCAGTCCAGCCCAGCGCCGTGATGACTCTGCCTGCAAGACCCTACCCAGGTTACTTCCCCCGTCTGTACCTCACTTTTGTCCTCTATCTGATAGAGCCAGTGAAATACCTGCCTCATGAGAATGACATGAGGACTGAAGGAGCATGTTGAGGAACCCTCGCGGGGCACACATAAGTCCTCAGGGAGCACCAGCCATGGTGACTGTTTCCTCTTGTCTCACACAGAGGCTGAACCATCTTTTCTTAGTTTTCAAGCTAAAAATGGCATCATGCTTCTGCTGGAAGTTGTCATTTCTCAGAAATCATTGATAAAAACCCCATGTGGCAGAAGGGTGGAGGGGAACCTGTCATTCATGACCTCCAGGAAAACTGTTCATGCAGAAATTTATAAACAGGGTCCAGGAACATGCCGATGGCCACCTCAGAGCAGGTTCCAAGATGGATAAGGGATGGTGACGATGCAGCCCTGCCATTTCATATGACATCGGCAGGCGCCTGCCAAGTTTTCCTATGACTCACTGCTTGGTACCAGACCAGAGGGGTCAGTTATGGTAACTCTGCTGGCTGGCTTGTGCTAATAGGGAGGCCACAAGTTTAAGTGGCTCTACAAAATGTAATAAATAAATGAAGAGGAGGAGGGAAGGTTTGGTTTGTTTGGTTTATTTTTGGAGGGGGGGGGCACTGGGGATTGAACCCAGGAGCACTCTACCACTAAGCCACGTTCCCAGCCATTTTTATTTTTAGCTTTAAGATAGGGTCTTGCTAAATTGCACAAACTGACCTTGAACTTCAGATCCTCCTGCCTTCTACCTCAGCCTCTGGAGTCACTGGGATTACAGGTGTGCCCAGATGGTTTGCTCTCACTAATGGTAAAGAGTGGATTCTCTGTCTAGTATGATTACATATGGCTCCTCCTTTTCTGTGTTATTCTGGGTTGTTCCAGTTGTTTCCACAGAGCATTTGTTTTGTCATTTGAAAAACAATCAATCACTAAACATTTTGAAAGGAAGGTCAAGTGCTTGAACCCTGTGCAGGGCCACAACTGATTGCTCTGTTCCAGGACCACAGGCTGGACCAGCTCCTCCCTGCAAAGGCCTCTCACAAACCCACTCCTGCTGTGCAGGCGAGAAGGCAGAAGAGCTCAGAACAATGATGGCAACGTGGCAGAGTGCAGGGCAGTGGTGGACACACAGACCTGTAGTCCAGTTCTCCATCTGGATGTCCCTGTTTCAACCAAGGACAGGGAGAGAAGGGGTGGAGAGTCAAAGTGGCACACCAATATCCCTCCCCTTCTTTAAATCAATAGCCCCTACTTTAAGGTCTTCACACAGTGATCCTCACGGGAGGGAAATTTTGCCTTCGGCGAGACGTTTGGCTATGTCTGGAGACATACTTGGTTGCCACAACTGAGGGGAGAAAGTAACACTAGTATCTGGTGGGTAGAGGCCACAGATGCTGCTAAACACCCTGCCACAGACAGGACAGCCCATGACAAACTACTGGCCCCAGAAGTGCACAGCTCTGAGATGGAGAGTCCCTGCCTTATTACACCCAGCTTCTGCTGACGATCAACATTGTTGCAAGAGTCCCAGGGCTTAAGATGACATCAATTTTGAAAATGACTGCTTTACACAAGCAAATACGACGAAGTCTCAGACCAAAACAAAAAAAGCCTGCTTCTAGGTCACTGAATCCAGGTAAGAGGAAAAATCCAAAAGCCATGATTTCCAGGACACTTTCAAGTCAAGGCCATTACTTGAGGGGAAATGAGGGGCTCTCAGGCCCTCTGGGCTATGTTCCAAGCCAGGCTACACATTCCAGAAGCAATAACAGTCTCTGGAGGGGAGCCACTGAACAGCCTTTCCCTCCACTGAAAGTTCCTCTCCTGAATTCCCCAGGACTCCTCATTTCACAGAAATGAGAAATGTTCCATTCAGAGAGCCAACCTTACGTCCTGTCCCCATTTTCTTGCCACTACCCTTCCATGACATCACAGAATTGCTACTCTGCCAAGAATCCCAGTGCACCCCTTTTCCAGAAAGAGGGAGGAAGTAAGGTACAATATTCAGGTTGTGGCTCAGAAACCCCAGTGAATTCAAGGGGGACCTCCGTGATCAAAGAGCATGATGCGTCTGGTGTGTTTGGGTGGGATGGGGTCTGGAGATGGCTAGTCAGAGCCTCTTCAAGACGTATTCAAGAAACTACCTGAAACATAGCCACTCTCCTTGATCCACAATAACCACACTGGGTCCCAGAGACACCAGAACACAGGTTCCTGCTTCAAATCCATTTTTGGAATGAGACATGGCATAAATTATTAATTGATAACATCCATAGAGAACACAAAAACCCTTTGTGCTAGAATAAATTAGGTTGTACTTTTGTACCATAGCTTTCTCTCCTCTTTCTGTTTTACTTGGTCCAATATGGAAATGAACTGGCAATCTTTCTGCATCTAAAACTTAGATGGCACAGACTGTGAGGTCCATATTTTAATTAAAAACATGTCAAGTGGATATGTTTAAGAGTGGATTATGCCTCCAAGATTGAATGTTTAATGTTTATACCTTCACTCTACAGAAAACTTTAGAACATTGAAATGTCTGCTGTCTTCTAACCTGAGAGAATTAAGGTGAGGCAGTCCACAAAGAGGACAAGGCACCCTTCCCCTGGAAGACCCTCCCTGGTTGCATGCACACTAGGAAAGAGGAAAGCTTGGTTAGTGGGACTTAGGAACATCCTTTCCCTCCTCCTTCCTGTAGACATGGAAGACCCAGTGTCACCTCATTTTTCCAATCTTGTCCCTTTCCTCCCTTGCTCATCCATCGCATTGCTGTTTTCACTGTGACTTCTCACTGTTATTAATGAGCTGTTCTTCATATCCAAATTTTCCACACAACTAAATTTAAATTCTAAACCTTTGCTTTTGCAACCTCCTTGCTGGATGTTTCTTTTTTGTCCCTAAAATATATTACACACCTCCTTGCCTTCTTAAGCTCTATAGCATCATCATGATCAGCCTAACTAGTCTGATGGGCCCTCACACTGTGAAGTTTTCGGAGGTTCACACGAGTCCTACTACCCCAAATGGCCTGATCCTCATATAATTTCTGAGCCTAATGGTTATTGCATCTATTTTTTAATAATTTTCTGGCTCTTTCTTTGATATGAGGCTGTGGACCATCTCCTCTTAAACAACTGCCCCCAGGGCCCCTCCTTCCTTCCATTGTGCTGTAACCAGTCTCTGTAGCCTCTTGGAGCACAGTAGCTAAGAGCTGGCACCTTCAGGTAGACTGACCTGGAGATGACACAAGCTCTAACACTGGAAGGTGGATGCCTACAGGCTGGTATCTCAATCCTCTCCAGTCCCCGGTTTCATCAGAAGAAATCTGGCAGTAGGGAGGGTTAGAGGAGGCAATGTCTAAGTCCTCAGTTAAGTGCAGACACACAGCACTAGTGCCACACAGAGTGAATCCTAATGCTGTTGTAGTAAGAGGAAATAAAATCTAGGGTCTCAAATATGAAAGAATTCACACACATACAAACACACACACACACACACACACACACACACACACACACACGTGCACATGTAGATAGATATTTGTCCTGGATTTCTTTCTGCTTTGTTTCATACTTTCTTTCTGGATAACTGAAGTTACCAGATAAGTGAAGTTTCCCTGGAGATGAGTCATAATTCACATTCACCTGGTAGTAGCTAAGTGTTCACCACTAACGATATGTTCAGTCTATCTCTTCCTTTTTTAAATTAGTGCATCATAATTATTCACATAGTGGGAATCTTTTGTTACACAGTCACACAAGCAACAATAAAAAACAATATAATTTGGTTAATTTCATTCCCCAGTGATTCAACTTTCCCTCCCCTTCCCCCTCATTCCCTTTCTTTACTGGTCTCCCTTACATTTTCACGAGATTTCCCATTCACAATCTTTTTTCCCTTTTTTCCTCCCTATCTTCCATATATGAGAGAAAATATTTGACCCTTTCTGAGTTTGACTTATTTTGTTTAACATAATCCATTCATTTCTTGCAAATGACATAATTTCATTCTTCTTTGTGACTGAATAAAGCTCCACCACTTTTTCTTTATCCATTCATCCATTTCAGACACCTAGGCTGGTTCCTTAATTTAGCTAGTGAGCCTTGTGCTGCTATAAACATAGGTGTGCCTATGTCACTATAGTATATCTGTTCTCATAGTTGCATCCTGCCAGAACAGAGTTGACACTGGGGTTTCCCATTGGTTTTCAAATGTGAGCACCCAACACCTCCAACACGAACTCAAGAGATTCAGAAAACAAGGCTGCATCCAGGTAATGCTTTTCTCCAGACAGTTCCCTGCTAGAACTGGGGCTCCCATCACCTCTCACCTACATCCTGTTCTCTGAGGGAGCCCTGAACTAAAGTATAGAGCCGGGTGCTGGGAAATGAGCCGGGAATTCCACTTCCTAGCAAGTTGGCCTTGAAACACACATGCACGAGCATGCACACACCCACGCACACGCTCGTGCGCACACACACAAAATGTGCCGTACTTCGAAATCTTATAGGGCAATGAGGCAATTGATTTGTTATCCGGGCATATTATGTCTAGTGATCCAGACAGCAGCATTAGCTTTCAATTATCTGATATGTTTAGCATTGTAAACAAACCGTCTGGAGCAAGTGCTCCATCGTGCTCAGGCACCCAGGAGGCTGGGGAGGGGTCGCAAAGGATCACACTAGCCAAATCGCCAGCTCTCCCTCCCTTGACAGCTGTTGCAGGGAGACTAGGTGCCTGGGGAACCAGACCCGAGAGCCTGGACAGCCAGGGGCAGCATGGGCTGGTGACCCCAGCATGCCAGCACGTTAATACACCAGCCTACAAGCAGCTGCGTGCCAAGGACCGTGGAGAACCAGTCCTGCATCTGGGACCCCCTGGGACCAAAGAAAGGAACATTCAGATCCTACAGCGAACAGATGGGAGACGACAGCATCTGTGCTGGCTTCCTGATCAATTCCAAAGCTCGTGCCAGAAACAAGGAACGTTTGTGTACACACCTGTGCTTCTCAGGTGCGGAGATGCTGCGTCCTCACAAGAAAAGATCAAGGGCGCACCCCCTCACTACCACAGAGCAAGATTTCACCTGCGAGTCCACCAGTTCCCTGGGGAGTCCAGGCTGTTCTGCCTGAACTCCAGCCTGTGCCCAGACCACACTACCCTTCCCAGCCTATCTGCTTCTCTCCATCCTCACTGTTGCTGCCTGGGCTGGTGTGGGATGATGACCCCAGCTTTCCCACACTTTAGCATGCTAGGTAGCCACCGCCTCCTGCCCAGAGAACAACCTTCACTCCTAATTGTTCTCCCTGCCTTCTTCTAACTCCCTCTAGGTCAGAGGAATCATACCCTCTGAGGGATTCCCTTTGTGATTACAATAAGCTCCAAATATCATGCGATGTCTCCCAAGGTCCTTCATGGGCTGGTCGCCATGGTCCTTTCTCTAGACACACTCCCTTTGTTCTGTGGGCCCTGCACACCAGCCTAACTTTGGTTTCTTATGCACATCAGGCATATCCCCAGCTGGACATTCTACATGAAACGCTCTTCCCTGGTTCCCCCAGGTCCCTCAGGTCTCCACTCAACTCTCCTCTTCTCAGCTAGGCACAGTGACCTGTGCCTGTAATCCCAGAAACTCTGGAGGATGAGGCAGGAGAATTGCAAATTCGAGACCAGGTTTGACAACTTAGCAAGACCCTGTCTCAAAGCAAAAATTAAAAGGGGCTGAGTATGCAGCTCAGTGGTAAAGCACCCTGGGTTCAATCCCTAGTACCACAAAAAATAAATAAATCACCTTCTCAGAGAAGCTTGTTGTGACCCATCCTCTATTAGCAAAATGCTCCCTTCCCCTCCAGTTTCTCTCTGACACAAACCACTGTTTATGTCCTTCATAGCATTAATAACCATCCATAATTATCTTATTTGATTATTTGATTACATGTTTGTTGTCAAGGTCTCTATACCACAGTTATAATCCATGAGAACAGGGACCATATCTGTCTTATTCACACATACTTGCCTCCAGAATCTCAAACAGGGGTAGTAGCTACCTATGCACACACCTACCCAAGGCATCCAGGTGGGTGCTGAGTAGTCAAGCAGTTGTCCTACCCCCTTCCCAAAGGATATCCATGCTCAGCACCTGCATGGTCCTCATCCTGATCCCCCTGAACAACCCAAAGCTCTGATCTGACCCCACAAGCACCCCAATGATCTCTGAGGAGGGCTGTGGCCCAGAGCACATCACTGAACTTCTCAGCTAGGAACAATATCCTGGAGAAATCACAACAGTGCAATGCATTGGGGGAAAACTACACCACAGCCCTCAGGAGCCTTATAAACCTGACTCCTCCAAGGAAGAGTCTCACTCTGATGCCCACAGTGTCAGGAATGGGGAGGCAGATGGGGTCCCCTTGCACCAAACAAGGAGTAGACAGGAATGTCTTGGCACCTTGGCAGATGTTCTCCATCTTTCCCCTCCCTGCATGGCCTTCACTAGAGCATGAGTCTTCCAAGGGCAGTGACCACGGGTTCATTCTTCCAGTGCTGTGCAAATGTTCAGTGAAAACTGAGTGAATGAATGAATGAATGAATGAATGAACCTCCAAAGGGATCAAGGGCAGAACTTAAGCATTTTGCTATCGACTCTGATCTTCTTTTGCCCTTGACCCCTCTCACCCTCTCAAGAACTCATTCATTATTTTCTCCTCCGCTCTCTATTTTCCCATGAGAGTAGAAACATGTTCTAGTACAGCACATCTGAAAAACAAACTGCCTTGGTTCCATCTCCTTCTCCAGTTACCAACTCATGCCCCTCCCCCACTTTGTGGCAAATGTTTTCAAAGGGGCTGTCTATACTCATAGGCCCTACTTCCTCATCTCCTTTTGTTTCTTTGCCCCAAATTTATCTTCTCAACTTTGAAGTAACTTCATTGGCAAGGCCATCAGTGATTTCCATGTTGGCAAATCAAATAGACACCTCTTGGTTGTCAAGTTACTCAATCTCCTGGTGGCATTTTACCTGTGTTAGAAAAATACCCCCTTCCCCTCCAGTTTCTCTCTGGCACAAACCAGTGTTTATGTCCTTCACAGCCTTAATAACCATCTGTAATTGTCTTATTTGATTATTTGATTACATGTTTGTTGAAAGTGCTAACCACTCTTTCTTCCTTGAAACATTCACTTCCACTGATGGTCTTATTTGCACACTTTCTGGGGTTTCTTTTAACTCTCCGGCTATTCCTTCTTACTCCCTTGCTTAACCTGTATCCTTTGATCCCTAAATCTTAGAGATACCCAGGTCTCACCCTGGGACTCATTTTTTCACCTCTCCCCTTCCTGGCCAAGGTGATCTCACCCAGGTGCTTAGCTTTGAACACTGCCTATGTGCTGCTAGCACCCAAATGTGTGCCTCTAGCCAGACCTTCTTCTGCAGCTCCAGACTCTTACCTGATCTCTTAGCAAATCCAACACCAACCCTTTTTTTCTCCCACTGAGTCTTTTCCATCTCAATAAATGGCACTAGCACCATCCAGTTGTCCAAGCCAAACTCCATCCTCCTTCCACTCCCAATATCCATACCATGATCAAGTCCACCTCCACAGCAGGCACCATCACCTCACTACTGCTGTTTCCACTCCAGCCTGACTAATCTGTGCTCCACACAAAAGCGAGGATGAGTTTTCAAAACACATGATAAATTTGGTCAAAATAAACCAACCAATAAACAAACCTCTCCTGCACTTGTATTTGGGATAAAATTCAGAATCCACCATGGCCGGCAAGGTCCTACATGACGTGGTTCATTCCATCTTCAGCACAAATAAAGTCATCCTCTTACCCACTTGGCTTCAATCTCAATGGTGTCCTTTCTGTTCTCCAAAATACCTAGTTCCCTCCCTCCTCTCAGGGCCTGTGAATTTGGTGTTTCCCTCGGCCAAGCTGTCAGCTTAGGATTCTTCTAAATGTCACCACTTCAAAGAGAGGCCTTCCTTGACCAATCTAGCTAGAGCCATTCTCTATACCCTTCTTATAGAGCAACAGTTCTCAAACCAGGGGTGAATTTTGTCCCACCTCAGAGGACATTTGTCAATGTCTGGAGATTTTTTTGATTGTCACTATTGGGAAGATGCCAATAATTCATTAAAGGGTGACTGGTCATTTCATATTTTCCAAAGGAAATTAGCCACCCGAAGGGAAACACCCTCTGAACCCCTGGGACCAGCTAATAATAGGCACAGAACTAGCACTATTGGATTATTTTCAAGTCAGCTGCTCTGGCCAGGACCAAACTTTACTTCTTGCTCAGACCCTCTAAGGTTCAATGGAGAGGAAGGGTCAGAATCAGAGTCTCCTTTCCTGTAACCCCTTTCTGTCCTGATTTGAAGCTGAGCTGTCTATTAGGGTCTGGAGTTTGGTAGAGACCAGAGATGTTACTAAGCATCCTACAGTGCATATCTGGCCCCACGACAAAAATCTATCAAATCAAAAATGTCAATAGTACCAAGAATGAGAAATGCTAACCTAGACATTTCCTTCTTATCACTTGTCAGACACTTGATATCTCACCTAGTGTGTACTTGTGTTTTGTGTCTTCTTTCTAATGGAATGCAAGCTGCACACAGGCAGGTAACCTGTCTGTCTTGCTCACTATCAGATCGACAACACTCAGCCCAGTTCCTGGTACACAGAAGAAAATTTAAATGAACAAATTAATAAGTGACTGTTTCCCCTTAGAACACTGCAACCTTGTAGCAGGTCAAGAAAAATCCCTAAGGTCTGGATGGGGACCAGTTCTTTCTCCAACTATTTGAAGAGAATGAGGTGTAAAGAGGCAAACTGTGTCCATGGTGTTGGGGTCAGAGGGTTGGAACTCTTGTGACCCTAAGAGAAGGATTCCTTCTATTTGCAGATGAGAGTCAAACCATGTTGATTATAAAACTTCCAGACCCTAACTAGACATCTTAACTTCAAAACAGGAGAGAAAAGGGGTCTCTCCCCTGAGGCAGAAAAGGAGACATTGACTCTGACCATTCCTACCCAATAGGCCTTGAAGGAGAAAGTCTGAGCAAGAAGTAATGTTTGGTCCTGTTCAGAGTAGTTGGCTTGAAAATAATCCAATAGTGTGAGTTCTGTGCCTAAGATCAGTTGGCCCCAGGGGTTCTGAGAGTGTTGTCCTTCAGGTGGCCAATTTCCTTAAGAAAATATGAAATGGCCAGGCCACCCTTTACTGAATTATAAGGCACTTATCACTTCTTTAATAACTACCCGCATGAAGGACTTAATTCACTCAATATGGAAGTTATAAAGGCAAACTGGTAAGTGAGCATTAAGCTCAAGTGCACTGCATAAAGACTTATGAGGGCAATATTTTCCCCTATTAAAAGGGTAGATTTTCTCACTGCAACTCTGCCTCCGAGTTAATGCAAAAATGTCTCTCCAAGGCTCAGGGCATTTTCATTGTTAGAGGGTAATTCCAGGTCACTGGGAGGAAAGGGAGTCCTTGAGTTTGCAGGAATAATTATCCCAGAACCTGAGAGTGTCAGAGTGATTAGTCAAGGTAACCATCAGAAAGACAAGATCACATTTGTGGTGCTGGGTTCCCTCCTCTGTGCATGGTAAGCCGGAATGTGACCGAGTCACAGAGAAAAGGGAAAAATCACAGATGGAGAAGGAAACATGGGCTGGGCGAGGTGTTGCAGAGGGTTGTGGAGGACTGCATGAGGGAGTTAGGCCCTGAGGTCAGCTTTTTTAAAGAAACACTGGTTTGCATCGGGGACCTAAAAGGAAGGAATTAATAACATTAACCCTTACAGTGTGGAAGAAAAATAGCCCCCGAATTTCTGAAGATTCCATAGGGTTCCACTTAGGGAACCCTTCACCCAAGAGAAGGAAAGGCAGGTTTCTCTCCTTAACTCTTCTGTCCATTGCTGCAGCATCACGACCAGTTTCCTTTCCTCCAGCAATAAACCATCTGTTCTTTTCCCCCATATATTCGCTCTCTTGGAAAGCATCTCTATTCACATGACTTTAATTACTGCCTAATTAGAGAATAATTCCACTTGTAAAGCTCTACCCTTGACGCCCAACCTCTCCCTTGTCCTCTAGTTCTTGTTCCCACAATACACATTCTTCTTGACTCCTAAGAGCAAATACGGACAGAACAGTTCACAGTTAACCTCTCAACTCTTGCCATCCACTTCCGCTGAGTCCTTCTAACTTGAAACAAAGAGCAACAGTGGTGAGGTAGATTTCAACACATGAATGATACCTGTGAGCTGACAGGAGCTAACATAGACTGCTGTGTTTAGAAGTAGTCTGTGGTTGAGCAGGTAAAAGCTGTGATCTGTTAGTGATGTCTGCCATGGGTACAGTATCAGGAAGGACAATGGAAGTACCATTTATAAACTACATCTTCTTAAAAAGGCTTTTGACATTTTGTACTCTCTTAGGTTCAAGTCCTACCAATCCCTCCTTCCTGATATTTCTAGAAACTGTCTTTGTCTTTTATTTCTACAGCCCATCTAAGAAAGCCCCTCAATCAGAAGACTTCAATGACCTTTGAGAAGGCGTTCAGCTTCCAGACTCTATGTTCTAATCTGTTGTAGGCTCCACTTTCTCAAAGGTGGCACTGAACATGTCCCTCACAGGCAAAAGACCACCCAATGACTAACAAATATCCCACACCAAACTAAAACGTCTATTGAGAAGTCTTAAGCATTCAGGAAAATCTAACCGGAGCAGGGTATGGGGTGTGTATAAAGAGCCACAGACCCTTTAAGGGCAGAAGCAAATTTACCTGTTCCCTGTGTCCCACCCATTGCATCATTAGATGCTTCTCTGAGACTCAAATTCAGATTGGAGTTGAGAGAAAAAGGGAGACTACCAGTGGGACCTGTGTAAATGGCTTTTGTGATGCTCATTCCACTCATCCCTATAACCTCTCATCTTTCCATCATGGAAAATTAAAAAATCAAGCCACTTAGGGAGACAGAGACACCAGTTTGCCTAGAATCATCATGCTGTCCTTCCCTAGACTTTTGAAAGCAATTTTGTGTAGAGACAAAATGGTGAGCATTGGAGTCAGCACAAGGTTTGACTTAACAACTAGTCACTGATGAGTGACAGAGGTCCTGATTTACCCATCTATACAATAAAGATAGTGACATCAACCTTGGGGGGACATTACAAAAGGTGAAAGACTTAGCACTTTGCCTGGAATAGCTAGAGCTCAAAGAATATTTGTTTTCCCCTCCAAGCAGAAAAGTGGTTACTGAATTGCACAGGATGGAAGTCAGGAACTGGAGCCACCATGGCAGGGAGAGGAACCCAGGTTGTAGATGTAGTGGCTGAGGCTGTGACGTGAATATAACATGACCCTGCCCTCCACTCCCTTGGCCAATTCAACTCATGGCTTCCTCCACCTGTTGCACTTTACAAGTCAGCCAAACAAAGCACCCATGGACTTCCCAGATCTGCTCCTTCCAGCTTCCTCTGAGCCATGTTCCTGTCCCAGTCCAGTCGGTGAATCTTTGTGGAACTGAATGCTTCCTCCTGGGGTTCTGATATGCAGCATCGTCTTCTCTCCACCAAGCTTTAATCAAACCACCCATCCCCACCCAGTTACAGTCCCTCAGTGATCCCAGCCTCACCCTCTAATTATAGAGGAATTATTTCTGTGTGGCTGCTGATGTATGTATGCAATCCCGTCACCTGTGAGGCTCAGCATTATTTGCCTGGCTTCCCTCAGGAGAGCATAAATTCCTTGACAACAAAGACGGATGCATTCTATTTATTTTGTTTGCCCTCCTCTCACCCTGAGCTCTGTTCTGCACTCAGCGAGTGTTCAGCCCCCGCAGGGATTCCTGCAGCCCCTTCTTGACACTGAGACTAGGTGGGCCCCATCCTCCAGGAGAGAAAAGCTGTCCCAGGTCTGGGAAAAGGTTAAAGTTCAATGTCAAGGGACAGATAAGCACTAAATAGAGAGCCAAGGAGAGATACTGATTGATACAACCTCCTCAGTCCTCATCCTCCAAAACTCAGCTCAGATGTCCTTGCCTTCTGAGAGACTTCCTTGGGCCCTCATTTTCTACGTTACAAACCCCTATTCTCTGTGGTATGTCACAGAACCAGGGCTGATGCTTAAAACAGGTAATCTGTGGAAGAGCAAACTCAGAACAAAATGGACTCTGCCAAAGGCTGGATCTAGGTCTTGAGGGGTTCCTCTTGAGCCTTCCAGAGGTTAGGAGAGAGCAGAGGAGGAGTAGGTGACTGGAGAATGGGGTGTAGACACCCAAGGGGCTCAGGGTACATGTTCACTGCTTAAACAACTACCCAACCTTAGTGGTGTGTGCTGGCAAACATTGGATCCAAACAGAGCCTGCAGTTCTCACAAGACACTCATGAAATTGTCTCCTGTTGTTGACAGGCCTGTCTCCCTCATAAGACTTTGAGATCCTTGAAACAGGGACTGTGTCTTTTATCTCAGTATCCTCAATGCCAAGCAGGGTGCCTGGTTTCTTAAAAGCTCTCAACAAGTGTGGTATGGATGCTGCAGGATGTCTCCTTCTCTGAGCTCAGCTTCACCCCTCCACAAAAGCACTTAATATCATGAAAGGAATCATCCAAACCAACAAAGGAAGGTCTGAGGCACTATCTGGGGAAGTCATCAGTGGGACAGGGAAGGTGAATGCAACAAAGACATTACACAAATCTATGTTACAGAGATTGCTAGAGGCGCACACCCACTAGAGACTGACCCTCTACGGGGAAATGGAAAGCTCAAGGTCAAGGTGGTGCCTCTACCTCCAACTCTAGCAACTTGGGAAACTGTCTGGAGAAACCCAACCTTGGCTCCCACCCCTGTAGGCATTTCCCTCATATGAGGCAATTGCACAGTTCACTCAAGCAGCAAGGGGCTTGGTAATGTAGACCCTACAGCAGCTGGTCCTTGTTGGAGTTCAGCAGGCAGGGCAGCCTGGGCCTCCACTTCTAGAGCAAGAAGTGCCGTTCCCAGTCAGGAAGGGGAAGGAAAACCCACACACTGGAGAGGGGAATTGAGCCACCGCACCCTGGGACTTTCAGGCTGCACCCTACTCAACTTTCTTCTCCCACTCAGCAAGATAAGGAAGCAGGCAGAGGCTGGCTGGCTGGATAGAGAGGACAGTGAGGAAATTGACAGCAATACTTAGCACTGCCCTGGATACAAAGCTCATCCATGTCCAGCTGCTCCAAACAAGAGGAAGGGCTAGACAGCTGGTGCCTCTCCTCAGTCCCTACATGCCCAGCCCAGCCCAGCTGTCAGCCTGGAGCATCTGTACTCAGTGGGCTCATCCCCTCTCAAGCCTGGATCCAGCTGATTTAGTCAGGTCAAACCTCAACAACAGATGAGACCTGGAACTCTATTTCACATATTCATTTATAAAGCACCTACCATGTGCTTCCTGCCAAAGCCTGGTGCCTGCTGTTCCTGGAGATATTTGCCCTTCTGTACCCTCAAGCCAAGCCCTCATTTTGTATCTGGCATGGGAGAAGAGATGTCCCTCAAAAACAGCCCAAGGAATTTCCAGAGAAAAGGGAGAACTTGATGGAGGACCAATGGGATTTTTGGCATACATGACAGAAAAGAATTTCAGCATGTGCTAGTCAAAGGCATAGACAGAAGTTTATCTAGGAAAGTAGATACATATTCAGGAGGAGGTGGGGCTATCTCAAGAGAAAAGCCTTTGGGCTAAAGCAAGGAATATACTTTCAAGGGAGAATGTGGGCCAACTCCAAAGGGAGAGACAGCAACCCACTGGCATGGGATGTTAGTATTTACAGAGGGACAGTTGTTAGTGTCCAAAATAGAGGTAGAGGCAGGGTGGAGATACATAATTTCACTCGAATTTTCCTTGTCCTCTTGTTACAAGGGCATGGGTGAAGGGTGCTGGCCAAGGGATATTGCTCGGGAATTGCGACTGTTCCTTAGTATGCATTTCACTGATTCATAGGTGCTTCCTGTATTTCACTGCTTTATGGACTCTTCCTTTGAGAGTCAGTATCTCTCCCTTTATTCCCAAATTCCCATCTCATACTCACTGTTAGCACCTACTCCCTATGATGGGATGTCTATCCCAGGTCTTAACTGCCACCTCTGTGAGATGCTGAGACAGGAGTCCTGCCCAAATCCTAGCTGCTCAGCAGGGGCCTTCACAACACAGCTAGCACACTGTCATTCTCCTTTTCCTGGCAAATGGACTTGAGTCCTGCTTATACTTTCTCATTGCTAACTTGCTAATGGCTGATGGACCAGTTTCAAATCATGGTGACCCCTCTGTCCTCCTTGGAATCACAGCATTATCAATTTTCTGTTAACAGCAACATCACTGCCCAGACTCACCATATGTTGGCCCCTGCGGTCAACCAGACCAGCTCTGATCAGAGTTAAGCCTTGATACCCTACCCCACCATGACATGTTGGAAAGGGAATCTAGCTACCCTCGTGGATAAGCCAACCTATCTCCAGTTTTCTTCCATTTCCTCACCAGGAGACAGGAATTCAGAGTATCTGACAGCTGCACTTAGGTGTGAAGACACCTACCACCCATGTGTCCCCTGGGCCCTGTCTCTGGACCCCAAGGTAGGTGATGGCAAGATGGGGTTGTGTAAGCCACCACCTCCCCCTGGCACTATCACCAGGTGCAATTGCAGAATGCAAAACCCAAGCCCACACAGGACTTACTATGGATTCCCTGAAGGTAAAAATCAGTACTAATCAGTTCAGATCCTCAGGAAAACCGGCACCAAACCCTCACCTCCTGGGTCCCTCGTAGAAGCTATGGTGAGGCAGGGAGGCCAAGGTGCAAATGAACCCTGAGAAGCATACTCCCCACTCATGCCATCTGGACCCAAGTGTGACCTCCTGCAGAGGGGGAGAGGGTATTGAATCTCTGCTGCTTCCTATGCTTAAATGTAAGACACTAGTTGGTGTCACAAGGCCAGGACACCAACATGTGCTTTTTTTTTTTTTTTTTTTTTTTTTTTTATGGAAACTGCCTATTTGCTAAAGAGGCCCAGTGCCTGAAGGATTTTTTGTTATGCTCCTGGAATAAGCATCTGCATACAGCATACAAAGCTCTTATTGATAGCAGTCTTATGAAATAAATGTGAATGATGCTCTAAGTCACCCTCTCTCTATTTCCTCCATCCTTTCTTTGTAAAACATAGCACCCTCTAAGAGTTCAGGATTCCTGAAAAGGGACAAAACCAAGACTTAAATTTGCAAGTTAATTTGCATTGGAAGAGGGTCAGGGTTCCACAGATTAGCATTCCCACACACCCATTAATGGCTTTTCCCCAGTGGACTCCCTGTCCAAAACCTGGGAGAGTCCTCCTGATCTTCAGTTCTTGCCTTCCAAGTCCTAACGAATGTCACCCTGGTTGGGGAGGTAGGAACAGCTCTCCTCTGCCAGCCTGCATCTCATCAACTTTGCTCAGTTTCTCCCAACCTCACTTCCACTTGACATACCCTCACTTCATTGACTTTCCTTGCCATTCCTTGCAGTCATTCAGTTCCACATTCAGGAGAAACAGCTCCTTTCCCAGCCAGGGGATTTGTGCAGTCTGAAATCATAGTTGGCAGCAACTGACAGAAGGTCCCATTCTCTAAAGCAGAAACCTCAAAGAACCCAAAGAGTGAGTCAGTGTTTCTGAAAGCTGTCCCATACTCAGCTGTCTGTTGTTTGGGGATGCAGTTAAAGAGCTAAAGGTATGATTTTGGCTAAGAGATTTATTCATGCCCATCCAGAGCTGGGGTCTTATCCCAGAATTCCTCCAGGGCTGCCTCCCACTCTCTGGTTCAGCCCAGCCCCTCACAATAACCTGTTAGCTGTGTACAGTGCTTTTCCTGGAGAAGAGGATGCTACCAAAGAGAACACCCAGACTTGCGGGGCTGGTTAAGACACAGAACTTTCCAGAGCAGACAATGTACGTGCCCTGCTGCTGTCCCTTGGACCTTCCCCCTTCATGATGCCAGTTGACTTCCTGCAGCTAGTCCCTGCATCTCTTCACTTTGAGCTTTCTTCAGGGAGCTTGGAGGATGGAACCCCCCAGCAGAGGCTCTCCTGGGGCCAAGTGGATCATCCTGGGTTCCTTACCTCCTCACCAGATAGGATGACCCTGCAGCCCTTGTTCTACACCACTCTCTAGAGCTTCCTCCTGGCGTCAGCCTCTAGTTGTCCCACAGAGGTTGCTGTCTTGGTACATACCTTTCTGGCTTCCTGTCTCATTTCCCTAATCTCCCACTTAGGTTTCCAAATAAACTATGCATCTTTGAAGATTGTTCTCAGGTCTCTTTGGGGACTTCACAAATGAAGATACCTTTATTCCTACCAGCTGGTAGACATGGGAGTCTGTGTAAGCCTTCCTTCCTATTTCTCGCACTACATCACTCAGACTCCAATAATACACTTAAAAGAATGGAGAGTTACACTATTTAGGATCTTTCTGTGCATTGGACACTAGGTTTACTCAATAATCTCATTTCAATCCCATAACCATCCTAATGAATAAGTTTTATCATTCTCGTTTATAAACAGGCTCAGAGAGGTTGAATAACCTTCTCAAGCATCACACAAATAAGCAGTGTGAAGCACAGATGCACACTCCCCTCCCTTGGATTCTGATGTGGTCGCTCTGAATCCTGACACTCTACTCCCTTTCAACAACCTGGTCTTTTCTCCATGCTTTTACTTCCCCTCCCTCTGGTAGACCCCTTTGTTCCTTAATTTCTTCTTACTAAAGAGAATGTCCTGCCCATTCCACAGAGTTCTCAAAATGATCAAATGAGTCCCTAAGAAAAGCCACAATAAAGTGTAGCACAGGGGAATGCAGGAAGTCACCGTGCTCAATTGTTTCTACTCACCCTTCTTCGATCAGCCTGTTTCTAATGCTACTCACTCCACAAAGTCGCCCGTTGGTGGCCTGATCCTTGGCAGAGAAGTCTGACTCAAGCCTTATCATACTGTGCTTTGGGGTCAGAGTTCCCTGTAGGCGTATCTTCTATCCCTTCAGGAAGGCCCTTTTCTTTGTGCCCTACTTGCTCCATAGGAGGTGCTAAAATTTCTTTCTGAATGAACTAATGGGTTACCACCGGGTGTGAAGACAGGAACCTGCAGGGCATTGACCATCATTCCTCACATCCGAAGTTGCTGGTAAGAGAAGCCAGGTCACAGTCACTCAACAGATATTCACTGAGGGTTGCTATCTGCTGGGCAGTCTCTGGCCCCAGCACATTCATTAGCTGTCACCTCTAGCAGGGGCAGGACAATCTGATTGACAAGGCATAAGCCCCTCTCACGTTGGATGAAGATTAGTTGGTCCACTGGGCACCACTTGTCTGGGACATGGGGGACATGGGAAGGAACCATGATGGAAGACATTCTGTACTTCTGAGAGTCACTGTTGAAGGGGGGTAATAGCCCCCACGGCCCTGCCCTTGCCACTGGGGAAATCAGCACTGTCAGGAGAGAGAAAAGGAAACAACCCAGGGCCCCACACTTGACATTTATTAAAAGTGGATTTCACCCCTGCTGCTAGGTTCGGCATGTGGTTCTGTTTGTAGTGGGAAGACAACAGTCTTAATTCAGTTTCAGGCTTGATGTCTTCATGACATTGTGGGGTGAAAAATGGGGGCAGTACACAGATGTCTCCTGCTCAAAGAGGGCACGTAGGCAACAGCAAGGCAAAGAGTGTCCAGCATCACATTGGTCCATGTGGGTCTCGGCTCTCAGACCCTCCTACCTGCCACTGGGCTGTTGGGAACTTTCCTGCAACCATCTGTCCAATCTGCCTTAGGGGAAGAGAGTCCAAGAGCCGAGCATGAGGTGGTACCAACATGAAATCAGTTCCTGTCTGGTCCACCACAGATTTCTTCTCAGGAGGCTACAGACTTTTACAGACCTGAACTTTGGCACAGTGGGTCAAGGGCTATCAGAAGCCAGCCAGCCAGAGGCCTCTATCTCCTGAGCATGGAAAGGTGATTCAGTCACACAAAGGCCTTCTGAACAATGGCTTATTCTAAGCCCTTGAACCAGTGGCTCCAGGGTCACCTCTGTCATTGCACCTTTACTCCTCCTGGTTCTCTAAGTCTTGAATAACTAAGAAGGTAGGAGTAGTCGTAAGTTATGGGTCCTAGAGAGTCAGGATGGAAGGGCACAGGCCAAACAGAGGTCACCCACAACCCTAACTGCCACAGTCAAACCAGTCCAAACCTCACCCCCAGGTGAGCACAAAGGCATCCCATGAAGAGTCCAGAGACTCCATCATGCTCCCACCTGCATCCCAGAGGTGGCCTTGTGGAAAGGTCACTGAATGAAGAGGTACTCTGAGTCAACCATTGCTTGCCTTATCTTCCGCGATCTGTTTGGTCATTTTTCCAACGGATTTTCCACAGTAGCTAGAGAGCATCTGGGAAGACACTTGTGAATACTCTTCAAAAATTCTTCAGAGTCTGAGAAAAACCCAAACTTTTTATCATGGTCTGGCATGTGGGGCTGGGCCTGGCATGTCTGGCAACCTCCCCTCCCACCTTCTGCCTCAGGCACCACTTGACAACCAGGTAATCTGCCCCGCTAGGGCCTTTGCCAGTGTTTGCTGGTGCCTCTGCTTGGGAGTCTCCCTCCATACTCCTCACCTGGCCAACCCCTTCTAGTTTCAAGGGAACTGTGCTTTCTTGGGCTAGTCTTTCTAGATCCCCAAGACTAGGCTACATCCCCCAGGTCCACATTATCAGAGATCCTTGTGTTCCCCCTTCATTGCACTTGTCATTAAACTTATAGTTCCTGGTTTAGTGTCTCCCCCTTCCTCTACCCTGTGGGGCTACCAGGACCTGCTGTGTTTGTGGCTGTATCCCCAGCACTGAGCCAAGAACTCAACAGTATTTTTCAAGTTGTTTGATCCAAACAGATAGTTTTATGGGAAACTGATTGTAGGGAAAATGGTTCCCTCAGAGACTCCCCAAGCATTTGTCTCCAGGATGACCCTGCATGGGGCTGGCTGTCCTATGAGCTGGTTGGTGAAGTCATCCTTCAACGCTGAGGAAGAGAGAGCTACCTACAACATGTTGCCGTTCCACCCCAACCTCTGACTTTCTTCCCAAAGTCCAACCACATCCCTTGCTATATCATTTCTCAACTAAACCCCAGTTCCTCCCCAAACTTCAGTTTAAACCTATCTGAAGAGCTCAAGATGAAATGCACACAGCTGCCATTTTGAAGCACTCGTGTGCCTACTCCAGTCATAGAAGCTCAGGGGGCAAAGCCATATATTAGGGGGAAAGAGACTTCCACTCCTAAGGACACCCTGCTTCATTTTTGTCCTCTCAGAGGCCTAGCACCGACTATGCAACAGCACACAGCAAAGACCTCTGACAGAGGCAAAAGTAGTAAACTCTAGGCAAAGGTATTCCCCAAGCAACTCAGTGCCCCACTTGGTTTCCTGGCACTGTGGTCAGCATCACCCTCAAACATGGCCTGAACATGTAGGACCAGGTGTCCCCTGCTTCAGAGAGATGGAGGAGATAAAGTCTGTTATGGAAAGAGTCTTCCCCCTTCCAGGTTGCTTTAAAAGACCTGTGGTCACAAGTCATCATATTCTATTTTAACATGAACCACAACTAACCTCATAGGTCCTAATAGACCAGTCTCCTGAAATTTCCTACTGTACTTGGATCCCAAAAGCATGATGCAGGCAAGGTTGCTTTGTTTGCATCAAAGCTAAATCATTCCCTGGCAATATCTGCTGCAGCCCTCCATCCACCACAGCCACAGCACCCCTCCAGCATGCCAAAATCATTCCTGAGAAGAAAGCAATGTCAAAAATGGAAGATATCCCTTCCAAAGAACCCCTCTTCACAGCCTCCCAAACACTGCATGTTAGTCAGCTTTTCATTGCTGTGACAATATACCTAATGAGAACAACTTAGAGGAGGAAAAGTATATTTTGGCTCAGTTTCATACTATGAAACTATGAAAATGGTTTCATAGATTTAGTTCATGGCAGGTTGACTCCATAGCTCTGGGCCCAAGGTGAGGCAGAGCATCATGGCAGATGAAAGCAGCTCAGGACATGGTAACCAGGAAGCAGAAAAAGCTTGATTTCAAGGAGCCAGGGATAATATCACCCCCAATGGAACACCCCCAATGACCTACTTCCTCCAACCACATCCTACCTGCCTACAATTACCACCCATTAATCCATTCAATTATTAATCCACCAAATGGATTAATCCACTGATTAGATTATAGCCATCATAATCTAACCACGTCACCTCTCTGAACATCCCTATACTATCTCACACATGAGCTTTCAGGGGTCACCTCATATGCAAACCATAACACACTAGCACTCCGTGTATACCCAAAAAGGTTTCCATCTCTCAAAGACCACCCACCCCTCCCATATCCCTCTCACACTCAAAGGGAATCCATCATCTCATCTAATTCTTGTCTGGTCTCAACCTCCCTTGGATGTTTCATTTTAGCTGGAGGAAGGAATATAATATGATATCCCTCTGAAGGGAAATAAAGCATCATGGATAGGAAAGGAAATGAGATTCACAGGGAGCAAGCAATTTGACATTTGTGTGATATCTGCATCGCTGTGCCTCACACTGCAACAAGCATGCAAACCACCTCTGTGCTTCTGGTAAAAATGCAGATTCTGGCCCTGTAGATCTAGGGTGGGGCCAGATATTCTGCTTTTCTAAGAAGCTTCCAGGTGATTTTGAGGCCACTAATCCTCAGAACATACTTTGAGTAGCAAGAGCATCTACATAATGCCTGGCACAGAGTAGGCACCTTCGAATATTTGCTAAGTTGAATGAAATTGCAGGAGGAACTGGGTTTTATGGCAGGATTCATTAATAAACAGCAAGTGATAACTCAAAGCAGTTAATTAAACCAATAGTTTGCCCATGCTGGCTACATATTAAAATTATCGAGGGGGTTTTTAAATATGCCAGTGCCTGGGGCCCACCTTCAGAGATTGCAATTTTACTGGTCTGAGTACAACCTGGAAATTTGTATTTCTTTAAAAGCTCCTCAGCTGAGCCTAATGTGCAGACAGGTTAGAAAACCACTGAATTAAAAAAACAGTGTTGAGTCCTGCTTTGTGCCAGGCATTGAACCCTAAGCAAAGCACTGGACAAGCACAATTAAGCAAGACCAGGTCCTGCCCTCAGTGAACTTGAACTCCAATAGAGGAAACAAGTTCATGTGCTCCATAACATATTTCTAGGCCTTTTCAGGGATACATATGAACAACTGATCCAACTCAAGGGAAGTGGGAGGGGAAAAAAGATAGGGACTAAAATATAGTGACGTATGGGCCTTAAAGGATGAGTAGGCATTTTCTAGGCAGACAGGGAAAGCAGCTATCCCAAACCTCTGTTCTTCCCTTAACCATGGTAGTCTCCCCTTAACCACAGTTTTGTTTCCTGAGGTTTCAATTACCTGTAGTCAATCATGGGCCAAAAACATTAAATGGAAAATTCCAGAAACAAAAAATTTGTAAGTTTTAAACTATGAAATATTGTGCCATTCTGCTCTATCCCACCTAGGAGATGAGTTATCTGTCTGGCGTATCTACCTTGTATTTGCTACACACCTGTTAGTCACTAAGCAACTGTATAGGTTATCAGATTGACTATAGCAGTGTCACAGTGCTGCAGCTCAAGAACACTTGGTAGTATCCTGATACTACATCACAAAGCCTATGCTATTCACTTCATCTTAGCATATAGGTATTATATCATCTCACATCATCACATAAGGAAGGGTAAGTAAAGTAAATAAGATATTTTGAGAAAGTGAGACTACATTCATATGGCTTTAATTATAGTATATTGATACAATTGTTTTATTTTTTATCAGTTACTGTTAATCTTTTACTGTGTTCACTTTATAAATTAAACTCTACCACCGGCATGTATGTATAGGAAAAAATACAGACTGTATAGAGTTCAGTACCACCCATAGTTTCAGACATCCACTGGGGGTCTTGGAATGTGTGCCCTGTGGAGACAGGGGGGATTCTGTATTGGTTGTGAGGATGTGATGTATAGCCATCAATCCTGAATTCTCAGCAGATGCCTACTGACCACAGGTTGAGGAAGATAGATGCATGAACAACAAGGTAACTCCAACGTATGTTCTCTGTTACTGGTTGGTGCCATTTGGAAGACTGCCTGGGAGCAGCCAGGAGCCATATCAGTCAGAGTTCAGTTGGAAAAATGGAGCCCACATCCTGTACACCTGATAGAGGAAATTTGATAGGGAAACTAGAGACATGTTGAAGTTGCTGAAAAGTCAAATGGAACCACAAGACAACTCAGAGCTTTGCAACAGCAGGAAGCCCACAGGCTGAAGGAACAAAAAGAAGAGATAGTATTATGAAGCCCAGGATCCGAGCCGTCTAGCAGGAGCTGGAAACAGCAGGGACTGCCTAGCAGAAGCTGCAACTACTAAGAGATACAACCACTGCTCAAGAAATTAAAATGTTCCCCAGAGTGATGCCAGGCTTCTCCTTTCCTCCTGCCCACCAGTCTCCATCAGTGCCTCCCATTGGTCAAGCCCAGTCAGCAGCCCATTGGCAAAGAAGTCTGGGAGACGTAGTTTCCAGGGGTCAGGTCCGGAAGGGCAGGGAATGGGTCCAAGTACTTAGAGGCAAATCACAGATTGATTCCAGGCTTCTGGCAGAAGCAGGTTGAATATACTTCTCATCCCTTTTCCTGCACTTAAAACTCTATCTTGGCCTAGAGTGAAGCTTCTCAACAATGTACTGCAGACACTGTCCACGTGGGATCTGGGTAAGCCACCGGGCAGGTCACCTCCAGCTGCAAATACCCTTCTTCCGTTTTTCCCCTTGCTGCCATACAAATAGCAATTTCTCTGCATGCAATGAGGAACAAATGTTGGGAAGCATTTTCTAAGACAAATCTAAGAAAAAGGGATAGAAGGGAGTCCAGGCTGAGGAGCTCTCAGGATGAGGGAGCCCCAGACCTGCTAACTGTGCGGGGCCACCTTGAGAATTTGAAGCACCCAGGAGAATTTGAAGAGGAGGCAGAGATTCCAAAGCAAGACCCATAACTTCAACTCTCTTCCTCATGGAACCTTGAAGATAGGAGAAATTCCCAAAACGAAACCCAAAACCACCCAGACTCAGGCTTTGAAAGAAACAAAGGGCTGCTACAGAATGTTCTGGATCTCAAGAAGTCTAACCTCTGCAGTTCTTAAAGTCCTTTTTTGACTTTGTTCCATGATTATCTGTACCTGAACAACTGGCCAGAGGGAAGGCTTGGTGACTGGGCAGTGCCTCTAGAGTTAAGTCTAAAAGCCACTTGTACTTGGATTTATGTAGAACTTCGTTTACATTCATCTCTTTCAAGTTCACAGAGAAAGCCTTGGCCTGCCCTCACAGCCAACATCACCAAGTTCTTCTGATTTATTCATTTATAAATGGACCGTGAAGACTTGTCCTGAGATTATAGTCAAATACAACCACTACCACACCTTTGGCCAAAGACTGAGCACCTGGGACAGCTGCCATCTGTAATGGAGGGTGGCTTGGGGACAGACACACCGGCAATGAGAGAGGAAGGAGACACCCTTCTGGCTACCCAGAGCAGTCAGATGCTCCACCCAGATCCCCAACACACTGCTTTTATTCAAGTTACTTTTTATCCTCTACTCGTTGTTTAAAATAATACTTCAATACAATATTTTTTTTCCTTTTTTTAATTGAGGCAAAATTCACATAACATAAAATTAACCATTTTCAGTATGGATAATTTAGTGGCATTTAATGAACTCACAATGTCATGTAAAATCACTTTGACCTAGTTCCAGAACATTTTCATCATCCCCCAAAAGAAATCCTATATCCATTAAGCAGTCATTTCTCCTTTCTCCCTCTCCCCAGACCCTGGAAACTATAGATTTGCCTATGCTGGATATTTCATGTAAATGAAATCATACAATATATGACATTTGTATCTGACTTATGTTACTGACTATAACATGTTTGAGGTTCATCTACTTTGTAGTATATTTCTGTTTTTGTTTTTGTTTTTTTCACCACTGGGACTAAAGGACCCAACCAGAACAACGGTAGAGGAGAAAGAGTTTATTTGGGAGCTCATGGTTTCAGAGGTCTTAGTCCATAGAAGGCTGGCTCCATTCCTCAGGGCTCAAGATGAAGCTGAACATCATGGCAGATGAGTGTGTGGAGGAAAGTAGTTCACATGGTGATCAGGAAGCCGAGAGAGAGAGAGAGAGAGAGAGAGAGAGAGAGAGAGAGAGACACTTCACCCTCCAGATACAAAATATATAGCCACACCCCCAATGAACCATTCTTCCAGCCACACCCCAACTGCCTCCAGTTACCACTTGATTAATCCCTCCAGGGATTAATTCACTGATTAGGTTAAGGTTATAACTCAATCACTTCTCCAAAACTTCTTGCATTGTCTCACATGTAAGCTTTTGGGGAACACCTCACATTCAAACCCATAACAGCATCTGAATTTCATTCCTTTTTATGCCAAATAATATTTCATTGTAAAAATATACAACACAGGGCTGGGGTTGTGGTTTAGCAGTAGAGCACTTGCCTAGTATGTGTGAGGCACTGGATTCCATCCTCAGCACCACATAAAAATAAATAAATAAAATAAAGGTATTGTGAAAAAAAATTACAACCATCCATTTGTCAGATAATGAACATTTGAGTTGTTTTCACCTTTTGCCTATTATTTAAAATAGCGCTTCTACAAACACACGTTTTTTTTTTTTGTTTGTTTTACATATTTTAAATTCTTTGGGACATATATACCCAGGAATACTGTTCATTTTTAAAGAAACTGAGAGAACATATAACCTAGATATAATAAAAGAGAAAAGCTGAGGGTTTAAGCAAAATAGACTCTTAGAAGGAACCAAGGAGTATATGTTCACTGGAATGCAAAATGAACTATGTCCCACCATTAGGCACTAAGTACACTCATGGGTTTCCTGGAAGCTAAAGGGAAAAGGAAAACCAATCAAGCTACGTCATTAGCAGAGATAAACAATTTTTTCCCTGACATTAAATCTGGAAAGGCATCTGTAACGTGGATTCTTGTATAGAAGGATGTGCGTGACACTATGGAAAACGTATTCTTTATATTTCTGTGAGAGACAGAAATGTTCTTCAAATGAGTGGTTTTGTTTTGTTTTTTTTCTTTTTAATCAACTCTATATGGATCATGAACACATTTAAACTGTAATTCAATAAAGTCAATTTTGTAGGAGAAAGCTAAGAAAATATAGCCCAGACACATTGCTATCTAAAAACCCAAATTAATACATGAATCAAACATGAAGAATCCCAAAGAAAGAGTCACTGAAGTACCCATTTAAAGTTTCTAACAGTTCATGTCTGTGGCACGTCTCTGAATTCTTTAGCAAGTGCTCATTTAATGTGTGCAGACATTTATGCCCTAATTAAAGTAAAAGTCTTTAATTTAGAGCTACAACATGCAATTGGTAAAATTGTCCCTCAGGTGTGGAGTTGACAAGTCACAACTGCTGATGAGCCTATTCCCCCCACAGTGCTGTCCCTGAGAACTGCTCCCTTTGACCTTCCCTCTGCCAGCTCCGCCCGCCTCCCCAACCTGGTATCTGCTGCATGGCAGCCATTTTGGTTGCTGCATCACACACATCCCAGGTCCCCCACCACCAGCACTATGTCCTGCTCCCAGGGCTGCCCTGGGCAGAAGGGAATTCACCAGGCAATCATCTCAAGACTTCAGCTGAGAGCCCGGCCTGACAGGGAAATGTCAGGCTCCTGCACTAGGTGCGGCCCAATTCTACCCTCATCCTATACTGAATAGAAGTGACCCTGGAGAGGTGGTCACTACACAGGTGCCCATGAACAGATACTGGAGAGCAGCGACAGCCCCTCCCCTGAGCACCTGACACCAGCAACCAATGCTGCCTGGCCCTGTTTGTCTGCGGTTTAGTCCCTAGTAAAAATATGCTTCCTTTTATGGCTGACCGAGACCAGAGTGATTCTCTTGCATGAATCCTTCTCTGGCATCCAAAGAACAAGGGGGCATGTATTAACCTTGACTACCTGAAGTTGTAATTTTACTTTATATAACTCTCACGCAGTCCTCTGAAGTTCCTGTTTTACACACAAGGAAGCCAAAGCCCACCAGGATTAAGACACAAGTCCTAGTTTCTTCATAGTCACAAAAAGCTGTCTCCTTTTAAAGGTCTCTGATTTCCCTCATGTCCTATCCCTGGAATCTGAATAAAGTGAAAGGAGGAGCAAGAAAAAATCACCTGCACATATCCACCTGAGATTCTGTTCCAGTTTGTTCACTGCCTTCTCTAGGAAAAGCTGAGATTGCAAAGCCCAGACAGAGAACCAAAGCAGCTTGGCATCACTTAGAGTGCAAGAGCAAATCTGTGGTTCAGAAGAGGGTATGTAGGTGAACTTCAAATAATGGAAAACATACAGTGCTTACTATGTGCCTGGCACTATTTAAATGCTTTGAATTCCTTGACCTACTGTAACCCTCACCCAACTCTATAGGTAAATGCTATTTCTATCTCTACCTGACAGAGAAGAAAATGAGACACAGAGGGGTCAAGTAACTTACCTAAGGTAACTCAGTTTCACTAGGATTTGAAAGAAGCAATATAACCAGACTATCTATACCCTCGGATACTGCATAGTATCCTAGGGCTGCCATAACCAAGTACCATAAACTGGTGCTTTTGAAATTTATCAGCTCACAGTTATGGAGGTTAGAAGGCTGAAATCAAGGTGTCACAGGGTCTTGCTCCTCTGAAGGCTCTAGGAAAGATTCCTTTCTTGCCTCTTCCTTGGTCCTGGTGGCTGCTGTCAATCCTTAACATGTCTCAGTGTATAGCTATGTCACTCCAGTCTCTGTTCTGCCATCATGAGGCCTGCTCCCTTCTGTGTGTCTAGGTCTTTACATGGCCTTCTAGTCATTGGGTTAGGACTCATCCTAATGTAGAAAAACTCATCTTAACTACATCTACAAAGACCCAATTTCCAAGTAAGGCCACATTCTAGTGGAATGAACTTTGAGGAGATACCCTTCAGCCCAGTACAGCCACTGTGCTATACTGCCCCTGGCAGAGGAGGTAACTACAGCAAGGAGGAACCATGAGCCAGGAAATACATAGTAGAAAATGAAGCTGGAGAGAATCCGGAGAGAAAAATGCCATTAAGTGAGCACTCTCTGCTTCCCAGGTGAGATGCACCCTCCTCCAGCTCGCCTGCCCTTAGGAACCCAGCTTTATCTGAATTAGCCATTTGTCCTCATAAGCAGCTGGGCACAGGAATGCTGGTCCACTAGGAGTGAGTTCCAGGAGGGTGGCACACATGGGACTCATCTTCAGGTCCCAGTGCTGAGCACAAGGACTGGCAAGTGACAGGGGCTCAAAGGCAATAAAGGGCCTTCTGGGCCTTCCTTCTCCTCCTCCTACATGGGTTTCCTACAACCTGAGGACAGAGTATGTGCTCACAGACCCATAGCCCACAGCTCCACAGCCCTGCACAGCAGAGGAAACTGCCTCTGTTTGAAGGTCACCAAGTTCCCTGACCTCCTGTCCTGGATGCCCTGCACACAAGAAGCACCATGTTTGCTATCTAGCATTTGGATTCCGGAAGTAATTCTGAGATTTGGCAACAGCAGTTCACCAAAGGGAAAACATCTCAGTTTGTTCACAGCTTCCCTGACAAAACCACATTCAAAGGAAGCATCGCTCTTGGGGGTCAGGGAAGGGGAGTAGCTGTCTCCAGGGACAGACCAAAGCAGGATGCCCAGCTCCAGGGCAGACGCAGCTCATCACCACCTCACCCACCCCTCATCACTCACTCCCTCAGTCATTCACTCCTGGTGCACACATTCATTCCTGCATTACACTGTCATCTACTTGGCACTCCCACCCCGTGTTGATGCCCAGAGAGAGACACTGGGAGAGAAATCAAGGGGATCAACAGACAACTTTCAGCAGAGTAAGGCAGACGTGGGGATGAAAGACAAGGAGTAAAAAGCCCAAAGAAATCTAGACTAAGAGATCAGGAAGTGAAGGATGGAACATTAGCAGTATGGAGGGCAGCATAAAGACAAGGGTAAACTGCAAACTAGATGCACGGCGGGCCACCTCTGGCAAGAAACATGCTGTTTGAGTTGCCACAGTGGAAAGGAATCGGTGCTGAGCAAAGCACTAGGAGGGGGAATTTTCACATCTTTTGAATATGCAGCTGCATGAAGTGGTGTATGCAAAGAATAAACAATGTAAACATAAATACTATTTGAACTCACAATTCTTTTCCTGGATCCCCAGGTTCCCTCAGGAAGGTCCCGTGCTGAGATTTGAACCCAGGTAACCAGACTTGGCAAGATGTCTGCTCTTAACCCCTACTCTGTGCTGTTGCACCACAAATACAGTTATATCTGGAGAAAAAGGAACATTTTTACACTGTTGGTGGGACCATAGATTAGTACAACCCCTATGGAAATCAGTATGGAGGTTTCTTTTTTTTTTTTTTTTTTTTATTGTGAACAAATGGGATACATGTTCTTTCACTGTTTGTACATAGAGTAAAGGCATACCATTTGTGTAATCATACGTTTACATAGGGTGATGTTGGTTGATTCATTCTGTTATTTTTTTCCCCTTCCCCCCACCCCTCCCATCCCTCTTTTCCCTCTATACAGTCCTTCCTTCCCCCATTCTTGCCCCCCTCCCTAACCCTCACTCTAACCCTAAAACTAACCCCTCCCACACCCCATTATGTATTATCATCCACTTATCAGCGAGATCATTCTTCCTTTGGTTTTTTGAGATTGGCTTATCTCACTTAGCATGATATTCTCCAATTTCGTCCATTTGCTTGCAAATGCCATAATTTTATCATTCTTTATGGCTGAGTAATATTCCATTGTATATATATGCCACAGTTTCTTTATCCATTCATCAACTGAAGGGCATCTAGGTTGGTTCCACAATCTGGCTATGGTGAATTGAGCAGCAATGAACATTGATGTGGCTGTATCTCTGTAGTATGCTGATTTTAAGTCCTTTGGGTATAGGCCAAGGAGTGGGATAGCTGGGTCAAATGGTAGTTCCATTCCAAGTTTTTTAAGGAATCTCCATACTGCCTTCCAGAGTGGTTGCACTAATTTGCAACCCCACCAGCAATGTATGAGTGTACCTTTTTCCCCACATCCTCGCCAACACCTGTTGTTGCTTGTGTTCTTGATAATCGCCATTCTGATTGGGGTGAGATGGAATCTTAGGGTGGTTTTGATTTGCATTTCTTTTATTACTAGAGATGTTGAACATTTTTCCATATGTTTGTTGATTGTTTGTAGGTCTTCTTCTGTGAAGTGTCTGTTCATTTCCTTAGACCATTTGTCGATTGGATTATTTGTAGTCTTGGTGTTGAGTTTTTTGAGTTCTTTATAGATTCTGGAGATTAGTGCTCTATCTGAAGTATGATTGGCAAAGATTTTCTCCCACTCTGTAGGCTCTTTCTTCACATTGCTGATAGTTTCCTTTGCTGAGAGAAAGCTTTTTAGTTTGAATCTATCCCAGTTGTTGATTCTTACTTTTATTTCTTGTGCTATGGGAGTCCTGTTGAGAAAGTCTGGTCCTAAGCCGACATGTTGAAGATCTGGACCTACATTTTCTTCTATAAGATGCAGGGTCTCTGGTCTGATTCCGAGGTCCTTAATCCATTTTGAGTTTAGTTTTGTGCACGGTGAGAGATATGGGTTTATTTTCATTTTGTTGCATATGGATTTCCAATTCTCCCAGCACCATTTGTTGAAGAGGCTATCTTTTCTCCATTGCATATTTTTGGCCCCTTTGTCTAGTATGAGGAAATTATATTTGTTTGGGTTTGTGTCCGTGTCTTCTATTCTGTACCATTGATCTACCTGTCTATTTTGGTACCAATACCATGCCGTTTTTGTTACTATTGCTTTGTAGTAAAGTTGAAGTTCAGGTATTGCAATACCCCCTGCTTCATTTTTCCTGCGAAGGATTGCTTTAGCAATTCTGGGTTTCTTATTCTTCCAGATGAATTTCATAATTGCTTGCTCTATTTCTGCAAGGTACATCATTGGGATTTTAATTGGAATTGCATTGAATCTGTATAGCACTTTTGGTAGTATGGCCATTTTGACAATATTAATTCTGCCTATCCAGGAACATGGGAGATCTTTCCATCTTCTAAGGTGTTCTTTAATTTCTTTCTTTAGTGTTCTGTAGTTCTCATTGTAGAGGTCTTTCACCTCTTTTGTGAGATTGATTCCCAAGTATTTTATTTTTTTTGAGGCTATTGTGAATGGAGTAGTTTTCCTAACTTCTCTTTCTGAAGATTCATCACTTATGTATAAAAATGCATTGGATTTATGAGCATTGATCTTGTATCCTGCTACTTTACTGAATTCACTTATGAGTTCTAAGAGTTTTCTGGTGGACTTTCCTGGTTCCTCTAAGTATATAATCATATCATCAGCAAATAGGGATAGTTTGAGTTCTTCTTTTCCAATTCGTATCCCTTTAATTTCTTTGGTCTGTCTAATTGCTCTGGCTAGAGTTTCAAGGACGATATTGAATAGGAGTGGTGAGAGAGGGCATCCCTGCCTTGTTCCAGATTTTAGGGGGAATGCTTTCAGTTTTTCACCATTAAGAATAATATTAGCCATGGGCTTAGCATAGATGGCCTTTACAATGTTAAGGAACGTTCCCACTATCCCTATTTTTTCTAGTGTTTTGAGCATGAAGGGGTGCTGTATTTTATCAAATGCTTTTTCTGCATCTATTGAAATAATCATGTGGTTCTTGACTTTAAGTCTGTTGATATGGTGAATTACGTTTATTGATTTCCTGATGTTGAACCAACCTTGCATCCCTGGGATGAAACCCACTTGATCATGATGCACTATCTTTTTAATACATTTTTGTATGCGATTTGCTAAAATTTTGTTGAGAATTTTTGCGTCGATGTTCATTAAGGAAATTGGTCTGAAATTTTCTTTCCTCGATGTGTCTCTGTCTGGTTTAGGTATCAGGGTGATATTGGCTTCGTAGAATGAGTTTGGGAGGGTTCCCTCCTCTTCTATTTCATGGAATACTTTGAAAAGTATTGGAATGAGCTCTTCTTTAAAGGTTTTGTAGAACTCGGCTGAGAAACCATCAGGTCCTGGACTTTTCTTTGTTGGTAGGCTTTTGATGACTTCTTCTATTTCATTACTTGAAATTGGTCTATTTAAATTGTGCATGTCCTCCTCGTTTAGTTTAGGCAATTCATAGGTCTCTAGAAACTTGTTGATATCTTCGAAATTTTCTATTTTGTTGGAATATAGATTTTCAAAATAGCTTCTAATTATGTTTTGTATTTCAGTCGTGTCTGTTGTGATACTTCCTTGTTCATTCCGAATTTTGGTGATTTGGGTTTTCTCTCGTCTTCTCTTTGTTAGTGTGGCTAAAGGTTTATCAATTTTGTTTATTTTTTCGAAGAACCAACTATTTATTTTGTCAATTTTTTGTATTGTTTCTTTCGTTTCAATTTCGTTGATTTCAGCTCTGAGTTTAACTATTTCCTGTCTTCTACTACTTCTGGTGTTGGTCTGTTCTTCTTTTTCTAGGGCTTTGAGCTGTAGTGTTAGTTCATTTATTTTTTGAGTTTTACTTCTTTATTAAATGCGCTCCATGAAATAAATCTTCCTCTAAGTACGGCTTTCATAGTGTCCCAGAGATTTTGATACGATGTTTCTTTGTTCTCGTTTACCTCTAAGAATTTTTTAATTTCCTTCCTAATATCTTCTGTTATCCATTCCTCATATAATAGCATATTGTTTAATCTCCAGGTGTTGGAGTAATTTCTGTTTTTTGCTCTTTCATTTATTTCTAGTTTCAATCCATTATGGTCTGATAAAATACAAGGAAGTGTCTCTATCTTCTTGTATTTGCTAACATTAGCTTTGTGGCATAATATATGGTCTATTTTAGAGAAGGATCCATGTGCTGCTGAGAAGAAAGTGTATTCACTCTTCGTTGGATGGTATATTCTATAAATGTCTGTTAAGTCTAAATTATTGATTGTGTTATTGAGATCTATGGTTTCTTTGTTCAATTTTTGTTTGGAAGATCTGTCCAGTGGAGAGAGAGGCGTGTTAAAATCACCTAGTATTATTGTATTGTGGTCTATTTGGTTTCTGAGATTGAGAAGGATTTGTTTGACATACATGGGTGAGCCACTGTTTGGGGCATAGATATTTATGATTGTTATGTCTTGCTGATTTATGGTTCCCTTAAGCATTATGAAATGTCCTTCTTTATCCCTTCTGATTAACTTTGGCTTGAAGTCCACTTTATCTGAAATGAGGATGGATACCCCAGCTTTTTTGCTGGGTCCATGTGCATGGTAAGTTTTTTCCCATCCTTTCACCTTTAGTCTTTGGGTATCTCTTTCTAAGAGATGAGTCTCTTGCAGGCAACATATTGTTGGATCTTTCTTTTTTATCCAATCTGCCAGTCTATGTCTTTTGATTGATGAATTCAGGCCGTTAATATTCAGGGTAATTATTGAGATATGATTTGTATTCCCGGTCATTTGACTCATTTTATTCATTTATTTGCTTATTTTTGACACGACTTGGTTCCTCTTTATTTGAGAGTTCCTTTAGGATATCTCCTCCCTTTGCTGATTTGCTTCTTTGTTTTTCATTTCTTCTTCATGGAATATTTTGCTGAGAATGTTCTGTAGTGCTGGCTTTCTTTTTGTATATTCTTTTAGCTTTTGTTTATCATGGAAGGATTTTATTTCGTTGTCAAATCTGAAGGTAAGTTTTGCTGGGTATAAGATTCTTGGTTGGCATCCATTTTCTTTTAGGGCTTGAAAAATGTTATTCCAGGCCCTTCTAGCTTTTAGGGTCTGGATTGAAAAATCTGCTGATATCCGTATTGGCTTCCCCCTGAATGTAATTTGGTTCTTTTCTCTCACAGCCTTTAAGATTCTGTCTTTATTTTGTATGTTAGGTATTTTCATTATAATGTGCCTTGGTGTGGGTCTGTTGTAATTTTGTGTATTTGGAGTCCTGTAAGCCTCTTGAACTTGATTTTCCATTTCGTTCTTCAGATTTGGGAAATTTTCTGAAATTATCTCATTGAATAGGTTGTTCATTCCTTTGGTTTGTTTCTCTAAGCCTTCCTCAATCCCAATAATTCTCAAATTTGGCCTTTTCATGATATCCCATAGTTCTTGGAGATTCTGTTCATGATTTCTTACCATCTTCTCTGTTTGTTCGGCTTTGTTTTCGAGGTTAAATATTTTGTCTTCAATATCTGAGGTTCTGTCTTCCAGGTGTTCTATCCTATTGGTTGTGCTTTCTATGGAGTTCTTAATTTGGTTTATTGTTTCCTTCATTTCAAGGATTTCTGTTTGGTTTTTTTTCAATATCTCTAACTCTTTATTGAAATGGTCTTTTGCTTCCTGTATTTGCTCTTTTAACTGTCTATTGGTGCGTTCATTCAATGCCTGCATTTGCTCTTTCATTTCATCGTTTGCTTCCCTTATCATGTTGATTATGTACATTCTGAACTCCCTTTCTGACATTTCTTCTGCCATGCTGTCATTGGATTTTATTGATATAACATCCAGATTTGTTTGAGGCATTTTCTTCCCTTGTTTTCTCATATTGTTCAGGTATCAGTGGACTGCAGAGATGTTGCAGATTTCCTCTATTGACTTATAATGTCCCTGAAGATTGCTAGTGTATCCCCTCTTATCCTTCAGTAGCCTGAAGTCTTAGAGGAAGTTGATACTTCGGTGTTCCCCTAGGTAGCTGCCTCTCTAGGGGTGGTGGTCTTCAGGTGGGGTATATTCCCTGCTAGAGGGCAGAGGTGCCTCTACTTGTTGACCAATGGTCATCCAAAGGGGAGCTAGACTGCGGGCTAAGGCAATGCCTGTTTGGGCCTGTGTCTCTGGTTTTACTGTCTTTGTGGGAAAACCTCACTCTGCGGGGAAGACCCACCCGGTGGGGAGGTCTCACTAGTCCGTTCCCCTCCTAGAGGTTCTCCTCAGTCCACAACTACCGCCTGTGCAGGGCAGCCTTCCCAAGCAGCGTTTCCAGGGGCCTGGACCTACCTCCTGGGCTTGGGAGCCCTGCCCTTCGCAGACGAGTCTCCTTTGGTGGCCCCTCCTCAGAGAAGCTGCCCACAGTCCTGGAACCTTCGCTCCACCCCTCAGCTGGTCTCTGTGTAGCTCTTTCAAGAAAAGGTGCTTAGATCCCCGGCTCAGACCGTGCTTTGCACCTAATCACTTGGCTATGCGACCCCTCCTCTGAAGAGTCACTTGGAGCCTCGTACATATGCTCCAAGCCCCAGTGACCCGTCACTCGTCTCTTCCTCCAGGCAGGTGTTCTGTGTGGGCGCTTGGAGACCAAGCCACTCACTGCGCACCTCCTCCTCCTCAGGACAGCCCCCTCCCCGTTGTTCAGGCAGTTGCTGAATCCAAATAGTTCGCCACCCAACTCTTTCTCTGGCAGCCCCCGGAGCCCTGGCAGATTGGTCCAAAAAACCAAGAAACCAAGCGGTGTGCTGCTCGGCCTCCTCTGCAAGGTCTCCCACTTTCCGAGCTCACTGTTCCAATGAGGGTAGATGTGTCTTACTGCCTGGGCAGGGCAGCCTTCCCAGGGGCCCAGACCTACCTCCTGGGCCTGGGAGCCTCACCCTTCGTAGACGAGTCTCCTTAGGTTGTCCCTTCTCAGAGACGCTGCCTGAAGTCCTGGAACCTTCACTTCGCCCCTCAGTTTGTCTCTGTGTAGTTCATTCAAGAAAAGGTGCCTAGGTCCCTGGACCGGACCTTGCTATGCACCTAATCGCCTGGCTATGCGACCCGCCCTCTGAGCAGTCACTTGGAGCCTCGTACATATGCTCCAAGCCCCAGTGACCCGTCGCTCGTCTCTTCCTCCAGGTGTGGGCGCTTGGAGACCAAGGCACTCACTGCGTACCTCCACCTCCTCTGGGCAGCCCCCTCCCCGTTGCTCAGGCGGTTGCTGGATCCAAACAACTCGCCGCCCCACTCTTTCTCTGGCAGCCGCTGGAGCCCTGGCAGATCGCTTCAAAACCAAGCAGTGTGTCGCACAACCTCCCTTGCAAAGATCCCCGCTTTCCGAGTTCACTGCTCCAGCAGGGGAGGTGTGTCTTGCCGCCTGGGCAGGGGCAGCCTTTGCAGGCAACGTTCCCAGGGGCCCGGACCTCCCTCCTGGGCTTGAGAGCCTCACCCTTCGCAGACGAGTCTCCTTAGGTTAGAGAATCTGCCCGCGGTCCTGGAAACTTCAATCCGCCATTTTTCGCTCCGCTTCGCTGTCCGTTTTTACCGCTCCGGCGGGGGAGGGGCGACCCGCCGAGTCACTGTACTTCACAAAGTTCTCTGCGTTCCAGGGCTACTGCCCCTTCGGGGACGCCTCCCCTATGGGAGAAACTCCCCGGGCGGCTTTGAGTTGGTCCCAAGTCACTATCTCCTCTTTTGAATCTTGAGTCCTGGAGCAACATGAAATGCAGCCGCCCTCTAGTCCGCCATCTTGAACCTCCAGTATGGAGGTTTCTGAAAAGGCTTAGCATGGAACCTCCATGTGACCCAGCTAGCCAGTCCCTTGGTATTTACCCTGAAGAATTAAAGTCCTCATACTACAGTGATGCATGCATACCCATGTTTATAGCAACACAATTCACAATAGTCAGACTACAGAACCAAACTAAGTGTCCATCAGTGGATGAATGAATAAAGAAAATATGGTATATATACACAATGGAGTTTTATTCAGTTATAAAGAAAAATGAAATCATGCCATTTTCAGGAAAATGAATGGAATTTGAGAACATTATGTTAAGCAAAATCAGTCCTAGGGTCATATGTTTTTTTCTCATTTGTGGAAGCTAGAGAAGAAGAAGAAGAAGAAAGACATGTGTGTTGGGAGGGTCTCATGAAAATGAAAGGGAGATCAGTAGAGGAAAGGGATTGGGGGAGGGAGGAGGAGAGAAAGGGAAAATCCTGGGGAATGATATTGACCAAATTATATTGTTATATTGTGTACATGTACGAATATGTAACAATGAGTCTCACCATTATGTGTGACTGAAACGTACCAAAAAATATGGAAAAATAAATAATTCAAAAGTAAAAGAGAAGTATAGGGAAGTTGAAAATGAATAAATAGAGTCACATCCTAAGGTACTGGGGGTTAGTTCTTCAAGATATAAATTTTTAGAGGACAAAGTTCATTATTTTGGATAAGACATAAATTTTTGGAGAACCTGAATAAAAAATGTACACAAAGCATTCAGGAGGGCACCTCACCTGAGGTCAGTGCTCAGGGTTGTTAGTGGCCCTCTCCCCTACAGTGCTCCCAGTTGATCCAGGATCAAATAAGGGGTGGGAGCAGCGTGCCATGTCTTATCTCACTCGTGCAGGAAAGGCAGGAGCAAGGACAGACTGCTGGGTATTGAAAGGGCCTCCTGTGCCAAACGTGGTTCGCATGAGAACTATCTCCTGAAATTAGAGGGTATATCTTGCCCCAGGTTTCAGAATCCAACATCTTGTTCACACCACAGACTTAGGTATTAAAAAGTACACACAGGCCCAGGCACTTGTCCCAATTCAGAGTAACCCATCCCAGTGGGCTTAGAGCCTGGGAAGGAGGAAAACCTTGCAACAACATGAAATGTTCTCCAAGAGCCCTCACCAGGGCCAACAATCTCAGCCCGAACCAGCCTGGGATGAGACAGGAGAGGCAGCCCCACAAGGCCCCAAACTGGCAATAAGGCTGTTCCTGCTGGAAAAGGGCACACAGCTTGGCCGAGCAGGTGCTGTCTCCCTATTCCAAACTCAGCAGCTGGAAATACCTTCTGTCATCTGTCTATCCTCCCCCCAGAAGAGGCCACTACAATGCATGTTCTCTGTTGTGGCCCAGGACAATGATGGCAATCTGCTTGGGGAATTACTGTCACCTCTTAGGAGAGTCCAGGATTATCTCAAATTCACATCCTTCTGCCCCTGCAAGAGCTGCTGAACCTACGGTTCACCCCTCTCTTGAGGAACTTCTGTCAACCTGCCTTGCTGGAGCTGACTCTGGAGTAGCCTTACTTGTCTTGATCTACAAACCCCTTCAGGATAAGACCTGTACCTCATGGTGGCCCCAAAGTATCAAGAGAGCAAGATAACCTCAGCAATTTAAGGCCCAAGGCTGACAAGTCTTCAACAATTAACTCAGATGGTCTATAAGCACATGAAAACATGCTCAATATCACGAATCATTAGGGAAATACACATTGAACTTCTGTAAGATACCATACCCATTTAGGATGACTACTATCCAAAAGTAGAATATAACAAGTAGTATTGTTATTTTCTGGAATCCTTGTGCTCTATTGGCAGGAACGTAAAGCAGTACAACTGCTGTGGAAAACAGTATGGCAGTTCAAAAAATTAAAAATAGAAATAGCAATATGTCAAAATATACTCTACTGTGATGTATAACTAAAAACAAATAAAAAAAAATATATCCAGCTATTCTCTCTCTAGGTATATATCCAAAAGAACTGAAATTAAAGTCACAAAGATAGTTGTATACACAAGTTCATGGCAGTATTATTCATGATAGTCGAAAAGCTGAAGTACCCAACTGTCCATTAATGGATAAACAAAATATGATCTATACACACATACAAAGGAATATTATTCAGACTTTAAAAGGAAGGAAACTCTGATACATACTTTGACATGGATGAATCTTGAGGATGTTATACTATGTGAAATAAGTCAGTCACAAAAAGACCAATACTGTATGATTTCATTTACATAAGACACCTAAGGTAGGCAAATTTATAAGAGATAGAAATTAGGTTGCCAGCATCTGGAAGGAGAGGGAAGAATGGCCAGTTATTTAATAAGTAGAGTTTCCATTTCGCAAGATGAAAAGAGTTCTGGAGGTTGGTAACACAGCTATGAGAATAAACTCAACATTCTTGAACCATATACTTGAAATGGTTAAAATGATAAATTCTGTTACGTATATTTTACCACATTTTACAAAAAAGAAAAAGATGCACACCCACACTTCAGGCCGCTCCAGAGGCCACCATCTTGGAAGAACACCTGGAAGACAGGAATATCACTCTTCCTGAAGGTCACCAGGGTCACCAGAACATCTGTTTCCCTATCTGAGCACAATTGTGCTTCAAGGAACCATTTCTAACCTAGTCTGACTCACTATGTGTCACTGGGCATGTCACACAACACTTCATCTGTAAAATGGGAGATGGGGCTTTGGTATAAACCAGAGCCCTGTCTTTTGTGGATGTTTCTACATGGCCTCCATAGAAATCCTCCAAGAGGGAAATTACATGGCTATGGCTGCTGGTGAAGATTCAGGAGACAGAGCCAGACAGAACTGGATTTCAACTCTGCAACTGACTAGTTTGGAGACTCCCGACAACTCACTGGATCTTTCCGAGCTTAGAATTCCCCCTTTGTCAAGTGGGATGACGATGCTCACCAGCTAGCATCGTTTTGAGGATTACACAGTAAGCTTGCTGAGAGCTGGCCCACAGAAAGCACTCCACAAGTGGGAGGAGGAGGGGGATTCTGAATTTTAACCATTGAGCAGCAGCCAGAGCTGCACACACCACACTGAGGCTCACAGTCCTACTGCAGAGCCCAGGGTCCCTGGGAAGCCTTATCCCCAGGCACAGGTACTGCACTGCTTCTGCCCCCCGGCACCATCTCACCAGCTGCCCCAGAGCTCAACAACACCAGGACCAGGCTCAGCACCTGGAACTGCTCTCCTCAGAGGAGTTCTGATTCCACCTTCATCTCTGTGGGAGCTGGGGCTATAAAGCATCCAAGACTCCCTGGCCTGAGAGTTCTTCATTCCCATTCAAATCCATCCAACCCACATGCCCATCAAGGCCTCCCTCTATCCTTGCAGTGAAGACCGTCTGTACCAGAGAGGACATGATATCCCCACCTGGTCTCCCTCACAATGCAGCCCAGATGACAGATGCCATAGCAACAGCCCTAGTGACAATGACAGCAGACAACCTCCTGGCCACAGACCAATGGGAGATTTGTAAACAACCACCAACCCCATGTGAAGGAAGGGCTGCAGAGGACCAGAGCACACCCACACATGCAGGAGACATTTGCTGAGAGAAGTCCCTCCACCAAGTCCAATTCTTCCCTCAACCCCAAAGCAAACTAACCAATGGAAAACGACAGGAGAGGTTTGAAATTCTTTTTTTTTTTTTTAATCAAAAATTTTTTTTTTATTTTTACAGACAGCATTTTGATTCATTGTATACAAATGGGGTACAACTTTTCATTCTTTTGACCTGAAGCCAATTCAGTTTAATCCTCTACGATCAGTTGTGTGGCAGTTTGGGTACAACCATGCTGTCTGCTCAGTAACTGACAAACCCTGATACCCAGGGGCAGAGGCCAAGAAGAGAAGCACTCCCATCAGCAGCCCGAATGCTGTACTATGCTAGGATCCCAGAGCCCCCCCACCACCCACTTGGGTCTGACCCTCAGGGCAGAAGACCAGCTGCCTGGCTTCACTGCCCATCAGCAAGGGCACCAGGCAAAAACCTCGAAGATAGGACCACCCAGCTTTCCTCACCCTGTGCTAAGCTCCAAGATTTCATTTTTCCTGAACAAGGTTGACCACACCCAGGCCTCCAGTAGCCCAACTCTGGAGGGCATTTCCAAATCAGTATATTTTAGTGGGAACTGAAGCTCCTGGAATGGGTAACTTGCCAGGTTTCCAGGGTGGTTAAGATGAATCAGAATGGAAGAATGCCAGGAGTAGGACCCAGCATACATCCAGCCCTTCTGAGTGCCAGGCCCTGCACTAAATAAACCACATCATCTCAGGTCAGGTTCTCCATGCCCCACTGAGGTGGGCATCATTATTCCCACAGCCCCCATGGTGAAACCAAAGCAGCCCCTACTAGAAAACCTGCATGCAAACACGGAAATGCCCTCATCTCCTCCTGCCTTGCTCCTACTGGCCCAATTGAAGTGTAGTTTAGGTAACACCAGAAGATTGAGCTTCAGGTGCCTGCAGAAAAGACCTGAGGAAATCAGACCACAGTTTAATAGGCTTGGCTTTAAAAGAGGATAACATCAAAAGACCAAGATAAAATAAAGAAAGAAAAGGAAAAGAACACCAACCACAGAAGTGACAGTGAGCACCATGGTTCTGGGCCACACACAGGGACACTGAAAAAGTTTCTCTCACAAATGAACAGCCTAAGCATTTCCAGGAGGTTCCAGGCACGGGATTCCTATGACTGGAGGCAAATGGAGGGGAGGCAGCCCCCAAGAAAAACCACAAATAAAATCTTGGTTGCTCCGACCCAGAAGGTCAATAGGTACCTCAAAAACCACTAGGCCAAGGACCCCTATGGGGCCTGCTGGAATGAATGTGTGTGGCTCACAGGTACAGATGGGGGTGTGAATCCAGGATCTACTATTTAGTGGCTAGACACTAGGCAAGTGACTTAGCTTTCCTGGGCCTTGGATCTGAGAAATGAGAAGAGTAAGACCCAGAGCGTGGGTCATTGAGGTTAAAATGCAATTAGAGACAAGAAGAGGCCCAACCCTGGAATGCTTGTAGAAGTATTGGTCAGAGGAAGGGCCTTCTCCAAGCAGACAGGAGCCCACACATCTTTTGGACAGATGGTCACACACACCTGCAGCCAGGTTCTTTCCACCTGAAGCAAAAACATCGCAAAGGCTCCTCCCCTCAAGTTAGAGGAGTGGCTGGCCCAGGACTCCCCATTCCCAACCAGTCAAGTCACACTAAAAAGGACACATCCATTGGGAATGATCATAGTATCAAAGGCCCAAGACCAACTCATCCAGGAATCTAAATCTCAAGACATCTAAACCTAGGTAGGGGTACTTGTCAAAAAGGTTGATTCCTTGCTGGAGTTGGTGGCACACACCTGCCATCCCAGAGACTAGGAAGGCTAAAGTAGAAGGATCACAAGTTCAAGGATGGGAAACTTAGTAAGACCCTGTCTCTAAATAAATAAATAAATAGATAGATAGATAAGTAGATAAATAAGTAAATAGGCCTGGGGATGCGGCTCAGTGGTAAAGCACCCCTAGGGCCAATCCTTGAAAAAATGCTGATTCCTAGGCTGAGTCCTATACTAAAGGATCAGACCCTCCTAAGGATGGGCATTTTTAACCAGATTCCTGGGGATTCAGAACACAGCCAGGGTTGGGAACCTAGTTCAGTCCTTTCAATTTGAAAATGAAGAAATTCTATTGCTTGTGAATTTCATGTTGATTAATTTCAATTACTCTTTCCTTAGTCATAGAGACACACTCATCATGGAAATTTTCATGGGGGGAGATGAAAATATATAAGAAAAGTTAAGTCCCTAGCAATCACATCTCCCAGAGATGAACAGCTTTGGTCCTGGGGGCATTCATTTCCTCCCATCTTCATTCTTGGCAGATGAGGTGTGGACGGGTGAACAACTTGAATCCTAGCTTGCCTTCACTTAATATTTTAAGTCTTTTTCTGATCTAATTGCAAATTCATAAGAAAAAGGCAAAAATGATGGGGATAAAAGTCTCAGAGATTTTAAACACGTTCCAAAGGTAAATAGTGAATGAATGCCAAGGGCATGGCCAGGCAGCCTGCTCTGGGCCCGATGCTCCCTCTTCAACAAGGAGCTCACCACCCCTAAAATGCACCTAAATAGGGAGAGGAGACTAGCTTGAGGAGCACTGAGTTTAGGCCCCCCAGGGATGGAGGAATGGGAAGAGCTGCAGAGGGTCTGATTCAATGGCTCACCAGGGCCTGACTAGATTACATCAAACTTGAGCTAATGACACAGTTGTAGAGACCAATTAAGCTGCACAATAGAAAAATTACAGGGCTGTTTGATCCCAACAATGTGAGATTAATTTATCGATACAGCTTATGTGGCACTGAAGAGATAACATCCCAAATAAGGGTTTTCTGCACACCTTATTTGCAACTGGAATCCCTGGGCCACAGAGGCCTGTCAGGTCTCAAAAGCAATCCGTAAGGCGCATGCCGGGCAAGGAAATGCAGAGAGACTGTCTATTAACCACTGGAACCCAAACCTGAACTCAGATTCTCTCTAAAACAGGAATAGGTATGGATCCTAGAGCCCAGCTCTAACACATGCACAAACCTACATATTCCTCCAATGCTTACTCAAATCCATGCTCAAATCTCCCCCTATGAGGCAGGTACTATTATTACCCCTAAGTTATAGATCAGGAAACTGAGGTACAGAAAGGGGTTACTGGCAAGCAACAGCCCAAGAACTCAATCTTAGGCAGGTCCACACATTATTATCTTAATCCTGAATGTGCCTTTCAACAATGCAATTGTAATAATTTATAAAAAATATTCTCCCCATTTTAATGATGACTTTCAGTTTACAGAGCATGTTCTCATACTGTCTGGTATAGAATTCACAGCAGTTACCTGGTGAAATATCCTGTGACTTCCATTTGATAGGCAGGAAAACTAAGGCACAGAGAACTCAAAGACCTGCCAGGAAGTTAAGGTAGTACAGTTATTTGGCTGAACTGTTCAAGACTGCCACTGCGGCAGACCAAAGGCCCTCTGACATGAGCTACTGCTTTCTGAGGTAACAGCAGTAATCTGTAACCAAAGCTCCCACTCCAGAGTGATGAGTGCCCAGTGATGTACTAGGCACTTGGAATTCTCACAACTGCCCTATCAGGTAGGGTCATTATAAATATCTGTCTTAGACTGTTTAGTGTTGCTAAAACAGAACACCATGAACTGGATAATTTATGAAGAAATATTATTTATTGCAGTTCAAGGGGCTGGGAAGTCCAATACACCAAAGTGCATCTGGCAAAGATATTCTGGAGGCATCATCCCATGGCAAAAGGCAGACAGGAAAGACTATGCCCGAGAGAGAGAGAGAGAGAGAGAGGGGTGGTGGGGGAGGCAGAAGGGGACAAACTCATCCTCTTATATGAACCCCACTCTAGAATAGCTAACCTACTCCCTCAATAACAGTATTAGTAGCTGATTATTTGAATCACTTCTTAAATGTCCCACCTCTCAACAGTGTTAAATTGAGGATGAAGTTTCCAACACATGAACTTGGGGGACCCATTCAAACCACAATGAGGTTAAAGAAACTGAGACCCAGAGAGACTTAATAACTCCATGCACATCCCACAGCCAGGCATTGGCTAAATAGAACCTAAGAGGAGTTGCTGTGGGGTGATGCGACTCCTTTGGGGATGCTGGACTGCCTCACCAAGTACCTGCCAAGTTCAAACCAAGCACCAGAGTGATGTGGGGGGTGGGCAGTGGGTAGCTGGGGAGAGTAAAGAGGACAGACAGAGACTGACAGGAGGGTGGGTGGCCACAGTGAGAGGTCTCTTCCTCCTTTCTCCCTCCAGCCAGAGCTGCTGGTGGGGAGGGGATCGGGGCTCAGGCTTGGCAGAAGGCAGATGCCAGCTCCAGTTGGAACATCCCTAGCACACACAGGCCCCAGGACAGACAGTGACCTTCCACAGAATCAGCCAGTGGAAAGTCCTTGACCAGCTTGCCAGGGCAACGTGTCAGAGCAAGACCACCCGGGACAGCTCAGTAGCCTGAGTCGCCAAGCCTGAGTGCTGGTCACAGCTGTGCCCCCTGCTGCCTCATTGCTCCCCTCCTCCCCAGAGCTGCTGCTTTCTGTCCATGTGTTAGGAGGCCAAGGAGCAGCTGGTATGCGGAAGACCATACCAGAGACAAGAAGGAAGAGGCCACAGGCACAAGGGCAAGTGGGGGGCAAATTTCCCAGGAGCCAAACAGCCCACAGCAGGGCATGGGCATGCCCCAGTGCCAGGAAGAAGGTCAGGGGACAGCTCCATGTACACAGGCAGCAAGAACAGAATGTAAGAGCAGCTCTGCCAGAGGTGGGGCCACCGTGGTCTTAGCCAGGGCAGGTAACCTTGCCAGGCATATAAATATTACCTACTGCCTCAGACCCTGGGAGGATTAAATGAGATATTGTACATGAAAGACCCTTCCGACAGTAAATAAAATGTGGTTGTTACTGTTATTAATAGGGCAGGGGCAGAAGACTTAGGGAGTTATGACCTAGAGTGGGGACTGGAGACAAAGGCAGTATGCCAAAGATAGAGGACACCAAAAGGACATGGGACATAAGGGAAGGGAGGTGACAGTGGGGACAAGTGGGGGCAGACACATGGCATTCATTCTGTCGTACTCCTGGGAGTTGCAGAGTTAACAGGATCCAGAGCTGGCCTCCAGGCAATGCCCTCATGACTAGGAGGGCCCCCACAGTGCCCTGAGACTCTAGTTCAGTGTGGTCTCAGCGGCTGCCTCTCAGAGCTGGTGCAGACACTCAGACCACAGCCCTGGAAGGCGTAGTGCTCAATGGCCCATCCAGCCTGAGAAGAGTGGCCCCCAGTTCAGATCAGGATTTTCCCTGTAAGAAAAGGGGTGATCCCTGCCCCACGCCCAAAAGCTCAGGACCTAGAACCAAACGAGGAGACCCAGGACAAGGAGGAAATCTGGCCTACAGAGTATGAGGCCCGCAGAGCAGGTAGGTAGGACTCTCCAGGGCTCTGCTTCCTGGCACAGCCTACCAGGCCTGGCACACAAGGATAACCCCCCTGCAGTTTGCATTTTGGGGCCTGAACAAGCTGGGTCTGAATACCGCTCCACCCAGCTGAGGACTTTAGGCACATCATCCACCAACCTCTGAGCCTCAGTTTCCTCATCTGTCCAGTGCTGCTAATGATGGTATTAATTCTGACTAAGGATTGTAATTTTTCCTGAGATCATCTCTATAAAGTGCATAGCAGGGCTCAGAACATATTGAGACTTCAATAATCAGGAGCTCCCAAGCCCATCCTCATTATTCTCTTTCCGTTATTTGGCCTGTGATATTTCTTATTCAACAGGAACACACTGCCCAGGTGCCTACCAGGAGTGCCCTGCTGCTGAGAAGGCAAGTCTGATAAGCCCGGCCTGCGGCTGACCTTGAAGTGTCCCTGTCTCGTTAGAGAGGCAGCTACATAAATTATCCTGGCACCACGGAGGCGGGCAGGGCGGCGGAGGTGTGCACATCCCCCGACTCTGGGAGCTGGGGAGGCGGCTAGGCTCTGCAGGGTGAGCTGGAGAATTAAACCAACCCCTGGGGAGCGGGGTGTCACAGTACAGTACTGCTTTGAAAAGCTGACTATTTTGATCATGTTTGCCTTTTTATTTTCCTATAATTATCTCTATTTTATTCTCCCTTAGTAGTGAGGTTCTTTTAAATGCCAGCCAGTACCAAGAGGATGCAGGAAAGATGGTGTTTCTCATAGGGTGGTAGGAAGGGGAGCGTACTCTGGAGCAGTGGGTGATGCCAAGAAAAAGCAAATGGAAAGACTCCCCAAGATAAATCTAAAGTGATGCGTCAAGACACCCCAGGCATCTCTATCTCTACACCTGTGGGTTTGCTTTGAAACATAGGTCAGGGTTTTGCATGAGAGAAGCCATTTCTGCACACACACAGAATTCAAATGCTGGGCTCCATCTGGTGCATGTTCTCTGCTGGCCTGTTGAGACCACAGGGGCTTCAGCCTCTGCCTCACCCTCATCCTAAGAGACCAACCAGACGGAGCCGCAGAGCGAGTGTCACAAATGCTTGCCTCCACCCTGCAACCCCAAGCACACTCCTGTAGGAGGGATCTCTGGGTGCCACTCAGAGCAGAAAAGACCTCAGAAGATGAGTCCAGGAGTTGGGGGAGGGACAGGTAGCGACTGGGGCAGGGCTGCAGGCGTGGGAAGGTCTCTCTCCTGACATCTCCACTTTAAGTCATCCTCCATTCCAATTCATAAAACAGGATCACAATTATAAGGACCAGCCAGGCACAGCACCCCCTTCCCTTCTGACAGTTACGAGGTTTCCCAGCCGGATCCTCAAAGACCAGATCCTAAGCCCCTTCCAGAAACACCAGGACCCCCAATGGCCCCACATGCAACATTCCATGGAAGGCAAGAGAGGGGTGGGAGGAGGCTGGAGAGGGACCAGAACAGAGTGCAGATGCCTTCCAGGGGCCCATCTAGCCACAGTCAGTGGTCATTCACTGTCCTGCGCACTGCAGACCAGTCAGCCCTTCCAATGGGCCAGTGCAGTAAGACACAGGCAATCCCAGGAAGCAGTGTGGGAGTCGAGAGAGCTCTGGACATGGAATCGAAGGCTTGGTGGGAGTCCTCACTCAGCCATGCCCATGTCGTGTGACTCCAGGAGAGTCCTCCTGCCTCTGAGCCTCAGTTTCCTCAACTACAGAATGGGGGAGTGAGCCAGACCTCAGTCCCAAGCTGATAATGAAAGTCACAAGATCAAGACATCACCTGCCCCTCCATTGGTCCTCCCCATCCTCACTCTCCAACACACTCAGTGCCTGGCCTATGCAGCCCTTCCCTACCACGGAAGCCTCTAGGCCACTCAGCACCCCAGAAGCTGCAGCCACTGGAGACTCCATCAGGGGAGGTCCCAAAGAAGTGTTAAAAGGATGGTCACCAGCCATCCATAAGGCAGCCCTAAAGTGCCTAACGGAAGCTGGGTGTTGGGGTGCTGAGGGATGACCCAGGGTGGGGCCCATCTCCACGCACAACATTCACTTCCTGGAGAATGGTCAGGCTCCTGCAGTATCAGAAATTGCTTCAGGGGTCAAGGAAGTTCAGCCTCAGAAGCTCCTCCTCCTTCTTCTTAGGCCCACCCTGTTTTGGCAGGCATGCCCGGGGAGTACAGAGCCACCTCTGGGCTGTGCAGCACCTATGGCTGGTACAAATCTCCATCCCTGCTGCTGAGCCCACAGTCACCACAGCAGCTGCTTGTATATCCTATTCCACTCTCAGGCATCCTGCCTAACCTGTAGAGAGCCCTCACTCAGGTCAAGCAGTGTTTTATGAGGTCAAATGTTTTACAAAAATGATCTTACTTAATCCTTTCAGTTACCCTACATAGAAGATGCTATTCCCCCATTTTACAGATGAGGAAACTGAGGCTCAGAGAGGTTAAGTATTTCACTGAAAGATCTAAGATGTGGGACTCAAGTTGCATCATTTTTCCACTGTACTAATGCCTCCAAAATTTTTCACTTTCCTTCCTTTTGCAGAGACAGAGGGTGTCTTCTTTTATTCACGCAAACTCCAGAGTCAAGTGAGGTCCCACAGCCTCAATGCTGTATAACACTGTCCCTGCCTTCCAGGAAATCCCAGCTTCAGTACATATTCCTTATTCTCTCTCTTTCAATTCCTCCCTTCCCTATTTCCTCTGTCTGGTTTCTCCTCTTCCTTTAGGCTCTCCCCTCCCAGGTTTCTTCCTTCCGCCCACAAATGCATTTAGGTCTCCCCTAATCTTTTAAAAAGCTGTGTTTCCCTTTTTATTTATTTATCTTTTTTTATTATTTGAGACAAGGTCTCATTAAGTTGCTGAGGCTGGTCTCAAACATGCAGTCCTCCTGCCTCAGCCTCCAGAGACGCTGGGATTGCAAATGTGTGCTACTGTGCCCCATGCAAAAGCTATGCTTCCTATCAACCTAACCCTGGTCTTCCCTGATGTTATAGGTTGAATTTATGTCCCCCCAGAAACATTCCTATATAGGAGCCCAAAACCCCAGTACCTCTGCATGTGATCTAAGGGTCTTTAAAGAAGTCACTAAATTAAAATGAGTTCATTAGGAAGGACCCTCATTCCATATGACCCATGTTCTTGTAGAAGGAAGAAATATGGACAGACAAAAGAGGGATACCAAGAACCCATGTGCACACAGAAGGATGACCATGTCCAGAGATGTCAAGACCATAGCAAGAATCCAAAATTTCTCAGAGAAAGCCAGCTCTGCCACTACCTGGATCTTGGACTTCTAACCTCCAGAATTTTGTTCAAGCCTGTGGTGTTTTGTTATGGGCAGCACTAGCAAACCAACACACATTGCGGAAGCTGTGTCACCCTGAGCCCAGCACCAGGACATGCCCCAGGCCTTCTCCTTCCTCAAGTCTCCAGATGGAGACAGCCATCAGGGGTCTCTCCTTGGTCATCTGCCCATCTTAATGTTCTCTCACACCCTTGGCTTTCACCTGAACTATGTGCCCCACCTCTAGGCACACATTTTCCAAATCTCCAGGCCTGGCTGTCATTTCCAAGGTTGGCCCAGAAAGTCCAATTTCTCTCCAGATGTCAACCTCAGGATTTCTAAGCCAAACTGAAATTCAGTGTGTGATATCAGATTCATCCCTTTCCTTCCCATGTCCACTCTGAGCCTGATCCTCCTCTCTCTCCCAGGCTCCCCACTGGATGCCCCAGCACTCAGCCTCCTCACACACCCCAGGGTCAAATCCTGCCACCCTGACCTCCACACCATTTCTCATCCTCCTCCTATTTCTGATCTTCATCCCTCCATCTGGAGATGATCTGCATCTCTCAAAAAGTCTCCCCACCCGCGGTATCTGCTGCTTCCAATCCCTCTCTGGTTACTCTAAGTCCAGTCTTCCTGAGAGATGGGTCTTCCTCTTCCTCCCTCCACACCAGGACCCCACTTGTACAGGGGACATGAGATATCACCTCCTCCATCAGTTTCACAAACCACCACCCGATCGCCACCACTTCCAGTTCTGTGGGGACCTCACTGTCACATCTGCCCTCTCTTGAAACACAAGTGCACCTGTCGGTCTGTCCCAGGTCTAGTTTATTACTCTCTACAATATCTGGCTTTGAACTCCACAGATGCACAAATAATGGAGGAAGTGGAAAGAACTGAACTGAGCCCATGGCCCCAGTACTGACCCCCACATGTCCACAGTGCACTCAAGGTCCTCTGGAAGTTTTGGCAATTGCTTCCCCCTTCCTCTTCCTCTTGTCCAGATGGGACTCAGTACACATGTCCTACCACAGCCTTCCAGATTCCCTGGGTAAGACCAGACCCTCCCCTGAGGAAACCCATAGCAAACCCCAGGTCTCTTCACTGTCCCCCTTGTGTTAGGGTCATCTGTTGCCCTCATCATTGTGGTCCTCAAAATGACCTCCACATAGCCTCGCACAAAATTAGAGGGCGGTTCTTAGGCCTGCATGCTCACAAGCCCTCCAGACATGGCGGCGCCTCCAGAAACCTCCCAACTTCTGCCTCCGTCACTTCACCTTCCCCTCCCTGGTTATAGAGATGGAAAGCCACATGCTCATCTGCCCAACCTCCCAGGCAGCTGGGGGGTGGCAGTGTTTGGAGCCAAGACACATGCAGCAGTTGGGGGTGCAGGGGAAGGCCTCCATAGAGCGCTTGCTTTCCTGGTGGACTTGTTCCTCACCTCTCCCCCTACCTACTTGCTTGTTACCAGAACACAGTGGTTGCAGGCATCTAGCCACCATGAGACAAAGGCCTAGACAATCACAGAGACTCTGCGTTGATACATCTAAGCCATTGGAATAACATCAGTCAACCTTTGTTGTCTCATTCCTATCAGAAAAATAAACTCCCATGTTTAAATCACCAAAGTTGGTTTTCAGTTACCTGTAGCCAAATGCAAGCCTGTCTGATTACACACAATCTCAGTGAACTCTAACAACCACCCTGTGGATCATCCTTCACATGAGGAACAAAAGCTCAAAGAGGTTATGTGATTTACCCAACATCCCACAGTCTTTAGGTGGGAGAATCAGGACAGAATCTGCCTGACTCCTGACCCCAGGCTGTCTTCAATCTGCTTCCCCTTATTATATTCCAATGTTTGTTGAGTGAATCAGTGAGTGAAAAGACTACCACTTTACCAAGTCCTTTTCTGTGTGGCCCTTCAGAAATGAGGGAAGGGGCTATCTCCTTCTCAAGTGAGATGCCCTGATCATTCTCCATCCACAGGAAGACACCTCTGTCACTTACCAACAGAATACAACCAAAGTTTTCAAAAGGAACCCCAGTGGGGGCTGCCATGGCTTCTCAATCATATCCGAGTGCAACAGGCAATACCCCTGGGGCACCAGCAGCTCCAGGCTCTGCCCTCGCTGCTCTCCTCACATGGCCAACACAGCCTCCCTCACCTGCTCACCGCACTTGTTCACTCACACCTCCTGTCCACACGAAATAAAGCAATCAATGGTACAAATATTTTATCTAGTTCGCCACACGGTTATTTTATTCGAGGTGAATGGATCAATGTAGCCCAGGGAGCATGGAGCAGAATTTCTCATTGAACTGACATCGGGAACATTTGTTCCAACTTGGAAAATCTCACCAAGTTATAATGCAGCTGATGTGCAGAACTAGGGAGCGTGGATTGGTCCTACCTCCTCCAGACATGGTTTGACAAGGAGTGCAGACTGTCATCCACCATGTGCACAGGTGGAATCCTGGGCTCTGGGTACAGACAGCTGGAGCTCCAATCCACTTAGTACCACTAGGCAGATGATTTTGGGCAAGTAAGTCTAAAAAGTGAAAATTATAATGCCTACCTCATTCCATTGTGATTAAATTAAATTAACAGTTAATGCCACTGAATGGAAAGCACACAACACCAAGCCAGGGCACGCAGGCCCAGTGTTAAATAATGCTGTTATTACTGTTGTCGTCGATGCCGTCATCACCAATGTCGTACTGTAAGTACTGCTTCACCCAGGAGGAGTAAAAGAAGATGCCGGATTTCCCAGAATGACTCCAGGCTGATGTGTGGGAACCTGACATTCCCATAAGTACCCTCAACTCTCCAGAACACATGTTCCCATTGCAGATTCAGAGAACACCATCTCAGAAGACTATCGTAGCTAGAGCCCTGTTCGCCCCCAAACAGGCAGGCAGATCTTGCCTTCTCTGTACAATGGAATGATAAAATCTTGCCAGTTTTCCGCACAGTGTAGTAAACAGTTATTTTGAAAATCCATTTGACTGTAGATTGATAATTATCTTTACACTCTTCCCGGTAATTATTAGTAACCACATAATAACCAGTCTTCTTGCTGTTCCACCGCAATGCCAACACCTTGGCTTCTCTTATTACCTGGTAGCGCACCTAAGCAAGCCCAGAGCCAGAGAGGCCACACCCCGCCCTGCCTGCAGAATCAGGAAGGAGAGCGGGAAGTGGGAGAGGGGGCACAGAAGCACAGGACCTCATAAAGACAAAGGTAAATAAAGTGTTTTAGGAGCCAATGGCAATAAATTTCTCGCAAGAGCAAGCGCATCGCCAGAACACATGCCAGTGGGCTGGACGCCCATGGAGAAGGCTGGATGGTGGCCGTGGGAGAATGACGTCCCGGAACATGGCCAATCCTTGAACCCCCTTCTTTAAAAAGCTACTTGCTTTGTTTTTGTTTTTGTTTTTGTTTTTTGTGCTGATGGACTTAACCCAGAATAACCCACTGATCAGAGACAAGATATCTCCCCCTAGACCATTTCTATCCTGAATGCCAATCATCTCTCACATCAACTCAGTGTGTCCCAACTGGAAGTCACCATTGTCTCCCCCTAACCTATTCCTGCTCAAGGCACACTGTTCCCTCCTCACCCAGTTCTGGGGTGAGGAAATTTCTGGAAATTTCCATTCTCCTTAACACCTCCATCTCTCACATTGAACGCATATAATCACATAATCAGTATTGTTTGAGATATTTGAAGTCTTTGGAATACTTTTCCTTTCTGTACCCTTTACCTCCTGTCCGCAACACCCATCCCTGAGTTTTTGCAGCTGGTCTGTTGCCTTCTTCCTCTAGTATCTGAGGCTCCTCCACAATCCATGGTTTACTACAGATTGTTCTTCTAAAACTGCAAACTAAAAGTCCTTCTCAGGTACATGAAAACACACACATACACACAATGTTCTCATTTAATCTACAAATTGAATTTATGTGATTTATTGCTATGTGCTCTGAAAGACTGATAAGAGAAATAATATTTCCTTTTCTTTGTCTTCTTTTTTTGTACTAGGGATTGAACCCAGGGGTGCTTTACCACTGAGCTGCATCCAAGACCTTTTTCATTTTTTATTTTGAGACAGGGTCTTGGCAAGTTGCTGAGGCTGACCTTGGACTTGAGATCCTCATGCCACAGCATCCCATGCGGCTGGCATTACAGGTGTATATCACCAGGCATGGCTCAATAACCATTTTTACAATGCTGCCCTCAGTTCCCTGTCTGTGACCTGGCTGACCCCAGCCCCATCTGGTCTCAGTTCCCGTGTGTCTCTGAGAGTGGTGCATTTTTATGGGCTCACTGGTGGTTTAAAGAGTTTCCAGAAGTCACTTTTCACCTTCTGTTTTGACTCAAGAATCAACTTTACTGTAATACTTCAAGAAAATCCATCAAAGTATACCTTTTTTCTGTTTTGTTTTCCTGTGGTTGGCGAGACTAGGAATGATTTCTTTTTCTGTTTTCTACTTCTTGTTATTTCAATTTCCATTCACAAACAGACTCATATTTTTTAAAGTCATTTGAACTTTTCCTTAAGATTGTCCTCCTAAGCTTTCAACAGTGCCAACCATTAACCAACAGGGCATGGAAGCTCAGCACAGCATTCAGCGCCGTCCCCAAGTGAGTCCCAGGGCTTGTCCTTCACTCCTCCATACTCCCTCCTCTCTGGGTGAATGGGGACCTTGCTCTTCCTCAACCCCACAGGGCACTTATGCTGTAAGCTGCCTCCTCAACCAGAAGCAAAGTTCCTTCAAACCTCCCTCTGTATCCAGGCCCCACCTGTGCATCAGGGGACGTGAGATATGGCCCCCTCTCTAATTCCCAAACCACCACCCCACCACCACCACTTCCCGTTCTGTGGGGACCTCACTCATCACATCTGCCTTGTCTTGAAGAACAAGTGCATCTGTCTGGCCTGCCTTAGGCTTAGTTTATTCTTCTGTTGTCTCCTCCGCAATATCTGGCTCTGTACCCCACAGATGCACAAATAATGGAGGAAGTGGAGAGAACTGAATTCAGCCTTGGATTGGACTGGCTGGACTTGGCTTGATTCAGTAATTATGTTCCTTAAATCAAAATTTTGGAAAATTCAGCAAACTGAGCATTTAGCACACAGGCTTTGGGTTTGTTTGGTTTTGTTCTAGTTTCTTTTTTGCCATTTGCTCATTGGTCATTGGGGTAACTGACCCTCTAGTCACTTGGCTTGAAGGGAACTGGCTCCTGACAAGTTGTTCCCTCTATGAAGTGACTTCTGTGGAGTCGATGAGGGGAGCCAGGGGATGTCCCTAGAAAGATCCCAGAGGCCTGCGAGGACTGGAGGGAGCTCAGCCTCAAGCTTTTCAGAGACACCTGTGACTCTCCTGTCCTGTGAGAGCTGGGAGAGCCAGGATCACCCATTCCAACAGAGCTTTTGGGGAGTGGTATTCCAAGTCCCAAAGAAACCAGGAAATCATCTGCTCCATCAGGAGCTTCCGTCCTGAGGTCCTGAACCCACTCAAGGTTTACACCACCAAAGCTGGGCAGAAGCAGGTATCCAGCTGCCCTGGACCCTGGCCTCCCCCAACCCAGAATGAAAGTTTGACTAAAGCTCAGTGTCTTTGCTTTTATAAATCTCTGCCTTCTAATGATGGCTTCAAGGCTGAGAGGAAAAAGGACCATTAAACTCACTGAATAAGTTAATGGGGCAGAGAGAATCTATTTCGGAGCCACCCCAGGCTATTTTCCTCTGGAGCTAAAGCCTGAATAAGCAAAAAGAAAAAATTAAAACCGAAGAGCGCATTGCCAATAAATAACCTCCGGTGTAATCTCTCCGCATCCAGGACTTCATTTGCTGAGATATTGTAATGCAGATCATCTGCAAAACACCCCTGGTTTCATGGAGTTCTACCTGTCCAACTAGCTGGGGTCCCCCTATCACTCGAGACCCTTCCCTTCCTTACTGAGACCACAAGTCTTGGAGCTGCTTCTACCCAGTCACTACCCAGCCTGCAGTCTCTTTAGGCATCCTGGGGGGAAGCTGCCCCCACAAAAATCAGCACACTGAAACTGAAGTTTGATCGAGGGATCTTAGGGTATCCTCTCGTAGAAGCACACCATAAGACCCCTCAATCCCCCGGCTGTAGAGATGCCCCCAAAGGCTTCCTAGTTTCCACCAGTCATCTTATTTTGCACCTTGGTCCCATTGTTCTGAAATTCAAAATCCCTCTCCTCTCTCAGCAGAAACTGAATACAGTGTCTTAGTTTCTTTTGCCTTTCTAGAAAACTGCTCTCTGTCCACTCCTCCTCCCCTCCCCTCCCTTCCTTACCTCTTTACTTCCTGAGGGTCCTGCCCACTCCCTGCTCCTCCTCCCCTGACTTCAAAGTCTCCTAGTCCCACCCCCCTGCCCTGTCCTGTGAGAACCTACTCTCCTGCAGCATTCCCTAAACAAAGCCAGAAACATGACTCTTCAGGCAGGGAAAACACAAATAATCAAATAAGCCAGAACTCCTGTTGGTAAATGTTGAGTCCCACTAGACACACGTTGTTTACTCTTTAATATTTAAACATGTTAATTAAATCTCTGAATAAACAAATATATTTTAGTAAGTGGCATTCCTGAGCTGGAGTTCCATCACCATGCCCCTTGGTGCCTTTCAGATTGGGCCAGGCCTTCTCTGCCTGCTGCTGATGTGTTAGCAAACAAGGTGGAAAATTATCGGCTGGACTTCTGGCCAAGACGTGATGGACATCACCTCAGCCCAACTACATCAGCCTCTCCTAAGACCCCAGACTGTACCTTCAAATAGTCCCTACAGGCCATGCCCCCAGTTGGAGGTCTCATTTGTTCGTCAGTCCAACACTTGCTTAACCGGGCACATACTAAGCACTGGTGGAACAAACAGGGCAAAACCTCGCTCCTTGACACTTTTACACTGTTGGTGGGACTATAAATTAGTACAACCACTGTGGAAATCAATATGGAGGTTTCTCAAAAGGCTAGGCATGGAACCACCATATGACCCAGCTAGCTCATTCCTTCCTATTTACCCTGAAGAGTTAAAGTCATCATACTCAGTGATACAAGCATACCCATGTTTATAGCAGCACAAGTCACAATGGCCAAATTATGGACCCAGTCTAGGTATACGTCAATGGATGGATGGATAAAGAAAAGGTTGTTGAGTTTTATTTAGCCATTAAAAAAATGAAATTATGTCATTTGAGGAAAATGGATAGAACTTGAGACCATTATGTTAAGTGAAATAAGCCAAACTCAGAAGGTCAAGAGTCATGTTTTCTCTTATTTGTGGAAGCTAGAGAGGAAAAAGGAAAAGAAAGGTGTGGGGGATGGAGAAATCTCATAAAAATGAAAGGGAGATCAGTAGAGGAAAGGGACTAGGGAGGCAGGAGGAGGGGAAGAAGGGAGAAAGTTCTAGGGAGTGATATTGGTCAAACTATATTGTTATACATCATACAGGTACAAATATGTACCAATGAATCTCATCATTATGTACAACTATAATGTACCAATAAAAAAATGTGGAAAGAGAAAAAAAAATTTCACTCCTCAGACAGCTCACAACCACCCTGAGTCTTGCATGATCTGTCCACTCCCTGCTTCTCCAGCCAGGATGACCTTCCGTTAGCTCCTGACAGTCTTTCTTGCTTCCAGAGCTTTCTTCACGCTCTTCTTTCTACCTAAAATCACCTCCATCACATGTGACCTCTCTATGTGGCTAATGCCCGCTCACCCTTCAGGTTCCAGCTCTGTTGTCGCTTCTCCTGGAACTCCCTCCACCTGCCCCAGCCTGAACAATGGACCCTCCCAAGGAATCTCATACACTCGACCATTCTTTCTCTGGCACATATATTGTGCCATCTCGTAAGATGAAATGGATTCTTCTTCTGCTTAAAAGAAAAAGCCTTCCTGGACATCTTATTTCACCAGGACTGAAATCTAATCCCCTTCCCACAGGATTGCTGGCTGAAGTGTTTTGGGAGGGAGGTACAAAGCCAAGGGAGTTGTCTGACATTTGTCTATACAATGAATTGGGACCTGGCCTGGGCCCCTGGGAAGAGCCACACAGTTGGGGTATAGACAGAGAACTCTGAGAAAACAGTCAGGTTCCAAACTAGAGTACCCCAGCCCAGGGGCTCAGTCCCGCCAAAGAGTACCAAGTGCCCACAGGGCTCTGGCTTCCACGGTGTCAGAGAGAACAGGGGGTTGAGAAACAACAGGGGACTGGGAACACATGAAGGAGCTCCCCCACACCCACACAGATGGAAATTGAGTCAGACAGGATCTCAACTCTGCCACCCGCCGGTTAAGTGACTTCAGCAAGGGATGCCACCCCTCTGCCCCGCAGTGGCCTCATCTGTGAGACAAAGACTCTGTTGGTCTTGTTTCCAGGAATTATGTGAATGTGCCTCTCTCCTGACCCAGATTAATCAAAAGCAGTCCTAGTGTGTAAACTGGTGCAACCACTTTGAAAACAGGTCAGTGTCCTATAAAGTTAAATCTAAATTCATCAGACATCCCAAAAATTCCACTCCCAGGGAGTGACCCAGGAAAAACAAAAACATATGTTCACAAAAAGGCTTGTACAAAAATATTCATAGCAGATTTATCCATAATAGTCCAAAACTGGAAACAGCCCACAGCTCCAAGAACAGGAGAACAGATAAATTCAGGTTTGCCGTACAATATCATAGTACTAAGCAATAAAAGGGAACCAATTACTGACATCTGCAACAATGAAGGGGACTCGCAAAACCATTCTTGCTAAACACATATTATATGATTCTATTATATGAAGCTGTAGGACAGGCCAAAGCAATCCGTAGTTGAAAAATCAAAATAGTGGTTGCCTCTGGAGAGCCAGTGGTGGAGATGGACTTCAAAAAGACATAAGGGAAATTTTGGGGTGATAATGTTTTGAATCTCAATGGGTGTAGGTGGTACAGGTGCATGCATTTGTCACAACTCAGAGAATGGACACTTAAGATCTATGCATTTCATTGAATAAAAATATTAACTCAAATGGAAACAAATATTTAACTAATGATATACAAGCTGAAGTATTGTGTGAGGTATTGTGTACCAATACCTGCAATTTATTCTGATGTGCATCAGAAAAATAAGATGGGTTAATGAGTGGATGGAGGAATGAGGGGTGAATGAACTATGTGGTAAAGCAAGTCAAATAAAATGCTAATCATAGGCTCTAGCTGGTGGTTATATGGATGTTCACTGCAAATTTTTCTGAATGAGATTTTTCATAATCAAATGATGGGATGGAGCTAAAGTCTACTTATTTATACATCCCAGGGAAAGTAATTTCATTTTGTGGCCCATTCTTGTGGGACTTTCTTCCTTACTGCTACCCCAAATCTCAGAGCCTACAGTTCTATAGTCTACTGCCATTTGATGCGGGGATACCCCACTCCCCACTTGGTGGCTGATTCAAACAAGGTGTTCACAGTCTTGAACTTGAATCTTGAGATATCAGATTGATAAGTTAACTGATTAACAAGAGGAAGAAACAGAAAATAGCACATTTGATATAGCTGTTACTTACTTTCACCTGTGGTCTAAATGTAAAGCAATCAGAACTATTCCTGTGGGCCCATCTCGGGTTTTGTGCTTGCTTGTGTGTGTCCTTTCCTTCTATCCATCTCTGTTTCACCTAGGGGTGTGCAACCTCTTCTGTGGGGCCACCTTGGCCACAATGCCAACCACACAGATAATACTAGGGCACCAGTAGCAAGTGGCATCAGAAAACTGAGGAAAATTCAGCTCTGATGAACTTCTGCAGAATTCTGCCCCTGGAAAACCTATGTTAAATTCAGCAGACATCCTTTCTTTTTTTTTTTTTTTTGGATTGCTGAATTGTGGCCCTTTGCCCCAAATTCATATGCTGAACCCCCAAGACCTCAGAATGTGACTATATTTGAAAGAGGGTCTTTAAAGAGGCAATTAAGATAAAATGAGGTCATTAGGGTGGGCCCTAATCCAATATGACAGACGTCCTTATAACAAGAAATTAGGACACAGACACACACAGAGGAAAGACCACGTGAAGACACAGCATGAAGGTAGCTGTCTGCAAGCCAAGGAGAGAGACCTCAGGAGAGGCCAATTGCTGACACCTTGATCTTGGGCTTTCAGGCTCCAGAAGTGTGAGAAAACAAATTCCTGTTGCTTAAGGCACCCAGGCTTTGTTATGGAAGCCATGGCCAATACATACAATGATTTTAATATTGTTCTTATTTTAAATTACAAATCTGATGGGTATAATAATATTTTTGTTGCTTAGGGCTTCTAGAGTTTCATTTTAGTAGAGAAGAAATAAAGGAGTATATGCTGAATCCTTTATCTACTCATTTCTGGAATGAAGACACATTACCATTTTGTCATATGCAAAGATCTTTAAGAAAGAGAAGAAAACCATTGTAGATAAAATTCAGACCCTATGCCCCTTCCTTTCCTCTTCCTCTCCCTACAACCAAAGCTATGGGGAAACTGGTTTGTATCTAGTCCATAATTTTATCTTTTTACTACATAACCATGTCCATAAACAATACATTATATCAGTTGTGATATTTAACTTACAAATATGGCATGCCATTCTGCAATTTGCTTTTCTTTCCCATTAGTATTATGTTTTCAAAATATAGCCATGTTACTACACAGAGAACAGGGTTTTTATTGTAGCTGCTATATAGGATTCCATCATTTCAATGTGCCATGATTCATCTCTCGATTCAAATGTCTCCTGATGACATTTTGGATTGTCTCCAATTGCTTTGCTTTTGCACCCACTGCTGCAATAAACATGGGACCACAGGCTCCGCAGGCAGCCTGGGTCTGAATCCTAACTGTTGTTTACAGCTCCAGCCTGAGGCAAACTCTTGCATCTTTTGGTCTCTATATCTTCATCTGTAAAATGAAAGCCATTCTCCATGCATGTGGTTGTTGTCCTGATTAAATGAGCTACTGTATAAACCCCTAGGCCTGAAGAAAAGGCATTCAACAAACAACAGCTTCAGGGACTGCAAAGACAGAACAATCCATAAACGGTGTCTGGACAACAAAGAGTATCTCAAAGGTGAGACTAAAGTCATAGGGAAGATCCAGACAAGCGGAAAGAAGGATAGGAGACTCAGGCAGGGGAAGCACTGAACCAAAATACTCAAAGTGGGAAAGGCTCAGGAATGTTTAAGGAATGAACTGGAGATTGGTTTGGCTGGGGCACAGAATTCTTATATGCAGCAGGATCCAGATGCTGTACCTAAACAGGAAAGACTTCAAATGCACAGAAAGAACTCTAACCTTGACCTTATGGGTAATTAGGAGCCAACTAAGACTCTTGAGCTGTAGTTACAGAATTACTTCCCCTGCCTCCCAAATCATTTTTACAAATCAACTTGATTCCGGAAGGGTGTTCTGTCAAACATAAATATGTTTTCACCTCTCAACTACATATTGAATCTTGTAGGTCCAAGCAAGTTCAGGCCAAGTCCAGCCCTGTGGGAAAAGGTGAGGATGGGGCCAAACTCAAGATGGAGCCAGGCACCATGTTTGGGGTACAAGAGAAGAGGAAAAGAGGGACAGAGAGAAACAACCTGGTACCTGGACAAGCCCTGTCAGAATGTGCTGGAGAGCAAGTCCATGATCTTTGAGACAGGGGACATTCAGATGTTTTGTAGTCTGGGTAACTTTCTTCATAAAAATATTTTGCAGAATACCACACTACCTCCAATCTCACTCCAGGGTGTACACCTTGAAAACTATCCACAGGAACGGTCCTTCTTCAAAGTGTGGTCATGGTCCAGCAGCCTTTCCATCACCAAAATGAAAATTCTCAGGGAGGCAGTTGATATTTGGAATCTGAAACCCTGGCTGGAGCCCAACAGTCTGTGCTTTAAGAAGCCCCCACATCATGGGCATGTACACCCAGGTATGAAACCACGAGTGTCCATCCTACAGAACATACACACACAGAGGCATGTGTGCACACGTGGCAACAAGAACCCCACTTGTGCCTATGCACAGCACAGGCCATGCCCCCGCCCCCTACAGACTCTGCCCTGGTAAAACACTCCCTCCAGCTTCAGGGTTTTTTCCTAACCTCCCCATTCCCAGTCACCACAAGAGATCGGGTAGAAGGCAGAGCCAGAAGGGGCCTCAAAGATCACCTAGTCCAGGGGCTGTGGTTGTAGATCAGTGGTAAAGCGCTTGCCTAGCATGTGTGAGGCACTGGGTTCAATCCTCAGCACCACATAAAAATAAATAAATATACTGTGTCCATCTACAACTAAAAAAAAAAAAAAATGTAAATAGAGCACCTAGCTCAGCCCCTGTTTTCTAATATAAGGAAACAGAAGACTAGAGAGAAAGAATGGATTGCTCAGACTCACCCAATAAATTGGTGGCAGTGACAGACCCAGAAAAGCCAGCCCCTTTCTGCTCCCCCTTAAAGGACATTCTCTGGAGATGGGGTTGAAAACACAAGTGCCCATGAAATTGAGGAATCCCAAACTCCTCTTGGTCCCAAGGGCGGCTTCTGCCCCATGCTCCTTACCATTGCCCAAGTTGAGAATCAGAACAGAACCATGTGTCCTATCAGTGAAGGGTGCCTGTTTGCTGTGGGAGGAGGGCTAGGTCCAGAACTAAAGGCAAATGGAGGTTGGCAAGAGATGATAGAGGTCATCTGCAACATTGAGAACAGGACTCTGCAGTCAGACCTGCCACTTGGTAGCCAAATGATCAGGGCAAGTCACTTAGCCACTTGCACTTCAATTTTCCCATTCATAGAATGAGGAAGATACGCACTGAGCATCCCTGATCCAAAAACCCAAAACCCCAAATTCTCTAAAATCTGACACATTTTGAGTGCTGAGGTGATGCCACAAGTGGAAAATTCCACATTGTGAAACTTCATGTACAAAATTATTTAAAATATTGTATAAAATTACCCTCAGGTTATGTTTACTAGGTGCAAATGAAATGTCAGTAAATTTCATGTTTTGTCTTGGGTCCCCTTCCCAAGATACCTCATTATGTGTATGCAAATATTCCAAGATCCAAAAATGATCTAAAATCTGAAACATATCTGGTCCCAAGCATTTCAGATAAAGGTTGTTCAACCTATAATAGTACCTGTCTCATCTGGTTGTGCTGAGAATGAAAAGGGTTAAAATCAGAGTGCCCTAGAACAACACCTGGAAGGTGAGCATCACACACATTTGCTCTCACTAGAAAGAGCAAGATTCGAAGATTCCTCCGACAGGCTATGTGCTGAGGGCAGAGCCCAAGGCCCACCGAAATGCAGAGTTATGAGAGCAATGTGTCTGGCATCCAGGCAGAGACACGTGCACTATTGCCAGGCCAGGAGGTCACAGAGCTGTGACACAGGAAATGAGCCTATTATAATTTACAGGTCTTTACTGACACTACCAGGAGCTGGCTATGGGGGACAGAACAGAGGGAGCCAGAGAGCCACCATGCCCACCTTCAGGAGTTCACAGCACAGTGAGAAAGAAATAAACCAAGTCTGGTATCATTCAGGGCACATGGAAAAGGCTCCAGAGAGTCTCAGCTGAACAGAGATGTTAGCCACACCACCCTCTTCTATCAGTGGTTCCACCTGGGTAGATAAGGACAGACACAGCCAAGGGCAATGAGGTAGAGTCCAACCTGACTACAGGCAACAGCAGCCCTGAAGACAAGATGGCCAGGAGGGGTGGGTGACACAGCAGTTGCCTGGTGGGAGACACAGTCCAAGGCTGACGCTCAGGGAAGAGTGACCAGTCATTTCCATGGAGATAGGAAATAATCCTGGAATTCTCAGAGAGGTATGAGCTTGCCCTTCTTGCTTCCTGCAGTTTCTGCTCTCTATGGCCCTGGGGAGGGAGGGCCCTGGGTTGGGGAGGGTGGGGACTGGTAAGCTCTGTCTAGGGGTAGAATTTAAGAGAGGAAGCCGAAGCTCCACTCTTCAACACCAATGTGGGGCCAGTCTCTTTGTCCCAACCTGTGCATCATCATGCCAGGCTCACTTCCACCTAGAACACGGAGTGGGGGTGGGGAGGCAGACTTCCCCTGCACCAAGCACTCTCTGATGGAATTTTCTCCCAGGAACTTGGCCCTGGAGAACTGAGGGAATCAACCCTGTACCCACAGCACATGTGCTCACTTCCCACCTATGAAGGTAAATCCCCAGGAGCAGAATCCAGGTGAAAAAGCAAGGAACCTAGAGGGCCGCTACTTGACCTCAGAGCAACAGGGACAATGTTGACCTCTTCTGTCCAGCTTACCACTGCTTTCCTGGCTCCCACAAAAGTGGCTGGCCCATTGGAGGCCCTCAAATAAACCCATGTTGAATACTCCAATAGATCCATGAGTAAACAGGTGCCGAGAAGAGCACCTATCCATGAGCACACCTGCCCATGGCTCCGGGCCCTTTCCTTTCTGTTTCATTTCTCCCCTCCCCCAGATTTCCTGGGGTCACCTTTTGTGTTAGTCAGCTCTTCTGCTGTGACCAAAATACCTGACAATAACAACTTAAAGGAGAAAAGGCTTATTTTGGCTAATGGTTTCAGAGGTTTTAGACTATGGACTCCATTGCTTTGGGACCAAGGTGAAGCAGGGCATGGCAGAGGAAGCTGCTCAACTCATAGCTGCCAGGAAAGAGAGAGAAAAAGCAAGGAAGGGTCAGGGACAAGATATAATCACCAGGGCAAAACCCCAGTGACCTACTTCCTCCAACCATGTTCCACCTGCCTTCAGTTTCTACCTCCTTCCATGAATTCATTCCAATTATTAATCCATCCACTGAATTAATCCACTGATAGTGTCAGAACCCCCATGATCCAGTCACTACCCAGTAGTCTCACCTCTGGACATTGCTGCATTGGGGACCAAGTCTTCAACACATGAGCTTTTGGGGCAAATTTCAGATCTGAACCCTAATATCTTCCCAGCAAACCACATGCCCTCAAATCTTTGTCTCACACAGGCAAAGAGTGACAGGAAAAAAATGGAACCTGCCTTCCTTGCCTGCTGGTGTGTGGCTTCTCCTAGAATATCACAGGTCCTCTGTGGACAAGGGCAAGGCCAGTGAATCAATTTCATTGCCAGGGGCACAATCCTGACATTGCACTCCATTCTTTCCAACATTAAAAGGGTCTGCAAGCAGGTAAGTCTAGAATTTTTTAAATCTCCATTTAGGTAAATGGCACCCTCCCACCTTAGGGAAGCCACATTGTCATATATATACATTTCTTTCTTTAAATTTTACATCAGATCCATTTTCTAAAATTCTGCCCCTGCTTCTCTTGAGATTATCCTGTGAGCTATAGACCATTTATCTAAAACTTACTTCCCCCTTTCAATTCTGATCTAGGAGGGAAGGATCATGGTTTATTTTCTCAACACAGTAGCCCAGGGCTTAGCATCTGGCTGGGCATGGGCTGGTGCAAGTGACTAGAACAAAAGAGAATGAACTCCTTCTCTCTGTCCTGCAGAAGGAAGAGCCAGGCTAGCCCTGCTGGCACACCCTTCCCCAGTAGTCCAGAGGCTAGGAGGACCTCAACAGGCAGCAAGGCCCGCAGTCAGACACCTGGGCACTCCACAACTTAGGGACAACTGGAGCTCAGCATTCAGAGTGGACCAAGCACACCACCAACACCAGGCCCCCTTCAGGAGTCTGTTATGCACTTGGAACAATCTTTGGAAAAACAGAATGTGGGGCTTTCCCTCCCATACCTGCCCCAGGGATAGGAGACAGAATTTACCAGTGGCACAGGGCTCTTCCCTGGAGGGAGAGCAGCAGCTGTAGGCTACAAACCCTAAAAATCAGGCACTTCTTGTTACTTCTTTCACTGCCAGGGGCTTTGCAGGGCCCTAGCTCTTCTTCTATGACTCTCCCTCTTGAGTGCCTCCAAGGCAAGGTTTCTGCCAAGGGAATGAAACGCCACCCCTCCTCCACAACCCTGCCCCCTCCCCCTTCCTCATGTTATTTCCCACTTGGTGTCTTATCGCCACATTTGTTAAAATGACTGCCACTTAAGAGGTGGCAGGGAGTCAGAAACACAATCTGGAGCAAAGCTGATATTAAATAACTTCCTGAGCTTGGCACGTCTGCCAATGCTCCCTCCTGGATCTCAGGTGCATCAATGAAGAGGTTTTGCAAGATAAGGAGCCACAGACACCCCGGTTCCAGTCTGAAGACCACCCCACTACTGAGGAATGACCCCTCCCTTCTCCAGGATGGAGATTCTTCACCCGCAAAGCCTAAAACCTTCTCCCTGGACCTCGCCCCACCTCACACTGAGCAAAGGGGGTACAGTGATGTCTGACACTCAAATTCAACTGCAAGAGCCCTTGTAGTCTGCCAACCCAACCCCCACGTTTTCCAAATACACACACTGAGGCTTATAGATCTCGAGTCTGGTTGAGGCCAACCAGATAGATTATATTAAAGCATCTCAAAAAGAATAGTACTCTATGAATTCCAGAAAGGGTTTGCTTCTTAGATACCAGGATTGGTTGGTCACCATAAACTCAATCAGTTACTGGTGTTTTCTCTATTTGTGACCTCACCCTATGGGTCCAAGCAAGAAAAATACCAATAGCTATCACCACACTAATGCCCTCAGAGCATCACCAATAGCACCTACCCATTAAAGGGGAGATATTCTGTTGATGGATCCTCTGAAGCTGACAGCCCCTAACTCAGACTCAGTATCATCTGGTCCCAAAAACTCCCATCCTCAGTACCCTCCAAGATCAGAGTACACTTGCTATTCTCCATTCCAGCCACTGGATGTCACTGCTGTCCCCAGTGAACTGGAACCACAGAGCATTCATGGCGGAGTAGAAAGGAAGTAAAATGACCCCATCAGACCAACAGGATCCCAGACTTATCCCCTGGGTTGTGGCCTAACTTTGTCCTTCCAGAAAGAGACAGATGGCCAATCATTGAGTATCCACCATGTTCCAGACACTTTCCACACATTATATAATTTAGTATGCTGTAACATCTCAGTAACACCTCCTGCTACACAGGTGAAGACTTGGGAAACCCAGTAACTTACTCATCTTTAAAAAAAAAAAAAAAACAAGGGGTTGGGCAAGAATTGGAACCCAGTTTTGACACTGAATTTCATGACCTTGTCACAAAGATCTCCCCTGAGATTGTAGTCTTGGTGCTATGGGCTGTGGTTTAATCAAGTTGGTTTGCAGTGACCTCTGAGTTGCTGGCATCTGGGAAGAAACCAAGTGGGGCTCAGACTTTTCATCAAAGGTACAAACACAATAAGGCTAAATCGCACCTCCCTCCCAGCAGAAATCGTGGTCTAGTGCCCTCTTGTGACTTAACATGGAACTGAAAGGAAAGTGCGTTGGAGGTTTGGGGTGGATTGGAGGGATTTGAGGTCACTCCTATCTCAATGGATTCCTAAATTCTTTCTACCTGGCTCGTCCCAAGTCCTATCTGTGGCTGATAGGATTATTCCATGACAACAGCCAAAAGTGGGGGTCAGCTGGTGAATGGGAAGATCTGCAGGGCCAAGAACAGTGATGAAACCACATGGGACAACATCTCCCGGAGATTGGGAGCTACTGAATTACCCAAGACAGGTACTGCTGGGACCAAACCCCTAAGCCTGGCAGGTGTGGAAAGCAGGCGGCAGAAAGCCTTTGCCTACGACACTCTGACACTTAGTGTCCCAGATGGGTGTTTCAGCAGTGCAAACCAAAGCAACCTCCCCATCAATGTGGCAGACACGCACCTCTGTTGACCTGCCCCCTTTTCCAATGTACACCACCATGGTCCTCCTGTTGCCTCCCTCTGTTTCTTCCACATGCTCGTTCCCCTCATAACTTCCTTTAATTCCACTCATCAAGGAACCTGAAATGTCATTGTCCCTCACATCTTACAAACTACCATTGCGATACTTGCCAGTTGCCCCTGTGTACCCGTCACCTGCCAGGTACTTACCATAATCTCATCTAATCCTCACAACCACTTTATAAAGATGTCTTATAAGTCTGATTATTCAGATGAGGAAACTGAGGCTCAGAGACAATAAGCAACCTGCCTAAACCTAAACAGGAAAAGAACACAGAAAGTTGTCTGACTGAAGAAGTTACTATTTTTCCTGCTACCTCTCAATTTAAAAAAAAAAAAAGTCACTGAAAAGTCCAGGGCATAGGAATTGTTCTAAATGAACTCTCCGATTAGAGGGCTTCTGCTACGGTATATAAAATGAGAGGGAAGGAGGAGAAATCAGAAGCAGGAAGAACAGCTGAGGGCCATGAAAAGCATCCCTGTTTGTGGGGATGTGCTGATGAGAAGGGAGAGAAAACAAAAGGGAGGGAGCCAGCATTCAGGGTTTTACACACACTACTCATGTTCTCATTGAAATCTTGTGATAACCCTGTATTATTTTTATTATCACCATTTTTCAGATGAGGAAACTGAGGGTCAAAAAAGTTCCATAGCCAGCCCAGGTCACAGCTGGTAGGAGGCAGAGTCACAATCTGAAGCTTCATTTAGTAGTTGCCATAAATAAGTCCGGTTACTTATGCAGATGGCTCCAGCCCAGTTGGAGGGTCATAAATGCTAACTTTCATTCCTGCTCTTCAGCAGCCCAGCCTCAGAAAAACAGAAAAACTATCAGAAATAATAACATTGCTAGGCAAAATCTGACCACAAGAGAGGGCCCTTGGTCAGGCAGCTGTAGGATGCCCTTCAGGGCAGAGAAAAGGCCCTAGTCCTGGAAGCTCTCTGCAGGGCTCTCTACAGAAGCAAGAGACCTGGTCACTAAAGCTGATAACAAGACTCATTCATAGACTTATTAGAACATGGATCAGAACAATCGTGCTCAAACAAGCCTGCCTGGAACAGAAAAGGGCTGGCAGGTCACGGAGGGCAACAGAAACAGTCCGTAGAGTCAGGGCCCAAGCCCCTGGTTAGCAAGGCACTTTCATGCCCACCAATGAATGGGGTCTTCTTTGAAAGCTAACCCAGGGTCTAGAGAGCTTAAGAGATGGCACCAAGCTCTCATCTCTAAAAAATTCCAGGGCCTGGTATTTACTGAGTACCTACATAGTGTTCAGTAATTCCCAAATTTGGGTTGGAAGGCAGGGAGAGGTCAGAGACGCCTTCACGCTTGGGCTGGCATATCAAGCAGCCAGAGCCGGTATATGAAGTTCACTTCTTCCAAGGCACTCACTGTACAGTGTAACTGTCCATCAACTTTTCTGTGTCCCTATCAAATCTGGATTTTCCTGGGTTATGCTGCATTCTTGGTTCATCCCCATGATCCCTGTGCAAATGCACTGATTTCTGCTGCTGCAGCAGCTGCTGCTGCTGCTGCTGCTGGGACTGAGATGTGGCGGAAAGGGGACAGTCCCTCCATTCAGGGCACTCTCCCAGCCCCTTCCTAGGGAACCAGAAGCTCCTGAGCCTGAAAGGCTGGGACAGGAGTCTCAAATTGCTAGACTGCACAGATGCGAGGGGAGCAGGGCCAGCTTGCTGAGAGAAGCCCTGCCCGGGGGAGAGCTGGCCTCCCCACTCAGCCCTGGCACAGGGAATCTTCGATAGCCAGGGCTGACAACGCACTCCCCACCCACCCCGCTAGGGCCACATGCCTGTTCCAACCCCTCGCCCTCTGAAGTCACCAGCCTTAGCCGGTCTCATGCGCCACACTGCCCTCTGGTGGCCACCAGGAGTCTAGAAGCAGCTGATGTTGGCAAGCAAGAAGTCACAGGCTTTAAGGTTTGTTTACAGAGACCTCAAATGTGATGTGCAGAGAACACAGAAGAGAGGCACTAGGTGACACAAAGATGCCCCCAGACTTACGCACACCGCGCAGTGTACTGCGACAGGTAGCCAGGATTAGGACTTCGAATCTAAGATCTTTCTTAATTGGAGGCTCTTTTCCCTGCTTCGGTAATCCCTCAGCCTCAGAGCAGATGCCGGAGAGCAGGGGGCCAGTCACACAGCTAGGGAGGCAGGGTCCCTATGTCCCTGCTCCGCCTTGTGTTAGGAATTCACTCAGTGCTTGAGCCAAGTCCATTCACTTCTCTTAAACCTCAAGTTCTTCCTCTATAAAACTGAGTTTGGCCCAAAGTATTTCTGAGTCCCTTTCTAGATCTAAAGATTGACTGTTCAAAGTCTTCCTAACTCAAAAACCTTCCCCCAGTCATCTGGACGTGGAAATAGCCAACTTGGTGCTGGATTGTTTACAAAGCCTATTGAGTACATCATGCACTGCTTCAACAGTGACCAATGACCCTGTGAGGGGGCCAGGCTGAAGAGTTAGGTGACCCCAGCTCCTAGGAGTGGAAACTGAGGCCCAGAGAAGTTCTATGACATGGAAAATTCATACCACCAGGAAGCAGCAACAATGGGTGTGTGCTCACAAATGCCTGGCGATCTTAGCTGTTTTGCAGGACACTCTGTCTCCATGGGGATAGCTGTAGCCATCACCCATGCTCATAGCTCATCCCCACAGAGAGACAGATGGAGTATCGGTAAGCATGGATAGAAAGCAAAGCCAGGGCAACAGTAAGGGGTTTGGGGAGTAAAGGTTACTTATTTGTGTGGGAGGCAAGAGAAGGGCCCAGAAAGACCATCAACTCCCAACTCTAGCTGCCCAGCATTTTGGACACTCCCTTCCTTCTTGCATTCAGAGACAACCCCAAAACCCCAAAGCTCTACCTAGGAGAAGCCACTCAGCCCTCTGTTACCCCATTCAGGTTCTCTCTAGCCATGGGCAGCCAGGGACATTATCCTGTGCACCATGCCTCAACCCAAAGAGGAGCTGACTAGGACCTGGCCACCAGTTCCCTGAGCCCTGCCAGCTTCCACTGGCACCAGGCCTACCACGGGACTGATATGACTTCAGAGGTCAGGACACCATGGGGTTGTCAAGGAGGCCTGAAGGGAGGACTGGTTACTGGGAACAGTTTAGGAGAAAAGACTAAAAGCCTCCCCAACCACTAAAGGTCAGGGACTGTGTTGGCCAAAACTGCCTGACCAACATTATACCCATAATTACCCAATTTGCCCTACCCTCTAACCCTAGCCAGGGCAATTCTCACCTGGGGAACTAGAATAATATCAAAGGATCCTCCTAGACCTTCATGTCAATTCTATTACTTTTCTATTAATTTATCAAAATAGCAATATATTAATGTTTATGCATATATGTAGGCATATTTACATGCATATATACATACATATGTGTTACTATGCTTAAGAGTCTAGTAAGGGAATATAGACAACAGATCTTAATATTTAAATGCTAGATTGCTTGAAAATGTATTGGTTATATGAAATTAAGCAAGTCAAGTACCTTCCCTGGACTCAGTTTCTTTATCTATCTAATGGGATTAATAATACTTAATTTACAGAGTTGGTATGATGCCACAATGAAGTATTATACTTAAAGTTCTTTGAACAGTGTCTGGAACAAGTGTTCAATAAATGTTAGCAACCATTAGTTCTCATGTCCTTAATAAATACTAGCCATAATTAGTTATCATGTACTCAATAGATGCTAGCTGTTATTAGTTATCATGTATTGACAGCTTTCTCTTTGCCAGACATGACACAGGACACTGAATTTCAACAGAGTGCTGCTATAACATAGCTGTTATGATTATCCTTATCTTTCAGATAGAAATTGAGGCCTGGAGGAGGGAAGGGATTTGTCCACAGGCCTGGGGGAGCAGCTGGAAAAACTGGGCATAGGTAGAGAGTAGCTTCCAGAGACTCCATACTTGACAATGTCTGAGGAGGGAATTCTGAAACTTTCATTGCCCAGAACCTGGGACCCTTCTGATGGGATAAGCCAGCAGGGGACCAGGGACCGAGGTGTGAGCAGAGAGAAAGGACAAGCTCCCAAGAGTGTTGAGCCCAGTTCTACAGTCCTGTATGTAAATAGCTCAGCAGAAGCTCTCATTGAGTTTATTTCTAATTGGTGTGGGCTGCAGGCTGCAAGGAGCCCTGGGGCTGCCAGCCTCACACACAGTTGTTGCCTCTGGGGACCCTGAATTTGGAAACATCACCCCAGAGGGAAACACAGTTGTGGGGGAGGCTCTGGCTTTGACAAAGTGCCCAGAACAGGAGCCAGGGTAGAGTAGAAAGCTGCACCCCCACCTGGAAGCATGCCTGGGAAGAGAAGTCTCCCAGCAACCTGGAGACCCCAGCTGAGTCCTGCCCCTTGGGCCTCAGGACCTTCATGGGGAACAAGAGGGAGGATGGGCTTGCAGTGATGCCCTCCAATTCTGAATGCTGGTAAGCCCTGCACTTAGGGGCAGCTAAAACTTAGGGGGATCCTTCTTGAGTGTTCTGAAGATGCTAGTGGATGCTGAGCTTTGGTTTGGGCTTCACTGGAGTCCTTACTCTTTGATGTGAGGACTTACTCTTTGATGACCCACCCATCAAAAAGGAGCCTGCAATGGATCCTGCCACCAGAGTATTCACATTTCCCAAGCACAGGCAGGTGAAGCTCAGGGAATGACAAATGACTTGAGTTGATGGCTCAGTTGGTCACCAGATCTGTCGGTGACAAGCCTCCATAAGTCCAGCCTCTGTTAGGCCACTTTTAAAACAGTTACCAGGACACTCAACCATCCTCTACAAACCTCCCTTGAAACAGGTCATTACCATAACCTGTCCCTTTGAAAGTGAAACAACCTTCTGAATAAAAACACTCAGCATCCCCTTCCCAACAAGCCAGAGGATGTCCAGCTGCAGGGACATGGCACAGAAGCAGCAGCTTCAGGCTACCCCAGAGCCTATGGATCTTTTCACTGGGCAGCCAGAGCAGCTCAACCACCTGGGACTCGTTTTGTTCTTGACTTTGGTGAATTTGTAAAATGGGACTAATAATCTCTGCTTTTGCAAAAACAAACTCAATTTCTGAGTGGCCTGTAAACTGGGGATCACAATATAAATGAGGATGGGTAATTCATAGAGATGGAGAACTTGTCATTGGGACAAAAAGGCAGGATCCTCACAGGTACTGAGAGACCATCTTTTGAGAGCTAGACTAGTCAGGTCCTACCTCACATCCCTCTGTCAGATTTCCTTTGCAATAGCACCAAAAAGAAGATCCAGGGGTTTCAGTATCACCTCTCCTGTCCCTCACCCACCTTCCTGAGAGAACCTTCCTATCACCAGAACAAGGGGCACCATACTTTTGTATTTTATTTTACATGATTTAGCAATAAAAAAAAATCTGCAATCCACTCATATTTATTATGTGCTTAGATAGCTTTAATCTATACATTAAATATTCCTTTTTCTAGGCAAGAATATTTTGAGATAGAAGTTCTGATGTTTCCTTTTCTCACCCAATGGAGGCCCTTGCTCCAGCCATGGGTTGAGAACTTTGTGGGGAACATGTCTTCCTGGCTCTGAGCCAAGGGTGCAGAATGGGGGTCATGAAGCTAGGTGCCCAGCCACTTAGGAGAGGGTGACATTAAGGGTCACATTTGGTCTAGGAAGTTGACTTCAAATTGTGTCGGATTTCACAAACTGTCAAGTTTCTAGATGTAGGAAAGGGAGGAAGGAGGAATGACAGGTGGCCCACAGTTAGTAAGAGAGCACACTCTGTCCTTCTCTTGGTGTTATCACAAAGGTGACCACCACTCCACAGGAGGGACCCTTAGCCATGACCTGGCTGAGCCTCCTGGGGGATGTTCCTTGGGTCCTAGGATGGCAGAGGTTCAAGCTGGAAGGGACACTATGCCCCATGGCCTCAATCATAGCTGAATTTATAAGCTCAGAAAGACAACAACCTTGTGATATACAACTCAGGAGGGTTGGCACAGGGCCAGGATATAACTCATGTATCCCAATCTTTCCCCTATTCCTAACCTGTCACTATCTGGGAAGAGAGGCCAGACATGGTACCCATGATTCCTACACAAACCACTCAACAGTACTTGGGATAGGAACCATAGGCCATGGTGGAGATGCCACCATACTGGCAAGGGCCATCCCCAGGGAGGGCCACAGATTATCCACAGCCACCCACCCAAGATTCAGTTGGGGTGGGACCCTGCTCCTTCCCCAGCCAGAAGGAAGGACCAGTCAGGGTTGACTGGCAGGGCAAGGACAAACAGAATCACAGGTAAGCCAGTATCAGGTCCTCCCTCCCTTCAGCAGGACACTTAGCTAGGCAGGAAGGTATTTGGAGCCTTGTAGGACCCTGAGAAGCCTCCCAGGCTCCAAGCTCAACCCTCCTGGAGCCAGTACATAAGTATTGTCAAAACTATGGGCAGGTCAGGCTGGTTTGCCCAAAGCTTTCACGTTAGCAGGTTTCAGGAAAACGCAGGGCTGATGTCCTTGGCCACAGAAAGTTCTATGGAAGCTTGACCTACTGGGCTTGCTGAGGCTGAAACTCTAGATCCAAGGAGGGCTGGAAGCCTACCAACGGCCCCACCTCAGTGCAAAATCCCAAGATCACTGGGGTTCAGGGCCCTAGCTTTCATCCTGAAGTATCTCTTTCCCTAGGGATGTAACTTCTGTCCCTTGTAAATCTCACCTCAAAGGCCCCTCATGCCCTGTGCCTTCTCCCCAGGTCTAGCTCCAATCCTGGGGCTTGAGCACCTTGCTAAGCCTCCTGACTGACCCTGGATGACTTTGGGGCCTGGTTCACACTTTTGCTGGGACCCAGTTCTCACTGATAATTGTCAAGGCTGAGTCTTCCCTTGATTCTTAGACAGGTGGAGAATCAAAGAGTCAATATCGCAGTCAATATAGCAAAGCCCCATATGGCCCTTCAGTCAGTCAGGAGATCTTCAGGGAAGGCGGGGGAAATAAAGGGACCAGACAGCTGCCAAATGCTGTGGTGGCTCAGGGTGACACCCAGTTGGCAGCTCAGCATCCCAGTCAAGAGTCCTTGGTCTTTGCAAGCCTAGGCAACTAGTTTCAAGAATGCCTGGCCTGGAAATGTCATCTTCTTCTTTAAGTCTTCTTTCTCACAGCCAAGGATACACAATTCCAACTCAACCCCGCAGGCCTGGCCTACAGAGGGAGCCCAGACAGCCCACCAACCCGGCCACCACCCTCCTGCCTTTGTGACGTCAGAGCCTGATTGGGCGTGGCTGCGCATGGACCCTTCTAGGTAGGCTACTGTGTGTCAAGAGTTTCAACGGCGGAAAGATTGGTCTCCCCGAACAAAAAGTCCAAAAGAAAAAGTCCTTTGGAGCAGTTGGCACTGAGAGGGGCAGAAGTGAGACCCACACTTCTTCCCTGACATTTTATAACTGATTTCTTCATGATACTAATGGGGTGGTTGAAGGTGGTGGCCCTCCAACCCGAGGCACCCCTCAGCCGGGCTCCAGACAGGAATAGGAACCACTCTACAAACTGCCTTGAGAAGCAGAACCACAGAGTAACAGATCTCTTGTCCCACTGAAAACCCAGACACAATCCATCCAGCACACGAGGGAGGGGCCTAAGGATGAATCTGCAGAGGCCCCACCCTCCTCCTACCTAGAGTCCACCCAAGCCCACCCGGAAGCAGACGCCAGTCCCCAGAGCATTAGGCTGACAGGAAGCTGGGAGCCTCCTCAAAACCATGTCTCTGCAAACATCATAAATTTGAAAAGCACGTCTCCAAGCCAAGCTAAGGCAAGGCCCTTTCACTCTCCCCTCAAGCCCCTTCATCATGCAGAGCCCCACAGAGTGAGGCCTGCAATGGTGTGCTGGAGAGACCAGAATCCTAAAACTGGCTCCTCCCTGGGGGAAGTTACTTTACCACCTGAGCCTCCATTTCCTCAGAGGTAAAGTAGGGATAGCGACACGTCCTTTCGAGGGTGACCCGGGACTCCTCTCCCTCTCCCAGGCTGTCTGCCTCTAGAGTAAAAGGCTTGGCCCTTCCCGGAGTTCAGTCAATACCAGTCACATATATAACAGGGCACAGGGGAGAAATGGGGTGAAGAAAGGTCATTCGACCCATGAACTCTGACCCTCCCCAACCTGCCACTCCCACAGCTCCTACAGGAGTACAGTTCCCTTTGCTCTTTGGTGTTGAGGCAGATTTGGGGAAAAGTCCTGACAGCCTGCCAGAGTTCCAGTCCTGAAACAAGAATGGGGACATACACAGAGGGGTTTCGTCCCACTCCCTGCTCCCTATCCCCCCAGATGCTCTCTTAAGGTCCTCTAATGCCAAAGAGGGTCAGAGGCTACCCTAGACTCCTCCCATCTTCGTTGTATCCAACAGCCTGGAAAGATCAACCCAATTCTTTCCTGTCAAACTGCTTCCCTGAGCCTCATTTTCAAAGGAGTGACACCCCTACGTGGCTGTAAAGAGCCTACGTGATTGTGACCATCTCTGCTACCCGCCGTAACTGCCATCCACATCCATGGAGCAGGGAACAAGCTGGATGCAGCTCACTGGCTCCCAGAGACTCACACTGGGCTCCTGGGACTCCTCCTCTTCAACCATAGCCCACCCAATGCCTTGGAAATCCCTAGCTCGGGCTCCCCAGTACCAGGACTGGCCACTGAGCTCTCTCCATTCACTCCTCCACACATAGCCCCCCAGATGGTGCACTTCCAAGACAGTTTTCCTGACAATCTCACTCTGGACCATTTTCCCTGCATCCTAAGGGATGCTGGACACTGTGGCCTACAAGGAGGGAGAGGGACAACTGGGTTCACCCTACTGCTCCTGCCCTCCTCTCCCTCTCCCTTTCTGCCTTGGTTGCTTATCATCCCATGCCAGGTTGAAGGTGGTGAGGAGTGAATGAGAGAGCTGAGATATGGGTCCAGCTTGTCTCTTGGGCCAGGAGTCAGGAACATCTCCTGGGTTGTCCATGTCCCTCAAACTGTCAGCTGCGAGAACGAAAGCAGTCTCCATTAAGCCAAGAGGGCTGGCGGGCTTTGGCGAGAGGAGGACTGCAATTCCTCCTGGCTTTGCAGCCCCATCAAACTGGGATGAAGCAAGGGAGAACTGACGCTAGCAGAGCAGCGCCAATGGCACATTCGGCCCTCCTGCTTGAGTCCTTTCTAGAGGTAAAGAGCCACCCCAAATGCTCTCCTCAGACCCTGAGCATCCTACCCACTCCTGGAGGTTCCCAAGGGATGGGAACCTTGAGGAGAAATAAAAGAGAGCCATCCTCTGAACACCCCAGTGCATCCACACCCTTCTCTAGGGTGGCAGGGTTGGAAAGGGGTTCACCTGGCCAAGGAATGAAAGAAAGGATGGGCAGGGTCACAGGCCCCTAAGCTCTTGCTTCCTCCCCCTCCTATGCTTCTGTCCCCCATCCCTACTAAAGAAAAATAAGAAGAAAAGAGCAGGCCACCACAGGTCTCAGATGGGGCAGAACCAGGCAAATACCAACCAGAGTTCAATTTTCCAAATAAACAGATCTGCACCATGCTAAAAGAAACCCCCTTCCCAAAACACACGCCCTCTCCTCTCTTCACCATCCTGACTCGGAATTATCCGGAACAGTCATCAAAGCCCAAGCAGGGAAAGGGATCTGTAGGCGCCCAGGAGCAGATGAGGGTGGGAATGGGGGATGTCCTCGGAAATGCCCAAAATGGGGTTGAAGAGGGCCGGCCGGCGCGAGGGAAAGGGAAGAGGTAGGCGTCCATGACGGCCTGGACACGTCCAAAGTCTCCCCACGAGCAGCCAGCTCCCAACTTGTTTACTTGTCAGCGTGTTTTGCGGTCTCCAAAAGGAAATAATTAAAACCTCTCGACTGGATCGCAAGCAGTCCCTATCTGTCACCTTCCCTCCCGGCTAAGCGCTGCCAGCGCCGCCTCTATCGCTGCCGCCGCCTCTGCCAGGAAATCGAGCCTCGTCTACTTTATTCCACTTGAGCGTGGCCAAACTGTTGCTATTTAGTGGGGGGCAAAGAACCCGATTCGCATCCTCGAAACGAGCCTACAGCGAATGGGGGTGGGGGCGGGGGCGGGAGCTGAGTCCCGCATGCCCTGGGCCCGCTCTGGGGTCCTCTCCTGGGAGAGGTACAACAAGCATCACCGGATCACGCCTGGCCAGGGCCGGAGTCACCTGAAATACGCAGCCCAAGAGCATCTCCCGAGCCAGAGCGAGCCTGACGCGCGCCCGGCGGGCGGCGGGCAGTGGCGAGCTGGGGCGGGCGTAGGGCCGGCTCCCGGGCCGCGGGCGGGCGAAAGGGAGACACCGCGCGAGGGGGAGGCAGACTGGGGAGCGGCCGCCTGACTTACATGGAAGTGATATTCCTTGAGATGTCCGTGATGTTGATGCTGGCGTTCCCATTGCTGTTCCCTGAATCCTGCCCTTCCAGGAGGGGGAAGAGGTTCCCATCGTCCGGCCGCCGGCAATTGATCTCAGTCTTGCTGCAGACACAATTTGCAGGGCAAGCCAGCACGGAGCCCACATAGTCCAGCCAGACGCTTCCCAGCAAGAAAATCCGCCAGAAACTACACTTGGCTGGGCAAAGAGAGACATCCATCTCCGATCGCTGCTTCTAAAAAAGAGGAGGAGGAGAGGAGAGGGGGGTGGGGTGGGGGGAGTGGGGAGAGCAGGGGGGGAAGGAAACAAAGACGGCGAGGGAGGGGGGAAGGGGGAGGGGGGCCTCTGCCTTTGAAACGCCGAGCGATCAGATGCAAAATCCTTCAGCGTCTGAAACCATCGCGGCCGCCGCCGCCGCCGCCGCCGCCGCCGCCGCCGCCGCCGGGTGGGAGCCGCGGGGAGCGCCTAGTGGCGCGGTCTGCCGGGCATGGTGGCCGGCTCGGCGCTCGCCGGTTTGTCGGGTCCAGGGGCTCTGGAAGCGAGGCGCGCTCTCCGACTCCAAGACTTTGCCGGGTTGCAACAGACGGTGGGAAGGCAAAAATAATAATAATAAAAAGGGGGGGAAAGGAAAAGGAAAAATGGTGCTAAAGTCACCAAGTCCCACCTACTGAGCAGAATTAAAACGGACACACCTGCAAAACACACACACACTCACACATACACACACCCAGAGCTGAAGGAAGGAGAAGGAAGATGCAGTCGGAGCTGCAGCAGCCGCCGCGAATGGCTCGCTGCGCGCCTGCAGAAATGTACAAGTGCTCCGAGCCTTACGAAACGCACGGGTTATCGGAGCGTCTTCCTCGGCTCCCTCCCTCCCTCCTCCCCTCCCTCGTCGTGGCCTCCTCCCCCTGCCCCCCGCCCAGGCTGGGAGCGGCAGAAGAGCGGAATCTCCCCCCTCCCTCCCCTCCCCACACCCCTCTGCCACCCCCCCACCGGTCCTCTCCCTCCTCCTTCCCCACCCACCCACCCACTCGCCGGCTCGAGGCTCTCGCCGACACCGCCACCCGCAGCCGTGCTGCTGCCCGCCCGCCTGCTCCACGCTTCCCGGCCCCGCGCCCGCTCGCCGCAGCCCAGGGAAAACCGAGACGGAAGGGAAAAAGTTGCAGTTGGGATTGCGAGGGTCGGCGCTGGGGAGGGAGAGTTGGCAAGCTAGCTGCGCGACACGAAAGGCGCTCTCCTCTCCACTTTTTGGCCCTCGTGCTGCCCGGTTTTGCTGCAATCTCGACCGCGGGAGGAAGTGAAATGTACGTGGCCGAGGTGACCAGGGAGCGCACCCGAGCCTGGGTGGGGGGCACAGGCTCGCGGATGGGTACTGGAGGACCAGGAGCGCACAGGAACCCCAGAGAGGCAACCAGAGCCAGGGACCCGGGCTGCAGACGCGCAGACCTAGATATGAATGACACTCACTTCCGTAATCAAGAGTCCGGGAAGCTGGGCTTAGCTGGGAGGGGACTGCGGGGCATGGCACGCTTGATGCCCCAGCGCCCACTGCGCCTTCTTGGCACAGGGTCTTACGTTCGGCCTTGGGCAAGCGGGGAGCAGAGAAGGAAAGAACAAGCACCGAAAGGGCTGCGCTGGAGAACTGAGGTGGCCCGGGCAAGCGGTGCCTGTAGAAATTGAGATGCAAGGGGCATTTTTTGGCAAGCGCCACGCCAGCACCGTCAGAGGCCGGCTTCTCGGTCTCAGTTTTCGGGTGCGCTGAGCTGGCTGCCGAGTGAGGGGGCGGGCGGACTGCTTTCTCCGGATTCGGGGGGCGCAGAACCTCCCTCCTTTCCTCCCACACGAGCACCCCTTCCTGGTAGGGGCGCAAAACAGGTGCAGCCTTCAATGCGAGTTCAGCTCCTGTCGGGGAGAGGGGGTCCCCGCTTTTAGTCTTGATGGGGATTTTGTTTTTAAATAAAATAAAATGTAAAGATGCCAAGTGTGAGCCGTTTGCTGAGAAAACCCGAGCATTCGCTGTCGGAAAGGAGAAGAAAGGGTTAGGAGAGTCCGAGTAGGCAGACACTACAGCATTCACAGGCAGAAGAAAGCAGGGCTCTCCTCCCTGAGCTTGGATGAGGGCAGGCGAGGAAGCAAAATACATTGAATTCAACTGCATCCAGTATCTGAAAGGCTTCTCCCCCGCCCCCCTGTGGATTCCGATGCAGGTCATGCAACTTGCAGGCAAAATGGGGGAAGGGGTATGCGGGTGCCTCAGCCAGCCCCAGGCACAACCACGGACAGATCTCATGTCTTTGAGCGGCACTGTCGCTGGAAGAAAAACTTGTGACAAAAAAAAAAAAAAAAAAGGAAAAAAGAAAGAAAAGAACATGCCTATAAAAGGCAGTTTTTCCAACTTCCCGTCATATTCTGCCTTCCTTTGGCCTCAGTGAGACTTTTAGCCCCTGTCACCATTACAGCCTTGTCCCCAGAATGGCATTTTGCCCTCCCACCAGCAGGAGGGGACAGAGTGGAGACAGCCTTAGACTCTCAAACAGTTCCTACTGGCCAGAGGCCAGTCCCTGGTGTCCTTGTCCACTGGGAGTCTCTGCCACTTCAAGTGCCATTCAGTGACTGGTTTTTGAATATCTGTTTGAGAGGCAGGGAAACTGAGGTGTAGTCAAACACTCAAGCTTGGCCTCTCTTGGGAGGTGGCAGGTGGCAGCAGAGAAACATGGAACCTTTCTCAAACAACACAGGGGAGATTGAACAACCACAGCATGCTAAGTGGATTTAGCACAACAAAGGTTCTCCAACCTGGAGCAAAACAGTTGTGTCTAAAAGATGCTCAGTACCACCACTGCCCTTGTTTTGTTTTGTTTTGTTTTTTTAAAAGGAAAAGATGATTTTTAACCTTTTTGACAGAGAAAGGTAGGCATTCCCAAGTCAGGACTAAAATAAAAATTTTTAGGAATAACTTTGGAAATGGTCTTTCATCCTTGACAGTGAAATGGGATTATGGTGGATGCTAGAACTTTGGGCCTGCATAGGAAGTAGCAGCCTGAAAGGAGGAAAGCCCTTTTCAGAGCAGATGATGACCTGCAAGTGGGAAGAACAGAGTTCTATTACTGATCACAGGAAATCCCATAAGCCTCCTGGGTCTCAGCCTTCACATCTGTAAAATGACCAGATTGGGCCAGTTCCTCCAGACCCTCTGACCAGAGATATCCACAATACCCTGAAGCTTGCTACAAAAGCAACCCCTTAGGCCCTACCACAGAAACTTTAACAAGCTCCCAGGTGATTCATAAGCACAGTACAGCTCCCAAAGTCCCTTCCAGCTTGAATATTCTCTGATTCTACATAGACCTGGGTTGAAAGGATCATTGAGAAGGAAGAGAGATTGGGGTTTGGGTTAGGGTGAACTAAAGTAGCTATTTGAGCTACAAGGATCTTGTCAAAACTAAACTTTTGAAGTTTCACTACAAATGTAAGAGGGTAAGGAGAATGGCTTGCTTATACTGCCCATGGAAAGACAGTCATGCTTTACTAGTTCTTAACCTCAGAAGTAGGCCAGATTTGAATGAGGAAGCAGGACAGTCTCCTGTGCAGACACTTTCCTCTGAGTCAACCAGAGTCCAAAACATTTAGGTTGTCTTATCTTCTTGCTAAAAATGTCCTGGTTGATGAGGAAGACACTCTGTCACATCATCCCCATTCCCAGTATGCAGCCATGACCAGGTCTTAGAGAGATCATGATTCACCTCAGCATCCCGCCAATCAGGGGTACCTCTGACCCCCCCCACACACATACCTCCTCCTTTACTGCCATCTGGAGTCTTATAGATGAGGAAACTTACCAGTGTCCCCACCGCTGATCAAGAGGAGGCAAGAATGGGCAAAGGTTTTGTTTTTGTTTTTAGCAGAAACTAAAGTTCTAGAAACTCTTTACAGCTAGGTAGACACCTTCTGGTACCAAGAGTTTGGAGAAGATGGGAATGTCCCCAAAATACCATTGTGGTCTCTGATCAGATAGGCCAGACTGGCAGCTGCCTGACACTGCACAGTGGGCCAGCTTTCCCAACACGTAAAGAAATCGAATGCATGTCTCTTTCTTAAAGGGCATGTTCCAGATGTACAAGCACCTGAGACTTCCACTTGACGGTCATGAGGGATTCCCAGCAGCCAAAATTCCCTGCCACCTAGGAAAGGGGGAGGGGAATAGAAATTCAGGAAATATACAAACACAACATACTGAGCCCAGAATCACCACCTCCCAGGGCCTCTGTCTGCTGCAAACCCCTGCTGACTTTCTGGTCACCTGTCATCCTTTCTAACCCAACCATATTCCCTTTTCTAATAGACTCATAGCTCCAGATCAGCGGCCATGTGGGAGGCAGACCACACCCCAGGCATTGTCCATTTATCCACCATTTAGCTTCTGCATCTAGGATCTACATAACTTTCTAGCTGAACAGAAATAGGACCTACTGCCCTAAGTCTCAGCTGGTAAAGGAACCATGGTACTAGGGGAAGCACTAAGGAAGACAAAGGGAAGACAGCTCTGAAGAATGTGCTGTTCCAAAGAGCAATATGGATCTGGCAAGCCTGGACTTGTGCATGAAGAGGCCTGTTTCCTGGGTGGCCCATGCTCAAAATGCAAGGGAAAGAGACCTGGTTAGAAGCCAAGGATATATAATGCCATTCAGAAGATCTAGGGCCTAGAAGAGAATTTTGTCCATACATGGAAGGCGAAAACTCACCCATGAAGTAGGAGGGAGGGAGGGAAGTCAAGTGCCAACATGAACCCAGAAAACAAAATAAAAATTCAGCCACAGGAAGCCCCAGTTCGGGTCCAGGATTCAAGTTCCAAGATCTTGGACAAATTCTCTAGGTTGGAACAGATTCTCCCCATCCCAAAGTCATCTAATGCAACCCCACTTGATGCAGAAATCCCCTGAACAGTACTCCCAAGTGCCCTGTCTACCCCCTACTTGAATACCTTCAATGCCAGGAAACTCACTACCACCAGAGACTCTACTCTGTTCTCAGGCAGCTTTATTCCTGGGTAACATTCTGAAATAATGAAGAAAGAGGTAAAACTTCCACTCTTGGAATTAGTGCTGCTCCCAGAACCCCCATGGAAAAGTCTAGTCTCTTTTCTAGAGTCTAGAGTCAGGAAGCTGACTGTCTACCTCCCATCTCTTCTCTGAGCAAAATATCACAGTTCCTTCCCTGTATGTAAACGCAAAATTTTCTAATGTATTCCGGCTTTGGTCATTGAGAATGCTTTCGGGTCAGTTTCCACTTTTGCAAAATAGAGGTTCAATTGTGTCTAACTCACAAGGCAGTTGTGAGATAATGTAGTAAAGCACTTTGAACAGTGCAGCAGGGTGAGCATTCAGGATTGACTACTTTATGCTTTTTTTTTTTTTTTTTTTTTTTGAGTTTTCCAGAGGGCTTTCCTGCCCCATGGGACAGCCAAACACATTGCCACCACAAAATTCATCCCACACATGGGCAGCGCCCTCTGGCAAGTTCAAGGCTCCCACTGTCATGCTATGGGATGCAGTGAAAACAACCATCTAGAGCAATCACCAGTACTCTCCCAGATGCTTGAGTTTCCTGTTGCCAGGGAGTATTCAGCAAGACCCATATTCCTGGGAAAGAAGGCGCAGTGTGCAGACTAGAATGCAGCTCCCCTGGAGAAAAGATTCCTTGGCCTCTCAGGCCCTTTGAGGGTTCTCTTACCTGGCCCTCTGCAGGGGCGGTGGGCACTGGATTTGGTGCCTACTCACAGAGGGCAGCTCCTGCTGAGTCTCTACAGGATGTGAGCAGGGCTGTAAGCAGTTAATCTGTACTAGGAATTCAGTGTGGCAAGGTCCTATGGCGGGCAGCAGGACAGGAGGGTTTCAGCCACCAGCAGGTCCTGGGGAAGACCCTGCTCTGCTCTTGAGCAAACGCCAGACCCCTTCTGCAGAGAGTACAGTCCAGGGAAAATGATAGCAGATGAGCACTGGGATTGGCTGGCAGAACCAAGGAAGAGGCCACTCCCACCCCATGGGCCCACTTCCTAAGGAATGAAATCAGGAATCACGCTTTTCGAAAGCCAGAAGGGTGAGGAACAACCTCAGGTTGCCAGAAGAGGCTTGGGCAGAACCACTAACAGGGACTGGGGGGATAGGGAAGGCTGTGAGGTGTGAACTCCTCCACCCCCAGAGTGCACCCACATCCACCCTCCATTGTGGACCCAGACCTCAGTGCCTCCCCAGTCCCTCATGTAACACTTACCTTTGCACAATACCCTGCTGTTTGCATATTTACTGATCAGAGGGCAGCCAGGGATAATGGCCTTCACTTGGCAGATGAGAGAACTGAGATTGACAAGGTGGGGCAGAGCAGGCTGGGTGCCTTCCCAATTTCCAAGAGAATGTTTTCCTGTTACCAGATTTTAAAATGTAAATTTCCTGAGGACAAGCACCTCCTGGTTTAGCTACTGATTTGCCAGACCCTTAAACAAGGGACTCTATAGGTATAGGGAAATGAGTGACTCCCCCAGCACCCCCTGCACTTCTGTGCCTCTTTGCACATGTAAGCAAGGCACCATGTCTGGGTACCTCTGGACTGCAAACCCCAAGATGGGTAGGACCATATGTGAGCTTCACTATATTTCCTCCAGGGTCTACCTTGGTCCCAACCCAGAAATGGACACTATATATTTTGGGGGGTTAGTTAATGAACAATTTTGCTGCCTGAGACCTCATATGGGTCTACATGAAAAGTTTGGGACTGGAAAAAAAATAGGGTGCTTCGAGCTGACTACTCCCTTTATACCTCCAGAATTATACATGATGCTGCAGGCTGCTCCTCGACAGGGCAAATATCAAGGGTCTTCTGGAAGCAGAAAGAGTAGTAGCTCTGTTCTCAGCTAAAGTGAGGAGAAGAGTGGGAACAGCAGCTTCTGGGACAGTGCCTGACTGCCTGGGTCCTTGCCAGGTTTCCCCCACTGAGCCTGGGCCCAGTATCCCGGCTACTATGGCCCCTGCCCTCCAGAAGCCAAGTCCTTCTTTGGGACACACATCCCCTTTCAGGCCTCCCATCTCCTAGGGTCCCCACTACACCCTGCTGTCCTCCACAGCCAATCCTGCCCACTCCCATTCTGTTCCCAGGCTCTGTCTCTCTTTGCCTCCTCCCCCAGCTGCCCTTCTCTCCACCTGCTCCTCACCAAAGTTATCTGTGTCACACCTACCCCTGCCCTGGTCCTGAGCCTCTGGGTCAGACTATAGAACATTGACTTTCAGACCCAGTTAATTCACTTATTTAGCATCAAGAACATTTTGGACTTTGTCACGGTGGGCATGCTAAAGCACCTCTCTAAACCTCCACTTCCTCTTCTGTAACATGGGCTTCCAGCGGTCACAAGGATCAATTAGGATACACAGAAATACCCTAAGGACATTAAACTCTACACAAATGACAGCCACAGGTTCCTACTAACCAGTCAATGGACACTAGGACCTTCCCGCACTCCTTGAGCATCTCACTGCTGACCCACCTGCATTTATCAGTCACCAGATGATCTCAGTGGAGAAAAGTCAAGGAAATAGCTTCCAGCCAAGCATACCTTACCCCCATTTCTTCCAAGGAGCAGTGAAAGCATGAGGTTTAGCCCCAGGCAAGCCCCTTTTCCAGCACCTACTTGCTAGTGACTTGGGACTATCACTGCACCTTGCTGAGCTTTATCCACCTCACCTGAGAAAAACGCTCTTGAACATTGTTCATGGCTATTTCCCTTGTAATGCAGTTTGGGGAATGTAATAAAATGTGCCCAACATATCTAGTTCAGAGCTTGATGCATAGTAGTCCTCCCTCCCCTTCTTTTGCTTTTTACTATGCTTCTTTAGGGGCCCACTCGCTACCAGATGGTTCAGCCTCCCAGTTATAGGTGCTCACAAACTTGCCCACCTCCCTTGCTAGAAGCCAACCTGGTTTCTATTTCTTTAAGCAGAACAGAACGTCAGTAGCCCGAGGACAGAAGAGGTGATGCCCCAAGATGCTCAGTTCAGAGAGGAAGACACCAGACACTTGCCAACACACCTGGGGCTCGAAGCAAGAAACCACCCAATCTGCTCCTATTTCCTCTCACTCTGATGATTACCGGAAACAGTGCATAGACATTTTGGCAGATATCACATGCAAATGGAAAAAAAATAAATAGATAAATAAATAAATAAGAAAAGAAAAAGAAAAATTAATCTTATTTGCTGAATACCAGTGTGAGAATAAGTAAGGGAAGTGTTACATTGTGGGGAGGGGGCATGGGAAGCCATGGTTGCCTTTGGAACTAAGAGACAGCAACCTCCCACAGACTTTCTGCTGCGTCCTCCACTCCCACCCCAGCCTACAGCACCAGCTGCACTGCCTGGGAACTAGGGAACAAAAAGCCCAGCCCAGGGAGTTCCAAGATGGGGGTGGGACAGGGAATCAACGTGGTAGTCAGGGAGAGTACAAACCAGCTCTGGCGAGGGCTGACCAGAGCCCAGGTCAGATAGCCAGAGCTGTGGAGTGAATGTGTGAGGTGAAGAGGGGGCTTCCAGAAACCTGCTCCAGAATGTACCCATGGGTTCATCCAACTGGTGGAAGCCAAATGACCCTCAAAAGCTGACAACACTTGGTGTTTCATTTGGATGCCCTCTTCCCAATGTCAAGTTCAAGAACGACCTTCAGGATTCCAAGAAAAGAGACTGTAGCAGACCATCCCAGTGGATGGATGGATGAATGGATGGATGGGCATTTTCCTGGGTTCTAGTGCCCTGTGACAGATGCTTTCTCAATGTCTCCTAGTGACAAACTCCAGACTCTGCTGGAGAGAACAGGGAGGCAGTGTCCAGAGCACTGATCTGAAGGTGCTAGCCTCTTTCATGCAGAGTTCACGGTTGCTCCAGGACTCGTTGTTCTAGGTGTAGCAGGACCACCCAAAGGTTGCACCAACATACCAGATGCTGGACCACACCAAGCAGTCTCTATGGTACTGGGGTTCTAGAGATAAAGATGGGCAGGATGATTGGTGGACAATGACCATTTTGACAGCCGCAACTCCAAAGCAGTGACTGTTTTCTGTGTGTCGTATTTTTCTATACTCCTTAGGTAAATTATGTTTATTGAATCTTTGCAAACTCCACTTTTATGGATGAGAGAATAGAATCAGGATAAGTCATTTTCCAGGGTCAACCAACTTGTGTACTGAAGGAAGCCAGTTTCAAACTCAGGACTTCCTAAACACTTCTTACCTTAAACTGCCCCTTACTGAGGCAGCAAGGAAAGTGGAGGTTGCCTGGTTTCTGCAGGGGAACTGCCCTTTGGCCTCCACAGACCAAGGGTGCTCCTGGTTGTAATAGGGAAGAGCAGGGAAGGTCCCCGGATACAATCACTGGGCTCCGCCAGGATGGCACAGGCCTCAGCAGAGAGTACAGGTGGTTCATTCACAGCAGGTTGCACCTAATGCCCACCAACCCCTTCCTAGAGGACATCAGCGGACCCTCTTTCTCCCAGCATACAGTAAGGATTCTAGAGGTAGCCCTGGCACAGCAGCCACATCGAATGTCCTACATAAGCATCTGTAATAAACAAATCAATAATGAAGAGAGGATGCACATTAGCCTTTGAACAGGTTCCAGAGAGTTTATTTTTGATCGTACTTGAGGTTGAACAAGTGTGTGCTTGAAGCCTGGGGGAGGCTGTGGACAGTGACAGAGAGATGGGGAGAAGAGGAGTGGGAGAGAGCGGATCTGCCACCTGTAAAACCTCCAGTTGTGGGGGAGTCTGCAGGTGCCAGCAATGCAGGTGAGCACAGAGAGCAGATGGCAGTGAGCTCCATGCATAGGCAGGTGCACCTACAGGGGGCTGGGTTTGCATTTGTGGGTGTAAATGGGGGAGGAAGGCAGAGGCCAAGGGGTGCTTGTGGGCTGTTGCGTGTGGTGAAGGCAACTGTCTACCTGGGTTGGGGACAAAAGAAGTTGATTAATAAAGTCTGTTTGGGGAAGAAGGGGGACTTCTTCATTCCATTGTGCCAGAATGTATTAGAAACTAACCTTTTAATCTGTTAACTCTCTGATACAAGGACTGCAGAATAGAACATTTTAAATATCAGCCCCACTTCCTGACTCCCACTTTTCTCTCCCCTCCCACCTTCCAATCATGGACTATCCAATTTCTTTCAACTTCCAAGTCCATTGGAAGTTTCTAGTCATGGGACTCAAGGAAAAAGAAAGAAAGAAATCTAAGAGGTTAGTATAATGTGAATGCTGCCCCCCTACACATACCGAAAATAATAGCAATAGCAATATTACAGATTTCATAATTAGATAAAAATAACATCTGAGAAGACCTTAGAGATTAAACACGCCCATGTTTTTCCCAGTTTTCCATCCAGAACTCCCAGGGGCTAAGGGATGAGGAGATGGGGGGCAGGGGCTACAGCAGGCATAAAACTTCTCTGAAGCTTCATATTTCATGTTTAAAAATTTAGGCAAGTGTTTTATTCCACTGTATAATATGTTCACACGTGCTTTGGCATAAACTGATGTTTTAAAATCTGTCCATGTAGTAAAATAGGTGTTCCTAGGTCCCCTATGTCCATATGACCCCTGTGCCTTTGAAGAACCCTGAAACAGCATCACCAACCCCTCATGGAAACTTAACAAATTTAAGTACATGTTTAGCCCAAACCCCTCTTTCCCCATCCCTGCCATTTTATAGGTAGAAAAATTGGGCCCAAGATGACTAAGTTATGTCCCCAAGGCCACTTCTTCTCCAAGGTATCCCTTCTGTCCATTCCAAAGAAGGAGGAAGAGGAGTGGGGGGGAGGAGGGTGGTAAAGGTAAGAAGAAGAAGGAGAAAAAACAAGTAACAGACTCAGGCTACAGCTCTCAAAACCTCATGCCCCCAAATTCAGTGGGTCCCTCCTGGACAACATACCTCTATCCCCAAATGGAAAGCTACTTTTTTAACACAGCAGTATTGTAGGGCAGATTTTTATGACATAATTTCTCTAAGCATCTCTCTCCAAGAAACACATTCTCCAACACGAACTCAACCAGGACTTACAAGAATTCCCCAGAATTCAGCAGAGAGCAGCAATTTGGGGTGTTTATTAAATTCTTCTTTATCCTAACTCTTTTCCCAAAGTGGATTTGCAAATAGAATGACCTCTGTACTACACAGATGGGAATAATGTGGGAGCAGGCCTTTCTCAAGGTCACATGATAACTTTGGACAGTGAAATGAATGGGATCTCAAGCCCTATCGCACCGTCTAAAGGAGGTCGTGGTTTCCCACCTTGGACTCGCTGAGTGATTATTTCAGTTTCTGCTCCAGATGATTGACTATCTTCACTAGGGTACCTGGGCTGGGTTGAGCTGGACTGGGCTGAGCTGGATCTGAGCTGAGGCTGGGGTTGGATGGGCAAAGGTTCTGAGTGCCTCCTGCTGAGCTCAGGAGCACAGGTTTGAAAAGCTTCTAAAAATACCAAGCACGTTTCTTGCAGGGGGGCTGATTCAGCTGACCTTTCCTAAGGATGGCCAATTTGCTGACTCGGTACCTGGGACAGTGGGAAGAAAACCTCCAGTTTCTCTCCAGCTGATTCTTGTACTGAACTGAGGCAGGATGGGAATATCCTCTCAGTCCCAGCATCCCTTACCTCATCCAGTGAGGATAAAACGAAAGTCTACTACAGCCCAGAGCATTTACCACAGCAAGGAGGCATCAAAAACTCAGATTTGGTCTCTATGTCGAGCAGCTCAGGGTCTGCCAGCTGGGCTGAGGATAGCAGTGACCATCACCTGGGATATGAGAGGGATATCCCATCAGTGGGATATCACCTGTCACTGTGCAGAGCTGAAGGGGCTGCAACCCTCTTTATTCATTCATTTATTTGTTTTAATTTATTCACTCATTTGTTTGCTGGGCACCTGTTCTGTGAATATGCGATCCTATGAAGCAGTCTCAGGATTAAGATCCCAGTAACTAACTCTGGTCCCACATGTGCCTCCTTTTCCTCATCTGTAAAATGACCAGGTTTAAACTGAAGGATTTCAAAACTTCCTCCTTGCTGGCATGCCCAAGCCAGCTGAGTCCTGGCTGCTGTCTAGGGCTCTCTTGCCCAGGTCCTAAGGTTTGCTGATACCACTCATTATCACTGATGACTCTCTAAGAGCTAGTTCTGCTTCTGGTACCCTTTCATCCCCTAGAAGGAGAAGGACAAAGGGACAATCATCCTTTTGGGGTATCTTTGCCCTAGATTCCTGGTGGAAGAGCTTCCCTTTTCTATTCCTGGTGAAGACAGGCCCTGGTAGACCCTGGTAGGTCTAGGCCTGCCTCATCCTGGCAGCCTGGCACCCCAGGGAGAAGAATCTGGTACCCACCTGACAGCTCATGGTTTCTGACCCAGGGCCAGGAAGGACAAGGTCAGACACATGTAGGAGCTACAGCATATGCTAGACCTTTCTCACACAGCTCTGTGGCCCCTCTGGGGTCTGAACTGACCCCCTTAGCCCCAGCCCATCATCCTCCCTAGCTTTAAGGAGACAGTCTTCTGCAGATAGGCCTGGAGCCTGGCTGGGGCAGGACAGCTGTCGACCAGAGGATGGAAATGAACGCTGACAGCTCCTGATTTATGCCCTTGTTATCCTGTAAGGGAAACAGGGAGGCAATTTAAAAGGCCAGCAGCATCGTGGGAAACCCAGAAAGGAGCTCCACACCACCTGGACCTGCCCACTGCCTCCCTAGCCAAAGTTACCTGTCTCCTTCAAAGACCAAGAGGCCCTCTCCCCACCGCATCTAAAAGGGAGGGGAGGGAAAAGAGAGTGAAGCCCTCAATGCTCCTCAGGGCTAAGTGCTGGGAAACTCCTTATCCCTTGTAGTAAGGTCTCTCTCATCACCTGTCTTTTGCAAGTGAAGAAGCAGACATCTAGAGAGGTAACTTACTGGCTTGAGATTTCAGTGTGGAGACCAAGAGCAAACTTGGATCTGTCCCACCTCAAAGCCCACCTCTTAAGCAGCCATGGAGCAGTGGGGTCTAGTAGAGGGATGGGGATGAGAGAAGGGCCTCTGCTGTCAGGGTACAGGTCAGGTGGAAGGAGAGGTGAGACCAGGGAAGAAGAAAGAGGGAAGACAGGCGAGGAGAAGTGTGGTGAGAGAAATGTGCCAACCAGGTGAGAAGAGGGTGCAGAAGGCCTGGGAGACTTTCTGCTCCAGGTAGAAGATGCCAGGTTGAACTTCCTGCTCAGTGGCTCTGGAGAAATGGACGGAGCCACAAGGAGAGAACAGGCCTCCAGCCTTGGCCTGTGCAGCATGTTCATCTGTTCCCAACCTGGAAATGGAGGGGAGCTCATGGCCAGAGCCTCTCTGGGCCTGGACCAAGCCTCCCTCCTCCAGGAGTTGAGGAAAGGACAAAGCGGGTGTGGTAGGGGAAGGCTGGTCCAGCTCCTTGTGAAAGGGGAGGAATAGAGAGCAAGGGGCGAAATTCATGGGGTGACTCACAATTTATCAAAAGATATCTAGGTTTTCTTGCTCTTTTCTGCTTTAAAAACCTATAGAACTCCATTCCAGGCTCCATCAACCATAGCCAGCATTTTCCAGAATCCAGATTTACCTCCCTCTCCAGGTTTCTCTGCTATCAGATGACTCCCTGTATAGACACCCGGGCTCCGCTGCTCCACCGTCCCCCACCCTCACTCATCTACAGCATCAAGTTCTCACTCACCCAGTTTTCAGGGTCCAGGGCATCCAGCCTCCTCAACAAGATCCCCACCCATAAGTTTAGAGGACCACTACTATGTGCAGAGGGTGCCAACTCAGCATCTATTACAGTACAGAACATTCCAGGACTCAGAGGTAATCACGTATATTTCTGTCTCCCTCCCAATCTCTAGGTTCCTTGAAGTCAAGGCTGTTGTCTTTGCAGAGTCCAGTACCTAGCAGGGACTCCATCAACGTGTGTTTATCTAATACACATTGCATTAAACTAGGAAATTAAATCAGAAAATAATGCTTCTTATTCTTTCCCTTCCCCCATCCTCCATCCCAGCAGAATCTTTCTTTGAGATCCAGGGACAAAACTTGCAGACTGAGCAGAGTGGTCTTAGGACAGCATTTTCAGTTGAAGGCAAGTATGAGTGCGCAGTCTGTCTCAGCATGAAGTTGCACTTTGCGCTTCTACAGAAGGTCGTTCTTTAAGTGGGCCAGAAGAGGCTGCAGCACTTTGAGATCCTACACATGATCATTGGGAAACTGGTCTCATGTTTCTGTGGGGCCTTTGGGCAACTTGAAAGGAAGTCAAAATTTCTGAGAACTGAACCAGTAACCACAACGATTTCTTTTCCCCAGGGGATGTCAGTTGACATTGACATTGGGAAAGTACTGAGCCCAATGTCAACTTTGTCCATCCCAGAAGAATAGGGTGTTTGCAAGAACAAGACCCAGTCACCTAGAGACCATGTGAGCACCAGCATTGACAGGAGCTACAGGAAGTGAAGGTTCTCAATGTGGAATGGACTAGGGGAGATGCCAGGTTAATTTCAATATTCATTAGAAATCCCAGGGGGAAATGAGCAGATGCCAAACGAGAAAGGAAAGTGCAAACCCATCCAAGAGAGATGAGATACTACCTAGGCTGCTGAGCTTTGGGATTGGTTGGGATTGCAAACGGTGCTGAGATGAAGAACAGAGTATCAGTCCTTGACATCTGCCGCATGCTGTCCTCCAGCAAATCTTTGACTTAGGGTTGGCTACAGGACTGGCCAGGTTGTAGGGAAAGAGAGATGGATGGGAATATCAGCTAAGATAACCAATGTGTCCTAGTCTTCCCAGGACTTTCCAGATTTTAGCATTGAACTTTCCACCTACCAGGAACCATCTAGAGCAAACAGAAGAGGTGGACGACCTTATTTTAGCAAGAAGATGTTGGGACAGGACCCAACAACCTCTGGTTGTGGGAACCTTGTAGAGTAGTATGAGAGGTAAGGAGGGAGTTCCTAGGGATGGCCCATGTAAAGGATACCTGCCACCACCCTGCAGGTACTCATGCTGAGGCTCAGGGAGGTTGTCTGACTTGCTCAGGATCACACAGCTAGAATCTCAAGCCTGACTCCCTACTGGGAAGGGACAGGAGGAGGTAGCAGAAGCCTTTCTATCTAAGCTTATCTCCCTTATGAGCCATGAGTACACTAAAGTTCTGCTGCTGGCCCTTGTCCTCACCCAGAGACCCAAGGGAATTCAGATCAATTAGCAGGCCAGGGCTCAGCAAGGGACTGGGCACAGCACCAGAGGGCCAGCGGGAGAGGCGGAGCTGTGAGGCCACTGACCCTTACAGCTGCTTGAATTTATGTCTAAGTGGCCCTGAGGAAGCCCTGGGGTGCAGTAGGTTGGAGAGACACTTGCTCTTGGTCTCTGAGGCCCAGAAGGAAACATGGGGGCTTCACATTTAACCCCCATCCTGGGCCTGAAAACCTCTGGGGAACTCACCCCGCTCCTGACATGTCCTGTTGCTTAAGGGGTCATGTCGACCCAAGTGGAGTCATTCCAGGCTTTGCTTTCTCCAGGATAATGAGCTCCCCGGTTCTTTCCATTGTTTCTCCTGTGAGCTGGTTTTGAATCTCCTCCTTGTCCTGTTTTCTCCCCTTGGTGTTTGTTTCAGTACACTGTGTCATTCAAAAGACAGCTCAGCCCCTGAGAGATGACAATAAAGATTGTAAAGAGACAAAGGGAGAAGGAACAGGAGTCAGGGTTTCAACATGAGCTATTGTTAAATAAATCCCATAAAAGGTCCCTAGAACAGAATGGAACATTCCAGAAATGGTTAACCAGAGCAGACAAGAGCTCGGATCTTCACTCTAAACTTCCTCGCAAAGATTAGTTTTGTTTGTGGCACTCTCATCTCATTGATAACTCCTAGCAATAAGCACTGCAGTCTTCACAGGGGCAACTCTGAAGCCACACTGCTCCCCTCCCGTTGGCTTTTTGATAAGACTTTCCTCGTATTCCTATTATACCATCCCTCACTGATTCATTCCTTCATTCTGTTGATCCAGATCTTTGGGGATGCCACAAATTATCTACCCCTTTCCCACTTCATGTCAGCCTCAAGTCTGATTACCAGGTCTCATCTAAGTCTTCAATAAAATTACATTCTCCAGAGTCTTAGCCAAAGAAAAATACCCACCCAAGTCACTTCAATAGTTAACTTCTCTGCCTATGTATATCACCCTCCTTTTGTACACTAGTTGTGTACTCCAACAGCCCAGGGCCTGCCCAAGAGAGATCCCTTTCCATTTTCTGGTAGGTCAACATTGGAAGTTCAATCTCTTCCCCAGCTCTGCACACCTGAGAAGTTAAGCCCAAAGGTCCAGAGCTCCAGCAGACTTTGTGTTATTCCTCTTCTTTGTGGATGCAGGGAGATTTCTTATTGATAGGAGATTTCCTGGCTTAGAAAGATATACCCAGTACATCATGGGCACCAATGGATGTTTACCAAATGAAAGAAGAGCAGCACATTCAACATATGTGTGTGAAGGTCAGAGGTAAGTGTTGGCTTCAAGGGCCATCCTTCCCACTGGGTTACTCCCAAAAGTCATAGGCAGAGACTACCTACATTCTTAAAGATCCCGGGGGGTAGGGGAAGTTTAGACGTTCCCTTTGCAGCCAATAGAAAATACTGAGTTTATCCACCCATTGACTTTTTCTTTCTATCATTCACTCATTTATTGAGCATATACTATGTGCCAGGTCTTGGGTGGATGAGGATGCATAAGTAATTATAAAATGACCTCCAAGAGCTGACCATCTACTGATGAGGGGAACCTATGGAAACAATTCCCTTCTGTCATGTGTAATGTGCCTCCTACTGGGTGAAGTGAAACTGCGTTCAGTGTCCAGGGAAGGGAAAATTTATCTCTACTTGAAGGAGGCAATATTTTAGCAAAGACAGAGACAAGGCCTTAACCCAGTTGTTCTAATCTCCTAGGGAGGAAAAGGTGAGCAAGTTCTCTTTTCAACCCATCCCCAATTTCTAGAGGGGACCAGTCTATAAGGGCCACAAGACTTAGTGATGAGAAATAATTGAGTTTTCCTAGCCCTTCTGGCGTTCTGAATCAGCTCTCAGTCCGCACTGTCTCCTATCCCAACCCACAGAGAACTTCGCAGCAGGCAGAGCCCTTTCCTGTAAGCAGGGCTTCAGCTGTTCCTCCAAAGCCCCAGCTGGCCCTCGGCTTGCATCTAGCACCACCTACCGGCCGTAAAGGGGAAAGCAGAGGTCGAGCTGCCGCCTCTTCCCTAGGGCTCTTGAGGTCCTAGTTTGACCGGGTTGCCACTCCCTGATTATCCCCCTGGACCCTCATCTTTCCACCCAAGGGAAGAAGATTAACTTCGAAGGTGACAAGGACATCTGGACTGAAACAAAAGGCTACACCTAGAGCAGTCAGACCCAGGAACAGAGTATGTTCCCAGGGGTGTGAGAGAGACAAGACAGAGGGCATAGCAGGACAGGTGTTGGGAAGGCAGGCCACAAGGGAGGGCAGGCAAAGTGAATGAGGGTCAGAATCAGGCAGTGGAGACGGAGGGTTTGATGAAGAATTGCTGGAGAAGGACTCAGGGTCCTAGGAAGGGGTTGCATTTGGTCTTTACAGACCAGGTGCTGAGGCAGCATTCATTCTAGATGAAGCGCTTCCTCTTGTACCCATGCACTTCTGGACCGCTCCTCCCTACATTTGAACCTCAGCAAACCCTGCACTTGCCCACAGCTACTCTCAGACTGCAACTGGAGTCAGGAAGTGCCCTTCTTAGTGCGCAGCTCCACTCTCACTCCTTTTGGTTGAAGGGTAGCTGTATAAGATTGGAAAAAGACAGAAAGAAGGAACAGGGGTGAGGGCTTCAACACAAGGTGATATTAAATTAATCCCATATAAAATTCTCTATGCAGGATTAAATTTCAATTTAGCATCCTTCTGTTTGAATCGCTGGTTCAGGAATTTCTATTTAGAAGACAGCTTTCTGAGCACTGGCAGTTGACATCCTCCATGGTCCATGCTCCTTCTTCCAGGGTGTCCAGAGGGAACTGCATCTGACCTGCTGCCCACAGAGGAGCAGGTGAAGCTTCAGCTTTGGGATCAGACAGACCACCTGTGACTTCAGGCAATTCACTTAAATTCTCTGAGCCTTGGGCTTCTTCTCTAAAATATAGGGACAATGATACCACCTCCTACAGTGGTGAAGCATGCAAAACACTTAGCAAGCCACCTGGAAGATAAGGCTAATACGTATTGGATGGAAAAAAAAGAAAGACAGAAAAAGACTTTAACCACTTTATCACTGAAGGCTTTGCAACTCTTTGCTTGGAATTCTAAGGCATGCCTCGGCAGCCTCCCCCAGGCAGCTTGCAGCCTCTCGTGGGTGAGGGAGGAAAGGCGGGGGTGGGGGCCTATTCTCACCCAGGGAAGATTGCTCTTGGGGTGGGTGATGACTGTGAGCCTCACCCACTGGAGAAGGCACTCAGTGAGTGAACGGAAAAAGCCAGCACCCCTTTCTGCTGCATTCATTATTCAGAACTTCCCACAGCCTGATGCCTGCTCTGGGTGGGTGTGAGATGCACCAGCCAAGCTCCAAAAAGGTTTTGTATTCCCTGCCGGAGACGCAGATGGCAAAGCCAGTGCACAGACCCAAAGGGTGGTCAGAGCCATCTCCCAGAACTCTGAGTCTCCAAGGGTCCAGGTGATGGGAGTGGACAGCATCCAACAAGGAACAAGCGTTTCTCAGGGAACTGGTTTTAGATCAGTGCTTCTCAAACTTCACTGTGCAAGAAATCACCTGGAGGGCTTTTCCAGTCTCCACAGATTTCTAGCACCTCCCCCTTCTCCTGCATGAGATTCTGATCCAGTACATCTGGAGTCAAGAAGGTCCCAGACCCTGCATTTCCAAACAATTTCCAGGTTTTGTGGCTACTACTTCTGCTCTGGGGCTATGCAAGTTTAAGTCAGTGGAAATTTGATTCAATTTCAACTTAAAATACAGTTGCTCAGTGGCACTGGTCAGGTTTCAGGGACTCAGTAGCCACCTGTGGCTGGTGGCTACCATATTGGATTGTGCAAATGAAGAACCTTTCTCTCAGGAGCATTCTCTCCAACAGCACTGCTCTGGTTAGTCCTATGGAGGGTGTAAAAAGGCGAGGTGCAAAGTAAAGGGGGTATGGAACTAAAGCCCCAAGAAACTGAGGTTTTATAGGAACTTGAAGAATGAGTGAGAGGAAGACTGGCTCCTCAAAGGCTCTCCAGAAGACCAGGGTATGATAGCGGTGGCAGCCCCAGCTCCTCACTGACGGTGATGGAGAAACATGAGGCCCTATGGGCACACAGAGGGGGGTATTTTTAAAAGCCAGCCTGGGGGTGTCTGAGTTGAGGCGTAAGCTGGAATCTGAAGGGAGAATGAGTAGAGAACCAGACCTCCAGTATTTTTTGCTCGGCTGTGATCGACTCGCCCACAGACCTGCAAGTATCCGTGTCACTCAGGATGTGGGCAAGTGGTTGGGTTTCGTTGTGTGGGGCAGGGGCAGTCGGGAAGGATAACTTAAGTGCCAGGGAAGGAGTCTGAATAATGTCATGTATTCTCCAAGGAGAAGCATACATCAGAGTAGTGAACAGATGGCCCAGCAAAAGGGGTTAAGTAAAGAGATCGCTGCGAGGAGTCTTGTCACTCGCATTCAAGCGGAGATCCAGGAGGAACAGACTTTTGGTGGGTCAGAAATAGCAAGTGCCAGGCAGGAGCACAAGCCGCCTTCCCTGCCCCTCCCACCCCACACACACCCTCCCTCTGTCTGTCCTCTCTCAGGGACAGACAAGCTTCTGCCAACAGCTTTCCAAGGGAGGCGAGGGGAGCACTTTCGGGTTCTGCCCTTTGTGTCTTGGTGTCTCTGTCATACAGAAAAAACTCCATCCTTGAACACAATGGAACACAATGCAATGGGAGTGGAAGGTATGGCTCCCAGCCTGCAGCCTGACTGTGCTCAGATTTCTCAGAGTTCTCCTCCAAATGTCCCAAACCTGACCTCACACCTTTGCTCTTTCCCTTTGCTTCTTTTCATTCCCCTTCTGTTAGGGACCCTGCCAAGCACACCACCCACTGCCAGCCAGTCTGGGACTCAAAGCTACTTGGCTAGACTTGCAGAGACCTGGAAGGAAATGAGATGCGATGCTGGGTGTCTGCAGTAACCGGCTCCCTCCCAGTCAATGCGCATCCATTCTTCCCGCTTTCCCCCTCTCCATTTCCAGCTGCTCTCTCCTATGCACCTTCACTCCTCTTTCTCCTCATATCCTTCCCTTGCCTTCTTCATCCTTCTCTGCCTTTCTTGCTTCCCATCAGATGCCCTACACCCCAGGCAAGCCAAGTTCATTCCTGAGTGTTAGATCTAAATGCACTTCGCTCCATGCCTGCCTCTGGCCCTTCTGCTACCAGCGGTTCTGGGGACCAGTTTCCTCTCTCAGCTCCCTATAGGATACAACAGCTCTGTCCACCTCTCCCAGATGACCATCTCCTTACCTGCAGCTTCTGTCTACCTAGACTCTTCATCTTCAACCTCTTCTGACTATTCTCTGGCCGTCCCTTTAACCAGAGTCAACAAGTCATTTCAGATTTTTCTTTTCATTTTCTCCACAGTCATTATCCCTGATTTCAAGGTAAATAAACTGGACTCTGGTTCCAGTATCCTTTTGTCTGTCAACAGGCTGTGTCTTACCCATTTCTCATTTTTTTTATATCGGATAACTTTTGGAGGCTATAAAACAGATTTTATGATGCCCTAAAAATTATATATATATATATATATAAATATATATATATAAAATATATATATAAATATATATATATAAAATATATATATATAAAAAAATTATATATATATATAAAAAATTATATATATATATATATAAATTACACACACACACACACACACACACACACACGCAGTGTATACAAGATTGCAAAAGGCAAAAAGGAATTACCTACCTACTCAAATTCAGGACTTCCAGGGAACTTTGCCTGAGTGGACTTTATTCCAGAATACAATGAAGAAATTGTCACCACCTAGGGGTGAGGGTAGAGATGCCATTTCTGAGAGAAGAAATATGACTTTCTTGGACCCACTTCCAAGACACAGGCATTGGTCACTTGACCTCAAGAATAGTGACAATGGCAGCTGTGCATTGAGCTTCACCAAGTTCCAGGTATGGAGCTCCATGTGCACTGCATGCATCCTGCAATGTTACCATGATGGGAAAGAAATGGGGACTGAAGTGCTGATTCAGTTAGCTTAATCTTGCCTCCATTTTGAATGTTTGACTCTTATTCCCTTGGTAACTTCTCTGTAGAGAAGAATGCATGCAGAACAAGTACAAAGCTCATGCTCTATTTCCAAGCATGCAAGATATTTGCAAACATTAAATCTAAAACTCTATTTTCCAGTCTTAAGCTAAGCTTCTCCCTGGTTGGCAGAAATACAATCTTTATCCTGCTCCTCGTAGGGGAGAATTCCCTGGGTTCCTGAGTCCTAAGCTGGGTCAAGACATGATGGGAAGAAAAGCATAGTAAGGGACCCTGTTGAACATCTGCTACCTCGAATATTCACTGTTAATATTTGTACATGTGGGTCTGACAGCTCACTATTTCTATGTAGTGCTTAAGGTAAGGGACCCCCTCTTCAAGTTTACCTATAGACCCATGTGACATGCTATATTTTCCAAAGAAGACCACAAAAATATCTTTCATTCCACATATTCTTCTTACCATTAGACTTTTAAACTTCTCCTATCAAGAGGGGACTATGACAGAAGTGACATTATGTGTCTCTAAAAGAAGACATAGCTCTGCCAGGAGTGGGGTGCTATGGAATCCAAGCCACCATGCTATGAGGAAGCCCAAGCAGCTACATTAAGAAGACACATGCAGGTGTTCCATGACAGTTCCAGCTAAGGTCCCAGCCAGCAGCCATCAGTGACTGCCAAACATATGGCTAAACATTTGATTCTGGATGACTCCCATCCCTGCAGGCCCAGCAAGTCACCCACCAGTTCAATGATTCATCCCAGACATTATGGACCAGAGACAAGACATTCCTAATGTACTTTCTGCATTCCTCACCCACAGGTTCATGAGCATAATAAAATGATGGTTTTACAAAATTTGAAGAGGTCTGTCACACATAGCAGGTGAGAACCTGTCTGCTCCCATGTACCGATATACAGACCCACCTGTCTGGGGTGTTCTTGCTTCTCTGGAGAAGAGACCAAGACATGAGACCATATTCACCTGAAACTTGCACACACCTTCCTCTCTCCTGCCCAGGAATCTCTTTTTAGTACAACATGAAGTGTAGCCTTCCAGTTCTTGCTTCTCTAGGACGCCATGTTTATACTCAAGCATGATCTGCCTCCCTTCTTTTTCCACTGCTTCCATAATTCATCTAACTTTGCCTAACAGGTTTAGATTTTTGGCACAAAAATTCTATGAGTTGTACAGGCTTCTCTCGTTCCCCATCACCTCACTTCAAGGACAAGAAGCACAGAATCAGCTACCTGCTTCATTGGGAAAAGGTGAAAGGAAAAATACCCACCAAAAGGGGGGAAAAAAAAGAAGTATAGATCATTTTTGACAGCTTTATTGGGATATAATTCACATACTATACAAGTCACCCATTTAGAGTGTGTAATTCAGTGAATTTTAGTCTAAACATAAAGATGAGGAACCATCACTGGTCAACTTAAAACATTCTCATCACCCTCAAATGAAACTGCACATCATTCTAAGTCATCATTCTTCAGTCCCCCACCCCCAACCCCATGTCTGACAACCACTTTGTATCTCTGTGGACTGTCTATTCCAGACATTTCATAGAAATGGAATCAAACAATACACAGTCCTCTATGACTGGCTTCTTTCACTGAGCCTAATGTTCAAGATGCATCCATGTTGTAGAGATACACAGATGTATATTGTCAGGCCAAAAATGTCCTTTAACTACTCCTACCTCCCTTCTAAATCACGGAGGATGCGTTCACCATGGGTAAAAGGGAGGTTCTGTCCTTTACCCATTGTCATTCCACATCAGATCTTTGCAGTAGGATCAGTAACTGGACCTCAAATTTGGAAGCCACAAATCCAAAGTGAAATGATAATGGAACTCCAAATGACCTTCTCCCTGCCCCTTTCTGTATATGAGTAAGCTCCTGGAACTTTCTATTCCTGTGAACCATATAAGTTCCCATGTGAACCCACCCTACCCCAGTTCCCATGAACTCACACAGAAGGCAAGGAACAGAGGGGAAAGCCATTAAGGACCCTCGCCTTGCTGAAGGTCTCTAAAACACAGTGCCTGATAAGGCTCCAATTCTCAAGATTGCTGGAGGCAGCCTGGGAACAGGTAGGGTTTAGGACCCAGCACCGAGTGAGGGCAGCAGTGGAGGGTTTGCGGCTGGCCTAAGAAGTGGATGAAGAATGGGCTGGAGAGGAGCATGACCATCAATGAACCACAAAGCCTTTTAGCATCCATTTGCGACTGCTGCTGAACAAACAATTGCGAACACACCAGTCACTAACTGGGGCTGGTGTCTCCTGGGACAGCCTTGAACTCCAGCCCGGAGCCCCATCCCCAAACAAAGGAGAAAGGAGGTGCCCCTGCAGTCCCACCTCAGTCTCTGCAGCTAAATCCAGACCTCCAAAGCAGCCCTCTATCTCCTCTGCCTTTCACCATTTGAGTCCTGGTCCTTGGCAAGAGAAGGACAAGACCCCAACGTCTTGAGTTCAGTGAGCCATGGTCCAGCTTGGGCAGCTTTGTGATGAATGGAGATGAGTTCCTGGGCTCTGCTGTCTCAGTAACAGCTGTTTAGATATCAGCTTTCAGAATCAGATCCTGTTTTTCTTATCTGTCCAGCCTTGTGGGGGGCGGGGGAGAGTTCCTCTGTGTTAAGGGTTATGCAACAGGTTCCATTTCCCTGAAACAAAGGACAGGAGGTTTGGAGAGTCCTTGATTTGTAGAAGCACAAGAGGAGCTGTCCCCCAGTGCTTGCTCTCCTTCTGTTTCCCATTCATTCTGTAGGGTTCCAGAACCAAAGTTCTGCTCAACTGGGCTTGGTATGAGCTGAGCATGGGTTCTGGATCACACAAGCCCCATGGGTCTCCTAAAGGGGATGTTAATTCCTCAGCAGGAACAAAAGGTCAGACACACCCACTTACTCCCTACCCAATTTGATCCATAGTCCAGCCTGACTCACTGACTCACCTTCTAGACACAAGGGCCAGGGCAAGATGGGAAAATCTATTTGGGGCAGAGAGGAAGGCTGGGGATATCAGGCTGCTTTCTATCTCTCCTAGTTGCCTCTTTATTTTATGAACTGTAGGGAGCAGAAGGTCTTACTAAAATGGAAAACTCTTAGTTGAAAGCCAAAACATAGTAGATGTTCAATAAGATCTTTCGTCTGAATTTGTCAACTCTCTAGTATTTGAAAAGGACAGAAAGGACAACAAGGAAAGGAATCAGGCTCTTTGAGGAGGGGCTTAACACAATAACCAAGAGGCTGGCGGAGCAACCTTGGCCTAGACTCCAGACACAGGTCCTATGCCATCCTAGCAGAGGGAACTGCCCATGTTTCTCCAAAGCTCTGCCCCAACTCCTGTCCCCCTGCCCCGCAGTCCTATCCTCCCCACCCCCTCTCCAGTGGCAGTCGCCTGTTTATTTGCTGAGCCCTGGTTTAACAATGCGATGTTTTTATGAGTTGTGCCGTAGTTCTTGGTAAAGCACTTTAATCCACTTTAATGCCCCCACTCTGCTCCTCCGTGACAGCCTGGTGGTTACTCTAATGCATCCCTCTCACCTCAGGGTTACTAATGAGGTCAGAGGGAACGCAATATCCCAACTGAATAATTCACTAATCAGATGCTACAGACTCCAGTGGTAAAATTTATTTCTGACACCTAAACGGCAAATGGGTTTGTGGACACACTCACTCCCTCTCTTTGCTCCAGAGCTATTTCTGCTAAATGGAGGGCTGCAGTATTTGCTTAACAAAAGGGCTCTGGTCTGGCCGCAAACGCATCTCCTCATCTGGGGCCTTGCAAGTCTTCAGAAGAGCAGGGGTGGGGGGTTGGGCAGCAGGGCAGAAGAGGTTGGAGCGATGTTTCCATGGGGCTCACACCAGATCCACGCTGCCTCAGAACCTCCTCTCCCTCCAGCTGACAGTGGGTGATCCTGCCTCTCCACCCCTTCCAGTGGACAATCCTCAGACCCATGCTCCGTGTTAGGTGAGTCCTCCCAACCAGTTCAGGGGTCAGGTACTTTGAGAATGTGTAGACAGCACCCCTGCACCAGGCTCCAGGAAACGCACATATTTGTTGTTAATTCGCACTCTGTTTTCAGGGGTCCTCAGCCCCTCTACAGTCCTCTGGCTCCAGATAAGACTCCTCTCTGCATTCAGCTCTGGCTTGATTATGACCAGATTCACTTCCTTACTAAGCACCCATGTCTCCAGTTGATAAGATGAAGAGGAAGAGCCAGGTGTCAAGTTATCCTCTCACTCTGGGATTCTCTACACCTCAAGGGGAGCCCCTAAGGCCTAGTTCTTTATGTGTCAGCCCAGCCCAGAGAGTCAGACCAGGTAGGAGAACAGACAGCTGCCTCAGAGGAAGGAACTGGCCCTTCAGACTCTCATGCCACCTTCCACAGGGGCTGAAAGAATATATGCCCATCTTCAGGGTCCATCCACAGGGAGTGTCCCTGTCTGTCTGAGCAACAGGTTTGGACTGCAATCACAGTGTCCAAGGAACTAAAGAAACCACCATCATTCTGGAACATTCCCTTAGATCATGCCAAGTTTCTTTTTACTCCCTTCAAGCACCCAGTGCCCAGCATATGCAAAGTCAATCACAGTTCTCCTGTTTTGGGCTCTGGGTCATGGGCACCTTGATAGGCTCTCCCTGCCTTCCAGGTTCAGCCTATCGTGGCATCACCACACCAAGCAGGGGACTCTATTAATATCAATTAAACCCAATTGCCTAAAAAATAATATATGTGCAGGTATACAAGAGAGATATACCTGAATATCCCTCAAAAATACAAGCTATAATTTTTCTTCAAATTCTCAGACCTTACCAATCAGACATTTCAGGTCGGAGAATTAAAACTAGAACCTTGAGGGCTCTCCTTCCTCTCTCTGACTTTCTGGGGGCCTCGGGTGCCAGCCACAGGGCTGCAGAAAGAAACCAACTTCGGCAAATGACTAGACTCCAGCACCAAGCCTGTTCCCAACTCTAGGCAGGGACACAGTGCTCAGAAGACTGTCAGAAGCCAGGGCTGTCAGGAAGAGCTGGCTGAGTGGAAGAGATACAACCCTCAGCCGTGGGTTTTTATTAATCAGCTCCCATGCCACCTGAGGCTCTTGCACATCCCCACCTCTCCAGGCCACTCCGAGGTACTAGAGATGGCAATGCTCAGCAGTTAACGAAGGAAAGGGACTCTCTGCAGCAAGGACAGGAGGCGCATCAGCGCGGCTGGCAGCTCAGGCAGGCTTAATTGCCTGTCCCCTAGCCCAGTCCCTCCCTCCACAGTGCCCCTCCTTCACCCTGCCCTCCTGCTCTCTGCAGAAAGCTAAATGGGCCTCTACTCCAGGCCCCAGAGACCCCAGGGGTGTGAGGTCCCTGGGCTGAGTCATGTGTGCCCTCCAGGTCACGGGTCCCCAGTTTGCTGTCTGTAAACAGAGGCAGTGGCAGCTCCCCAGCAGCTCATCTGAGCTGCTCTTGGTGCCAACTGAAGCAGCTCCCCTGCTTGACCCTGGCTGGGAGGTGCCCCTGCTTTGCACTCTGATTCTAATTTAGGAGCCCTCCTCCCGGCCTGACTCCTGGGAGCCTTGCGCCTGGTATCAGCATCTGAGCCCTGCATTTCTGATTCTGGAAGATTAACACCATAGCTCTGGGTCCCCAGCCTGACTATGCCAGCAGACTGTCACCAGCAGCTCTGAAACCCAGGATTTGACTCTGGCTCCCTGATTACAGCTCAGGGCAGTGTTGTTGCTGACCTTTCCTGAATCCATTTCATCAACCTTCCTTCTCTTGGTGATCAGCCTTGAGCCCTGAGTCCAAAAAGAGACTATCTTTGTCCTGACACCTGTGGCTATGAGGACCCAGCCTCTCAAAAAGCAAAGGGAACTAACATTTGCTGAGTCACTTCCATGCACCAGGCATTGTGGGAGGGACTTTAATTCTAAAGGCAACTCTTGGGATCATCACTGCTACCATTCTACAGATGGACAAACCGAGGTTTTGACAGGTTCAATATACCATCTGAGCCCCTGCTCACTTTGTTACCTCATTTAGTTCAGGAATAAAGAGCAAACAAGTTCTGAGGGACTTGGGGACACATTTGGAAGGAAGCAAGATGAAACCTCGCCTAGCACCTCCATAGAAGACCATAGACAGAAGAACCTTAGCTCAGGTCCCTTAACTCCAATTGAAGCACTCATCCGAGGATTTGTTTCTCCTAGCCAGGACACCACATCCTGGCTCTCAGGGAGGCAGAATGGATCCTGCAGGCCTCAAGACCCTAGCTTGTGACTCGCCAGCAGCATGGTCTTGGAGGAAGGGTCATCTTACCCTCTAACCCTTGAAGTCGGCATTATGGGAAGGACAGGACTACATGACCGAGATAATCCTTAAATTCAGTCATTCTACATTGGGGCCCAGATCCTTAATACAAGAAGATGTTGATGAACATGATTACAACAAGATGCTAATGATATTAAAATATCAAAACACTAACATTTATTGAAAGCCTGTTACATGTAGACATTGTCCTGTGCATTGTATGTAGATCATGTTATTTTACCCTGCATCAATTCCATAAGAATCAGTATTGCTCCTTTTTTACAGATGAGAAAACTGAGCTCCAGAAGTATCTGTATCTTTCCTAGAAACACACAGCTAGGCATTGGAGCTGGGAATCCCACTCAAGCTCTCTGACTCTGTGACCTTAATAACTATTCAAGGCCCTTGTCTACTATGCTATATAAAAGACTTTGCCAGACCTAGTCAGGCTGTCTTGAGTCCTAGTCTCAAAGCACAGGTCATGTTTTTCCAAGGAAAGGCAGACTAGGAGTTAGATCATTGGATTTCACATCCCAAGACCCTAATCTGGATGTGCATGGCTCAATTTCCATCTCTACGGTGGAACTGAAAAAAGGAACCTTAAAAGAGTTTGTTTTAACGCAATGTAAGAGATTGTCAAAGGCAGGAAATAAAAAGTTTCCTGTAGAAAGATTGCCTATACAGGCAATTCCATACCCTCAGGATGCCCCCACTGACTCGGTTTCTCCTTCCAAGATGTCCAAGTGAGGTGACAAGTACGGGAGGATGTATCCTTTTCTTCACTGACTCATCCATACATTCTCTTATTCATCTTCATTCCATAATTCATCCACCCATTCATAAACTCCTTTCATTCTCTAAGGGAGTTAATTCATTCAAACATTTACCCATCCATCCACCTATGCCTCTGTTCACCAAGGCACCTATCCATCTACCCACTGACCCACTTATCTACCTACTCATCCATCTATCCAATCACTCATTCACTATCTAGCCTCCTATCCATGCACCAAACCATGTGCTTATCCATTGAACCATTCATTGACTCAGTCATAAATTTCATCCATCCTTTCAAGTGTCCACCCATCTATATATTCATTTACCAACACATCTCTCCACCCATCCTCCATCTCACTCATCCATTCTTTTTTCATTCACTTACTCACCATCCACCTACCCACCCATTTATCTACCCAGTCATCTCTACATTCACCCATTTATCAATCTGCCCTCCCATCCATTCATCAAACCATTCACCTATTTATTTCTGTACTTACTATTCATAAATTCTGTTCATCCATCCTTCTATCCACCTTTCCATGTAACCATTTCTCCATCCACCAACCTACAAATGTATCTATCAGATCATTTATCCATCCATCCATTCATCCACCCACCCATCTATCCATCCATCTAGCTCTCCATTTATTCTCCCATCCATTCCCCCAACAGGTTTTGACCACCTGGTATATTCTAGGCCCTATATTCTGTGCTGAAGATAAAGAGGTAAATAAATAATAAGTTCTGTCTTTGACGGGATCAAACTGCAATGGACAAGACACAAAAATAGGTAATTGCAATAGGATATGAGGAAGAATGGTGAAGTGAGATGCACAGAAAGATGTGGAATTTATCCTCTATGGGGATCAGAATATGGAGGTCAGAGGAGGCTTCTCCAAGGAGCTGACATCTTGCCTGGATTTCACAGGTGTTTAGGAGTTAGCAAAGGTGAAAAGGCAAAGTCAGTGCTAAGCAAAGCAACTGCGTCCATTAAACCAAAAACTCATGAGGGGAAACAAAGCACCAGAGCAGTGGTTCTCAACCAGGGGTGATCCTTGAACTTCAAGAGACAGTAGGCAATGTCTAATGACTTTGGGTTGTCACAGCTGGGAGGCAAAGGGAGACAGGTGTTATCAGTATCCAGTGGGTAGAGGTCGAGAATCCTGCTAGACATTCTACAATACATAGGAAAGACCCCACCCCAAGACAAAGAATTATCCAACCCAAAACTTCAATAGTGTCAAGGTCAAAAACTGATAAACCTACTTTAAAAGGACAGCAAATAGTTCAGAATAGTAAGTGTGAAGAAAGGAGGAAACAAAGAGAATATCCTAGGGAGATAAGCAGGAACTAGATCAAAGACAGCAAGAATTTATTGAACACTTACCCTGCAGTAAGTTTTAGGGTGGCCACTGGGGTTCCAGAGATAAAAGTGGATCCACTTCTCTCCAACTCTGTAATCCCCTTGGAGAAATGGCACACATCCATGAGGGAAGAGGACTTTCTAGGAATTGAGACCTTACTGTGTACCAGTCACTATAGTAGGATCTTATATGCCCTTGATTCCTTATGATAATTCTGTGAGAGAGGTTCTATTCTCCAGATGTGCAAACTGAGTCTAAGAATCTTTTTTGAATTGTTCTAATAACCATTGGGCCAAATCCAGTTGACCATCTGTTTTTTTTTTTTTTTTTTTTAATAAATAAATTTTCATTGGAAAATAGAGGAGAACAAAACCTGGCTCTATGTCACATAGTAGTGATACACCAAGTCCAATCCTGCCCAGCCTGACAACTCAAGGTGGCAAGTTCAGAGCAAATTAATAGTAGAGATCCTGAGGAGAGCACAACTTTGCCTTCAACGAAGATGAATAATCAGATATGCAGAAAGGACAGGGAGGAAAGGAGATGGAGTCCGTAAAGGCACAAGTGAGCAAAGAGTGTGGCAGTTTCTACAAGTCCTAGGTGGTTGGAAGACTGAAGCATGGAAGAGAAAAAGGGTCCAATTGGGAGCCCATTGCAACAAACTCCTCGTGGGACCCTGCAGGTTCAGGTAAGATGCACATGGCCGTGAGATGGAAAGGAGGTCAAGATGTGAGCATTAGAATCCCCCATCTGCAATATCTGAGGAATGAAAAGAGAGGCCAAGGAGTTGAGAGGAGTTTTGTTTTAAACCTGAGTTTTACCTCTATTCCTGGCCTTTCTGAGTGTGGAAACTGCCTCTCCCTGTCCCTATCCATTTCCAAGAGGAAGGGTCAGCCAGAAGCCAAAGGAGAGCCTACTGCTGTGGCCTGCCTTGGCCAGCCCTGGAGGGACAGAGCTGCTCTTTGGAGGCCTCACATTCACTTCTGTTAAGAGAGTTGCCACCACTCCCTCCAATCCTTTGCACTGACCACACATTTTCATGTGTGTGCATGCATGTGTGTGTGTGCATGTGTGTGTCTGTGTGTGTGTGTTCTCTCTTCTCTCTCTCTCTCTCTCTCTCTCTCTCTCTCACACACACACACACACACACACACACACACACACACCCCAGACATGAGAATTTAATGTACACTGTTCATCACATAAGGGAGACAGTTTGCTGAAGAAAATGTTCGCTGGGCCTACTTCTCTGAGCAGCACCAGGGTGAGAGACTCAAAGAGAATCAATTTCATCCAAGAAATCTGAAAAGAGACAGGAAGGGGAGGGGCTCCCTTCAGCAGCAGCCAAAGAGACAAGGCAAGGGAGCCATAGCTCAGGCCAGGAAAAATCCTTCCAAATCGAATTTCTGGTCCTGGTAGAGACAAGCCAGGGCTGCTGGCAGGACAGGCCTGACCTCTGTGGAAGGACCCAGGGTTCCTGGGTCTGAGGAGGCACATGAAAAGGAGAAAAACGTTCCAGGAGGGTAGTATTCCTCTGCAGACTACTCCACCACTGGCACCTGGAGACCTCCATTTCTCCTTCACCCTTAGCATCTTAGTTCCCTCCTGACTGGAAATGGGGAGTTCCAGAGACTCTACCTCTGGAACAGGTCTTAGAGGTGGGACAACCCAGGCAGGAGGAGAGAGGAGGCAGGATGCTGGAACAGGGGCATTACCTTCCACCTGTGGAGGCTCCAAGGAAGAGGCAGCTTCAGGGGGGCTTCACTACATTGGATCCAAAAGGAATCTTTAATAACTACTCAGTGGGTTGCTCCTCTCTGAATCTGGCAAAGCCCTCCCTTGTACTCCTCACTTGGAGAGCACCTGAGTGGGTGATGCTTGGTTGAACTGTGAGGTCATGATCAATACTATGCCCACAAAGGAGCGTGCTGGGGCAGTGAGAGCCAGATTGCATGTATTCGTGTACCTGGGTGTGTGTGCGTCTGTGTCTATGCGCTTTGAGTGTGCTTGCCTGTGAGCATGTGCGTGCAACCAGAGAGCATCAAGCCGAATTCTGCCCAGTTCACTGCCCTGACAGCCTCTCCAACTCTGGACTGATGGATCACATCTCCTCCTCTTCATCTGCCTTGGGTTAAAGAAGTCCGGCCACAAAGAAGTCTCCGCAGCGCAGAGCCGCTGATGTCTCCGGCGGCTGCGGCGGCTGGAGAAGGCCAGCGGTGGCGGTCGCCCATAGAGAGCACCCAGGACTGCAGGGACCCGGCTCGAGCCTGCAGCCGGCCAGAGGGGATGGCTCTGCGCGTCCTGGCGCTGCTCGGCCTCGTGCTGTACCTGGCGCCCGCTAGGCCGTTGGTGGCCTGGTTGGCGGTTGGGGCTACCACGGCCTGGTGGGGACTGAACCGCGAGCCCGACGCCCGCGCGCCTTGCAGTTGCTGGCTCGCCGCAGTTCGCGGAGGCAACGGACACTGCTCCTCTCGCCTTCGGCCAAGTCGGCAGTAAAGCGAAACCTCCAAGAGCCTCGGACCCTGCTCGAAAGACTTAACCCCACCGAACTGCTCCTCATGGGCTGCTACCTGGGTAAGCCCGGCCCCCCGCAGCTTGCCACCGCGCAGGAGGGCCGGGACCTGCTGGAGCGGCCCGCCCGCTCCTCACCGCCTGCTCCCGCGGCCCAGCGCATCCAGCGTGAGCATGGTTACCCCTCTCTCCCCACCCCCTTCCACCGACCCTCCAGGAGGCCTGCGCACAGGGATTGTGGGACTTTATCCAATCCCTTTATAATAGCCCCTCGAAGATACTATCCAATTCAGCAGGCCCAATATTCCTTGCTGGGGGTACTGCCCACCGTGTGCTGGAATGGTTGTCAAAAGAAAGCTGTTCTCTCTGCTCGGAACTCAAAGATGGTGTGTAGCCCTGCGACTGTGAGGATTGCCCCTCCGGACAGCAAGCTAACTCGTTGTCCAATACCAGAGCGGTTAATCAACTCATCACTGCCCTCACCATCGAGCAATGTTCCAGAGCCATGTGCAAAGGAGGCAGTACTGAATGCTCTCAAAGAGGGGAAGAAAAGGACTTTAGAGAAAGAAGACCAAGTATTTGTTGATGGCCAGGAGAATAAGAGAAGTCGCCATGATAGCAGGAGTGGACATTCACCATTTGTGCCCCTAGTGGCCAATGGAGTCCCTGCTTCTTTTGTGCCTAACCCTGGGTCTCTGAAAAGAGGTCTCACTTCTCAGAGCTCAGAGGACCACTTGAGTAAGCGAGCACGCACCTCTTCTGTGAGTTCCCTGACAAGCACGCGCACAGGTGGCATCCGTAGCTCCAACCGCAATGCGATTACCAGTTCTTACAGTTCAACCCGAGGCATCTCTCGGCAGCAGCTGTGGAAGAGGAGTGGTTCCATTTCATCCCCCTTCTCTAGCCCAGCTTCCTCCCGCTCCGAGACACCGGAGAGGCCAGCCAAGAAAATCAGAAAAGAGGAGCCATGTCAGCATTCCAGTTCCTCGACTCGGACTCCGCTGGTGTCTAACAGGGAGTCTCAGGGAGAGAGGGTTGCGGACACTCCGAAGCAGCAGAACTCCGGGGCTTCACCATCTACACCTGGCAGCTCCAGACAGCGGAAACGGAAGATCCCATTGCTGCCCTCCAGGCGAAGGGACCAACTGACCTTGCCTTCACCACCTCAGCTTGGTTATTCCATCACTGCTGAGGACTTTGACCTGGAGAAGAAAGCTTCGCTCCAGTGGATCAACAAGGTCTTAGAGGACAAGACTGTTGTTCCTCCAAACAGTGAGAACCCACCAACTACTGAGCCTTCTTTCACTTTCACTCTGCCTGTTGTGGGTGCCACTTCTTCAGCAGTCTCCTGGCCAGACACAGGCACCAGCCCATCATTAGAGAACCTGAAGAAGACACAGAGTCTCCCAGGTCCATCACTCCCAGAATCTTCACCTCTGAAGACACCCGACCTTCAGGCCTCTCTTGGCTCTTTACCACCAGGGCCCCTGCCAGGTACCTCTTCAGACTCAAAATCCACAACCACTTCTGTGGAGCTGGTCCCTGCTTCCTCCACAGCACCGGTCACTGACACCAAGTTACCTTCAGCCCCTCAGGCTGACACGTCTACCAAAGCCCCAGGCCCGCTTACCCCCTCCCCCACCCCCATGCAAGGTGTGTTATTTGGCATGTCAGGCAGCGAGACCTCTGACCCTTCCTCCCCAGCTGCCCCAGCCATGTCTTCCGCGTCTCCTACATTCAAGCCCATTTTTGTGATGGCATCTAACAGCAAGAGTGAAGTTTCCTTGCCATCCAACCTCTCCACCACAGCCTCCACCTTCCCCACAATGACCAGCACTGCTACCTCAACTTTTAAGTCCATCTTTGGTGACCTAAGGCCACCTGTAGCTGTGCCCTTGCCTGCTCCCTTTTCCTGTAAGCCAACAACTACTGTGACTGCTGCTGCAGCCCCAGCTGCCCCTCTGTTTGCTGACCTGGCCTCTGCCACCTCTGCTGTGGCTCCCACCACCACCGCCAGTGTGTCCACAGACTCTGCTTCCCAACATGCTTTTTGCTTTGGGGTCAACAGTGTGGCCAGTACTGGGAGCAGCACAACTAGCAGCATGATTTCTGCTTCACTGCCCTTCCCATTTGGGGGGGCTCCTGGTTCTGCTGCCAGCTTTTCCAGGGCCATGGGCTCTGAATTCCAGTTTGGCAAGCCCCTCACCATGCAGACATCCACAGTGGCCACCACCTTTGGCCAGTCCCTGCCTGGTGCTGTTCAGACAGCCACCAGCAAAAGCAGCAGCAGCAACAGCAGCAGCAGCAGCAGCAGCAGCAGCACTGCTGGCTTCAGTGGCTTCAGCACCTCCCTTACAACCTCAGCTCCTGCCACCACCTGCCAGCCCACACTGACTTTCAGTAACAGGATCACCCCTGCATTCAATATTCCCTTTGGCTCAAGTGCCAACCCCTCCCTCCCAGCATACTCAGCAGCCATCTCCCAGCCCAAATTTGGGGCTGCCAATGGGCAGCAGCAGGGGTCCACCAGGAAAACCCCTACCCCAAATCTTGGCAGCCCTTTCACTTCTGGGAACTCAGGGGCCCCTGCCCCATCTGCAGCGCCAGCACCAGCGCCAGCCCAGCCAGCCTCTGGCAACTCAGGGCAGTCAGTTTTTGGTTTGAAAACCATAGCCTCAACCTTCAGAGCCCCTGCCAGCACACTGAAAGCCTTTGGTGCAGCTACCACCTCTGGCTTCAGAGGTATCACCCAGACCACCATCAATGGGCCCAGTAGCTCAGTGTTTGGCAACTCAACTCGGTCCCCTTTCATGTTTGGGGGATCTGCAGCCCCAGCTGTCAGTGGGGGCTTTGGGCTTGGTGTGGCTGCCCCAGACACCAGCTCCACCTCTAGGGCATTCGGTTGTGGAGCTGGACAGAGTGGTACCACAGGTACCACCACCCCCATTCGGGGGGACTTAAACCAGAATGCCCTGGGAACACCCTTTGCCTTCAACATGGCCGGCACATCTGAGATCAAACCTGTGTTTGGAGGCACCTCCACAACTACGTTTGGGAAGAACACCCCAACCACCCGAATGGGCACAGCCGGCAGCAGCCTCTCCTTTGGGGTGTCCTCGACACCCACTCAAGGCTTCATTGGAGTCGGGTCTTTCGGATCAGCAGCCCCTTCATTTTCCATTGGTTCAGGAACCAAGACCCCAGGGGCTAGACCGAGACTGCAGGCCCGAAGGCAGCACACTCGTAAGAAATAGCTTCTATCCCTGTTCCCGTCCCCATTCCCCTACCCTTTCCCAAATCTGAATCTCAGCACCTACTAGGAAGACCTCTGACTCTTCAAGTTCCATAAAACAAAACTATCCTAGTTCTCTTGCTTCAGCCACCAAGGTGGTGGTGGCAGCCCTGGGGCCCTCAAGGAAGGAGCAGGCAATGGCAGGGCTGAAGCCCATACCTATACTTGGACAGTTGCACAGGTGCAGCTGAAGAACTAAAGAAAAAGAAACCTCTGTAATACTGTCAGCTCACTTCCCTGACTTATTTAATGTGTCACTTATTCAGGTATCCTGCCTTCCCACCATCTCCCCTATCCCCACACTCTTGCCAGAGAGTGCGTGATGCACCCAACTTGAATCTCTGCTGCATTTGCTAGGATTGGGTAAAAGGGAATTCTTTTTAGTCACGAAGTTGTGGGGGGGGGGGGGGACTGATTACAACTACATTACATTACAAAATAAGAATTACATTTATATAACTTGTCCAGAAGGGGCTCCAGCCCCTCAGGAAAGCTGTCTGGGACAGCCCTTGAGCTCCTCCTTTACCCAGGCAGAACCTAACTCTCCAGCTAATTTCCTAGTCAACAGCATTTGTACTTAGCCACTTCAATGAGCCAGGCTTGAAGGAATTTAAAAGGCAGTTTAGCTTAAATACAAAAAATAAATTTTTATTTTTTTAAAAAGTTTAAATGTTTTAGACAGAGGCAGGGATTGTGGCTCAGAGGAGCACCTGCCTGGTACCTGCTGGCCTCACTGGCCATTAGAAGAAAAATTTTAAACATTTTTTAACAAAAAATCATTGTTTATATTTAAGCTAAATTGCCTTTTAAATTCCTTCAAGCTTGGTTTATTGAAGTAGCCAAGTATAAATGCTGTCGACTATGCCTGTGTAAAGAAGGGGCTCAAGTGCTGTCCCAGGCAGCTTTCCTGAGGGGCTGGAGCTCCTTCTAGACATGATATATAAATGTAATTCTTATTTTATAAATAACGCGACGTGACTGCAATCCCTTTGAGGTTGAATATCCTGTGGCAGGGGACTGTTTCCACCCTGAGGAGAGCTGGGCACCTGCGTTAGCTTGGTTGTGTATAGGGATGAGGAAGGAACCTGGACCTCAAATGCCAAATACCTGTTAGGACTGGAGGGGGCAGCGCACGGGCACAGGTTTAGCTATGGAACTTCTCCTGCACCTAATGTAAGGTGTATCCTCTTAGTTTTAGTCTGAACTAGTTCACCTCAGCTCTCCAAGCAGACCTCTTAGTCCAGGAACACCCTGAAGGAGGGGGGCCTGGTACATCTTGGGTGAGGGTGGGTATATGTACTTGTTCATGCACTGGACTAGAGGCTGGGGTTTTCATTACAAACACTTAATTCTTGTTGAATATAGTTGGACTTCTTAGTATAAATGTGCTATTTTTCTCCTTGTTTAAACCATTAAAAATAAAAAATTGTTTAAAAAAAAAAATGACTACAAAGACTTGGAGTGAGGGGGAGGGGTGGACCCTGACCCTACGTCCTGGCAAAGGCTCGTTCAGTCCAGACTCTGGGTAGATATGTGTTAGGTTTCCCAACAACATACAAAGCAATGGAAATTCCAAATGCCATGGCCACTGTGTGGTCTGAACAGGGTGCCCCTCTGTCTTTCCTCAAGGATCTGCCACTCTGCCAAAGACATTTCCATGCAATTACAGGTATTACACCCACTATCATGTGCCCTGCTGCAAAGTGCCTGTAAAGCACCTGGCACATCCTAGGCAAGCAAGATGTACTTGTTGAAGGAATAAACGTTTGCTTTATTTATGCCTCGCACTATCCCTGAAAGAAAGACAGCACTGTCATAGGAATTTGCAGGGGAAGAAGCTAAGGCTGTAGAGGCTCAGTAACTCGTACCAGGTCACAGAGCCTGTGAGAGATGGAGCCAGGACTGGAATCCATGTCCCTCTTACTCCAGAGTTCATCCCATCCTCATTCCAACATTATAACATCTTAAATCATAAAAAGGTATCACCTTAAACTTGGGGGTTGTAACATATTACACAAGATACAACTTAAATCTAAACAATTAATTACTGTGGCCAAAAGCAGTCAAAGGAAAAAGGCCTCATGGGAACTACAAGAGAGGAGAAAGAATGAACAGGGACTTCAAAGAGCCCCAAGGACTTCCCTCCAGGGACAGTAGGCACACAGTCCACCGTGAAGAAAGGCCCTTCTCCAGTAGCCACAGTAATGCCTCTTTAGGACACAAGGACATAACACCCCTTAGGGCCAGGAACCGTCTTTCAACAAGACCTAGATCTGGTAGAACACATGGTAACAGTGCAGATGCTGAGCCACCTCTGGATGAAGGAATGATCCCCTTTACCTGGCTACTGGCAAGGCAAGACTGGCCTGTGGGCACTCATGATCTGGAACCCTGATCCTGCCCCACCCCTCCACTGCCCAGACCCTCCATGGCAAATCAGCCACTGCCATTCTGGGGCATCCAGAGAGTTTAGACATCACAAACAGTTTCCTTATCACCTGATGCCCCTCAGTGACCTCTAGCTCACCTGGATGGGACCTGGTGCTGCCACTCAGGCCAGTAACTCTGAGGCCCAGCCACCTCTATCTGTGCCTTCCATTCCTCTGCTTTCCAGCGCAGGCCCTTTTTGCCCTCATGGACATTCCTATTTGTCCCTAAGAGCTCACACCAATCCCTCCAGTGCTGAACCCCAAGCAAAATCTCTGGCCCTTCCCCCAGACCAGAGCTGCTCAAACCACTGCAGAGGGGTCAGGCTCTCCTGACCATGGGGAGATCATTATTTTAGAATGTGCCCGCACCTTGGGGAAGTGTCAGGGCACAGAGCAGAGTGAAAATAACAAACCAACACCACCCGACAACAAACGCCACACATCACAACAGGGACCTGACAAATGAAGAAAATAACTTAGAATGGGAAAAAAAAAGTTTAAGGCTCTGAATCTTGACAGGGCCACAGAGGTGAGACTGAAGTCTCCAAAGGGTGATTTCCCCAAATTAGGACACTGTCCCTGTGGTACTGTGCTTGGCCCTCCTCCCTGTGTCAGGAGCCACCAGGCTAAGGCATGCCAGTGTATTCAGAGGGCAGATGCTGGAGGTCCCATCTGGAAGTTGCTTCACTTACAGGCCACATGAAATGATCTGAAATGGGGTCACCAGCCCCAGGGTTAGAGAGGGAGAAGATGTCAAAGAGAAAAGCCTAAGGGCACAGAAAAAGGGGGACACTGAATGTAGAGGGTCAGGGTAGGAGAAGGGGGATATAGGGCTTAGAGAGGTTCCTAAACCCAGGACAGTTTCTCATACCCTTCTCATATCATGAGGGGTTTTGAAAAGTGTGTCTGTCTTCACTACCTGCTTCATCTACACTTCCTCTCCAAGGACCACCTTCCTACTGCTCAGTTGGTGGTTTAGGGTGGCAGTGTCCCTGCACCATGGCTTCAGAGGTGGGCAAGAGTTCCAGGGTGTTCCATCCCCCACCACGTCAATAACTCATGGCTGGGCTTGACAGTAATGCCTGTGGAGAGAAAGAAACTTGGGTCTGATCCCTTGGCCGAGGCAGGACATAAGCTTCTTACTGCCAAGGACCACCATGTGGAGAGGGCCCCCCAGAAAGACAAGATGAATGGGTAAGAAATTGTGGGGGTAAGAGAAAGAGAACCAATGGCATTATTTGGACCCTTGGAGCCAGCTATATTTGACATCTCAGTTGAACAAATCGGAAAAGTTTATCCCGGTTTAAGCCACTTTGAGTTGGTTTCTGTCACTTATAACCAACAAGATTTTGATGCATCCAGATGTTCCAGGTCCATTAAATAAACCAAAAAAGTAAAACAGGGTGTCATCCCTGGCTGAGGCCAACCAAGTTCTTTATTCAGGAAGCAGAGAAGATAGTAGCTGTTTGGAAGGTTTCTAGATTATTGCCAGAGCTGATGCCACAGGGCATCCTGCAGGAAGCCAGAGGGGCCAGCAGAGCAGGTTGTGAGGGGCTTGTCACTGCATCATGGCACATCTAACCTCCTGGTAGCCAGAGAGACACACTTGATAGCAGCCCATACTATATTCCAAGGATAAACTTAAAGCTCAACATGTCCCCCCCTCCCAACTGTAGCCTCCCAGGAGGGTCTGGGGTCCGCAGCACCACATGACACCAGTGACCTTTCCCTCTGGTGCACTCACCTTCAAAACTTGGGTAGAGACACAAACTGCAGATCCTAACCTGCTTTGTGCAACTGTGACTTCTGTGCTTGGTTTATCACCCCACTAAGTAGTGATCTCTCTGTTGTCTGTTTAATGGAACTGTGAGAAAGTTTTATTTTGTTTTGTTAGAGAAAACGATTCCACTTCACCTTTCAAATTTAAGAAGCCATCATTTTTAGGCCATGATTAACCTTGTGTAGGACAGGAGGCCCAACTATGCATCTGTTTACTGGCATAACTCCATTCTACGATAGGATTTCTTGACCCTGTGGTCCCACGGTAAGCAACATAGCTTCTTTTTTTTTTTTTTTTTTTTTTTTAATTATGGTCAAATACACATAGCTTGAAGTTTACCATTTTGACCATATTTGAGTGTACACCTGAGTGGCTTTAGCTACTTTCACATTATTGTGCAATCCAGCTCCATCGTCCACGTTCACAACATTTTCATTTCAAAACTGAGACTCCATACCTATTAAATAGCTCCCCGCTCCTTCCCTCCTCCAGCTGCTGGCAACCACTGTTCTACTTCCCATCTCTATGAGTGTGACTACGCCATAAGTAGAATCATAAGCATTTTTCCTTTAGTGATTGGATGATTTCACTCAGCATAATGCCTTCTACATTTTGTGTGTGTACCCACTAACTGTGGCACTTTGGTTCTTTACTGAGGATGGTCACTCATCTGCTTCATTTCATATCTGGGGAAGGGGAAGTTCAGAGAAACTATGTTTTGAAATATAGACCCAGCACCCTATTGGCAGACTTGAATTATTTAATATTCCTGGAACTGAGCTACTCGTTCCTCATATATCTGGTAAGTCTCCCTCTTGAAATCCTTTTCTGACAAGCAACAAGGAATCAGATGATGACTCCATCACATAAAAAAAAAAATAGAGGAAGAATGTCATAAGACCCAATGAATAATATGGCTACCTATTGATTTGCTTTCCTTGCCTCACATTTCCAACCAACCTTATAAGTCTGGAAGACGGTGATTTCAGAAGAGGTATCATCAGAGTGTTCATGATGCTTCTCCCAGGCTCAGAAAATAAAATCTTATTAGAGTGAATTCATGGGCCTTAAAAAGACTTGAGCCTTCGTTCCTGAGACTCCTACCAAAAATAGTGATGCAGGTGTACCCGTGGACATGGTCATGCATACATGCCATCAGGTGGCACCGGATCCTGCTTCTGAAATTTTTCCAGATCAGCCATTCTGCACTAGTCCTTCTTGCTCTGGTCGTTTCTGGATTCTATGTGAGTTAACTTCTTTGTGGGGTCTGGAACTCCTTCTTTGTCTCAGACCCAGCACTTTTCAGGTGCTTCTCCAGCTGTAACTCAGCATCTGAGGCTTGCCTTCTGGCCCCAGGCATTGCCCTCAACCAGCTTTGATCCCAGATGCTTCCAGTCCCAGGCTTGAAAACGAAAGGTCCAGGGAAGGAGAGTTTATGCTACCCTGGAGAGACAGTTACCCAACTATGTCATATTTCAGCTCATGGTGGACAAAAGGAAAGCATGCAACAAACATTTGGACACAAATGGACTGAGTTCCAATCCATTGCTACTGGAATCTCTCCCCTAGTGCTGGCCAGGGAATCCCACACCCTATCCCATGTCCCTACGGCAACACCCCTTGACCTAGCCAGGAAATTAGGGGCCACTTACAGAGTATATCTATAACTGTCTATTAGGTAACAAACTCAATATCTAACATAGATCACGTCACCTGGGCCTTGTAGAAAAGGTTAGCCTTGAGTAACTCAAGCCTCTAAGAGAACATGGATACTACTCTGAATGGACAGGTTGGTTTTGCTCCATTAATGCAAAGAACAAGAGCCTGGATTATAAGTGCATTGAGTCTCATGGTCTTATGTCATGTAAGCTATTACATATGTTGGAATACAACTTTAATATTTCCTTAATATAGTTTTAGTGTCTGTAGGGTTGTTTTGATAGTCCCCTTTCCATTGATATTAATTTTCATTCTTGCTTTTTGTCTTGATTAGACTTGTTTGATTTTTATCAACTTTCAGCTGTATTATTTCTTTTCTATTTCATCTATTCCTGCTCCTACTCTTATTTTTTCCTTCCTACTACCTAATTTGAAAATAATTTGATTGTTATTCTAGCTATTCTTTCTGATACAAATACTTTAAGTTATAAATGTTCATCTGAGTACTGTTTCATCCCAGAGATCCTGGTATTTTAAGCTTTTATTATCACTTAGTTCAAAGCACTTTTTATTTACTTTTCTTGTGCTTTCTTCTTTGACCTGTGAGATATTTATAAGTGTGCCATTTAATTTTGAAGGAGTTGTGATGTGGGGGTGGGGTTCTATATATCTTAAGGTGATTGATTTTTAATGTAATAAATCATGCAGAAAACAGTCTGTGTGATTTCAAATTTTAATAAAACTAATTGAAATGCTTTTTATATTTATTGTATTGGTTACATATGTGTAAAAACATCAAAACTGATCAAATTGCATATTTCAAATTTGTGCATTTTATTGTACTTCAGTTTTACTTCAATAAAACTATGGGGGGAAAGTAGATTTTAAGATACCCAATCATCAGACACATGGGTAACTGGGTGATTTGGGTATAATACTCTTTTACTAGACAGTGCCCCTTTTTGGCCCTCTCTTTAAGTATCTGTAGTAGAATGTTAGTAAATCGTATTTTAAAAATAAAAACTGGATTAAAAGGAAAACTGAACCACTTCTATATTTTTGTCACTAATAAATAAAACTTTTGGTAATTTTAAATGGAAAACCACTTGTATGAATTCATACTGAGTTGCAGTTCTGCCCTCAAGCTTAATTTAAAATGTGCTATTTGATTAAAATTTCAATAAAGATGAATTCCAATAATAAAAAAATGCATTTCAAAGCTAAAATAAAAGGAAGCTTCTAGTCTCATTATTCAACAAGCATACATGTCCTGCCTAAGTGAACACCTGATAAATAGTAGGTAGAGAGAGAGCTGGATGGACCTGAGTCCAAACACTGATTTTTAAAAGATCCTTGTATCTTAATTCCACTTCCACAACATGAAGGTTATGTGTTCCATGTCAAAAGGTTGTAGAATTAAGTGAAATAGTGGATGTAGAATTGCCAGACATTCTGCCTGACACCATAGATCCTGAATGCCATTTTTCTTCTTTCTTCCTTCCTTCCCTTTCTTCCCACTTCCTTCCTTTTTCCCTCCCTGCTTTGAGATATACATCTTATTGGTTCAGGCAGAGAGTATGAATTGACCCGAGTGCACTGGATCATTGTATGGTTAAAGGTGTGTGTCTACACTCAGCTCTTTCTTCCTCCAGTCTAGGCCAAGGACCTTCTTGTGACTTGGCTGTCCCTCGCTCAATGCCTTCCTCTATTCAGCTGGTCACAGGTCTGCACTTGAACCTTAAGGCATTCTTTACCATAGAGTCCAACATCATCAGCCCAGCATTAATACAGTGGTCTTTTGTTCCATTCAGTTCTTTATTTCCATTCAATTTCTTGAAACTCCAAAAAAGCATAATTGTCAGGTCAGGTCACAAGCATTCCTGGGTTTTTACAGATAGACCTTCAACCTTTAACCTTATCTGTACCACCAACCACCAATGAGACAACTTTTGCTGAGACTGCCGAGTTCGTTGGATGCTTAGAGAGAATCCCTTCAACCTTGATTCTTGCTCAAACCCCAGATGATCTGTCCTCAAACTACCTCTTCTCACCAAGACACCCCCAACTTCACCAGAGCTATTTTCATTTATTTCTGGCAAGGAGGAATAGATTAGAAGAGGTCAACACTCACCCACAAGGAGATGACCAGCCTGCAATACACAAACCACAAGACAACCCCTCACCTGAGAATACTCCTTGGGGAAAAATGACATCTAACAGGCAGGAAGAAGAGAAAGAATGGAAGATGAGAGCTGAAAAGGAAAAAAAAAAAAAAAAAGGAAAAAAGAAGACTAAAGAAAAGAACTCTTGCTAAAAAGAATGAGGGTCCTTCACTTCAAGCCTCAGACCAGCAGTCCAGTTCTCTCACCATCTGTTTTAGGTAGGTCAGATTTTGTGGTTAAAAAAATTGATGCTGTCCCCATAAATATAGTTCATATTGCATTGCACATATTTATAAATATAAGTGCTGTAGCACCACCACATTGCCTGTGAAGAATGCAGGCAGGTTGTGATTAGAGGTGAGCCAGTTCCTGATTGTGGGTTAATTAGCTCTGCTAATAAACTGCCTGTAGCTTTACTTAAGAAAAATAACATATTTCATCTTAGGTAGAACAATTACAGTGCATGTAAAATAGATATTTTTGCCTCTTGAGTATTCAACATGCTTTCTTTGAGGAAAACACACACACACACACAAACACACACAAACACACACACATCATTTTTTTTTTTTTTAAAGTCAAAAATCCAACCCCCGCTGCAACATGTTCCCCGATTAGATTGTGGTGAGGATGAACTTCAAAGGGGTTCAAGTGGTTTTCCAGTTCAAGAACTGGTCTTTGGCTGGTGGCCATTGGCAGAGGAACAAGTCAATGACATCAGTTGGATCCCAGCAGGAGTCTAGGGGCTGCAGGATGAAGGGCAATGTGAGTTGCTAAACAATAGGACTCAGAAGAAATACCTTAATTAGCAGTGAGAGGGAGGCTTGAGATGGGCATCCCCAGGACTTGCAGAAGGTGCCAGCAAGGCGGGTGAGCCCATGAAAGAGAAACAGCAGGAGACAGCAAGAGTGCGGGTGGTCCAAGGCAGAAGGACAGAAACATGGCCCCAGACAGTATCAGGAGACATATGGATCCTAGGTCTGCATCAGCAAGTGTCTTGGAAACTCAGAGGTGGAAGAGACATCAAAACTTACCTTTTTCTGTGATGGCAGATACCTGACCTAAGTACTACTTCTCTGTGCTCCTGCACCCCTTTTGTAGACATGGTTAATTGGTGGTAGCATTCTTTCCTATGAATCCCAGGCAACCACAATGAATTAATTGGAACTGGCAAATCTCCTTGACATCCCTGATCTAATCTGCCTCTTTGTTCTAAGATAAGAAAAGTGAGATCCAAGATAAAATCATGTTGTTTTGAGTATTTTAAGTGACCTTCACAAAGGTCTCCTCAAACCCTGTCAGGGGACTTCCAGATATCTGAAGTTCCTGGTTTCATCAAGGTTTATCCTCAGATGAGTCACAGTACGTCTTCCAGAATCCAGAAAAATAATGCACAGGAGTGCAGACAAACAAAGTAAGTGACATTTGTTCCTAAGCATTACCTTCAGGTGAAGGAAAATTCAAGAATATAGATTGGAGGGAGGGGAAGGATCAATGGAGCCATTAGGTTGCACACCAGTAATTAGCTTTCTCCATGGGCACAGAGCCAAGTGAGATGGCAATGTCAACTAAGATGAGCACTGTTCCAATCTCCCAGTAAGGGTGTCTTAGTTGCTACGGTTACCATAACAAAACACCATGGACTAAGTGGCTTCAACAACAGAAATTTATTTTCTCACCGTTCTGGAGGCTAGAAGTCCAAGACCAACATTTCAGTAGGGTTAGTTTTCCCTGAGGCCTCTCTCCTTGGCTTAGAGATGGCTACCTTCTCCCTGTGTCCCCACATGGTCACCCACCTCTCTGTGTTGTTCATGTTCCAATTTTTTCATATCAGGGCCCCAGTCATCTTGAATTAGGACCCACCCTAATTGCCTCTTTAAAGCCCTGTTTCCAGATATAGTCACATTGGGGGGTTAAATCTTCAAGATATGAACAGGGGGAGTGTACAATTTAATCCATAACACAAGTTCACCAAATGTTGGGCCTTAGGGTTGAGGGATCTCAGAGGGCACCACCTGCCAAGTGCAGGGTTCCCTCTCTAGGGCATGTGAGTGGTCTTTCAGCTCCACCCCAATAGCAGCAGGAGCTCTGCCTTCACACAAACACAGATACAAACTCAGGTACATGGAGATAGCAATGCTGCCAAATGGTGTTGATCAGTCCCCCAGGCAGAATATGGAGATGTGCATCTAGAAGAAAGGGATGGAGAGTTGTGACATTGCTAGCTTTGAAGGTGGAGGACAGGGCCACAAGTCAAGGAATGAGTGACCTTGAGGCTGGAAAAGACCAATTCTCCCTAGAACCTTCATGGTGGAATGCAGACCTGGGGACACCTTGATTTCAGTATAGTGAGACACATAGTGGACTTCCACAGAACTCTAGGATAATAAATCTGTGTTGTTTTAAATCATCAAACTTGTTACAGCAGCCACAGGGAACTAATACACCCACCTAGAAATGCTAACAAAGGGGGGAGGGAGAGAACGGAGAACAAAAGCCCCCAAAGGAAAGCTGACAGGAATGTTGAGAAAGGAGGATATCAGAGCTCCCACCACTTGGGAGAGTGGCCCCCACTGTTTCCTATTGATAGAGCATTTCATATAGTCATTCCCACTGGGCTGGGTGTGATTAATTCCTGGGCCTAACTCAGCATCAACTCAGGGTAAAGACACAGCACCATTCCTCATGGCTTCGTGGACTTGCACTGACCTCCACTGTGGAGCCTGTAGCCTCTCAGGGTAACACCAGAGAACAGGAATCTCTGCAACATCGTTAACTCCTCCGGCCAGAGCTATCAGCTTTTTATAAGGATAACAAGACCAATTTTGGAGTCGAGCCTAGGTTTTTAACAACTATTTGAAAGGAAAGATGACCCAGAATTCCATCTGCCCCTTTAGAAGTTAGCATCTATTAAAGTCCTGCTGTAAAGCATGTTGGTTCTAACACTCTTCTTGGTGGCAGCTTAACCCTTTGAATGGCAGCCTTCTCTCTGATGTCCATCATCTTCTCTCTGGACTGTTCCCTTTATCCTCAAGGTCCCTGGCACACAAATCAATGAAACATGGAGACCCCAGCCTTGCTTTGGCAGGATCCCTGGGTTGGGAGAAAGCCAAGGAGGGCAAGGGGACCTTAGAAGCCACGGTTTATGCCAGGCCAGGGAGCCAAGCTGAAAGCATGCTGTCCAATCCCGGGAAGTTGGCAGATTATAAGTGCAGCCAGTTTTCCCTTTTCTCTCAGAGCCAGAACCCAGGGACATGTGCAAGGCACGTCTGGGCTTTGGTGTAAAAATAAACCCAAGGCTGTCAAGCCCTAGCATATTAATGACAATTAATGATTCGCTCTAATCCTCCCCAGCTCTCCGTGGGCATCTGTGACATGCTTCGGGCTGGACACCCCTTCCCACTTCCCCCACCTCCTGCAGATTCCATCCATATGCTGAGATGCTCGGGAATGCAGATCTGGGAGGGAAAGTTAAGAGCAAAAGATACCACTACGAAACCCCTGCCTGAGGTTACGTGGAAAAGGTCAGCTCATCAGCCATGGGTAGGGACTCCTTTCCATCCGCTCTTCCTTGGGACCTGCAGGGCATGGACAGCCCAATCTCCTTCCAAGGGTCCCAGGGCTGGGAGCTGTGGTCAAGGAAACCGAGCCCTCAAACAAAAGCTCCTAGGGGTTTCAGGTGCTCCTGCCTTCAAAGGCCCAAACTCTGCTCAAAGAAAACAGTCCCATTTCAGCCCTGTTGGTCAGCCTCCCCTGCTCAGGACCAACTTGGCTTTTGAAGCAGTCCCAGGAACTGGATTTTTGTTAGGCTCCCATTTTACAGATGAAAAAACTGAGGCTTAGAAAAGCAGAGCAAATTTATCAAAGCCACAGAGCAGAGCTGAGGTTCAGTAAACTGTTAGTACATGAATTTATGAGAAACAGATGCAGAAAACCAGAGAAGGCCTTGCAAGAGCCACTCAGGGGACATTGGTAAGAACTGGCCCTGAGGTTTGGGCACATAGCCATCTACTCAGAGGCAGGAAGGGGGTTGCTTATGTAGGAAGTAAAATGATTTGCTTTCCTGATCATCAGGCCAGACTTTCTCTACATATCTAGAGGTGGGCGCCTGGGTGACTCCAGCCCAACCCCCACACTTGTAACCCACTCACAGGGGAGAAGACAAGGAACGCAGGAGGAGTGCCAGCTTCTCTGGTACATGATGAGCAAGAGATAAACTTTGCCGAGATAAAACACTGCCTTTTGTTGCCAGTTCCATTTGGGATTAAGACTACCATGGGGGGCGGGGTGACCTAAACGCTGAATCAAAAAAGCCCTGCAAACCAAGTACCTTGAAGACTTTCTCGCCACCTGCTTTGAAATCTCTCTAATTGGGCACTTAGCTAGGGTAGCAATGAGAGATTCTTGTAGCCATTATGGAAACACACACAATGGGGAAATTATTGCCTTCTTAGTCCTATATGGAACACCAATTATTCTGTGCTGAAGCTACATTGGGTTTCTACACAGCAAGTCTTTGGAGGCAAAGGAAATCTCCCTCCCCACGCCCCCAGCCGGCCTTAGTTAAAAGAAGTGGGTTGCTGTCATTGACTCAAATTTAACCACCAAGTTCCCCTTTGAAAGGACAACCCCAGCCCAGGCAGACCTGGAATATCATGCAAAACACCCAACTCTGAAAGGTTCATGCTTCTGTTTCAGGCATCCAGCAGTCCTGAGGATCCGGCCTGCTCACCACTGCTTTCCAAGCCAGTTTGGTGCTGCGGTCACTACTCTGTTTTCCACCCGACTCCTCCATCCACCTGCCTTCTCATCTCCTTAGGCACAGGGTGGTTCCTGGAGACCCAAGGTGAGCTGCACCTTTCGTCTTTGCCCTTTCTTTCTCCCCCAAGATACAAAATCATGGGGCTTCCATCCAACCTCAGCCTCTCTCTGATTGAGGTTGCTGGTTCTCTTTTAGAAGAAATCTACAGTGTCCACCTCACCTAAAAGAGCAGCACAAGTACTCTTGAGTTTGTTTATAGTAAAGATGGCAAGGTGTGACAAGCCTGCCTCCTTCTTGACCTGTCCACACAACCAAGAACCAGGCGTTCCCAAGCAAGCACAGAGCAGAAACAAAGGCACATTCAATGACTTATTCAGCCGAAGCCTGACCGAGGGTCTATTATGCCTAAGGTTTCTCATCACATCACCTGCTTATGCACAAGTGTGCCCATGCTCACATGCACACACACACACGCATGTGCACACAGTCATCTCCATTGCCTCTGCAGCACATTGGTCCGGGCTGTCCAGCCTCCCTTCAGATTATCGCAGCAATGTCCTATCACGTCCCCCACCATTCATCTCTCTGCTGATCCAGCTCTGCACACTTTTAAGAACTCGGTTAGGACAGTGCCTTGTTTGACACCCCTCAGCAGCCTTCTGTTGCCTGCAGAATAAAGGAAATGCCTTTTAACTGGCATGCAAGACCTTTCCTAACCTGACGCAGGGAAGCCCCTCCAGCTGTCCGGCAACCACACACCTTCAGGCCAGATGGCCTCCTCCCTGTGCCCGGGCACACACCCACACTCCTCCTCCCTGTGTGTGTGCTAATTCTACATCCTCTGCCTCCGTGGTCCTCCTGCCCTCTCTACCTGTCAAATCCCACCTCATCTCCAAAGCCCAGCTCAGGTGTCACCTCCTCCACAGATCTGCCCACATTGAGCATGGTGCCGGGCAAAAGTGGGACATTTTCACATGGCCACCTGGATGCAGTCTTTGCAATGCCACTATTTGGCTCAGTTACATCAACCTCTAAAATCCCTCAGTCCCACCTTATCCCGACTTCCATCCCACCCTTGATTCTCACTAGGGGTGAGCGTTGTCCAGGGAATCATTTGGACAATGGGATGAAGATGTCTGGTATACACATTTCTTAGTTTTAAAATAGCTGGGAGCATAATGGTTTGATTTTTCAGTCATCAAAACATCTCACTGCTGAAAGGACCACGTCAGAATCTCCTGCTCTGTTCCCGCCCCATGGCAGGTCCTCCATATGCTGGCAGGATAGGTGAACAAATGAACAAGTGGCTGTCCTATAGCTCTGTGTAGCATCACTGCTCCTGGTTCTGGCTGAGATAACCCGCCTGACTCCCAATAGCCCTCCTGTCCACCAGGCCCCTGAACCTCTCTGTCCCTCCCCATCTTGGAGAAGCCCAAAGGGAAGCATGAAGAATCTGTGCTGGACCCCACACACAGTGGGGGTCACCTTGCTGGCCAGGCCTGCTCTGCTCCTTGCCTCTGTCCAATTAGCTTCTATCTGGATCCTGAGACTGGGGCCTAACCTTTCTCCAGACTTTGGAAGTACCTGCTTTCCCAGTTCCTCCATGGTTTGATTTCCTTCTACCCAGAGACTAGAGTCCCCTCCTTGAACCTCAGCCACAGGTCTAGAATTCTGCCACCAGCAACCCAACCCCTCTGATGCCACCTGTCTATGCCTGTGTTCAATGCCTCCGCCAGACTGCCCATTGCCAGGTACTAACTCTCCTGCCAGTCTCCTAGTGGCAGAGATGGACTCAATTCTCACTTAGCCTCTTGTTCTTGATGCACACCTACGCTGCATTTTGGGAAACAGAGTACAGCCAGCCACAGAATGTTTCCTGATTGAGGAACAAGGGATTGCAGGAGAAAGTGAAGGATTTCTGTTCACCTCCAAACCCAGCCCACAACACCTCTTATTCAATCTCCCACTCTTTCCCTTCCCACCACTCCTTCCCCTCCCACCACTCCTTCTCGGCCTCTCTTGTCTTTCTCTCCTCTCTCTTCACGCCCTATCTCCCTCTCATATCTTCCCATCTTGCTCTCTCCCCATCTTTTCTTTCTCTTTATCTCTTCTCTCTTGTCCTTCTCTTTTCCTCTTTCCACTCCCTCACCTCTATCTCTCTCTCTCTTTCTCTGAGTAATTGCAAGAGAACCAGGCTCTAGACTACACTGCCTAATAGGGTAGCCACTAGTCACAAGCAGTCATTGAAACTTCAGTCACCTAAAGTGAAAGAAAATTAAAAATTCATTTCTTCAGTGGTACAAATCACATTTCAAATTCTTGCTCACCACGGCACAGATGACGAACATGTTCACCCCTGCAGAAAGCTCCCTTGAATGGTGCTGCTCATGGAACTCCTGCTGGGTGACGTCTGGCCCTTGAGTAACGCTGCTGACCTTTATGAGAACATAATGTGAGTGAACAAGAAATACCCGTTGACTGTGTTAAACTGTTGAGATTTTCAGATCGTTTGTGACAGCAGTCAGCCACCAACAGCCCCGAACATTTGATACCCAGTGCCCAGCCACCCTGGCTTGTCATCTGTGTCTCCCTCCCTAGGCCCCAGCGGGTAGGACAAGGGGCCAGGATGTCAGCCTCTCTTTAATGACCTTCCTCACTCACTGTAGGTCTGAAGCTCTTGATATCCTTCCCCTAACCTCTGCATTTCCCAAACCCCTTTGGCCTATTTTGCCAAATCCATGTACTGCCTCTATTATCATTGACTTGCTATCTTTCCTCAAGTGAACTGCTTTTCTTACTTGAAAAATAAATTGAATAAATGGAAATGCTAGTTTTATTTGCCATATTAGTCAGACACAGAACCAATAGGGTGTACATAAAGAAATGTATAATAACTAGTTGTGGTGGCACATGCCTATAATCCCAGGGACTCAGGAGGGTGAGGCAGGAGGATGGCAAGTTTGAGGCCAGCCTTGGCAATTACGTGAAACCCTGTCTGAAAATAGAAAAATAAAAATAAAAAGGCCTGGAGATGCAGCTCAGCGGTACAGCACCTCTGGGTTCAATTCCTAGTACGAAGAAGAAGGAAGAGGAGGAGGAGGAAAGGAAAAAAGAAAGAAATATATTATGAAGAATTGGCTCAAGTGATTATGGAGGTTGATGACTGACAAATCCCAAGATTTCCAGTGAGCAAGCTGGAGACCCAGGAGAGCTGATGGCATAGATCTAACTCAAGTTCAAAGGCCTGAGATCCAGGAACCAATAGTGTAGCTCTAGTCTGACCGCTGCAGGCTCAAGACCCAAGAGCTGATGCTTCACTTCAGGTCTGGAGGCATGATAAAACCAATGTCCCAACTCCAGACAGGAGGCAGCAGACAGGAGGAAGTGCCCTCTCACTCTTGGGAGGGTCAGCCCTTTAGTTCTACTCAGGCCCTCAACTGATTGGATGAGGCCCACCCTCATTCCAGAGAGCAACATGCTTGATTCAGTCCACTGATTTCAATGTTAATCCTATCCAGAAATACCCTCATAGATGCACCAAGACTAGTATTTGACCACATGTCCTGGCACCCTGTGACCAGTCAAGTTGACTCAGAAAACTAACCAACACTCTTGCCACAAATAGAAGATCAATACAATGAAAACCTAACACAATTATAAAACCCAGTTACAATCTGTCATCCACGTTAGGCACCATACCTGAGGTTTGCTGAGTTTTTTTCTTGTTTTATTTTTTTTGTTGTTGTTTCTTACTTTTTAAGAGGGAGATGAGCAATTCTTGGGGAGGTGCTGAAGGTGAATTGATACCACCTTAAGACTTTCCCCTTCGAATTATTAGAAGGATTATAAGGGAATCCCAAAAGAAATATTGTATCTACTGAATGATTTCTCTCTCCAGTGCATATCCATATCCCAACTCAAGGGATTTCCAATGCAGCCAAGTAGGGGCCACACCCACTTGAGGCCTGCTGTTCTCTGGAGGCTGAGACCCCTCTTAATGACAATTGTCCCTCTCTTGATGCCTCAATGTAGGAACCACTTAATAAATGGTAAATGAGTGAAGGACCATTCTCTGACCTACTTGACAGTTTCTGTCAGAAGCAGAACATCATGACAAAGGAAACAGGACTAAAATGTTAAACCACACTAACGGTTCCATCTTCCAAAAAGCTCCTGTGGCACTTAGGAGCAGGGCTATGTCTAAAAGAATTAAAACATTCAATAGCTCCAGGGCCAGATTAAGCCATTTTGAGGCTCAAAACTATGTTTCACATCATCCAAAATACCAGAATGTATTTTCAGAGAAAGAACATTGGGCATTTCTATCTAAACAGAAATTAAAGCTGAATATATATACAAAAACATAGTGTATCAAAGCAGAAGAAAGGAGGGGGAGAGAAAAAGACAAAGGAGTCAAGGTAAAGAAGAAATAGAAAATGGGGAAAGAGGAAGAAGAGAGGAGAAAGGGGAAAAAATGGCCTAACTGAAATTTGATCCTGGCTCTCTCCTGTGTGAAACTCATAAGTGATATTTCCCTTTCTCATAGGGGAAAGTCCAAACTTCTTTTTAGATATACAAAATTGGAATCACTGATGTTGAAATCTAGTCCCTTAAGAATATCCAGTGTCTTAGGTCCCCATAGAAAGGAGCCAAGAAAAGCCATCCTCATCCCTCAAAAAGAAGAAAGAAAGGGAGGGAGGGAGGAAGAAAGAGAAAAGTCATTCCCATGCACACTCAGGAATCACCCAGGGACATCTTCAGCTGAGAGCCCTCCTGTCATCCCTGGCTGGAGGAATTCTCCAAGGCAAACACAAGGTTCCAGGAACTATTTTCAAATTTCTCAAAAAACCAAAGGGTTTCATATATTTTCTTGTGACAGAACCTATTAAATTACCTACAGCTCTGTAGCAGAACCCTGTGCCTCCCTTTAACGCTACATCCCATTCATTTTGTTTTTGCCTGTCTCGCCCCAAAGAGTACGAGCTCCTTAAAATTGGGAATCATGTATTTGTTTGACTTCACTTGTTTTTTTAATATCCTCAGTGCCTGGCACATGACCCTTAAGGGATGCCTGATGAAAAAGAGATCAAACAAATGAATGAAACAAACAAATGTGATCCTGCCATGTACTACTTTAATTGCATACTTTATTATATGCCTTTGATTAATCGAAATGTGAAGGCAAATTCATTAGTAGTAAATGTAGATTGTTTGGAAGCAAAAATCACTCAAAACAAGTGAAAAAATATATAATGAGGGGTGCTAGGCAACGAAGAGGCTGGGAGTCTTTGAAGGCACAGGCTCATTTGTCCCCACATATAAGACCTCAGAAACCCAAATCTCCCCAGGGAAGCTGAACCCCTGGGAGCTGTCTGTTTCTAAGCCCACCAGCTCCAAAAACACAATTTCTGCAAGTAAGGTCTGGAGGCCACCAGCATAAGAAATCTGTTAAAATGCAGATTCCCATGATCCTCCTCCCCTCCACCAGACCCAAACAGTTAGAATATATGAGACTGGGATGTGGACTCTACATTTCTCTGAATTTCAGAATTCAGAATTTTCAGAATTTCTCTGAAGTTCTCTGGCTCATTTTTGAAGCATATTCAAGTTTGGGAACCCTTGTCCTAAGGGTTTCTGGGCAAACCCCATTCCCGCCACCTGCCACCCAGAGCTGGGGATGGGCTCAGAGCAGCTAGCTCATGCCCACACTCCAGCTGTGAGCGCTCATCTCTCACCTGGGACCCATAAACATTGTGTTAGAGAGGAGATGTAGAGAGAACCAGGCGTAAATCATGCTCTTCAGCCCCTCTTCCCACTCCGGCCTTCCCTTAAGGAAGACCCTGCCCTGGGGGACTGCTCACTGGGTATTTCAATAAACTCCAACTGGCCCTTTATCAGATGGTCCAGTCAATTAGAACTTCATCAGGAATCAATTTGTGAGACCCAGCTGAGATGTAACTATAGATCAGGGCGATGGCAACTGATTATCCCACTAATGGAATATTCCATTGATTAATTGAGTATTTAAATCTTTCAGAATGTGGCTGTGCTTGCTGCCATTGTCACTGGATGAAAGGGGTAGGAGAGTGTCGCAGAGAGAGGCTGATGGTTCTTTCTTCATTTAGCAGCTCTCAGCAAAATAACAGGTTTGCCCAGAGTTCTCAGGCTGCAGGAGCATTGCAAGGTCTCCAGACCAACTCAGAAACCTCCCTCTAAAGATTTAACCACCAGGGGAAGATTCTGCAAGACTGTATGCTAAGCACCTCAAAGAAGCATCCATACCAGTGCTTCTCACACCTGAGAATCACCTGGAGCCTTGTGAAAACACAAATCCCTGGGCCTGCCCCCCCACCCCCACGCCGCCCCAACCCTGTCATTCAACTAATCTGAGGTGATGCTAGAATTTGCATTCTAGCAGGCTCCCTGGTGAAGCTGGGGCCACACTTTCAGTAACGCTTTCCTCCAATTTACAAATATACATGTTAGCAAGCAGGAGTGGGGTACAAATATTATCTGATACCTACTTGTGTTTTGCAACAGTGTAAAAAATTTTAAATGCACATTATCAGTGCAAGAGTGTCTTGACAGCAATTGTAATCTACACATACATGCTATTTCAATAAAGAGATGAATTATACCAAACATTTTATTGGGACCCTTGATTAAGGGAGTTTTTTTGGGGGTTTCATCCTGACTCCAGTTCTTCTCAGCTGTGTAACTTTTGATAAACCAACGTAGCTTCTCCAGGCCTGGGTTCCTAATTCTTTTTTGCACTCTTTTTATTTGGTTTGGTTTCTAGTACTAGGAATTGGGCCCAGGGGTACTCTACCTCAGTCCTATTTATTTATTTTAATTTTGAGACAGGGTCTCGCAATTTTTCCCAGGCTGGCCTCAAACTTTCAATTCTCCTGTCTCAGCCTCCCAAGTTGCTAGGGTTACAGGTGTGCACCACCACACCGGGCCTCCAGGTTTCTTGTTTTTAAGAAAAGGACTCATTCCTGCATTGTGATAGGTGCCTTACATGAAGGAATAAACAAATGAAGAATAAAGATGCACCATTGGCATGTATAAGAGTGTACATAAAGCACTTAACGTAATGCTTGGCACATAGTAAGAATGCAATAAACGGAAGTTATTACTACTATTACCCTGATACCCAATACCTAAAAAAGTCTCAGAAGTCAGGTTCCCTTTGGGGAAAAAAGCAATGTGATTGCTGTTTGCTGAGAAGCAGATTCTTCTGCTTAAGGGATGGGAAGAGCCTGGGAAAGCCCCTCGGTCCTTGTGTCTTCTCTGGGTCACTGTTCTGGATCTTCCCCACAGCCTGACCACGGAGTTTATGATGTTCACATTGCCAGGGGCTTGAACAAAATTCCCTGCACAGCTGGTAGATGATAAAGAAAAAAGGGAACTGAGATTCATCAAAGCCCTACAACCTGCTATGCACTTTATCATAACTGATCTCATTTAATCTTTACTGAAGCCGAAATGGGTCAATATAATATTCCCATTTTTTAGATTTGGCAACTGAGACCCAGATGGGGTGAGAAACTCCAGATAATCAACTGGTGGGCTGGAACTGGAGCCCAGATTTACCTAATTCTAAGGCTGGTGCGCTTTGTATGGTGCCGTGCCATGTCCCAGCTCTGCAGAGTCTGTCAGGTGTAGGTGTGCGTTTGCACTGATTGCTGCACCGTCCTGAGACATGATAGCACAGAGGTATATACAGACACGCCACCCGGGCAGATGTGGCCCATCTGTATTCAAAGCACACTGGAAGTAAGTTATTCAAGTCACGCGGAATTCAACCTATCCCCCGAGGACTCTTCAACGCTAGGGTCCACAATGTGGAGTCCGCTCTTTCCCTGACAAATACAGATTGCTTCATTGGTCCTTAAATTTTCATGTGAATGACCTACAAAGCACAAAGAATGACAGTGGTTCTTGAATTATTTTAGCCTGTAAACCACTTCAACAGGGGAAAAGATTCCATAAGCCACCTATTGTGTAGCTCTTGAAAACGAGAGTCATCCCCAGAATTAATGGCGAGGCTGGCTTTCCTCTCGATGAAGTACCCTGAGTGATGTCTGATTTTCAAAAACTATCAGAGGTAAATTATTTATGCATATCACTCCAAACTGGACCTTTATCTTAAGGAAATTAATCCTAAAACAGATAAACTTATCAAAACCTAAAGACCTCTTATTATGGTTTGGAAATGTCCCTCCAAAAGCTCATGTGTTGAAAGCATGATCCCCAGTTCGGCGAGGTTCAGAGGTGGGGCTTGTAGGCAATGATTAGGGCTCTGACCCCCTCGGTGGATTAATCATGTTGCTGGATTAATCTATTGATAGCTGAACGTACTACAGAGTGGTAATTATTGTAGGCAGGTGGAGTGTGGCTGGACAAAGCAGGTCACAGGGGATGTGCCCTTGAATTGTATCTGCCCTGGCCCCTTCCTCTGTTTTCTCTGTACTTCCTGGCTGCCATGAGCTGAGCATGCCCTCTGCCATGCCCTTCCACCATGGTATTTTGCCTCACCTCAGGCCCAGAGCAGTGGAGTTGCAGTTGGTCGACCTTGAACTGATACCTCTGAAACCACGAGCCAAAATAAACTTCTCCTCTCAGTTATTCTTGTCAGGTATTTCGATCACAGCAACGAAAAGCTGACTAACACACCTCTCTTGCCTATGTTTAAGAAGTTCCAAGCTCTGAAATAATTTTTCTTCTAATGATATGAGCCCAGGTCTTGGGCATTAATAAAAAGTTGGAGAGGGTAAGATACTTGGATTAGTCTGTCTGCTCTAAGCCCCAACTCTCATAAATACACTTTCCCATGTCTTTATTTCAACTGTTTTGGGTGCCCCAGGAAACTGATCACCGCACTAAACTGGGCGTCCAGAAAGTCAATTCTAAGTAGGCTCTCCCACTAACAAGCTGGTGATCTTGGAAAATCGTCTACCCATAACTGGCCTCCACATCCTCAGTTCTAATGTTCTCTGATTCCAAAAGATAATCTCCACTTGATAGATGGGATTTAAGGGTGCTGCCTTTGCAGTGAGGGCACCTGCCCCAGACAAGGATGTTTTCGCAACGGGTAATTTGAGCCTAAGCAGACAATGAGTGGCACAGACAACTTTTCATGGCCAGGTGGAGGGGAGACAGGGACAGCATGAAAAATTCAAAAAGCAAAGATCAGAATTTAGCCAATGGTGTCAGGCCCCACCCCAGCGAAGATTCTGCAGACTTCCGCCATGTCCTGTGTGGGTTCTGAATCCTGCCAACTGCAATCTCATCCTGGTCAGTCCCTGAGCCAAGAAATGGCAGCCATACCGCTTATTCGGACCACCCCTCCACTCATATGACACGAAATTTTAGAGGTGGTCTAAAACTTGAATACCATCTCCCAGGTGGGCCTGGGATCATAGTGGCTTCCTGCACACTTTAAAGAGAATAATGCCATAACCTTACTGCCTAGCACATGGAGAGTGACCTTGTGTTCTGGCACCTGGATCTTTGAACACACTCCAGTTATCTCCAAGAATTAAGCTCTAGCCTGATCCTCTAGGCTATTTACTACCAATCCCTGACTCACTACAAGAAGATGGTAGAAGAATACTGAGTATTCTTTCCACCACACAGTTCCACACATTTATATGGGAGAATGAATACAACAGAAAAGATGCTTTTGGCTACATGTAACAGGATACCTAATAAAAATTAACCAAGAACGGTATTTAATTACTGCTATGGTTTGAATGTCCCTTCCAAAACTCATGTTGAAAATTAATCCCCACAGTGAGGTATTAAGAGGGTGGAAATTTAATCTATATTATTTGGAGTTGGGACCTTTGGGAGATAATTAAGGTTAAATAAGGTCATAAGGGTGGGGCCCTAATCCAAAGGAACTGTGGCTTTATGAAAAGAGAAAGAAAGAGTTGAGCTTGCCTGACCTTGTGATGCCCTGCACCACCCTGGAACTCTGCAGAGTCCTTATCAGCAGGAAGGCTCCAAAAGAGGCAACTCATCTTCTTTGGACTTGCCAGCCTCCAAAACTGTAAGACATAAACTCCTTTTCATAAATTACCCAGTTTGTGGCTTTCATTTATGGTGACAGAAAATGGACTAAGACAACAACCTAACCTAAGAAGTTACAGAAGCAGGAAGGTTCAAGAGTCCGTATAATGGTTCAACAATGTCATCTAGGAACCAGGTACCTCCTCTCCTTCTACTCTTCCATTATCATCAATTGCCTTAAAGCTTGTCTCCTCATGGTCCCAAGATGACTGCTATGGCTCCAGGCATCATATCCTCACACAATAATATTCATAAGATATGGGAGCATTTCTCCTCACGTATCTCTTTTTATCAGGGAGGAAAGTCTTTCTTGGAAACCTCCCTGCACATTTCCCAGTTGAGAAAGATTAGATTCTATTGTCTATACTCTGAATGCAAGAGACCTAGGGAAAATGAGTGACATTTTTAACTCTTAGACTAGAAAGTCAACTCAAGCAACAAGGAAGGATTTGGGGTACAAAATGATCTGACGGGCAACTACCAGGATCTATCCCACCTGGTGAAATGGGCATTCATCTGGGTAAGGTTCAGCACAGATGTCTTTCCAACATGTGAAATTGCTTCTTTAATGGGTTTGGAGTTTTAGGATAATATAAATATCAGCAAGCAAGTTTTGTATGGGATATAAAAGGCCATCCAGGTACAAGGTTTAACCATGTGACAGGTGGGAATGGCAATCCCAGAGCAATGACAGGTTAGGGCCACCATACTGCCCAAGCCTAGTGGACGTCGTCCACACCAGACACAGTGATGGTGCCCTGAGAAGGTGCCCTCCAGTGCTATTGGTGAAGAGTGGGAGCAGAAGGTCTTGCTCCTGCAACAATTAGAGGCCTCTGTAGAGCCTTGGACACTGCCCCAGGTCTCTGAGCTCCCTGAAGATCTTCACCCCATGCATCTGCTCAGCACCCCCACATCTGCCCTTCTCTCACCTCCCTTCTGCCAGACAGGAAATGAAAGTGACCCCAAGTCCAATGGCTCAGACCTCATGAATAATCTCTGGTGAGCAAGAAGTGATTTTATTTATTTATTTTTTTTTTTTTTGCATCCTTCCTCCCTCACCCCTTCGACTCTTGGTCTTATTAAGACATAGGTCACAAACAAGACAGCTTCTTGAGAGCAGCAGGAGACAGATAAACCCAGATCACTGGGATGAACCTGAGGGTGTGGCGTCTGCACTGAGAGCTCTGACATCACTGGAGCCAGGTTGGCAAATAACCATCCCTGCTCCTATCAAGGTCTGTAGGAGCCAACAGACTCCTTAGCCAGCAAGTCTCTTTGGGGTTCTTCCAGGTAGATAGATAGATAGATAGATAGATAGATAGATAGATAGATAGATAGATAGATAGATAGATAGACACTAGTGGGTGTCCTCTGGACAGTGGTGTAGCTAATGGAAATGAACAAGCCCCACCCAGAATCAGGTGCAGATGGTGCTCTCCATGGTTGCCCCTGCAGATGATTTACATTTCTCCTAAAAGTGGAAGTAGGTTTTGGAAAAGCCCTGTGAGGCTCTGAGTGGTGAGATGGGGCTGAAAGCAAGTGGTTTGGGGTGATGGTGGTGGTGGTGGTGGTGTGTGTGTGTGTGTGTGTGTGTGTGTGTGTGTGTGTGTGCAATTTTGTATGCATTCTGTGACTCAACGGAACCAAGTATGGATATCTTAGTGCCCAAACTGGGCTTTCCATTACTCCAAATGCTATCACCAAAATGTCACAGTTACTCAAGGCAACTGCAGAAGCAACTGGGGTCTAAGCTAAGAAGACAGTACCTCTTGTGCCTGCTAAGTTTGACTTGGTCCTCTCAGGTATCAGTCCTTCAACCCCAGCAATCCACATTTCCACAGGGTACCCTGGAGCTTCCACAGGCACAGGCCTGTCAGCTACACTGGCTGAATATGTACTCTGTTCCCGGCATCCTCTCACCTCCAAACAGTAAGTGTTGTCTTCTCTCTACAGAAGAAATATCTTAAACTTCCCAAGGTCACTCAGCTAATAACTTGGATTTGATGTCTGACCTTTCTGACTCAAAAACTCCTCCGTGGGATGAGGTCCCCATTTTCCTTGGGATGGGGATGAAGGTTCCCAGGGCGCCTGAGGGTAATAGAAGACAGCTGCTTTGCCCACATACGTCTGGTACATTTTTGTAGCATGAGAAGCTCTCCTCTTCCATAGCAACCACTTGGGGTTTTCAGCTGCTAACCCCGTCCTCCAGAACAATAGCAGGCTAGGCTGGGCAGGACCGTGTTCCACACCCTTCTCCAAATTCTTCATGTTAATAAACCCTGGATCCCACTTCTTTCTAGCTTCTCATTTATTTTTCCAAAGAGCACAATAAGCACAATTGATTTTAAAATAAAAATCCCTGGCTTATGTACAAAGGCATTATTCAGAAAGGTTAAAAATGATGAGGAGGCATTATTTCCCATTATCCTTACTTTGTAACCTTGCATTTGAAACACCACAAGACCACGGTGGCGTCACGTGTGGGCAACTGTCTCAGGTGGGCAATGTATATGGCAGTTCCTGGGTGTCCTTGGTTCAGAGCAGACACTAACCACGAAGGACAAAGGCTTGTAAATTTGCAGAGTTAAGAGGCTATTGATACTATCAAGTGCAACTGGTTCCTTTGCTAGTTGGGGAACATGAGTATAGTTCCATCCGGAGAGGGAAGAGAGTGAAGGAGACTTCAGGAAGGTGTGAATCAGTGAGCAGAAGGCTACAAAGGAACCCAGAGAAAATTCAGTAAAAAAGAGGGAACACAGCCTCCCACTTGGGACAAAGCAATTTTTTTCTATATTGAAATACTCCACAGGAAATTAAACTTGTGTTTTCCTATTTCTGGTGAATGAGGGAGTGAAAACAGTTCCTGGGAGGACTTAGAAAGTCAACGCTGGAAGGGCAAATGTGTTAATCAGCTTTCTGTTAGTATAACAAAATACCTGAGATAATCAACTTAAAAAGAAAAAGGTTTATTTTGGCTTACTGTTCTGGAGGTTTCAGTCCATGGTCTATTGGCCCCATTGCTTTTGGGTCTATGAGAAACAGCACATCATAGGTGGACCAAAACCTTCATCGCATGGAAGAGATATAAAAGAGAGAGAAGACACAGGTGCAGTGGTACATGCCAGTAATCCCAGCAGCTAGTGGCCTAAAATCTCCCACTAGACCCCATATCTTAAAGGTTCCCACTGCCTCCCAGTAACACGAAGCTGCAGGTCAAACCTTCAACACATGGGAACATTTCAGATTTCAACAATAGCAATAAATAACCTTACACTCACTAACATGGGAGTAGAACCTTATAATACAGAAAGAAATTTATTTTGAGAAGGTGGGCACAGCTGGACCCTTTTTGTTTTGAGAATCTGAGAGAGTCTAAGGGAAGGGAATATGATTAGGTTTTAAATTCTAGAATAAGCGTATGCCTGAACCAATCTCAATCCAGTGTACCTGGGCAGATGGAAAGTCATGTCCAAAGATGCCATCCTAGGATGCAACTTCTTTAGACGTGGCTTGTGAACAAGGATGCATGGAGTGGCAACAAGATGATACGCAGGATTGGCAAGGAGACCTAATTATGCTGAAGACAGTAGTTATCTCCCCAGAAGAACCTGTCTCTCACTGCTCTGGACTCCTATTGTGCTGTTTATACTTAAAATGGTACACATTGCAGTCTGCAAAAGGTTTAGCACTGTCTTGTCTCTCCCTTTACAAGATGAGTTCCTTGAAGACATATCAATGCTCAATGGTCTACACACTTAGCCATCTCCAGCATCAGCAGAGAATGACTGCAGTTTGCCCTAGAAATTAGGTGTGGTCTTGATTCATCTGGATTGGGATGTTCACAAGATGTAATGGTCTCTATCAGGGTGTTTGAGATGATGCCAGGGATTTCTGACTGTAGGTCAGTGGGTATCCCAAGACAGCATATGTATCAGTGAATTCATCAGAGTTTAGCATCTAGTCCTCAAACTGACAGGCTCAGAAATTTGATGTGTTAACACACTAAGAGTTGATCTGTTGCTTGGAGACAACTTACATCAACTGAGTTCTTTCAATGGGTATACAAACTGGACTCTGATTAATGTATACTGAAAAAGCATTATAAACATAATGGTCACACTGACTAGAAAGCCTGGGTCTATCTGACCAGAGCAAGGTATCTCAATTTAAATATACTCAAGTATCTCTCCCACCTAAAAAAGAACAAACACAAACTAACCCCCCTGGGCCTCACACTCAGTTTCTGCCCTAGCTCTCTCTCTCCCCACTTCAGAAGAAAGGTAAAGAACTGCTCATTGCCATTGTCTATTTCCCCCCTGGCCACTCAAACCATTTCAACATGGCCTCTATCCAGCAGTGACATTCAAGATACATAGTTTCCAATATCTGGAAACTAACCAGCCCACTATAGAGTTCTTGGGAAGTCCCAGAACTTCCTGCTGACTTTATTACCACATGATGGAGGGAGGGAGGGAGGGAGGGAGAGAGAGAGAGAGAGAGAGAGAGAGAGAGAGAGAGAGGTCCATGGTTAAGCAAGTGAAGAGCCCAGTGGATTAGAGAGCTAGGAGGCTCTTCCCAGGGCTTGAGGTGGTAGCTATTTACCAACCAAAACATAAGTACTGCAATATTTCAACACCCACAGGGCTGCATCATTAAGTGTGGTGTGAATACCAATCTTGCTCCCTCACTCCTCATAAATGGCTCTTGCTGAAGTCATCAATGATTTCTATGTTGGTTCCATCTGGTAAGGATAGATCTTAGTCTTCATCTTACTTGCTCTCTCAACTGCATCTGACTCTCTTGACCACTCCCTTCTTGAAACATTCTTTGTTCTTCCCTGATCTCCCACTTTTCTGGGTTTCCTCCTACAATTTGATACTCTTTTTCAATCTCCTTTTCTAGCACATCCCATTCTGCCTGGCTATTAAATTTTGCAATTCTTAAAGCCTCAGTCTTAAACCATCTCCTCTCTCAATGCTGTTCTTTCTCCCTTGACAATTGTACCCATGTTCATGTCTTCAATTTCAATTTACACACCAATTAAATCCCACTTTATATCACCTGCCTAGAACTTTCCTCTGAGCATCAGCTCTAACCACTTGTGGGTCTCAAAAGCACTTTAGGAAATACAGTTGTCCTTCAGGATCCATGGGAAATTGGTTCCAACATCCCTTTCAGATATCAAAATCCAAAGATGCGTCAAATTTCTTAAATGTATAGTATTTGCATATGACCTACACACATCCTCCTGGTACTGTAAGCATCTTTAAATTGCTTTAAATACCTTACACAATGAAATGCTATATAAAGAGTTGTTATCCTGTATTGCTTAGGAAATAATAACAAGGGGAAAAAACTGTCATGTTCAATACACACACAATTTTTTCCTAACATTTTTGTCTGAGTTTGATTGAATCTGCAGACCTGGAACCCAGGGATATGGAGGATGTGACTATATTTGTGAAATGCATACCTGATAAAGAACTAGAATATACCTAGAATATATATTTTAAAATTTCAAAACTTGATAATAAGAAAACACACCTAATTCTTAAATGGGCAAAATATTTAAACAAAAACTTTACTTAAGAAGATATGCAGCTGACAAATAAATATGTGAAAAGCTGCTCCACATCATTAGTCATTAGGGAAATGCAAAATAAAGTCACAATGAGATACTACTTCATACATATTAAAATGGCTAAAATTAAAAATATTGACAACACCCAGTGCAGGCAGGGACGTGTAGCAACTAGAATTCTCAAACACAACTAGTGGGAAAGTGTCCACTAGTGCAACCACTTCAGAGAGCAATTTAGCAATTTCTCATAGTTTATACAAATATATATATATATATATATATATATATATAAAATGATGCTCTAAATCTCTTATATTATATATATTGACCCAGCAACCCCACCCTATTTATTACCATTTCCCACCCACAGGACACCCTTTGAGGCTAGGTATTCACAGTGGTGGGACCAATCTGGGAAAGGTGGACCAGGGACAGAGGAGTACTCAGGCCCTAGAAGTGGGCCCAGAGCTCCCAGGCAGTGTGGTCAAGAAGAGTATGGATCCCAATACTTGTGACCCCCATGGCCCCATGGGGAGGGGCACAGCAGAGAGGAACACAGTGAGATGGGGAGTTGGGACAAACACCCTGCCTGCCAGGCTAAGGGCAGTTCTACCAAAGGTCTCCACTGTGTACCTCCTACTGTGGCACTTCATGTGCTAGTGTACTTACTGAGAGGAGAGCAGAGATCCACTACGGAAGGTGAGGAAGATACACAGTGCTGAAGCATACATACCTAATTGATCCTGAATGCCAGGTCTCCTCTGAATTAGTGATGAGGTCTGAATACAAAGCATTTGCAAAGAAAGACCTAAAAGACTTTTAAAGTAATAGGGGCCCAGTCCAATTCCCTTATTTTAAAGAAAAGTAAACTCAAGGCCAAGTACAGCAGTCCCCCATCATCTGCATGAGACAAGTTTCAAGACCCCTAATGGATATCTGAAACCGCAAATAGTGATATATATTGTGTTTTTTTCCTAGACCTGCATACTATGATAAAGTTTAACTTATAAACTGAGAGGTTAATGACACTAGGGATAAAATAGAACAATTGCAATATATGTAATAAATAACATACAGCAATAAAAGATACATGTTTCTCTTTCTCTCCCTCTCAAAATATCTCATTGAATGGTACCCACCCTTCTTGCAAGGATATGAGATGGTACAATGCCTATGTGACGAGATGGAATCAGGTGAATGGCATGGCTTCGTCACTATGTTAGGTGACTATAGTAAGGGTAACTTGAACACAGGCACTGAAATATGACAGCATTCAAACTAATAACCTAGATGGTTACTAAATGACTGTTTTAGTTAGCTTTTTTTTGTTTGTTTATTGTGACCAAAACACCAAACAAGAACAACTTAGAAAAGGCAAAGTTTATGTGGGGTTCATGGTTTCAAGGTCTCCGTTTACAGACAGCCAACTTCATTGCTCTGGGACCAAGATGAGGCTGCATATGATGGAAGGACCCAACAGAGAAAAACTGCTCTGTTCATGGTAGGGTCAGGAAACCGAAAGAGAGAGAGAGGAGATGGGGCCACAGTGAAGATGAACCCTTCCAGGCCATGTCCCTTGACCAACCTCCTTCAGCCCTGCCCCATTTGCCTACAGTTACCCACTAGGAGGGACTGATTAGGTGACAACTCTCACAATCCAATCATTTCACCTCCAAACATTCCTGCATTAGCACAAGAACTCTGGAGGGAAACCTCATATCCAAACCATAACAGTGACTATTAGGTGTGAGATGGACAGAGAGCAGAGGTTAGCAGGGGAGATGTGGGAGGGCACAGTAAGCAGGGGCAGCCTGCAGAGCAAAATGGACTGGAGTCCATCTGTTCTGCTGGAGTATGAAGGATGAAAGCAAGTGGAGTGGGGGAATCAGTGGTTGAGGCTAGGCATGGACAAGCATTCTGTCACAGGTTCTATCTACTGTGCTAAAAATCATCCTGTACTGAGAAAGCTACTGAAGGGCTTTAGGAAGTGGAACAATGAGTCTCTATTTGTGAATTACAAAGATGGCAGGAGCCAACTTGTAAAGAAGGAGCTGAAGAAAGAGCTAGTGTACAATATCAAGGAGAGATGATACGGGTCTGGACATTGCTTGGAAGGCCAAGGGGGAGAAGACAGGCTCTAAGGACAAACAGTCATGTACTGATGCCTCAACTATGCCCCTCACTGATTTTGAATTTGTGATCACTTTTATAAAGGTCTGAGTTTAAATTTGCTTGTATTTGGAAGTCTTTTTTCAGGCATGGTGTAAGGGTCCAAATTTATGAGACACAGGTGAAAGCCGTTTTCGAGGAAAATTTATAGTCTTAAATACTTTCATTATTTCTACCCCCAAAAGGGTTGGTGTTAAGAACTCATCGGAAGAAATTAGAATATGAACAACCAAACAAACCCAAAGAAAAGTGGAAAGGAATATTAATAAAGATAAAGTAATGATTAATGAAATATAAAAACATATTAGAGAGGATAAATAAATCCAAAAGCTTGTTCACTGAAAAGACTAGAAAAATAGATGAACCTGTTTCAAGTGCCCAATTAAGAGGAAGGATATTAATGAGAGAGAAAACAGAGATGATATAAATTAATTGCCTCAGCAAGATCATTGGAAGTAAATAACAAATACAGTACTTGAGATTCAAGAGCCTCCAGCGTTCTTCCTACACCAATAATGGACCCTGCGATTCCATGCATGCTTAATCCTCCATCCCTCAAGCCTTCAGGTACCAGCAATGTTTTGTTAATATCATTCTACTTCTCATCCTAAAAGTTAATTTCACTTATTTTTTTCATTATTAGTAGTGACTCATATATCAGGTTTCTTTAAACTAGACACTATGAAAATTATTTTGCATGATTTTATTTTAATCCTTCCCAAAATCAAGCCAGGTGAATCCAGACTGCCTGTGGCACTATTTTACAGATAAGAAAATTGAATTTAGCATAGTGGATTAAATTGCCCCAGTCTCCCACATCTCTCAAGAGTAGAGACAGCCTTTGCATAGGACAAAGTGCTCTCCTGGGTTGGGGCACCCCTTACCCAGTTTGATTGACGTCCTTCCATGTGTGACACTGTCCCTGCCAGAAAGTGCCTGAGAGTGTTTGAAAAAAATCATAGGTAGAGGTAGAGCACCACAGGTTCCAGTTGACAATGATCTTGGCCCTGGTGTTATCATAGTGTTCCAGTCATGGCCTTGCCTTTTGGATGCTCAACTTTGGGGAGTTATAGTAGTCCCCCTTATCCTGTGGAAAGTTTTACTTTCCACACTTCCAATTACTCATTGTCATCTGTGACCCAAAAATAGTATATGGAAAATTCCAGAAAAAATAATTTCTAAGTTTTAAATTGCACACCACTCTAAGGACCATGATGAAATCATACACTCCCTTGCTTCATCATGCCATACATGAATCACCCCTCTGTCCAACGTATCCATGATGTATATGCTACATCCTACTTAAGAACCACTCACTCCAAAAGCCTTCCTGGCACTTCAGCTCCCACAACCACCTGGACATCACTCTTTCCTTTCCCTCACCACTCTGCATTAAAATAAGCTGTCTTCTTCTTTATCGGTTTATCTGCTTCTCTGTCCCTATTGTGTGAACCAAACACAATGTTTCCTTTAACCTGGATCCCCAGCTCCTCAGTCAGGTGCTGAATCTGAACTCAACTGATGGGCATCTCCGAGCTTTTAGCCTTGAGGGATTTCCAACTAAAGCTTTGGGAAAAAAAACATGCACATGTGCCAGGAGTAGATGTGGGTCCACTTCCTGACCTCATGTACTGCCTCCACAGTGGTAGAAGACAACAGTTGGCACCCTCAAGTCTTCAGGAAACATCAGGTTTACAATAAAAGGCAAACTTTGCCCTTCCACTGGGGCAGTTAAAATTGACTAAAGGATTCCATCCTTGTCAAGCATTTTTTATTTAGTGAGAAGATTTCATGGGGTGCCTCATTTAACCCTTTAAGGCATTATCCCATTTTCCATAACAAGGAATTGAGGTTTAAAGCAGTACTTCTCAAACTTCAGTGTGTACCTCAATTGCCTGGGGGTCATGCTCAAATGCAGACTCTGACTCCATCCAGACTGGGGCCTAACAGTCTGCATTTCTAAGAGACTCCTGGGTAACAGGGATGGTGTTGTCTATGAACCTCCTTTTGAGTGACAAGAGCTTTAAGGACTGCATAGAGTTGCTTTCTTTCCTATCATACAACCCCCAGGGCAGGAGTAACAGGCCTTTAACAGAGATGGAAATGCTGTAAGATCTAAACAGTCCAAATGATAGTCAAACATAGCCACTGTGACTGGGGAACTGAATTTTTAATTTTCTTTCTTTGTTTTGTTTGTGCGTGTGTGTGTGTGTGTGTGTGCTCCCGCACACTAAGGATTGTACCCGCGGCCTTGCATATGTCTGGTAAGTGCTCTACCTTTGAGCTACATCTCCAGCCCTGAATTCACGTAAATTTTAATGGCCACATGGCGTTAGTTTTGGCTACCATATCAGGTCAGTATAGCTCTATGTAAAGCTGAGAGAAGAAAGGGGTTGCAGCAAGAAGTTGCGGGACTGACAGACCAGCTCTCCTTCCAGGAGCTCAGGCCCAAGAGGGCTCAGCTTGACTGAATTTCAGCCCAGGTGCAAAAGCCACCTTGTACTTTTCAGCTAACAGCTGGGACAGGACTGAGGTTGAAGCAGCCCATCTGGGCACAGAGAAGAAAAATCTTTTTACAGCACATTGAACTTCCATGAAACCACTTTTCTTCCCTGAGGAGTACCTGGAAGCAGGTGAGAAGCAGAGTGCACAAATATGTACTGGAGGTCAGCAGCCCTCCTAGCAGGCTGAGTTTTGGAGCAAGATCATTTCTGAGCACTTGCTATGTGCCAGGCACTTTTCAAGCACAGCACATATGGGTTCATTTTAATTTTCACACCAATTATTTTACCCTTTGGACAGATAAGGCAAAGAGAGGTTAAGAAACTCACCTGAGATCACACAGTTTGTGAGTGCCAAGCTGCAATTCAAGTCCTAGAAGTCTGACTCTGGAGCATTTATTCTTGACTCTGTGCTAAATTTGTCAAGGAAGTGGTCTGCCTGACTTGGAAGTGATTGCACTAAGGAAAGTCTAGACCCTCTGCATCCAGCCCCTTCATCAGGACTCCCAAGCTTCTTATGTCATTTGTTTCAATGACATGGCAGATCCTGGTAGAGGCTGGTTGCCAGGACTAAGGACATTGTATCATTAGGGTCAAGACCCTGAGAGCCTGAGCCAGGGGAGCCTAGGAAGCCCTCTTCCCCTTCTCTACCTCATTAGTTCAGGCCTTGTTCTGTTGATTGTTAAGTCCACTCCAGCCTCATCTGACTAACTCAAAATTGCCAAGAGGACCCCAAAAGAGAAAGGCAGAGAGCCAGGTGAGGTGGTATCCGTGGATAGCATGTTCCATTTCACCCCACACTTCATTCCAGTGTCCATAGGGCACTACAGGACACTGGTCAGAGAGAGCCTCCCTTGCCTGGCCTTTTTCAGAGTCTATCCTATGAGGACTCAGGCAACTGCTGGCCCTTTAAATGGAACTGGCTCCCACAGGGCACTCTTAAAGCTCACTTCATTCATGAATTAAGTCCCTGACATCCCATATCTGTATGATCAATATGTTTGTTTATTAGCAGCAGCTGCTGTGTTTTAGCAGAGGCGGTGGGCCCCAGTGAGAGGGCCGCTCAGTAACCACAGAGTAGGGCCTGGGACCAGGCGAAGAAAGGCCTCCTGCTGGCAGATGAGAGCTGGGGCTGGATAGGGTTTCATGGTAATGGTCCTTTAATTGAAATCACCAGTTTAGTAGGACCATTCGGTAGGGAGCTGTGCTGATGCTCCTGGCAGGGTCCTCCCTCAAAGAGGTCCATTAAGTGGCGGGGGTGCTCCCAGCTGCTGGCCTAGGGGAGCAGCTGAGTGGAGATGGGGAGCAGGGGGCAGTGAGACTGCAAGGCGGCCCCTCCTTCTCAGCACAACTGCAGTGGACTTTACCAAAGGGAGGAGGATGAGGGTTTGTCCTCTCCTGGATGCTAAGACCTGGTCAACTTAGACTCTTGGACCCATCCCAAACCCAATCGCAAGTCCCTTGTCCTCACCCTGAGTTCATTTTGCTTCAGTGACTCAGGAACCTCATTCTGAGGCTGATTTAGGTTTTTCCAGAGGAGGAAAGGACTCATCATTTTCCAGTTCAACTAGCTACTGTGCTGATGACTCAGGGTCCCTGTCCCTCATCCATCATGGTGGTAAAAGTCCAGGGGATGCCCCTGAAACCACTGCTTAATTCATGCATGCATTCAGAGCAACTTCTGTACACAAAGACCATGCCAGGTCCCAGGAATACAAAGACAAAACAATGTAGTTTTGCACTGGGGTATGTGTTGTGGAGATGAAACGCATGCAAATGTGAACAATACAAGAAAATAGTTGCTTCACTGGGAATATTCAGGATGCACAGTTGTAGCATAGCAGGTGAAACTCCAAGTCAGGAAGATGGAATACAGACAGGTGGCACTGAATCTGAAGGAATCTGTTCTGAGTTGTGCATTTCCACAGGGCTCTTCTGCTTCTTGCAGATCCCCCATTACAGTGTAGCCTGAGAGGACTCCACTATACCTCATAACGTGCACTGTGTGCCATAGCCTAGCAGGCTATGGAGCATTTCACAGTTGGTGGTGATTTGTCCCCCCAGGGCTATTCGCTAATGTCACGTTTTTGTTTGTCACTACCTGGGGTAGGTGGGCAGCTATCACTGGCATCTCATGAAGAGAGGTCAGGGATGCTACTAAGTCTCCTACAAAGCACAAGACTGCCCCAGAACAAATAATTATCTTGTTCAACATATCCATAATGCCAAGGTTGAAACACGCAGGCTTTAGTGATGTCTTCATATTTTATTCACTATTTCCTGCCTTACTTCAAAATTGTCTTCCTTATCCATATACCCATCTCCACCCTGTGACCAACACTACCAATGGCTAGTCACACTTTCTGGTCTGCCATTTACATTGTCCCTTGGCCTTGGAGTTAGATGGCAGACACCATTTTCTATGACAGGACCCTGGCTCTTCCAAATTTATCCCACAGATCCTCAAATGTTGGGGCTGTCCGTCTGGAAGATGTTCCAAATGGGTTCACCCCATCTCCATGAACGCACACTCACTGCTGATCCTATCCTCCTGCCTCCTTACCACATTCACCTTGACATACAGGTACACAGTTAAGACTACCACTCTCCTGCTCTCTCACTAAATTCCATTCTTCATCTTGTTCTTGCGTCCTACCAATCACTTGGTCATGAACACAGGTGGCCCTAGTACACAGAAAAAGGTAAGGCGAATAGTTGTCACTCATGTATTACTCAATGTTTTCTAGTGCCTGACTTCAAGCATACCTGTACCCCAAAGTTTTGAGTAGCCTCTAGTACATCTCATTACAATGTCATAATATCAAAGTTACTGAGAAAGCTCAAGCTCTCGAGTCTTTCCGAATAGGATGCTCAGTAGAGAATGCCAGGTTATCAAGAGTCTGCTTATTGTCCTCTGACCAACTTCTTGGAGATTACAGAAAATGTCTGGTTCTGTTCTTGAATTTTCTAAACCAAAGATGAGAAACAACCACTGCCAATAAATTGATTGTGGCTACCTGGAGCAATATACTGGGAAGGATACTGGGTTGGTGAGACACTGGGGAGTTAAGTGAGGGGGATCCTTAAGGAGACAGGGAATTCTTAATTATTCCTCCTCCTTTTTTTGACATACATCATCTTTAATCTCACACTCTCACCCCTATTCCAACTAGGCAGCTGGCCCTGACCCCTCCTATTATAAATTTTCTAGAACCTTAACTTTTTGAGACCAAGGTCCAGGAAGAATGACAGTCAAGATCAATTAGCAATGTTTTCAAAAACATGTAGGAGAGAGGAGTAGAGACTACTGTGCCAGATGTTTGCCATTGTTGGTTCTGAATGGAAAATGAATTATCACACTCAGGCTGTTTGATTAGTAGGATGGTAGCTGTGGTTGACAGTCAGTGTCTGGGTCTTCATGAGAAACCCAAGTGAGTTCTGAGATGGATTGCATCCTAAGTAAAGTTGACAGCATGTTCTTGGTTTCCACTTGTGGATATGTGCACAAAATCCACTTAGTGATATAATTAGAAAGTAAATCTGTCTTCAATCAGAAATTTTCAATGCCCCACTCATTGGAGAGGTGCCAGATCTGTGACTTTGTTTTCCTGAATGTCAATATACTTGTACCTTAGAATATCCCGATATGCAGGGATTTTGAAAGTCCCTGAGGACTGAATCAACCACTTTTCCAACATTTGAATACACTCTGATGTTTCTGCCAAGTGGCCCTAGCTTTTATCTAAACAAATCCATGGATGAGGACTCACAACCTTCTGTCCAATACAGTTCATTTTGATTAGGCTCAACCTGAATCTCAGGTTGGTTAAACATCATCTCTAAAATCTTTAGCCCTATACCTTCTACCCTTTGGCCCCACTTCCCCCCTTAAAGACCTTCAGAATGGTCCTTTCAGATATTCCTTGAGCCAGCTCAAAAAAGGGTCCTATGGACCAGGAATCAGCAACCCACAACCCTGGAACCAAATTTTGCCCTCCACCTGTTTTGTAAATAAAAGTTTTACTGAAGTCATACCCATTTGACTATAGAAACACTTTGATGGCAGAATTGAGTAGATATGGCAGAGATCACATAGCCTGCAAAGTCAAGGATATTTACTATCTGATCCTGTACCAAACATTTGTCAAACCCTGCTGTGGATCAGCTCTTTCTGGTGACCACCAGTAGACATGGTGTTGGGTCTTTAGCTTCTTATTCCTTGTCACTCTCTTCTTGACAACTGTCATTAATTCACATTCATTTCTTAAAGTGTTTCCAGAACTATGCTCCAGCAGGGTTTGGACAAGACCATCTTCTTGCTGCTTCTTAATACCAAGCCCTTCTTTCTGCAGAGAAAAAAATTACATTCGCTTCCTCATGGTCAACAGTCACTGCTGATTTACAAGTTCTTCCTTTTGACAATAAAATTACACCACCAGTTCTAGCTAACATTTACCCGGCGCTTGCTATGTAAATTGTGCTAGTAAGAAGTACTGTATATAATTTATTTGATTATTCCTATCCAACTGTCCTATGAGATAGGTGCTATCATTATCCCCATTTTTTAAATGAAACAATTGGAGGCTATTATGGCTTGGATATGAAGTTTTCCCTGAAAAGCTCATGTTCTAGAAACATGATATCCAATGTAGCAATGCTCAGAAGTGAAATTATTAAATTATGAGAGTTATAACCTCATCAATAGATTAATCCATTTGATGGATTAATAATTCGAATGAACTACTGGGTAGTAACTGTAGGCAGATGGGGCATGACTAGAGGAAACAGGTCACTAGGGGCATGCCCTTGGGGATTATATTTTATCTGCCTCCTCTCTCTTTTTCTTTCTGCTTCTTGGCTGCCATAAGCTGAATACCCTTCCTCCACCATGCCCTTCTGCCATGATATTCTGCCTCACTTCTGGCCCAGAGCAATGTAGTCAGTCACCTATGGACTGAACCTCTAAAACCATGAGCCCGAAATAAAATTTTCCTTCTCTCAGTTGTTCCTGTCAGGTATTTCTGTCACAGCAATGAACTAACCACACAGAGGTTCAGAAAAGTTCTTCAAATTCCCAAAGTCATATAGTTCACAAATGACTAGGCTAGATTGCAAACTCAAGTCCCCCTGATTCCCAAACCGCCTTATAACAAAGCAACTTTCCCCTTCCCAGGTGCTAGGACCCTGCTGGATGACATTTGTTTATACTTCCTACATGAGTAAAACTTGACCTTAACTTGACAATTTAGCTTGCACACATTCATTCAACAAATGGCTCATTGATCAACTACATGTGCCAGGCCTTGTTCTTGTTGCTAAAAACAAACAAACAAACAACAACAAAAAAAAAACACTCTGCCCTCATGGCACATACCTTCTAGTGGGGTGGGGATGAGGAATAACTAAAATAAATAAGAAAAAATCAGAAAGTGACAAGTGCTATGAAAAAAAATAAATAACAAGGCAGGGAAGTATTTTTTACTGAGGCAGGGTGGAGTTATAATTTTAAGTTGGATGATCAGAGTGACCTATCTGTAACCTGTGGGAGGGGAAGGATGTGGCTGTGTGGGCCCTTGGAGGAAGAGCCTTCCAAGCAGAAGAAGATCAAGTGCTAGGATCCTAGGTCAGGAGTGTGACTGGCATGGCCAAGGAGTGGCAGAGACCAGTGACTGGAGAGAAGGAGAAGGTGAGGCAAAGGCAGTGGTGAGGGGCCAGGACTGCAGGGCTTGAGGCCTCACCCCCAGTGAGAAGGGGAGCCTCTGGAGGGGCCGGAGTAGAGGAGGGGCATCATCTGACTTGTGCTTTAAATGATTCCTTCTGGCTGCTGAATTTAAAACATACTTTAAGGAGCACGGGTGAAAACAGGCTGAGAAGTTAGGAAGCTACTGAAATGCTGTCTTGCACCAAGGAGCACATTTTGGTCAGCAGTGGACAATGGTGTGAAGATTTTAATGGAAATGAAAAATTCTTGTCACTTCCTGGTGTTACAGTCCCTGTAAAGTAGCAGAGTCAGGCATCACTCTGGAATTTGTGGTGTAAGCAGACCCACAGCTCTGCCAGTCACAGACAACTACAGCAGGTGCAATCATGAGCCAGGCAGAATACTTCATAATAAACAACTATGTTACTGGTTAAAGTATTTACCACACCATAGCTTTATCAGTATTTTAGCGTTCTTTTGCTTACAAATTATAATAGTTTACAGTATAACAATGTGCTGTGCTGCAAAAGCCGCAGCCTCCTCCATCTTGTGTCTACCATGTCTCTTGATTGCATCCAGAGGCCACGAGGAGTGATTGAAGAGGCCATAAGGAGTGATTGATCTATGCTATCTAGGTTTGCATAAGTAAGCCGTGCAATGTTCACACAAGGACAAAATCACCTCGTGGTGCAATTCTTAGACTGTGTACTGTTGTTAAACGAAGCCTAACTGTAATGCAGAAGAGACATGATGTAGTTCCCACTAGGGACTCAGCAGCAGAACTGAGGAGAAGCCAGTTGAATTCTGGAGATCCATGGAAGGTAGCCCTGCCCACATGGATAAAGGGTGAGCAAGCACGTGAGAGAGAATAGAGGCAAGGATGTCATCCAGACTTCTGGCCAGAAAAATAGAAAGGATGGAGTTGCCTTTAGTGAGATGGGAGAAGTCAGCATGATGGGCAGGTCTGGAGAGGACAGTCAACTGAGTTTGGGCATATTAAGTCTGAGATGCCTGTCAAACATCCAAGTGGAAGTGCTGATGAACCAGTCAGCTCTAAGTGACTGAAAATTTAAGAAGGATCTTTTCATTCAGCCTTCATTTATTTACAACTGTTTATTGAGTGCCTGCTTCAGTTCGGCAAGTAACAAAGGCATAAAAATGTTTCTGGAGGAAAAAAAATAAACTTCTATTTAGATCAATACTAAATGGCACAACCTACTGTCTTGGACTATTAACGGCCATTGCTCCTCTGTCAGCAGCACCACATCCCTACACACATACACAAACACACACAGAGACATACACACTCATACACAGGCACACATTGTAGGATAAGGGAGTCGCCCCAGAGAAAATTCTGGGAAATAAAAGGAAAAAGATGAAGCAGATGCATCCTGAAACAACAGAGAGTGCTCCCTCTTAGAGCTCACTGCTCTGCTCTCCTGCACACGCAGAACACTCAGCTTCAGCAACCCTAAAAATGCTCCCCATCCTGCTGGACAGCTGCCTCATGGTTCACCCTCTTTAAAACGAATGTCCCAACAGGCACCACTGCTCAAAGAAGGTGTATGGCCTGGTTTGGGGACTCCAGTGAGGGAAGTTCCCTATGGTCTTAGATGACATCCTTTTTCTTCCCTCTCCCCCACCACTTTAATTATGGCTTCTGACAGCAAGGGCTCAGCTGGTTCAGAAATCTGCACTCTGAACTCACTGGCACAGAGGTTCCAGACAGACAGACCTGGGGACACTTTTCCCTTGGACTTGGGCTGGGAGATGGAGACTTTTTAATTAGAAGTTGTTATTAATGGGAAATGCTGCAAATTAAAACTAGGCCTCCTCCCTCTCTCTCCTGCCTTCCCCACTATATTTATCTCTGATCTCAATTAGAAAGTTCAGGGACTCGCTGCTGAATAGAATTGTGGAGATGAAAGCTAGAGTCACCAGGAGGAGGGTGAAGATGTGGGAGGCGAGGGCAGGAGGGAGGCCGGGAAGGGAGTGCTGCTGGGTGCAGCCGAGACACCCTCATGGGATGTCCTTGGACCCCCCCCCCCAGGCCCTGAGCTGTGAAATGTGGCCTGGAACTACCCCAGCAAAGCCATCCTCAGTCTTTTCTGTTTTTAACACTGGTGACAAATGTCTCCACTCCTCTGAGAGGGAATAACTAGGCACTAACACACACATGAGACCTTAGAGGTGGTTACATTCTTAAAGGGGACAATATTAAGGGACACTTAGTGAGAGCTTTTGTTTGTTTGCTTTATAAATTTTCAAATGGAAACCAATCCAATTTTTCCCATTTGTAAAGGTAATGCATCCTTGCTATTTTAGAAATTCACACATTGCAGATAAGGTTAAAGTAAAAATCACACCATCTAAAGAGCCACTGTTAATAGTTTTGGTGAACATCCTGCTTGCTATCCATCTCTGTCTCTTTCTTTCACAATTTTATATCTTTGGGATAATGCTATATATATCAAATGTCCCGAGGCATGCTTTTCCCTCAACAAAATATATGGTGAGATATCTTTCTATATCAATCAACATAAATCTATGTCATAATTTTTAATGGCTACATGGCATTCCATTATATGGGTGTATCATAATTTATTTAACCAGACCCATCTTGGTGGTCATTTAGATTTTTTTTTCCCAGGGTCCATTCTTACAAACAGTGCTGTTAATAGGGCTCAGCTGAAACTGGTTTGCAGGGCTGCTTTCCATCCATCTGCAACTGGGCCTTGAGACTTCCCAGGGTCCAACAGCACCACCTATGGGCTGGAAGACCCCAGAGCAACAGCATTTTCTCAGCAACCTCTTTCACTTAAAAAGCTAAGTATAAACTCACCAAGCCTAGCACTCTTCCTAGCGCCTAGAGTTGCGGGAAGTTGCATGATCTGAGAATTTAGAACAATAAACAAACCTCATCTCATGTGTTAAACCCTTGGGGATACTTTCAGATGAACAATATCCCAAGCTTAACATACTCAATGTGGTTCACTATTATTATCCTTCCGACCATAAGGTGATTATTTGGGAGCATAATCATGACAATTCTAATCCATCAGAGAGAGAGAGAAAAAGAGAGAGCACACTTCAGAGCTGGCCATCCCAGAAGCAAATTCTAATGCCTTTCCCTCTAGTACGTAGGACAGGGGCCAAGTGACTTGGCCTCTCTCAACTTCCCTCACTTGAAAATGGTAGCAGTGATATCTCCTTTCCAGCTTTGTTTGAGAATTATAAATAATGTACTGAGATCCTTAGCACATACTAAGTGTAGTGGTGGCTTAGCAGTTATCATTAGCTGCATTATTAATAATAGCAAAATCGTAGCAACCAATTATTAACCCATTGTCCAAGTTTTCAATTCTGTGACTATTTCAATCAAAGGGACGCAGGTACATTAAAATAGGTTTGAAACAATAACCTAAAGCTAATATATATTATAGTAATTAGTACAATTATATTATTATTATATTAAGATTTTACATTTGTTCCACATCTGGGACAATGGGAAAAAAATGAGCTAATAATAAATTTCTATCATGCCTTCTGCTGGTCTTCTATAGAGTGTGGATAATAGGGGCACAAATCTACCTACAGGCAACTCTCCCAGGAAGTAGGTCCTTTGAGAGGCCTGAGGTGGCTAAGAAAGAGAAGGAAAGGGCAGTCTTCCTGGAGGAGGTGGCATGGAGGACAGAATGTATGGAACATACAATATAATGAGGGACATTTAAGAATTGGGGTGGAAAGGGACCCAAAGGTCATGAGGTCCAACCGCCTGTCCTCATGCTTTGATCAAAATCAAAATCCGTTCTATGAAGGTCCAGTCTGCTTGCCTGGGATGAGCTATAACCACACCAAGGGGACCAATTTCCTCTCTGCTAACAGCCCAGAGTCAGGAAATGGAGATGCTCGTGCTCAAAGTTGAGGCTAGGGCAGGCCATCTGGTCTATCGGGATAATCAAACACAGACCTCTAAGGGAAAGACAGATTGTGGAGTTACTATACAGGGAAAGTGGGTATGGTCTTGGGTGGCTTTGGTTGCCATCTGCCATGAACAAGGAATGGCCCAGATAACCAGATGACCCCCTGGCTACACCAGCTTTGTGTCCCACATATGATATGTATGCTATGAGTTACCTCTTTCAAACCCAAGCTGAGGTTCAATCCCTGATGAGGATCCAGAGCACACCCATGAGAGCAGGCATAATGCTGAGGGCAGAGCAATGGAGGGAGGGAGAGAGAGGGACTCTATTCTCTCCATCCCATGGCCAATGCCCCAGCTCAGGCTCTTCTTGCCTCTTCTATAGGCTACTATGACAATCTCTATCTGGTTCCAACAGTCATCCCTTTTCCACACCAAGACTTGCCCTACCACTCCAGACTAATACCTATGGCACTACTCCCTAGCTCAAATTCCAACCATAGCTCCCAACTCTCTGCACAGTGAGATTCGATCCCATCAATCCAGCATGTAAAACACTCGGTAACCTGATTACAACTCTTCCCTAGCTTTACCTACTCTCCAGACATAGAGAAATATCTGATGTCTACCACTGTTTGTCCCTTGCTTTCCCATCTCCCAGTCTTTGCTCGAATAATGCCGTGTCACAGTCAGTCCTCCAGGTCTCTACATACCCAAATTCGATGTTTTCAAGCTGACACCTTTGCCAGTCATACATTCAGAAGTAAACCCTCTCTCCTCTGGTTCTCATGTGGAAGTTAGCATTTTAAATCTTCATAATTACTTATGCTTCTGAAAAACAAGTCTCATAGACCCATCCTGGAAGACAGCAATGTTGTCACTCACATTCGTTGTCATTCTTGGGTCTTAGGTCACCCTCTGTTACTCATTGACTCTGAGTTTGTTACTATCTAGGGATCTTGGTTTCACTGTCTCCATTCAGCAAAGAACTGTAGAACAGGACACAGAGATAGCAAGCAAACAGAGTATTGCAAAAGCAACAGTAACAGGCTTCTCCAAAGGAAAGGGGCCCCACAGCCAGGAATCTGGTGAGGAAGGTTGGTTTATTCTTTTTATGATCACTGGAATTTCCTCCTTTTCTTATCTCCTCCCTTCTCCTCGTTCTTCTCACTATTGTTCACGGGGGTCCCCTGTATTCACATATCTATTTTAGTTTTTCTATTGGATCCCGCACTTAGGAGCAGCAGTGTCTGCCTAACTGGGTCCCCTGCTTATGTTCGTGAGCTCTTTCGTCCACCAGGAAGTTCGCCTCATTGGAAGATCCTCTCCATGCTCCTTTGGTCTGACCCTGGCCCTGACTTCCTCACTTACCACCTTGCCTTGGCTGCTAGGCCCGTCTACATCTCCCTCATGTTACCAACTAAGCCCCAATTGAAAGCCTCAGTTTTCCTATATGTAAAATGAGACTAAGAATATCTTCCCAGAGTTATCTGTAGATCCAAAAGTCCATGCACAGGGTCCTCGCCAAACCAACAAAGGAAATTCTGGGTAAAGTGTGTGAAATGGGACAGAAAGAACTGAAATGGGTCTGTCACTGCTTCCTCACTTGAAATCTGAGTGAACTTCACTGCCTTCCCAAAGTCAGCAACCTAGGAGGTGGGGCTGGGACCAAGGTAGAAGCTAGGAGTTTCACTTTATCTCCCTTCTGGAGACTCTCATCCCCCTTCCCTTAGGAAGATGCTGGACCTCACCTCCTACCTCCACTTCCAACCCTGAAACCCAGAGCTGGTATTCTCCACCTCAGCACCTCATCAACCCTCTCCTCCACCCACCCCTGACAAGTCCCAGGCTTCACGTGCCCCCTCCTAGGGGACTTGGGCTCCCCAGACAGCTCCACCAAGGTGCTTACTCTCCTGGCCAAGCAGTGCAGACCCTGAAATTACCCCACCATCTGCTAATTGCTCACTGCTATCTCTCCCTCTCTGTAGGAATATCATTGCCAGCAATTAGCACAAAGATCCTTTCCCACTCTAGTTAAGATCCCGAGCTGCAGTTAAATGCTCCCAAATCCCATTTAAATGATTTCAAATGCAATTCATTCTGGCTCATTAAATAATTCCATGGACGCCTTTCTTTGCCTTCATCACCTTAGAAACCTCTTTTTTCCAGAAAGAAGACAGAGAGAAAGAGAGAGAGGAAAAGAGAGGGAGTGGTGGGGTTAGAGAGGAAAAGAATGACCTGGCCTGGGAGCAGAAGATGTTCTGCCCTGGCCTCTCCAGCTACTTGCTTTGCATTTCACTCCCCACCCCGCTGGCGCCCTCCCACCCGGGCTCCCTGCTCCTGCTCTCTCCCTCCATCCTCTTCTCTCGGAAATGACTTCACCTGACAGCTATGGATTTAGAGCTTTTTTGCCAATTACTTATGCCCAGTGAGAAAATAGGTTTTTAATGTCTGTCCTTGTTCCGTCCAACCTGGCTCCCTCACCGTGAAGCAAGCCCACCGCCCTCTGCTTCCTGAGGCTCCAATGCCCGTTGCCGATGCTGCCCGGGCTGGGGAGGACAAGGGAGGACAGCTGGACAGGAGCAGAGGAGTCTCCATTCTGAGGGCTACAGAGGGCGTATCAGCCTGTCCCAGTCTGTGAGATCTGAACCCCCTCCTAGACCAGTTCAACACACACTCGTTCATTCTCCATCAACTACTAAGATTTATGGAGCACTACCATGTGCCAAGCAGCTGGTAAGCACTTCCTATGTATTAATACACAAAATCCTTGACGTAATCCAGGAAGATAGAACCTTTTATTGCTATTATTATGTCATTTTTACAGAAAGGAAAACTAAGGCTCAAGAGAAGCTTGATATGTCACCCACAATGACACAGCTAGCACATGCTTCAGCTGGGATTTGAACCCAGACACCGCGGTCCTGAACTCATATATCTGCATAGCGACTTCCAGGCTCCGCCTTGTGCTTGGTTGTCTCCTCCCAGCACAGGGTCCCAACACCTTGGGGAGGCCTCAGCAGGTGAAGGTCCCTGCCATGCCACCAGTCACATTCTACCTGGGGAGAAAAACACTTCAATTATTTTTTCTAGAACACAGCACATGTCTGGTGGGCTGTGATTGAGGTCTATGCAAAGTGCTGCCAGAACACAGGGAGCAGAGCCATTCCTTCTACCTGGGGAAGGAAGAGGCAGGTTGAAAGAGGCCACAAGAAGACACAGCACATCATGGAAGCTTCAAAGACTAGGAAGGAAATAATCCAATGAACGATGGAGGGGAAGGGCATTCCTGGAAGAGGGAACAGCATGAAAAAGGCTCGGAGGCTTGAAAGGACCTGGTGTGCTTTGGTAGCATCTGCCCAGCAAGACATACACCCCGGATGTGGCAGAGGATTTGTTGCATAAATATTACTCTAAACCAGTAATGGGGGCAATTTTACTCCCAGCAGACTTGGGGCAACATCTGCAATGGCGGTCACATGAGGTGGAGGAGATGTTACTCGCGTCTAGTAGGTAGAAGACCGAGATGCTGCCAGACATCCTAAAATGCACAGGCTAACCCCAAAACCAGGAGTTACCAGTCCCTAACTCTCAACAGAACTGAGGCAAAGGAACCTGGTGCAGAGAAGCAATGGTGCTATGGCATTAGAAGGAAAGCAAAAGCAATTCTAGGTGAAGAAACAGGGGTGTTGTTGAGATGGGACTTTGAGAAGCTCATAAAAATGAGCAAGGAGGTAGGGATTGAGGAAAAGATATCCCCTACAAAGGAGAGAGCAAGACCTGAAGGGTAGAGAGTGAGGGATCATTTAAGGACCTGTGCAGTTTGGCTGTGTGCTGGGCTCATGAAGAGGGGGTGAAAGGAATGGGCTGAAAAAGTGGTTTCAGATTTAGAATTTAGAATGATTCTGTAAGGCAATGGGGAGCCACAGAAGGACTTGGAGCACCAAGAGACAGGATCAGAGATGCACTTTAATTAATCAGACTTTAATTAATTAGGCAGCACTGGGTAGGGGCTGGAGAAGTGGAGCCCCATTAGGAAGCCATTTCAATGTTCCTGGCAGGAGTTTCAGCCAACCTGAGCTCCATAGTGGCAGCCTCAGTCACTAAATTGGGCGTTTACCCTATGCCATGCCCAGCGCTAAGCATAGAATGTAAGATGAGCTTCATTTTATCCAACAATTTTGTGTCTCCCTGGGAAACACAAAAACCACACGTTTGTCAATTAATTTAAAATGTAAATGTAATTTTATATTTTAACTTGTAAAAACAAGCACACGTTGCCTTTGTAATTAAAAATATAATTTTTTTTAGAAAATAGAAACCAAGATTTATGCTTGAAGACTTCATTACGGTATTTTCTAGAATAACAATGTGTTTGTATCAGCAGATCCCCAACTTCATGTCAGGCATTGCACTGGGTGCTTTAGATGAAAACATACAACTATTTTCTTTAATTTTTTTAAAGGAGAGTTTGCTTTTAAAGGACTAGCATATAGTAACAGTTTGTATTAGTCTATTTTCCATTACTATAAAGAAATATCCACATCTAGGTACTTTATAAAGAAAAGAGGTTTATTTGGTTCAAAGTTTTGGAGATTCAAGGACATGGTGCTGGCATCAGCTTGGCTCCGGTGGGGACCTCATGGCAAATGACATCACAGTGGTAGGAGTGCATAGGAGAGGGAGAGATCACATGGTAAGACAGGAAGCCAGAGAGAGACTGGTATCCCACAAGAACTACTTCAATCCTTTCTGAGGGCAGGCTCCAACAACCTAATGACCAGACTAGGCCCCACTACTTAAAGATCCCACCACCTCTTAATATCGCCACACTGGAGACCAAACTTCCAACATATGAAACTTTGGGGGACGTGCTTAAACCACGGCAAGACCATAGCCCAGTCCAATAAAACATATTAAATGAATGCTCTAATTCATGTCAATTCGGATGGAAAGGAAGGGCCTCTAATTAAGATGGGGCACAAACATAGGTTAAAAAAAACCATATTCATACTCGAGTGCTAGATTGTGCTGGACTGGCCTCCAAAGTGAGTTTACTTGGGTAATAAGAAGTGGGGCTGGGGCTGCTTCAATCCCTTCTGCCCAGATTGAGGTTCTGGGAGTAAGACAGATGAGTTTATGGCTGGTAAATGATAACTCCAGTTGGGAATCAGGAAGAGGGACAATGAGCTGGGACCCGAAAAGGTAGGATAAACAAACATTTTCATAAAACCACAAACTTTTATTAAAAGAATACTTAAAACCCAAAGATGCTCTGAAACAAAGATCTTCATGGTTACAGTGGCACATAATAGTAGCTTTCTCACTCGTGAGTTTGAGGGTCAGCTGGGGTATCTCTACCTCACATGACCTTCATCCACTCAGGACGAGTGAGCCAATGAAGCATGTTTTTCTCAGGACAGTGACACAATCTCAAAAGGATAAGACAAACCAAATAAGGCATCCTTAACTCTTGTTGCATCACGTCTGTTAGCCAACCAATCAAAGCAGAAAATGGGGGCTCAGTCAAAAGTCAAGAAGCAGGGAAATTTATTTCCCCTTTTGTGGAAGGAATTGCAAAGCTGCTAGTTAAGGGCATGCATATATGCAGGGGTAGAGAATTGAGACTAATGATTGAGCCATCTTAGCCCAGCAGTTACCTGCTGTTTCCTAAACCCGCATACCAAATTTGCTTAAAATAGGTTCTGTAAAATAGAGAGGGGTTCTTTGTGATGGGTGAATGCTCTTTCCCCTGAGATTCTGAGTGGGAGTTGGAGAAGAGAAGCAGGGTATAGGAACAGAATATTGGCCTACAAACTGGCCTTGGATCTTTTCAGTGTTCTTGATGCTCAAGCTATTGAGCTCTACCTTCATTCGAAGGATGTAACCCTGAACTCCATCTTAACCCCTTGACACTACAGACCACATTTTTCCTTCCTGAAACTGTTTTGTCTCATTCCAGAACATCATGCATTTGTTTTTATCTTGTCTGCCCAACCCCAAAGCAGTTCCTTCTCCATTTCCTCTTAAGATTTCTTCTAACTGCCCCAGAAATACTGGTGTCCTTCAGAATTCTGCTTTAAACGTTATTTTTCACTCTATACTGTGGATGATTTTCAGGGAACTTATAAACTCCAATAAAATTGTTTGAATTTTTTATACTTCTCTCTGTAATTTCTAGATTGCAAGTCTGTAGGTTTCATAAGGTCTATAAAAGGGCTTGTGATTTCCAGTAGGTAACAATCATAGTTTTGCACATTCCATGGTTAATTCTCGCCTTCCTTGGCCATCATTTCTACCCTGAAGACTCCTCATCTTTATCTCCACCCAAACCTCTTACCTTTCTCTACCCAATACCCACTTAGTTACACAGGCACCTAAAAAATGCATGACCAAACTCCAAGACAGAGCTCACCATCTTCTCTCTTCATGGTGTCCTAGTCCTAAATTAAATGATCGTATTGCCCCATTCTCTGCACAGACTTCACAAAGTCGCATCTGCTATCTTGTCACCCAATTATTTCTTAAGTCATACCTTCCCTTCCATCCCAACTACCCTGTGTCAGTGTGGATCCTATCACTTCTTATCTGAATACTGTCCCGTCCAGTTTCCATGGCTCCAGTCTCCCCAGTCCACTCTCCACCGTGTTTCCTCCTAAAATTCAAATAAGATTATGTAAATTGCTTGTCTAAAAAGCACTGAGTGTTCCCCATTGCTTTTAGGGGACCCCAAAGTTCTTAGGAGAGTATAGAAGCTAATCATGAGCTAAGCCCTTCCTACAAACCCAGTCCCATCTCTCCCAACAAATGTTTTTGTGGTTTCCAAAGCATGTTATGCTTCCTTCATCTATATGAGCTGCTGCCTTTGCTCTCCTCTCAATATTTTATTTCTTTCCTCAACTTTCACTCTTCCTGAAAGACTGGGCTCCAACATTATCTGCTCCAAGAAGAATTCATGAGCCTGACATTGATGCTCCTTCTGTGAACTCTCATAGTACCAAGGTATTGCCATTGCCCTGATAAGCCTGTATGGTCCACTGATTTATAAATATCACAGGATCAGGAATGTTTTGCTTTCCAAAGGCTTACAGCATGGTACATAACAGGTGCTCTATAAATTCCTGTTGAATGAATGGATAACTAAACAATGGATGGATGAATGGGATGGAGGGATAGAGAGATGGATGGAAGGAATGTTGGTTGTATTTCTTCCCTGCCTTGTGCTTTTGGGTAAATCTTGTAACTCCTATGGGTAACTCATTTGCAAAATCGAAATGATAGTCTACACATTAAATAATACTAAACAATGAGTAGTGGCTCATTCACTGAACTGAAAATTACAAAATCAAAAAGCATTTTTCAAAACTATGTAATAATAAGGATAATGCCTGATAATGTTATGGCAAAAAAAAATCAAGACAGAATAATTTAGATGGTGTTATTACAACTGTATAAAAGAGACAACTGCACACAAACTGGAAACACATGTACCAACATTTGTCCTTGAATAATATGACCATGGGTGACTTCTTCATTTTACATTCCTATATTTTTCACATGTTCTTTAAAGAGTATGCATTACTTTTATGATGAAAAATTAAACTTTATTACCAAAAGAGAAGAAGAAGAAAGGTTTCTAAGAAAAGAACCCTGCATCCCCCTCACTTGGCAATGTGTTGAATGCCTCCCAACTCTTTTTATTCCTTTACAAAAGCAAGTCCACCCCACTCCATCCCTCCCACAGTGCTCATAGGCAGAGCTGGGCAGCCAGGTGCATGCAATGAGGATGTCTATGGACACAGAGCCTAGAATGAACTTCATCCCTGGTCTTATAATTTAGGGGAGGAAATATAACTCAGTCTCATTATTCATCTGGATCAGAAAGTACTGGAGAGACAAACACCTTTTGGAAACTGCTGTGTGATTACAAGTCCTGGAAATAGTTCTTTGGGACTTCCTATTTTCAAGGTCTCAACCTCTGCATTTGCCTCTCAGGTCTCACTAAGAGTAGAAGAATTACTAAAGCAGAGATTTTGTTTTGACTCATATGAGGAACCTCCCACTGCTGGTGGGAGCCAAAAATCATAGTCCCTGTATTGTAAGATGTGTTTGACCAATGTTTACTTCTAAGAATTTATTCAAGAAGGCGTGAGATGGTTAACTTGACTGTGTAAAGAATGTCCAGACAGCTGGAAAAAGTATTTCTGGGTATGTCTGTGAGTGTTTCAGGAAGATATTAGCATTTGAACCAGTACATGGAGTAAAGCAAATCCACCCTCACCAATGGGGATGAGCACCCTCCAAACCATTGAGGACCCCAAGAGAACAAAAAGGTGAATTGTCTCTTTCTCTTTGTGAGCTGGACCATCCATCTTCCTCAGTCCTTAAACATTAGAGCTCTTGGCTCCTAGTTCTCAGGTCTTCAGACTCTAGAATGTATACCAGAAGCACCCAACTTCCCCTTCCCTCCAGTTGGAATTCAGTCAGCTATTCCAACTGCTTTCCTAGTTCTCTGTGTTAGTCAGCTTTTTATCACTGTGACCAAAAATACCTTACAAGAACAAATTAGAGGAGGAAGAGTTTATTTGAGGCTTATGTTTTCAGAGGTTCAGTCCTTGGCAATTGATTCCATTGCTCTGGGCCCAAGATGAGGCAAAACATCATGATCAAAAGGTGTTATGGAAAAGCACTGCTCCACTCATGTCAGTCAGGAAGCAGGGAGAGGGGGGAAAGACTAGGGAAGATGCACCCTTCCAGACCACACCCCTAGTGACCTATCTTCTCTAACCACTTGCCTGCAGTCACCATCCAGTTAGCCCATTCAAACTAAGATGAACTGATAAGGTTACAAGGTTCATAATCTAATATTTTGCCTCTCACCATACCTACATTATATAAGCACTTTGGGCAGACACCTCATAGCCAAACCATAACATTCTCCAACTTGCAAATGAACTGTCATTGGACTTCTTAAATCTCTGTGATCATGTGAGCCAATTCCCATAATATAGCTCTTCTTACATATTTATACATATCTTATTGGTTCTGTTTCTCTTGAGAATTCTAATACATGTGGCAAAAGGTAAAACTCAAAGAATGTTCATCAAACAGTATATATGATATTCTAAAAACTAGAAACAATGTAATTCTGAAATATATATTGATTTGATTATCAAAGTATTATTAAGTGAATTACCATGCAACTGTTAACCTAACAAGGTAGAGGAATAACTAATTATAAAAGATGTCAATGGAATATTGTTACATCAAAAAGCAGATTACAAAACACTCTTATACATATGATCCCATTTTCCAGTATATATAAACGTATCCTAAATGTATCTATAAGCATAGAAAGGAGACTGATAGGATAAACAGAAAACTGTTAGTGGTTATTTCTGAGTAGTAAAATTTCAAGTGACTTTTTCCTTCTTTGGGCTCATTCTATTTTCTGCACTCTTCGCAATTAATTTAGATTACTTTTGTAACCAGAAAAAATATTTTAAGAGTTGTTTTTGACAATCTTCCAATTCTCTTGAGCCATCTTATTTTCTAAATTTCATGCTGTAAATTGGATATCTTTTCTTTAGCTCTACCAAGGTTCAACTTCTTAAGGTTTAGGGAATATGTCAGATTTTGCCCAGCCTCATCCATTCTAACATAGCATTGGAGCTTCCCAAGGCTCACTCATTTCTACTTTACCAACCAGTTTTCCCTTAATAGCATATTTTCATGTTCCTCTTCCCCAACAGGAGTTGAATTCAGCAGTATGAGAAGTCAAAATAGTGTTAGACACTCAACTTTTAGTTGCATGAATTTTCTAGTTGCTTAGACTTCCTTACTCCAGATCACCCTAATTATCATGCAGGTTGTTCACTGCACATGGAACCATCCAAGATGGCAAGTGGAGAGAGAAATCCAGTCTTTGTTCTGCTCATGAGATTGTATACTTGGTGCAGTGTTCTATCCTTCAAGGCAGAGGTGGTTCTTTTTAAATTCACAACAAGTTGACCATCTCTTGCCAACCTGAGCACCTACAGGGTTGTGTCTCCCTAGAGGGGTTGTTGTTCCACAGAAGTACTATATTATCTAATATTGGCCTTGTCCCCACTGCAGTCTGCGATAAGAAACCAATATGAACTTCTCCCATCACTTAGGTGGTCTCCATAGGATGGATATCAGGTCTATTCCCTTTGCCTATAATCCCTTATATTCCTATAATCTTCTTCTATAACCCAGCTTGCTTTCTCTACCCTCTTCTACAACAACCAATGGCCTTGTACTTCACCCCATGGCATGACAACGGGGTGTAGTTCAGTTGTTTTCAGTCATGACTGCACATTAGAATCACCTGAGGAGTCTCTGAAAGTCCATCTCCCTTAGCCATACCTCAGACCAATTAAACAGAATTTTGGGGATGGAACCCAGTCAAGGTTGACAGACTTTGGCTACTAGAAACAATTTGAAGTTTTAAAAGAAAATAAACAGTCTGGGTTCCTCTGTTTATCACCAGCAATCTTGAATGCATTTCTTTTTAATGGCCTAGTTTTTCGAAAATGCAACCACCAGATCCATGTTTCCCAGTCAAAATTATTCTGCAAACTGGTAAGCCCTCTAAATGTTCTACCACTGACCCCAGAATGAGAGAGAAAATAGACTCAGTCACTGAGACCAAGGAGGCTTGTGGGTGGGGAGAACAGGCAGGGGTGACCAAGAAACTGGCTATAAGGTCATAAAGCAGGGGCTGAGATTTATAGGACCGGATGCTCCCTGAGGCTCCTCTCGCCTCAAAAAATTGGTGTTCTATACATATGTGCAAAGCTGGCAGGAAGATAAACCTCTATGCTTCCGCATGGCTCCCCAGAGGGGACTGTGAATTGTTTAAATATAATGCCATTTATTTTTTCCAGATTCAGGTCATCAGGCTCAGAAAATTTACTGTTATTGGCTGCTCCTTCTTCACACCATGTTGAGTCCTTATTTTCCATGTACTACGCAAAACTGCCTAGTTATTACCAGTCATGTGCAAACAGTTGGCTCCACTGAGAGATCAGCAAAAGAAGTCAAGTCACCCAGCCAGAGAACTACAAGCCCTTCAAGGATTTTTTAAGTCAAATCTTAAACCTTTTCCCACGTCTTCAGCCCTGTCTGCCCTTTTCCTACATACTCAGCTATCTCATCAGGTAATGGGATGCAGTAGAAAGAATACTAGGTGATATCCAAAAAGACCAGAGGGAGCTCTGCCACTTTCTAATTGCTTTTTCAAAGCTTGCTCTCCCCAAGTCTCAATTTTCTCATTTGTAAAATGGGAATGATAAAAATTGTTCCACTTTCCTCACAGGTTTTATGAAAATCCATTGATATAATGCAACTGAAAACAATTAATAAACTCCATTATTTTAGCTATAATTTCTTGTTAGGTCTGAACAGTCTACATCTTCCCTGTTCAGACTCAGTAGTTCACTGATTCCAACTCCATCCCCTTGATCATGATGATCGGCTGAAGGATGGCCACATGGCCTAAGCTGGCCAGTGAGCAAAGGCTGGTTCTACTGAGGCAAAGCAGTCCTTTTTCTGATGGGAGTCATCTTGCCTGCCCAAGAAAAGAGGGGATACAAAGAATGAAAGTAATAGAGCAACATTTCTGGCAATGTCATTTGAGTACCTGCATCAATTCAATCATTCATCCATCCATTCATTCATTTTTTCAACTGATTATTAAATTCTTCTTATATTTCATAACAATTTCCAGATTCTTAGCATTTGATGATAAGCCAAAGAAAGATCCTATCCTCCTAGACCTTTCATTCCAGTGATTGGCCCAGGCAATAAATGTACACTAAATAAATATGTAATATAATGTTGGGAAGTAATAAATTCTATGAAAAATCAAAGCAAGGGGACTCTGAAGGAGAGATGTAATTTAAGATAGACTTTCAAGATTCATGGGGTAATAAAGCCTTGTTGAATTGGGTTTCAGTTGGAGTCCTGATAAAGACAGCTTTACAAATGTAAAGACTAGTGGCCCTGCTGCTAGTGCTGATTATGACAACAACACAACCTCTGGAGACCTGAACCACATCCCTGGGAATCCATGTCTAAGCTATTTACACCAACAAAGCAACCCGAGAACAGGAAGTTATCAATATATTTCCAAAATTTTTCTCCATGAAATTAAGTGCATTCAAAAATCATTCCTCTGAATTCATTCATTGTATCAGTTGACATGTAAGCCAGAATTCTAACTTACAAAAACAATGTATTTAGCTGGTCTTGGTAGCACACACCCATAATCCCAGGTACTTAGAAGGCTGAGGCAGGAGGATTGCAATTCAAGGTCAGTTGCAGCCAGAACGTCAAAAACCTAACAAGAACCCTCTCAAATTTAAAAAAAAAAAAAGGATTGGGATGTAGCTAAATGGTAAAGTGATCCTGAATTAAATCTCCAGTATCAAAAAGTAAATAAATAAAATTTTAAAATAAAATTTAAAATTTCAAAAAAAAAATTTCAAAATGTGTTTAGAAAGTTGGAGATGTTGACCATCAAGTCAAATCATTCTGTTGGTCATCTGTGGCCATGTGGCAATATTACCAGGTCTAACAACTATCATGTATGTGGATTTAGATAACACTCCAAAAGCATTAGGAATAATTCAAATAAAGAGCATCCGTAGCCAGCCACATCCACAGTCAGTTGACTCCTTGCCATTTTTACAGGGTGGTTAGTGACTTGATAGTTTCAACCCCTGACCTTGCTCTAGGTTATGGACAATAAATCATCAAGGATGAGACTGCAAATGCCCAATCACATCATTACCAAGGGGGTTTCTGAGTTTAGGTCCTTCAGTTTTAAATTTCAAACACTCAAGAAATTTTCTAATGCATTATAATTACCCCATCCACCTCTTCAACTTCCCCTACCCGACAGACTTGGAATTCTGGTGTGGTGACAAGTATTTAAGGATGTCCCAACCAGGGGGTCTTCCCAACTTGAATTCTCAGAAGTCATTGGAACATCTTTTACCATTTTAATGCATAAGATGTACACCAAATAAGGAAAAATGTGAAGCTGAAATGTCCATCATTGTCCTCCTGAGCTGACACACCCACACTGTGAATAGTCATCTTACTCATATGAGGACGTGCACAAGCCAAGATGAGCCTACTCAAAAAATAAACAAGTGTTTCAAGTCTTCCTGCACTTGCTGAAATACTCTCTTATTTCTCTTCCACAAAATGCAACAGTTACTGAGACACCACCTTACCTGCTGGGAAAAGTGATCAGTATCCCTGAACCAGGCAATATGAGGACCCTTTCCAGAGTGTCAGGTACACTAGGTCTTCTGCAGTTGTGCTGGTTTAAAGTGCAGCAAGACTGAGATGAGCTTTGCAATGGCAGTACACTGTCAGGAGTGCTATGAGCATGGTTTTGCCCCCCTTTTGTACTGAATCTTGACTCCAAGATATATAGGGTCTACCAGATAAATATGTACCTCAGCATTTCCCTAAAACTATGGTAACATTAGATATTACATGAAAGGCTCCTATGGTCAAGCAAGTTTGAGAAACACTAGGTTAAAAAAATTTAGGTAATAATACACATTGACTAAGCAGTACCTTTTAAATTATAATGCATATTCTGAATATATCAAAGCAAGGTTTGATAGAGCTCCTGAATTTATCATAGGAAGGACACCTATTAATACTCCCTAGAACACACAGTGGCACAAATTGAACTATAGCAATAATCTGGGGAATATTTTAATTTCCAGGCTTTAGGGGTTCAACACAAAGCAATAAATAAGATTGTTTCAACTTATATTATGGGAAGAGACTAAAAGAGATAATCTAGATTCATAGGATAATTAAATACAACAAACTACAGATTTAAAAAAAAAAAAAAAGCTTTCGACTTATGAATTTCTACATTACAAAATTTCAGGGATCCATACAAAACAAGATCACATCAATCTATCCTCCCACCAACAGATGGCAATAGTTGAAGTGCAGGGTCCCTTCAGTCTAGACCATAGAGTTCTTTGTTAATAAGTGGCAACCTTGCTAGGGTCCTACTTGTTATTGATTTTTCAAACATTATTAATCCCATTGTCCAGCGAGTATGAAAGCAGTGAAAGTTTGAAAGTGCTGAAATAAAAGGTGTACAATTGTGATGGAACTGAAAGTAAAGATAATAAAAGCTTAAAAGTGCTGGAGAGAAATGACTATTGTGCTAAGCATGCTGTGATTTATTCCAAAAGGAGGCGTGCTTCAAAAGGACAGTGTACTTAGCATGCAACTTGCTGTTAGACTGTTCCCAATAATCAGCAAGCAAGGAAGAAAAAAGACAAATACAAAACCTTTAGAGCAAAGGACTGGCTAAAAGATCGGCATTCACAGGGATTACCCATGAGCCAGATATTAATTCAGGAGAAAACTGGGACTTTGTTCAAGAACCTAACAGCAGAGTATGGTGAAAGTGCTGTTACTGAAATGTCCATTCACTTACCACCTATTTTATTGAGTGCCTACTATGAAATGACCATTGTGCTGGCTACTGGGAACACATTAGCATCAAAAGCAGTTAGTCCCTGCCCTTGAGGGACTTACAATGCATGGAGGGATGAGGGATGGAGGAACAGGCAATACACAAACCCAAATATAGAAGAAGTGTGAGTCCCATGAAAGAAAAATTAAACAGGGCAATGATAGCAACAGAAGCAGAGGTGAGGTGGTGGCATAGAGATGGTTCTTGGTTGATAACTGGGGGTGGGGGTAGGTTCCAGGCTCTTCACATCTGCACCATGTTGGAGTGGGTGAGGTGGCTGAGCTGCTGCCCTGGTGACTGAGGCATTCCACCAGATGGGTGTGGGATGGAAGGAAAGTTACCCCGCTCCACTGACGTCCTAGTCCACCAAATACACTGAACTGATCTCTGCAGGAGAAATGATGACCTGCCAAATATTTATGAGCATCAGTGGATGAGAAGTGGCATCCACTGTTTTTAAAGTTTTAAAGGAGTCACAGTCAGATTAAATGAAAATATTCCTTGGTCCTTATGGGCTCACAAACAGATCGACTGACAAAAGAACACACCAGTTCCTAAGTAGCGGAAACTCTATGTTACCTAGTGTGGGTCTGGTGTTAATTTCTAACCTTCTTATCATTAACGAACTGAGGAACTGTTAACCTACATTTATGAAAGAGGACCATTTGTTCAGGCTGATCTGGGTTTTTCCTCATCTTCTGCACCTAAGAGTCAGCAGAACTGCTTTGTTCTTCCTACGCCAGCTAATCTTGGACCACACTGGTCTACACTTCCTGTGTCATAAAGCCCTGTCTTTATTTATTAGGTCAAACTTTAGTTCAGTATTTATCCATTATAATGTTTTTTCAAGACTAGTTTTGGATATAAGTAATCAAAAAATCCATGATTAACAAAAGCCTAGACAAATAAAAATTTATCTTTCTCTAAAATACAAATGAAGAGATGAAAATTTCAGAGAAAATATGGCAGCCCTGCTCCACAAAATCCCCAAGAAGTCACCCGCTTTCTCCTTGTAGCTCCACCAAGTGTGACCTCTGTTTACCTCTTGAGCCAATGTGGTTCCCTGAGTACCAGTCATCTGACTGCATTCAGAGACAACAGTAAAAGTTAAAAGAAGAAAAGTTCTTTCAAGGAAACTTCCTGGGAGCTGCACTCATCTACTTATATCCTGTTGGCCAGGACAAGTAATATGTCTACACCTAGCAGGGAGGGAGACTCAGTGTGGCATTTTTAAGCCGACTCCTGCCAATAAGAAGGAAGCATGAGTTCTGAAGGGTAGAGTTGTCTGCCTCCACAAATTCAAGTCTGAGTTGGGTCTCCTCTCTTGGAGGTATCAGTGATGGAAATCACCCCTGAAGGACACCACCTCAAGTGGGTTAATGCCACCATGATTGCCCCAGATTTGTGGTTCCTGAGATTTTGGGTGTGTTGTCAACTATCTGCTATGGACTAAGAGTTTGTGCTCCCCCCACAAAAAAAATTCATGTTAAGACTCTAAACCTCAATATGATAAAATTTGGAGATGGTGCCTAAGGGAGGTAATTAGATCATGGGGGTGGAGTTTCTGGTGATGGGATTAGTGCCCTTTTAAGAAGAAACAACAGACAGCTGGCTTCCTCTCAGCTTTCTGTCATGTAAAGATGAAATGAAGAAGAGCCCTCAACAGACAACAAATCTGTCAGCAGTTTGTTCTTGGACTTTCCAGCCTCCAGAACTGTGAGAAATAAATTTCTGTTGTTTAAGTCACCCAGTCTGTGCTAATTTATTATAGCACCCAAACCGACTAGTTGGTGCCCTTGGAGAGAGCCTGCCTGAAGAATTCAAGCCAGTAGCACTATTTGTCCATACTGACATCTTGCATTGATGAATCACCCATGTAGTTATCCAACGAGAAAGTCATCACTTCCTGTCTCACTCTGTCACTTGAAAACCAACAAAGTCCCTTACTCCTATTAAATAGAGCAAACACTCCCATTGTGTGTATGGCTTTATAGTGACCCAATTTCTCCCTCACTGTCCAGTTTCATCACCCACCACGATCCATCATGTCCACCCTTCTCCTTCAAGGAAAACATTTTGCTATTGTCCAAATGCACATCTCTAGGTCAAGCTCTTCTCTCTCCCTAGAATGTCTCCTCACCCCTCCCAGAACTCTCTGCCCTTCAAGTTTTTGCTCAAAATTCACATCACCTGCAAAGGCTTGTTTGACTTCTCACAGCAGAGTTGGGCCCTCTTTCACCTCAACCAAGTAGCTCCTTACTCATTGTGCTATAATTGTTCCCCTGTCATTTTCTCCACCACATGCACCACCTAGGTAGAGGCTGGTTTTTATTTATCTTTGTCCTTCAGTAAAATGTTAGAGTTTTCTCCATAAAGACCTGGCACGTGTCCTGTTCAGTTTATGTAGGTTTTATTGACCTTGTGGATTTTTTTTCTCTATTATACTTTCTAGTTCATTATTGCTGATATGTTGGAAATTTTTTACATTTTTATTTTTATCAATATATGCGCATGATATAAAGAGTCATCTGATGCAAAAACATTTCCTAAGAAAAACATCAAGCTCCAGCTTATCTCCCTACCTAGTTAACTCCTTCCCAAAGGCAAAATCTTTTAACTCTTTTATATAACATTTTGAGTACTTACCTCAGCAGCTCTAAATACCATGCTTATCCTACTATTTTTTGATTCTTGACTTTTAGGAATTATCTGTTAATTTCCTGATGCAGTGTTAACACTTTCCTCTCCCTCTCTCTACCCTCTACCAACACATATATATGTCCCAAATATATTATTTCATGGCTTCTGTAACAAAGTACTACACACTGGAATGCTTAAGCAACAAAAATCGATTGCCTCACAGTACTGGGGTCTAGAAGTCTGAGATCAAGTCTGAGATCACCAGGACTGATTCCATCCAAGGGCTGGGAGGAAGGACATGTACCAGGCTCTTCCCTACCTTTTGGTGGTTTGCCAGCAAACTTTGCTCTTCCTTGATTTGCAGCAGCACAAATCCAGTCTTCACCAGAGTGTTCTCAGTGTGTCTGTCTCTGTATCCAGGTATCATGTTATTATAAGAACACCAGCCATATTGGTTTATAACTTGCCTCAGTGATGTTATCTTCACTTGATCATCTGCAAAGAATTTAGGTCTCATTCCCAAACCACTGGAAGATAGTGATGTTATCTTCACTTGATCATCTGCAAAGAATTTACGTCTCATTCCCAAACCACTGGAAGATAGGACTTCAACATCTTTTGGGGCACATAATTCAATGCGTAACACCATCCTTTCAAAACTGTATAATTATTTTATCACTCCAATTAGATTGGTGTTCTGTAGTTATACTGTAATGAAATAAATTGTTTTAGTGTTAGATGGAAACAATACCTTTATTTTATTTATTTATTTTTATGTGGTGCTGAGGATCAAAGCCAGTGCCTCACACATGCTAGGCAAGCACTCTAACACTGAGCCACAACTGCAGCCCCATGAACCTATATTTATTCAAAGCTGAGCCACATAGAAAGCTAGGGTTCCATTTCCATTCCTGAATAATTTTTTTGCTATCCCTGAAGCTGATAATCATCTTTCATTCCATTAACTTTGATGTTCAACTAAAAGTATCCTGCCAGTTATCTAAATCTTTTCTCATCACAGTCATTCATCTCAGCAGTCCATCATTTTCATCCTGATGAATTCTCCCAACCTCTGATATGCTCCAATCTGTTCAAGTTGCTCTTAGGAGGATGTCCCTTCACTATTGTGTGGAGATTCTCCTCTGTTTCCTCTTTCTTGGATCAAACGTCTTCCTTTTTTTAAATTATTCTTTTGATTTATATTGCACAATCTCCAGTAGCCTTTTGAGAGTGTGTGGGAAGTAAATATTTGAAACCTTTTATTTCCAAAAACATATACAGTCTACTTTCATACCCAGTGGATTGTTTGGCTGGGTATAAAATATAGGTAGGAAATCCCTTCCTTTCAAAATTTGATAGTATCATTTCATCATCTTTTAGGTCCCAATATTACTATTGAGAAGTCTGAATGATTATGCTCCATGAGGATTTGTATGAACCTATTTATTTCACTTTGAAAATTTTAAGAGCATCTTTTTGTCCATAGTTGTAGTAGGGAAAATTCTAAGATTACCTCCAAGTTTTTATACTTTATGTAATCTAAGTGCAGACAGAAACTGGAACTTGTTTCTAGCAATTAATCAAGAGAGTAATTAGGTTACATTCTATGGCAAGAGAGAGAGTCACTCATGTGCCTACTTTACATTAATAAGATTCTGTCTTAGACCGAAGGGAGTGATTTTTCTCACAGGTTTTGAAAAAATAAGTTGCCATGGTAGAAGAGTGTCTATAAAGGGCTATGTGGCAAGGGAATAACTCTAGGCTAAGAGTGACCCCCATAAAGAAACCAGGTATCTCAGTCCTATAACCACAGTAAACTAAGTTCTGACCACAACCATACGACCTTGGAAGAGGACCCTAAACTCTAGATGATAACAGAGCCTTAACTGAAGAGGACCTAGCTTATCCAGATCCCTGACTCATGGAAACTGCTATCAAATACATGTTGATATAGACTACTTAAGTTTATGGTGACTTATTACATAGCAATAGAAAACTAATACAACAATGTTCTGAAATTTCACAATAAAAAATTAGTGTTGGTTCATTTCCATGTTCTTAAGTTTTAGAGATGTCTCCTGAATTATTTCATTGATAATGTTCCCTTATCCACTCTTTTTTCATTTTCTGAAACTCTTATTATTCAGATGTTGAAAGTCCTAGACTGAAAGTCTGTAAATTTTTTTCTCTTATACTCTTATGTCTTTTTGGTATAAGGTTTGAGGAATTTGCTCAATTTCGTATTTTAAACCCTTCTATTGAGTTTTGCATTTCTGCTACCATGATTTTAATTTCTAATAGTATATTTCATTCTCTGGACACTCTTTTTTGATAGCATCATATTCTTGTTTCATAGATTCAATATCATTTTTAAATCTCTATGAGTATTCATGATAGCTTTGTTTGTTAACTTTTTCTCTCCTCAGAATCTATTTCCCCCCTTTTACCTTTTTTCTGTTTGCCTACTAGCTTATTTGGGATCACAGCCTGGATTGCACAGTCTTTCACATTTGAGTCTTTCCTTAGATCCTGAAGATCATATTTAAGAGTGGTGGCCTAAAACATTGATTGAAAGTTCTGAGCCCATTGGTGGCATTGTTGTTTGTGAGCTGCACTGTAAAGGGGTATCACTGGGCTATTTATAAGGGAACTCCAGTTTAAGTCTGTTCAAGTTTTTCTTCTTGAGCTATTCAGATTCCCCAGAGATTATTCTTTCAGTCTTCTGCTAGGAAAATAAAACTCTTTATTCTGGTATTCGTGTAGGACAAGGAATAGAGGAGAATGCCTAGAAGTCTAAGCATTTCTTGCATTCAGTCATTCCATTCCTTTCTTTTTAGAGTGGTACCCATGACTTCAACTGTGTCTTATATCCTCTGCCCATGGACCCTTTGGCCTCTCCATAAAAATAAAACAATCATATTTTGTCCAGGGTGAAGGGCTTCCTACCCAGAAGCAAGGAAAGAGGGAGGGTATAACTGCTTCATGATTTGTTTTTGAGGTTAAAATATATATATATATATATTATATATATAAATATAAATATATGTATATATTTATACATACATATATACAGGTTTTATATATATATATATATATATATATATGTATGTATTTAGCAGGAACACAGTGGTGCACAACTGTAATCCCAGCAGCTTAGGAGGCTAAGGCAGGAGGATTGAGAGTTCAAAGCCAACCTCAATAAAAGCAAGGTGCTAAGCAACTCAGTGAGACCCTGCCTCTAAATAAAATACAAAATAGGGCTGGGGATGTAGATCAGTGATCAAGTGCCTATATATACATATACATATGTTGTGTGTGTGTGTGTGTGTGTGTGTGTGTGTGTGTGTGTAATCTGCTATTTTAGCCATTTTAAGTCTATTCAGGAACATTAATTACATTTACAAAATTGTGCAACCATTGCCACTATTTCTAAAATTTTTTAGCCCCAAAGCAGAATCTCAGTATCCATTAAACAATAATTCCTATCCTAACAGCTTCTTAAATAGTTTTCCAACAATCCTATTTCTTTCTCCCCTCTCCCTCCAGCACCAAAAGTTTCTGGTGCCAACAATCTCTGAGTATTTGAGGATTCTACAGTGTAAATTTCATTGGTTCTTGTATTTGTCCACTGATGGCTTAGGATTCTTTCTTCTCAGGTTAGCTACATATGTTACCATCTGTCCACCTGCTTTCTAGTTTCCAAAATGATGTTGTATCCGCACTCTCATCCTCCCCATCCTGCAGATTTATGGCAAAAAAGAAATCCTTTACAGTAGCTTTAGTGGAGTTTCAGGACAGTGTGAATTTATATGAGGGTGCTTAATCCACTATTTTTATCAAAAAGCCAGTTGAGTACGTAAATATATCTGACCACCTTGCCAAATGTGCATATTTCCAAGTGTCTTTTTTAGCTGATTCTCTTGAGTTAAGGAGATGATCATATTATATACAAATAGTGTTTTAGGACTTGTTGCAATATGGTCTGTTAAGCTGATGCAGCTCTCCCCTCCAGCTACAAACACATAGAAATGTTTGATATTGTTTTGAAAATATGGCTGTGCTTGAAAGAAAGGAAAATGTCAGAGTGCCACACATCAAGGGAGAATCAGAGCTAAAAAGTACAGGAAGGTCATGTACACCTGCAAAGACTTTGGGATCCACAGTCCTGATCCCTTTGCACGGTCTAATGCAGGTGTAGGAGATGCTGCTGGTTCTTGAAATGGTGAAGGTAGAACTGAGCTGAAGCACATGTTTCTTGTGCCTCATGTCATATGTGCTTGGCCAACATCTGATTTCCAGCAGAAGATGATGGTGTCCCACTACTAGTCCACACCTAAGAGCAGGGATCAGATCACATGGGCCTAGCAAGTAAAAATGTGAGAAGGTTTTAGATGGCAGAGTGACATTATCTGATTTGTTTTTTAAATATTCCTGGACTGCTGTGTGGAGAATAGATATTAGTGGAAATAGGGAAAGAAGTGGGGTGTACACCTCAGTAGTCAAGGAAGGTACTCCTACATCTATCACTATTTAACACACCATCTCAAATTTAGGAGTGTTAAAACAAGAACCTTTTCATTGTACTGATGAATTCCATGAATCCACTTGGAAAGAGCACAATGGAAGGATTATCTGAGCTCATGATATCTGGAATTTCAACTGGAAATTCTTAAATAGCTGGGGTGATGCCAATGATGGGGGACAACAAAGCTAGGCATACCTGGAACATCTGTGTGTGGCCCTCTTAGGTCTCCTCACAACATGGCAGTCCAGTTACAAGAGGGGCATCCAAAGGGAGTGTTTCAAGAGAACCAAACAGGAACTTTTATGAAGTGAGAAGTCACATAGCATCGCTTCCCCATCCAAGATATCCCAGGCCCATCCGGGTTCAAGGGGAAGAAATATCAAGTCAACTTTGAGGCAAAGAATGTCAAAGAATTTGAGGACCATGTTTTAAAACTGCTTAAGAAGAGGTGGTTGTGGCTATGCACAGTGATAGCAGTAAAAATGGAAGGAGAAAATAGATTCAAGAAGCATTTGGGAATCAAGTCATGGAGCTTGCTGTTGAATTACATGCTGGAGAAAGGGCACGGTATAAAAAAGAGAATCACGAATGATTGCTAAGCTTTTGGGTAGTTGGTACTGTCATTTATGAGCTGGGGAAGCAGTTACCCTAGAAGGCATAGTTTCATTCAAAATACAGGACTAAAAAAATGATGTTTCCGACCCCCTAAGATATACAGAGTTTGTGCTTGAAATGTCTTCTCATTTAATCTTTAAAACAACTCTGTGAAGTAGGTATTTTTATGCTCATTTTTCAGATGTAGAAATCAAGATCCCACGGGTAAGCATCTGGCCTGGGGTTATGCAACAAGTAAGAAGCAGAGCCAGGATTCAAAAAGACTTTGCTCTTTCTATTCAACTACCCTGCTTCCCAAGGGATCCTTGAAACTCAGAAAGATTAACTAAATGGCTGAAGATCACACAGGAAATGACAGAACTAGACTTTAAAATAACTTCTAGCCCTAAAGTCCCTACCCTGTCCAGCACAGGTGCTGATTGATGGCAACAGAGTAGGTGCACCACCGTAGCCCCCTTGATGGCAGGAACATGAGCTCCCTAGGGTAGGGTGCCCAGCTCCCCATAGACCCTGCTGGTCCTAGATGTCCTACGCATGCAGCAACACTCTGCGAATTTAGATGATACTCGATTTAAAAAAAAAAAATAAAAGTCCTGCCATTAAATGACTTGACTTAGAAATTACTCCCTAAAAATTGTCCCCAGATCATCCCTTTCACCACACAGTGCTGTGAATGTTCCTAAAGACACAGAGCAGCATGAGCATTTGCCCAGAGGAAACAGTGGTGCCATCAACTTTTGAAATACAGAGAGAGGCTGTTTGTTTTGTTTAAATGCTGAATCTTTGATCAACCACATCAGGCGTCTTTGATGCTGGCAGCAATCTGTAATTGCTGAAAATTAGCACCAGGTAGGAAGCAGGTTAAGGGGCAGTGAGAAGTGAAAGAAATGAAGGTTTTAGATGTGAACACGGGCCTCCTTTCTGTCTATCCCCTTTCTGCTCAGAAGATGGGGTTTGTTGATTGTCTCTCTCTTACACTAGAAGTTAAATTTTTGAGATACTGGATTTATCTGCCTGCCATGTTCATTCAATCATTTGAGGGTTTGCTTGGACCCCAAATAAGGGTCTAGAACATGGTAGTACTTGTTGAGTAAATGAATTAATAGCCTAAGTATCTTAGGAATATAGAAAATTAAGTCCATTGGTGACATCCTGAGGTGCCAAGTCTGTTGCAGACTTCCTATGCTGGACACAAATTACCTGGACCAGGGTGATTTCATCCTGAGAACAGCATAGGACTTCCTGAGGCCTGGCAAGCTGCCTGGTGGGTCACCCTCCATCTGAGCACCTCTGGGTGCTTCCATGGAGCTGGCCATGTCCAGGCTAGGGAGAGCCAGAGGCACCAAGAGGTCAATCCTGGAGCCAGGAGCAGCTAGAGTCCACAGCAGGCCAGCCTGTACCCTCCTGCCCACACCAAGCCAGCTTCTGCCTCCTATCCACAGCTGGCACCAGCCACTCCATCCAGAGAAAGGATTATCCAGGCCACCAGATTCAACAAGAAACTCAACTTGGGATATTCAATAATCCTGGACAGCCATAAAAGTCATTAAAAAAAGAGAGAGAGAGAGAGAAAGTAAGGGGAGAATTGAGGGAAGGAGAAAGAGAAAGAGTAAATAAAAATGGACATTAGTTTGAAAAGGAGTTTCTAGGAAGAAGACAAGAACAAAATTAGAAACTTTTCCTTCTTATTGATTTTTTCCAAACATGTCAAATGCACCTCCAAAAACTTGACCACTTCACGACCGAAGGTTTCTCATGAATTTTTCAGGCAAACAGACCTGGTTTGGATTTCTGTTTCTAGCATTTACTTGTTCTGTGACCTCCACTGCCTCTCTGAACCTCTTTTCTCCCCTGTAAAATCCTCTTAATTTGTAGGGTGGCTCTGATAATTCAGTGAGAGATTGGGGGTGTGCACCACTTTGTGCACCTAAGAGCTCCTCAAAAAGGTATCTTTTCCTCTCCTTGCTCCCCCGCAAGGCCCGCTTCCTTTGGTTGCATTTTGTTGTTGCTGCTGCAGATTTGACTGTTCCCACCACCTCTCAGAGACATCTGACCCTGTACAGCAAGCTCAGGAAAGAAATCTATTTATGAAGGAGACTTGTGATAAATAAGTTATTACACCCCAAGCTAGCAGTCTGTTGAAGATGTTCCAGGGAACACATCTGCCTTCAGTGCGGCAGCTCACCTCTAGTGCCTTGTGTTGAGATAAACCAAGAGGACAGATGGAAGGTGGGCTCATTGGTATAGGGAGGAGCTGGGGAAGGGTAACTTCAGAATGCTCAGCTCCTACTGGAGGAGGAGAGTGGGGATCCCCACATTTACTATGCTCCCAGGACAGTGTAAGGGAGCAGGAGAATTAGGAAGAGGGGGAAGGGGAAAAGGAAAAGAGGGAGAGGAGGAGAAGGGGAAGGGAGCTAAAGAAAAAAGGAGAAGATGTACATGAGTGTGTGTGAGAGTACAGGCCTCAAGGATGCTCTGAGGATTGAGTCGGGGCAGGGAGGTCCTCTCTCCAGTTCAGTGACTGAGTCACTACCCTGAGACTCTTTTCCCCTTTTGGGCTTAATCTTCTCATCTATAAGGTGAGGGAGTCAGAAAAAGTAGGGCTAATGCCTCCCATATCCCGAGAGTCTCCCACATAGGGATGCCTCCTGCCTCAGATCTCACACCCTGGTGCCAAAGTGACCTGGTACCATGCTGGGTCTGACCCAGTAAAAATGAAAACCCAGGAAACCAGAGTGCCCAAAACACAAGGCGTAGACTGACCAACCTACTGCTGACCCCAGCAGACCCACAGCTGCTGGAGACGCTTGGTACTTCTTCAGCTAGCACCAGATCTCCCAGAACTCCTCGCTCCCCTGTTCCAGGATCCTGTTCTTATTAAAAGACCAAAACATTGCAGAAACTCACAATGGTTTGTGTATGGTTTGAGCATGTCCCCCCAAGTTTCAATTGCTGGAAGCTTGGTCCCTAGTGTAACAGCAGTAAGGTAGTAGGGCTTTTAAGAGATAATTAGGGATGTGTAACTAAGTGGTAGAGCACTGACCAGCATGTGTGAGGTCCTGGGTTCAACCCCCTAACCCCCAAGCAAACAAATAAAGCAAAGAAGAAAAGAAGTAATTAGATCATGGAGGCAACACCCTTGGAAGGGTCCAGCTCTTGCAGGACGGTGTTATTTCTCACCAGAGTAAATTATTACAGAAGAGAGAACCTGGCCTCTTCCCACCTCTTGCTTCTGGGCTCGCACACATGCACATTCTGTTACTCCTCTTTCCACTTCTCTGCCATGTTGTCATGCAGCCAGATGATGGCGCCATAATGTTTGCACTTTCCAACCACCAGAATCATGAGTCAAATAAACCATAAACCTGTTTTCTTTGCACATTGCCCAGCCTCAGGTATTCTGTAATAGCAGAATAAACTAAGAACTCAGCCTCAGGTCTTCACTCCTGTGCCTCAGAGATGGGAAAAGCCTGGGTGTATAGAGCATCCGAAATTAGATATAGAGCAGGAAAAGAAAGCCAACATCCTAGTGAAAGCAGAATAATAAAGTTAGAAATAACTGCTTCCAGTAATTTGTTGAGAACATCAGAGAAAGAAGGGCTCTTATTTCATCTTCTCCACAGCTCTTTGAGAGAGGTACTATTATTACCCTCATTGTACAGATGAGGAAACTGAGACCAAGAGAGGTTAAAAGGATCACCCATGCTAATGAGTCAGCAGGGGGACAGACTAGGGTTCCCAGGCCAAAGCTTGTCCTCTTGACTAGAGCCTCTGCCACTGTGTGATGCTCAAGTGGAGGGCCCAAGAAGCTAGGTCAAGAGGATATTCCCTGAGCAGGAACAGATAGCAGACATTTTAAGGTATGCCAAAGAATTTTCAGAGAAGTGAGAGAGGGAGAAGAAGAGGCAGGGCAGGCTTCTGAGAGCTCTTTGAGAGGAATCGGAGTGGGGGTGGGCAGAGTCTAAGTGTTCCTAAAATCCTGGAGATGGGAGTTATATGGGTTTGTTCATCAGTTTTTTGTCAATGTGTCCAAAATACCCAATTTGGAGGAGGCAAATTTTATTTTGGCATGGGACTCCAGAGATTTTGTCCATGATTGGCTGAGCCCATGGTTCTGGGTATGGTAAAGGGTGTGGTGAAGGCATGATGCTCCATTCATGGCAGCTGGGAAGCAGTGGGAGTGCCACAGGGAAGAACAACCCTTCCAGGGCACACCCCCAGTGACACACCTCCTCCAGCTGCACCCCACCTGCCTATAGTTACCACCCAGTCGGTTCATTCATACTAGGATGGGATGATCAGGTTACAGCTCTCACAAACCAATCATTTCACCTCTGAACATCCCTGCATTCACAGGACCTGCTGGGGACACCCCACACCCAAACCATAACAATAGGTCAGGCTCTTTGACGCAGACAGTAAAAGTCAGCTCTGGTTAGTACATCTTTTAGAGGAAAGGAATGTTTTGGAAGGAGTTCTTGAAAACTAATGGGAACCCTAGAGAACAACAGTAATCAGCAGGGGCCTCCCCAGGATCACCCAGAGGAAGAGGCTGGTTAGGACCCTGTGAATGGCCTCCCCATCACCCTGGCACCATCTTGCAGGTGATGCTACAGTTGCTCCTCAGCCAGCTCTGCAGTAGTGACAAATATCTGATGCTGTTTTTGTATCACTCCTCCACATTTGTAGGTCCAGGGAGCAGCCTCTGAGGAATCCAGACTAGGAGGGCTGTGTGTGCATGTGTGTGTGTGTGTGTGTGTGTGTGTGTGTGTGTGTCCATGTGGATTCCAGGAAAGGAAAAGAAAAGGCCAGTCCCAGTGCCCAGAGCAGCAGGTTGGCCTCCACTCTGCCCAAGGCCTCTCCCTGAGCAGATATTGACACACTCACCTCCAATTGTGCCTCCCCACCCCTGCCGAATCCCCGCCACCACTGAGCTCCCTGTCACATTGAAGGATGCCTCCAAGGGAATGGATCCTAGGGTCACCTGGTAGACAGGCAAAGCAAAACACAGCAAAGATCAGAAAAGACCTAGTCCTGTCTCTTTCTCCTAACAAGCTCCGCCTGTTTCCCTGAGATCCTCTTTTTTTTTTTTTTCAGTCCCTCTAACTGCTAGGAAATGATAAAGAAAGGACACCACTGAGGTCAGAAAGGGGAAGTCACTCACCACGTGACTTCCCCCATTCATATCTGTGGCTCATGCTGAGATTCAGTGCCAAACCTCCTGAGATCAAATATCCTCTCACTGCTAGCTAAGTCACCTTGGCATGTCACATAAGCCTCAGCTTCAGTTATGTCAAATGTGAAACAGTAAAAAACTGTCTACCTCACTGTGGGAATTCAATGAGACAAGGACGCACCAATGGGTACGACCATGGTATGTACGATGATCATCGCAGCTAACTCGTTGGATGAGCCTACTTGGTTTACAAACACAAACCTTTTGATTTTTGTTTTATTCTCAAAACAAAATCTCCTTTCTCTGACTATGATATACTGGGCGGATTAAAAAGATATCTATTCTCTGGTTATTTGCAGATATTAACAGTTTTATATGTAGTGAAAATCTGTAGGAACCTGATAGAAAATCTTAAATCTGTCATTCAAGCCTAAGCTCCTCCTTCCTCCATGCCTGAAAACTGCTCTGGGGGAAGAAGGCAGTGAGTTTCTCCATCCTCCTTGTCTCATCCTCTGCCAATTTCACTTGCTACTACTAGTTTGGCTAGGGATGGGATTGAAGACAGGAGACAGAGAGAACGCACAGGTCACAGAAGTTCTCACCGCCAGGCACTGTTGCTGTCTGCCACTGGTGGCCTCTGTTGGGGTTTTAAGAGCCCTAGCCTCTCCTTTGATACTGCTCTCTGCATGGCATCCTCATGCAGAGAAGTCCTCTCAAGTGACATCTCACCTCTCCCTCCAAATCCATGTCCAGTGACAGAAGCCACATAACTTTTTGTTGGTGAATCATCTTGCATGGGGCTCTGGCTACAGTCACACCACTCTCTTAAGACAAAGAAAAACTCAACTGAAATCTGGAAGGGCAAGTTCTCCTGCCCCTCTCTCCATTTTCTGACCACATAAGCTGCTCCATTCAGTTCCAGCTTTTAGACCCTTTTAGGCCTGTCATAAGCCAAACCTCTTATCCCTGCAAATTCTGGGGGAAACCAATCATGACTTTTCAATGGAGATTTCACAATCATTTCATTCAGAATCCCGGAGTCCATGGGGTTCCTGCCCTCAACTGGAGGAAAATAACAAACACCTCTCCCCCTCCTGATTAATATTCTACTTCATTATCAATGATTGTACAAGAAGTCATTTTATTAACTGACTTTTAACTGGAGTTGGGGTTGAGGCCCACATGCACAGGAAGAACATAATAAGCTGTAAAGTTCCCAGGGGAAATATGTCCTCACAATTTTCCTGTCATGTCCAGGAGTATCTCTCCAACAGGATCCACAGACTGCACGGGTCAAGGCTAGGGGAGGAGAGCTGATCTCCTGCTGCCAGGATTTGCTCCATGCCAGGGCTAGGGACTTAGTGAGCCTGGAAGTCAGGACCAAGACATACAGAAAGCTCCACAAGGCTTCTTCTGTCCCCACCACACGTGGTGCTCCTCACAGAGGCCCATATTCAGGAACCCCACTGCTTTCCTGCCACAGAGCAATGGAGGAAATGGCGAATGAAATGGTGATGGAACGACGATGAAGAAAATGGTGACAATGATGATGACAGCAGTCAATCTGTTACAGACAGACCCTGCTATAGTTAGGCATAGTCAGATACAGAATAGTCTCCAAAGGCCCATGTATTGAAGACTTAAATTGCCAGACTGTGGCACTATTGGGAGGTGGAGGAAACTTTAAGAGGTGGGGTCTAGTGGAAGGAAGCCAGGTCACTGGGGTTGTGCCCTCCAGGACTCCATCCCCTTCCTGTTTCTCTCTTTCACTTCCCAGTCACCATGAAGTAAGCAGTCTCCTCAGCCCACACACTCCTGCCATGATGCACTATGCCACCACAGGCCCAAAGCAACAGGGCTAAGCTAGCAGTCTGGATTGCACTCTCAGATGTTCTGAGCCAAATAAACTTTTCTTCCTTATTGATTGTTTGTCACAGTTATTTTATCACAGTAGTGCAAAACTAACTCAGTCCCCAACTTACAATGGTTCCACTTAGTAATTTTCAGTTTTACAATGATGCAAAAGCAAGAGGTGTTCAGTAGAAACCAGACTTTGAATTTTGAGTTTTGATCTCTTCCCAAGATAGCAATATGCAATTCAATATTCTCTCTTGATATTGCAGCAGCAGCAGCAAACAACAGCTCCCAGTCAGCCCTGCAGTTACAAGGGGACACAACTAATGCTCCACAGGATACTGTTTGGCTAAGCTAGGGTGGTCAGTAGGGTAGGTGTAGTCAGTACATTTTCAACTTATGATGGGTTTCTCAGGACACAACTCCATCATAAGTTGAAGAGCATCTGTATTCTTATCTTGAGTCATCAGAGGTTGCATGAATTGTCATGTGTAATCTTCATAAAGCAGAATAATGACACCCAAGATCTTCACATCCTAATCCCCAGAACCTGTGAATGTTATGTTACATGGCCAGGGCGGGGCAGTGGGGAGTATTAAGGTTGCAGATGGAAACAGATTGCTGTTTAGTTGACATTAGCAAAATTATCCTGGATTTTCTGGGTAGTTCTAAGGTGATCACATTTTGGACTTCTGACTTGCAGAGTTGTAAGATAATAATTTTGTGTTGTTTCAAGTCACTAAATTTGTGGTGATTTGTTGCATCAGAAATAGAAAATTGATAAATTAAGAAAACTGAGCTCAGAAATTAAGCAACTTGCCTAAGGTCACAAAGCTAGGAAGGGCAGTAGGAGAGTGAGAATTTAGACCTAGGACTGTCTGGTTCCAAATCCAGGGCTTTTTTCACTATGCCAAGTTCCCTTTGGTGGGGCTATAATATGCACCTACTGCACACCCACCATCTCACTGAGTCCTCATGGGGGACCAATAAAATCAATATCACTAACTGCTTGGCAGGTGTGGAAGTTGGAGATTCCTAGAGGAGAAGGGACTCAGTCGTGTCTCATAGCCAGAACACCGGAGGAAAGAAAACCCCTGCCTGGGCCATGGCTGTTTATCTTGACCTCTCCCTAACAGTTCCCTCAAACTAAGTTTTTTATCCATCAGCATATATTAAATGACCTACTATGTGCTGGGCACCATCAAGGTCTGGAGCAAAAGAATGAAACAAATACAACCCCAGGCCTCTGGCTCCCCACAATCCAGGACTTCCTGTGGGCAAGGAAAAATCTGCTGCCTCTTCTCAGTTCCAGAAGTGAGGGTGCAGGGCCTGACTTATGTTTTTAACCCCATTCATGATAGCCCCACATTCTGGCCTGGTGAGAAAGCATCTCATCTATAGCCACTAGACCCTTCATCTCTGGTCAATAGTATCAGTTTCATGGCTTCTGTGAATATCTGGATTCTTTCTTCCCATCCTCATAGACATCTCTTTAAGGCCTCCCAAGGGAAAAAAAAAGAAAAAAAAGAAAGGATCTGTACTAATTATGCTCTGCATCAATAGAAAATACACCCCAGGGTCTTTCACACAGGTGAGAGGTGCAGACAGCAGGGGCTAGACCTGTGATCACAACAGAGACCAGGTGGAGACCAGATACTGTGGCATTCCCAGGGGATGGCTCTGTCCTGTCTGTTGGGCTTTGGGCCCTGGAAGAGATTAGGATGTCCAATGATTGACACCTGCCCTGGAGAGGAAGGCTCACCAGGAAGAGACTTTCCAGGAAAATGCTTCTCTTCTTTGTGAAGTGTCTGTGGACCATCAGGGCTCCAAAATTTGGTAACAATTAGAAAGAGGTGATTACAGATGTTTAGGCCTGTTTGCTCTTCATAACTGAGTTGAGCAAGGATTGTTGAGCAACTACATACAGGGAAGGTCACAGGGAGGAATCTCATTTGTTCTAGCAGAGAAACCAGTTCCCATTGCTCTGTCCACTGCTTGATGTACCCCAAAACCTGTTCCTGGCTGTTCCAGATGAGATACTGTGTTGGCCAGGACTTAGCCCTCCATGCCCCTCATTTTGCTTTCCTGATCCTTATCATTTTGGTTTAGGATGTGGGTCTTACTTCTGGAAAAGTTGAAAGATGATTGGAGGTGCCCCTCTTACATGACATAAAAACTCAAAGAAATGCTCAAAATGGAAGGAGAAAATCCTAGAAAGGACCAACATCTGGACCAGCCTAAAGGGAGAATGAAAGGAGAGAGCAAGGTTGACAGTCTTGCAGATGATGATCAATCAGAGCATAAAGGTGAAGACAAAAGACTTCAAAATCCATCTCTCTGTCAATTTACAGGAGTTTAAGGAACTCCTACTATATGATCAAGTCAAACAACCAGATCCTCCTCTCTGATGAAACACCTGTTTTCCTTCCTTTAGGGAGAGGAAACTAATGATAAGATTACTCTGGGATGGATATGAAGAGGTATCATGCTTTGCCTTCATTTTTAACCCTGAAAGCTTAAATAGCATCAGTCTAATCTACAGTTTGTGTTATGGTTTGGAAGTGAGGTGTCCCCCAAAAGCTCACGTGTGAGACAATGTGAGAGAGTTCCGAGGGGAAAGGATTAGGTTGTGACAGCCTTAACCCAATTAGTCAAGTAATCACCTGATAGGATTAATTGAGTGGTAACTGAATGCAGGTAGGGTGTGGCTGGAGGAGGTGGGGCATTGAGGGTATGGTTTTGGGATATGTATCTTTATCTGGTGAGTGGACTCTTCCTCCCTGCTTTCTGATCATCACGTAAGCTGCTTCTTTCTGCCATACTCTTCTGCCATGATGCAGCTGGCTGTATATGGACTGAGACCTGTGAAACCATGAGCCCTTAAATAAACTTTTCCTCCTCTACAGTTGTGCTGGTCGGATCAGTTAGTCACAGTAGCGAAAGAGCTGACTAAAACAGTATGGGAAACAGGTAAAATATGTACAAGGTTGAGAGGAATAAAGGGCCACCACTGAGGTAGTTGCCATGGCTTGTCCAGGGTCAGGAATGATCCTCCTTCCAGCCAGAGGTTTGCAAGCTGCTGGAGGTGAAGGCAAGGAGGTAATAGTCAGAGATGGTAGGAGAAGGCCGCATCTGAGCAACAGAGGGATCCAAAAGAATGAGAAAAAGAATTTGCAGAGAAACAATATAAGAGAACAAGCAAGGAAGGAGAAAACTGTTAAGGAATTTGTTTGATAGAGTGAAGCATCTGCCTGAGAACTAAATCAGAAATAAGGCCCAGAAGTTTCCCAGGTCAAGAGCACTCAGGTGTGAGGAGGACAGACCACAACACATCAGACTAAAGAGGTAGGTGCTCATCAAGGCCATGGATGCAGGAGATCTTTTTAGAGTAGGTAAGAAGCCCAGCTGCTAATGAACTTGGAAAATTATTTTTTACCAAATGGCACCAGAGAACCTCAAGTGGAAGGAACCATCTTTGTAAAAATAGCCTTAGAGTTTCTTGGGGGGTACAGTGTGGGATTCTGAAAGACTGAGTTGGAAGGACACAAGGACAGAGTTAAGCTCCCTAGCAAATTAAATGCATGGGAATATATAGAAAAGAGAATGGAGAGGAAGGAGAGAGGAGGACTAGAGACACCACTGGGGACTTGGATTGTCAAGAATGGTTGAGGCAAGGGAAGTGAAATATTCCATTATAAGTGATCTACTTGCAGTGCTGGATGTTCCTCCCCTCAATGTGCCCTCAAATCACAAGGGAAAATCTATTATGTACTATATTTGGAGGTGTGAATGTGCAAAAATGTGGATCACAAAGAGCCCGTGCCCCTTACCTGGCTTGTAACCAAGGTGGAGATAAAGGCCAAGATTTCTAAATAGGTAATGAGAGTTGTCAACATCTGCAGCCTCCTCCAATCGGAACCTCTGGTGACTAGGACATCCTCTGAAGTGTACAAAAATCAAGGGAGCAGACTAGATTGACCTCAGTCTTCCCAAGACCTATAGTTGGGATTTGAGACAATTTCACCTAGTTCTTAAGACAGCGCACCTCAGACTTCTATACACAGTGACATCAACTAAAATTCTTGTCAAAGCACAAATTTCTGGGCCCCACTCCCTGAGAGTCTGATTCAGTGGGGCTGGGTGGAACACAAGAATTTGCACGTCGAAAACATTCCCAGTGGACACTGATACTGCTGGTCTGGGGACCACTCTGAATGGTACCACTTGAGGCACAGGACAACCCTAGCCTCTAAGACCAACCTTAGGCCTCTTCTCTCTCTCTTTCTCTCTCTCTTTCTCTCTCTCTCTCTCTCTCTCTGTGTGTGTGTGTGTGTGTGTGTGTGTGTGTGTGTCGTCCTTCACTAATTATTTTTTCATGATTCTACAGTTTATCTATCTACCCAATTGGTCAGAGTATTACTAAAATCTACTTTTTAATCATATTTGCCTCCATACATAGTAATGTGAAAACTTCTAGACCCTCTTTTTTGGTGCATGCAAGTAGGAGTTAATTGCAATAACAGGTGCCCTTGAAGCACTCCAATTTTCCTCTATTTGCCCAAAAGATGCCTTTAGAACTTCATATCTCTTGTATTATATGTATGTTGCTCTACAACTAATTGCCCTATAACTTAATGACCTCAAACAATAAACATTTATCGTCTAGCACAGTTTCCGGTGGCCAGGAATTCAGAGCATCTTAGTTGGTATTTCTGGCTCAAGGTCTCTCGTGAAGGTACAGGTCAAGTCATGAGTCAGCACTGTAGTCACCTTACAACTTTACTGGGGACAGAGAATTCTCTTCCACAATGGCTTACTCATATGGTTGTTGGCAAGAGGCCTCAGCTCCCCACCACATGGACCCCTCCATCACCTGCTCAGGTATCTTCTTGCCTCTTTTGCCAGGGAGCCCAGTGCCCTTTCAGCATGGAGATTTACAGAATAAGTAAATGGATTAGCATCATACTCAGGAAAGCAAGGGTTGGGGGACCTGGTGAGGAAGGGTCATTGGGTTCTCCCTCAGACCTAGAGGGAGCAGGGCCAGTTCTTGAGTGGAGGAAATGAAAAGTCACCAGTACTTTCCCCACTACTTAGCATCCTATTTGCCTATTAACTTATCCATCCTCTTGACCTAAGCTGTGAGCTATTTTAAGAATCAGGGCTAACACGTAGTACATACTTAACAAATGCTTGGTAGATAGAGAAGTGAGTGAATCACCCTCCCAAAGTCTTAAACAGAGTAGACATACCCTTTGGACCAAAGTGGGCAGGAAGGTGGAGGTGGGTTGATGGAAGCAACAAAGTGGCTCCAGAGTCTAGGATGAATTTCCCCTTTTAACTCTCATCCCCACCCCACCATGGTCTCCCAGCCTCCTCCCTCCATTAGTCAGAGCCTCCAGAGGCTCTGGGTTCCTCTTCCCAACTCTAAACCTGGGACCTGATGTGCTGCCAGGTGGAAGATGCCACCTGGTGGGAGAGAAAGAGGAGAAGCAATGAGGGACTCTGACCAGCACAAGGATGGCGGTGGCAGGGGAGAGAAGTGGCACCTCCCCAGGGCAAGGAGGCTGTCTTAGAGCAGATGCTGCAGAGTTTGTGAGGGAGGCTCCCCACAGCCCCCCAGCCCTTCATCATTCTCCGTTCTGCCTCCCTCCCCCACTACCCGCCTCCTACTCGGAACCAGTGACTAATTGCATCGCATTTCTCTTTGACTTGCGTCACCCGGCAGAGAGTGTGTGGTTGTTTTTACAGCTTATTCTTTCAGGGATTCTAACTGACATTTTTTAAGTGCTCTTCCCCTGCCTTGGAGCAGCACAGCCTCCTCTACTCTCTCCCCCTCAATCTCTCTTTCCCCCTCGCTCCTTTCCCTCTTCCGGGGGCTGCTGGCAAGAATGACAACAGTTCAGGAGGCAGGCAGAGGCCCCATGAAAGCAACAGAGAGGCTTGTCCCTTGGGGAGTCCCAACATGGGAGAACCTCTCCACAAGTCTCCCACCCTGTAAGAGATGACCAGTGCAGAAAGCCACGCTGGAAAACTCTCTTCTCTTCCTTTCTTCCTCCTTTCCCTCCTTCCTTCTGTCCATGAATATTTTCTGAGTGCTTATAAGTGCCATCTCCACTTACCGAGTAGCAGGGAAAACAAACACTATTTCTACCCTCAAGGTGATGGGTGGAGGAGGAGGTCTATTTTTACTGATTGGTCATTATGATGGAACAGGCATATCCCATAATCAGAAAGGTTAGAGGAGCCGTGATGTTGTATAGAGTTGGCATCAAACCTAATCTGGGAAAGAGATGATCAGAGAGGCACCTAGGGGTTGATGTTACAAAAGGAGGATGGGCTGTTACAGAGAGGAGGCAGGGAGTAGACAGGAATAAAGCCAAAAAAAAAAAAACATATATATATATATATATATATATATATATATATATGAAAAGAAAGAAAGAAAGAAATCATGGTTCAAGTACAAGTAGAAAAAAAACATGGGAGTAGGAATTGGGACAACTTGTGAGTCATTGGTTCAATCACCTCCCACCCCCTTCTGTGAACCTCAAGTTTCCTTCTCTTTAAAATGAGAGTTGGACCAGATCACCCCTAAGATCCCCTCTAACTCTCAAGCTCTCATGTTCAGGATCTTTTTCCATCATAGGCAAACACAGCACTGTAAGGGAGAGCTGTGGAGTGAAGGGGAATGGGCTTGCAATCTGAGGATCTGTATTTAAATCCAGGTCACTTGCTACTTGGTGGAACTTTGGGCAAAGCAAAGAAACTATTTGAGCCTCAGTCTCCTCATCTGCAAAATGGAGATAACAATGTTACCTGTCACACCAGATTATTAGCAGGAAGATATGAGATCGTGCAATTTGCAAGTGTGTATTAAGCACAGAATGACTAAGTTCTGAGCTACCGTTGCCAGGGTGTCTCTTGGCCCACACAGAATGTTAAGGACATAGGGATCTCTTTTTAGTTTGAATTTCAAGCAGGGACTCTTCCCGTCAAAAGAAAGAGGGTTGCTTAAGACAACAAATACCAAAGTTCAGAAAGCATGGGAGTAGAGCCAGCACCAAAGCACTGCTGAACCCACAGGATCTTCTACCTTCCAGAGAGGCCGCTGACAAGGGCAGGGGACTCTAACATCCCAAGACCCTCCTCGCATTATAAAGACTTCCTATTCTAAGAACCTCACCACAGGTAACAGGTAACATCTCTGGACCATGGAATGAAAATATATAGAGGTGCACAGAACAAAACCCAAACCAGAGCACAGCCATCTCAAATCCCCTGAACTGACAGGTTTCACCTGCTCCTTACAGAGGAGGATGCAGAGACCAGCAGACATCAGGACCATTCATGTTGTCTCTGATTGTGGGACTGCTGATCCACTGTCCAAAGAGTGAGCCCTTCTCCAGAAATACTTTGGACAGTATTCAAAAGTCTCCAGTTGAAGAAGATGTCTTGTTACATGCATATTCCTGGGCAGTGGACCCTGCCTGGCAACAACACTCAGGGTTCCATTGCCAGGAGGGAGCAAAACCAGGCAAACCCTGCCCTTCCAGAATTCTGTCTGGGGATTCACTGCTGTTTTGAAGAGTCTAGCCTAGTGTTTGTCACACAATGACTGCCTCTGAAACATTATTTGAACAATATCTTACTTGTTTCTATTTGCAAAATGAATTTTCATCCATTATCTCCTTTAATCCTTACAATAACTCCCTGAGCAAGTTGATATAAAATTATTCACTGTGGTAGCCCAGAGTGCTACTCACTAAATAGTTCCAGTTCTCCTTCTTGCTGAGCATATTGTAAAATTACTCTACCCAGCATCCTTGGGGTTAGAGGTGACCAACTGACCTGCTCTGCCCAATGAAATGCGAGTAGAATGATGTGAGTTACTTCCAAATGGAAGCTGTAAGAATCAGTGTACCTTCATTTTACACCATTGTTTCTGTCCTGCTCCATGGAAATTGGCAATGTTTCTTTCTTTTTTTTTTTTTTTTTTGATTCATTGTACACAAATGGGGTACAATATTGTTTCTCTGGTTGTACACGAAATAGAGTCACACCATTTGTGTAATCATATATGTACATAGAGTAATGATGTTTGTCTCATTCTGTTATTTTTCCTTCCCTCCACCCCTCCCCACTCCTCTTTTTCCTCTATACAATCCATACTTCTTCCATTCTTGCCTCCCTCCCACCCCCCATTGTGTATCATCATCTGCTTATCAGAGAGATCATTCAGCCTTTGGTGTTTTGGGATTGGCTTATCTCACTTAGCATGATATTCTCCAACTGCATTCATTTACCTGAAAATACCATATTTTTATTCTTCTTTATGGCTGAGTAATATTCCATTATGCATATATATCACAGTTTCTTTATCTATTCATCAATTGAAGGGCATCTAGGTTGGTTCCACAATTGTGAATTGAGCAGCTGTGAATATTGATGTGACTGCATCACTGTATTATGTTAATTTTAAGTCCTTTGGGAATATGTCAAGGAGTGGGATAGCTCGGTCAAATGGTGGTTCCATCCCAAGTTTTCTAAGGAATCTCCACTGCTTTCCAGAGTGACTGCACTAATTTGGGCAATGTTTCCGATGGTAACTATTTTGTCATTCTGAGCCCTAAAAGAAGGACAACACATAGAAGAGCCCTTAGTGGATCTGGAAATTGCTGAAAAAAATCATTAGAAATAAATCTTTGATGTTACAAGCAACTGAGATTTGGAGGGATATGTGTTACTGAAACACAGGCCTATGCTGACTGATACACCATGCCTCAAATAGCATGGTGACTGAGTCTGAGATAGCAACTAACTTGGCTTAAGTAACACAGCAAGATGGTAGCAAACCAAGGATATCAAGGGCATTCTTTCTGACTCTAAGTTCAATATTGGAAAACCTTAAAATCTTGAACTCAGTTCCTTTGCAACTAGAGTTGAAGAACTTTTATCTTTGTCATCATTTCCTAGTCTCAGCTTTTGGCAGAAGAAAACCACACAAGATGAATCAATTCTGAGTTGAAGTTTTCAGAAGGATTGGAACTTTTGAATTAGAGCCAAACCTCACCCCATCACTAAAGAAGATAAGGCCCTACACACTCTACCTCAGTTTCCCCACTAAGGGCAGAACACAGAAGCTGGCATGGGTCACCAGGGCTTCCATGTCTATGTAGGGCTATGAGGGAAGACAACAGAAGAACCAAGTGGTGGCTTAAGCAGAAAAGGCCAAAAGTCCTGTCCACAAAGAATCACATCCATCTTAGCCCAGGCCAGGTTGCCAGGCAAGGCTAGAGGAGCCCCAGTGGTGTGAGAATTCTGAGAATAACTGTCCCTGAAGCTCAGTCATTGGTGACAAGAAATGAACAAGGTCCTAGAGGAACAGTTATGTCTGTTCCTATGAGAAGCAGATAGATCCTGCTCTGTTACATGGAGATAAAAGTAGTTCAGAGTCTCTGCTCTTTGCTTGAGTGTCTGGTTTAAGCCTTTTAATGGGAGACAGATTGCACCATGCAGCCGGCCTCACTCCAGCCCACACCTGCACAATGATTCCCTGGGCAGCCAACAGGCCTGGGTCACTGCACATTGCCCTTCATAGGCAGCTCTGAGTTCACTCAGTCCTTCCAGCAGTTCCAGCACACTGGGCAGTGGGGTGGGTGTGGCCTCTGCTGCATGGTATCTCAGCTCCCCAAAAGTAGTTCATGGATGGCCAGGACAAGAAAGGGCTTTGTAATTGAGCATCTAGCAGTTGCCACAATTGCTCTGGAGATTTTACATACTTAAATAATTTAGACCTCACTGTCTCCCTGTTGGACTGACACTATTTTCGTCTCTCTCTTTTTTTTTTTTTTTACTTTATTTGATTAACATATATTAATTGTACATATTATGGGGGTTCAGTGTGATATTTCAACATAAGCATAAATGTACACTGACCAAATCAGGGTAATGGGCATTTCCCTCTCTTTATCATTTATGTTTGGAGCCTTCAAGCTCCACTCTTCTAGATTGTCATAAGATGTCACAGGTTCACGGACTATAGCCTTCCCTTTGGGCTGAGGAATACCAAAATTTATTCTTCTAACTGTGGTTGTAACCCATTTTGCAACCTCCCTTTGTCATTGTTTTCTTCTTTTTGCAGATGAAGGTGCCCCAGCACCCTCTAAGGATAAGTAACTTAGCACAGTGTCTAACAACTATTAAGTACTCACATAAACAATAATTCTTCTTATTGACATCTTCACCATCATCATCATCATCATCTGGAAGATTCAGACTTCAAATCATTCCAAACCTCTTCTTTTGGATATTAGTAGACCCTTTAGATCAAAGTTTCTCAAACTTTTATGCAAATTAGGATCATTTCAAGAGTTCTAAAAAATGCAGATGCATGGGATCTGCCCCAGTCCAACTAAATAAGAATACATAGGCTAGGGAGCTAGGCTTTGGCATTTCATTATGTTTTCAAAAAAATTCTAATATACCTTTCAGAAACCACTAAGCTAAATGGAAGAAAGTTTTATAGTCCCCCCCCAACACCCCGAATATCTTACTATCCTATGTATATAGGGAATCTCTAAAGTCTGATTTCCCTGCCTTAAATCCCAAAGAACTAATCTCTGACCATTAGGGACCAGCCCTTCCTAAGGGAGGTGACATGTGTAGTTGCTAATATAGTTATATTAGCCTGTTTATGTTGCTGTAGCAAAATACTTAAGGCTAAGTAATTTATTAAAAAAAAAATAGAGGTTTATTTAGCTCATGGTTCTGGAAACTGGGAAGTCCAAGAGCATGGTGCCAGTATCTGATGAGGGCCTTCTTGCTGCATCCTAACATAGCAGAGGGTCTCACGCAGTAAGACAGAACTAGAATGCTAATTCAGGTCTCTCTCCCACTTATAAAGGCATTAATGCCATCCTGGGGTCCCCATCCTCATGACCTCATCTAATCCTAATTACTTCCCAAAACCCCACCTCCAAATACCATTTACATATGATGTTGAGGATGAAGTTTACAATGCATGAACTTTAAGGGGGCATGTTCAAGTAAAGCATAAATTCTTCCCCCATTTCCTGGTACTCACACCATCACATAACCCCTTCTTCCTGAATTTAGTGACTCACTTCTAACAAATAGAATATGGCCAAAGTGATAGAATGTCACTTCCAATATGAGTTATTAAGAGACTGTTGCCCCCATCTTGGGTGCCCTATTTTGCTCTCACACTTGCCCACCCTGAACAAAGCCAGCTACCATAATGTAAACTGCAAATGGAGCTGCCTATGTAGCAAGAAATGGATAACTCTAGCCAATGACCAACGATAACCTACAGGCTGCCAACGGTAAGATGTGTAGACTTGGGGGCAAATCCTCCCCCATCAAGTCTTAGAGTAATTATAACTTCAGCTGACCTTGATTCTAGCCATGTGAGAGATCCTGAGCCAGGGTTATCTAGATTCCTTACTGACAGAAATTTTAAGATAGTGTTTGTTCTTTAAGCTGCCGAATTTGGGGGTAGTTTATCAAGAAGAAATAGACAACTATACAATAGATACGATTACCCTTGGAGGTAGGGTACCGTGACAGACATAATAAAGGCTCCTCAGTGATGCCCTCATCCTAATCCCTAGAACCTGACGATATGTTGCTTTACATGGCAAAATGGACTTTAAAGATGTGATCATGGTAAGGATTTTGAAATGGAAAGATTTTTCTGGCTTGTCCTGGCAAATTCAACGTAATCACAAGCATCCTTAAATGAAAAAGAGAGGAACAGAAGAGAAGGAATCAGAGGTTTGATTCTGAAAATTTAACCGAACAGAGAGTTAAGGAGTTAGACTTGGGCAAAGTAAGTTTATTGGGATAAAGCCTTGGGTTCTTGAGAATAAGGAGAAAGTCACTAATTTGGCCCTTTAGAAGAAACCAACTGGGGTAGTTCAGATTCCCAGCTCCAGAGCATTTGCCCAACAGTAACCAGCTGCCCCACAAAAGCACGCCACAGACTAACTGACCCTTTTGCAGAGCTACTGAGCAGGTAGAGATCACACAGGATGAACTCAATGCCTCTGGAGATGTCTGTAGCATCATCTCCAGGCACATAAAAGGCAGAGAGCTGTCCTCACAATTCCCAACTCACCTTCTACCTGCATTATAAATTCCCTAATCCTTCCCACCTCTCAACTTCCAGAAAGTAGAGGTTGGATCAGGAGTAATGTGGTAGCATTGGAGACTCCTTAGACTCCAGGGCAACTGAGAGTTTCACAGGCATGTCTGACTTTTCTCTATTGACACGACTAATCTCCTGACCACCCCACCACCACCCCAGACCACCCAACAGTCTACCTACTGGATTTCTATCACAAGTCCTCGCTTCACATATCCAATCTAATATTACCCTAGCCAATCAATAAAGTAGCAACTGAGAAACTGAGGCTCAGAGAAATTTACTGATTTCAAAGCCAAGACTGGAATCCAGATTTCCTGATTCCAGTTCCAAATTTTGCCCACCAAACCACACTTTTTCCCACTTCTAGCAAAAGAACTCAAATTAGAATCCAATTATAAGGACTGTGAGACAGATGATTAAGTTCCAAGGCCAGCTCAGTCACAGAATTGCTGTCACTTCCCTGTGCCTCAATTTCCCCATCTCTGAAAGGAAGATGTAGTAGGGGGGATATGAGGCAGTCTGTGGCGGTGTTGGAGATCTGGAAAGGAATTCAGAAATATTCCCAAATTCAGTAGCCACCCCCATCAGATTTCCAGCCCAAAGCTGAAAACCAAATTCTCTGAAGTTTTTTTCTTTTTATACAAACTTTAACAACTGGAATGTGGGTGTGAGCACTACTTTAAGGGTTTATAAATTGACACGTGGATCACCTGTCAGGGAGCCAAGAATCGGAATGCTGGTTTTAATTACACTGAACATTTCACTTTCTTATGCAAAGGCATAATCAATTACCTTATTTAAAGGCATTACGATAATGTGTGTGTAAAATGGAGCCATTCCCTGTATTGCATTAGATTCTGCTAATTATAGGAGAATGTTTGGAGCTAAAATGTCAGCTTGTCATCCGGATGGCTTGTAATTCAGGATTTGCATTCATAGACGGGAAGGGAACTCTGACAAAAATTGCAGCCAGCTCCAGCTCATCTGGCCTTTGCCTCACCAGCTCTGGCAGCAAGAGCCCTGATCTTTGCTCTACCCCCGCTCCTGTCTGCCACAGTGGCCTCTCCATCCTCATCTCTTCCCAAGAGGGCAAGAAGAGGAAGACGGGCCATAGGAGCAGGGATGGGATCAGAGGGCAGCAAGTCACACTGGCTACAAAAATGGAAAAATAAGATTCCTCTTGAAAATCTCTCTCATTGTCTTCTTAGTAACAGAGATTCCAAAAGTGGTTTTAAAGGGATTAAGTTCCTAAGCTATTTCTTAGGAATATCAGTCAGATTTTAAAATATCAATCAGATATAATTCAGTCCAACAAATATAAGTACCTACTATGTGCAGCTGAGGATTTGGTGCAGAGGGGACTGGTTAATAGTGTGGGTTCTGGAACTTATCAATGTGTGCATTATGCACCAAGCTAACTCTCTATGCCCCTCACTCCTGGTCTGTAAAATGGGGACAGTAAGGATGAGAGAGATGATGTCTATAAAGTGCTTAGCAGAAGCCTGATATTGATCAAGAAATCGACACACCTTATTTGTCATTACAGCCATGACCATGACTTACAACAGCCCAGCAGGGGAAATAGGCATTCAACAAGTAGGAGGGACCCCTGCCCTTCAGGGTTAGTTGCACTAGTGTCCTGCTTTCACACAGCCATTTGCTTTACAGGAAGCTATTTTACTTCCTGTTACTCTATTTTCCCCAAACTCTCATGATTCATCCCTCCCCCAAAATTAATAAGGACTATCCAATGCTCCCAGAAGTCCTCTTCCATATCAAGATCCATGCCTACAATCTGAGCCTCAGGGACTCAGAGACTTAGACTGTGCCATTCTCCCTGGATATAAAGCACAACTTTAGGGTCCAGCCTACTTGGGCATGCTCGGTTGACCCCATGAGTTCCTAGCATAGACCAAAATAAAGTGCTAAGACACTAACCTTCCCTGTCAAGATCGCCCTCCCTGGCTGTCACCACCATCCTTTTTCAGCTGCTCTTAGACTTGCAGGGGACCTGTGACATAGGCTCTATCTCTGCAGCTCCTAAGGAAAATGACCATGCCCCCTCATTCTGTCTTCCCTAGCCTTCACTCTTTTGTGGGGTCCTGACATCTGAGAGCAGAACCATACCTGAGGAATCCCTTTTCCTAGAAGTTAAACTCTTAATATCTAGGTTTAAGTCTTCTTGTTTTGGTTTGTTTTTATCTCTTGTTTTTCTACTTTTTAAAGTAATAAATGGCCAGGCACGATGGCACATGCCTGTAATCCCAGTGGTTCAGGAGGTTGAGGCAGGAGGATTCAAGTTCAAAGCCAGCCTCAGCAACATAGTGAGGTGCTAAGCAACTCAGTGAGACCTTGTCTTCTAAATAAAATATGAAAAAGGGCTGGGAATGTGGCTCAGTGGTTAAGTGCCCCTGGGTTCAATCTCCAGTACCAGAAAAAAAAAAAAAGTAATAAAACACAAAAAAGTAATGAATGCTTTTCATTTGCTTTTTCAAACTGCTCCCAAAAAAGAAGATGGGAAATCATTTAATGATAATCCTCAGCAAGGAGGGCACCCCAGTTAGCATTTCCTTGTTAAGTGTTATAGATGGGCTTTTCTTTTCTTTTCTTTTCTTTTTTTCTTTTTGCTTCCTCCTCCAGGTGGCCTTGAACTTAAATCCTCCTGGCTCAGCCTCCCAAGTTGCTGGGATCAGATGCATGTGCCACTACATCTGGCTATAACTTTTTAAAGTTAAGTCAAATCATAGATTGAGATTTGAAATAAGCTTCATTGCACAGTACTGTGGAAATGTGGACTCTGCAGATCTATGGTGCCCACTTGAGGATTCACATTTGCCCCCAGAGAATTTCCTAAGGATCTTACCTGCTTAGAATGAATCTTTATGAATCCACACAAGGACAGATACCAGAACTATTACTCCAGCTCTGTTTCACTTTAGTCCCTGGAGAAGTCCATGATGTCCACAGTTCTATGTCCCTAGTCACCAGGTTTCAATGGTTGGCTGCTTCACTGAGACTCACAAGCTCTGGGTCTGGCCCTGGCTGCTCTCCTGAGCTCAGACCCACATACCCAGCTATATCCCAGTCACACCCAACTACTCAAGGCTGAATTTGCTCAGCTTCACCCTTCAGACTTGCTCCTCCTGCTTCCTCAGCAGTACTGTTTACTCACTTACCCAAGCTGGCAACCTCTAAGTCATCTCTGACTCATCCTTCTTGCTCCTACCAGTCATTCATCAAGTCCTGAGGTTTTGTCTCTGAAATGTCTTGCACACCATTCCTCTTCCTTCTCGTCCCTGCCACCACCACTGAATAAGCTCACATCTTATTGTGACAGTCAAGGTCCTACCTCACTGGCCTTTCCCAGCCTCGCTGACAGGACTTCCCTCCCAACACAGATTTACTATGTTCCAGGTACTATCTCAGGCACTTTTTACTGGAGTACCTCCCAATGTCAAGATGACCATCAATGGTCTTGTACTACATCTGAGAATCCAAGGCTCAGAGAAACTGAGCATTTCGGTAATCTATTAGTAAACAACAGAGCACTCCAAAAATCAGTGCCTTGAAACAATAATGATGTTTATTTCTTACATTTGTGGGTTTACACTCTGGGTGATTCTTCTGCAGGTCTTACCTGAGGTCACTCACATGACTGCAGACATCTGACATCTCTGCTGGGACTGGATGGTCAAGATGGTCTCCCTCGCAGGTGTGGAAGTTGGTGTCTCTATAAATAGAGACATCTTGGTTCTCCTACACATGGGGGTCTCCCCTTCTAGTAGGCTAAATAAGCATCCTTTCATGATGGCCTCAGGAGAGCAATTCAAGCAAGTAAAAAGCAAAAGCTCTAGACTTTAACCCAATAACACCTTTGCCATGTTCTTTTGGTCAGTGTAGCTACCAGCCAACCCAGTATCACAGAGATGAGAAATGTACTCTGCCTCTTAATGGAAAGAATGGCAACATCTTGTTGCAAAAGGATGAGGACACAGGGAGGCTTGATTCATTGTGGACCATTATGATAATGAGCTACCACAGCAAGGAAATGGTCCACAGTCATCTACTTGACTTGAAAATCCTAGATTATGAACCAGGGCTGTCTGATTCCCATGTTCACATTTGTTGCCAGAACTGTTTCTCACCAAGCAGAAGCCAACAGTCATGGATGGGTCGCCATGAATAGTCACAATGATGACACTGGCCAATTGAGCTGTGCCACCTTTGGTCCTAGATGGAAGTGGCCAAGCACCACCTCATCTTCCAGTATCTCCTGCTATGACCGAAGCTGCCCATTCCACCTTCCCACTCACAGCATCCAGTTTGGCTCCAGAAAGCAGCATAATGCAGGACCTGAGAACTCCTCCTGGTCCCCAGACTCCATTAAGAAACTGATTAAAATTTGATGCTCCCATTTAACACCTATTAGCAAACGCAATGCCCTCCTGCTAGGAGAGAGAACTTGGAAGACAGGGCCTCCCCAGGTCCCAGCAGCACCCTTTCTGCCAGGGTGACAACCATTAGCTGGAAGAAAGATATGCAGAAGTGGATGGGGTGAGGAGGGAGAGAGATGCTGAGGCTGCATGTCTTTTACCAAAGACTGGCTCTTCCTGTACCCCAAAGCAAGAATGAACATTGTCCTCAAGTGCAAGTGCCCCATGGTGGGGCAGTGAGACCAGGCCAGAAGTGAGAAATTGACATCCAGGAGTCTGTAGCCCTGAGGGATTGTGGGAGGCCAACATCCTTCCCCCATCTTCCCAACAGGCAAAGTTTAAATTGTCCAAGAAGATGTGCCATGGGAATGAATGTAATCAGGATATAAATGCTCCAAATGGAATGAATTGGATCTCTGTTCCCAAGGTCAGCTATGGGAACTCTTTAAAAACACCCAAAGGGAAGAAGAACTGAGAGAAATTCTGGCAGCACTTACTTTGTCTTCCTATACAAAATGACTTAGGGCCGGAGCAGGTTGCATTTGGGGTAGGAGGAAAGAGATAAGCAGGCAAATGCTGACTGAGTGCTTACTAGGTGCCAGTCCTTGGCATGAAGCAGAGCTGTGTAAGAGCAGGAAATAGAAGCTGTGCCCTCAAGGAGTTCATAATTTCACTAAGGCCACAGGTGCACAATACCCGCAGTTAAATCATAATACAAAGTTTGGTTAGAAAGAGCATAGAACTGGGGTTCAGGTCCCCAGTTTGACATTTACTGCAAGAGAAACTTCACAAAAAACTAATTGAAATTGTATGCTGGTTAACATTTTAGCAGAGTACCTTTCTGCTAGGAGAAAACAATTAAAAGGGGGCTTTCCTTGTAACCCTGTGGGCCACAGTGGCAGCCATTAGGAAGAGCCTATTGAATCTTGAGCCTTGCATTTTCATCTTCAAAGTGAGAATGCCCATCAAGCAGGGTTATTATGGAGACTGGGTGATATAATGTACATGAAAGTATACTATGAATGGTCAGTGGCTATTCAGTTACACCTTTGTGATTACTATGACAAGGGTTAGAAAGAACCCACTCCCTCCAGGTTATGCAGCTACCTGGAATCACTGAAATAATGTAGAAATTAAGACTTTTCAAAGTTTTTCTGGTTCTTTATTCCTCACAAGGACTCCTCCATGAGAAACAAAGTCCTTCTGTCTCACTGCATAACCATGGCCCTCACACATTCCATAATAGGTGTTTTTACCACAGAGCCATGATAGCCCTCAAAGGAGCAAGCTAGACTAAGGTGCTCTCTGAGTGACTTCTCCATAATTTGAACATTTCCCCAACACACTCACCTTACCTGCTAAGAATTCTGTGTCTTCCATTATCTCTGGCCTCCATTATCTCTGGCTTCTCTATTGGTCTTTCATCTACCTAACAATCTTCTGCTTTGAGATTCAATGCCCTTGACTTCTCTTTGAAGCCCCATCTTTTCTCTTTTACCTAGAACAAGTGTTTTGCCAGCCCTTAGCGCTGAGCTTTCAGAGGGTTATGTGTTCTACACACCATCACAGGGATAGGTGTGGGAACATATCTTCCTGAATTTAAAGACAGAAATCTCAGCAAAAGAGCTACTACACCTCACCAGGAGAGCAGGGTGGCAAAAAGAAGTTCTGTTGAGAATGGCATGAGGTGGACTTGAAGGAGAAGCCTGGAGCTCAGTGGTGACTGGGTCTTCCCCGCCAGCAAGAGAGCCAGATATGTTCTGTAGACAGGGGTGAGGGCTGTAAGCTGGTCACTTTGAGCAGTAGAGGAATGGGCAAATGGGATAGAAGTAACAATTTGGGGAAGGTGCCTTGGCAGGTGTTAGATGGGTACTTTTCTGAAAAGGCAACCCAGTGTGCATGTGATTGGGACACCCTCCAGAGTGACAGCAGCATCCTCCCAACCAGGAAGGGGCTCAGACTTCCAAAAGGACACCACACAGAAGCAGCTCCACTGATTCCTGGAGTCAGACTACTCACCTTCCTGTGCTCTGGTCACCTCCTATCTCCTCCTCTCTGCTGTTCTCTCTTCTAGAGTCTTCAGTGTGACCAAGTGCAAAAAAAAAAAAAAATGCCCTCTCACACTTTAGGTTCTTCACACCTACACACTGGGAATCTGCGAACTCAGAGATGGCCTCCCCACCTCTGTGCCCCCATTATCTTCTCGCTATGTCCCCACTGCAGCTACCTCTATTAGACTCTCACACACTATCTTCCAAATCTGCTCAGACAACTTCTCCCTAGTTCCCCTTGACTAGATGAACCTTTCTAAAAAGTCAAAAAACTGCCACCAGAGCCCCATGATCTTCAGGATTTACCCAACTCCTTTTCATGACTTATTGAGGCTTCCCAAACTCACCCTTATCTTCTCTCCAGTCTCACCCTCTTCACTTCCCCACTTTGTAATATAATTCAATCACTTCCCACCATCCCCAAGGTACCCCATTTATGCCTCCATGCAGTTCCCTCTGCTTAGAAGATTCACCCTCCCTTCCCCAGAAGAACCCTTCCTATCCTCAGAGACTCATATCCCTGCTACCACCTCAACAAATCCTTCCCTGGTACCCAGAGTAGATGTCCTTGCTTCTTGTGTCAGGGGTCTTCAGTCTATGGCCCATGGGCCAAATCTAGCCCACTTGTTTTTCTGTGGCCCCTGAGCTAAGGATGATTTCAATATTTTAATTATTTGAAAATAACCAAAAGAACATTATGTTCTAACATGAAAATTATGTGAAATTCAAATGTCATTGTCCGAAGTTTTATCAGAATACAGCCACACAGGCATTACCCCCTAGGTATTATCCAAGGTTGTCTTTAACAGCAGAGTTGAGCAGTTGCAATAGAGACTACATGACTTGCAAAGTCTAAAATATTTACTCTCTGGCCCTGTGCATAACAGAAAAGTTCACTGCTCTTGACTCTATGATGCTCTGACTTTTGATTCAAATGGCTCTTGTACTGAGATCATCTGTCTTTTCTGGGGATGATAAGCAACTCTAAGAGAAGTCTTGTTCAACTCTGATGCTTGGGCCTGTTCTAATCCCTGGCAATAGTTGATACCCAAAGTCTAAGCCCACTTGGAAACACTTCTTCAATGACCTGACTTCCACAGGCAGACCAATGCCTAGAATCTGATAACACCCATTTTTCTTTGTCCCTCTAGCCCTTTAGGTGGGAAGATCTACTGGAGACACTTCCTGAAGCAGAGAAGATATTATCCCCACTTCACAGAGTTAGAAACTGCAGCCTAATGGAGTAAGTTGACTTGAGTGAGATCATGCAACTAGAAAGAAACAGAACAAAGATTCAAGTTCACAATTTTTTTATGCAAACTTGACACTATTGGTTCATCTTGTCCTTACACTGTACCAGGAGAGCCCCTTGGCTCTGGGGAGATGGAATTCCTTCAATAGCAGTCCTGGGACCAGAAGCAAACTTCCCAAGGAGTGTTTGTTGCGTGGGGTTTATAAGCAGCATTTGTCTAATAAAGTAATTTCTGAACATCTCACATCCCCTAATTACTTGTCACAATAATGTGAGACATCTCCCTGCATACTTGTTTTTTCCATTGCTGGCACAGCACGGGAGCTCCTGGGCCTGGGAGGCGGAGATAAATATAGTCTCTCATTTACTCACCAGTTGGGTTGCCTCAGTGCACAACAATACACGTTGCCACCCAACACACGCCAAGCCCGTGCGCACAGGGAAAGACTGTTTGAACCATTTGCCATTGCTGACACATCCCAGACCAGGCCTAACTTGCAAAGGGGAGTAGACTTATCTGACAGGGTTCCGTCTTGCCAGAACTGTGGCCATTTTTAGGAATTATTGGGAGGCAGATTTGGGTGTTAAGTAAGGCATTTTTCAAATAATAAAGCATCTAATGTGCCCTATCAATAGCATTTTTCCACTAGGTGAGGACAAGGTGGCTTCTCAGGTTCCCATAGGTTTCAAGTCTATGACATTCTGTTCTTATGAATTCTCAGTCTATTTTCCCTCAGCCTCAAGAGTTCAGACTGGAAACACAAAGGAGCTGGATGGAACCAGGGGCATGAAAGAAAAGCCAAACACTTAAATATATTTCTAAGATGTCCTCAAATTCAACCATGATTTTCTTTTGGGTCAATGCCAGGTTCTGTCACTATCTCTGCCTCTTCAGAGAATCATTACCAGAACCATGAGGTACTAACATGCATGGTCTCAATTCTTTCCTTTCTGGATTGACCCGCCCCTCCTGGAACCCTGTGTCTCCCATTACTCCCTAAGTTTTAGCACCCCCTGCTCAGTTTTGCCCAGAGCCTTTATTTTGCCACATTATTGTCTGGAAGCCCCAGATAAAGTGCCCCAAAATGAGTATGCATCTGTGTGCTTTCCCTCTTTCCATATGTGTACCTGAACATTCCCAAATTTTCCAGAAAACAACCTTACTCTGAGATCTTCTGGATTAGCAGCAAACTACTTCCTCCAGGCAAATTCTTCAGTCTCTCGTGGTCTTGTTCAGAGGGTTCCTTTCCTTGTAAGGTTCCAGGTGGATACAGACCTGAAATATCTGATCAGGTAGTATTTGGTCAGTTTATCCCAATGTGGGGGTTTGCCCCTGGGGTTATAGGACTCCCCAGCTCTCTGAAGTCATTCTGGAAAACATTAGGGATTGTGTGTATTCACAGCACTGCCCTCTAAGCCCAGTTGTCTTGGGTGCAAGATAACAGCATTTGCCAGACATGAAGTTTTACTGGAACAAGCTTGGGACTCTGTTATCTACCTTAGTGACTCCTTGATCTCCAACACTTCTACTAAGCTATCTGGGTCCATCTGACATTTCCTCAGTTGGTGGATTTTCTCTCACTAGTTATTCCAGAAGACCATTTTTTCTCTCCTCACATTCCCTCCTCTATTCTCTTCTACTCCCAGTTTCTATAGTACTTTGGCAACACTAAGAATCAGAGACATAAAAGAAGTCCCATATGACTTGAATCTGTATCTGTACTGGGTGGTACCTATATAACCTGGCACAGCAAACCTGTTTCAGGTACAGTCTCTTCATCTATAATATGGGGATTGTAACAACTACCTCTAATAGACAACTATTATTTTTGCCCACCCAGCAACCATTCTGTCTTCTGGTGTTTACATCATGATTTTCCTTTGAAGAATCCAGATCAGTCTCATTCCTAGTACATATGGTTTATACAGAGCTGATGCCCCCTTTACTGTGAGTGGGCAGCTATCCCTGGATTGGTCAATGAGAGGACTGCAACTCTGGCCACAGTGATTGGTTCAAGAAAGGTCTTATGAACTAGGCCAGGTCAATCTAGCCCTGAGATTTTTACCAAACTTTTCTGTCCTTGGGAATTGCTACAAAGGTAGAATACAGGTCTAAAACTTTGGTGGGCCATTTTTGCCACCACATGAGGTTCCTCTGTCTGAGAAGGAAACCAACACACAAGAGAATTGAAAAGTTGAGAAATTCCTTACAACACTGTTTAAGGACCACATCTAACCATGACTGAAGTTCGTCCTTCAAATTCCCAATGACATGAATCAACAAATTTCCTCTTTAGTTTAGGATAATTTGAGTTGGATTTTTTTTTCAGTGGCAACTAAAAGTTCTAACCAATACACTACCTCAGGGCTCTTGTCAGAATCAAATGAAACAGCATATACAATCACCTAGCAGTCGGCTGACACATAATAGGAATTCATTAAATATTAGTCACCTTCCCAACAAGAGGAGGCAGGGAAAAATGCCAGTGGACACAAGACTGAGAACACAAGAAAGATGTATCATCAACAGAGCAAGAGCCTGAAGGAACTAAGAAGGGAGAAGATCAAAGTATGGATGGAAAGCTTAGTCTGAGGTGAGAAAGGGACAGTTCTTCCTTGAGGCCAGTAGAAAGAACCCCTGGGAAATAAAGAAAGTCCAAGGAGGGAGGAGGATGGCTGGAGGACTTTATATCAGGCAGCCTGATCTCCTAAGGTTAGAGTTGGGGTCCTCTGCAAAGTGGGGAACATGGGTGCCTCAAAGACTTTGGGGAAATCAAGAAGAGATCAGTAACCAGAGAAATCAGTTAATAGGAGAAAAATGTGAAGTTGCTGCCTAGCAAAGAGCCTACTGCTCATGGTCACTGGTGATCTAATTCATACTTATGACTTATGTCTTTTTTCCTATGTTTATTTGTCCCTATCTGCCTTTGGGGCCTTGAAAAAAGGGTACTGCATCTTATTTCCCAGAAAACTAGCTCAAAGGCCCAAGTTCAGGAACCCACCTCACTCCTGGAACACATAGCCCTTGTTTGGGGAGGATTCCTCTTGAGCACACCCTCCCATTCATCCTGCAAAGAGAAATTGGTTTATGATGGAAACCATTCTTTCACTTGAGTTGTCTGTGCTCATAGGGTTCACATTGCCTATAGTAATCTCCCATAATCCAACATACCTAAGACCTATGACCTCACTACCTCCAACCCTTCCATCTGAGGTCATCCATGGTGATCCCAACCAGTACACAAGGCCAGAAACAAGGTCAGTGGTTCTCAGTGTCCAGTTCAAATGCTCCTTCCCTCTTGTAAGTCAGAGATTGGCAAACTTTTTTCTGTAAAGGTCCACATAGTAAATATTTTAGGTTTTTTGGGCCATATGGTCTCTGTCACAGCTAAATAGTCAACTCTGCAGTTGTGGAGATAGAAGCAGTCAGAGACAACACATAAACAAGTGTACATAGATGGCCATGTTCCAACAAAACTTTATTTATGGATACTGAAATTTGAATTTCATATACTTTTGATATATCATGAACTATCATTCCTTATTTAGGTTTTTTTCAACTATTTAAAGGTGTAAGAGCTGTGCTTAGCTCATAGGTTGTATAAAAGCAGGTGGTAGAACAGAATCAGCCATAATTTACCAACTCTTGCACTAAATAATAAGAGCAATATCTACAGTTCATTACATTCCTTTTCCACACAAGATCTTCTACTTCCAGTTCTCTAATAATAACTAATCCAGTAAGTAGGATTATTCCCATTTTATAATTTAGAGAATTTGAGTTTCAGAAAGCTTTTGGGATTTGCTTTGGAATATCCAGCCCATTGGTGGGAGGCTGGGATTCCAGGTCTGTCTGCCCCCAAAGTCTTCACCTCACTTTTTACAAAACTTCTCACACCTGTTTAAGCCTCCTCTCTGAACTGCCTCCTACTGATCTGATTTGTTGTTATTTGTAATCTTGACTTAGTTTTCCTTCAGAGGTGTCAGTTGCCCACCCAAGGGCATGTGTATGTCCATGTGCCCTTCACGTACTGCCTAGCCCTGTGACCAGCTGTCAGGTCACACAATAGAAAGTCACACAATGAAGTTGGCTTTCCTTTAAATTCAAAACCTCATACCCCTTTGTGGTATGAACACTGCCCAGCAATCCTAGCATGTTTTTCTAGAAATTTCTGCCTCTCTTCTCTGTCAAATGCATGTTTTTCTTCCCATGCACTTCCCTCATTCCCTGCTCCCCAAGGATCCCCTCACTCTCAGTCCCTGATGTCACCTCACACTTCAGTAAGAAAACAGAAGCCATGTTGGGAACTCCCTTAACTGCCACCCAAATCCACAAGCAGCTCCTCCATCCACACCAGTCTCTTGCATGAGGTCCCTTAGGATCAGGTGCTCACTACCCGACCCCCATTTCCATTTCTAGTCTCCTATACTCACCTTCCCCACCACCCCCAGCCTCACTAAACCTAATGCTATTCCTTGAGTAGACAGAGCACATTCCCAAATTGGGGCCACTGCCCTTCCTTCCCTCTCCCAGTCACCTGCCTCCTTCACTCCCTTACTCTTCACAACTTCAGAGCCAAGTTCACTTTCTGGAAATACACCCTGGGCCACCTATCCAACACCATCCTCCCCTATTTTTCTAACCCCTAATTTTGCTTTATTTTTCTTCCAAGAACTCACTCATCTAATATATTCCACATAAATATTTGCTTATGTGGCTTCTTTTGTGTCCCCCCACTAGGGTGTGAGCTTGGCAAGAACTTGGTCTCAGTCTACTCTGCTCAGTGATGGATCCCTATCCTCTAGAATAGGGCAAATTGCAGACACTCAATAAATATTTTTGAATATGCCAAGAAAATCCCAAGTCCCAGAAAAATTTTGGCCAAGTCCTCTTTCTTTACATTTTCTATTCCCAGAACTTCTTTTCCCTATATCCCAGAGGCCTCTTTTCCTGGTCCCATGGGTTGACAGGGATTGGAGACTCCTGGGGATCCTGCAGAAAACATCTTTTCTCCTCCTTCTCCTCCTTTTCCTTCCTTTCTTCCCACTCTTCCTCCTCTGCTTCCTCCCCCCTCTGCAACCCTAATCAGATCTCCAGAAGTTCCTGGCACCTGAGCTATTTCTGAGGCCTTGTAAACTTTCTTTAACTTGGGAAGACCAGAATTGTGCTAGAAACCAGCAGAGCAATTAGAGGGCTTTTAAACTGCTAGGCTCCTCTGTGTTCATTTCCCCCAGGGATCCTTCAGAGGCCAGAATTGTGTTGGACCAAGGAGGTGGAGGGTGACAGTGCTCATCTTCAGCAGAGAGAAGTATAGTTCCAACTAATGCAGTGGCTGCTTACTAGGGACCTGAAGAGGTGCAACTGGAAGGGCCAGTCTGGCCCCCACGAGTCCAAGGTTCTACACCTCCAACTCAGAACCTAGAACTGGTTGGTGGAATTGGAGGTCTCAGTCAAACCAGGGAATGCTGGATGTGGGATAGAGAGACTGAGCTCAAATTAAGTCCATCTCCTTGGCAGAGAAGCCTAGAAATGGTCCTGCCTACATCTCCAGCTGCGTCCCCAAGGAGGACACTAGGGCCCCTGGGCACATGTCTGTCATTAGACAGCTGTCTGTATTACAAAGCTTTCTTTGGTTTGTGTGTCTGTCTCCTTTCCCTCCAGACTACAGCTTCTTGGGGCTAAAAGACTATGACTTTTATGTTCCTGGAGTGGGTGCTTATCCAATGTGTGCCAAATGAAGAAATGGCCCAGGAGAGTTTGGTGGGGTCTGCAAAGCACAGCATTGAAAAGGAATTCCCTAAAATTCTACCACACATATGATCTGAAATGTCTTTCTTAGACTGATAACTACTCAATAGCTCAACAGTTTTCAAGAAAGGGTGCAGAGGGCAGCATATCAAGGGACTGGGAATTTAGGAAGAAGATAATTGGGGTCCCATCTGGACCAGGCACATCCTGGAATTTCATGGCTGGATGTGGTGACAGTACCCTGCCCTGTAGGATCAACACATTTGCATTAGCAAGAGCTCAGCTACCCTGGGGCAGAGAAGAGCTGCTACTCCTCAGTTCTTTGGAGCTCCTCTCCTTGAAAGCACAGCATGTCAGAGCTGGAGGGGACTTCAGGGTTCTTCTTATCTAACAGGCTAAATCAAAAATGAAGAAAACAGGTACCCAGAGCTCTAATGCACAGCCTCCAGTCCCCCGGCAGGATTGCTGAAAGTGGAGCAAGAAGACCTCCCAGGCACTATGATCCCAGTGGAAGATGTTCTTCATCCCTTAGGTCTTGCCCTTCATCCTTCAAAGGGATCAGGCCCTGCCTCCCCACAAAACTAATGAGATCACCAGCGGGGTAAACCCTGTAACCCTGCAGGGTCCCTTCAGGTAGGGTCCAGACAGCCTTACCCAGGCCTGTCCTTGCATTGGAAGCAACCAGGGCTCTTGTTATGAGCAAATTTCAGGACCTCAACACTGACAGTCCTGATCCCATGAGTCTTGGGGTGAACCTCAAAATCAGTATTTTTACAAACTTCTCAGGAGACCCTGAGGTGGTCACTTCAGGCCACTGTTTGGGAAGAGGCAAGTCTGGATTTGTTCCTTTACTGATAAATGATTAATAGTCAAGAAATACCAAGAGAGGCAATTCTCCTCCACCCTCTTTACTGGCATTGGCACAGTTGCCTTCCAAGGTGTGAGGGGCTAGTACAGAGGTTCCTTCTTAAGTTCCCCCCTCGCTGAGAAGATGATGTTCTTTGGAAGAATGGGTCAGAAGCCTTTCTGAAGCCTCCACCCTGAGGTGACTGAGTGACCCAGCTCCACCCTTTGAGGCTTTGCAGTTTATGCTACCCACACAATAAGGAGGGCCTCATCCCTATTAGGCCATATGCTGGGCACTGGGGAAAGGAACGAGGGAGCCCCTCTCAGAACTGGATCTCAGTAATACAACCATCCTCTGAGATCACTGTGGCTCCCATATAACAGATGAGGAAAGTTAGGCTCAGAGGTCCAGTGGCTCCCCCAGGCCATCTAGCTGAGGAACGTCAATACTTAGAGCCCAAAGCTTCTGGCCCAAGATGGGTATTCTCAGCTTCTGAAGGGTTATGGAAAATAATATTCCTACAAGACAGCTCCCCAAGTAAAACAGAGGGACAGTGTGGCTCTGGAGGAGGGAAGGGAAATTAGCCAAACATTTAACTTCTCCCAGTACATCCTTTCCCAATAACAATGGGCCCTGAGGGGAAAAGGTAAACTTTCATCCCTTCCTGGGTTTATCCCCAGCATCTCCACCAAAAGCAAACATTTACCCCTTCCCAATCCCAGGGCATCTTGAAGGAAGGAGGCAAATACTGAAATGCTGGGCCCTGGACTTTGACCTTCGCCCATTGCGAATTAGCCCTAAATGGAGGCACAGCAAATATTGAAACTCTGGGAAATAATGGATCCCAGAGAAAGAAAAGCAATGGACAAGATTTAAATACTCATCCCTCAGGATCTGGACTCCTATCTCCCCAGATAATAATGAGTTTCAACCTTTTTACAACTATCTTTCTAAGTTAAAGTTCTAACCTGTACAACTAGCCCCTGATTATTCGAACTGCACATCCTCAGTCTCCAATGATACTATAAAACCCAGACTCCTTCTGGGTTTTATAGTATCTCAGGGGTCAGCTCCATACCCAGAAAATGCACCCCCACTGCCGCCCGTGCCTGATGGATGGGCCTTGCTGCAGAATAAAGGAAAGCTTGCTGATCCAAGGTTTGCATCCGGTCTCCTGCCTCCATCATTTGTGCGCCATGAGCTTACAACTTCCCCACAGACTGAGGCAGTACTGGGTCACCATCCTGACTGCAGAGGATGGCTATAGACTATATGCTCCCCTTCATAGGACAGTCCAGTGGGCCAAGAGGCAGTGAGGGAGGAGGAAGGAGGGTTGTGGGTTCTGATCCCAATGGAGCCCAGCAGGGCTCACCCACTCTGCCAAGTCAAGAGGAAGATTTAGCTGAGGTGGTGTACCTCCCCACATCCGGCCAGGAACCAGAGGAACAGAGAGAGCTCACAAACCTAAAGTGCTAGATGAAAGCCCATTAATAAGGCTCCTGGCAAGGCCCAACCTCAAGCTGCTCAGGGGCATGCCATTCATAAATCTTCAGCCTGCAGGGAAGGGCAGACCTGAGCAGCCCACAGAAAAGACCTGGAGAGGCGCCTGGGGCATGCTGAGCCCTCAGTGCTTCTCTCCAGACCCAGCAACAAGGGATGTAGAACTATCCTTGCCTGGAGCTCTGGAGACAGGGCAGGTGCGAGGCAGGTCTTATCTAGGGTGTGGAACAAGTGATGGCTAATTCCACTTTGCTAGCGTGCCCTTGAAAGCCTAATTGTAAGACTCAGTTCCCCTTTCAGAAGGCCAAGGAACTAACACAGACGGAATGACTGCTGAGATACAGGTACCTTGCACACCTTCAATGGGTGCCTCAGTAACATGACAAGATAAGCCCTACCATCAATACCATTTTGTAGAAGTGAAAACAGGCTCACACAAGTAAAATAACTTTCCCCACAGAGCTATTAAATGGCAAACTTAACTGCTCAGATCCTTTAGGAACATGACAGGATGTATGTGAATAAAAATAACATAGGGGTATGGTTCAAACTCAGACTGCCAACCTGCAAAGCCCCTGTGCTGCCCCGCAGCTTCTTCCTCTACATTAGTGGCTCTTAATAGGGGTTATTTCACATATTTGCTACCACAGCTGGAAAGGAGAGATGCTACTGGCATCTAGTGGGTAGAGGCCAGAGATACTGCTAAATATCCTACAATACACAGGATAGGCCCCACAACAAAGAATTATCTGACCCAAAATATCAATAGGGCCAACATGGACAAACCTTGACCTACACCCACCAAAGATTGAACAGATAGGGCGAGAAAGCTCAGGCCGGAAATATCCAAAGTGTCCTGAGGAACACTGGTCATACCTGGCTCTTGTGGGCGATGTGGAATGTGTGTGTGGGGGGGGGGGGGGGAGTATCATTGAAACAACTTTAAGAAGCAATGAATTCAATAAAATCAAGATGTATTTGTTAGGGTCTGATATCGACTCGTCCGGATATCGACTGATCCCCAGAGAGTCAAAGTGCACACACAGTAATGCAAGACACACAACGAAGTTTTATTGCAAGCTCGAGCCTGGACGGCAACCAACCTCTCAGACCATTGCAATGGCTGAGTGGGAGTGGCCCCGAGGGGCGAGAAAGCCCTCTATTTAAGAGATTTCCAAGCATTCACATGCAAAGACCTGTAGTTATTGGTTAACATTTGAATAGCTAAACATTAGTCCTCCTCTGGTTGGGTCCCGCCAATCTATTTGATTCTCATTGGGTCCCCCCAGAACTGAACAGTCCTAGAGGAAGGGAGGAGGGAAGGGGTGAACTATGCAGGAGATGAGTCGGGACTAGGCCCCCCTGTCCTTGATAGATGAGGTTTCCAGGCAGCTGCACATTCCTCAGACAAATATCTCTTAACAACCTTGATAAGCACAGGGGCCCAGCAGTCCTGTTTGTCCTGTATTGGCTCTTGAGGGTGCAGTCGCAACTGCCTGCATCCTGGTGATTAAGACAGTTAGCTGCAGAGATATCACCCTGTTCTCAACATATTTTGTACAGGGCTCTCAGTGTATTTATTGCTGTTATGCAGTCATCTCTCCACCACTGTGAAAAAATGCCTGAGATAAACCAATTTAAATGAGGAAAGGTTTGTTTTGGCTAATGGTTTCAGAAGTTGTCTGTGGTTGCTTCAGTCCCATGTTGCTCTGTCCTGTGGCAGCACAGCACATCATGGCGGAAGGGGTGGAGCAAAGCTGCTCATCTCATGGCAGCGGGGAAGCAAAGAGAGAAAAGGGAAGGGGTAGAGTCCACATATCCCCTTCAAGGGCATGCCTTCCATTCAGGCCCACATCTCAAGGGTTCCACCACCTCCCAAATGCACCGCAGGCTGGTGACTAAGTTACCAACACATGGGCCTTTGGGGCAATTTAAGATCCAAACCATAACAGGTGTGATCATCAATTTTCGATGCCAACTTCAAACACTCATCTAAGTGTTGTAGATGTGATTAAACCCCATAATCACTTGATTTTAAGTAAGGGAGATTATCCTAGATAATCTGGGTTAGCCTGATTTGATGGGTTTAAAGATCTTAAAAGCAGAACTGAAATTTCCCTGAAGAAATTCCACCTGCAGACAGCAGCTTCACCCCATCCCCAAGAGTTCAGCCTTCCTGTGAGACTTCAGAGCTGCCTAAACAGCCCCCACAATCATGTAAGCCAATTCCTTGCAATAGATCTCTTAAGTAATCTCCTCCTGGTTCTGAATGTCTGCTTAGTATAATCTGAATCATAATCTCAAAGAGTAGAATACAGCTTTTTGTTTTGGTACCAAAACAAAAGGGGCGCTTAACCACTGAGCCACATCTTAGCCCTTTTTTGGACTTTATTTAGAGACAGGGTCTTGCTGAGATTCTTAGGGGCTAACTAAATTGCTGAGGCTGGCTTTGAACTCATAATCCTCCTGCTTCAGCCTCTCAAGCCACTCAGACCACCACGCTCGACCTAGAATTCAGTAAGACAATCCCCAAACTGATTTGCCTAACAGGGCCTTGAAATTTGGGGAGCATTTCATAGGACCCATGTTAGGCAAATCTTTCTTTCTGGCAAGTGATGTGAAGAATCACTGGGCAAGTCAATCATGAGGAGTCTTCAACCCAGTTTCCAGGATTGTGTCAAAAGCATGCCCTCCTGCTCCCACTGTTGGAAGAGGGTCCTCACCACTACCACATCATCTGCCACTTACCCACTCTCCCCTATTCACAAAACATGCTATGCGCCAGAGCTGGGTAGGATTCAACTTTAGTAACTGACCCCTCTGGGACCCAGAGCTTTGCTATCAGTGTCCTGCTATAAAGCAGAGTGAATAAGCCCCAGCTCTTGGGGGAGGGGCTGCAGAAATGAGATGGTTTATGCAAAGCACCTGGCACACAGTGGGTGTTCACCCAGTGCCAACGCCCTCCTCTCTCCTCCCCTCTGACGACAAGCTGTGCTAAAACAGGCCTCCTACTATATAAGGAATAAGCAATGTTTTAAAACCACTCAAAATGTGCAGCAGTTGCCAAATGATGCTACGGAGCTCTCCTAGGCCCGTGGCCCACCCTAAATTTAACAGGCCCATGTTTACAAACCCAAATCCATGCATCTCTGAGGCTCCCACACATATCCCAGCTGTCCTTCCCAAGAACCTCGTTTGGAGAGTCTCTGGCAGTATCACCACCAGCTGGTGCCTCTCTGAGGGTTCCTGACACCCAGCCTGGACCTCAGGCACTAGTCAAATGTGGGAGAACGAGAACTGGGAGACTCTTCTGCCACCTGAAGACCACCAGGATGCTGAGATGGAGGGTTCAGGTCAGAGTTCTGAAATCAAGACATTGGAGCTACCAATGGCTAAGAGCAGGACAGCCTAAGACACAACTCTTTCTGGGCCCTGGCTTTTTCTGTCTATTCTTTAGTCTTTCTCTATACATACCAGGCTCACATGTACATGCAGCATCACACCTTCCTACAACTCAGCTATCCTGAGACAATCCAGTCACCCTGAACACAGCCCAGAACCCAGAAAGGAACATAAGCACTTGACTGAACAGGACATAGGTTGTGGATGCTGCTCCAAGACACATTCAGCTTGCACAACAGCTCTCCCTTGGGCCCTATTTACTCTTCCTTACAGCCCTGCTTTTCAAAATTAGGGACATCTGAATCACCGAGACAGCTTGTTAAATACAGATCGCTGATCCCACCCCCAGAGATTCTGATTCAGCAGGTCTGGGACAAGGCCCAAGATTTGGCATCTCTAACAAGTTCCCAGGTGAAGCTAATGCTGCTGGGCCAGGGGCTGCACTTTCAGGAAGGCTGCTTTACAGATTAGATAAGCCAAGTCAACTGACTCCCAAACAATTCCTGATTACTGTGCAATCACTGAGTGTATGAATGCATGAGAGAGAGAAAGAGAAAGAGAGAGAGAGAGAGAGAGAGAGAGAGAGAGAGAGAGAGAGAAAGTGTGTGTGTGTGTGTGTGTGTGTGTGTGTGTTGGGGGGTGGGGCAGATGCTGATAGTGGTGAGCCCTATGAAAGCCAGGCTCTGACAGCTGCAGGAAGTGACAGTTGACAGCCTGGGAGCATAGAAAGAGACAGCAAACTATAAAAAGCAGACACAAGAATTCAAAAAGCAAAGCAGGTTGAAGCCATCTCTGTGGAAAAAAATTATTATACACCCCCAAGTAAATCCCAAGGAAGCACTCACTCCAAGCATTATACAGTCATGACATTCACAGAGAAGACCCTGTAATGTGAAGAAAGCGATACTTAGACTATTTAGGAGGACAGGGAAACATAAAATTAATTTTTAAAAAATCTACATCTAATTTGTTGGCAATAAAAATCATGTGGTACTTAATGGGTTATAAACTTGCCAATATGGAAAAATTTTCTCCATGGACTAATTCATTTACTCAGTTACCTAGGGTTTTACTTTTTGTGTACACCTGTGCATATGCATGTACCTGCATCTATATACAAATCCATAGTTTGTATAAATGTGTTCCCTGGGGCTGGGATGTGACACAGTGCCAGAGAATGGTTTAGCATGTGTGAGTCCCTTGGTTCTATCCCCAGAATAATGTAAATAAATATGCATTCACTACTGCTAATTGCTATCCAGTCTCAGATCTCAAACAATTCTTTCTTGACCATCTGGGTCAGGTGAGGTCCGCAGCTGAAACTGCCTTAATTTGTCCTTAATTGTTCAAACTTTGTCTTTCTCACTACACTGTGATGGAATAAGGTCATGAGTGCCTTTTTTCCAAGTGTTTCCATTCCGTAATAGAGTAGAACATAGTAGGTGCTCAGTAAATAAATGCTGACTACAGGAGTCTCCTCACACACCCATGCTCTCATCCCTTCCCAACACACACACACTCCCCCTGTACAAAGACAAAGAAAATGTAGGTCAAGGAGCATGAGTACATGCCTTTAGGCAGGCCCACATTCTGAACGCAACCTAAGTTGTGCTTATTTCTGCTAGCAAGGGAGCAAAACAGTCCTCCACAGAGAACACTGTCTCTCCCAGCTCCTGGTTTTAATCAGAATTTACATATTCTGGGTGAGGCGGAGACAGAAGGAGGGTGGGAACTCAATTAGATCATTCCCTTCCAAGTCTCCACCCCTCAACTGTTCCTAATGAAGCCAACTTCTGTCCTCTACACCCCATGCCCCCACCGATATATACACCGATATATACTCTCTCCTTCCAGACTAACCTCCCTGAGCAGGGCGGGGGATCCAACACTCTGCCCAGAACACCAGGAGACAGAAACTAAATACAAAACTGACTGAGGAAGAGGAAACCGGGCCTTCCATAATTGATTCATCTGCCTGTAAATAAAGAACATTAATGAGAATCGGTACAAGCTAATCATTAGCAGGAACCCCCTATGGGCTAGTGGGGGAGGTAGGCAGGGAGAATAGGCTCCAGCCTCACATAACTGATTGCATTAGCCAAGCTGGATTCAAGGACATTGGAAGCCTCCCCGCCACACTCCTCAGCCTGACAGCCTTGTCTTCCTCCCCCGAGCTCCATAGCAGCCTGTGAGCACATGAAGCACATTTCTTGAAAGTTCTGCAGAACTTCTAAGCTAATGAAGAGCCCACCAACACAGACACACAAGCATGGAATCACCTGGTGGTTGCTACAGCTCAGGAAGTTTTTCTCATTTCTCCTTCAACCAGATAAAGATGGACTGATTCTTGCCAAATCTCCATCCAGAATTGTTTTTTTAAGTGAGAATATAACTTTCTAAGGCAGTAGTTTATGTTTTCACTAGTATCACAAAGTCACATTTCTCAGGCAGACTTCTTGTCTCTCATATAAGTCAGGATATACTAGATTATGCTGTAGTAACACCTAAAATCTCATTGACTTTCAGTGACAAGGGATTATTTCCCACCCATGCTGCATGTCTGTCATCATTCAGCAATGGCTGTGCTCCAAGAACAGGGCTAAGGGAGCAGCCTCCGCTAGAAATTGCCATTCATCATGGTAGAAGGAAAATGAATGTGGCCAAACAATATCTTTATTGGCTAAAGCAAGTCACATGGCCATGCTGAAGTTCAAAAGTATGGGAACACATAATCTTCCCCTAGGGAAGGGAGCCAAAGAGAAGGGCACTAAATGTTAGTGAATATGATCTGCCATAACCTGACTTTAAAGGCTGCCACTGTCATTATACAGTCAAGTGTCACTTGATGGGGATATGTCCAGAAATTGCTTTTAGGCAATTTCATAATCATGTGAATATTATAGGGTATACTCACACAAATCTAGATGGTCTGTCAATCAGTGTGGCCCTTGATGAAATCAAGAGATAACATGAGATGTATGAGGCAGCTGCTGTATGACACAACATACAGTTTTATACTAAACTTTTAAAATATAAGTAGGAGTACATGCTACAAAAATGATTTAAAGCATGGTATAGTAAATACATACACCAGTAACTTAGTCATTTATTATCATTACCAAGTACTAAGTACTGTCCATAATTATAGTGCTATTCTTTTATGTGACCCCCCCAGAGTAGTTGATTTGTTTACACCAGCATCACTACAAATATAAGTAACAGATGTGCTACACCATGACATTAAGGTAACTACAATGATTTCTATGTGACAGAAATTTTTCAGCTCCATTATACTTATTTTATGGGATCACTGTTGTAATGCCATCTATTGATGACCAAAACTTTTTTTTTTTTTTTTTTTTTTTTTGGCGGTGCTGAGGATTGAACCCAGGGCCTTGTGCTTGCAAGGCAAGCACTCTACCTACGGAGCTATATCCCCAGCCCCCAAAACATCTTTATGTGGTGCAGCACTTCAGGTTTTTTAGTCATTATCAATATCATCCATATCTTCATCACCCATAGCACTGTCCTCCATCACCAGCAACCTACACACCAACCTCATCACAACCACATCAACAATGTGAAATCTTTCCCCAGATTTCCTGGAGAAAAAAGCCTGCCTAGGGGAGAAGTTCATATGCTAGCACTTGACTGAGGAATGCAATATCAAAAGGAAACAGAGGCAGGGAAAGGAGGGCAAAGAGATGAGAATATTGAACAAAAAGTGGATTTTTCATAACTAATGCAATGATTGTTCAAACTTGCACATCATCTTCAGATCTTAATGGTTTATCTGCTATATCTCACTCATTTGTGGAGAAGAATGGAAAAGAATTTATTTGCTGCCCTCCCTGGCCCCCACCTCCCACTGGCCAAAGTCAACTCTACAGAGCATCTACTTCATTGCTCTTCTGAGATGTGTAACCCAGCCCCTGCAAGTAACCACTAGAGAAGCCAGAGCTTCTGGGATCCAGGGCTCTGACAGACACAATGGCCAGTCTCCCTTGTGGTACAGTTACGCTGTCCAGAGGAGTCAATTTGGCGCGGGAGACAAATGGGCAGCAAGACTCTTGAATTTGAAGGAGTTTATTGAAGATTCAGGAACCCGGAACACCAGTGCTTGAGGAGAGCCGGCTTATATTCCCTCCAGGAGGCAAAGGGTAGGGCCAACGCTAGTTAAGCGAAGATCAGGCGAGGAGCTAGCTGTCCAATCACAGTAAAGGTCAAAACGGGCAGGCACGAGCCGGAGCACTCGGGAATACATGTGCATGCATCGTGTGAGTGGACTTATTTGAATATGACCAATGATAGAGCACCTGGGTGTGTTTATGTTAACTGACTTCCTCACCACCAATGTGATCAAAACAACTTCTGGCTGGTTGCCAGGCGCCATCTTGGCGTAGTCCACATGGCATAGCCCCCAACATCTCCCCCTTCCTTATATAAAATGAAAATGAAGCTGGCAGGGATCGTGTCTGTCTTAGGTCCCAGGAATCAACATCCTGTCCTTACCCGTCATCAAAGGATACCAAAGCAGGGTTGGCCCTTCTGTCGTAGGTTGGTAGAGTGTTTTCCTGTGGTTACCCGTCTTTGACTACCGATCCAGCATACTAAGCCATATGTTGGGAGATTGTCCTGCTTCAAGGGCGGCCATGGCCTGTTTTATGATCACATTAAGAGCCCGTTGACTGGTTTTGAGGCGTTTGTAGAATTAACACAAGCACACCCAAGCTTATTAGTGTGAGACTTAAGAGTCCCCCAAATTTGGTGCCAAATTGTGTTAGTTTATCTAATGCTCCTGTGATAAGTTCTCCTGGTTTGACTTCCACCTTAGTGGCATTTATGGTGAGGATTTGTTGTCGAAGCCTTGTTACTAGCTCAACGAATCTATCTGTCTGTTGTTCTGCGATCTGTGAAGATAATTGTCTAGAGAAGTTCTCATTAGAAGTCACAAAAAGGAAAGGGAGAGCTAGGCACACAGGTATATATGAAAAAACAATTGTTTCACTCTCTCTACATATTTCAGCATTAACTCCACTGACCTTTTGATCAGTGCACTTTCCTTTACTTATAGACCCTCCTTTTACAAAGGCCAGGGAGCTTATATCCATACATACCTTAGGCCCGCATAAGGACCAGATGGATAAGGGGTTGAAATTACCTTTATATTCTAAATTTTCTATAAAATCTTCTGTGCTTTGAGATGTGATATATATTTGATTAGGTAAATACCAAGGTCCAAAAGCCAGATTACTGGAGACCTTTTTATCAGGTCCTAGGTGCTGACAAGCTTCCCATAAAGGAGGCCAAGTAAATAGGCCTTTTGAAGGACTGGCAATGGCCATACCAATGGATATGAAAATCAGTCTTATTACTAATAGCTTTGGGCATGTAACCGATGACATTTGTATTGGAGTTGTTTTCTTTATTTAAAGTAATACCCACCAAAGTACGATTAATCAATTGTACACAAGGTGTGCCATTGCTAAAGGTGAGGCATAATGTATTCTTTAGTAATAAATTTAGGGTAAATTTGGAGTCCAATGGTGGTGTGTACTTAAGGGGAGCTTGCCCAGTGGATTCATTAGTGGAAAAGAACTGAGGAAAGACTGCACCATTTTGAGAGACTGGAACCAGTTAAGGCAATACCTTGACTATTGTCCAGAACTGTTCACCCTGGATGAAACTCACCAACATCATCAATAGCGGCAGGATCCTCAGAGGGCTCGGCTGCATCTTGATGAACCGTCTTAATCGTTCGGACTAGCCTTTCTGGAATCCAAATTGGCGTTTTTTTCTTCCTGTGGAAATTCACACACAGGCCCTCTTCCCCAAATCAAGACCGGGGAAGGTCCTTTCCATTCTCCTGTTACAACATCTTTCCATAAAGCTTGTGGCTTTATGTGTCAACTGCAGCATGTCGATCCACTGCTGATTTTCCTGATTTATCCAAATTTTTAAAATTTAAGGTAAAAAGGGCTATGGATAATCTGTTCTTAGGTGGATATGACTCCCCTATTCCCCCTTTTTGTTTTATTAATAAGGTCTTAATGGTTAGAGGAGCTCTTTCTATAATTCCTTGTCCCTGGGGGTTATAAGGAATACCTGTGACATGATATATACTAAATGTAGAACAAAACCTTTTAAGGTTAAGGATGTATAGCCTGGACCATTGTCTGTTTTTATTGTTTTTGGAATGCCCAGAATAGAAAAGGTATATAGGCAGTGATTTATAATATCTTTTGTTTTTTCACCTGACTGTAAGGAGGCCATAATAAATCCTGAATAAGTATCTATGGACACATGCATGTATCTAATCTTTCCAAATTCTGGGATGTGAGTAACATCCATTTGCCATATATGGTTGGCTTGTAATCCTCTAGGGTTAACACCATTTTGAGGTACTGGGAGATAAGTGACACAATGTTGACAATTTTTGACAATACTTCTAGCTTGTTCTTTAGTCAATTTAAAACATTTTTGAAGAGTGTTAGCGTTAACATGGAAGTTTTCCAGTATTTGTGCTATTCTATCCCCCTGACATAACAGAAATACCTTTTGGGGAACTGACCATTATTTTTATCTCTCCCTCATAATCTGGATCAATTACTCCTGGTGTTATATGGAGTCCTCTTAGGGCAGCAGAAGTGCACCCTAATAGTAAACCTACTGTCCCCGATTTAGGAGGTCCATAGATACCCATAGGTATTAATTGAACCCCCATTTCTGGAGTTAGTACTGCTCTGGCGGTGGCACAGAGGTCCAATCCTGCGCTTCCTGTTGTATGTCTGATGAGGGAATTAATGGAAAATGGGTTTGAGGAATCACTCTGATGGGATCCGCCGCTGGCTGTCCTTCCTTCAGGGCTCCGAATATTTGTGGGGCCCAAGCCCAAGGGCCCCTCATCTCGTTTTTTGGGAGTGGTTTTCCTTCAATGTCAGTTACAGATTTACATTCACTTGCCCAATGTTTTCCTTTTTTACATCTTGGACATACTCTGGGCATTTTTTTGTGTGTACTATGACCTGGGTTTGGACGATTCCTTTTAAAATGTCCTGGCTGTCCACATGAAAAACAGTTTTTGGGTTTGGCCCCCATAGCTTGAGCTACTCCTTGGGTGACAGCAGCTGCTAGTACTTGATCCTGTATAGCTGACTCATTAATATCTCTGCATATTTTTAAATAGGTATTGAGATCCTTATTTTTCCATGGCCTAATTGCTTCCCTGCACCATTTATTAGCTTGTTCATATGCTAACTGTTTTATTAAAGGCATTGCTTGTTCTGAATCCCCAAACACTCTGCCTGCTGTTTGTAACAGACGGTCTACAAATTCTGCATATGGTTCATTTGAGCCCTGTGCAGAATATAACTTTGGATAATTGCCCTTGCAAGTCCCCATGACCTTGTAATGTTTTCCAAGCTCTAACAGTGGCGGTAGCTATCTGAAGATAGACCGCTGGATCATACATAATTTGTTGCTGTTGTTCAGCGTATAGTCCTTGTCCCAGTAACATATCTAGGTTTCGTTGATGGAAAGCTGTGGCTGCGTTTCTACAAACCGTCTCTGCACAGAGCTCTTGATTGGTTACTTTCCACATTATATATTGTCCACCATGCAAAACTGCTCGACACATACTTGCCCAATCACTAGGAGTCAGATTAAGTATTGTGATGGATTCCACCATACTCACGGTAAACGGAGCTTGGGGCCCATAAGTAGTGACTGCCTCTTTAAGATTTTTTACTGTTTTAAATTCTAGGGCCTGATGAAATCACTGCCCCTGATCGTCCGCCTTCATTAAGCCTTCTTCTAAAAACCAAGGACTCATCCTCTGTGGGGTCTGTACATAACATTTTACAGTTTATTTTTTTTTTTTTTTACTGGTGTGCCATTTTCCTTTAATAATTTTTGAATTATCCTTTCAGACCGATTTCGTGATATTTCCGAACCCATCTTTTGCTGCTAAATGTTTGATACAGGACGAACAAAGACCACACTAACAGTAGTACAAACACACAAGCAACACAAAATACATGCACTCCGGAGCTCATTTACTATCCTATTTATTTTTGCACTTCACTACCTGGTCAGCTATCCTGAGCACCTAACTGCCTTAGAGACAGGGGCTGCAGCTTACCTCGCTACTTACCGTTTGGGTTCTCGGGAGGGGAGACAAATGCAGAGTTCCCCTTACAGGCCACCACTTGACGCCGTCCAGCGGAGTCAATTTGGCATGGGAGACAAACAGGCAGCGAGACTCTTGAACTTGAAGGAGTTTATTGAAGATTCAGGAACCCGGAACACCGGTGCTTGAGGAGAGCCGGCTTATATTCCCTCCAGGAGGCAAAGGGTAGGGCCAACGCTAGTTAAGCGAAGATCAGGCGAGGAGCTAGCTGTCCAATCATAGTAAAGGTCAAAACGGGCAGGCACGAGCCGGAGCACTCGGGAATACATGTGCATGCATCGTGTGCGTGGACTTATTTGAATATGGCCAATGATAAAGCACCTGGGTGTGTTTATGTTAACCGACTTCCTCACCACCAATGTGATCAAAACAACTTCTGGCTGGTTGCCAGGTGCCATCTTGGCGTAGTCTGCATGGCATAGCCCCCAACAGTACAGTCTACCTGCTAGGTCTGCCATCTGTAGTGGTGCTGTCAGTAGTGACAGTAATCAGGCTTTACTGCTGTGGGAATAAGAGTGTGAGCTCTTGTGAAGGCTGCTCAACTAGAGAGCAGGGCAAGTGACCAAGACCCAGGGAGAGAAAGATGTGGTCACATGGACTGGATGGCAAACAAACTGAGTCCAGTACAGGACCCACTTGTGCTTTTCACATCTATGCACCCACCTACTATATACAGATCTCACAAAACACCTGCAAGTCTTCACCAGGCAGGAAGAGGCAAATCCAGATTTTCAAGGCAGTGGCAAATTGCATTCTCCTGAGAAAGACTTAAAGAGGGTTTGCCAGCCAAACTTGCTACATTTGTACTACTGCAGCTGGTCCTGAATTAGCATCATCATTCCCCAGCATCCATTTTGGCTGTCTGGGTTGTATCTCCTGTGGGATGATCTTGGTCTTCAACTCCAAGGGTCTGAACCCTTGGTTTCCTTAACCTCATGGAGCTATCATTGCTAGAGTTGTCCACCGGCATATCAGCACCAACATATGCCCCCAGAGAACCCTTACAGTTCCTAACATACTGTTCCCTGTCCTTATTAGGTAGCACTAAATCTAGTTCCACATGGTAATCGGTGTCAGTTACCTGCTACCCAGTAACACCTTTCTTTTCCTATTGGTTTCACTGGCATAAGGACCCCAAAGTTGCCAAATGATAACTGCGGTTTCTTGTTAAGTGAGAACCTTACCATGTTCCTTGAAAGTCACAATATCTTCAATCAAAGAGTTCTGGGACTATGAAATAATTTAATCTGGAAACTAGGTGGGGGACCATGATTTTCCACTCTAGAGGATGACATCAACTGCCTGAGCTGGCAGCTCAGACTTTTTCTACATCTACTGAGTTCTTCCTCTGTTTTTTTTTTCCTTTATTTGGTTCATGTGGTGAATTTAATTGTTGGATTTTTTCCAAGACAATCTTGAATTCTTACACTTCTTTTGGCCATTATATATTATTCTTTGTTTATGTTGCTAAATTTGATTTGCAAATATTTTGCTCAGGATTTGATATTTTGAATGTTTTGCTCTATATTCTTGAGGGATGTAAGTGATTTCTTTTATGTCCTTATCTTGTTGGCATAAGCAAGTTAAGAAAAGTACCTTTCTCCTCCATTTTCTGCATTTTTTAAGTTGTCATATTTCTTCCTTAACTACTTGTTAGAGTTCCCCAGTGAGGCCATCTGGGCCTGGGGTCTGCTTAGTGAGGTTTTTATATTTACACACATATTTACCATATCTAGTGTTTTTCATTCATTCCTAAAGATTCAGATTTCCATCTGATGCCAATGCCCTTCAGCCTAAAGAAGTTTCCTCAGTTTTCCTGTAGTGTAAGTTTGTTGATAATAAAATCTGTTTTCTTTTACCTGAAAATGTAATTTCACCTTCATTCTTAATATTTTCACTGCAGGTAGAATTCTGGATTGACCTTTCTTCTTAGTTAGCACATTACGCCCAAGATCTTCTGTTCACAGTTGTGGTTACTGATGAGAAGACAGTGGGAATCTGAAATACTGTCATCATGCATGTAATGTATCATTTTTCTCTGGCTATCAAGATGTTCCCTTAGCTTTGGTTTTTGGATGTTTAACGATGGTTTGCCTAGATATGATTTTTTTAACTTATCCTTGGAGTTCACTGATCTTGATTTTATACATTTATGTGTTCACAAAATGTGAATTTTTAGTCACTCTTTGATTAAACATTACTTTTTCTATTCTCTCTCCTCTCCTTCTGGGACTCTAGTTCCACAGATGTTAGAACTTTGGATGTTATCTCAAAAGTCCCTGATGTACTCCATTCTCTTTTTTAATCATTTCTTTCTTCTCTACTTCAGACTACAGAATTTCTATTCATCTGTCCTCAAGTTCACCGAAGCTTTCTTTGTCATCTCCATTTAATTATTTTCTGTTTCATCTGTTTCTACTGCTATTGTTTCTTTTTCACTCCTAACTTTAGGTTCAGTTTATCTTCCTTTCTCTAGTTTCCTAAGGTAGACGCTGAAGCAGTGATTTTAAACCTTTTTTTCTTAATATTTAGGCTTTAATGCTTTACCTTCATCTCACAAATGTTTACACTTTCATTATCATTTAGTTCAAAGTACTTTATAATTTCCCTTATTATGTGTTCCATGACCTGTGGGTTACTTAAAAGCATATTGTTTAACTTCCAAATATTTGGAGATTTTCCAAATATCTAACTATTATTGATTTCTAATTTAATTTTATTGTACTCAGAGAACATAGTCAGTATTATTTCAGCCTTTTTAAATTCATCAAGATGATTTTTATGGCCAAGTATATGTCCTAGCATAGTGAACATCCCATATGCATTGGGAAATAATGTGAATGCATATTCTATAGATGTTGGGTACTATTCCATAAATGTCAGTTCACAATGTTTCAGATTTTCTGTATACTTACTTGTATTTTATTTACTGGTTCTATGAATTACTGTGAGGAGATATTAAAATCTCCAATTACAATTGTAGATTTTTCTTTTCCATCCTTCAGTTCCATCAATTTTTGTTTCCTACATGTTTGCTTGTTATTATTGGATGCATATACATTTAGGATAATTATATCTTCTTGATGAATTGGCCCATTTATTATTATGAAATGAGACTTTTATCTCTGAAGTACTATTACATGTCTGATACTAATCTATCCATATCATGTTTACAACTTACATATTTTTCCATCCTTTTACCTTCAATTTTCTACATCTTCAGATTTAAGGTGGGTTTCTTATAGATGGCAGATAATTTGGTCTAATTTTTTTTATTCTGCAGATCTCTGTCTTTTCATTGGAGTGTTTAGTACTAATCCATATACATTTAAGAAATTCATTAATATGTAGGATTTAATCTTATCTCTATTTTCTACTATTTGTTCCCTTTTGTTCAGCTTCTATCTTCTTCCTTTTCCTACTGTCTTTTGAGTTAGTTTAAAATAATTATTATTCCATTCTGTCTCCTCCATGGTATTTAAGTCATACCTCTTTGCATTATTTGTGGTGGTTCTTTTAGGATCACATTATACATCCTTATCAGTTTCACCTAGATTTAATATTATGTTATTTCACATGCAAGAACCTCATAACAACAGCACTCCAGTCTCCCCTCCACCCTTGGAGCCATTGTTGCCATAGACTTTTCTTCATATCTATTCTATCCTGATTTTTTATTTCCTTCTAAAATATACATTGTTGCTGTTTTTACTTTACAGAACTGTCTCTTAAAGAATTTAAGAAAATAATTTTCTATCTTCCCACATTTTAACCATTTCCAATACTCTTCATTCTTTCCTATAGATCCCAATTTCCAACTGGCATGCTTTCTCCTTAACCTCAAGAATTTTCTTTAGCATTTCATACAGTATAGGTCCCTCAACCTTCATCTGTCTGAAATATTTATTTTGTCTCCATTTTTTTCATTTATTTGCCTTCTTTATTGAGAAACAATTTACACTGGATATGGAATTCTAAGTTAACATATTACTTTTTTCTTTCCTATTTTTAAATGCCAATCCATTTTTCAAATGAGAAGTCAACTGTTACCATTATTCCTTTTTAAACTTTTTATCTGGCTGCCTTTAATATTTTTCTTCTTATCTATTTCTCTGATTAATTTAACCATGTGTTATTTTTTTGTATTTATCTGCCTTTGGATTTGCTCTTACTTTTTAGACCTATAAATTGCTGTTTTTTTGTTTTGTTTTGTTTTGTTTTTTGTTTTTTTTTGCGGTGCTGGGGATCGAACTCAGGGCCTCGTGCTTGAGAGGCAAGCACTCTACCGACTGAGTTCTCCCCAGCCCAAATTGCTGTTTTTGAAAAGATTTGGAAATTCGTAACCAATATTTTCCCTACCCCCTGCTCAAGATCCTTTTGCCTCCCTAGGACTCAAATTGCACATTTTCTAAATTCTTCAATATTCCTTTCAATGGTTGTTGAGATTTTATTCTTTTTTCCATATCTTCCAACATCCCTCTCTCTCTCTCTCTCTCTGTGTGTGTGTGTGTGTGTGTGTGTGTGTTTGTGTGTTTCTGTTCAAATAATTTCTTTTTTTTTTTTTTTTTTTTTTGGGTGCTGGGGATCGAACCCAGGGCCTTGTGCTTACAAGGCAAGCACTCTACTGACTGAGCTATCTCCCCAGCCCCTCAAATAATTTCTATTGAACTGACTTCAAGTTCATTTTTCTACTCTGTCTAATCTTTTAATCTTATCCAATACAATTTTTATTTTGGATTTTTTTTTTTTAGTGTTAGGATTTCCACTTGGTTCTGTTTTACAGTTTTTATATTTCTCCTGAAATTATCCTTCTTCTCATTACATCCTTCTTTTCCTATAGACTTTCTACTATATTCATCAAAACTCTTTTTAAGTCCTTGTCTGCTAAAAATGAAACCTGAACCTCCTGTGGGTCTGTTTCTATCGGCTCTTTTTTCTTTTGTCTATGAGTCCCATTTTCCTGTTTCTTCTCATGTCTAATAATTTTTTATTATATCTCAGATATTGTGGATGACATGTTGAAGAGACTCTGGAGCTGTTATCTTCCTTAGGATATTGATTTTAATTTTCATTCTTGCATGAAGTTAAATTACAGGAACATAATCTTGATCTTGTGGAGCCACTATTTTAAGCTTTGGTGAGATAGGTGGGTCTTTTCTGTTTTTCCCTTTTCCTAAGGAGTAGTCCCTAGTTCTTAAACATAGTCCTGACCCCTAGAGTTTGGCTTTTCTGGCATTTTGACAAAAGGTTTTGTCAAGCCTCTTTAACTTCCCAGAACTTAGACTGTACGTTGGGTTTCCACCGCACTGGGGAGTTAAAGTAACATATGCTTAGTAAAATCCTTAGAACTTTCTTCTGGGTCTCCTTGGAGTCTTGCCCTATGTCTTCTTAATTTAGGAGTCAGATGAGGATTTGAGGGGCAATTACATGCAGATATGCAGGTTTCCTCCCTATTTCCTAGGTATTCACCCCCCTCAGTTTTCAGTTATTCTAGCAGACCTGAACTGACTCTCAACCTGACTCAACCCATTAGGAGTTCTGCATTCCTACTGAACTCTAATCCCACACATTGATCACAGGGGGAGTGTCTTCAGGAGAAAGATTAGGTAAGTGTGGGTTTCACCTAGGGTGTTTCCCTTATCTCATAGTTTATACCCCCTGCTGCTTTTGATCACGCTATTGTGCCTTCCATTATTTTCAGTGTTTTGCTAAGAACTAAAAATGTTGTCTGTGGGAGAATTAACCTCATATGAAGTCCTCTGGTATTATGCAAAACCAAAAAAATCTCTTGAAATATTTCTATTATACAAATTGAGCCATATCCTAGACAGATGTCCATATATTTTACCACTTGAAACCCAGTTCTCCTGATTTCTGTCATTCACTTCCAGCATCCCAATCTTCTCAGTAACTCCACTCTTGGTTTAAATTAGCCAGAGCAAGTTGTTTACAATTAAGGGGCTGTGACTTATGCCTAGGGTGTATGGTCTGTATGTTGCTAAAATCGTGACTGCATGAATAGCTCTAAGACCTCTCAACAGCAATTGGTCATCCATGATTCTTCACGAAAATATCACCCTCAGTAACTGCAACCTTCAGTTTTTTTCAATTTTTCATTAACATCTTGGCTTAAAATATTTTAGTTTTATAATGATAATATATCTGAGCATAGCCAAGTATCTATTCCTTCTTGGCACCATTAAGTCATTTTATCCCCCTGATTTGAATGCTGCTTCACTAGAACTCTCACTCGGCACTCTTTCTGGTCAGAATTCCTCTCCTTTGCATCAGTAGTGAGGGTCTGTCTCATCGTCAGCAAACCATCTGCCTTGCTCTCCACCCCACGCATACCATGCACATGCATTTTCCCACACACAGACACACTTGCCTTTCTGTAGCCAGTGATGGCAGAAAGTCCAGATTTTCACACTCTTTCCTCCCAGTAACAAGCAGAGAAGTGTCTCAGATAATTAATAGAGGAGGAAAATAGTTGTATATTTTGAACGGGTGTATGACACCAGAGGCAGAAATCAAGAGAGAAAATATTGGGAGGGCAGGGAAGCTAATGGGGGAATTTCAAGAAGTCCTCATGAGTTCATGAGTTTGTGCATCATCCAATTGTTTTCAGAATTCCAAAGTGCAGCACTTAATAATGAGTATGTTAATTACACTTTAATTTACTCAGTAAAGACCAAATTCATAAACTTTTCATGGTCCATTATGTAGGATTTCTCTATTTCTTTGAGATGAATTTCTCCTGGGAGAGGCTAAGAATGGGAATAGGCAAAGTTTCTTTAAAATCGGGTTAATGGGTTACTCTTCCCACTAAAATCAAGAGGGATAAAAATAAAGAGAATGGGCTTAGATAGTAGAAGGACCCAAATCTAGTCTCCACTGAGCTACTTACTATGTTCATGACCTGGGCAAGTCAATTATCAATAATAATGGTTATGTATATGGAACACTAAGAGTTGTATATTATCTTTAAAACACTTTAAAAGCTTAATTTTATTTAATCCTTATAATTACATATTGAGGTAAGTATTAATGGTATTCCTTTATCACAGATAAGAAAACAGCATTGGAACATGTGATCTGAGGTCTGTGACAGTGGACAGACTTGACTCTGTTGGATCATTGGTTTTATGAATCCTGCTATAGCAGGGAAACAGCAGCAGGATTTAGCTATAGCTCATTGTTCATTGGAAATAGCTCCTGGCTGTGTCAATTCCAGCTTCATGACTTTCAGGCTTGGACTTTCTAGAAATTTCTATGTTTGTTAGTATAATATATTTACTCTATTGTCGTGTAAAATATTCTCACAAACCATACATATATTACCTCAAAATTTCCATGGATCAAGACTCCAGCCTGTTTTAGCTAGGTCACCTGCTCAGGGTCTCAATGACTCATAGGAAGTTTGATTAGGGAAAGACCCACCTCCAAGCTCCCCCAGGTTGTTGGCAGAGTTATTTTCCTATGGACAAATGACTAAAGTCTCTGTATCTCAACTGTCAAACAGGTACTACTACCAGCTCCTAGATACTGCTTTTGGGTCCTTGCTATATGATCTTCTCTACAATCTAGTAGCTTCCTCCTTCAAGGCCAGCAGAAGGGCACCTGCTATTATTACTTCTTGTACCTTTTAAGGAATAGGTCACACCCACCTGGAATAATCTAACTTTTTATTAATCAAAGTCAACATTTTAGAGATCTTAACTGCAGTAGCAAAATTCCTTTGGCCATATGTTATAAAAAATTACATGATGCTATCATATTCAAAGTTCTTTGCCTACAGTCAGAATGATTAAGACAAGGCATGCATCTCAGGGGAACAAAATCTTGCAGACCATCTTAGATTTCTGCCTACCACACATACTATTTTAATTTCTTTCTGCTTAAATTTGACAAAATGGATTCTGTTGCCTGCAGGTGAACCTCTAGCAAAACAGCAAACAATATGAGAAGTAGATCTTTGAGGAAAAGAGAATACAGGACTGATAGTTGTCTAACCTGATGGGGTGAGGATCCAGCCATTGATGAAGGATGTGAAGTTGCTGGTCTATAACATCAACCAAAGCATTGCCTAAATATCACCTGGGTCTACTTGAAGTGAAGAGCATAGCATGAAGACTGCAGTGGTCAGAATGGGTGCTCTGTGAGAACATCATTAGGAGTGCAAGGACTATGGAGTAGATTAGCAATCCATAACTTCACCCAGGTAAACTTAGAAGCTAGAAATGAAAGCCTTGGAGCTTAAGTTTTCAACTCAAAGAACTGAGCTGAAACTTAGAGAACTGAGTTTCTATAACTACCCAGAAAAGAATGAGGTGTTTATCTCTCACAGGGTTGATGAAACCACAATTAGACTTGGAGCCTGCTGCAGTGGTTTGTTGGATTGCATTGAAGCTTGAACTCAAAGCCCTAGCATGTCTTTTGAAGGAGCAGTTGTTAGGATAAAGTAAGACCCCCAAAGAACAGGAACAATGATATTTTGGAGGACCAGACTACTCTGATTATCCTAATCCCCAAAACCTACTAAGTTTCTAACCATGCTGTCTCATAAAGTTGGTTCTACCTGGTGTGCAGATGCTGTAATGATCCCTCCTGAGATAGCTACATTGTAAGGATTCTCCTATGACCTCTATCTAGCCTCTCATTGTCTCCAGATCCATTATGAGGAACCAATCACAGGAGGCCAATTATAAAGTCAGACCTAGTAGAAAATGGTCAATACATCAAAAGAAATGCAAGATCTTGCCATTGATTCTGTCAAAAATATGTGGAGGGAATTCTTGTTCTGGGTAAGATAAAATAAGCTTGCTATATTCTGTATTTCTAGTGAATATTCATATGAAACCTGAACAGAATGCATGTAGATATTTAAGGTTAATAGAGGTGGGGAATTAGGCCAGAACTCCAAGTACCAAGTACCAATGAGCATATGGTAAGGTTCTGTTTTTCCTCTGATATCCCCCAGCCTGAATTCAAGAAAGTCAGAAAAAAATTCCAAGCATGAACAGAGAAAGCTAAAAAGAGTTCTCTAGTTCTGGGTCAAAAAGCAAGAAGGAGAACTCTTTACCCTCGGAGAAAGTGAGCATTTTCTCCATTACCAACCCCCACCCCTACCCTTTTAACCATTCTCTAGTGTTCTAACCCCCAGACAATGTCATGGGGCTAGACAGAAAGTGAAAGCAGAGGTTCATCAGATTCCTAAACTCTGAAGAAGGAAATCCTCATCTCCGACTGAAGAAGCCATATTCCCAAGAGAGTGAGGCGAACCTCATAGCTATTTTGTTTCTCATTTTTCTTCTGGGTTTAAGACAGAGTAAGGGTATCTGTGGTCCCAGCTTTCTGGCTATAAAACAGAGTAGTACCAGAGACCCGGAAAATCCCAGAATGGTAACAGAGAGGGAAGAACTCATAAAACCAATCGTATAAAGTTGTTTATAAACTCTGGTCCCACCCTCAAGCTTCACATATGTGGATCAGACCCTAAATAGCAGACCAAATAACTGAACTATAGGATAGACCACTACCCAGGTCCAAGTTTGGCCACTGGGTGACACACAAGTGAGACACATCTAATGAGCACTGTGAAGACTTTCAAAACCCAATTGACATTGAAACTACAACCCACAGAAGGCTAACTAGATGGAACTTGCAGCTTGAACCAAGTTGGGCCAATTGCCTGCTAAAATGAAAATATCAACATTCTTCGTGAGATTTAAATAAGATTCAAAATTTCCTTACAAATTATTTAAAAGGTTCAGTATATATTCAAAATTATCCATCAAAAGAAAAAAACAAAAATATCTTAATTCACATGGATAAAGACAATCAACAGATGCCACTGATATTGAAAATATCAGACTTTAAAGCAGTTATTATAAAAATGTATAAGAAATAAGGATGTACTAAATAAAAGGATAGAAAGCTTTGGCGAAGAACTAGAATATATATAAAGAAGAACCAGATACAAATTTTAGAACTGAAAAACACAGTCACCCAAATTTAAAACTCACTGGATGGCTCAATAACAGAATTGAAAAACTCAATGAGATAAAGCTATAAATTCTCAAATTGATCTTAGTCTAATGTAATTCCATTCAAAATTCTAGTTTTTATAGAATAAAATAATAAAGCAGGAGTTTTTATAGATAAAGACAAGCTAATTATAAAATGCATATGGAAATAAAGGAATTAGAAAAGTCAAGATAGTTTTAGAAGAGAAGAATAAAAGTTGTAAGAATCACATGACCTAATTTGAAGATTTACCATGAGGTTACAGTAACCAAGACAGTATCGTGTTGGTGAAGTGATAAGTAGAAAAGTCAATGGAACAGAACAGAGACTAGAAACCAAAACACATATGGAAACAACTGATTTTAGACATAGGTGCAAAGCCAATTCAATGAATAAAGTATTTCTGTCAACAAATTACATTAAAACAATCAGACTTCTACTGCAAAGAGAGAGAATGAACCCTATCCTAAATCTCACAATTTGTTTCTAAGAACTCAAAACTATTAGAAGAAAACATAACAGAAAATCTTCACGACCTGGGTTGGACAAAGTTTTTTAGACATGACACCAAAAGCAAAATCCTTAAAGAAAAGTTGACTTCATTTAAATCACAAATTTTTGTTCTATAAAAAGCATTGTTAAAAGACAAGATACAGACCAGTAGAAAATACATTTGAATCACATATCTGACAAATTACTTCTGTCCAGAATATATTTTTTTAACTCTCAAAAATTCAACAGTTAAAAAAAGACAACCCAGTTTTTGTCAGGGGCGGGCTCTGAGGGCCCCAGAGCCGCACTGTGGCCTGATCTCTAAGATGGCGCCTGGCAGCTTGCCAGACTTAGCTGCACTCGTAAACAAGTTTTAGGAAGTAACTCTGGTTGGCTGTTGTACATGAGGTGATCCTGGTATCTGCCTGGAGACTGCTCCTTGATAGGCTGACTTTCCTGGTAGTCTACTCTCTGATAGGCTGATGTTCTCAATATAAGTCTGAGACTTGTGGAATAAAGCTCTTTTGGTTCCTGTGCTCAAGAAGAGTGTACGTGTTGTGATTGTCCCCGCGGGCGGTGGGCGATCATAAGAGGTGCCAAAACCCGGGAATGAAAACTTTACAAGGATAAGTAAGAAAACAAGGTAAGATATTCTAAAAATTTAACAAGTTAAACTGGTTATAAAAAGGTCAAAAATAAACAAGTGAAAGGCAGCCTTAACATTCGCGGTACGCGACTATCTGGACTAAGCAGAAAGCGGTCCAAAAAGGAAAGTAAAACAGTGGACTAAGCGGAAAGTGGTCCAAAAACAGTGAACTAAGCGAAAGGCGGTTCAAGGACTAGATAAGCACGTGGAACACGGCTTACATTGTACAAGATGGGGTCTGAAATATCAAAAGTTCGTATGCAACAACCCTTACGGGAACTGCTTAAGGTCAATGGTACACCTTTAAAAACTAAAACTGCTAGAACATTCTTAGATACAATAGAGAAGGTAGCTCCTTGGTTTTTAGATGAAGGATTATTAAATATTCCACAGTGAGAACATCTTGGAGAGGATCTTCATAAGGCAGATCGACAAGATCCACTGCCTGTTGGAACTATGGTTATATGGTCTTTAGTGAGAGGGTGTCTAAACACAAATAAAGACAAATTTGTTGAGCCCCTTACAGAGGGAAGTCAAGTTTTAGAGGAGATAAAAGAGGAACGCTCATGCCGTTCACAAAAAACACAAGAATCGGGAAGTAACTCTGAAGGGGAACTATCAGGAGAGGAACTAGTTCAACATGTTCAAAAATGGACGCTTAAGGAGGAACGCTCTCTGACACCTACTGCGCCTCCTGAGCCTCCTCCTTACTTCCTCCCATATTTAGCACTAATGCTTCTACGGGATTGCCTACTACACTATATGACCCAGAAATTATACGGTACAATGTTTCCTCTGTAGTTCTCCCTGGAACGCTATGCTTTGATATACCTACTAATACTAGTGCAAATGTTTCTAACCCTTGTATAGTTCTTCAACATCAAGTTCAAGGTCTATTTTATAATGCTTTAGAATCCCCAAATGTTTTAGCCGTAGGGAAGCTCGCACTGCAACGGAACTCTAATGACTCTATCGTTTCAGAATTCATGAAAAATTTAACAGGAAATGCTGTTTTAATTTCAGGATTAATGCCTCGCAAAAATAATGCTACGGGATCAAAATTCTATACCCCTGGAATTTTCCCTCCATGTAACCCTAAATATAGCACACCTCCCATATGGACAGGCTGTCAACATGCTGGACCAGCTTCTCCTGTTCAACAAGGGTTTTTCTCCACTCCCAATTTTACCTCTCTCAGTGCTAATGATAATTTTACAAATAATGATGTTCATTTAGGCATGAGACGTGTCAATCCTTTTGACAGCTGGCTACTCTTCACTTCGACCTCAGGATATACTAACTTACAACCTTACTTTGCTCTCTTAGGAGGATCATTTAGGCTATGTACTTGGAGTTCCTCTAAATGGAGGAGCTCTAAATTCTCTGGCGCTGCATCGAGCGCCCACTGTATAAGAAATATTATGTTTCCACCTACGCCAGTTTGTGTTTTTCCCCCTTTTATGTTTCTGCTAACAAACAAAAAAGATGTTTCTCTCAATTGTACTGTAGTTTTGTGCTATCTCTCTCAATGTTGGAATGCTTCCAGGTTCTCACGGGCAGTCTTAATGCGTATTCCTACCTTCCTACCAGTCCCAGTCTCTGTTACAGATACAGAACTGCCAGTGCTATTATCAAGAAACAGAAGAGATTTTGGCATCACAGCAGCTGTGATCACTGCCATTGCAGCCTCTGCAGCAGCAGCATTGACACAACCATACAGACAGCAACAACAATCACTTGGCCGAAAATACAGCTCCAGCCTTACAGACTAAAGAGACCCTAAACCAACATCTAACAGCAGGCATACTCCTTGTAAATCAAAGAGTGGACTTACTACAAGAACAAGTGGATATCTTGCAAGAACTTTTGGGACTGGGATGTGTTTATCCTTCAAGAGCAGTGTGTGTCACCCCTATCGCTTATAATAACCTTAGCTCTGCGGCTATGTTATCTAAAAATCTGTCTACCTTACTGGCAATTGGTCATCTACATTTGATAATTTAACCAGTCAGCTACGAGCTGAAATACTCAGAGTCAATGCCACCAGGGTTCAAGTTGCATCGGTATCCGAGATGTTCTCTTTGTTATCTAAAGCCCTGGGATTGACAAAACAGTGGGCTGGAACAGTAGCTGTTCTGATTATTATCTGCTTAGGGATAGCCTATGTTATACGCAGCCAAATCAGAGCTCGCCAAGATGCCTGATGTCATCAACAGGCTATAGTACAGACTTTGACAGCCATTGAGACAGGCACATCCCCCCAAGTATGGCTAAGCATGCTGGACCAGTAGTCAAAGACAGGTAAGATCCGTGGAAATGCATACCAACCTAAGACAGGGTTCTGACGCCTGGAGGTCAGAATTCCAATGACGGGTAAGGATGTAATTTGCCATGGACAACCTAAGACAGGCATGGTCCCAAGTCATCTTTTCTTTATTTAAAGAATAAGGAGGAGATGTCAGGGGCGGGCTCTGAGGGCCCCAAAGCCGCACTGTGGCCTGATCTCTAAGATGGCGCCTGGCAGCTTGCCAGACTTAGCTGCACTCGTAAACAAGTTTTAGGAAGTAACTCTGGTTGGCTGTTGTACATGAGGTGATCCTGGTATCTGCCTGGAGACTGCTCCTTGATAGGCTGACTTTCCTGGTAGTCTACTCTCTGATAGGCTGATGTTCTCAATATAAGTCTGAGACTTGTGGAATAAAGTCCTTTTGGTTCCTGTGCTCAAGAAGAGTGTACGTGTTGTGATTGTCCCCGCGGGCGGTGGGCAATCATAAATTTTAAAATACACAAAATACTTGGACAAAGAGAATATATGAATGTAAAATTAGTACATGAAGAGATGCATATCATTAGCCATTAAGGAAACACAAATTAAAATCAGGACATGATACTCCTATACACCTACTAGAACACTAAAATAAAATAAAAAACAGACAGTACCAAGTTCTGGAAAGGATGACAAGCCACTGAACACTCATATGTTATTCATGGGGATTCAAAATAACATATTCATTCCAGAAAACAGTCGCAGTGTCTGATAAAGTTAAGCATGTGCTTGCACATGACTCCTAGTAATCCCACTTATAGTATATTTACCCTAAGAAAATGAAAATAACATTCACGCAAAAACCTCACATGCAAATACTGTAGAAAGCTCCACTCATAATCACCAAAGTCTAGGGAAAAAAACTGCCCTTCAAAGGACAAATGGGTGAACAAATTGTCGTCCATTCAAACAACAGAATATTCAGCAATTAAAAAGGACCATTGATGCTAACAATATGGATGAAGCTCAAATGCATTATGCTGTATGAAAGAAGCTAGTCTCAAGGGCTACATATATTATGATGTAATTTATGTGACATTATCAAGGAGGCAAAACTATCTGTAGTAAGGGAACAGATCAATGGTTAGGAGTTTGGGGAAAGAAAGGGTGTAACTACAAATAGATTTGGAGGGATGATTGAATCATTCTGGGTCCTACTTGTGGTAGGAATTACACAAATCCATATGTGCATTAAACATGGGATTATATGCCAAAAAGGGAACGGAGTCTCATCAATCTGGAACAGGGAGAGAGAAACATAACTTTAGATCAGGTCAAAGTTTTAATGTGTTAACACCTAACATAGATTCTAGATTCAAAATACAGATCCAAGCAACTATCTAGACCTATTCAATTTATTTGATTGGTTGATGGATTGAAAATGAGAGTCAACAGTAGCCTACTTGAATTTGAAATGCCAGAAAGAACTTGATACAGAGGAAAGACTATAAAAAGTCAGAGATATGAACTTAAGAGCAGATAAAGCATGCAGTCATAGTCCCATTCCCAAAATAACCTCCAACAGAGTTCAGAAGACATCACAGTATTGAGAAATGCGTAGATGACAAGAGCACCAGCATCCTTCAAAATCACATTAGTACCTATCTACTATAGGTGAACTATAAAAGTCAGAGATGCTGCCATTATAATGAGCTCCTTGAAGTAAGTAACAATGATGAAAATTCAGGATAGCAAAGGTCTAGTAGATGTCCCCAACTACCAAAGAAAAGGTTCATGTAGTTACCATAGTAGGTAACAAGGCAAGAGTAACAAAAAAATGGTTCACCAATAGGGATCTTTGGTAAATAATGAAACCTCTACAGCTGAGCTGTCCCCTAAGGTTCTACTGATTTGCATTTCAAAAAAAAATGGTAGACTTGGCAAGCAGAAGATTGACTTGAGTCACCATTATAGAGACTCCCTACCTCTTATCCAAATTACAAGACCTAAATCTCTGTGAACCAGAGATTTCTGATTAAAAAGGAGACTCAGTACCCTTGAAGTACAATTATGTAACAATATCACTGCATGAACTATAAATCACTTACCTAACTGTTACCAAAGGGACATACAAATATTTTTCAGAGTAACTGTACCCCGGGGAAAAAGGGAATACCTAGAACTTTAAGGGATTATTTGACCCTGACTTTGAGCTAGCACTAGTCCCTGGCAACATAAATATCACTATGGTCCATTGCTAAGATAGAGACTTGTGGAAATAAGGGTTAAATGGAGGTGACCGTGAGTTATGATTATTTCACCACTTCATGATTATATAGATTATAATTGAAATAGGTAATATTCAACCATGATCAGAATCCCTATGATAACTCTATGACCCAGTGAATAATGGCTATTTTGTAATAAATAGCCAAGCAAAAGACCCTAGCACTCTCTTCCCTAACAAAATGACAAAGCATTCATTATTACATTTACTGGGGGTATTGTCAGAATTAATGCCACTATCAAAGATTTGAAAGGTTGAGGTTCCATTTAATTCTTTCTGTTTGGGCTTTGTAGGAAACAGATGAATCTTAGATGATAATAAATTTTTGTAAGCTTAATACTCCAATTACAACTGCCATCCTAGATGTGTTTTATTTTGTTATGGTTTGGATATGAGGTATTTCTGAAGGCCCATGTGTGAGACAACACTAGAATATTCAGAGGTGACATGATTAGATTATGAGAACTATAACCTTATCAGAGAATTAATCAATTCAATGGATTAATAACTTGAAAGAACTACTGTACTCGATGGTAGACTGTAAGCAGGTAAGGTGTGGCTGGAGGAAGCAGGTCACTAGAGACTTGTCTTTGGGGTTTATTCTCAATCTCTCTCTCTCTCTCTCTCTCTCTCTCTCTCCCTATCTCCCCTCCTTCCTGGCTGCCATGAGCTAAGCAACTTTCTTCGACCACACCCTTCTACCATAATGTTCTGCCTTACCTCAGGCCCAAAGCAATGGAGTCAGTTGACATGGGCTGAGACCTCTGAAACTATGATCCTAAAATAAACTTTTCTTCTTCTGAGTGGTTCTTTTCAGGTATCTCAGTCACAGCAACAAAAAACTAATACCTATTTACTGTGTGGTAATTAAGCAAGGCCCCTGGTATCTGAGTTATCTCAAATATAGGCTTTCTCTATCCTAACAAACAGAACTCCAGAAATCCTTTGCTTTTACCTTACAAACAGAACAATACACCTTCACACTTACAATCTTGTATCAAAAAATAATTTCACTTCAGTCTCTGTGCTATATTTAGTCCACAGGGACTTGAATTATCACATCTTTCCATAGAATATCACAAGGGACCACTACACTGATGACATCATGCTGATAGCCGCTAGTAAGCAAGAAGTACAAAATACCCTGGCTTCTTTGAAAAGACAGTGCTTGTCAGGTAATGGGAAATAAGTTTCATGAAAATTCAGGAATGTATCACCTCATGAAGTTTCTGACATCCTAAGTTTAGAGTATGTCTCTCCAAAATGAAAGACATATTATTGCACCTTGCTGGATGATTCTCTTCAGACATGGAAGTGACATATTTGATCATCCTCTCATGACCATATACTAAATAACCCATAAGGCTGCCAATTTTGTGTGGTACATGGAGTAAGAGAAGGCTCTGAGGAGAGCCAGGATGCAGTGCAAAGCTCTACCACTAGGCCTTCACAACATGGTAGATACGTGGCTAACTGAGAGCCATGTAGAGTCTCTGGCCAGTCCCAGTATAAGATCCACAGTTAAGACATCTGGGGCTCTGAAGTAAAATCACGTCCTTTTAGCAAGCAAATGTTCTCTTGAGAAATAGCTTCTAGTTTATTATTGACCCTGGCAGAAACAGAATGTCCACAACTGTCAGGAAAACTAGTGGCTTTGCAATTAAGCTGCCCATCATTAACTGGGGAGTATCAACTGGCATTATGGTGTGTTTCAGAGCACTTGACAATCAAATGGAAATGATGTATAAAGAATAAACTTGGCAGATCAAATAGATAAAAAAAAACTCCATGGTTTATACTCCTCTGACTATCTACTCCCTCCACACTTCTATTCCTCTTCAACTCATACCTATTTCCTTAAGAGGCATTTCATATAACCAGTTAACTGAGAAAGTAAAAAACTAGAGCCTGATTTTTCTATGGCTTTACACAACATGCAGGCATCAGACACAAATGAACTATAAGCACTCACAGATGTAGCTCTACAGAACGTGAAGAAAAATATCTCCCAGCAGGCAGGCTTTCAAGGGTACATCTCATGCTCCACTTTGTTTGGGATGAGAGATGCCATAGGGTACAGATCTTCTAGGACTCAGAGGCAGTAGCTAATGGTTTGATCAGATTGAAGCATTGGTGACAAAGAGCATTAAAGAAGAGGCATGAGGATGGACCTCTTAAAATGAACAGTATGAGATTATTTTGCAATTCCTGTTGAAAAGGAAGCTCACAATATTCAAATGATTGTTCTGTGAATATCAAACCTCTTTTGTCAACTACTCTTATGTTTGCTCAATACAGGCTTGGGAAAAACATAACTGCTGTAACAAAGATGGACGTTAGGCATGGGGTCAACAACATGGGCAGGGAGACTGCCATTACTAAGTACACAGTGTCAATGGTAATGACCCAGGTGGGATCCCTGGACAAGATGCATAACTCCGAGGAAATGGCTTACCACTCTGGGTAGATTGCACTGGAATCCTTCTCCATGGAGAAGGCAATAATTTTTTATTACTAATAAACACTTATTCTAGATATGGTTTTATCTTCTGTTATGGACTGAATTGTATCTCCCCAAAAGTTGTATATTAAAGCCCTAAACCATAGTACCTCAGAATGTTACTACATTTGGACATAGTGTCTACAAAGTTGTGATTAAGTTAAAATGAGGCTATTAGTATAGGCTGTAATCCAATCTGACTGGAGTCCCTATATGAATAGAAGATTTGAACACACACAAAGAGAAACAGGGATGCACAGGCACAAAGAAAAGGCCAAGTCAGGACACAGTGAGAAGATGGCAAACTATAAGCCAAGCAGAAAGTTCCCAGAAGAAATTAAACCTGCCATCACCTTTCCCTTGGACTTCTAGCCTCTAGAAAATAAAATAAGGGAGAAAATAAATTTCCATGGTTTTAAGTCAACCAGTCTGTGATGTTTTGTTATGGAAGCCCTGAAAAACTAATACTTCTTCCCTGCTCACCTTATTTCTTTTTCTTTTTCTTTTTTTTTTTTTTTTTTTGTACCAGGGATTGAACCCAGAGGTGCTTAACCACTGAGCCACATCCCCAGCCCTTTTCTTTGCTTTTTTTTATTTTGAGACAGGGTCTCCCTAAGTTGCTTAGGGCCTCAGTAAGTTGCTGAGGCTGGCTTCGAACTTGGAATCCTCCTGTCTCAGCCTCCCAAGCCTCTGGGATTAAAGGTATGCACTACCTGTTAACCTTATTTCTAAAAACCACAAAATTAACAAACTTACTCAATGCTTTATTAAAAAATATTGGCGTTTTTCACAACACTGCTCTAACCAGAGAATTCATGTAGAGAAAAAGTATTACGGTGATGAGTTGTCATTTGCTGTCTTCCCATGCATTCCATCAACTAAAAGCAAGTGGCTTTAAAGAAGGGAGGAACGACCTACTGAAGTTATGGCACCAGTGTGGACAAAACCTGGGGAGATTGAGGCATTGCCTACAAAATTTAGCACATGCTTTAAGTTAATGACCACTATTTCACCTCAATAAACGAAAGGTGAAAATCAATCTCCTCTCATAATGATACCTAATGAACCACTTGCTAAAGTTTTGCTTTCTGTGACTTTGGGCTCTGCTCTTTTAAAGTCTTTGAACCAATGGGAGGGATACTTTCAACAATAATGGGTCCACTGAATTGGAACTTGAGACTTCCACCTGAACATCTGAGATTTATCATGCCCTATTGGACAAAATGACTGATCCAGACTATCAAAGCAAACTGCTATCACACATAAAAAAGACTATTTCTGTAAACAAAGAGATTCTCTGGGACAACTCTAAAATTGCCATGTTGTTTGATAAAAGTTAATAGAAGGTAACTTTTAACCCCATGTGAGCAGACCCACTAAGTATTCAGATCCCCCAGGAATGAAGTTTGGGTCACCCTAACAGATAAAGAATCATGGTCAGCTGTCTTGCTTGCTGAGGACAAAAGGAACATGATGGGTAGAGGATGGACATTATAAATATCAATGTCAACCTCATGACCCATTGTAGAAATAAATTCTGTAGCATAGAAATGTATTATCTACATTTTCTTCTTCACTTGCTGTATCATGTACATGTTTATGTATATTTAATACATTTTAATTTTTTCTTCCTTAACTCTCCTCTCTGCTATGTGTCTAGTCTGTGCGGATGGCAGTTAACTTTAAAATTTCCAGTGTCTGTCCAGAGGTTACAGACTACACCAGCATGGCATTCTAACTGCACTACAGGAGAAATGAATATCATCCAGAAATCGTGAAATCAGATCCGGATGTAGCAATAAAACTTTGTGTCCTCCCTTTGAGTGAGTGCATTCTCATTTGCACAAGCAGTAATTGTATTCTATCAGGCAAGCCCAAGTTACTGTTACTATAATTACTGGTACCTAAAAGTATGAAATTAAGATACACATTGGTGTTAGTCAGCAAAGGGATGGTTGTAAAGACATCTCTAATATTTTTAACACTTCCACATTGTAAATTCTGCCTTTCCAAGACAAAATCCAAAACCTACACTTCCCATCCTCCCTTTTCAGTAAGATATGGACATAAAATTAGCTTTGTTTGAACAGATGCATTACATTGCAATTTAGAGAGCAGAATAGAGACTAATGAGACAAATAATAAAAATTGTGAGGTCAAGTCAGTATGGGGTCCTATGCAGTCTGGCAGAAGCTGTAACAGAAGTTCTGATGTAGCAGAGGTCTAGTTGGAGTTATGTACAGGTTGAGCAGCAGGTCCCAGCATCCACAGAGTCTCCAAATGATAAAATAATATCATCAGGATTTTTCTCTATCCATCTGCACTTCCTGACTTTGCTTTCCTCTGCACTGAGATTGTTTACAATTAGGTTCTGTCCTTTGTGGTGGATCCTGCAGAGTCAAATCCAGTGGTAAGAGAATTTTTCTTTCCAATAACCACTCTCCACTCCAAAATGTCCCGGGATTGAATCTCATTGACCCATTTTAGGTCACATGTTCATCACTCGATCAATTGCCATGACCAAGGGGATAGAATATACCAGGCCTGGGTAGTACGCATGCCCTGAATAGTGAGAGCAGGATGAAATCCGAAGGACAGAATGGATCCCTTCCAAGTGTTTCATTACTCAAAAGCCTTATAGAATGGAGAGATGGTCTGTTTGAAGTTATGGCACCAGGGCAGACCCATCAGTGAGGTTGAGGTGTTGCTCTACAAAATGCAATGCAAGCTCTAAGTTAGCATCCCCTAACTCAAGGGTAATTCTCAAACCAAAATTAGGATGTTAGCAAAGGAAAAGCAAATGGATGCTGGGCAGACAGAAGCAGTAGCAGTCCACTATACAGGAAGTTCTGGCTACTCTGTTGGGCTTCAAATGGGATGGTGACTGTCACAGTCTACAACTGAATCCCTGACTCTTCTTGCTTTGTAATCCCAGCAGCATCTTCAGTTTTCTAGAACAAATGCAGGTCTGACTTCCAACTTTTCTTGATGTTTTTGTGAACTTGAGAATCTTCCGTAACTTTTCTGGGTTTCTATCCCCTTTTCTGAATGAAGAACTAATAAACCCTGGCTTGTGAAGATTTGACAATATAAAACTCATAAAACTGCTTTAAAATCTGTAAAGCATTTCATAAATGTAAGAATCATCTCCACTGCTTCAACCAGGGGTGACCTGAACCTAGTTCATCCTACTGATGGTGGGGAAATGATCCCATGACGATGGGCAAATGATGGAGAAACAGAAGATGGGTGAAAATAAGACAAGTGGAGTTTAGATTGGACCCACTGCCACATGCCCTTGACCAAACAGGACAAATGCACCTCTTTCCAAACTAGCAATCAAGATGTTCTGAGCTCTTCTTCTTCCCTGGATAAAAGTAAAAACAGCAGATAAGCTGTGACCAAAGGCTTAAACTGTAAATGTGTTTGACACAAAATTCCTCAGTGAGAAAATTTCTTCTAGAAAAGTAATTGCATAGGAAAGTAAAGGTTCCTGTAGAAGGAAATTTATTGTTGCAATTATTAGGATAACAAAAGTTTGAAAGCAACTACTCTGCAATAATGAATTGATTACATGATTACACAAATAATGGTGTTATTTCTTCAGTGGAATGCCAGGAGGAAAATGATAATACAGATATTATATAGAAGAATATCCTGGGTATAATAAATGAAAAGAGCACCTACAATATGATCCCATTTTTGTCAAACATACAGACATATTCATACACATAGGAAAAGTAGGGAAATATATAGAATTACATTATGCATGCATTTAGCTTCTCTGAGTTCAACTCTATGCACTCCAGAAGGTGTTGTGGGGGGAAAAGGAGAAAGAGCTGGAGACACAGAAAAAGAGACAGAGGAGCAGAAAGGCAGACAAAATAACAAATTGTAAAAGAGATCTGACCTGGCACTCTACTCCTTGAGCACATTAATGAGATGGGGATGCGAGGCTGCTAGAATTTCAATCCCTCTCAGTTTTCATTTGCCTTCTAGAATGTGAGCGTTCTCCAAAGTTGACTATGATGCTAATGTTTCAAGATGCATTTTTTTATACGACCTGTCCCCTACATGCCAGTCAACTATATTTTTCTATGACTCAACCAACTATACACAGATCTATTCCAACCCCAGAGGAAAACAACCCAGTTGTATGACTTGAGAGACCACTCCAAAGTGACAAGTCTCTGAGAATGGTCTAGGGTAATTATTCTCCTGATGGACTGACTTTAGTACTGACCACATGTGTGGTCGAAGAGAAACTTCTGCTGAGAAAATGTGTATAATGGTGATCTCTGGGTAAAGCTGCTTCTTTTTTCTTTAATACAATCTATATCTTCTAGTTTCTTAAAATTAACATGTATTAGGAGATATACATATGCACATATATATTACATATACATACCTATACATATGAATAATGCTAAAGGATAGGTAAGATTCCCTGTTCTAGTGCACACTTGACTGAGTACCCTCTAGAAAGTTCTATGGTAGGATCCCAGCTTTGTCAGACTACAAGGGCAGCTTCCTGCCAGGGCTCTGCAGAGCCCACTCTCCTTCCACTGAGGCTGGCAAGGCTGTTCCCTCCTTTTCACCAAGCCTTTATCAATGAAAATCTTCGTGGGTTATAGCATTAGGCCAGGCTGGGCAGCATTGGATGGCTGCAGGGCACAAGGTGCCGGGCAGCTCGGGGCCATCCGAGCCCATCGCTCCCAGGCTCCATCAACCCTTGTTAGTCCTATTACCAACCAAGCCCAGACAGGCTGCCTCCATTCTCAGTCCTTGATTTTTCTATTTTGAGAAGGTTACTCAGGCCAAATCAAGTTATGTCCCTGACATCTTAGGCTTACAGTGCTCTAACAGTGCCTCTTTCCCCAACTGCCCACCCTCAGTTCCCACAAGTTAGGGATGGTCATACCCTCGTCCCCCACAGCACATAAACACACTCTCTCAAAATCACACAGATCCAAATGCTCACATAACACAAACACTCCACTGGCTCAAAATTGCACAATTTTACCTACACTCACATGAATAAGCATCTTCAATGATAGTGGCATGAATACCCACACCCAGGGTCTTCAGTGGTCATGAGAGACCCAGACCACTTATAGTCTTCAAGTTTCCCCCATGTTCAAGAATGAGAAATTGCTATAACTCAGCTCAAAAATTTATAACCATTCTAAATGTTTACATTTAACAAATTACCATTGTTGTTTTAAATGCCACATAATTGTGTTATCCACCAAATAATTATAGGACTTATGAACTATTAATTCCTAGGGCACTGCAAGCAGCGTACTTTGGCAATGTGATGTGCTTAGAGTCAGATGATGAATGCCTTCTCCTCATCATTTTGTCAGCTCATCTCTCGGCTGCTTGTGTAATCTCATTTGAGGATAATATCAAGAGCCCACATCTGAAGCCCTCTGTGAGCATAAGTCCCAGCCAAATGGTTCTTGTCAACCCTGGACTGCATACATGCTGGTGAGTCCCTGAGCCTACAAACACCAACACTCATGACACTCACCCACCTGCCAGGGGGAAACCCAGAGTCCCATGATTTGCTGGTAATCTCAGTTACCTCGTGACAGTCCCAGGAATGTTCCCTCTGTGCCATCTGATACAGCCCCTCTTAGGCCAGAGCCTGCTCCTGTAACCCCCTAGACGGCTAGTCACATAACACAAACACTCCACTGGCTCAAAACTGCACAATTTTGTACCTAGTCTCAAGCTTCTTCAGAGCCTTCCTGACACAGCAGCCTGGACTGGTTCTGTTTGGGAGGCATGGCCGCCAGCCAAGCTAGAACTTCCACATGTTGGCATCCTCTACCTCCTCCACAGGGCAGACTAGAAATGAACAACCACAGCCTACTCAGGCGCTTCTCTCTGGGACAAAGGGCTTCCATTCTGTCCCCTTGTATCTGCAAAAGCATAGCACACAAAGACACACAATTAGTTGCTCACCCACATATACATTAACATGTCTCCATCCATATACATACATAAACTTTAGAAATCTCTGACCTTTAGAAGCAAATAAGCCACAGTTTGAAGCCCTCTTCTATCCATTCTTAGTGGTCATTTGCAAAAAACATCTGTCCTCTCTAAGCCTCAGTTTCCCCTACCTTTAAAATAAATCTCAGGACTGAGGTGTAGCTCAGTGCAGAGTGCTTCCCTAGCATGTCTCTCCTCTGCACACCCACCACTTCAGTGCTAGGTAGGGAGCTAGGGATCGAATCCAGGATCTTGCACATGCTAAGAAAACACTCTCCACTGAATTACACTCCTGGTCCTTTTTCTTCTCTTTGATATTTCATCCCATCAGTTCCTCTGCTTGGGATTATTAAGAAATCACTATGTGTCTTTCTTGGGGAAAATGCCCTAATTTTAAAGAAAAACTTGTTCATTTTTATAAAGCAGGATAAAAAGCATCAAAATAGAAATTCAGACTCTGAAATCTGATTTGATTCCATCAAAAATGAGTGTGTGTCACTGGCAAGGCATCTAAATGCATTCAAGCTCAGTCACTGTGTTTGTGAGAGTGGCACATTGGAGTAATCCTTTGGGTTCTTTTCAGATACAGTGTTTCAGAACTCTTCTCAGAGGCACTCCAAAGGGCACACCAACTTTCCCAAAGTAACACTGATTTATTATACCTGAGCTCAGATACAGTCAGTCCTGTCATTCTTTCAAGCCATGCCTCTGTCACAGTACAAGAAACCTTAACCCTCCACGTCCTATCCACTGAGCCAAAATAAACCTGGCAGAAGTAAGAAGGGCATGGAGGCCATGCTGAGGTAGAAAGGCCCTGGGGCTGAGTGGGACAGGCAGCCAAAGACGGTGTAGGTAGAGGAAGATTCCAAAATATAGTTCAGGAAAGAACAAAGACTGAATTTACAAAGTCAGAAATGGAAATATCAGGAGCTGGGACATTCTGGAGTAAATTAGCATGTGGATTGTGAAATGGTGAGGGAAATTGTTCCAGACCAGCCTTAGGTGGTGCCAGCTGAATGGCACAAGGCAGGCCCCCAAACTGCAGAAGGGTAGGCAAGCCCTTAGCCAAGGTCCTGAAAAACACCAGGGTCAAGGCTTACGGAGCCAATTGGACAAGGAAGGCAGAGATGAGCAAATGCCAGTGATATAAACTGCTCATTTTTTCAGCCTTGCCTAAATCAACAGATTAAAGATATTCACAACGAAGTACCAATACTGGACTTGACCCAGGAGAAGTTCTTTTCCCACCCAGAAGACAAGGAAATGCTTGGCATTTCTTATACTCTCTCAGAGGCTATTTCACTACAATCTCTAAATAGACGCTTTTCCACTACTGACCAGTTAGAAGGTCTCCACAAAGATCACCATGAGCTACAGCTAGAGGACCTGAAGAACAGAAAGTTACAAGACCTTGCTCAACATCACTCAGTCAGTTAGCAGGTCCAAGTTCATCATACATTGTGTAGCTCTTACATCATAAGGCTGCACTTATTGTCAATTTTCAGTACAGCTACACCTTCAGTGGAATGGATGAGTGTGGCCTTTGGAACCAGATAGGCATGGTTTCAAGGTCCAACTTCATCCTTTGTTAGTCATGTGATCCTAGACAATTTTCTTAACTTCTTCAATCTTCTATTTTATCACCAATCAAGAAGACTTAAATAATGTCTACTTTCAAGGTTTCACTAAAGTTTTTTTGAGATCCTAGCTTTTATCTTTTGTCACATAGTAAGAGCTCAATAAACGGCAATTTTCTTTCCCTCTCCTTTCCTGCCCCCATTTTCCAAAACCATATTAAAATAAGATTTTCATGTGACTGCCTCCCACATTTCTAAGAGAAGTAAATTGTGGTTTACCTAAGTCTACTTGGGTCTCAGGTGAGCACACCTGAGTATTCATGTTCCTTCTGTCTTTCAGTTTTGAATTATAAGGGAGAGAGTGTCCTGTAAGTATCAGGGACACTCCATTTCACAGGTTCTCTTGCCAGGTCAACCAGCAACACATCACAGAAAGTCATTGGCTCTCCTGGGAAGTCCTCAGCTCCAAGCTCATCATTGTGCCTGATCATACAGCCAGATGTCACCCTTCAAGGATATTAATTAACCAGTCAATCAAAATGACTTTTTTTCCCCAGTTGATGAGAGTTTCACAGGTAGGTTCCTTTACATCATCCAGCCTCAGCTGTCTGTATATTCAATGGCACAGCCACTCTATCATGAAATGTCTTCTCAGCCAAACCCTTTGGTACAAATGGATAGCTCATGTTCCCCTCCTGGTAAGAGGAGTCTTGTACAAGGGCCCTCAAGGGTCTTCCTGTGCGTTGGGGGAAATCCCGGGACCAAACACAACCTGGTTCATTCATACCAAGACAACCACCAATTCAAACATCCAAGCTAAAGTTGTGGAGGACGTAGATGGCTGCTACTGTCCTCCATCTGGCTTGTTGGTAGAGAACACGCCATCTTATGGGGGTGTTACCAGTGGTAAAGCACTTATCTGGTATGTTCCAGGTGCTGGGTCTGATTCTCTTCTCTACACATACACACATAAATCTTCATGATAATGCACCATCATGCTGGATATAGTGGAGTCCTAGATCCTTCCTCCCTCGCCTGCCTCTATTTGTCCCTACTCCTCCCTTCTGGCCTACTTTCATGTCTTGCTGAAACCCTTGCAGCTCTTAGCCCCCTGGTGCCTCCCTAGGTTTTACTTTTTTTCTCTCTTTTTGAAACATCTTCTCTATCATTCTCCAGTTCCTCCCAGCACCAGATCAAAAAGTAGGACCAGGGTTCAGTCTGCAGCGGTGAACAATATCACCACTTATCTTCTCAACTCTGACTCATCCCTCCAAACTAGTGCATATATCCTCTCCCCACAAAAGTCATCCCTGATCACCTCACATTAAGCTAGTTCAAAGGATGCACCAGTTAGCACTCTTCTTTTCAGATTGCAATGAGTAGTTTGGGTTTGGGGTTCAGACATGTATCAGAAAATGGATGGAGCACTCAAATTAGATAACTGAGATAAGGAGATGGGTTTAACAAAAGGACTACATACAAATGTGTAGACAGGGTTTGGTAGAAAATACATATATATATAGAGAGAGAGCACCAGCCAGTCATACCTGGGCCTAGTCCCAGAGAGCAACCTTACCCACTCCTAAATGGGAAAACAAGAGAAGCAGGAGACAACAGATGCAACATATACATAATATATGGAGAGGAAGCATAGGGATGGTTAATGCTGTGTGTCAGATGATACTAGAATAATAATGTTTGTTTAATGTTAACATTCTAATTAACACTTATAGTAGGTGTTTTGTAACATGTTTATACTTATTTTGTATTTGAAAGGTATTAAGGTGCTAGTTTCACTGATGATTTAAAAATGAATTTTAAACACTTAATTTTTAAAAACCAGTATTAATGGTAGCACAGATGGTCCTTAACTTAACAATGGCTCCACATACTGTTTTCCAACTGTACTATGGTGTGAAAGCAATATGTATTTAATAATAACTGGACTTTGAATTTTGATTTTTCCTGAGCTAATATGCAATGTGATACTCTCTCAAGGTGTTGGGCAGTGGTAGCCTCAGCTACCAGCAGACCATTACCACAAGGAAAGCAACCAGCTCTCTACAGTATACCCATGTAACTAAGCTAGGGTGTTTGTAGGTACATTGTAGATGTACTTTTTCATTTCAAAATGAGTTTATGCAGATGTAACTTCATCAAAAGTGGAAGAACATCCATATTCTAGTATCACATGAAATAAATACTTAAATAGAGTATTATCAATTTGTTCTGATATTGAAAATCAGTACTCTTTTGGTAGGTGATAGAAAACCCAGCCCAAACTGACTTAAGTTAAAGGGAATCTATGACCTTACATATCTGAGAATTCCAAGTGATGGACTGGCTTCAGGCCCTGCTTAATGCAAGGGCTTAAACAGTGTCTCCAAGACTTTAGCCTAACTATAGCTTAACTCTGTCTCCTCCACAGGTTCTCCTCTCAAGGTAGTCAGAGGACAGCAGCAGATCTAGACCTCATACCCACTCAACTTCACATCCAGTAGGGAGAAGCCTCTCAACCAGGTATCTGCTAAAGACCTACTTCCTCTCTTGGGCACTGGACAGGGATTGTGTCCAATGCTAAAGTAGCCTCTGTGTCCTGGGTTGTGAGTCTAAACCACTGTTGGAGACTCAGGTAGGCTCAGTTTTTTCTGAAATGTAAAGATTGTGGGTGTTTACTGCAAAGCATAAGAACCTACCCCAAGAAGGAAGAACTGATGCTGGGTGACAAAACCACAGGTCCACCTCAGATATATTTCTGGGCTTCCATAGAATCTTGGACTTTCCTCTTAAATGATTCCACTCATGCTATCTTTAAAAGGAAAAAGAAAAACACCTTAGATTTAAAATTCTTAAAGGACAGAGATTATCATGTACTCCCAATCTCTAAGGAATGCCTGGCATTCTGTAGTTACTCCATGACTATTTGTAGAGTAAATACATGAATGGAAGTTCTATGTGAGCATGGCTTGTCCTGGGACCGCTACACAACAGGTCAAGGAGACACAGTCTTAGTTGCATACTGAGCTCTTCAGTATGCCTGGGAATTGTCTGAAGAGTTTTTTAAAGCGGATTTCCTGGTTCTGCCCCCAGAGGTCCTGATTCAAAAAGTCTGGGGTAGAGCCTGAGATTCTGCATTTCCAGAAAGCTCCCCAATTGCTGCTGATGCTACAGGTCCTGAGTCACATTTTGAGTAGCACTACTTAAGAGAAACTTCAAGGAAATCTTTGAGCATCAGAAAGGACATTATGCCAGCTGAGAGTCCAGCTACCTTTCATGATAAAACAACTGTATTCCAAATGATGCTCCACTGACTGCTATATTAACTGAGCACTTTCAAATGGTTTTGCTCGATGGGGCTCATAATGAAAGAACTATAATTTTCAGAACTATCTAGTAAAAGATTTATTCAATTAATGTGATTCAATTTTTAAAGGTATTTGTCCCTTCATGAAGGCAAAACCATGCTTTTTCTAATTAAAAGTTAATTAGTGGCTAATATGCAGGTCTCACTTCTTTCAGCATGAGGAAGCACTGAGAGAGGGAGAGTTGATGGCTGTATTGGAACCTCAAGAGCTAAGAAAAGATGGGCTCTCAAAGGACTTGCAGAAGGAAGCTTACAGTGTCTTCACTCTTTCAACAAGCACTTATACATCTTAAGAGAGCCTTAAGCTGGGCACAGTGGCCCATACCTCTAATCTCAGCAACTTGGGAGGCTGAGGCAGGAGAATCTCAAGCTGAAGGTCAGTCTCAGAAACTTAGTGAAACCCTGTCTTAAATTTTTAAAAATATATAAAATAAAAAGGGATAGGGATGTAGCTCAGGAGTAGAGAACCCCTGGGTTCAATTCCCAGTACCAAAAGAAGAAGAAGGAGAAGGAGAAAGAAAAGAAGAAAAAAGAGACTTAAAAATATGTGTGTAAACTTGAACTAAGTCACTCTCCTTCCTGAGATCTTTCAAAAGCTCCCAATTCTTAGAATGAAGTTCAAAATCTTCAATTTAGTTCCTGAGTCCTAATCAGTCCCCTCCTCACTCTCTAGCCTCTTCAGAGCCTAATACAGACTAATGTTCAGAGCCTATTACAGACTGAGTCACATCTCTCATCCCATAAAATCCCACAGATTGAAGAAGTTCAAACCCTCAATGCAACAGTATATGAATAAAGAATCTTTAGGAAGTAATTAATTTTAAAAGAGAGGAAGGAGGATCACAAGTTTGAGGCTAGCCTCAGCAACTTAGTGAGGCCCCAAGCAACTTAGCAAGACCCTGTCTCAAAATAAAAAAAAATAAAAAGGGCTGGGATGTGGTTCAGTGGTTAAGCATCCCTCTGTTCGTTCAATCTCCAGCACCAAAAAAAAAAAAAAAAAAAAGGCTAAAAAGAACAGCACTGGTGTCCATAGAAACACCAGGAGCATACATGCACAGAGAAAAAGCCATGTGAGGACACAGCAAGGAGGCAGCCAGCTGCAAACCAAAGAAAACAGAAGCCTCATCAGAAACCAACCCTGCTGCTACCTTGATCTTGAACTTTCAGCCTCCAGAACTGTATGAAAATAAACTTCTGTTGCTTAAGCCACCCTGTCTGCAGTATTTTATTATAGCAGTCCTTACAGACTAACCCAAAGGCCTTTCTCAACTCAAAGTCCCCACACATGCTGTTTTCTCCTCCTGAAAGGCTCTGCCACCCTCCCACACTTTGCCAGTCAATTCCTGATAATCCTTCAGGCCTCAGTTAAAATGTCACCTCCATAGACTTTCCCTGATCACTCCTCCCAAGTCTGTCCTTTTTCTTTAGAGAACCCATCAGAAAAACAGATTTTGGGTTCCAGAAATATCCAAAATACAAATGAAAATAAAACACAGGATCAACAAGACATTTCAGATCAGTAGACTCAATGACACAAGATTCATGATGTTGGTATCAGTGTCTCTAGCTGATTTTAAAAAAAAGTCAATCTCAAAGAAAAGATTGATCTCAACCTTATTATTTACATAAAAATTAATCCCTGATGGAAGAAACGTGTAAAATAAAATCACAAATGTACGAGAAGTACTAACTTCATCAAAACAAAATCTTTCTTTATGAAAGATGATAGAATAATAAGATTAACAAATTGAGGAAAATACATGTCACAGAAAAAAGCTAATTTCCATAATATATAAAGAGCTTCTACAAATCAATAAGATCAACAAACCAATAGGAGATTGTGGGAAAGAAAAATAGTTAACGGTAACTGAAATAAAATGGATTTTTTAAAAACATAAGAAGATTTGCAAATTAAAATGACATATCATTTTTACCTAAATGTTGGCCAAGTTGACAAAGCTTAATAACAGATTGTTGGCAGGAGTATGAAGAAACTGACATGCTCATTCATATGCACTCTCAGTGCATGCGACCTTTATAGAGGCAATAAACCACAATATTTAAAATGTGTAGAGTCTTTAATCCAGTAATTGCAATTCCAGAAAATTACCCTATGGATATGCTTGCACATGTGTGAAGTGGCATATGTATAAGAATATTCATAGTGGCATCGTTAAAAATTGAAAAGACTGGAAACAAACTAAATCTCCTTCCCTAACAGGTTGGTTAAATAAATTGTGATATAATCTACGTAACTGAATATTATGCAGCCTTTAAAATGTAGGCAGCAGCCCCCATGAACTGATGTGGAACATTTTTAAGATATATTGTTGTAGAAAAGCAAGTTATTGAAGAGGGTGTATACCATGCTAGAGTGTGTTTAAAAATAAAAGAATGTGCATGCATATACTTATATGTGCATTGATTAACTTTGGAAGGAAACACAAGGGACTGGTAACCAAGGCTGCCTTCCAGGAAGGGATCTGGGGGAGGGAGACTTCTTTTTCACTGCATAATCCTCTGTAACGTTTGAATTTTATATGTACTATGTATCAAAATGAATTTTGATTAAGAATAAATGAATTAAAAGCCATTTCACAGTGAGAGAACACCAAAAGGGGAAAAAACAGAAACAAAATGTTACCAGTGGTTGTGTGGTGGTACTAGGAGTGCCTTTACTTTCCCTGCCCCCCCTGTATTTTTCTATATTTAACCCTATTTCTTTACTGAGCATGTACCAATTTAAAATGGAAGAACATTTTTTTTTTTTCTCCCAAAGCATTGGCAGAGTCACTAATCAGCATTTTTCCTGTTGAGCCGCATGTGTTCCCAGCTGGATATGGCATGAAATCTCTTGGCCACATCTGTTAATCTAGTGCCATCCTTGTAAAGACCCTCTGAGCCTCTGCATGTGACTTTGGGGAACCAACTCATCCCAGCTGCTTCCTGGGTCCCACTCCAAGCAGGCTGGGGGGCGGGACCTGTGTTTAAATGACAGCAGAGCTCCAACTCCAAGAGGAGGGGAAGAGGCACAGCAGGCTGCAAACTTGGAAAGATGGCAAAAAAAGCTAACATTTGAACAACACTCTGATATTTGCCAAATGCGTCTTACACAGCATCTTATTTGATTCTTCCAATAGCCACAAGATGAGGCTCTGATAACTTCCCCCTTTTTTAAGCTGAAGAAGCTGATGTTCTGAGAAAGGGTGGACTTGTCCAAGCTCACCAGCTACTTGTCCTGGGCCAGTTCAGACCCTGCTTCTAACTCCAAATGTTAAACTCCGTCCTGTAAATTGCTGCTGTAGACATTAAATATGAGCTTACCAGATCAGAGTGCCACATTTTCCTGGGCACACATCTAGATTATATTTCCCTGCTTTTCTTACAATTACACGTGGTCATTGAATTAAGCTTGTCTTCTTAGCCTGATATTTTGACATCTAGGCTCTTCCTGACCTTGGGAAACGGCCCCTTCCTAGGTCAGCAGGTTTCTAGATATAATAAATAACTCTCTCAAGCTGATACAGTGGCACATACCTGAAAACCCAGCAAGTCAGGAGACTGAGGCAGGAGGATTGCAAGTTTGAGGTCAACCTAAGCAACTTAGCAAGGTCCTAAACAATTTAGTGAGTACCTGTCTCAAAATAAAAATAAAAAGGGTTGGGGATGTGGTGGCCCTGTGTTCAATCCCCAGTACCAAAAAAAAAAGGACAGTCCCAAGGGCTCCTCTTTCATGTCCAAACCAACCAACCCAAAGCCCACACCCTCAACAACTACTTAAATGGGCTCTGATACCATGGTACACTTTCCCTACCCTAACCACCCAGGGCCATTCATCAAACTAAAGGCAGCCCCTACTGATCATTGACATTAGTCAGTCAATCGTAAACCTGCTTACTTTACTTCACCCATTCCTGCCTGAGTCAACCACTATAATGTCCTGCAGTCTCCCCTGGCTCCCTCTGCCTCCTGACTGATCAAGGTGCTTCCACCTGTGGCTTCATGCAACATGGCATACCCCATCCTCTTAACTGTTAGTGGTAGACTATCTTTTCAATGGCCATCATCTCCTGATCTGCTGGAATCTCCATACCTAAATAATAAAACCTATATTTGAACATAGTCATTAGGCTGAACTTCTAGGCAAGGGAATAAAAACAGAATTGAAAAATTCTACTTCCAGGACTAGCCCAGGAAAACCTCCTACGCAGAACTAGAGGGCTTGCTCTTTCTCTCTCTCTCTCCCTTCCTCCTTCCCTCCCCTCAATATAGAGCATCCAGCAGAATATTTTGAGGTGGTGGAGCTACAAAATGGAAGAAGCCTGGGTGCCTGAATTACCACATGGCAGACCACCTGTCAAACACCCATATCACACACATATCTGAGCAAAAAATAAACTTCTATTCTGCTAAGACACTGCAATCTCAAGTTTCTCTGTTATAGCAATTGGACTATCCTCAATAATTTAGTTACCAAAACATTGAGTTGGTTACTTCCACCTCCTAACTGTCCCTCACATTCCTGTTGCCCCTCTTCTCTATTGCCCCAGGACCTTGGGGCTCTATAACTCCCCTCAGATTGTAAAAGAGTATCCTATTATATCAAGTATATTCCCCAAAATTCAATTCCACAAGTATCTCCTAAGCACCTACCATGTGTTAAGCACAGGACAGAATAGGAGATAACAGTCCCAGGCCTGAAGGTGGGCTGGGTTCCAGGAGCCAGGTAAGACCCAGAGGATACAAGAATTAATCAGAGAGTATCTGACACCTTGTATTACAGGTTCTTTGACTGTTAGGTATGTCTGAAACAAAAGAAAAGGAAGAGAAAAAAGAATGAGATTGAAACTCAAAGAATCAAGGTAGGACTAATTAAGGGTGCCATGGGGGCCAGGGAACATCTTGAGGATTTCAAGAGGCATAGGAACAAGGGGGTGAGAACAAGGGGGACAAGCAACACTCGTGTCCCATATGGATTTGTTTTTGTTTGTTTAGTCATTAATTTTTTATTGTGATAAAAATACATATCATAAAATTTGTGATTTAAATTATTTTAAGTGTAAAAATTCAATGGCATCAGTTATATTCATGTGTGAATTAGGATCATTCTTTTTTGTTTGTTCTTTTTAGATATACATGACAGTAGAGTATATTTTGATATATTATACATACATGGAGTATAACTTATTCTAATTAAGATCCCATTCTTGTGGCTGTACCTGATGTGGAGTTTCACTAATGGTCTATTTATACGTGAACATAGGAAAGTTATATCTGATTCATTCTACTATCTTTCCTATTCCCATCTCCCCTTCCTTCATTTCCCTTTGTCTAATCCACTGAACTTCTACTGTTCCCTTCCCCGACCTATTGTGCGTTAATATTTGCATAACAGAGAACTATCGGTCTTTGGTTTGGGGGGATTGGCTTATTTCACTAAGCAGAATAGTCTCTAGACCATTCTGAATAACATTCCATTGTCCCCATGGTTTTGAAGAAGACAATGTTCCTGAAACTAGCCTCCATTATGGACATCCCAGAAACACCCAGTGGCTTGCTCCTCCCAATGCCCTCATCAAGTTACAAAGCACTTATGTCTACAGTTCTGGTCTTGGGCCATGGGCCTGCTGGGATGCTGATTGCCCCTCTAACACAGTGGCACAGGTATGCATTCAGCAAACATGCAGGAGTCACTTCAAGGAACTAGGGATGCAGCATATGTGAGTGATATCCTCATCAGGAATCCCTCAGTTGCAAGGAACAGAACCACCCCCCCACAAATGAGCACAACTAATAGAAGGTTTAACTGAAGGGCTACTGGAGAAACTCAAGGAAATATTGAGAAGGAAGTGAAAATAATTTTCACAGAAGTTGGAAAGTCCAGTTTCTCTCTCCTATTTTTGGGAAGCACATCATGTCTACAGGTCTTTCTGTAGAATGCCCCCACCTTGGTACTGATTCTGTCTCATCCATAACTTCCTTGGGCCCCCCCTAGGCCAGGATGACTCAGTTCTGACTCAACAGGACCTCCCCTCTCAACCTCACAAGTCACCAACTCATTCAGAGTTTTAAGAATCAATTGAAATCAATTGGGAGAATCAATTTGATCAATGAATTGATCAGATTAGGTCATATATCCCATCCTTTTCTAATCAACATGGGACAGAGAGCTTCCCCTTCCAGAAACTTGGAGTCCTATCAGATGAATAAGTAGAGTGTGTGGGCAGAAACACAAACACACTGGCATATCCACTGCAGGCTGGTCCCAGCTCTCTGAAACCACAGTCCATTGGGAAAGCTTGCCCTCAAGTAAACTCTCCCACAGGGAAATGAGAGCAAGTCCAATGTCCCAGAGAGTAATAATGAGTCCAAAGGAGAGTGACCTATGACAGCTCAGGGACTCAACTGTGCCCCTATGAGAGCAATCTGCCCAACTTCACACAAACCCATCCTGTGTCTCCCACTGACTGACCTTGAGGTTTGCTCCACCTGAGCCTATAACCCAAAACAATCTTTCCACTCAGCCTTATCATCAGAAGCTCCTGCTGGACTCTTATATGAGCAGAACACAAAATCAGAGACAGTTTTATGATCCAGATCAATCAACACCAACTCTGCTCCATAAGAGCTTCCTTGCCAAGGCAGACCACACTGGTCTAAAAGCATCTGAGATATTGCAGTGCAAACATACAGAATGGGAAAAGGAATAAAAGAAAAAAGAAAGAAAAAAAAAAAAAAAACTAGTCCCACAGCGGTAGAAAGAGGACTGGACTAGAAGTGCAGAAATCTGACCCTGAAACTAACACACTAAGTGAAGGCGAACAAGTCACCTCTTCTTTCTGCAGCAGAACTAGTCTCCCAGCTCCACGCTTCTTTGGTGGGGGTTACCTTGGACAGGGTTGGTGGGGGAGGTATGTCAAAGGGAAATGGTTCATACCCTCCCTTTACTTAAAAGATTCTCTGGATGGGGCTGGTCCCCAAAATTGGTTCAAAGAGGGGAGTGAGAGGCTAGTAGAGAATAGGGATCTGTAACTAGAAAGAGTTCTCAGGCATGGCACCCCTTAAGAGAAGGTTCTCAACCTTCCCACCCAGTAAACTGGCCAGCAGGATCTGTTTTCCTATGGGCTCAGAGGGGGTCCTTCTTCCATGCCAGGCTGATGCTGAGCTGAGCACCGCAGTGCCAGCTGACCAGGTGGATCTTCTACCAGAGCCCCCAACTTCTGGCACCCTTCATTCCTCTACTGGGTTTGGAGCCAGGATTGAACTGAGTTCTGAACCTCATTTACTGACATATAAATTTCAAAGGTTTGTTTCCCCAAGATTCTGCTGAGTCTGTGACTTCAAAATAATGGCTCCAGTCCCTGAAAAACATGCCTGTCCACTTGGTTACTGCCTTTGAAAGAACTGATATACTTTACAGCATTTGTTTATTTAATATTTCCAAATTAAATTTAGATTTTTATAGCAATGCTATTAAATATGTCACCTATTTGAACTGTATATAAAAGTGTTTATAAGAACTGTGTGCATTTCCGAGTATTTATTTAATCTTCTAAATTAACCTTTGAATTTCTGCAAAGTGCCTCATTAAGCATGTCACCTCTTCTTCTCAACATAAAGTGCATAAAGATATTCATGAGAATTGCATTGTTTTGAGCATTTATCTACTTAATCAGAAATGCATATGTGTTTGTATACATTTATTTAATTGAGGGTTTTAGACTTTCAAGAAAGATAAAAATGGCTAACCAAATGTTAGAACTCAGAAACCACAGAGGAACTGCTTATCCAACTTTAGAGAAGCAATCAAATCAACTTTAATGCAGAAATGAAACAATCATCATGAAGATGAGCAGAGGCCTGAGGGTGGAAGAAAAAGATTGGAAATGGGAGAAAAGAAAATGCTGCAGAACAAAGACACAGGGATATTCCAGGTATAAATCATCGACAAACTACAATCAGCACCATGGAACCCCAGGGAGGAAATACGTAACAAATATAAGCATCACCATGAGCTGGGACACTCTTCACCTCTCACTCACCATATTACCCTCCACACTCAAAAGAACAGGTTGCTGGTTCTTTTTTTCACTGATCAGCTATCAGCCCCAGGGAAAGAGTTTTGACAGAACTTCAAATCCTAGAGAATGATAGGCTCTGTCAAATGTTTGATCATTGGCCTCATTAAAAGTTATATTTGAGGAGAATAAGATTAACTGTTCACAATGAAATGGATGGGAAAATGTGATTTTATTAATAGCAAAGAAAGATCTGCTGGGATGAGGTGTGTTGCACTGGGAATAGCTCATTTCCAATCATCCCCCACCCCTGGGGTTATTCACCCCTTTGGGTCATCAGACAGTCCTCCTGATCCATGCTTTAGGTACTCACTAGACTTGTAGAAAGGACAGTCTGGCATGATGCCCAGGGTATTGGCGTTATACAGCATATTGAACGTGGTGATTTAGACACCTGGCTAATCAGTTTCCCCAAGTACAATAAACACACACGACTCTGGTAACCTGAGTTCTTGCTCTTCACCCCACCAGGAGATGCCATCCTGTTTGCACTCAAGGTAGGCCTTGCTGGGATCCAAGGACTTGAGTGGTTGGAGAACTGTTGACTTTGAGTATCAACAATTGCCCTTTTCAAGTAGATTTCCCCCAACTCTAACACCTACAAAGGATGTGAAGAACATAAACACAACATACTCCCTAAGTACAAGCAGATCTTAATAAAACCTCATACCGTTTTTCAGGAAAGAAAGATATTACAATAATTCACAGTTTCCCCATCAATAATGGTGAATTATTTAAGATCGGGGGCTATAAACTTTTGGTCCACAGTCTAAAAGCAACCTAGTCTACCAAAATATTTCTTTTAGTCTACATAATATTTGAATTTTTTTTGTTACCTTGAAAAACAAACTTTAAACTATAAGAACAAGATCTGGGCTTCTACTTAAGATGAACAAGAATATGAAACATGTTACTCTAACAATAACAATGACAAAATTTCAGATAAACTGCAAATACATATTTTGTAAGCCACCAGGATGCAGAGAAATCTAATTGAACTAGATCCTAGAGAGGGACGAGCTTTTTATAAGAGAATAAACACCAGTGGCTATTTTCATTATTCAGGACATGGGCAGGCCAAGAAGCAAAACTACAATAAATAGAGATATTTTACTGAATTAAACAGAACCGAGATTCACTTACAGTGATGGTCAGAGTTGGAATGACAGATTGGATTGTGACTGAGCCCTCAAAGTAAAGACAACACCCACCAGTCACCAATTCTCCCTCACAGAACTTTTATTGAATATGCAGTAGTATGCTGACCTGAACTGGAAAGCAGAGCAAGAAATCTCTCACAGGATAAGAATAGAATAAGAATCTGGAAGCAGGAAATGACTAACTGAGAAAGATCATTTATCATTTTAATATTCAGATTATAAGGGAGAGGTCTTGATCCCATCCCCAACACATTTAGAATCAATGGAAGTTATTTTTGCTGCTATAAGAAGAAAGAACATCTTTCTAAGGGTAAATAGTGTTTACTTCAGTTTTTGACTGTTCTTTTATGTAATACATCTAGCTTGTAAGCTAAAATTCCAAAAAATGCAATGGAAAATGGCACATATAGTCAAGAGAAAAATAGCTGATAGAAGCAGACCTACTGGTGACCCAAATAATGAAATTAATAGACAGGAACTTTGAAATAGCTATTACAAATGTCTTAAAAAGTTAGTGGAAAGCATAAATGTAACAGATAAAAAGAGAATTTCATAAGAAAAACAAACTTTAAAGAAGAAAATTTCAGAACTTATACATATAGATAGGTAGATATCTTAAATATACAGATACAGGCAGATATCCTAAATACATATATATAAAATGTATCTTAAGTACACACACACACGTGTGTGTGTGTGTGTGTGTGTGTGTGTGTGTGTATGTGTGTGTGTGTAAATGAAAAAGCAACTTTTAATGAACTGGACAAAGTAGATGATAAGATCAGTAAACTTAAAATTAGGGCAATAAGAAAAACAGCAAAACCGAAGCACATAATTAGAACAAATAAAATTTTAAAATTTTTAAAAACAATAAATATGAAAAAAACTGAAGCACAAAAAGGAAAACAGAATTGAATAAAAAAACTGTGCAGCATCAGAGTGCTATGGAGGGGAAAAATCAAACAGTTGAATATAAATGAGAGTTCAAGAAGAAGAGAAAAAAGAATTGGGGTAAAAGAAGTATTTGAGCAAGGCACATACCTATAATTCCAGCTACTGAGGAGGCTGAGGCAGAAAGATTACAAGTTTGAGGTCAGCTTCTGCAACATAACAAGACCCTGTCTCAAAATAATTAATGAAAAGGGCTGGGGATGTAGGTCAGTGTCAGAATGCTTGCCTAGCATCTGTGATACTCTGAATTTGATACCCAGTATCATTAAAAAAATGAAGGAATGATGACCCAGAATTTTCAAAATTTTATAAACCATATCAACCCAAAGACAAAGAAACCATACAAAGAATACTATATATAAGCACATTATAGCCAAACCATTGAAACCCAAAGATGATGAGAAAATCTTAAGACTACGCAGAGAAAAAGAGAGACATTAAATTTAGAGGAAGAACCATAATATTTACAGATTTATAGTAAACTTCTCAATGGAATTCAGTAACTAATGAAGAACACTGTTCAGATGATGAAAGAAAAACTGTCAGTCTATAATTCTGTATACTATGAAAACAATTTAAAATGAAAACAAAATAAAGATATTTTTAGAAAGAAAAAAAAAGAAGAAGAAGAAGAAAGTATTCATTGCCAGCAGACTGACTGCACTCAAGAAATACAAAGGGAAGTTCCTTGGGCTGAGCAAGAGATAAAGGCCTGGATCTTCAAGCAATGAAGAGTACAGGAGAAGGGCAATGTTTGAAACTTGTGTGCATATATGCATTGCTATTTAAAGCAAAAATAATAACTTTGAAGCATGGAGCTAACATTCTGTCCAGATGAAAAAGTACATGGAAAATAGCACAAATAGTAGGAGAATAAGCAAAAGGAATTGTAACCGTACTCTGTACAATTTGTACATTGACCTGAGGTGCAGGTCAGTGGTAGAGTGCTTGCCTAACATGTGTAAGCATGTGTAAGTGTTGTGTTTACTCCCCAACACTGCAAAAAATAAAAATTAAAAATAAATGAATTAATGAAAATATATACATATATATGCTTACATTTTTTGTTAAATGATGTAATATTAATTAGTACTAATTACATAGTGTTATGTAAATCTTAAATGTCCCCCAAAGGCCATATGCTAAAGGTTTCACCACTAGCCTGTTGCACTATTGGGAGGTGGTGAAACCTTTAGGAGGTGGGACTTGGTAGAAGGAAGTTAGGTCCTTGGAGCATGCCCTTGAAGGGGATATTGGGACTTCTTCACTTCCTCTTTCTTTGCTTTATGGCCACCATGAGTATAGCAGCCTCCTCTGCCACATCCTTTTACCAAAGCAACAGAGTCACATGACCATGATCAAAAACCTCTGAAGCTATAAGCCAAATAAATCTTTCTTCCTTATAATTTGATTATCTTAGGTATTTTGTCACAACAATGGAAAGCTAAAACATATGATTTGTTAAATGTGGAAAGTTAAGGATACCTATAATTTCTAGAACAAATACTCAAAATGATATAAAGAAGTACAGTTTGAAAGTCAACAAAAAAATAAAATAGAATAATAAAAAAGTATTTGATTAATTAAAAAGAAGGCCAGAAATGAGGAATAAATATATTAAAAAAAGATGGAACATATAGTAAAAGGGCAAACATAAATCAAATCCTATCTTTAACTATACTAATTGTAAATACACCAGAGATCATTTGGATAAAGAAGCTCAAATTATGCTGTTTGCAAGAGTCACACTTAAAGAACACAGTTTGAAAGTAAACAAATGAAAGAAGATATATAAACACTAATCAGAAGAAGGTTAGTGTAGCTATACTTGTCTTTATTCAATAAAAAAGCTTCAAGAAAAGGAAAATTACTGCAAGTAAAAGGGGGTACATTATAATGACCAGGAAGACTTAACAATCATAAATGCATATGTACCTAATAACAGAGTTTCAAAATACATGAAGCAAAAACTAACAAGGGAAAAATAAATAGATTTAGACCATAGCTGAAGATTTTAATGTACCTTCCCAGTAATGGATAGAACTAACCAAAAGAATCAAGAAGTATACAGAAGATTTGAGTACTGTCGACACAACTATGAACACATTTTATCTAATTAATATTTATAGGTAACAATATTTAACAACTCCAGAATATAATTTTTGTCAAGTCCATATGGAACAGTTATCAAAATAGTCCACACGCCAGGACAAAAAGCAAATCTTGATAAATTTCAAAGGACTAAAATTATAAAGTATATACTTTGACTCCAATGGATCAAAATAAAATCATGAACAATAACAACAAAAAGCTAAACATAAGCAAAATAAATGTATGAACACATGTAATACAAAGTAATAAGAAGGTATCCAATCAAAAAGGAAAAGGAGGACAAGAAATTGAAAAGGGACTCATTTTGTTTTATTTTGCTTTGTTTGCAGTGCTAGGGATCAAACTCAAAGCCTCACAACATACTCCATAAAAGCCCTTACAATGGAGTGGGGAAGCTCTGGGGAGTGATATTGGTCAAATTATATTGTTATATTGTGTGAATATGTAACAAGAAATCCCATCATTAGGTATAACTATAATGCACCAATAAAAATTGAAAAAATAGCTCTTCCACTGAGCCACACTCCCAGCCCTTAAATAGGAACTTTACAGAAGATTCTGAATAAATATAATTGATATCATCCTCCATTAGGGAAATGTAAATTAAAACCACAATGAGGTACATTACCTACCCAAGAGAATGGTCAAAAGTACAGATGAAGATGTGGAGTCACTAGAATTCTCATATGTTGCTGGAGACAGGGTAAAATGGCATAACCTTTATGGAAAACTATTTCTAATAAAGTTTCATGGACCTCCCTATGCCTTAGCAATACTCACTCATGCACATGTATATGATGTAAACTGAGTACATGTGTCCACAAAAAAGACACTTGATGGTTCATGTTAGCTTTGTTCACAATAGCCCACAAGCAAAAACTATCCAAATATTCAACTGAATACTTGGTCCTACTCAGCAATAAAAAGGAATAGTGGTGCATGCAACATGGATTGGTGGCTACTGTCGTGCCCTTGCTCAGGACTCCAAGCCTGACCCATTCATCAAAGTACTTGTACCTGGGCAGTGTGCAGCCAGACAGGCAGCAGAAATGAATGTGGTGCACGCAACATGGAAAAACCTTGAGAATATATATTGAACAAGAGAAACTGGACACAAAAGAATACAAAATATATGATTTTAGTTCTGAGAAGTTCAAGATCAAGCAAAGTTAATTTATTGCTACAGAAGTCAATGGTTACCTTTGGTAGGGCAGGAGTACCTATTGACAGGAAAGGAGCACCAGGGAACTTCCTAGGCGGTGGAAATATACCAGATCTTACTATGGATGAAGGTTACATATGTAAAATGTATATATATGTGAAAATTCATTGTGATTTGTGTGTCTTATTATACTCAAATTATACCTCAAAATAAAACTCCACATGCATCTGATTTCGTTTGAAAACATGAGAAAACCTGGCAATGCAGGGCCCTTATTCCACATGGCCACGATTGGCTGGGGGAATGCACAAACCACTTTCTCCACATCATGCCTTATTCACCTATGGCTCATCACATTCATTTCTGCTGCCTGTGTGGCTCCACTACCTAGATACAACTACCTTGGTAAATGGGTCAGGCTTGGAGACCTGAGCAAGGGCACAACAGCAGGCACCAATCCAGACTGGTAGCTCCCCATTCAGACTCTAGTTGTTTTTATCCTAGCATTGGGAAGTAGGTCTACTTCCTTCACAGTGAGTCCACAACAATTCAATGGGGCAGGAAACCTCAAAAGAGAGATCCTAAACTTCTGAACAATAAAGATTGCTCAAGCAACTAATTGGAGAAATAAAAGAAATGTGATGGTATTTGCATTTCAAGCTGGTGAAGCAGGTCATATTGATTACATTTTAATCATTTAAGCAAACCATGTGCAAACTCTATTTTAACAAAGATAGACACTCCCTCCTTGTTGCTTCAATTCAGCTTCCAGATTCAGGACTCCACCTTGTCTTATAGCCATGCTGGAGGACAATATGGGGAGGGCATCTTTCAAAGCAGTGGTGGGCCAGGCAACATGCCCATAAGTCAGACCATTCTGTGTACTGACCTGGCATCATTTGGGCTGCAGGCCCATGGTATTTGTGGTATTCAAATAGTTTATCTACTGGTCTGGCATAGCCTTGACCAATCAGAGCAAATAATGACCAAATCATAGGAGTGGAATGAATCGGAGGTTGGAAGCTTGGTAGGGGAAGAGCCAGAATTAACAGAGTTGAGGGAGGGTTCCTGAGGCACTGGTTATTTACCAAGTAGTAGGAACATTTGTAATATTTGTTAAATAGCCTTCTCATACCAGTGGGTACTGGGCTAGAGCTCCACTAGAAACAGGTCACACCAACTCTTGGTATATGTACCTCTTCACAACTCTGCATTCACTGATGCCTCAAAATCAGCCACGATGGGAATATTTACGCCATGGAAATGAGCAAAAGCTATGAAACAGTACCACCATCACCACCACCCACCTATTATCTCCAAGTGTTTGTTTACCAGCACTCAACTGGAACTAAACATCAGCTACAACCCCACTAATACTCAGGATGCTCGAGTACTAATACTCTGGGACTCTGGTAACAGGCAATCTTCTACAGGTTTTGAATCTACACACTTAAAGACTGGAGGTATAGCTCAGTGGTAGAGCACTTGCCTAGCATATGCAAAGCCCTGAGTTCCATCCCCAGCACTGCAAAAATAAATAAGTATATAACACCTTCTTAATTCTCACAGAAACCCCAGAAGGTATGACCTATTTGTATCCACATTTAACAGATGAGAAACAGAGGTATTGAAAAGTCAACTGATTTGCCCAAAAGTCATGCAGCTACTCAGCAACAGTTCAAACTTGGTAGGCTGGCAGGAGCCAGAATTCACATGCTTCACCTACATATAACACTGCCCAGTTTCTCTTCTTGCCCCTTCAATAGCTTCAGTAGTACTTCCTGTCAGCCAAGAATGCAGAACCCAAATTACCAGCTGCAGAAAATGTAACTCTCAATTCCTTGGAGGCAGAGAAGGCTGGGGCCTTCAAAAGCACAATCCATTGCTCAGGTCCCACTTCTTCAAAAGGATGAGAACTATGTGCATTAAATCTTGAGAAAAAATACCCCTCCCATCAGCCCAGAAATGTGCCTAATGATGCTTTCTAAAATGCAAAGTCGAGTTTTTGTTACCAAAACAGGTGGACTGTCCATATGCAGCATTATTGGTAACGAATGACTTCCTGCATCTCTGCTCTGGCTACAGCTGCCCTGCCCTCCTCTTTCAGATACTGAGGGCACAAACCCTCCCGGCCTTCCAGGACCCTTGGAAAATGTTGGCCTGGCCCCAGACATAAGGAGCATGTCCAACCCTGGCCCCAGCCCTGCATGAAGGCCTGAGGAGCTGGGAGGTCCTGGCTAGTGGCATCAAGACCAGATGGCCAGGGAGATTACTACAATTTGATTTCCACATAATCCATAAACTTGGATGAGTTAATGTTTCTTCATATGCATTATCTTGTAATCCCAGGGAAAACTGTGGAGCCAAGAGCCTGGTTCTCCCTGCCTCCACAGGCCTGGCATGCTGGGTAATCCCCTGCTCTACCCAGCAGGTCTTATGAAGGCCAAGGAGCTCTGCCAGGGGCTGAGGAGATGCTGCCACCAGGGCAGTTCTGGCTCCTCATAAGCCTGGCATCTGAGGCCAGTGGGGGAGACCCCAAGGCTTCCTAAGACTTCCGAAGGCTCCCAGCAGACACCAGGGATCTCTCATGGGGGCCAGGCAGACCTCACATGCATCACTGGGCAAAAGTCCAGGTTGGGATCAGGACTCCCAGAGGCTCTTGCTTTGCCTCCTCTCTGTGTGAGACCTAAGAAAAGTGACTCTCCATCTCTGAACCCTGTTACTCCAAATGTAAAGAAAGGAGATAGAAAAAGGTGATTTAAAGAGCTCACCTTGCTTTAATTATTGTCATGTGTGAGCCCAAACACTCACTGACTCCCTGTTACATGCCAGGAGTCACTGATCAGATAAATCATCCACACCCACCCAAAACAACAGGGTGCCCCACCCCATTGACTGTTTCCAGTACCAAAGGGTTCATAGGCCTGGCACCCTGGTTCATGAGGACTAGACTTAAGACCCATCTCTGCCACTGACTAGTTAGTGTGCCATTTCATTTCCCCAGCTGTGAACTTCCCTCATCTGTCAATTAGTAATGCTTATACTTTCCTCAGGCATCTTTCGAGGATCACAAAAATTTAGGGCACTGGACTACAGGGAAAATCTAACAGATCCATCTGCTCAAAGTGAAGATATGTTAAATTGAATCAAAAACATGAGAAAATGCTTGGATATTGGTGTCATTACTGTTTTTCCTACTTATCTCTTACCTTTTCTTATTTTATTCTCCTGAATTCCCACACCCTCTCCCTGACTTCTAACTAATAGAACTTAATCCTATTAGTTCATTCTAATGCATTAACCTAATGCTTGAACAATTTGGTTGGTAACTTCTGCCTTGCAATATTGCTGCAAATTTTCAGTGGCCTTCAATGCCTTGACTCAATTTGAAATAGGCAGATGACCACCAGTGGTACTCACATTCCAGAGGCTTTGGGAAGAGAGCAATAGCGGTGGCCTTTTTGACCTGCAAAACGGTCCTCCACCTGCAGTGCTGGGGTGATGCATATATTTGGGTGTAGCTCCTCCCTGTGGACATTACATGTACTGCATAGTATCTGCCCCAATCGCCAAGGCTCCCAGCAGGCTTGTGAATCCAACTTTCTTATGCAGCCAGTGAGGAAAATGAGGTCCACATGCTGGCACATAATTTGTTCAAGGTTAAATAGTTTATTAAGCATTTTGAAAACAAAAATAAGTGACTGGTAATAATATCCTATAATTCTAAAACCAAGAATGCTGAGGGTGGCTTGCCCGTGCCATTTTCAGAGTTAGGAATTTAGATTAGTGACCAGTGCTCAGACTGTAAGTGCAACTGAGTCTCTAGGGAGATTCTTTCCTGTTTAACCCATTCACTGATGTTTCCCTTGCTTCTGAAGTCACATCTGGCCTACTGAGGCAAAATCTGGTTGTACCTGCTATCCCTTGAAGTTTCCACAAGAGCATGGAGGGTATGCTCACCCTCCAACCCCCAAATGGGTTTTGCCCAAGATCAAGACCCCATGAGGCTGGTCACTGTCACTGTGTCATTCGTAATCCACCTGGACAGTGCTGAAGATGTCCCTATTTAGGGAGTCAACAATCTCCATTCCTAAGAAAAGTTGTCACTAAACTCATTCAACATATACTGAATACTCCAAACCAGGGTTTGACCCAACAAAGCTCTGACCACAGTCAGAGGAAAGGTTATAGACCAGGGATGACAATATTCTAAAGTAGGTGTTGGCAGAGCATTGGTCAGGATTCAGTTAGGAAAGCCATCCATGCCAGGGAGTTCAGAAGAGGGAATTTAATACTAGTCACAAAGGTATTGGAAAGATGGAAAAACAAATGCAGGGGATGGTGAAGCAGCCCAGAGATCAGAGCAAAAGCTACCACCACTCCTCAAGCTGGAGGAAAAGGAGGTGGTGCTACCAGAAGCCTCAACCATCCTGCAGGCAGGAAGGCTGCCAGTGGGATCTGGGACCACAGAGATACTGGAAATGCCACCAAAGCAAAGAAAAAGGAGAAATGCTTGGCCTCTCTGCCCTTCAGTTTCTTACCAGTACCTCTTATTGACCAAATCCAGTTGGATTCCAGTGGGCAAGACAACTTGAGAAATGTGATGTGCAGGTGTCCTCATATCCCCCAACATGTTCACACAACATGCACACATGCACTGCTCAGAACAGCAGGGCAAGGATCTGAGGATCTGAAAGCAACAGGCAGACGACCTGAACAGTGTGTGAGGTTAGAATATGAGCATGTGACATGAATGCTCAAGAATGAGCATGTGCATTGTATCTATTGCAAAGACGTGTGACAAGTGTGCGCGTGTGTTGGTGTGACCATTCAAGGGTATATATGTATCAGATGGATCTCAAGGGTTTGTATCTGTGTGTGATAAGAACATACATCCAAGGGTTTGTGTGTGATGTGAACATTCAAGGGTATGTGTATGTGATGAGAATAATTAAAGAAGCTCTTGGTGTGTATGTGTGCACTGAGTGGCCAAGAAGGCATATATGTGATGTGAATGAAAGATCAAAGCTGTGTGACATGTGTGTGGATTTTGTGGGTGAGAGAGATTTTTGAGAAAAAGTGAGGATGAAAAAGTACAAATGTGCAAAACTGTTCCCTATTACATGTTTTAAAATGTGTCTTAGAGGATAGATATGTATGCTAAACATTTTTGCTCAAAATATAGCTTTTTTGCACACAAAATAGGTAAGAGGATGATATTCAGAGGCCGTATATGACGTGTGACATACAGGAAACAAAATTTGTTTTTCTAAACAGACTTTTCCATCCAATTAAGTGTTATCTGCTTCAAAGGAGTCACCTTAAAAAGTTAAATTCCTATTTTATTGTTGCAGTCATGGCATAGTGAAATTTTCAGACCCGCTTTCAGAGTCTATGTGCTGAACAAAAAAAATTCCAACCACTTCTCATAATCACATACTCTTATCAGCTGAGGCACAATGACAAAAGTTAGCCACTTAAATCACTCCTAGTGTTGGCTTAAGAATTTCCCCCAAAGGGGGAAACAAAGTGACTTTGTCACCTTTGAGGCCAAGCCTCCTTTGGGTGTATGGATTAAAACAGCCTCCTTGCTGGATAAGCAGCTTTGTAGATGGGAGTGTGCAGGAGCTACGCAAACAACCAGGAATACTGCAGAACCTGTAGAATTATATCATAAGCAAATCTGACTTTTATGAATTCAAGCTATTAGATTGGAATTTTTAAAAGTGAGACAAATAATACTATAAATATTTTAATCCACTATTCTCTTCCATAGGCTCCTGCAAGCCTGAGATGGCTGAGGCGACTCTATCTTGGGTCCCAAGAGTCTGTTTTTGTGTGAGCATTTCATGATACACAGTGTGATTCTCTTCATATTCTCTCAGTGTGATTATTGTCATATTTTTTCAACTGTCCCAATTCAGGCCTTCCTAGTGGTGGAAGGCATAGACTTGCAATTAACTGTGGTTACAGATATAGGAATCTTAACATGTTATACATCATGGCCCCTAAACAAAGCCAACCAGTTAATCTCATGCTCAAATTAACCACATTTGGTTCCATCACTGGAGGAAAAACTAGCCATGTTGGAGTCCCAAAGAGCCCAGGCCAGTCACCAAATGTAACACTATATTTTTTGGTTTGTTTGTTTGTTTTTTATTTTTTGATTTTGTTTTGTTTTATTGTTGTTTGTTCGTGTTTGTGGTACTGGAGATTGGGACCAGGGCACTTTGCCACTGAGCTACATCCCCAAACCTTTTAATTTCAATTTTGAGACAGGGTTTCACTAAGTTGCTGAGCTTGGACTAGAACTTGTAATCCTCCTGCCTTAGCCTCCTGGGTCACCAGAATTAAAGGCATGTGCCACTGTGCTTGGCAACATGACACCTTTCAAAGGGGAATTTCCTTGGCAACTTTGACAATGGATGATTTGACTTAGAATTCCATTCCCAAGCAAAATGTGACTCCACACAAGAGATCAAGGAAGTCATTCTTATCTTTAGACAAAACTACTCTTAAGCTGTCTTGGACAATTAGGAACCTAATACACTAAGATAAACCCCACATGTGCCGCCCTCCAGTCCTCCAGTTCCACAGAACTTGTTTAGGCTTCTGAGGGCTTTATTTACATGTTTCTTACCATCCTCTTTATTCTTCAGATCTCAGCTTAGGACTTCAGCTCAGCCATGACTGCCTGGGAGGCCTTCCCTGAGCCAGACAGGATGGGTGCCCAGCACACATTCCTCTTTGTTTGTTGATAGGTCTGTTTTCTGCCCCCACCCTCAGCACTGAACCATCATGAGGATGTGGGCCAGGAGTATTGTGATCACTATTTTATCTCCAGTAGTTAGCAGTAAACCCACCTCCTCCACAAGTATTTGTAAAAAGGTAACTGGAATGTTTCGAGAATTCCTTTCAATGTGTTAAGAGAATTCTTCCCATGTGTAACTTCTCAAAATTCCTACGGCTGCAGTTTAGGCTTACTTCCAATAATTCAGGTGAAGACAACTATTTGGCATCCCTGTATGCAGTGCACACACCTGAAGCCCACAACGCCATCATTCTTTTCTCCAAGTTTCAGAAATGCAACCCCTTAAGCTTCAAGGTTCTCTACTTCAAATTGTTAAAAACTGCCCCAGTTCAGGACTTTCCAGGGATCCCACAGCCTGCAGTATGTGGTCCCAGGTGACCAGTCAGTAATTCTGATACAAAGGTTAAGGGTTCAGACAACAGGGGACACGGGAGGCTTCAGAATTGTATAGCTCTTGATTTAAATCCTTGGCTCCATCACACATTGACTATATGAACTTCATGGAATCTCTTCACCTCCCAAAACTGGTCTGCTAATCTAGAAACAGTAAGAATAAAAACTGCCACCCAGAGCTGATGTAAGAATTAAGTGAGGCAGATTGTATGGGCAGGTAGGCTAGCAAGAGGCTACACGAAGTGGCCCCAATGTGTGGGACATATCCTGAGAATAAAACATGCATCTGTGGCAGTCTGAGATGGCCACAAGCACCCCAAATCCATTCTGGCTGGTTGCATGCCAGTTTCTCACTGCCCTTCAATCCCAGAAGACAGGACAGAGAATGACACTCAGTCTGAGGCAAGAATCTACTCCAAAGATGGCAGCCAAGGCCAGGTGCAGTGAAGGTTCCAGGGACAGCCTGCTGCATCCATCAGGCAAGCGCTGCCACTTTGTGGTACTCACATAGATGGCCCCACCTATCAATCATGAAACCCTGCCCTGTCCCTCCACCTTTTTGGGGCTTCTCAGTCTCAGGTGTCCTCTATTCTCAGCTCTACTACCACAAAGCACCCTGATCTGCAGGTGTCCTCCCAAATCTATTCCCAGAACGTTCTCAACTCCATCCTTCAGCCTTGTTGCCTCCAAAGATCACTCCTCTCAGGGCTCCTCACTGACTGTACAAGGAGAATTTTCTGGGCCAAAAAGAACTTGAGGGATCTCTCTTCCCCCATCTCAACCTCTTCTTCAGCCAGTACTACTAGAGGTCCAGAGATCTGCTACTTCAGTGATCAATGGTGTGTCTGCACTTAGAAGGCCTTTGAACGACTCCTGTTGCTGGCTTTTCTGGTCCACTTCAGGCTTAGGGTAAGGTAGCTGAGTGGGTGTGTATATGTGAGTGCACGAGCACGCTAGTGTACCTATTCCTTGCTCTGTTAGTAATGCCCTCCCTCACCACCCCCATCCTTCACTCATGAGGACCTTGGTCCCACCCCAGCAATTCTGTCTGGAGTGGACCTATCACTGAGCCTTACAGCAGCACCGGTGCAGGATGCCTCTCCTGGATGCAGGGGATGAGCAGCTCCCTCCCTCATTTCCTGTCTTGAGAACTGAAATGCAAAGGCAGGTGAAAGGAAACTGACAGTCTAAAGTGGCTGGCCATAATCCAGGCTCCAAGGGCTTCTAGGAAATAAAGCCAAGAAGGCTGCCCTGAGATTTCAGGCAAACAGGCTTTATCTTGTGGTGTGTGCTTGCGGCTTAGCAATCCATGAGCTCTTAGTAATTGGGTTGCTGACCTTTCAATGGTCCTCCTTTTTCCCCTGCTGGGGTAATAGAATGGGTCAGCAGGTCTATTCCATTTTTAGTGCCCTGTAAGCCTGCACCCAACAGTGGCTCTGGGTGTCCTGGCCCAGGGTGGGATGGGACTAACGTGCCCAATCAGCTGGATGTAGTGATGGGGCTGACCTGCCACAAACCCATTTCAAGATTGGTTGATGGAATCCATTAATGTCCAAATTACCCAGGTCCCTTTCCAAACAGGTCAGAAATGCTTGGTTGCCACAATGCATAACCTAGAGAAGGTAAGAATGGGAGTTGTAAAAGCTACAGACAAAGCTGAATTGAGGAGAATTTGGAAGCCTAACTATGTTGGAAGGAATGAAACATGTGAGTGTTTATAACAAGCCTTGCATGGTGCTAAGTACTTTCAAATAAATTATCACATTATCTGAGAAGTAGCAACTTCATTTTATAAATGAGGAAGGTAAAGTTAAGACAGGTTAAGAACTAGCTGTGTACACACATCTGAGTTTGGCCTTGTTACTTACCAGGGAGTAATCCTAAGCAAGTTAACTAGCATGAATCTATTCTCATCAATCAAATAAGGATAATGATGCTGTCCTGTTGGTTTAAATAAAAAATTTCATTGTAGGTAAGGGCCCTCACACCATGCCTGATCCCAAGAAGTCACTCCACTGACATTAATAGTGATAGTTGCTATAATTTGCCTGAGATCATAAAACAAATTCAAACGCTGGTTTTCTGACTCCAAGTTGGATATTCATGGGGATAGAAGCTTTAATTTATGTAGTTTTTAAGTTCAGTGAGGTATGAGAGTCAGACTAATTACCCTATGAAATGCTAAGTGTAGAAACACTTGTTGCAGTACTGGTCCAGCAAAAGGTGGGCAAGGTGGTGCACACCTGTAATCCCAGTAGTTTGGGAGGCTAAGGCAGGAGGATCACAAGTTCAAAGCCAGCCTCAGCAACTTGGTGAGGCCCAAAGCAACTAAGTAAGGCACTGTTTCTTAATAAAATATTTTTAAAAGGGCTGGGGATCTGGCTTAGTGATTAAGTGCCTCTGGGTTCAATCCTTGGTAACAAAAAAAAGAACTGCTCCAGCAGAGGTTACCTGGAAGGCAAGTGACCAGGAATAAGCACAGTAGTATTTTCTCCACAGTACCAGCAAAAGTGGGTCAAGAGTGACTATAGCCAGGAACAGTGGTGCATGCCTGTAAACCCAGTGACTCAGGATGCTGAGGTAGGAAGATCTCAAGTTTGAGGCCAGCCTCAGCAACTCAGCAAGGCCCTAAGCAACTTGGTTAAGACCCTGTCTCAAAATTTAAAATTTTAGGGCTGGGGTTATAGCTCAGTGATAGAAAGCTTGCCTAGTATGTGTGAGGCACTGGGTTTGAGCCTCAGCACCACATAAATATAAAAATAAATAAAATAAAGGCCCATTGACAACTAAAAAATGTTTTTAAAAAATTAAAAAATTTTAAAAAGGACTAGGAAGATGACTCAGTGGTTAAGTACCCCTGGGTTCAATCCCCAACACCAAAAAAAACCAAAAAAACAAAAACAAACAAACAAACAGTGGAGATCATCTGGGAAAGAAATGAAGTGGAGGTCTAAACCTACACCTCTGGAGGATCCTTCTGATGAGCTGGATGGTGTTTTATGTGTTACACACATATGTTCCTCTTTTTAGGTTGCACAAACACACCTCAAACTGCAACTCCTAGTCCCCACCACATCACACAACACCACTCTCCTCCCACGTAGTTTGCTTTGAAGGCAGGCATCCGTTCACAGAGAATATCACTTCTTATTTTGTCCCTGGTCATCTTCCCCCAAAGGAAACATTAGAAACAATTTTTGGTCATGTTTAGCAGTCAGTAGAAGGTTCAAGTTAGCAAGCAGTAGTCATTTGTACTACAAAGCTGAATGTCCTGCATTCTGCAAAATCACACTTTAAAAATAACAGCATTTGGGGAAGACCCCTAAAACCTATGGACTTTTGTAGCCAGAGCACTAACAGAGCATAAACAAGCCCAGTGAGACTAATAATGCAATTTAATCTCCACCACTGTGTACACTAATACCTGGCTTTAAATCCTGTACCTATGCCATTTCCTGAGAAATATGTCCTAGTAGAGAGAAGTTCCGACAAAATTAAAAATGTGGTCCAAGATGGGGCCTTCTTCAACAATTTTTTAAAAGTGGGTACAGAATGAAATTGAGCAAATTATGTTATGTGCATCTATGAACAACACAAAATCACCATTATGTATAATTATAATGCATCAATTTTTAAAAAGTAAAATGAATAAATAAAACAAATGGAGTAGAATATCTTCACAGTTTCCTCCTTTCCACTCATTTCCCCAGAGAGCTGAATATAATGGAAGGGCTATTAGTGATTTCTGAAGCTACTATATCAGTCCTATTTGCAAAAAAAGAATGACATTTCTATGAAATTCTCGGTTTTTTCTCAAAGGTGTTCAATCTTATCTGTGATTTCAAAATGTTCTGGGAGAAATCTCAAAGGAACTAACAGAATTTCAGGTTATCCTGACACCATCTCTCTCCTTACCCATCAGACATATGCTATTTCCCCCTAAAGAAACAAAGTTGTAAGCTGGAGCTGGAGCTCAGGGGTAGAGCACTTGCCTAACAAGCACAAGGGCCAGGGTTGATCCCCAGCACTGCAAAACACAAAACAAAACAATGTAAACAATGTTATAACAAGCAAACCTTCTTATGCACCTTATGAAAATAATTGCCAATTCACATTGATGATTTCTGCCCTTCTAGGTTACAGGTGCCCAAGGTCCTAAGAATAGGCAGTAGAGATCATGTACACAACACACTACAGAATCCAGAAAGTGCATCCTGGTCCTATGGCTACACCCAGGCTTTTCCAACATGCCATTATTGCTGGTGATAAGCAAGCCCCACCCAGGAGACATCTTCCCTCAATAATGAGTTAAAGGGCAAAGAGAGGGATACAAGGATTAGGCACCTCACTGTGATCACAGATAACAATTTCCCTGGCCCTGTGTAAGAACACAAGACTACATCTGACACAGAAACAGAAATCCCACTTCACAAATTCACATCATACCAGCCAGTCTGTTTACCCAGAAGGGTTTAAGAGGAAACCAAGTAAAGTTTAATGGGACCCAGGACTGTAGTCTTCCTACTGGAACCACTATTCTGGGCAGACAAATGTATCTAAGTTCCTTGCTCTCCTGCACTTGTGTAGCAAATATTTATTTGTACCTTCTATGTGCCAGGCACTAGGGACCAGTGGTGACCCAAACAAACAATAGCCAAAAAGTCCCAACCCAGAAGCAAGAGATCACCATTCTCTAGCACCCATCAGGAATGCAAAGCATGACTCTAAGCCAAGTTATAGCCTGGCCATGATTCCTCCATTTGCAGAATGGAGATAAGTTAAACTTAAATTATTTCACATGATTGTTTTCAAAACAGGTTAAGATGTGATTAACTTCTTTTTAAATATAAAATACTTTTTGAAAGAAAGAAAAGGGAAGGGAAGGTGGAGAGAGGAAAGGAGGGAAAAGAAGGCATTAATTCCTAGGCAAGATTAAAATTATTTCATATCAAAAGGAAAAGAAAAGGAAAATAAAATGAAAAATGGCTGAGAAGCTACATGGAATTAAGTTTTTCTCATGGGCCTAGAAGTTTCCACAGAACTCAAGGCTTCAGGTCAATTCATATCCTTCTGTTCTTTCTTCCTGAGCTGAGTAGGCCTGTTAATTCAATAAAAAGTAATACAATACTTAGTTATCAGCTTGGGGAAAATGGAAAGGCACCCTAAGAGATGGCTCCCTCTTCACTGGGAGAAGCCAGTCATCCTCAAAGGGCAAATCAGTTGAGACAACACGACGACAGACTCATTTAATTCTCAGAATTTAGTTTGCTGCTTGACATTCCCGGCAAATGTGGGGCCACCATACAAATGTCCTTAAAGCCCTAACCCATGACTTGTCTGAGCATTGTCCACAGGCAGCTCAGTCCATCAGAGGTCCAAAAGAAATCTCCTAACCTGGGTCAAGTATTTTGGTTTCAAATAGTCACCCAGCTCCTCCTTACTGACCCACACATGATGGCCTTTCTTCCTGGTCTGGGAAAAGTCTCCACTTAGTAGTAGTGCTTTGAAGAAGAAGACTTTGGCCCCAATGTTACTCTCTGTCCGCACTGCCTGGGGGAACTTGAACTTGTAGTGGCCACAAGGTGCATTTCCTAGAAACTTGGCTTCCATGTTGTTTTCTAAGGGAGAAAAAAAAAAAAAAAAAAAAAAAGAAAAATTTAAAGATAAAGATACACTCATCTGCTTGTTCCAGCTTCCCAAATCATAGGATGTCTCTGGGAAAGTCACCCCTTCCCAGAAGTGAAGAAAAGGATCATTCCTGCAAAAAGCCTCCTCTTTCTCAATCCAAATGCTTCCTGGCCATGGAGTAGACATTTCTCTGGATCATTCCCAGGTGCCAAGCTACCACTTTTAGACTAAAATTCAGCAATGCAATTAAAGTAGCACTATCTGGGAGTCAGAACAGTCACCTGCTACATTCAGCCCATTCACCTACCACCTGTCAATAAAAGACCAGGACATGTGGTATCTAAAAAGCAAAGTTTGCCCACCTTTAAAAGGGGTGTCATGTGCAAAGCACAAAAAGGCCCTCAGATTTGATATCTACAGGGAGAAAACATCATAAATAAAGTTAATAGACAGTTTCTGCAGTCTATAACTAGAGTTAACAACCCTAAGCCAGTCTTTCAAAGGATGAAGAAATGATAAATTAATTACTACATGGCATCTGATGAACTAGCTAGCTAAATGGAAAAACAGAGCTAGATCCCAAACTTAGCTCTTACATCAAAATTTATACGTTAGATCAAAGATTTGGCAGAAATTTCAAATTTCTGTAAAAGATTTGTTCATTGTGGATGATAGCTTCATGAACAATTAATATTTTCTGAATCCTTCTATATTTTTAAGTTTTTCACTTAAAAAAATCATTAGCATATTAGAAGAAAATGTGGGTACTTCTTGAATTATTGGCAGAGGAAGAACTTCATAAGCAAGACCAAAAAAAAAAAAAATTTAAAAACATAAAAGAGATTTGGGTTTGTCTAAATAAAAACTACATCTTTCTGTAAGAAAAAAAGAGCAAAAAAAAAAAAAAAATCAAAGACAAAATAATAGACTTGGAAAGACATTTTCAACACATTCAACAAAGAAATAATATCTTAAGGTATCATGAAATACTTAGAGAGCCAAGTGCATTGGCAAACACCTATAATCTTGGGATGCTAAGACAGAAAGATCCCAACTCCAGGCCAGCCTCAGCAACTTAGCCAGACCCTTTTCTCAAAATAAGAGTGCCCCTGGGTTCAAACCCAAGTACTAAAAAAGAGAGAGAGAGAAGAAACACTTTAGAGAGCAGGGTACAATGGTGCACGCCTGTAATCCCAGTAACTCAGGAGGCTGGGGCAGGGAAACATGAATTCAAGGCCAGTCTGGGCAACAGGATGAGATCCTGTCTCAAAAAAAAAAAACAACAACAACAACAACAACAAATTCAAAAGAAAAATGAACCAAGCACATGAACAGGAAGTTCACATGAAAATAAAAATCAATTAACTATAAATATACATTAAAAGTTAAAAGGTACTCGATTTTATTAATAATTAAAGAAGTACAAATCAAACAGCAGCATATCATTACAGTCGACCTTCTATATCTGCCAGTCCTGAATCCATGAATTAAACCAACTATAGGTTGAAAATATTTGGGGAAAAACAACTGTCTCTGTACTGAATACATATACACTGTTTTCCTTGAAATTACTTCCTAAACAGTATAGTATAACAACTATTTACATAACATTTCCATTGTATTAGGTATTATGAGTAAACCAGAGATGATTTGAAGCATACAGGAGGACGTGCGCAGGTTACCTGTAAATACTACTATGCCATTTTGTAGAAGGGACTTGACACATTTGCAGATTTTGGTATCTAGGGGCAGGGTGGGGTCAGGAATCAATCCCCTACAGATACTGAAAAACAACTGTAAAATTACTTTTTATACTACATTTACTAAATACTATTAACCATATAAATAAACTAAAATTCATACTACTCACCATATAAATAAACTGAAATTTACCATAGGAAAAAATATGACCTATACGCTACTTGTAAGGGATAGGGGAAAATTGGTACCTTCACATACATTATGAGGATATAAATGACTATTACCACCATTGTTTGGCAAGAGGTATCAATTTTAACCATACATATACTTTAACCATTCCACTGCTGGAAATTTATCCTCCCAGCATACTTATTTGCCCATGCGAGCAAAGATGAGCACCCAAGGATGTTCACTGCAGCTTTACTTGTAAAAGCAACAGACATCTTACACAATGCAGTACCAACATATTAGGAAATAGTATGTCAGTGTTAAAAACGTTTAAAATCAGTCTTTATAAACTGATCTGGAAAGATGTTAAAAAGCTACATGAGGAAAAAAGAAGTATGTGTACATGCTCCCATTATGTAGAAAAAATAGAAAAATACTTAGGTGCTTGAATATGCACAGAAAATTTCTTAAAGGATTCAGAGAAAAAAAACTGTTAACAAAAGTTGCCTCTGAGAAGGGAAATTACTTCTTATACCACATTTACTAAATACTGCTCGGTAATTTTTCACCATACATGTGAATTGCTTTTCTCATATTCTTTTTTTTTAAAAAAAAAAAAAGCACTACTAGCATTAGATGAAGAATTGATATATGGTGTGAATTCACATACAATACAAAATGCTTGCAGCAGGTATCTATGAATGATAGAATTACACTAGTATATTTCTTTACCCTTTTCAGAATTTTCCAAACTTAATTCAATAATGCAATGATGCATGTTGCCTTTCTATGATCTGGAAAAAATGGGTTAAAAAATACACTCGAATCAAAAAGAAAAAATAGCTCATTATACATATGAGCCAAGAATCTGAATGGCAATTAAAAAAAAAGAAAGAAAGTCAATAAACATGAAAAGATAGTCAATCTCACGAGCAAACTTGAAAATGATAATCCAACATAGATCATTTTTACTAACTGGAGAGACAAAAACTAAAAAAGGCCTATTTCATATGTTGGTCTAGGCAAACAGGCACTCCCATATACTGTTCCTGAAAATGTCAACTATTACATACCTACTTTCTAGGAGACTAGCAAGCAGTACTCATCAAAAACTTAAGTGTGCATACCTTTCACCCATGAATTCCACCTCCAGAAATTTCATCTTGCAGATAAGGGAAGTATGGAGTCAATGGGGAATAATGTATTTCCACTTTTCTCCTATATTATTTGAGTTTTTTTTGCTGTTTTAATTATTTTCTATTATTTGCTACTTTAGTTTGTAATAGATATTTGTAATAAATCAACGTATTTTATACACAGCTAGCAGACATAAATGTCTTTTAATATCATTTCCCTAAATACATATTTATTACAATGGGAACATGAAAAAAAGGAAAGTATATGGTCAAATAAGAACTCCTGCCCTGTGACACACAGGAAATAGAGTTGAGCAGATACGTCATGGAGGTTTGATGCAAAGGAAGCTGAACATCTGGACACAAGGATCCTGGCAAAAAAACCAGCTATCAGTTCCAATGTGACAGCGGAGTGACTGAGAGAAGCCAAGCTTTCTATATTCCCTTGAGCATTGCTGCCTCTCCTATAGGCCACAGAGGTCCCTGGTAGGAAAGGGTTAAGGGGCATACACTGGCTGCTGATGCTTTTCTAGGAGTCTTATGCTGGTAGCAGGTCTGCCAAGTGGTTGTGCACCTATACCACCAAATCATTTACTCAAAAAACACTCAGCAAAAACCTACTTAGTATACTGAGAGCTAAAATCATAAAAAAGAACATGTACTGGGCCATCCTTCAAGAAACTCAAAATTCTGGCTCGGGAGAGAAATGTAATATATAAAAAACAATTATAATGTAATGGCATATGTGAGAGAATATATTCTCCACTAGAACATGAGCTCCGAAGGAACAGGGATAGTGTCCAATTCATCACTGTGACCCCACTGTCTGAAGAGGGCACAGTTGATGGTAGGCACAGAGTAAAATGTCTGGTCTGCTGCACAGCCATGTGCCATGGGAACCCAGGAGCAAAAGGAGCTCTCTCTGTCTAGAGGCTCAGGGAAGGTTCCACCACAGAAGGTATATAGCATATGAGCCGAGTCTTATAAATTGAGCAGTCAGGTAATGGAGGACAAAAGCATTCTGTCTGGGCACTAGCATGGCCCAAAGCAGAAACATACAAAAGACCACATTATTCAAGGAACGCAGAAGCTTTACTAGGTTAGAACCTGGAATGTCATGAACTCAGCAAGACAGAAGACTAACGTGATCAAGACCAGAACAAAAAGGATTTTTAGGTTGTGCTTCAGAGTTTGAGTTTTTATGGACAACTTTTAAGAATTCTATGCAAAGCATGACACGGGATTTGTGTTGTAGGAAGCTCATGCTAGCAACATGGAAAGGTATGACACAAAAGCCAGGGGAAACTCTTGGCATCCCTTTCAACAGTTCAGTATAGTGGTTCCCGACCACTATAATTTTGCTCTCCAGGTAATATTTGGCAATGTATACATATAATTTTGGTAGTGGGGTGAGGGATGGGGTGGGGGTGGGAATGAGGTTGTGCTACTGCAATCTTGCGGCAGAGGCCAGAAATACTGCTAAACATCCTACAGAATAACCCTTTATAAACATCAGTATCCATTAACCTTCCATTCTTTACTCTTAAGCCCTTTACCACAATCAGCCTATAAATCTGCTGGTTGAGTCTGAAGTGAATCTTGTGCAATTCTGAGGAACTCACCTGAGAGCGTAGCCAGGGTTCGCTCAGCTGTCCCTCGGAGGGTCTCCCCAGGCTGCCATTCTGTCTGAGGCAGCATCCAAACATCCTCAGCTCCAAGCTTCTCTCTAACTAACAGGATAAGGTTACTGTCCAGCTTCCGATGCAATGAGGTTCGGTCATTTTTTTTATCAGCCTCTACAAAGAAAAGGGGGTCAGTGGAATCATCCAGGACCAATGAGTTTTGAATTTTAAAATGTTTCTTTGAGTCATTATACTTTCTCTCAAAGAAATTATAACCAAATTTCTACCCTGACCCATCTTTAATTCTAATTCTGACCTCCTTCAGGGTGTAGTCTCTTATGCTTAAAGAAACTGAAAAGTAAGAAAAAGAAACCAAGCTTTGAACTTCTCTAAAAAGTAAAATATACTCTGAGCTTTTAAAAAAGAAGCAACACCCATAATTCAAATACAACTACTTCATAGAACTTAACACTATTACTGACCTAACTAGCCCTCACTTTCTCTTTTCTTCAGCCTGCCTCTGTAAAACAAAGACAATAGAACTCCCTTCTTTAAGAACATTTCCAATAAAACACAGGAACAAGAAGAAAAAGGCCTACTTTAAACCACTCTCTGTCCCAGAATGGGAGTTAAACTCAGATAACATTCATAAAGCTTAACGGAGATAAAAGGCTACCCCAACACTCTTACCTAACCCCCGCTCAAAACTAACAAAGGCCTTTTAAAATCTGTATTAGGGTAGATGTGAGGAATTTGGAAAATTATTTTTCTCAAAGTTGTTCTGTAATTTAAAATTATTTGTTAGGCCAGGCACAGCAGTGCACACCTGTAATCCCAGCAGCTCAGGAGGCTGAGGCAGGAGGATTATGAATTTAAAGTCAGCCTCAGCAACTTAGCAAGGCCTTAACCAACTCAGTGAGACCCTGTCTCTAAGAAAATACAAAAAAGGGATGGAGATGTGGTTCAGTGGTTAAGTACCCCTGAGTTCAATACCTAGCACCAAAAAAAAAAAAAAAAAAAAAAAATTATAATTTGTTAGTTAAAACACAAAGCACAGGTTAAGCAATTGTACTATATTTGAGAACCAGAATACCCCTATCCCTTCCTTTTTTTTTAGCCTAAAAAGATCATAAACCTGTTATACGAGCTCCAGGTTTGAACTGTAGAAATTTCTGCTCCCATATATCTTCCAAATCTTGCACAAGCAATATATCCTTTTCATCTTGTTCTTCATCATAAAGGTCAGCTTTCTTCTTTGCCAGTCGCTGGGCTTCATCTAGAGCTCGAAGCTCATGGTCTGAATACAGGCTGTTCTCTATTTCTATCTAGGAAAATTAAAAGAACAACAACAAAAAAAATAGAATAGAACAAAGTAATGGCATCTTTGATAGACTCAGAAGTTTATCACTTACTATAACTAGACTCACAATCAAAACACGACACAGAGAGAAAACAAAGAAAAAGGTCACCTGCACTTTAAGCATGAGTTACATTTACCAAAATGTCAGAATGTGATTGGGGATCAAAACTGCTTCAAAGAACAAAGGAATGGGACAGGCATTGCCTGCCTGCTTATGCTCCAGTCACAGCAATCCCTGATCATCATCTTACTCACCAAGGTCTTTCCTGCCTCAGGGACTTTACAGATGTCGTCCCTTCTTTCTAAAGTGTTTTCCCTCGTTTTTTTTTCTCCTGCAAGAATTTCTATTCATCTGTATGATCTCACATTACTCTCTCAGACAGACATTCCTTGGCACCACCCATAAAATAAAAATGAGATGTCCCTGTGAAGCACTTTCATAGTACTGTTTTCCTTTAAAGTATTTATCAGAATCTGTGATTAGTCATGTGATTATTTGGTTATTGTCTTGTCTCCCCCATTCCACTGAACTGAAGCTCTCTGAAAACCGTAGCTATGCCTGTCTTATCCACTTCTGCATCTCTATCACCTAACACACTGTCTGATATGTGCTATGAATATCTGTGGGGTGAATACTGACTGAACATGCCGAGTTAGTAAATTAACAAACTGAGCAAAAAACACAGAAGAAAAGTTCAACAGTTATCAGTAGCCCAAGACGAAAACATCTCATATTCTAGGGAAACATAACACCCTTCAGTCACTATCTGTGGGGATTTAACACCTTCACAGGCACTTCACTTAGGTTTTGCCCATATTTCCTCACTTGCCCTTCACAGAAATAACCTTGTTAGGTAAAACACAGCAGACTCTATCGCAGGCATCTTACAGATGTGCCCACTGTCTACTATACTTCCTGACACTCATCACAAAGGCTGTCTCCTCTCCAGTCTGTGAGCTCCTTGCAACCAGTACTGATTTCTTGTTGGCAATTAGAGCCCTACTGCGCTGAATGAACAAGAAATAAAATATTTCCTAAGAAGTGCCCCAAGTGACAACAAAGAAGGCCAATGAAAACAGTATTTGTGAAACGTTCACAACATTCCAACCCAACTTAGTAAGATTTGTTCCATCTTGCAGATAAGTATACGGAAGCTCAGAGTAGTGAAATGACTTGATCAAAGACTGGCACAGACTGGTGCCAGAGTCCAGATGGAACCAAGGCCCGCGTGTAGCTATTACTTCCCCTTGACGCCTGTATCTCAATCCTACCTGCTGCAGCAGAGCTGCCATCTCTTCCTGCAGTGGGGTCAGCGGTTTGGATATTTGCGGTGGCCGCTGCAGACACAACGCGCCCAACAAGCGCCATGGGGACTCGCTTCTTGAGGGGGCGGCCTCAAGGGCAAGGCTGCGAAAACCCAGGCTACCTGTCCATATCCTTTCGAATCTCCGCCAGCCCCTCGCCAACCCTGACAGAGTCCGGCTAACGGGCGCCGCCATCTTACTGCCTTCCCACAATGCACCGCGACTCCCAGCGGGGACCTCAGCCAACCCCGTATTCCCATAAGGCAACGCGGATGGCAAGATAGGGGAGTTCTGTTCCAAGAACTATTGGAACGAACCATTCCAATGTGTGTCGCGGGGAGGGTCAAGCTCTCATATTAGAACCCTAAAAGGGGAAGCGCTTCCCAGGTGTTTTCATAGACCACTTAAATTTGAATAAAAATACTTAATGGGCCTTATAAAGAGCAATCAGATGACTTTCCTTTCTGTACCCTCACCCACAGGTGCTCAAGGTGCGGGCGTCACTACAGCTTATGCCGGACGCTGCCGACCGGAACTGATTGGGGTCAATTCAAGTCATGCAGGTTGTAAGAAACTCGGGGTCTTGGATCTTGCGGTCGTGGATTCGGCCCGGGACAACCGGGTAAGAACGATTGCCCTCTGGAGCCCATGGCAGTCCTGCGCTCCTGCCAGTGGCCCATGTGCTATTGGGCACTGTTGATCATTAGGCCGGAGTTTTTTCGAGCTTTCCTTCTCCTCAGGGTTGTAGCCGAAGTCCCATCCCGTACTATCCACACCGGCGCCCAGAAACTGCAAGATGCGGCGGCCAAGCAGGAAGTTGAGGAGGCTGCTCCGAGCCACAGCAGCTTCAGGTAAGGGCCACTTCTGGTCCAACCCTCAGGAGACCCGCACTCCTGCAGAATTGAAAATCCGTGAATTCCCAATTCTGTCACTGGACATCTGTGCAGATCTATCTGAGTCTTATCTAAAAGTGGGGGTAATACTTTGGTTATGGAAATTAAATGAGATGAGCTCTGGCACAAAGTAACTTTTCTGTGAACATCGGTTGGTTGAATGAATGAATGTCAGATAGCTTTCTAAATCCTTTTGAGATGAATTTCACGTCAAGCTAATAACCTCCCCGCCTCAGACACAAAATGGGAAGAGTGGGGTGACACACCATGAAACAGATTATCCTGCACTTCTTGGAGTTGATTGAAGGTCCAGGGTGAGTTTCGTGTTCAGTCCTAGGAATTGGCATTGTGCTTCCCACCAGTGCCAATACCTCCATGTGCAGGCAGTGGACACATCCACTTGTCCTCACATTCAGTGCAGTGCTAATTGCTGGAAATAGAAAAAATCGTTCCTGCCCTGAAGTAGCTTAGGGTCTTCCAAGAAAGACATATGTGCAAACGTTTTCACCATAATCTGATTAATAGTATGATGGAGTTAGAACTGGTTGGAAGTATGAAAGAATAAGTATCCACTCCTGAGAAAAGCATGCAAAACTATGGATAATTCAATGAGCTCAGAAGTGAATTGAAGGAGAATTCACCTGGATAAGATGAAAGGGATCAACCGTAAGCAAAGATAACAGTCTGTAAAGGGTGCAGTTTGAATGAATATGGTGTATTCAGGTGTGTGTGATGAAAAATAAGGCTAGTAAGCCAAAAGGAATCAGAATGGTGAAGGTCCTTTTTTTCAATACTGGATAGTAAACCCAGGACCTTGTGCATGCTAGGCAAGTGTTTCACCACTGAGTTACATCCTCAGCCCTATTTATTCCGTTTCTTTGGGGGTTTTTTGTTTGTTGGTTGGTTGGTTTGTTCGTTTGTTTTTCCAGACAGGGTCTTGCTAAGTTGCCGAGGCTAGTCTCAAACTTGCAGTCCTCCTGCCTCAAGCCTCCCAAGTAACTGGCATTACGCATCCTGTCGTGATGAAGGTATCTTCTGTCACCCTGGAGATTTCATACTGTCTCTACTGCAGGCAGTAAGGAGCTATTGAAGGGATTTAAACCAAGATTCTGTTGTAATCATTCAATTCAGCATACCAAGCACTATTCAAAGTGTTGGGGATATATCCCTGACCAAACAGCAGAGCTTTTTTTAGCCTTCCTTCCATACAACTTAAATTTTAGTGGGCAGGAGACAGTAAATAGAAAACAAGTAAAATGTGGAAGTTATAACTGTGAGAGGCAGGGATACTAGCAGGTAGGTACAACCACATTCTGTAGAGCTCATAGGTCATCTTGAGAACTTTAGCTTTTACTCTGAGATGGAAGCTACTGGGGAGTTGAATAGATGTTTGAAGTGATCTTGCTTACTTTTTAAAAGAGTCTGTTTGCTATGTTGATATTAAACCACAGGGAGCAAGGATGGAAGCTGGAAGAAATCTTCCAAGGAGTTAAAATACTGCTGAAATAATCCAGGGAAGAAATGATGGAGGTTTGGACCACAGAGCTGGCTATGGAAGTAGTATAAATGGTCAGACTGATTTGTTAATATAAGGTGTGAGAAAAAGAAAAAAGTGAAGGAAGACTCAAAATTTTTTAACCTAAACAACTGGAAAGATGGAGTTTTTATTTTATTAATATGGGAGAGGCTCCATGAGTTTAGATTTGGCTGGTTAAGTTTGAGATGCCTAGTCACTAAGTGGAGATACAATGAAGTCTATTAGAGATTAGAGAGATGTGAAAGAACCACCAAGAGACAAGGAACCTCCAGAGAGGTAGTAAGAAAACCAGAAAAGATTTTTTAGTGTGGTTCAAATGTGGAATCAGCCTGTCAGACACACTGATATGATAGGTGGATAGACCAATGGTAGGATTGCACATTGGATTTAACAGTATAGAAGTAGTTGGTGACCTTGATTAGAGCACTTCTAGTGGAGGGGTAGAGGCTACCATCTGATTAGAGTGGGTGCAGGAAGAATAGAAGACAGGAAGAAACATGAATATAGTTAGTTCCTTAAGGAGGCTTTGCTGTAAGAGGAACAGAGAAATGGGCAGCCAAAGGGAGCTTTGGGTTCAAGAGGTTTGGGTTTTTTCTTAGGTTTGAGATATGACAGTATGTTTTGCTGCTAGAATGATGCAGTAGATAAGGGAAAGAATGACAGTACTGAAGTGGAACATTGCTGGAGCACTGTCCTTGAGGGCTAATAGACAAGTGGAACATGGTAAGGGGAGAGACAGCAAAGGCTATGGGCACAGATGTTTGGTAGTGGGAGCCAGAAGAAATTCTGATTGCTGCCCTTTCTTTGTAGAGGTCATCAGCTGGCATTGAGGAAACAGGAAGAAGTTGGAGATTTGGGGAGACAAAGGTTTGGAAGAGTCATCCAGGAAAATGGAAGGATAATTGGACTAGGGATGATTGCCAGGCAGTACTGAGTGCCCACCTGATGCTAGAAGTCATTAAAATAGGGTAGGAAGTCTCCATGGGGATTGATTTTGTCCTCAGAGAACTTTTTTGCAATGTTTGAGGTTATCTTTGGTTATCACAACTTGGTGACAATATTTAGTGGGTAGAGGCCAGGGATGCTGCTAAACACCCCACAGTTCACGGGGAAGCCTCCCACAGTGAAGAATTATCTTGCCCAAATGTCAATAGTGCTGAGGTTGAGAAGCCCTGGTAGAGAGATCAGTCAGTCAGCATTGCTCTGTATTTGCACAGGTTCAGAGTGACTGGAGAGGTGGATTTGATCACCGTGAACGATTGCCAGGACAGCACAAATGAAGTAAGAGGAAACAGAGCATTGAGAGTGTCTGCAAGGGAGTAATTGTCAGAATTGGCCACAAGATTCAGTCTAGGTGAGGAGAGAAGTAGATACATGTGGAGTGTGAGGGACAATGGAAAGCTGGTAGGGTTACTGGATTGTGAGATTGAAAGATTCCCAAAGCGAAGACAGCAGGGGAAGTGAGTGGGTATGGCAGGAGGTGGTTGCCAGGGTGTATGGTATTTGAAACCAAAGTTACAGTGGAGTTAACAAGTATTGGTAATGATAAAGGTTAGGTGTGATCCAGGGAGTAAGAAGCCAAGGTAGGACAGAAGACACATGATCATTAAAGGAAACAAAGTTTAGAAATAGAACCCAATAGTTATAACAGGAGTAGTGTTAAGGGACACTGAGCCAGGAGCTGTGGTCTTTGCGTTTTTCTGCATTTGTTTGCATTGTGAAAAACATTGTCTCTGGCAGCAATTAGAAAATGGATTGCCTCTCTACATTTTCCTGGTATGAGTATAAATAGAAAGAGGCAAGCAACCCAAACCAAAACACTTTGTCTTTCATGTTTAGGGACTTCCTTAGATGAACCACTTATTTGTTTACACATTGAACCTGGGAGGTTTAAAGGTCTGAACTTGCCTATGTCTTCAATTAAATGGCTCAGCATCTGAATCCTTCTAGTTCCAAAACTGTACTATCTATAAAAGACATTACACTGGTTACACTCAGACTTAATAGACCTGTGTTTGTTGACCCTCAAGTCAACAAGGGAAAATTATCAGTGGGGAAATGATCATCTTTTCTTACCCCCCACCCACAGTACTGGGATTGAACCCAGGGTCACTTTACACTGACCTACACCCCCAACCCTTTTTTACTTTGAGACTGTCTTGCTAAGTTGCCCAGGCTGGCCTTGAACTTGCAATGGTCCTGCCTCATTTTCTGAAATCACTGGGATTACAGGTGTGTGTATGCCACCATGCCCAGCTGAAATGAACATCTTATAAACATTAATGTCATCTACAAGATTCACCCAGTTTCCATCCCAGCATATAGGCTGATAAGCCAAGAGCATGCTGAGGTTCTAAATCATCTTTAAAATGGGGCCCAGGACATGGGAAAGAATACATTTGTAACCTTTCGGTACTAATGTGCTATTGTTTTGTTTTGTTTTGTTTTTGAACATCTCTTGGAAAGCCAGTAGGGCTGGTGCTCACGTTATAGTGCATTTTCTAAAGTGGAGTTCATTGTAGAAGTCAAGCATGGCTATGTGGGACACAAACATGAGTCTGATGTAGGTGTGCAGATTAGAACAGTGATTTTCTTCCAGCTGCAATGATAATCGTGTGTTTAAATTATGAAAAGCACAACTTGGTGAGTAAAGCTCTGAACTGAAGCAGATCTTCTAGGTCCACCACCTGACCTTATGCCCCTACTTGTACCTTAGCTTTTCCATCTGAAAATAAAGAGTACTTACCCAAAGAAAACCAGAAAACAGGTCAGACTGAAACTGAAAGGTCATGAACTCAACACAATGTCTAGGCCAGTGCTCCCACATCTGAGTCACCTGGAGTATGTGTAAATAGGTCCAAGGTCCCATCCTTAAGTCTGGGTAGAGTTAAGCATCTGGATGTTCACAGGGGACTCTGCTGTTCAGTACACATTGAGAGTCGCTGGTCTAGAATTGGGGTTAGCAAACTATGGCCTGTTTCAGTAAATGAAATTTTATTGGAACACCAACACCTATTAATTTGCTATTTTATTTGGCTACATACATGATAGCATGACAGAGTTTAGTAGTGGTGACAGAAGCCAGGCATAGTGGTGCATACCTGTAATCCCAGCTATTCAAGAGGCTGAGGCAGGAGGATCTCAAGTTGTAGGCCAGCCTGGGCAACTTAGCAAGATCCTATCTCAAAATATTTTTTTTTTCTTGGTACCAGGGATTGAACCCAGAGGGGCTTAACCACTGAATCACATCCCCAACCCTTTTTTTTCATTTTTCATTTTGAAGCAAGTTCTCACTAAGTTGCTTATGGCCTTGCTAACTTACTGAGGCTGGCCTCAAATTTGCAATCCTCCTGCTCAGCCATCCTAGTTGCTGGGTTTATAGGCATGTGCCATCACACTTGGCTTCAAAATAAAATTTTAAAAGGGCTGGGGATGTAGCTCAGTAGTAGAGCACTTGCCGAGGATGTGCAAGGCACCAGGCTTTATCCCCAGTACCAAAAATAAATAAATAAATAAACCCTTTGACCTGCCAGACCTATAATACTTACTGTCTATCCCTTAGGGAAGAAGTTGGCTAATGTCCATAGAATACTAGGGGATACTGGATATTTTTTAATAGTGATGATGAATATTAAAATTACTTTATCATTTTTATAAAGTATAGACAAGATATTGTCAGTTTGATGAAACAAGAAACAGAAGTTTGACTGTCTTTAAATTGCAGAAAGAGTAGTCTGTAAAGGACTTGAAATATGATTATGCTACCAGAGAGCAAGGGGAGGTAGGACATATCAATTAAATTCTCTTTTCACATAGTAGAAAGTCACTACCTATGTCTGAAGTCAACAAGTTGAGAAATAGCCCCAGGCTGGGGATGTACCTCCATGGTAGAGTGCTCAGCTAGTACTTGCCCTGGGTGATCCCACTGCAAAACAAACAAACAAAAAAAACCTAAGTACTGTATTCACAGATACTGGAAGGATTGGAAAGGAATGGTAGGGACAGCTGTCTTTGGAGTAGGACAGGGCTATTGTTTTTCATTCTGGGTTCATCTGTACCATTTGATTTATTAATTTTTTTAACCATGTGACATATTCCTTTGATTTAAAAAATCAAGGCAATTTTAAATAAAATATATCTTCTAATTGCAGCATTTACCCTCCAGTTCCAGGCCAGGAGAGCTCTCTGCGATGGGCAGGAAAGAAATTTGAGGAGATCCCAGTTGCACACATTAAAGCATCCTACAACAAGTAAGTGGGAGGGAAGCCATTCCATCCTTTCTTGGGGTGCAGGTCTGGGTGTAGAGTCTGTGTGAAGTCTGTCAGGGTTCCCCAGGTTACTCCCTCTTGTTTGGGGAAAACAACTTTTGTCTTTACAAAATTTCCTTATGTCTCATGAAAATATAAAATAGATTGTGTCTTTCATATTTACAAGATTTCTTTACCTTCTTGGGAATAATATTTTCCCAGTCCTGCTCAAGAGTTATTAGAGGGACTGTATTGTATTAGGGGCAGATGGTCCCACTGTGAAGATGTATATTAAGTGGTACTGAGTACTGGGGAAAAGGGCGGATGAAATATATAAATAAGAGAGATCTATAAATACATTATTAATAAACCAGAATATAAACCTCCAAATAGGTGCTCTCCCTTTAGTGGTTGGGCCACTATGCACTGACCTCTGCCTTGTAGGGACTACATGCAAATGGTGAGTTCAGATTGACAAGACTAATGTTCTTGTGTGGCATACAAACAGGTGTCCAGGGAGTTGTCGTGTGTGGACTACAGAAGCATTGCTGGTATTAGTGACTTCACAGGTCAGGCCCATACTTGGAAATCTGTATTTGTACCTGTATTTGATCATAGCTTGACCACCAGGCAACTTAAAGAACAGTACAAGAGACTGTAGTCACAGACTAGAGTGTGTGGCACAGATGAAATGCTATAGGATTCATTTGTTAGATAAACTTGAAATGAGAGCAGCTGAATTTTTTTTCCTTTACCTCTGTCCCTAATAGGGACAAAGGTCAGTTCTATGCTTTTGTGTGTCTCTCTCTACTCTTCTAATCTCTCTCCTCCTCCCCCTCCTTCTCCTCCTCTTTGGCCCTTCAGCCCCTCGATGTCTCAATGGTATTTTCTATTCATCACTGTTGAGGTCATCTTAGAAACAAGCAAGGATCTTACCCGTCTGTTCAGTACAGAAAATGCAAGAAGCCCTGGCAGGGGGAATGGCAGAGCCACAGCCAGGCCAACAAACAGATCCCTAAGTACAGGGCTGCCTCCCACAGGACACCCATACAACAGCCTTCACTTCCCTCTGCTCTGAGCTCCAGGCAGCTCTCCAGACCAGAAAATGGAGTGATGATTACTAAAAGAGAAACATAAAGCATGTCTTAGAATTTCTTAAAGCCATTCTTAATTGTAATTTAACATTTTAGAGATAATTAGAGAAAATGTTTCACTTATTTAAAATTACTTTTGATCATGGAACAGAGTGTCATAATAAGCATAAGAATTATCCAGTGTGACAGTTTGTTCATGACAATCATTTTGTGGTTTTTTGTTTTTTTTTAAATAGTCCTTGTCTTTTAGAGGTATGAACTGAAATATTTACAGATGAAATGATAGGTGCGAGATTCGTTTCAGAATAATCCATTGGTAAGGGGAGTGGGAGCAGGGCTTATAGATGAGGCTGAATTGGAGATGAGTTGGTAATTGAAGCTGGGTGATGAGTTCCTGGTTCACATACTGTTCTTTTCACTTTTGTATGGGAAGCATGTTTGAAACTTTCCCTAATGAAAACTCTTGAAAAATTACCTGATAATTAAACATCTAATTTCTTTGGGGGGAAAAAAAGACAAGGACAGCACACCTAATTTAAGTGCTGGCTACAGGGAAGACACTTCCTCTGGTGATGCTTAGCCATCCTCAGTTTGTGGAGCTCTCTTCAGATCATATGACCTGTCAGTTCTCCATTAGGCTTAGGGGATGATTCTGACCCTTCCTGATACTTCTTAAAGGAGTTCAAAAAGCATTCAACTCAAGATAAAGCAAATGAATTTTTTTCTCTTTCTTACTCTGACTTCTAAGGGCCTAAAGTAAGTAGGTCTCTTTTATTTCCCTGAACAGTAGTTATATCCATTATGCCTCTTTTCCTTTTCCTAGCACACAGATCCAGGTGGTCTCTGCCACTCACCAGCCCCTGGCCCGTGCTTCCTGTGGCACAGAGGGGTTTCGGAATGCCAAGAAGGGCACAGGCATAGCTGCACAGACAGCAGGCATAGCTGCAGCAGCAGTAAGTACACGTGCTCTGTACTTCCATCTCAGTATGTTCTGCTCTCTGTATGACTGATCACTGCAGATGATTCTCCTTAGTCATTCAAAAGCAATGAGGTATTTGCAACCCTGTTAGATACCCTGACTCTGCAGGTGACTTGAAGAGATCTATGTGACAAGGTTCTCTTTTTTTCTTAGCTTCATTGGAGGTAAAACACTTCGTTTGTTTTAAGAATAAGAGCCAGGATGCTAAAGGCTTAAGAACCAAAGCCCCTTCAATTTAAAGACCAGTGGAGTGAGGGAAGGGTGATAGTAGTCTATCTGGGGAGCATGCAGTTTAGTGAGGATTCACACAGTACCAGTTCGATTGTGAAGTGTTGTAGACTTTCTAGAAGCAAATTGTTAGTGTACTGTTATTAGTGTATTTTTTGAGCAACTACTATGTTCCAAGCAATTTGAATTTATTACCATGATTCTTCAAAAGACCCTTAGTATTATGTAGTTTTTCAAGAACCAGTTAAGAATCTGAGTGTGTGTGACTTTAGAGCCAAGCTGCAGTTCAGTTCCCTGATTTAAATCCAGATTGGCCTACAACCAAAACCTGCACACTTTCTGCTATAGCAGAGGCCTTACAAATGTTTACACTCTGCCAAACTAGAAGCATTTCCTGAAGAAAAACCTTGACTGTCACACAAAACTTGGCATCCAAAGATATTGATTGCTTTATGTTAATGATCATCAAAAATTATAGAAAGGTCAAATAATGGATAGATTATGTATAATTCAAAGAAATACGTCATTGTTAACAGTGGCTTCTGCAATGTAGGTTATGAGTAACTTGTGTCTTTTTCAGTTTCTAGAAGGAACTGCTTTTATAATCAAGAAAGCAAAATTTAACTCTAACACTAATTAACCCTTTTATTTTTCATGTTGCTGGGGCTTCATGCATGTTGGGCAAGCACTGTACCACTGAGCTACCCCCAGCCCTAAATAACATTTTTTAAGTGGATATTTAGGGTCAGTCTTGAAGTCCGGGGTGGTACCTCATGGTCTGAAATTCTACATTTACCTACCTGAGAAGAATCTGAACAATATTTCAAAATCTCCATTAGGTGGCGGTACTATCCTGAGTGAAAAGATCAGTCACTTTAGTTCTTTGACTTGTTGCATTGTGTGGTCTCTGCTGGCTTCTGTCCTCCATTGCAGCCATCTCTGCTTTTCTTCCTTCTCTCTCTGCCCCACTTCTTACTTCTGCTGGTGCCATTCCCCTCTTGCACACCAAGGCAGTAGCAAGAGATTGGGGTGCAGTAACCTGGGCACTAACCACTTGCTGCTTCTCTCTAGAAAGCTACAGGAAAGGGTGTAACCCACATCCGAGTGGTGGTGAAAGGCCTGGGGCCAGGGCGCTGGGTAAGTGACCTCGGTTCTCCATGGTGTGTATGCTTGCTTTAGTGAGAGAAATTGGGGCTTGAGAGCCACGTATAGAAAAAATGCAGATGTCCCTGTTAGTGGATTTCCATGACATGGCTTCAAGTTTCTTTCTATTGTTCCTATAATTCACTAAGTCCCTCAAAGCAAACTTAGATCACTTAGTTTAATTCATCAGACCCTTCTCGAGTGACTGCTATGTGCCAGGTTCTGGGAAAGGGAGGGTGGTCGCTGGGGGACCATCACAAAAAGATTCCTAAGTAAGTGAGTACAGTGGTGAAGCATGTGCCCAGGGCACTGGGGTTTTGTGGAGGGGTCCCACACCCTGCAGGGATGATCTTTAGTTTCCCCAAAGAGGTGACATCTCTGACTTTACAAGAATGATGAGGTGTGTGTGTGTGTATATACATTCCAGGGAGAGGAAAGTGCTTAGGTAAAGCTACAAAAGATCCTTAAGGTATGCAAGGGTCTATAAGGAGACTTTGTCTTCAAATTGTAAAGCATAAGGTAGGAGGTGGCCAGTGTGACTTGAGAGGCAGGCAGTGTTGAGAAGTTGGTTAAAGGATTTGTGAGAGTAGAATGAGATCGGGATTGTAGGTATCCAAGCCCCGTTCTCCCTTCCCTGCAGCACACCATCCCCCTCAGCCCAGTCTGGAGGTCCTGGGTCATCATTTCTAGGACTACACCAATCTCCTCTGTTTTTTGCTTCCAGTCTGCCATCAAGGGACTGACCATGGGGGGGCTAGAAGTGATTTCAATCACAGACAACACCCCCATCCCCCACAATGGTTGCCGCCCCAGGAAGGCTCGGAGGCTGTAATTGGAAGGAAGCCTGCTCTGGAGCCTGACCTCAAGTCTCGCCTTTAGCTGGACCTTGCAAGAAGCCTCCTGGCCAAACTGTCTCCAGAAGAAGACCTTTTGGAGACCATCTGGCTCTCCCACAGGAAGCTCCGCCTCCATGTACCACAATCTTTTCTGGCTCCTCTAACAGAGGTGGACATGCTCCACAAGCAGGGACAAACCTGCATTGCTGCGGCTAACTTCAGCATGCCCACTAATTGTGAATTCTTCTATCAGCATCCAGAGGTGGACAGCTCCATCAGGAGCCACATTATAAGCCACATGCTTCTCATACACAGGAAAGCTAAGGGGCAGCTGAGGCCCAGGCCCCAGCCTCTGCTGTGTAAAAATAAAGGACTATCTGTACTATCTGAGGCAATTGTGAGTTTTTGCTCTTGGAGTGACAAACAGTAATCCCCCCTTCCTTCTGGAAAAGGCTCAACTGAAGCGAGACCCTCTGTGGAAGCGTTAAAGTGTAAATATGAGCTGCTCTTTACCACATCCCTTCTTTGGCCTCCCATATTTTGTTGTAGCCCCTCAACCAGGGTTTCCAGAGCTCTTCATAGTAACTTTTCTTACTAATGACCTGTAATTTGACCCCAAATGGAGAGCTCTTTTGCTCTCCACCCCCACATTCTGACAGAAGACTCCAGTCAGTGGGCAGGCTTAAAGTTAGCCCTAACAGTGCAGAGGGTTGTCTGCAGTTCAGATATTCTGGTAGCAACAGATTCCCCATCCTCAAGTGGCAGTTGTCTTTTACACACTCCACAGAACTTGACAGTTCCAGCACCCAAGAGGGAGTATCTCAAAGTGGAGGATGGTGGGATAAGAAATTCTCTAGAAACTAGGGAAGATGGCATGATGGGCTCTAGGAGAGCCAAATCAAGAAGTGCAGGAAAGTGAGCTAATGGAAACCAGATAGCAGTGACAGGTGAGCACAGCTGAGGATCCCCAGGCTGCTGACTGCTCCTCGGCTGGGGCCTCACAGTCCCTGTATATAGCCAAAGGTGAGGGCTATAGAGACATGACAAGAGACAACCCTCTTCCACAGAAGGGTGAGAGCTTCACAAGCCAAAAAGGAGGTGTCCTGTACACTAAGCACTGCTCCTCTCGGATGAGGCTACAGAAGGGCCTGCTAACCAGAGGGGAAGGCACTGTGGAGTATACCTCCATGCCCTGCTGGTTGAGTCCGACGATAGGCCTGTACTCATGGTAGTGAAATCCACAAATGCCCCTTCACATTGGCAGAAAAGGCTGTTGGAGCTAGAGAAAGGGAGTCTAGGAACCCAGATGAGAACGTAGAAGGAAAAATATCTCCCTTCTGCCTTATCTTCATTCTCGGTAGGACCTATCAAGATTATCTTGAGATTAATGACTAAATAAACCTGACTGGAGGGCTGTAGGTGTAGCTTGGTAGAGCACTTGCTTAGTGTGTATGAAACATGGGATTCCATCCCCAGCCTTGAAAAAAATACATATACATATAAACACACATTAAAAAATTTTTTTAAACAACTGCTGTATAGGAAAAGATGTGAGAACTTCTGTAGCAGTTATATCCATGAAAATAAAAGTAAAGATTTCAAACACAATATGGAAAAAGTGGGGGTAGGGGGTCTTTTATTCTGTGATTTGATATGGTTTGGCCTTTATTCAGGTGGGTAGAGGGCCTGGAGCAGTTGAACAGTTATCAGGGCCCCATGCAGGACACAATTGAAAAGGTTGAGGGTAAAAACTTAATGGAGCATCTATACAGAGGATTAGGCAGGGTTACAGGAAAAAAGAAGGTAGGGAACACACAGGACTAGCATGAGCCCAACTTAGCCACCACCCTGGACCTCAGGGGCAGGGTAAGAACAGTTACCAGAATGGGGCAGGTACCTGATAGGAACTGTTCCCACAGAAGAATGCCAAAGTCATGGCCTGGCAGAGAAGAGAAGAAAAAATACCATTTCTTCCTGCTGGTCTCCAGTTGGGGTTCCCCTGGTGGTGTGGTCTTTGGGGACTCAGCCTCTCAAGCCTCAGGATGGATCTAGAGGGCCCCATAGTAAACAGCAAACATAGGAGGTTCCAGGCATGGTGGCCTATACCTGTAATCCCAGCAGCTCCAGAGGCTGAGGCAGGAGGATCAAGAGTTCAAAGCCAACCTCAGCAACACAGTGAGACCCTGTCTCTAAATAAAAAATATTTAAAAAAAAAAAAAGGCTGAGGATGTGGCTCAGGGGTTAAGTGCCCCTAGGTTCAATCCCCAACACAAAAAAAGAAGAGGCTGGCTACAAGTATATACAGGAAACTGAGGACCCTAAAGGATCAATGGTTTTGGATCCAGAAATAAGTGCCTGGCCCACGTCCCAGGAGTCAGTTCCACATGAACCTGCCTTTACAAAATGTACTGGGAGGTGCACACTGCTTTTTTGTCATCCTCTGTTAGTGCACATCATTTCTGGGCTCTGAGTGGCCAACAAAACTGCTCTAAACTGTCATTCTTTTCATAAATATATATATATATATATATATTTATATATATATATATATATATACTTTTTTTTAGTTGCAGATGGGCACAGTATCTTTATTTTTTTTAAATATTTGTTTAGTTGTCAATGGACCCTTATTTACTTGTTTATATGCAGTGCTGAGAATCAAATCCAGTGCCTCACATGTGCGAGGCAAGCTGTCCACCACTAAGCCACAACTTCAGCCCCTAAACTGCTATTCTTTTTCTTTTTTAAAAAAACTTTTGGTTGTAGATGGACACAATACTCTTTATTTTATTTATTTATTTACTTATTTATGCAATGCTGAGAATCAAACCCAGTGCCCTCACACGTGCGAGGCAAGCTGTCCACCACTGAGCCACAACTCCAACCCCCTAAATTGCTATTCTTAACTGTTTGATCTTGGCTTCTCAAAAACTGGTTCCCAGCCCCTTGGGGAAACCAAGACATCTCTCCTGAAGACTGTCCAAGCAAGGCAGTTTTTGTTTACCTTAAGTAAGGCTGCCATTCCGCTTCTGCCACAAGCCTTCCTCAGCAGCAGGTCTGTCCTGAGAAAACTGTGGAATGTGTACTTGTGCTTCCCCCAGGCAGAGAAGAGGCAGAGCCCAACATTTGGGTCCTGAGTGTTTGCACAAGTAGAGTGTTGGCATAAGTGTGTGTGACACGCATCCTTGTTTCCTGGCAGCAGGACCCTGGATAATTTCTATGTGTGCATTTGCAGTTTTGCTTCTAAAGCTGGTGACACAAAACCTGGTACACCAGAGATGTCTCTCCTCTGCTACACAACAAGCAAAAGTACAAATCCAATCTCTTTCCTTTCAGCATAGATGCAGTGTTTTTGCTGCCTTCAGCCAAGGCCATCACCTGACACTGAGATGTATGATCACTGCCAAAATAAGCCAGCTTAACACTGGAGTCCCTGGTTGCTACCAGAATGTCACTTAGCACGTCAGGAGAAATCATATGCCTGCAACCTGGCTCTAAAGTGCCCATTTTTAAAAATGCATATACATCTTCCCCCATTTTCTTTTTTCTTTTTTTCATTTTGGTAAGACATGTTGCTGTTTAAATCTGGGTAATACCAGCTCAAAGTGATGGAGTGGTCATTGCTAAAAGCAAAAACTGTTCATTCAACCAAATTAAACCAACAGGTTAACTGCAAACAGAGTCTGGAAACTGGGGCACTGTATGTCACTACTGTGCTGGAGTTCACAGTCTGTGGAGACCAGGCAGAGATATAGCTGAATTAGATTGAAGTTCCATAAAAAAGAGTTAAGTTATAAGTGTTTGAGTGAAAATGATCTTCATTTAAAGGAATCAAAGGAAAGACCTTTAGGAGAAGATGTGCAAGGCAAACAAATGGGTCAATGCAAGGACTTAGGGTTAGAAATTGGCAAAGTAGCACACACAACCCAAGGTAAGGGGGTGAGAGGTCATCAGGTTACTGGTTATGGCTTAGTTGGCATAGCTGGGGTTAGGGGGTTCAGACTGAATAGGGAGGTGAATAGAGGTCAAAACTTGCGAAAGGATTGGAGGAGCTGGACCTGGTGGTGCACACCTGTAATCCCAGCAACTGGGGAGGCTGAGGCAGGAGGATCACAAGTTCAAGGCTAGCCTCAGCACCTTAGCCAGCTCCTGACTCAAACAAACAAACAAACAAAAACCTACCTGGCATTCACACCAAGGATAACAACATGCTCAACAGATGGGATGAAAAAGAGGCGGGTATATAGAAGGATGTGGTTACAAACTTGAGAGAGTAAAAGTAGTGAAAGAAGGTACATGAGTGAGTGTCTAAAATTCAGTTGAAATAAAAGTTACAGAGTTTTAAGTAATATAAGATGTGGACCAAGAATCTTATTGATACTGAAACCCCAAAGTGGATGCCAGGGCAAGGGACAGAGAAGAGGTCTATGAGATTTGAAGTTCCTAAGCAAGGTGGAGTGTCCCAGAGCCTAGGAAGGAGTCCAGGAGTTTAGGAAGAGAGAAGGACAGGACAGTAGGAACTTCAGAGGCAAAGGAATGCTGCATGGAGGTGGCAGAATAATATCCAGATGGTGATGAGGAGTGGGGAGGGAGCATGCTGGCTCACTGGTGATGCACAGGTGTGCACCGTCACTGTCAGGTGAGGGAAGGGAAGGAGCAAGGAGCACTGGTGAAATGACAGCCATGAGAGGCTGTCTCTTCTCAATAGGGTGAATGGAGATGGGACCAGGGAGGAAAGGGAGAGGGAATGAGAGTTCAGAGTGCAGGCTGAGAGCTGGGGCAGGGATGCCTATGTAGAGACTGGGTGGAGATGCTGACGGGGTGTATAACCAGAAGAGTCCCCAGGGCCAGGAGGGCTAGGGCCAGAGCCTTGCCATAGCCAGGATCGGATCTGGAATCTGTGCCTAACATCCAGTGTTGACTCTGCTTCTATAAAGGATGAAACAGAAGGTCACAAGCCGTGAAAAGACATTCAATCTAACTAGTCATCAAGGAAACGGAAATTAAAAGGTGTTGCCATCGTTCCCCCAAAGTAGAGATGTTAATCCAAGCCACAGTGGGGATGAAACTGGCAAGGGAAAAGTACAGAACAAGGGAAAGATGACCCAGTCTGTAAAGGCCATCAGGAGGAGAGCTGGCAAAGGTACAGGGACGGAGTGGTCATAGAGAGGAAGGTGCAGCATCTCAGAAGCCAAAGGGACCAGCGCTTCAGGAAGAAAGACAATGACTGTGCAAATGTTGCCCAGAGGTCAGCTAGGCCCTTGTAGGATAAGCCCTGGAAGGTGCCCATGGGGGCTTTGCAGTGTGCCATGATTCACCAAAGGATAAGACGATGGGAGATGGTGGGAAGGGAAGAAAGGTTGGTGTGGGCCAAGAGTGGAATCTCCAGTAAAGGTCGTCTTCTGGCAACAGAGAGCATCATCACTTTTCCTTTGTGACATGGTGGACTGTGTGTCAGGTTGTGCAACGAGAGAAGAGGCTTTGAGCTAGGGAGAAACAGGTCTTGGCAAGGTGGCAAGAGACCAGGCCTCCAAGGGAGAGCACAGGATGGGACCCCAGGGACAAGTGTGCCCTTTGTTAGGTTGGGAACAGCAGCATCTGATATGAGCAACACGGACACCTCAACGGAAACAGAACGTCCTTGGAATCAGTACACAGGGAACATTTCTTGTTCTTTTCAACATTTCATATAATTGTTCTCAAACAAAAGAACTTTCCTCTCCTTCAGCTGTCACTGGGGGAATGCATATAACAAGTCTTTTCAGACGGAAGTTTGGCCATATCTGTCAACACATAAGATGCACAGGCCATTGGCTTCCTAATTCCCTGTAGGAATGTGTCCTCTAGCAAGAGCAGCAATACTCAGCAGGAACTCTCTGCAAGATGGAAGCATTCCCTGTCTGCACAGCCAGTATGAAAGCTAACAGCTCCACATGGCCTCTTGAAATGTGGCTAGTGTGATCAAGAAACTGAATTTTCAGTGTTATTTAACTTGACTTAATTTAGATAGACACATGTGGCTGGTGGCTGCCATATTGAACAGCACAGCTATGGATATTTTTTCCCATGTGTACCAAGTATACAAAGATAGCCACTGAGGACTGTAACAGTAAAGATTTGAACATAAACACCATCAATAGGGGGTCAGTGAAAGAAATTACAGTGCATCCACACGGACTGTAACCCCTGAAACAAAACTAAGATGTATTGCTCAGTGAAAAATGAAGAAGTGGATCAGGGCATGTTAGCACACACCTATAATGTTAGCACACCCAGCAACTTGGGAGGCTGAGGCAGTTGGATCACTAGTTTGAGGTCACCCTGGGCAACTCAGTGAGACCCTGTCTCAAAATAAAAAACAAAAAGAACTGGGGAAGTAGCTCAGTAGTAGAGTGTCCCTGGGTTCAATCCCTGGTACCAAAAAAAAAAAAAGGGGGGGGGGTGACAGAATAGAATGCATTGTATAGTCACTAGTTTTTGTAGAAAAGGGAGAACATGTGTCCATATATGTCTATAGATGCATTGGACATTTTGAAAGACATATCCCAAAATTGGTAGCATACTCAACTCCAAAGAGAGACACTGAAGGGCTGAGGAACTAAGTATCAGGTAGAAGAACTTCCCACCTTTCTCACCTTTAGAAGTTAGTGTCATGTGCATGTTGTTACACTGAGTCAATTAAAATAAGAGAAATAAAAAGTTTAAGAAAAGTATATAAAAAAGCTGTAGTCAGACACTATGTAGATTATCCGAATGTTTTGAGTATACATTCTGATACACATGGACCCTGTAACACTTCCTGCTCCCCATTGCTGGTTCAGGATTTGAGGAAAGACACCTGACTTGCCTCTGAAATTTGTTGTGGTAAGTATTGCCAGCTCAGATTCAAATCAAACTGTGCCCTAGCTCTCAAATTAGCATAACAAATCTTGCCAGAACAGTCCCCCTCAGTGTTTTCATTGCTTGGCTAGAAGGAGGGGCAGACAGAGCAGGGTGCTCTGTTTCCATAGTGCCCTATAGCACTTGGATTTGAATAATCTCCGTGAACTGAAATGTCAACTGAGGGGCAGTATGATGTCACAGGGGTCCCTGGATGGAAGGACACCTGTTGTCTACACTCTGTTGAGCCCACACTCCACTCACCCACCCATCAGACCTCAGTTTCCCCCTCAAGAATAGTGAGAGAGGAGAGTGGGATGCAACTCTGGCATCTGAGGAGCCTACAACTCACCCACAGAGGAGTGCCCAGGTCCTGATGCATTAGATCACCTTGAGGGGAGAATCCAAGGGTGCTGTAAAAGCCACATTGGATGTCCCTGAGAATCCAATTAGTTCTCCTCTGGGCTCTTGGCCAGTGCTCCTCCCAGTCATCCATTCCTTCAGGATGCTGGGGTGAGAAGAGCTTAGACTTTGTAGTCACCTGGATCCAGGTTTAAGTGCTCTGTTGTGTGACCTTGGAGGGGTGAGGGGATAACTGCATATCTCTGAACCTCAGTTACTCCCTTCCTATTAGGTGCCATTAGGGGGACTCCCTAAGATAACTGTGTACTCTGATTGTGCCCAGGGGTGTCATCCTGGATGGCTTTGCCTCTCCTGCCCTCCTGCCCTAACACTGCAGAGGTGGTATCTCTGTCTTCACAGAGCCTGGCTCCATTCTGCAGTCCTGACTGGGAACCTAGTAGTGAATACAGATGCACGCCCATCTGTTGTAGTTATTATTATTATTCTCAAACATTCTTCCCATAATTTTAATTAGAAAATGTTGTATAGGAGCCAGTCACCCATCGTCCTATTTCCTTTAATTCACTCAACTGTAGATTAAACCAGATTGTTAAAAATTTGTAGCCAAAAATGAAATGAAATTAAAAAACCAAATGATTCAAGAGGGTATCTCCTGAGAGTCTTTCTTTTCTCCTTCCTTGAACATTTATCAACATTCAGATACAAGATGTCCAAGCCCAGGTAACTGCCCTGAGCTGCTTAGAGGCTAGTGGGGAAGACAAATTCAGAGAAAGTCTATTTAATTTCACAGCAGGCTGCCACATAATAGGGGCACCTGAAAGTGAGTGCAATGATAGGGGTGATGAGAAGAGGGACCAAGGAACACCTCCTAGAAGAGGTGACACCTGAGCTCAAACTATGAATAGTAGTTAGGAGTCAGGCATGGTGGTGTACACCCGTAACCCCAGTGACTCCTGGGAGGCTGAGGCAGGAGGATCACAAGTTCCAGGCCAGACTCAGCAATTTAGCAAGTCCCTGTCTCAAAATAAAAACAAAGGTAGCTCAGTGGTAAAGTACTACTGGGTTCAATTTCCAGTACTGGGAGAAAATTTTTAAAAAGAATAAATGAGAGGTAAATGTGGGGAGATGAGATGATGGGGGATGATGGGTTTCCAGTAGAAAGGATGGCATGAACAAAGCATGCAGAAATGACACAGTCTATGTGATAAACTGCAAACTGTTTTGAGCACAATGTAAAGTAGGGAGAGAGTAGCAGTCTGAATAAAGGCTTCCAAAGAAGTCAGGTCCTAACCCCAGGAGCCTGCAAATGTCACAAGTGGTCTTTCAGAAGTGACTGAATTAAAGATCTTGAGGTGGGAGATTACTCTGGATTATCTGGAGGGGTAGGGTGGGAGGGGTCCTACGTTCAATCTCATGTACCCTTATAAAATGGAGGCAGAGAAAGACTTGAATGCACAGGACAGGTCACATGATCACAGAGGCAGGGACTGAAGAGGCAACCACAACCAAGGTTGTGGTCCTCTCCTCTCCTCTCTTCTCCTCTCCCTCTCCTCTCATCCCCTTCCCTCTCCTCTCTCCCCTTCCTCTCTCTCCTTTCCTCTCCTCTCTCCCCTTCCTCTCTCCCTCTCCTCCCTCTCCTACCTCCCCCTCCCCCCGTTTCCTGATGATGCAAGCTGCTTCCCTCCACCATGCTCTTCTGCCATGATGTTCTTCCTTCCCTGGAGGCCCAAGAAATGGAGCCAGCCTTCTGTGGACTAAGACCTCTGAAACCATGAGCCCTCAAATAAACCCTTCCTCCTCTACAGTTGTGCCGGTTGGGTCATTTAGTCACAGCAGCGAAAAACCTGACTAAAACACAAGGAAAGTCCATAGCTGTGGGGAACTGGTAAAAGCAAGACTGAGTCTTCCCTAGGGTCTCGCAATAGAGCCCTGACTCACCTTGATCCCAGTCCAGTGAGAAGTGACCTGAGACTTCTGGCCTCCAGAACTGTAGGGGAACAAGTGTCAGTGATCATTTGTTTCAGCAGCCACAGGAGTCTAATACTGAATGGAGAGAGGGTAGAAGAGAGTGCTGGAGTAATTAGTAAGGGTGGAGAGAAGTGGGTGGGTAGACATTTAGGAAAAGGCTTATGTAGGGAAAAGACAGCCAGTCACTTGGTGGTCTGGGAACATCAAGAGGATCCACTGGGGTCCCAAAAGCGCCCTCTATAGCCAGTAAGCAGTGGCAGCCCTTGAAAGAATTACTAGCGTCACAGCATGGTGGAGGTTGTTTTTCAGAAAGACCACCCTGGGGCACTGTGATGGAGGAATGGGGGGATGAGGGACAGGAGGAGGCAGGAAAACCTACAGGAACCCAGGTGATTGATGAGGAGGCAAAAGCACCACTTTGTGGTCAAACATGAGAGAGAAGCTCTGAAGCTGCCGCAGGGAGAGTCTAACAGGAACCTGTGGCTCCTCCTGCTTCCATGGGCTGAGTGGGCCCTGCCTCTAAGGGTTAAGGTTCCCTTCCTGGGCCTGCATCCCAGGCCCTCTGAAAGCAGCAGGTGAGGATGCCTCTCCAGCCACTCTCAGCTATGCCATCTGAGCACAAAGCTACATCCGGGAGAGGACAATCTGGAACCTGACAGCCAAGTCCCTGGGAGCAGGCAAAAGCACATTTTTTGTCCTGTTGGGACTGGGATAATTGGGGCATTAACGGAAATGCATTTCTCACCTATTTTCTGTCTGATTGAAAAGTACTTTGCAGTCATTTAGAGCCCTCACACCTCCTATAATCAGAGCTCACTTTGCTCAGACAGAGGCAGAAAACTGGGTCACCACGTGGCTCCAATGCCTCCCAGGATTCGACAAGCAAAAAGTGCAGCTTCGCTCGCTTCCCTGCCACTGGAGAACATAGCCAGTCTCTGCAGACTGAGACCCCTTCACTGCCCAGCCGCTCATGAGTGCAGCAAGTTCACTACACAGGCTGAGCCCCAAGGACTCATAGGATGGGACTCCTGATTATTTTCCCATCGCTGCCTTAAGTCAACTATGTGGGTCACATCTGCAGCATCACCATCACAGGACAATTCCCTGGCTTTATTCCCTTTTTTTTTTGTGGGGTGGGGGGAGGATTGGGAGGGTGGCAGTACTAGTGATTGAACCATTGAGCTACACCCCCACCGAGATCTTTTTCTTTTGAGAGAAGGTCTTGCTAAATTGTCCAGGCTGACCCCAAACTTGCTATCCTCCTGCCTCTCAGCCTCTCAGCCTCTCGAGTTGCTGGGATTTCAGACATGTGCCACTGTGCCCAGCTCTGTTACTTTTAATTGTAAGAATAAGCCCCATTTGGGGCTGGGGATGTGGCTCAGTGGTAAAGCGTCCTCTTACTAGCTTACATACTTGTGCAAAGCATACTAGATGGATTCTGTCCCCAACAACAACAACAACAACACACACATAAGTTCCATTTTGACAATTACAACTGTCGGGATCTAAAAGTTCAGTCAAATCTATAGTAAGAGTTCAGTCTCACAACCCTTTCAAAGCTTCTCCCTGCCCCACCTGCTCCCCATTCCCCAGTTCCAGGCCCTTTCGGGGCTGGGATGATGGAAGAGAGAATTGGGGGAAAGTGCAGAGGTTGTTTTTCTCAGGAGGTGCCATCTGAGGGGCTCTCTTGCCAACATTAGCCATCATACCTCCCTACATATTCTCACACAGACCCATACTCTCTCTCAAACAGAGTGTGGCTCTGTCATGGGTCCAATGGTGGTTTCTTTACAGACTTATCCCCACCCACCCATGCAGAGACCTCTGCCCTGGACCTTTCTGAGATGGACATTGGAGCTATGCTGCCCACACCTTCTCAGAGAAGGGCCTGTCACCCTGCTGTTGGAAAAGCTGTCAGCACCAGGGACAGCCCCAGAGAGCTGTCTTGTCCAGGTCACACCATTCCAATTGCACTTCCAGTCAGGCTAACAGATGCAGCAAACAAAAACCACTCTGGCTATTTAAGGCAGCAAAGAATTTATTACTGGAAATTAGGTGTTTACATCTCAGAAGGGCCCAGCTCCATCTACCTGAAGAAACTCCAAGTTGCTCCACCTGCACCTTCACCAGGAAGGAGGGCTTCCAGAGGGATCTTGGGGGTGGGTGACCTCCACACCACTGCCTCTCCTTAACCCAGGGATGGGGGGCTGTCAAGTTACTGCCACATCCACTCTCAACACCCACAAAGCTGCCATGGAAAAAGTACTACAGTTCCCCAACCAAAGCAGGTAGGGCACAAGGGGAGGATGGCCTCTGCCACTCTTCTTTCTTTCAACTCTTGTGCAAGGGACTAGTAAAATATCATGTACACTCTCAGCTGCTTTCCCCTGCTCTGAAGTCAAGCAATGGAAAGATGGCTCTAGAGTTTGGGAGCCCATCAGAAAGGGAGAGTAGGGTCTCTTGCTCTGACCAGAGGCTTGTTGAGTTGCAGAGAATATGTGAACCTGCTCCGTGCAGCCTGGACAGCAGCGTTTGATAGGAGAGTTCTTGGGAGGGAAATACTGATGGTCTCTTACAGAGTTTGGCTGGGGCACATAAATGAAGATCAAGAATAGTGCCTCCTGAGGATCATAAGTTCAAAGCCAGTCTCAGCAATTTAGCAAGGCTCTAAGCAACTCAGTGAGACACTGTCTCTAAATAAAATATTAAAAAGGGCTGGGGATGTTGCTCAGTGGTTAAGCGCCCTGGGTTCAATCTCTGGGACAAAAAAAAAAAAAAATGGTGGCTGGAGGTGCAGCCTATCCTGCAAGACAAGGAGAAAAGGGCAGGGGTTGGGGAACCCATGCTGATTGTGACTGGTGAGACAAAGGTAAGCAAGGGGCCTCCAAGGTTTCTGTGGCTCGGTGGGCACTGAGGAGGAAGCCAGGCTTAAGCCAACATCACTGGTAACCCACTCACCTCAGGGGTCCTCACAGTAAGAGGCTGGTTGGGGTAGGCCACAGGGGTAGAAGCTGAGGCAGTCAGGGAGAGGTCAGTCATAAAACACACCTGCTGGTTGATTAAGGGGTCTTAAACAAGGGTTCTGCAGGTGGCAGACAGACAGTTCTGTGTTCAATATTAGAAACTGGTCCTACCTCCAAAATAGATCCTGATTTGACTATTTTTGTACCATTTCTGCTGCTAGAACCCTGGTCTTGCCTGACCTATTGCCTTGGCTCCTAACTGGCCTCCCTGTTTCCTACCACCCCTTCCTTCAAGCACAGCCCTCCAATGAAACACAAATCAGACCATGTTATTTATTTATTTGTTTCTGTGTATGTTCAGTCTCAGGATGTGTGGCTTTGCTGTACCTGCAGCCTGGAGAAGTGCTGACATGGACAGGTGCTCAATGAGGGCCTCACTGAACAGAAGAGCCTAAGCCAGTGGCCAGGGCAGGGCCTCACCTGCTGATAACCATGTTGGTTACCCAGGGCTGTCCTGACATACTCCAGAATGCAGAGGAGCAAAAGAACAGCTCCAAATTCAGTTTTGTTCCAGAAAATGCCACAAGAATGTCAGAGAACATTACAAAATGTGCCTTTTAAGATGATTTTCAAAAATGTTTCTGAAGAAGCATTCCAAAACAATAAATGACAAAACTGGGTTACCAATGAGATGAATGACCAAAATGATACATGGTGATACATGGGAGTGGATTCTAGATAACTAGAACCTGAAATATTAGCCAGTGATGGACTCTGACAGGACACACAGGAATGTCTCCAAGATGTAACCAAAAAAATTGGAAATGAAAAGGGTGGGGATTTCTTTATTAAAAGTAGATAATGAATATTTATTGAATGAATCAACTGTTTGCATTATAATATTAAGAAAAGAAGAAAATATGCCTAAAATTGAGCTTTAAGACATAAGACAGACTGGTGTATTTCCAAATGGGGTCAAATTTTCTGAAAAAGGGTCACTAAGGTAAGTAGTCCTGGCAATCCATCCACCTCTGGTTCATATATTCCTCTGGCTTCAGATCACTCATATATTTACATTATTTTCCTATCATTTTGAATGCATTTTTGAGAACTCTTTTAAATCCCTTGTGAAATAAGGCAGGAAACAAGACAGAACAAATGAATCAGAAGACCCAAATCAAAGAGGCTGTAGGAAACGTGAAGGACAGGAGAGATACCACTCACTCCAACGGCAGACTGTGGGTCCACTGTTCTAGTTTTACATCCTCATATCTAGATGGTTGAATACAAGGAGGTTCTCTCATAATTTTGGAAAAGCAATCCTTTTCCAGCACTTCATATTAGGAGATACTTGCTGAGTGAACAGCCTGGCCATCAAGAGGTGGGAAATTCCACTGCCTTAGTGATAGCTCTGTCACCTCCTGCTGCCATGGGGATGGAGATTAGCAAGCTGTAAGCACCCAGGACTCAGAATTGCTGGAAGGTCAGCCAGAAGGGCCCACTGTGCATCTCTACCCAATGGTTACTGAGGTTTCTGGGTACACCTAATCCCACTGTCACCATGTACTTGCCACAGGGGCATGCAGGCAGTTTTCTCCTGCAAACAGCAGCTGGTCAGGGCTGGGCTCCATGGCTGCCCATCTGCCATCAGCCTTCCCTGGCAAGAATTGTGTACATGTCTCTAAGATAGTGCTTATCTTTGGAGCATCTCATCCCACTTCCCCTGAGCTTTTTATTCCCTATTTTTTATTTTTAATAGCCTTATTATAGTTATATATGTGAAATGCAAATGAAAAACTACATAAAAAGTAGAATGTACTGTGACATATTCATACACAGACATAATTTGGTCCACTTCCCTCTCCAGTTCTACCCCTTTCCCTCCCCTCCCTCCCTCTGCCTCTACTTTACTGATATCCCTTCTATTTTCAAGAGATCCCCCCCTTTTTTTATTATTCCTTTATTTCTTTCTAGCTTCTGCATATGAGAAAAAACATTTGGCCCTTGACTTTCTGAGTCTGATTGATTTCACTTAGCATGCTACTCTCCAGTTTCATCCATTTACCAGCAAATGACATAATTTCATTTTTCTTTAGGGCTGAGTAGAACTCCATTGTGTATATACACCATATTATCTTCATCCATTTGTTGCTTGTCAGGCACCTAGGTTGGTTCCATAATTTGTCTATTCCATAATTTGGCTATTGTCCATTCCCCTTGGTTTGCATATGTGGCTCTAATAAGGATTTTCCATTCTTCCCATGTGGTCAGCCACCTCCATGCAGTCTGAGGCCCAGATATGCAGTTTGCCCTGCTTCATTCCACACCCTTGCCTGTACCTTTCATTGTGTGTCAGGGTGAAGAGTGACTGAGCTACAGACTCTGAAATCCACATTAGAATTCTGGCTCCGGTTTTGTGACCTTTGGCAAGTTAGTCAGTCTCTTGCCTGATATGTTCCTCATCTATAAGATGGAATCAACCATCACAGGCACTTGAAAGCCGTGCAGATTAAACTGGTAAACACACACAGAATTTAGCAGCGTCTGGCTCTAGTACCCAAGAAATGCTTGCTGCTGTAGATTCTCTGTATCCCTCCTTCATTAAGCCTCTTCACAAAGCATTTTGAAACCCATGAGTGAACCTTAAGAATCTAGTGGAAAGACTAAGACAAAAAGCCTGCATGCCAGCTTTCCCTTTAGTGACTTCCTTGTTCTTCTTTGTTGCTTCCTACTTGAAAAAAAAAAAAATTGTATCATTTTGTCTAGAAACTCTAGACAAAAAGTTTCTAGAGTGCTAGAAACTCTTTTTGCTTTTTTTAGTACCAGGGATTAAATCCAAGGGTACTTTACACTTTATTTCTTATTTTAAGACAGGGTCTTACTAAGTTTCTTAGGGCCTATGTTGGGAGACTGGTTTCAAACTTGTGGTCCTCCTGCCTCAGATTCCCAAGTCATTGGGATTATAGAAGTGCACCACCATGCCCAGCATCTAGCACTAGAATCTCAATAATTTTTTATGCTGTTCCAGATATAAACTGGAAAGTGCTACTTTGATACTAAATTGTGGTACTAGTATCTGGGGATGCTGCCCTAGCAATGGAGCTGCCCGCACCATCCCTCTGGCATAGCTGCTTCAGGAAGTCTGATGTGTGTGGGCAGAGTCTCAGCTGAGTGCTTCTGTGGGGGAGCTAAACTTTACTCCCTATCAAAACTCATGAATGAAGAACCCCACAAGCCCAGACAGTGGTTCTAATGTTGGGGAATCCAATGAATGCCGGTGTCACTCGATGAGTATTGAATATAGAACTGTGGAGGTGAGCCCACTGAAGTCATTGTGAGGGTAAATAGAGGCCTTGAACTAGAGACTGGTCTGAGCCTGAATTAGGTGGCCTCTGACATCCTTTCCAGTTCTGCTCAGGTGATGCGACACTTGGCTCCATGGTATTGCTGGGCCAGGTGTGGGGAGCACACAGCCTTCCCCTGCCTTCCTCTGCACTCCCACCCCAAGCCAGGCCTCCTATGGTTCTGTGGCTCACACAACATAAAATGCACATACCTAGGAGGTGTTTGCAGGCTGAGGCAGGTCACTGGCTGCACAGTGGGGAACGGAGAGGCGGTGGCTTCCTATTTTCACTTCATCAATAAGAAGCAGCTGGGAGGGAAGCCAGAACCAAGGGTCGTCATCTCCTATAGTCTCTCTAGAAATGAAAAAAGCTAGTCTTTTTCCGCCATGAATACAATGACTTCAACATCCAGATTAACCCTTTGAGCACTTCCTTACACCCACCCTGACTGACCAAGAGGCTCTGAGCTCCCTCAAGAGGGGCCACCTAGGCTGGCATTTGGCAAGTGCTTTCTACTATGTGTTTTGAGCATCATGTGTGAGACCAGGCCAGACATACAGTCTCTTATTTCATTCGTAACATAACCATGGAAAAATCAGTGTTCTAATGCTTATTTATGGATGAGAAAACTATGGCTGAGAGAGGTAGCACAAATTAAGGAGAAGGTCAGAGAGCCGAGAAAGCAGGGAGTCAGAATTCCAGAGACCAAGCTCTTACCCACTCACCAGCCTTCCTCCCAACCTTCCCTGCTTGCTCCTACTTCCTTTGCCGCTTCACCTAGCCCTCTAGTCACCTGACCCCTCTGCCTCAGGTTTGTATGGGGCCTCATCTGGTCCATAAAGTTAGGGAGTGCAAGGACGATACCTTACTGGTCTTTTTAGCCCAGTGCCTAATTCAAGATCAGGTACTCAAATGCAGCTCAGTAAATGGTAGATGAATGCATGGGTGAATCTGAGGAGACCCCTACAGAGTCAACCATGCTCACCACAGTAGATACAGAAGAGTAGAGTCATGCACTCACCAGCACTGATGAATCAGCAGGTAGGAAATGAGCCTGCTGGAGAGCACACATGCTCAGTCTAGAGGGGTCGCTGACTATTGGCATGTGGGACTGAGGGCTCCTGATGGCAACATGAAAAAGCAGGATATTCCACAAAACTTCAAGACTACAAAAACACTGAACGCCAAATGAAGCACATCACTGAGCAGGGCCTCATCCCAAAGCCTCCAGCATGCACCTCTGCAGAAACATTGGAAGGAACCTACCCAGAGCAGCCCTCTCTCAGGTCTAGTGGGAATGGCAAGTTCAGATTCTAGAAGTAGTAACTGCTGCTGACATCAGTCTCCCCACTCCCTCTTTCCAATATCCATGAAAGTCAAGAGTCTGCAAACCACCTGGGCTGAGACATCCCTGTTGTTCTTGCACAGACTGTGTGCTGCCAGGGCCTCCAACAACCCCCACTCCATCTTGAAAGGCAGGTTCCACCAGTTGGGTACCAGACACATTCTCTCTTCTCCAATTCTCTCATCTCAGCTGCACTTTAGAATCCCAATGGACTTTTCTAGTCCCTGTTACTCTGTCTGGGACATAGCTAGTGACACTTACCTGCTCTAATCATGAACTTGAAGGACAGGGGTAGCAGAACACCTGAACCAATAGAATGTTCAAATATCAAGAGGGTTAGCACCAAAGCTGGAGGAATAACAGGTTCAGATCACTCACATCCTATAGAGAATCCCTCTACCCCCAGGAATCCCTCTACCCCCATCCGATTGTGACAGCAGGTGATGGCCATGGAGAGAAAGAGCCTTAGAGCAATCACATGTGAGGGCTGCCCGTTGCTAGGAAGCAACCAGCAACAGCTGGCTGAGAAATAAGTCGTGTCCTTGGAAAAGCATGTTCCTGGCCACTGATTAAATGCTGCTGCTGTGTCTCTTCCTTCAGGGAGCTATAGAAATGTGCTGAATTAATGCAGACAGGAGCAGCCCAATTCACAAGCTGGTTAAGTCTCCTCTTGTCTCTGCAAAGGAAAGGCTCAGGGGACAGGAAAGAAGTTACTAAACCCCCAGGAAGCAGATAAAGAAAATCCTGGCCTCAGAAACTCAGTTCAACAAGCCCAGAGTGTCTATTTAATATCACCTCTGCTGCTGCAGGAGAATCCATTAAATACTTTTTTAATATTAATTTTTAATATTAATGGTAAAGAGCCCTCTACCACTGAGCTACATCCCATTCCTTTTTATTTTTCTATTTTGAGACAGGACTGTGTTAAGTTGCCGAGGCCAGCCTTGAACATAAGATGCTCCTACATCAGCCTCCAGAGTTGCAGGGGATTACAAGCATGTACTAACCACACACAGTAGTTAAATAATTGAAAAAAAAAAATCATTAAATCCCACTTCTGTATGTATACCTAAAATAAATGAAAACAGGATTTCTAAGTGATATTTGCATACCTCCTGTTCACAGCAGCACTATTTGCAATAGCCAAGAGTAGCAATAACCCAAGTGTTCACCAGTGAATGAATGGATAAATATGATATATACATACAATGAAATATTATTCCAGCTTAAAAAAGGAAGGAAATTCTGACACATGTTATAATAAATAAACCTTCAGGATGTTATGCTAAGAGAAATAAGCCAGTCACAAAAGGATAAATGCTGTAGGATTCTACTTGAAGGTTATCTAAAGAACTCAAAATCACAGAGACAGAAAGTAGAATGGTGGTCGCCAGGGACTGGGAGAATATGGAAAATTTCTGCTTAATGGAAATGAAGTTACAGTTTTGCAAGATGAAAAAGTTACAGGGGCTGGAGGTAAAATTCAGTGATATAGCACAAGCTTAACATGCCCAAAATCCTGGGTTCAATCTCCAGCACCAAGAAAAAAAAAAGAGAAAGTGAAATGTTTGTACAACAATGTGAATACACTTAACATAATAGAACTATATAGTGCACTTAGAAATGGTTAAAATGATGTTATAGTTTAGATTAGATATGTAGTGTCCCCCAAAAGCTCGTGTGTTAAGTAATCCAAGAATTTTCAGAGGTTAACTGATTGGGTTATGATATGGATTAACTGGATGGTCAGTATAGGCAAGCAGGATGTGGCTGGAGGAAGTGGGTCACTGGGGGGACATGACTTTGGGATTTATATTTTGTCCCTGGTGAGCGGAGCACTCTGCGTCCTAACTGCCATATCCTGAGATGTTTTCCTCTGCCATGCACTTCTGCCATGATGTTCTGCCTCACCTTGGGTCCAGAGCCATGGAGTTAATTATGGACTGATACCTCTGAAACTAAGCCAAAATAAACTTTTCCTCCTCTACATTGTTCTTGTCAGGTCTTTTAGTTACAACAATGAAAAAGCTGACAAAAACAGATGACATGCTAGGCAAACGCTCTACTATTGAGTTATACCCCCAGTCCTAAAACTAAAAAATGTTTGACTCTTACAAGTTTTTAAGGAAATACATATTCACAGTTTAAAAAATGCATTCATAAACGGTTTAATAAGCTAGTTCATGTTCCCTCATTTCCAAGCCACTATGCAGAGGTAACCATATTAATAACCTTCTATATCATAACTGGACCAGTATGGATCTATTTATGTCTATATTGACCTTCAGGTTCAGTAGAGGTTGTTTTTCTTTTAAAATATTTTGTTTTAATTAGTCATACATGATAGTAGAATACACTTTGATACATCATATATAGTGGAGTATAATTTCTCATTCTTCTGGTTATACATGATGTAGAACCCCACCGGTCATATAGTTATATATGTACACAGGGTAATAGTGTCTAACTCATTCTACTATCCCTTCTATCCCATACCCTCTCCCCTCCCTTCAATTTCCTCTACCTAATGTAAAGTAACTCTATTGGAAGAATAGAGTTATTTTCTCCTACTAAAAATAGCATCATGCTAAACACTGTTCCTCATTTATACCTATAGGTTTACCTCATTATTTTAATAGATTGCATTTCATAGATGTTCACGATTTATCCAGTCTGTCTTCTATTGCTGCACATTTAATGTTTCCGAATTTTCATAATGAAAAAGTTACAATGAACACACATCTTGTTCACATAAGCAAATGTTTTGCCTTAATACATGTTCAGAGTTAGATTTTAGCTAGGTTAAAAGTCATACACATTTACTTAAGAAACTACTTTTTTGTCTTAAAAGAAATCTGAATCAATCTACTCTCCCACCAACAGTGGGCGAGAGCACCTTACATCCTTGTCAATACTATCTCATCAAACATGTTTAACCTTTACTAATCTGATGGGTAGAAAATAAATATTATAATCATTTTATATATTTGTTGAACATGTATATTTATTTATTCTGTGAATTTTTTTTCTTTTGGATTGTTCATATTTTCATTATGTACTTATAAAATGTTTTAGCAAAGAAAATCGATCCTTCAATAAAGGTATTGTCATTTGACTTTATTTTGCCATGCCTAAGTATTTATTTGTATGTATTCAATTCCACAGGGCTTTCCTCCCCTTCTTAGAATACGCTTTTTCACTGCAAAATTATTAACAACCTAGAAGACAATGACACCTCAGTTACTGTAAAGTCATTTTGGGTTTTTGTTTTGTTTTGTTTTTAGGTACTGGAGATTGAATCCAAGGATGCTTCACCACTAAGCAACATTCCAGGCCTTTTTAAAATTTTTTTATTTTGAGACAGGGTCTCACTTAGTTACCCAAGCTGGCTCTGAACTTTTGTGATACTCCTGCCTCAGCCTCCTGTCACTGGGATTACATGCGTGTACCCCTGCACCCAGTTTACCAGTCTGTTTTGAGTCCCTCCTCATTCTCTAACCTTGACACTTGCTGTCAGTCCTTCCCTGAGTCCTCTCATTGTGACATCCCATTCTGGCTTCTCCCATTCTGCCTTTTTAGGAAACTAAACATTTTTCTAATGCAATGTTTTCTATCCTTCTAGAACTCATTTCTCCACTCAATAACCAGGAACATCTTATGTACCTCCAAGATTTTGATGGGATGTGTCCAATTATGAATCACCATGTCTTTTACATAACCTCATCAGACAAGACTTTTTTTCAAACTCTTAAGTTTGCACTATAATAATTTACATTTTTCATTTTTTCTCAAAAAATATTATTTTTTGCAGGAAGATCTGTGCATACCCACTACCTCAATCTTATCCCTAACCTACCCTGAGCTGAGAACTGCTTTTCTGATACACTATCTTTTAATCCATAATGACATTTAAAAAGAAAAAAGGGATTGACCTCAAAGGAAAACAATCTATAGGAGGCAGGTTTTTTGAGTAATACAACTCTCCTGGAGATTTTAAACCCCAAAACTCCCAACAAAAACCTAAAGACTAGGGCAAAGAGCTCGAGTTGGAAAAATTACCTTTCATTCACTTTGTTTCTATTCAGAATATTCCCTTTCCTAAACTTTCCCTTCTTTTGGTGGAATACAGTCCCCTCTCCATTCTTTCAGCAATTAGTTAACTAAGAGACAGTCTCTTCTAATCCTGGAAAGTTAATAAGTTTAGAAGAGAAATGAGTTGGAGAGCAGACCATCTTTAGTCTCCAGAAGCAGCAAGGGCCAGGACAGGAAAGGCTGCTGGATGTGCAACTGCAGGGGGCCTGGAAGCCCACTTGTGCTCATTAAAATTGAAGATATGCATGCTCCCTGCAGGAGGAGATGGAACTTCAGCAACAGAATAAATTATGGAGCAGCAGTGGGCTTTCATGAAAAAGCACTCCAATACTCAGCTCTTTCTTGCCAACTCCAAAGAGTGGTGACTCGGTTCCTTTACTGATGGCAGAACAGGTGAGCCAGAGAGACAGCAAGGTGCCTCTTTCTTTTGAAAAGAAGGAGAATGATATTTGGAAACATTATCAGACTAGAAACTCAGAGGTTATGGCTATTAACACGCTCTTATATTCCTAGTCCCTGGCACTTAGTAGGTCATCCATAAACATTTAAGACTTATAAGTCAACACATGAATGCTACAGAGAAAGAAAAGCCAGGTACAGTGATGCACACCTATAATCCCAGCAACTTGGGAGGCTGAGGCAGGAGGATTACAAGTTTGAGGCCAGCCTGGGCAACTTAGTGAGACTCTGTCTCAAAATAAATAAAAAGGGTTGGGGGATGCAGCTCAGTCATAGAGCACTTGTCTAAAATGTGCAAGGCCCTGGGTTTGATCCCAAGTACTGAAAGAAAAAAGAAAGAAAGAGAAAAAGAGAAAGGAAAAGGGAAAAAAACACCCAAAATGCATTATTAATACTTAATAAAAGATATCTTTGTTGGGTCATTGCCCTATAAGGAAGAGGACAGATAAACAGTCACAAAAATATCAGAACTCCCTATTAAATCATGTTTTGATAATCAGTAAAATACCAATTTAGACCTAAATAAATTCAAAATTTAAATGAGTTCTGACACAGGTTAGATTAAGTCTATTTGCTATTAACTAGTATCACTTTGAGCAAACAGTTTAATCTCTCTGAGGTCAGTTTCCTTATCTATAAAATAGGAACAAACCTTTTCCTTTTAAATACAAGATGCCTTGTTACAAAATACACTTTTATGTGTGTGTGAGTTATATGGTGCTAAAGAACAAATTACCTCCAAAATGCAGCAACTTAGAACATTTATCACTTCGCATGGTTTCTGGGAGCAGCTTATTGGGAGGCTCTGGTGAGGTCAGTCACTTGTAGGCTGACTGGGACTGGGGGATGGAAGTCCAATGTCTCACCCACGTAGCTACTGGCACAAAGTCTCAGTTCTTCAGAAAGTGAGTCTCTCCAGAAGCTTGGCTGAGTGTCCTTGTGATATGGCACCTGGTTTTTCTCACAGTGACTCAAGGTGGGTAGGGTGGGTAAAAAAGCCTAGCTTTGAAATGTCTTGTAACTACACCTTGAAAGTGATACACCATCACTTCCACTGTTCTATTGGTCACACAGACCAAGTCAGATATAAAGTAGAAGAGGAATACACAAGAGCATGAATATAGGAGGTGGGATCACAGTAGGCTATCTTGGAGGTTGGCTACTACAGGTGGCCCTAAGAAAACAAGAACCCATCAACTAAACCATAACAATGATTTCTTATTACTTGTAGTAATTTTTATACTATATGAACCATGTCTGTTATTTCCTGATTATCTGAAATCTTGTGGTCTCACTGATTCTGGAGGGACTTCCTCTCTCAGGGGCAGTGTCAGAGTCTGCTAATTCTAAAGAGAGCCCAAAAACCCTGGAATATGTTTGTTGTTCTTTTGTTTAGTTTTCTGGGTGGTACTGAAAATTGAATCCAGGGTGCTCTACCACTAAGCTACATATATTCTCACCCTTTTTAAAATTTTGGGACAGGGTCTCCTTAAATTACCTAGACTAACCTCAAATTTGTAATCCTCCTGCCTCAGCCTCCCAAATAGTTGGGATTACAGGTATGTACCCCACCACACCCTCATAAAGAACATGCTTTTCATATGCAAACCAATCTAGAGCCCACATCCAAGCCACCTTCTTTAGGGGGCTCTCACACTGGGCCTTATCACCTCAGGGCCAGGTACCAGACAATTAGGGATAGCTTCTATACCCCAGAGTCCACTAAAATTATCCAAATTAGCCAATCTCAAATCTGCTTGTTCTGCCTCACCCATTCCTTCCTGCAGAAACCACAATAAAGGATCCTTTTTACATTTTCCCCTTGCTTCCTCCCGACAGACCCCAAGTGCTGCTGTGAGTGGCCCTGTGTGTTGTGCCTTATCTCCTGTTTTTAGGGACCTATGAGTATAACAAATTCTTCCCACATGACCATCATTTGTATGCCACATACATGATGAGGACAAATCCCTGTAAACCTTACCATATTTGATGAAGACAAAGTTCTTTAAAACAACACTTACTCGAAGAACACTTTAGGATCTCCCCCCGCTTTTTTTCCAGATTTCAAGGCATGCTGAAAAATACCCAGATTCATCAGCATTTCCTGTTTGACTTAAACTCCAGTTTCATTTTTTCCTATATTGGATCACACATCCCTAGGAGTTAATCAGCTCCTGTTCAAAGTCAGCAGGATGTTTCTGACAAATCAATTCACACCTTAATGATCAGTCCTGTGCTTTCCATGAATTGGTCACACTAGGCCTCTCAAGGTCTCTCACTGCATTAAAACTTCTTCCACTTAATCCAAGGATGGGACAGTTTCTCTTTCATTCAGTTGCCTTGATGATGTTTAACAGGCAATCCTTTTACACCAATCTCGGCATGTCAGTAAAACTTCATTTACAATGGGTTTCTCTCTCTCTCTCTCTCTCTCTCTCTCTCTCTCTCTCTCTCTCTCTATATATATATATATATATATATATATATATATACATTTTTTTTTCCTTACTTAGTGTTACTGGGGACTGAACCCAGGGGTGCTCCACCACTGAGCTACAACCCATGCCCTTTTTATTTAAGACAGGTTCTAAGTTGCACAGGCTGGCCTTGAAACAGCGATCCTCCTGCCTCAGCCTCCCTAGCTGCTAGGATTATAGGTATGGGGCATCACATCCCACCTATCTTTCTTTCTTAATTTCAAAAAACACTTGCTGCTTTGCAAAAAAACTATGGCCTTTCGTTCATTCCTCCAATGACAAATCTGGGCCTAATATCAACATTACTCCACTGCTCTACATCTGTGCCTTTCTGAGTACAAAACAATCTTTTACTATCATACCAAATCATAGTATAATTTATCTCTTAAGTATCTTTAAAAGCACTTACACTGAACACCTGTAGCACCAACAATGCACATCACTCATAAAAATAATCAAAATGGCAAGAAAATGCCCAATTTGCACAAACACAGGTGATGACAGCAGATGTCACAACTGCAGCCTGACTGACCTTGATAAGATGCCAATTTTAACATATACTCCAAATTGTTTTTAAATGCATCTCAGAATTTATGGAGTCACTGCTTTTTATTTTTTGCAGCCCATAGTAAGCTATTAATAATGTTAATCAGCAATATGACAATAACAAACCCACAACGAAGCACCCTTTAACCAAAGCATTTAGCTGCAAAGTGGGTTTGGAATGTTCTGGTTTAAGATCTGTATATCCTAGGATTATAGGTATGGGGGCATCACGTCCCACCCACTTTCTTTCTTAATCTAGGGGCAGAGTCTGTGGCAGAAGAATGGCAGTATCTCAGATACTTCTGGTTTCCAGTGAGTGGGCAGGGGATGAGCCTGGAGAAGGGTCAAGTTTATGTCACTTGGTCACCAGGGAATGAAGAGTTAATACCAGGGCTGAAATCTATCTCTGTGGCATGAAGGAGTTGGGAGAACCTCCTATACAGGCCAAAAGATCTAGAGTGAACAAAGAAGGAAGCTAGCATTTACTGAGTACTTACTGTATTAAGAGCTTTAATTACTCATTTGGTGCTCACATCAACCCTGAAAAGTAGAAAACCCACCTCCATTTTAAAGGAGATACTGAGACTCCGTATAGTTCTAATTATCAAGCCCAGAGTTCCACAGTTAGTAGCTGACACAGCCAAGGTTGCACCAGGCCTCAAGTGCAAGATGCAACTGTTTCCATAATCAGGGCACCATGGGTAAAGAATTCCAACCCAGCTGAGAATGGTGGCACATGCCTATAATCCCAGCCATTTGGGAGTCTGAGGCAGGAGGATCGCCATAAGTTTGGGCAGCCTGGGCAACTTAGTAAGACCCTGTCTCAGTATATGGTAAAAAAGATTGCGGGTGTAGCTCAGTGTAGAGTGCTTGCCTAGCATGCTCAAGATCCTGAATTCAATCCCTAGCACTGAAACAAAACAAAACAATCCCAATCCTACTATATACCTCTCAGTCTCCTACAAAGGAAATCAAATGTTGTCTGATGGACAGGTTTTACGAGTTTTCTCTTTAAACAACAGAGGGTTACAGCCATAAAGGGTATATACTGAGCAAATTAATGTTGTAAACAAAATTGCCCCGTGGAACATCAAAATCATTTAATAAGCTCAAATGCTGTCAAAGCACGAGTTGCAGAGAACTGTTTTGCTGATTACCAATAATTAGAATCTATTCATTAAGGAATGCCCCTAAGGGCTTATAGAATGGAACACTTCATTGCTGAGTTTAAGTTACTCCATGTACTCAAAAATAATGAAGCTACCATTCTTTTTAAAATTATCTAATTTAGGCTTTTCACTCATTTATACTGCACTTCTCTGTAAGGGTTCCAAATTAAAGAGACTTTGCTATATTTAAATGAAATCTTTCTGTCAAAGATCCAGAGCAGCTTCACTTATGTTGACATGCCAGCTCTCTGTCCATCAGAGATAAGAGAAGAAAAGTCCAAGAAAGAATTTAGATCTTAAAGACATATTCTCTGAATCTGTCCCTGCTTCTCTTAAATATTCTGGTTCCAAAGAACTTGTTTCTCCAAAGATTCTTGAGATTCACTGGATGTCTATGGAGAAGATACTAGAATTTACTGAAAACTACCCTTAATCCTTGAGGAACAAAGCTAATATAAACACATGCCAGTCAAGTATGCAATGGACTGAGTTCTTTATGTCCCATTTAAGTTAAATCCTCTTTTACAAAAAAACACTTAGGCCAGCTCAAGTATGGCTGCAAGGGGCTATGGAAGAGCCAGGGAAACTTACAGAAATTCAAGAACAGGAATCCTCACATCAATAGGGCCTCACAGAAACTGGAACTGAATCTAAGAAGGTACCCATTCAGCAAGAATTTCACGAATCTGCCACAAACAGTAGTGGACACGGTAATTCCAGAAGCTTGCGAGGCTGAGGCAAAATGATCGGGAATTCAAGGCCAGCCTCAACAACTTATTGAGACCATGTCCCAATATTTGGAAAAAAAAAAGGGGGAGGGGGTGCTGGGGATTTTGCTTAGTGGTAGAATGACCTAAGTTCAAACCCCAGTACCACAAAGAAAAATTTTTTAAAAGAGTGTTATGAATCTTTCCATATATTAATTTACTTTCAATTGAAAGAAATGGATAATCCAATTCAAAATGACTTTTGACTTAATGACAATTAAGGAAATGTACTGTCTCACAGAACTAGAAATACAGATGTAGGGTAGGTTTCAGGGTTGTATGTTCCAGCCAATCGGCCATGTCATCGAGGAGCAAGGTTCTTTCCTATTCTTTATTCTGCATCCAGGTCAGCTTTATCCTGGTGCAGCTTCTTTTTGACTATGGTCATGGGGCCTTGGATAATGGAAATGTGGATTATGTGTTTCCTAACATTCTCAAGAGAAATATTTCCCAGAAATCTTTACCTTGTGGTATCACAGACCTGAATTAAGACCCATGACATCACTAAACCAACCCCTTCCACTGAATAGTTTTGACCTAGGATTCTGTTTTTAGACACTGGCAAGGAATATGGCAGTGATACCAATAGTTTAGATTGCTCAAGGCACATCCCTACAGTGAAGTCAGATATTGGGCGGGGCGGGGTGGGGGGAGGTTTGGCAGGAGTGAGGAGTGATGGAAAAGAGAAACTGAGAATAAGTCACAAGTTTTGGCTCAAGTAAATAGGTAGATCTTGAAGCCATATGGAAAATCTTTTTTCTTTTCTTTTTTTTTTTTTGGTGGTAGGTCTGGATATCAAACCTGGGTTTTACCACTGAGCTACATCCTCAGTCCTTTACTGATTTTTTGCCAAGGCCTTGAACTTACAATCCTCCTACCTCAGCCTCTCAAGTCACTGGGATTACAAGTGTGTACAACCATGCCTAATCATATGGAAAATCTTAAAGGAAAATAGGCTGGAGGTAGGGGCAGCAATCAGAGTGTTAATTTGGACATGTTAGATCTCAAATACCTATTTGATATCCAAATGAAGATGTCATGTAAATCATAGGATAAATGAATTTGGAGCTCAAGGAAGGGGTCAGAGCTGGAGTTATAGCTTTGAGAGTTATCAATATAAAGCTAGAATTTAAGATGATGGGAATGAAAGAAATCAACTAAATAGAAAAAAAGGTGAAAATACAAGGCTGAATGAGCAATAGGGCACTTCGACATCTGAAGCAGAGCAGAGAGGAAGCCAAGAGAGGAGATCTAAAAGCAACAGTCAGGAAGGCAGGAGGAAAACCAGATCCATGTGCTGTTTCAGAAACCAGGAGAACCAAGTTATTTCTTGATACAGAAAGAAATCAACTATGTCCAACATGGAGAAGTTAAATAAGAGAGGGACAAGAGGTATTGGCAACATGAAATCACTGGAAACCCAGATAACTGCAGTGCCAGTAGCAATGGTAGGGGCAGAAACCTCTCTGGAATGGGTTGTAGAAAAATGGAACATAGGGAAGTGAAAACATAAAGACAACTCTTTTGAGAAGTTCTGCTGTGAATGACAGCAGAGAAATGTGCAGTAACTAAAGGGGAATGAGGGAACCAAAGCAGAAAGTTTTAAAGGCAGAAGATCCTAGAGCACATCTATCAGCTAATGGGGATGACCTATTGAGAGATGATGCAGGAGAGAAAATAATTGTAGGAACAAAGTCCAAAGTCTTTTGAGAAGTGAAAAGGAAATAGGATTCAGTGGAAGGCAGAGAGGCTGGCATTTCAGAGAAGCAGGAATATTTCATTCACTGAATCAGAAGGAAATGCAAGGAACAGTACAAATGCAAGACAGAGGGCTGACACAAAGGGAAATGGAAGGGGATTCCTAAATAATCATTTCCATTTCTTCCCTGAAGGAGGTAGCAAGATGGCCAGCTGAGAAGTATGAGTAATTCTGAGGACAGTGGTAAGTGAAAGTAGAAAAATAGCAATTTCCAGGAGAGGAAAAATAAATAGACAAGGAGAGTGTAAGGATTTCTGAGTGCCCATTTCGCCTGTAATCAAGAATTTAAGAACAAACATGGTTTTCCTGTAGCAATTTTTACATGTTCAAACACAAATATATACAGAGTTGAGATTTTTCTAAACTAGCATGACGAAGGCATGATAGCAAGAAGCTGAAGTGTAATTGCAAGGGAGTGGTTTACAGTGTTAAGACCCACATGACCTAGCTATATAAGAAAAAAGGAGAGGACCTGAGGAGAAATGACAACTAATGGAGATGCTCAGCATCCCAGAGACAGGTAACCATCCACCAAAACTCACTTTTTTCTTATTCTGAATTCGAAAGTACCTGGCACATGGTTGATTAGGTACATTTTGTTTCTCAGGCTCTCTTGCTTGTTATGGCCATATGGTTAAGGAGATATCTCCCATGGACTGTGAATTGGAAGCAACAAATATCACTAATGGTCAGGGCCCTGTGACCAGGCAGCCTCCTTCATGCTCTTTCATCCTCTGTCCAGGAAGATGCCACAGAGGACAGCAGAGAAAACAAGACAGAAGATAGTTAGGACTTTGAATGGCAGTGTGTGAAAGAACCACTCACTGACTTTGAACATCTGCCTTGTGGCAGAGACAGAAAGAAAACCAAACTCCACTCTTGTTTGAATCACTGCATAGAGGGGCCTCTTGGTTCCAGGAGTTTAGTCCTAATTAATCCAGATTGGTTTGGGGGCCAGAGGTGTCACTGATGTCTGAAGTTGATTTTAGTGGGGGTAGAATGAGTTAGGTGCTGCAAGGGGGTTGTCAGAGTGGGTGTAGAAATTGATACTTTCAGAGCTGGGCATTAGAAGTGATGTAAGCTATAACCAGGGGTAAATGTGATTAAAGTGGAAGGAAGTGCTCCTTAAGTCTCAGAAAGACTGGGCGGTCAGACTGTGACCATATAGCTAATAAGCAGAAAGTCAGAATTCCCACTGAGGCCTGAGGGACCTCATACCCTCAGTCTTGCCACTCTCCGAGTCCTCAGGTACATGCTGAGGCTAAGTGCTTCTACAGAGAAAGGCCAAGCTGATGTGGCCTCACAAACACATGACTAATCAATCTCCTAGGGAAATGAGTAGTTGGGCACAAGAACAGGACTGCTGTTCATATATGATCTGATCACTTGCACACTGGAACCAATGCTCATCATGATTTACAAAGTATGTCATCCATCCAGAGGCCCACTGATGTTGCTTGAACCCTCCTGTTCTTCTCTAGATGACCACCAGTGACTTATCTGGTTTCCTCTCTTTTGTTCATTCCCAACCATTTTTCATTCTGCTCAAAGTCACCTTTGTGAAATTCATGTTATACTTTCCACAATGTAAAATCCTAGTACCACACACGAGACCTCTCATGATATCAGGGCAGCCTACCTGTTCAGTCACATCTTCCCTGCTTCTCTACCCCAGTTCATGCTATAGACTTATTAGATTATTTGCTAGGCTACAACCTTTAAGGCCTTTTCATTTTCCTTCCTCTATACATGCCAGCTTTTCCTTGAAATATCCTCTACTGTGGACCACACAACACACTCCCACTTATCCAATTCTACTGCCTCTTTCCCAGTATACCTTTCCTTCTTTGCCTCTACCCAATCTCCTTCCATAGTCCTCAGAGAGACAATACTAGAGCTTTAACCATGTTGTATTATAAGATCTCTATTTCTCTCCTCATCCTTAGCATCTGTGCATAGTGTCTCCATGACTCATAGTAGGTGCTCAAATCTTGTGTTGAAGACTGAATGAGAATGAATTTAGTTGTTCAATACTGATGAAATTAACCATACCCTTTTTGGTGGGAGTCAGCATCTCATATCAGTCTTTATGTTCCCAAAGGCAGAGGGAATAAAGGATCCAGTTGGTTGTATCCATGGCTCCTTTCACAGTCTGCTCTGGAACTCAACATTTCAAAGTTACCTTCAAAGGCAGATGTTGCTAAACACACTGACTACATTACCAGGGGATGCATTATGCAGATGAAACAAACAGTCTGAGAAGCCCTCCAGAGGAGACTGGTTAAGAATGTGACAGAAGGATGCAGGCTTGGAAGCCAGCAGTTGTCTGTGACAGCTCAGTTACTCAGGGACAACCAGTCAGATCTCTTTAGGGGCACCTGGAGTTTGCCAGCTCCCACTACTACAAGGACAGTACGTGCTACTCAGTGTTTGTTTCTACTATGCCCAACAAGGGCTGCTCACTCTTCCACCTGCATTACCCAGATGGTACAGATATGAGCATGCTTCCACATGAGACTGTGCAATTATGCCCCACTCCTCCAGCTGTAATGATTACCAGGAGAAAACCCTGGGGAGAGAAAGAATCCTGGAAGTAACTGTCTTCTATGCTGGCACACACCACTTACGCTCCCAGGAGCAGCTGCTGCATCAAGGACTCTTGCCTCTTCCAGTCCCTCCTGGAACCCAAGCACTCAAAAAGCATTGTGTGATGGGAGCATAAGGCAGTCATCAGACAGGATATGTTTAAGTAAGAAAATACCAAGGTTTTAATTTTTTCTTATAAAGATAGCTCTGCTTGCTGGTAAGTGGAAAAACTGTACACAGTTCTCATGAGTAAACAAGATTTACCTGCTTTGGGCTGCATACCATAATGCCAAAGAAGTGACATGAAAGGGGTTAAAGTGTAATGCTTTTATCTTCACAGCAATAAAATGCTAAATAAAAATTTAATGGACTTAATTAATGCTGGGCATTCCCACAGGGAAAAGGCAAAAGGACTTCAAATCAATCAGTAGCAGTACTGTATACAATTTTTTAAAATCCCATTAGGAAGAGCCCCTGCTTCTCCCTGACTCTATTCCATGTGAGGTATACCAGTGCAGAACCCACAGAGCTGGTAGTTGGCATCATGTACTCTAGAGTCCACTGAAATAAGAAGGGGGCAAAGTCCTGGAAGGTCAGATAACCTGGCTGTGGTCAGGGACCTACGTGCAGCAGTGTCGCATATGGAAGTTGACAACATACTCAGCATTAGTCCTCTGCACGGAAATGGCAAAAGGCTCAAAAGGGTGAAAGGTGAAGGCAACGAGGCGTCGCACTGTGTGGTTGATGGGGCGGCCCAGTAAGCCTGCCTGGATCTCAAACTTTAGCAGGCCAGAGTCCCGGGCATAGAACCTAAATGGAAAGAGGAGACAGAAAGAGAGGACCATGTTGATATTCACCACCACCTTAAAATTTGGACAGCAGGGGATACAACAACTCATTTGTTTTATCTGACTAATGAAATCTCATACATCAGCCCCAGATTATCAGATCTATAAAATCCCCTAGGTCTGCTCAATTCATTTTGGGGGCAGAGTGATTATGAATTTTACTAGATGTCCTGAATCACTGGTTACTGATCATTTCTCTTTCCCCAGATGACCCTTATTACACTCTCAAGCACAGCCTCCTGGCTTCTAGAAGCTGCTACCTAAACACTATCTAAGCCAGGGCTAGAAATAAAATCAAGCCACAAGTGCAATTTTAAATTTTCAGGTAGCCATATTTAAAAGCAAAAAGAAAAAAATGAAATCAGTTATAATAAAATATTTTATTTAATCCAATTATCCAAAATATTATTTCAACCTATGTTCAATATAAATATTTATACACCCCATATTTATATTCCTATTTCCCATCTTTTTAATTAAATCTTTGAAATCTGGTATGTATTTGACAATTGAGTACATCCTAACCCAGACTCACCTCATTTTAAGTGCTCCAATAGCCATAGGCAGGTAGCAACTACCATATAGGACAGATCTAGGACTATCTTTTGAGTTTTTCATTTTTTAGAATTATTTTGAAAGGTTCTTTTTTGCACACAAATACTAAGCAGTTTTTAATTTTTCATCTAGTACAGTGAGACTAATTGTGCTCCCATCCATTCATCTTGCAAAATAAATGACTTTTGGTTTGAGGACCAAAAGGATAATTGGCAGGCTACGAGCTGAATTGGAAGCAGGTTCTAGAAAAGGAAGAGCCCTGAATTAAACAGCTCTATAATTTCCCTTTTGGAAAGAAAATATGTAAACCTACCGAAAGATAGGCTTTGATGAAATAATTCCATTCCCAAGAACTCATATCCTCAGAATTTAAGTTAAAAAAAAAAGTAAATGACGACTTGGTTAAAGTCATTTATGATGGCATAAGTCCTCAGCATTAAGGAAATAAATAAACCTTGGCACATTTACTAGATGAAATAATATGCCATCATTAGGACTGTAATTATGAGGACTACACAAGAAGATGGAAAATTGTTCAGAATACTATAGAATGTGACACTAATCATAATTACAATAATATAAACATGCATACTGACAAACACTAGAATGGAATATATTATGAAAATACTAGAGTACCTCTTCAAAACCTTAATCCTTACATTCTTGTTTTGAATTAAAAATAAGAACTACAAGAAAACCCCTTTGTCATAAACCATGATATTGCTAGATGTGTTATTTGGGTTCGTGTTTTCAAATGAGAAGGCAGGGAAGTCAGAAAGGACAGAAATATATCTACTGCTACATGACTATATCAAATGAGGCCCATTATGCACTTTTATGAGTAAAAAGCACATTAACCTTACCCATACACTCCCCAACACACAAAGGGCTCACAATTTACAGTGAGCTGCTTGAGCTTCTAGAGCTTCTAAACCTAATGACCAGCACAGGAAGTAGGAGGGGGAATGAGAAATACAGTAAATACAGTAAATACTATATTTTGTCCAGGGATACCATGGGCAAAATCTAGAATATGGGAACGCTATAGAACAAACAACATGGTTTCTTCAACAATTTCATTGCAAGGAAAATAAAAGAGGGAAGTAGAACCTGCAGAATAAAAAAGACTCATGGCAACGGTGACCAAATGCAATGCATGAACTTTGTCTAGATACTGACTAGAACAAAGAATAAACAAGATATTATGCTAACCATATTAACAATGAAAAGTGGTAAGAATAGTTAGTTACAAGACAGTAATGTGAAAAATGACTAGATATTTGGTGGTATTAATAAGTTTTTGTTAATTTTCTTAAGATGGGATAATAATATTAAGGATTTTTGTTATTGCTAAAGTTTTTATTTTTTAGAAATTTTTCCTGAAATATTTACGGAGAAAATGCTAGGATTACTGGGATTTGCTACAAAATAATCTGGGGTGGCAGTGGAAAGGGAAGGATGTTACGGTGGGAAGAAAAGAAAAAAGACTGGTCTAAAGCTGGGTGACAGTTACATGGAAAGTCATCATACGCTCCTATTTTTTTTTATAAGTTTAAAACTTTCCATGATTAAAAAAAGAAGAAGTTGAACTGGTTTTGGAATTGATTGCAATCTCCCAAAGGAAATATTATAAACAGTGATTAAGCAGAATACACCACACAGATCCATTTAATTTACAATGAAGCTGGGTGATGAAAGACATCTACTATAAACCTCTACCAACCATGGATTCTATGTGAAAACACCTTCCAAGCTCCAGCTTAGGGCTCCAGGGATACAACTCCCCCGCCCCCAGAGAACCTCGCTGGTCCCAGTGGTTCCAGTTCCTCTTCCTATTAGCACAGAGTACAGTTCCTTTCCCAGATACCTTTAAAAAGGAAACACTTTTATCTGAATTAGATGTTTTGATGGCAAGCAAAGAGTAGAAGTAGTTAATTTATAAGACTAGTACCTAAATGATCAAAGCACTCAGTCCATTACAGAAATAGCCTGCCCTTTCAGTCTAATCCATGAATACAAACAGAGGTAGTCACAATGGCATGATGTTCGGGAAGGAGAGAGAGGGAAGCAGGTGGTCTTCAGCCCTTGAGCAGTGTACAGCTGAGGCAGTGACAAAGTACCTGATGGGGTGATCTCCACAAGTCTTGGGTCGCTCCATGACTGACACCCATTTGTCATCGTAGCTGAATAGAGACAAATCCAGGTAGGGGCTGCCACTGTAGGACTGTGCACTGATGGGGAGCTGACCCAGCAGCCGGCGCACAGCCTCCGTGTGCCCTCCATACTTGGCATTTATAATCGTGTCTTTGAACCTAAAACAAAGCACCAGTGAGGAAGGCTTTCCTAGAGGCTGCCTTGGATTTTAAATTGACAGACATGTTTAAAACCACTCACTTTGTAAATAAATATTAAATTCCAGATATTAAATATGTGGGGACTCTCTCATACATCGTAAGTCTGGCTAGCTACAGATACTCTTAAAATGCAGAAAACAAAAATGGGAACATTACATTACTTTAGAAAAGTTAACAAAGGCTCTACAAACCAGTTTAAAATGAATTATTACTGTTCCATAACACCTATTTCTACCCTCTTTTGATAATAGCTCAACTAGGGGGAAAAATTCAAGAATTTACTATCCCCAACAGTGAGTAGAGGAGGAGTGAAGGAGAGCAGGGAATACTGAAGCAGCTCCTGACTCTTCTTGGGATCGGTTATAAGTCAGTTTCCACCAAACTTTTGGACAAACTACTCTAAGTTTAAATACAGTTTGGGAATGAGCTACCTACACTCCTGCAGAAATACCAGTTTTCAGAATAATGGTGACACATATCTGACTTCAGAAGGTAAAGTGATGGGGACTGGCTCATGGCCTTGTAGTTACCATGAGCCAAAGCATCTATGACAGTCTTTAGATTGAAACAGCTCTTGTTCACAGTAGCACCCACCTGCTCCACTCTTCATGCTCTCTACTGCCTAAAAGATAAAGCAGTCACTCTCTGACATCTTTGCCAGTTTAACTCCTGACTCAGTGTCACTGTCCAATCAACCTCCCTTAATTCTAGGTAATCTTAAAATTCTCAAATGATCCTTCTAACACCTCAGCATCCTAGTGCTCTCTCAGGTTCAGTTGCTCATTCCCATGGTCCCATCCTCAACCTCATCCTTATCAATGACTGCAACCCCTGTGTGTCTCAGCAAGGCCATCGCATTCATGCTTCAACCATCTTCTATCTTTACAGCTCCTGCCCTCTGCTCACCCCAACTTCAGAATTCAACCCCACAGGATGTACAATCTACCAACTTTTTGCCATTCAACACCTGCGTCACATCCTCCCTTTCTCCCTTAGCTTGTTTATATTCCACAATCATGAAAATCACTCCACTGCACTCATTCTCAACAATCTTAAACTCTCTTTGTCATACTTGCTTAGAAAAACCGTGACTCTAAAGATACTGAACTCTGCCTATTCCACATCTGTCCAGTTTTCTCTGCGGCTAAAGAAAAGTATACGGGAATGTTCACTTTAAACATATGACCAGGAACCTCACGTGGACCCTTAAAGTTGCAGAGCACTCATGCTAGTGCAGCCAGGCTCTTCCATGACTTCATCCCTCCTCCATGCACCCTCTCAACTAATGGCACTGCCTACTTTGTTAGTGATAAATAGAAGTAAGCAGAAATTCTCAAAGTCACCCCCAGCACATCTGCCCAACATCTGTCCCTATATAACCATCCAGTCACTTCACTTGTGCATTAGACCCTTTCCCCTCATATATTTAAAACAATTCTTTCCTCACTTGCCTAAAGTATGTTTCCCCTTTCTCTACAGATCAGTTCTAATTGCATATAAACATGCTTTTCAGTTCCCCTTTATAACAAAACTCCTCAAAACACATTTTTTGTATTGTCCCCAACTTTTTAACTTTTTCCATTCTTGCTCCTTTTTGGGGGGGGCGGGTGGGAGGAGTGCTAAGGATTTAATGCAGGGCTTCATGCATGCTAAGCACATGCTGTACCACTGACCTACACCCCAAGTCTCTCATTCTTTTTTAAACACACCCCGTTTTTCACCTAACTGAAACTGCTCTTGCCAAAGTCACCAGTGATTCTACTAAAAATATTTAATTATCAATCCTTATTATCTGGCTTGTCAGGCGGCTCTGACACAATTAACAATCTATCCTTTTGGCCAAACTACTAAACCTCTCTACATATAGAACCTTGATATTCTCCCTCAAATCTGGTCCATCCACAGGTTTTGCCACTACAGTTTAATGGTAACTCTCTCTTGCAAGGTGACCAAATAAAAAACATTAGAATCATATTTGACTTTGCCCTTTCATAACCTATATCCCATCCTTCACTAATCTACTGGTCTCCACCTTCAAACTACTTCGAGAATACAATCACTTACTACCCCAGTGCCACCACCATTGTTTTTTGTGTTTTTGTTTTTTGGGGTAGAGGTAATTGGGGATTGAACCCAGGGGCACTTTACCTCTGAACTAATGCCCCCAGCATTTTTTTTTTTTTTTAGAGTGTCTCCCAGATTGGCCTCAAACTTGTGATCCTCCTGCCTCAGTCTCCCAAGTCACTGGGATTACATGTGTGCACTACTGAACCCAGTTAAGCTACCACTGCTAATCAACAAGTAATTACAGAGGACCTGGTATGTGTCAGGCAATTTTCTATGTGCTTAGGAGATACCAGTGAACAACAACAACAACCAAAAAAGAACTTTAAATTCTAAAATCTGTGGCAGAAAACAGAATGTAACAATTTTATCTAATGGATCTTTCATTGCAAAAGGCTCTGCTGGTGTTCCTGTTTCCATTCTAGCCACTCCAGTCTATTCTTAAACCAGAGCATAAGCAGTCAAAGTGATTTTGTTAAACCTAAGTAAGACTACATAATTCCTGTGTTCAAACACTGTACAATCTATCTTTATCAAAGCCATAAAATGGCCATTTTTACTCATCCCTCAAATCTGGTTTTTGATTCTATCTCCACCTACTCTTGTCCCTTGCTCACTTCAATCCAACCACCCTGGTCTCCTTGGTATGCCTCAAATGCAGCAAAAACATCTCAGGATATTTAGGTTTTCTACTTTCTTTCTTTTGGTATACTCTTCTTCCTCATATCCACATGGCTTGCTCCCTAATCTCCTTCAAAAGCTTTTTGCTCAAATACCACTGACAATCCTATTAGAACAGAACTGACAATTTTGTGTATGTGTGTCATACTGTGGGGATTGAACCCAGGACCTTGGGCACATTAGGCAAGCACTCTTACCACTGAGCTACATCCCCAGTCCTGTGACTAATTTTTAATACAGTCAAAACACCAGATATCATCACAGTTGTTTTCTCCTGGGATACATACTCTGCAATCCTACACACTCCTACTGCCAACTGGTCTGACTAGTGGACTATCACCCCACAACTTCCTCTTACCATCATTCTTAGAATTCTGTCAGCTCTCCCCTGTATATGACTCTCCATTCCTGCATACATTCCTTTGTGTTTACTGGTGAAATACATTTTACAGAGGCTTCCTCAGAAAAGACACAGGAAATAATTTTTTTAGTCTTACATATCTGAAAATGTCCTTGTTCTACTCTGTTGTTTGGATATTAAATTCTGGAACAGAAATTCCCTTTTCCATAAAATTTTAATAGCTTCAAGCTTTCAATGTTGCTATTAATAAGTTCGATGTCATTTAAATGACTTACTTTTATTAACATAGAAATGTTCCTTCTGAGGCAAGCTTGATGGTGCATGCCTATAATCCCTGCAGCTCAGGAGGCCCTATGCAACTCAGCAAGAACCTGTCTCTAATAAAATATATTTTTAAAAAAGGGCTAGGGATGTGGTTCAGTGACTAATTGCCCCTGGGTTCAATCCCCTTATTTTGAATGTTCTAAAATTTCATGATATCTATCTGTACAAATGTGTCAATGAATTGACTGTATTGGGTACCTGACTGATTCAGTAGTATGATGATAAAGGTTAGTAATTTTTCTCTGGGGGAAAAAAACACCATGATCTGTAGAACATGCCAATTTCTGTGGTGTAACCCTTCCCACTGTGGTCAGTCTCAAGTATTAATGTGATGTCATCAAAAGGAGTTGTCAAGAGACCAGACATGACACATCATTATATAATGCTTTCACCATACACATGAAATGATAAAAATAACCTTAAGAGCACCACTTATGGCAAAATAAGAAGAAATCAATCACTATGAAATAATTAATTTTTAATAATGGCTATGTTTAACGATCAGTTTGAAAAAATTCCTGAAGGTTTAAGTCAGCTCTCATGAAAACACACTCAATGAGTCAGTTCCAGTAACCATTGGATGGCCCTGTCAGTTGGGAAAGTTAGGTACTTCAGTACTAAAAAACAGCTCACATGATTTCTTCCCCTTCATTTTCTCTATTCTTCTGGAATTAGCCAGATGTTCGCCCTCATAAGCAGATCCTCTTTTTTTTTTTTTTTTTTAACTGTTTCTGTCCCATTTCCCTTATCTTTTTATTCTATGTTCTTGGAGAATTCCTCAATTATATCTAATAATCTTTAAGTCCCAAGGGCTTCTCATTGTTCTAGGAAAGTTACTATTTTTATATCTTCAATTGTTAAAATGAATGTGATGTGGATACCCTTCTCTTTATGCATTATAATGTTTTGTTCTCTTTTAAGATAAAGGATATGATTAATGACCCTTGGTATTTTTTTAAATTCTGACAATGGGCCCATGTTCCTTTATTTTTATTAAAAGATTACTGAGAAAAGAAAACCATAAAATTTGGAATTTAAAGCCCAGTGTTCATATGAAATGAAAAATTGTTTCTATTTACACATACATTATATTTTCAGTGGAAGTATGACAGGGTAGTCAACAAAACATATTATGTTGGGATACACTTGTTCGGGTGAGATGGAATAATATATGAATTTGAAAATAGGAAGAAATAATGTAAAATTTCTAAGATAATGGGAATAATTTGCTCTGTATTTTTTATATCAAGTAACTTGAACACAAATTACTATGGCAGAGTCCTTTGGCTATACTTAAGAATGCTATAATGATTTTATTATTTCTGCGTGTTTATGGTTCTGGGAATCACACAATTTTATTTTTATTTATGTATTTTTTTTTAATTTTTATTTTTGGTACTGGGGATTGAATCTAGGGTTGCTTTACAACTGCGTTACATTTTCAGCCCTTTTTATTTTTTGTTGAAACAGGTTCTCACTAAGCTGCAGAAGCTGGCCTTGAACTTGCAGTCTTCCTGCCTCAACCTCCTACTTGCTGGGATTACAAGCATGCACCGCCATGCCTGGCAATTATTTTATTTTTTAAATGTCAATGTTCAACATACACTGAGAATAGTGTCCTCTAAAACTACTTAAATTTAGTAGTAATAGTTTAAAAAAATTAGAGATCAACTTAAAAATGTGAAGGTTATCCATATTTTTTCAAAATCCTTTGGTCATATGAAGAAAAACTGTTTTGAAGATCACTGAGCTAAAATATACAACTTTTCTCTTTATTTTCTCCTCCAGGGGTTTCTTGCAGTTCTGCTTAATTCCAAAGGCACTGTGAAATACTTTTCAGAAAATAGTTTCCTTTACTTTCTGGATGCTTCATTCATTTGGCAAATAGCTATGAGCTCCTCCCAAATGACAGACCCTGGCCCTGGTGTTGAGAATATGGCAGTGAACACAATATACAAAAATTTCTGCCCTAATGGAGCTTACCTCTTATGGACGTCTTTGATGTTTTGACTGAGTGGACCACCTTTTGAATTTGCTAATGATCTGCACAATTTAAAAGTTAATTTTGGCCAGGTGCACTGGCACACACCTGTAATCACAGCAGCTGGGGAGGATGAGACAGGAGGACTGCAAGTTCAAGGCCAGCCTTGGCAACATAGCAAGGCCCTAAGGAACTTAGTAAGACCCTATCTCGAAATAAAAATTTAAAAAATAAATAAAATAAAATAAAATAAAAGTTAATTTTGAAACAAGAAAATTCCTAGGTTCCGTCCCCAGCACTGCAAATAGAGAGAGAAAGAAAAGAAAGAAAATTCATTCCACAATGAAACAAAATCTGAGCCATGTTCAATTTCCAAAAACAACTTCTACATTGAGTAGAGATGCTAATAAGGCAAAAGATTTGTGTGCACCAGAGAAAAAGGAAAGATAAGTTAATTGTCTGAACATCAACATCCCTCTATTACCAGTTGAATCCTATCCTTTCATATAAATTTGAGGCCAATATATTAAGATATGTGCTTTGCTCATTTTTTTCCAGTAGCAGTAATACTTAATCCAATTCAACCACTTATTGTGGTATGATCCATCTCAGAAACTAAAGCAAATATCTTTCATATCTGGTTAAAGTTAGAACAATTAAGGTATCTGAAGTCCTGTTTGACTAGAGCAAGATTTATCTTGAGTCCTTAGCCCAAAGAAACCATTCCTTTCTTGATAATGAACTAAGGTAGGTTATTAGAAGCTCTGGTTCATAAGAGAATCTTGCTAACTGGTATGGATCAATCTGGGATGGCCAAGGTATTTGGTGAAGGAACTCAAGTATCAATATTTGAAGGTCTCTTCTTTGGGGTGGTTTCCCTGCGGAAAAATCTCTAACTCCTGTGTGGGGCATATAAACCTGTATATCATATCTGAGAAAAAGGATAAGTACCTTACCCTTCAGTATGTTAACTTAATTTCTGTTTTAAGCATAATATGTCTCACCCCACTGTCAGCTCTGTCTCATGAACCTGAAACCAGAGCCTCTCTGGTTTACTATGTCCAGAGAATAAACTTAAAACCCTTCATGAAGGTAGGGGAACAGAGTATCTTGGTTGCTGATGGTCTAGGGAAGGACTCTAGAGGGCCTAACAATTCTGATTTCAACCTACCTCACAGGTACCTTAGGAGGTACCTAGGGCCTCCAACCTCTGACCCTTTGTGGAGCTCTGTTATAAGGCAGGCTTGTTTCTTGATAACTAAGCTCAGAAGCCTTAAGTCTTTCTCCCTGAGGTATGCTAGGTTAGTTTTCACTCATCCACTGGCTCTTCAGTCTCCAAAACTTTGTTAATGCCTCTTGTCTCCAATTGTCTATTCTTTCATTCTCTATGTTCTTAAAGGTTCATAACTCTAATTTCCTTACGGTCATTTTGGCAGAGTTTTGCAGTGAAATAGAAATAGATTCATGTGTTCGACACATCGTATTTAAGCAAAAGTTCTAACATGATTTCCTTAATCATTCATTCAACAAACATTTATGTACTCAACAGTGCACCACTGAGGATATAGTAATAAATAAACAGACACACTCTATATGTGCAGCTCACATACAGTCTAGAAAGAATCCAGACAATGCACAAATTCCACAAGTGCTGAAAGAGAGAAATTCAGCATGACACAAGGGGTTGGTTGCAACAGACAGACCTAACCAAGGCCAGGTGGACAGAGAAGGGGGTGTCCTGGAAGAAATAACTACTGGCCTAACAACAATAATTTTTCTAAAGAAAAGTTAAGCCTGTGAAGTTTGGTGGTACAACTTACCGGCGCTGGATCTGCCTTGCAAAATTGTTGCTGGAAGCTGAGCAGGGAAATTGGACTTCACTGTGCAAAGTAGCATTACGGAAGAGATCACAGAAGTTCTCAAAGAGTTCCAAAAGCTCATCCGATGTATTCTCAAACACAGCAATCACCTCCGTTGTCACCATATTGTACACTACAAAGAAAGATGCCTGTAGAGGTAGAGAGAGAGCTATGGGGCGGCTGAGTGTAATGACATGTCTAAAAACTTATCAGTTGGCCTAAAATGCATGCCTCCCAAACAAAACAAGCAAAAACCTCAGCTTTACCACTACAGTAGAAACATGGCTACCAGTGGTTCTGGGAAAGGAGGAAGCATCAGTGGCCTTATCAATAAGGAGTCTCAATGCTGCCAGATTTCCCATGGCATCTTTGCTGCTAAAATTATTGCATTGCCAGCATATTAAGTATAGAAAGGTTTTCAATCATTCATTTCAAACTGTGCACATTCGATATTTTTCCTTCCAAGTGTTTATTCCCTACTTGCTCTCCAACCCATCCTGAGATTAAAAAAAAACAAAACAGAACCAAAAAAACCCACTGTTTTAAAATGCCAGATTTAATTTTCTTTCCTGCTGAGAAAGTGATTTGCAGCCTGGGGCTGCCTGTTGGCAAATGAATTTCTCTTGTATGTGTATAGTTGAAAGTTCAATTTAGGGGCATTTACTTTTTCTTCTTAATATTTCTAACGTGCAGAGAGACGCCTTAAGTACTCTGTGTGCTAAAACTGCCCAGGAAGTTGTATCCATGCAGGATACTGCTGCTGAACAAATGAAAAATCAGAGAGGCATTTTCCATTTCTTTCTTTGCAAATGTTCTTTCAGTCAAGAGCATTTGTAGGATACATTTGAAATTTGTAGCAATTAAGGTCAGAGGGGGAACCTGAAAAGCATTCAAATGCCATAGGTGGCAGTGATAGCTTTTTCTGAATGGGCCCCTAGGTGACTAGCCCTCTTCCTTTAAACCTCCAGTGCAGTGCTCTAACAGGAAACTCCAGTAACGCTACTTTTTGTCATCATGAATGTAGCAGTGTGGATTAGTTTGAAAGCTTCCAACAGGACTCCAGACACAAGTTTTCAGAACACTGGGATTAGTATTTCACCCTCCTCTGACTGTTTAAATCTCCATTACCAATTTCTGGAGCCATTTGGCCCACCTGTTTTACTAGTAATTAGTTCTTCCCAGAGTTTCTATTACAAGGCTTTTGCAGTCACCTGGAATTAAATTTTGCTGTAAATTAAAGAGGCTGGAGAGTAACCTGAGAATAGTACCCATAATATTACCAAGGCTTTGTGTCTGGATGCATTTTTTACTCATCAACCTTATTGGAACCTATCAAATTAAACTGGGGGAGGAGTGAGGACAACTGGGGCAAGGAGACTGGGTTTAGAGTTACAAACTCTGTAAGCAAAGGACAGAGCCCTAGAAGCTTTCCAGTTACAACTTATTGTAGCTACCAGAAAAATATAGGTCACCCTTTAGCAACAGAAAAAAGGACAATCTCAAATGCAGTAATTACAGACAACTTATTCCCTCCAAAATAAAAGGGTAATTATAGTTCTAACCTAAATAAAAGATTAACTCGTGTCCTTTCTATAGACCCAGACAACACTTTGATCATATCAGAGCATTACCAGAATCTCCCATAATTATATCAATATAAAATTACACAAACATTTGCTAGGTTTCTCTCTGGGGCAAACTGGGAAATTAAGGACAGGAGGGGATAGAAGGCAAGGACTGTACCACCCATTTCCCATAACACATAAAGTGAATTAGGAGTTCACCTGCGATGGCTAAATGGTTGAGTTCATCATAAGAATCAAAAAAATAATCAGCCTTATTACTCTTTTGGAATACACAGGTTCTGATTAAAAACAAACCTGGTGGAAGATATTTTACCACAGGAGGCTGGTGAGGGCTTGGAGAACAAAGCCCTGTATAGTTTCTTTCAATGGCAGAATCAACTGTAGGTCAATGAGAGACGCCAGACTCAGCTGGCTTCATCGTTTACTGGTGGGCTGGCTATTCTGAATTTCCAAACTAGTACCTAAGCAGTCTGCAATAGGAGAATGGGGTGGGGAGAGCAAAGGTACAGAAAGATTCATCTTTTACTTGGTCAATACCAAAGTGCACAGCTTCTCAAAGACAAATGCTCAAAGCACCCTGAATTTCCAAGTGAACTTTTTGCTTATATTTCTGCGCTTGTAACACCCCCTTAATCCCTTTTGAGAAATGCCTCTCCACCTACGAACGTATGTCACCCAAACTCAAAGTCCTTCATACCTATATTCCTGATGATTCTCCTGGTAGAGCAGGAATCTGAGATTCCCTTTGATCTTTTCACTGATCTGCAACTTGTTTTAGTACATAGGCAAGGTCAGGGTGAAGTCCCAAACTGCATCAAATGAATTTACCTAATATCTACCTTATAAAAAGGACTTTATTGAGAAGTAAATTGACTTAACTACTTAAGCAGGAGAGCAAAGTTAGAGTTTTAGGGGAATTTCATTTTTGCATGGAGTGCTCATCTCATTACCAGAACCAAATCAACCAGCTCCATAAGCACAGTCTTACAAAATCAAGGCGGGATTATCCCTAGGTTGCCAAACCCTGACCCTATAGTATTTGAGTTTCCATCTCAGGGGTCCTGAAAATGCTCTACAGAAGAATTAGGATAATAATTAAAGACTGAACTATCTATATGGTCAATAGCTTGAGATTTAGTTTCCATTTGTCCAGACCAATACCTGTGGCCAGAGAAAAATGGAGCTGATTCTGTTTAGGCACTGGGATAGCAAACATTCAGACTACCTAAGATGTGTATTCCTTAGGGGCTGGCTACACACAAACAGAGAAACCGTCCCATTTTGTCAAGAAGACTGATAATGTAAAGGGGAGAGCTCACCACATACCTGAGATGGATCAGTGACTCGCAGTGTCACTACGTCCTCACTGGTATACTTGATAAACAGATGGTTTTCATCCAGAAGCTGCATTTTCCACATACGCAGCTGCCGCAACTGGTCAAAGTACTGGAAGAAGCGCCGTTTGGCCATTGCACTACCATCCTGCTCTGCCCGGCGCCACAGGTATACCAGTAGCCGGTGTTTCAGGGAGTTGATGAAAGGATCCCTAAAGGGATTGGCCATGCCTGTCTGACTGTCCCGCTGTACTTCAGGGAAAACAGCTGACACAGTGAGCAGGTCATCTTCATAGCAGAAGCGGCCAATGGTTCGCACATCGATGAATGTGCCTTCAGGAGTCACCTGGAAGACATGGATGGTCTGCTGCTGCACAGACAAGATGGCCAGAATGTTTTTATACAAGTACAGCCCTTGGTTGTGTGACAGGACCACTTTATCACACTTGAAAGTGCGCGTATCACATAAGCGGCCAGTGTGAAGGTCAATGATGTGGAGGGAATAGTCCTCTAGAGGGGACCGTGGATTTGGGGTCACTGATTCACTGTTCCGATATACCTCATAGAAAGGAGGGTGAGGCTCGTCCGGGAGGTAGGCAGCAGAGCCCACAATCACACACCGGCAATCATCAGTGAAGAGGCTACACTCCCGGTTCAGGTGCTCACCATTGGCTGCCACATTTGTAATGTGCAGCAGAACGAAAAAGCGTTCAAAAAGCCTGCCCCGGATGTTGACTGACCGCTGGTCATTGCCATTGGATAGGATCTCCCCCTCATATCCCTGCAATAGGTCCTCTGCTGCCTGGCAGCCCTGGTACTCATAAATTTCAAGAGATGTCTGGTCAGAAGAAAAAGCAATAAAGTAGCGTCCATCAGGTGAAAATTTACGCAAGAAACAAGGAGGTTTTTCAACGTTGACAACTGTAAAGTTAGGGAAGACATTCTGGTGGAACACTCGAACCTGGTGCCAATGGGTACCTGCCTTGCCTGAACTGATCCGCCGCCTTTCCAAACGGTGAATGACATTTTGATTTTGTATTCTTCGAGGCTTAATAGTGGAAACATGATGATCCATTATCACATCTCTGCACAGAAAAGTAAGGCAGAAGTCAAGAAAATAAAATAAAATTTACCAAATGTAAAGATACACAAGTCAAATAGATATCTATCATGAACCTAGGAGCCCCTGAGATGACAGTAACCAGCAATTTGTGTTTCCAGATTATAGTCAGGAAGTAGTTCTGACACTTCTAAGCCTTGAAATAGGTTTGAGGAATGGAGTTCACAATGAATACCTCCCAAGTATGTTCAGCTAATAACAATGTTCAATAGAATACAAGTGCATCAAATTTGAATGGTATAAGAATGATATTCAATGTGCACTCACAAACAAAAAATATTTACCAGGCAATTAAAATGGTCCTATCATCTAAAGCAATCTACCATTCCAATGCAATCTCTATCAAAATTCCAATGTAAAAAATATTGTAATACAAATTCACGAAATCTCAAGGAACCCAAAGAGCCAAAATAATGTTGAAAAATAACAAAGGTGAAGGACTCGTGCTTCCTGATTTTAAAACATGTTACAAAGCCACAATAATCAAAAAAGCATGGTACTGACATAGGCCAAGGAATAGAGAACCTGGGAATAAACCCTCACATATTTAATCAAATGATCTTTGACAACCATACCAAGACCTCTCAATAGGAAAATGACAGTTTCTTCAACAAATAGTTCTGAGAAAATCTCACATCCATATGTAAAAGAATGAAGCTGGACGCTTATACTATTTACAAAAATTAAAAATGAATTAACAACATAAACATAAGACCTATAACTATAAAATTCCTAAAAGAAAGCATAAAGAGAAGCTGACATTTGGTCTTAGCAATTTTTTTTTAAGATATCAAAAGCATAAGCAAAAACAAACAAATGGGAACACATCAAACTTAAAAACATCTGCACATCAAAAGATACAATCAACAAAGTGAAAGGCAGCCTACAGAATGAAAGGAAATATTTGACAATCATGTATCTGATGAGGAGCTGAAATCCAGAATATATACAGAACTTTTAAAACTCAACAACAAAAAAAATCATAAAACCCAATTTAAAAATGGACAAAGTAGGCCAGGTGTGGTGGTACATGCCTGTAATCCCAGGAACTCAGGAGGCTGAGTAAGGAGGAACCCAAATTTGAGGCCAGCCTTGGCAACTTAACAAGACTCTGTATCAAAATTTTAAAAAAGAACTGAGGATACAGCTGAGGGGTTCAGTCCCCAGTACTGCCAAAAAAAAAAAAAAAAAAAAAAAGACATACAATTTTTTTCTCAGTAATAGGGATCAAACACAGGGTCTTGCACGAACTAGGTGAGTGCTCTGCCACTAAGCTACATTCCCAGACCTAGAATGACATACAAATGGCCAAAAGCAAATGAAAGAATGCACACAATCATTAATCAAATGCAAATCAAAACTACAATGGGGAATGGGGGATCAGATGAGTGGTTTAGTGATAGGACCTGGGTCTGATACCCAGCAATGCTCCCCTCACCAAAAAAATTTACATATAAAGTAAGGGCACTGTTTTGTAAAACTCTTTTCATAAGTTATACAAACTGGATAAGGATATAAAATATATACTAATCCAGACTACAGCAAGAGGGGTTTAGTAAACTAATGCTCTCTGACCAAATCTAGCCTGCCTCCCTGTTTTTGTAAATAAAGTTTTTATCATGGGAACACAGACATACCTATTCATTTACATATTACTCATAACTGCTTTTGCCCTATAAAGAGACAGCTGAGTGGCTGAGACAAAGATCACATAGGTCTAAAATATTTACTATGTGGCCCTTTTTCAGAAGTTCTTCTGGCTTGCTATATCAGCTTAATCATCACTTCTTCAGGGAAGTCTTTCTTCTCTTTCCATTAGATAAAATCCCAATATGCTCACCACCTCTCTCCTTCACTGCACTTACTACACTTCCAACTCTGCCTTTGCCTTTTACTTATGCCTAAAGCCCTCACCAGATGGTGAGCTGTACACAAACACTACTACATCCTGCATGCCAATCACAGTGCTTGACACGGAGCAAGACTTTCTTCTTAAAAACTGGATCTACCTCATGCCAAGTGCTCTGCAAACTCAGGCATCCACTAGGAACATTCCCTTGCCTAAAATGTTCTCCCTGCCCTTGCTATAACTTCTCCAGTTGTACCTTAAGTGTCACCTCCTTCAAAAGGTCTTCCCTGACCACCCTATCTAAATCAGGACTCATCATTGTTGTTGTTTTTTTCCCTAGAGTAACTATCACAATTTGAATTTATACTTTCACTTGCATGGTTGTGTTTAATGTCTGAGTCTCCCGCAACCCTCTACTCTCCAGACAGGAAATAACCATGTCTACTTTTCCACCTCGATAGTCTCAGTCCAACCTGGGTCGCGTACTAGGCGTTTCGGTATATTATGGTATGAAAGAAGTTAGGAAAGCCTGGAGGAATCGGGCAACTCATGTATGACACAAGGTCCTTTCCGCCTACTAGGTCTGTTTCCCCATGTGTATACATCCCTCATTTCCTCGCCACGGCTTCCAACTCAACAATAGGATGCCAAGGGTAAGACACACGTGCCCAAGGAGGCGCCCCCGGAAAGAAAAGCCCTGGGCGGGGCCTCGATGGGAAGGGAATTCTGAGGAATGGCTGGGGTCGCGAGGGCGCGGTGTCAGGCGGGGAGGAGCCTGCCGGGGAAGGTCTGACCGGCTTGGAGGCTGGACCAAAAAGAAGAAGTCCTCACCTGTCGGGTCCTGGTTCAAGGGGCCGGGGCGAGGGACGCCGCAGTCAGCTTCGTGCGCACCTCCCCCGGCCCCGCCCCCGCCATGCCTCAGGTCCCGGGTTCCCGCGGCCGCAGACCCTGCTTCCGCTAACCAACGGAAGTTATGCACAGCGAGACGGGAAGTGGGGAGAGCGCGGCACCATTCAGCTGAGAAATGTTGCAGCGCCCCTGGCGCTGGGAGGAGGGGAATCCACAGAGGCTTAGTGACAGACAAGAAAAACCTGGTGCTCTAACCTGGGGATTTCTCTGCTGTCCTGTAGCAGTATCTCTGTACCACCAGGACTCATTTCAATTACATGCATAAGAATTCTTCGTAAACTGAGCGTGGTGGCGCACGCCTGTAAGCCCAGAGACTCGGGAGGCTGAAGTAGGAGGATCACAAGTTCAAGGCCAGCCTCAGCAATTTAACGGGACCCTATGCAACTTAAGAGACCCTGTCTCAAAATATAAAATAAAAAGGGGTTGGGGATGTGGTTCAGTGGTTAAGCACCCCGGAGTTCAATCCCTGGTACCAATAATAATAATAATTCTTCATACCATTTCATCAGCTAAGAAATCATCTTCTTGCTGATCTCCTCTTGTACCAGGATAGTATTTATCATATCAAACTGAATACTCGGTGTCCAATACTGACATGCTGGCACATGGTGGGCATACAGTGAAAGCTCCTTGCATTAAATTAATCTCATAACCTCTACTTGCCTTTCACTTGTGGGTTTGTTATTGGGTTTGATTTTGTTTTTGTTTTTTGCTTTTGTCTAGGGATTGAACACTTTTTTTTTTTTTTTTTTTTTTTTGAGACATGATCTCGCTAAATTGCTTAGACCTCTCCAATTTGCTGAGGTTGACCTCGAATTTGCAATTCTTCTGCCTCAGCCGTTGGAATTGCTGGGATTTCAGGTATGGGCCAAGTGCCTGACTGTGGAGTTTTACAGGTGAGGATACTGAGACTCAAGGAGGGTAAGTGACTTGGAGATATAGTGGCTGAGAGGAAGGAGCATGGGTTTCTGGCTCTGTCTTCACATGTCCAAGCCAAGTGTCCTCAGTTACTGGCTTCAGAGTCCCGAGTTCATTTTCTGGAAATGAAAATTATCCTTAACTTATAAAAGTTATTGTAGTATGTACAAGCTATTAAAAGAGTTGGAGGTGTTACACTTAAAGTTCTTGGCATGGAGCCTCAGTACATTATTAATATGACAGGGACATTTCCCTTACCTACCAATGGTGAATCTGAGACCCCAAGAGGGACATCGCTTGTGCAAGTTCACCCAAGAACAAGTAGCAGAACTTTGTAGCTAACATCCAGAATTTCCATCTCCCTTTTCCAGGGCTCTCTCCTCAATGTTCAAGTTCTAACTTCCATGTGGGTTCGGCAGCTCACCTCTCATCTGAGAGGAGAATGGAGTTTAAACTATCAAATGCTACTCACATGGAAACATTTAAGGCCTACTACTTCATTTCTGGACCTAGAATTTGAACTGGTAGTCCCACCAACACCAGTTGTTGAAATATGAACAGTAAAATAGCATTCCTTTATGATTGTGCACCACTGGGCCAGAGAGAGAGAAAGAGATCAATACCCAAAGAAAACTCTACCATTATCTTATACCATATATAAAAATCAACTCAAAGTTCATCAGACTAAATGATGTAAGTACTAAAATTATAAAACTCTTAAAGCATAAACATTCTTCTTTGTAACTTTGATTTAGGCAATGATTTGTTAAGATAGAAGAACAAAAGCACAAGCAACCAAAGGAAAAAATAGATAAATTGAACTTCAAAATAACACAATGGTTGTACTTCAAGAACACAAGAAAGTGGAAAGGAAAATCATGGAATAGGAAAAAATATTTGCAAATCATATATCTCATAAAGGTCTAGCATGGAGAGTATAAAGCACTCTTACATACCTCAAGAAGAAAAAGGAAACTCAAAGGAAAAAGTTGCAAAGGTCTGAATGACATTTATCCAAAGAAGATACATAAATGACATGAAACGATGCTCAACATCATTAGCCATCAGGGAAATGCAAATCAAAGCCACATGATTTTAAAACCCAAGTACAATGTGTGTGCTTATATTCACAGGTAGTTGGGAGACAGAGACAAGAGGATCTCTTGACCCCAGGAGTTTGAGGCCAGCCTGGCCAACATAGAGAGACCATGTTTCAAAAACAAACAAAAAAAATGATATTCATACCTGCTAGTATGATTGTAATGTCTTAAAAAGGAAAATATGAAATATTGGTGAGTATGTAGAGAAATTGGACTCTTCATACACTGCTGTTGGAAATGTGTAGTTCCTATGGAAAACAGTTTAGCAGTTCCTCAAAAAGTTAAACAGAGGTAGAAATCTGTATAACCCATGGATTGAATCAAAGTCCAATCTTGGCTGTGATGTTATACTGTAGCCTGCAAATTACTATTGGTAGAAAACGGATAAAGAGCACATGGAATTCCTCTGTGTTACTTCTTACAAATGCATGTGAATCTACAATTTGTGAAAATTTCAATTATAAAAAAAATTCAAACATTGAGTTAAAACATGACCCAGAAATGCCATCACTAGGTATGTGATCAAGAGAAATGAAAACATGTCCACACAAAAACTTGTACATGAATGTTTGTGGCATTATGCATAATAGCTACAGAGTGGAAATAACCCAATACCTATCAACAGATCAATGAACAAACAAAAGCCATTGTATCTATACGATGGACTAATATTCAGTCATAAAAAGGAATGAAGTATTGATACATACTACAACATGAATAGAACCTGAAAACAGCATAGTTGAAAGAAACCAGACACAAAAACTACAGTTTGTCTGACTCCATTTATATGAAATCTCCAGAATAGGAAAATCCATAGAAACAGAAAGTAGAAGAGTGGTTGCCAAGAGCCATAAGAAGAGAAGAATAGGGAGTGGTTGCTAATGGTCATGGAGTTTCTTTGGGGGTGATGAAAATGTACTAGAATTTGATAATGGGTAGAGTTGTGCACCTCTGTGAATATATTACAAACCACCAAGTTGTACATTTTAAAATAATGAATTTTATGGTATGTAGATTATATTGCGATTTTTTTTTTTTAAAGAAAGAGTTCTAAGTTTCGGATGGTCCCCACAGAACTGGAAAGGTCTGCAGCCAGCTCTTAGTGGGTGCAGGGCTTTCAGCAGTCAGATGTGCCCTGCCTCTGGGTTCAGTCCAACACCCTCTCATCCTCTCCACAGCCCACCCCTGTACCCCACAAAGGAGGCAGGGCTTCCCCAAGCTTCTCTGAATTCTCCCAGGGGGTCCTTCCCTGCCGAGCACCATAGTTTAAACCCAAAGCATCCTGGAACATTGAGTTCATCCTACTTTCTTCTCTACTTTTGCTTATATTTGAAAACTTTCAAAACAACAACCAAAAGGTAAAGGTCCCCTCCAACCTGCCTGGCACCCAAGCAACTTGTGTATATCTTCATTGATAACGCTTTTCATGTTTGATCTTCAAGACCAGCTAGCCATGGAAGGAGCTCCCTCCCCTGGGATAAAGAGCCACACTGCAGGATCCTTGGCATGCCACTGAGTAGGAATAACAGAACTGTGAACGTGCTTTCTCTTCCCTAATGCCTCTTGGCTTGTCCACTTTCCCAGAGAATCCATTCTTTCAAAAACAGGAAGGTTGAGTGAGATGGATTCAGTTCAACCTCCAATACCTTCTACCTACAAGTTCCTTAAACCATCTGTGCCTTGGTCTTCCTGCCTATAAAATCGGGGTAATAACTGGAGTACTTACATCAGAAGGTCAATGGGGAATAAAATTACTTATTGCATCTAAAGCCCTTAGCAATCTGCGTGGCACATATTTAGCCCTTAAGCAATGTTAGCTCTGATTAAATGGGTTTTTACCAGGCTAGACCACTTTGTCTTGGAATGGTTTGTCCCATCAGTGAGACTCTTAAGTTTCTTGAGAATGAGGACTGTTTCATACCCTTGGCCTCTCACCCTACGCTGACCACTCTAACTTCTCTGCAGATATTCTTCTCCATCCCCCAAGTCCTGGCTTGTTGTGCAGTTTCATAAGTCCTTTTTATTCTGCCTACTTTCCCATCTGTGAAATGGTTTAAGTGAACTGGGGTTTGGGGAAAACACTGAGTTTGTGAAAGACCTATTTTATATGCATTTATAAATTAAATACATCATATTTATGCACAATTTTTAATTACACAAATAATACATGAACACATTACTCTGGTAAAGCAGCAAATAGCATAGAAATAGAATAAAAAGAACTCCTTCACATCTTCAGTTCCATCCCTCCCACTATAGGAACTAGATGTCTGTCCTACATACATTATCAACATGAATGTATAAATAGAGACCTGTAAATGGGATTTTTGTTTCACTTTGTTCTTTAAAAATGAACATATTGTTCATTTTACTATCTTACATATTGTTTTGCAACTCGCTGTTTTCTTTTAGGAGTGTGTTTGGGGCTGGGAATGTGACTCAGTGATAGAATCCTTGCTTAGCATGTGCAAGGCCCTGGGTTCCATCCCTACACCACAAAAAGAAAAATAAAGAGGAATATGTTTGGGAGAAGGTTCTATATCAGTGCATAGAGATCTAACTCATACACACTGCCCCAAGGAATGAATGACCTGTGACTGAATCATAACCCTACTTGTGAGCATTTAAATCTCTTCCAATTTTTCACCTTTAAAAACTACCTCAGAAGCACCTGGCTAGCTCAGTTGGCACAATTGTGACATATGAACAACAAAATTACTATGTCAAAAAAGTTTTAAGTTGAATAGGACTGGGGTATAGCTCAGTGGAAGAGTGTTTGCCTAGCATGAATGAATGAAGCTCTGAGTTCAATTTCCAGCACTAGGTAAAAAAGAAAGAAAAAAATTTAATGAAACATCTTAATTATGAAAAGATTGTACCTATTTGCACCCTAATTTCTCTACATCCTTACCCTTTCATACATCTTTCTTATTTTTGCCAGTTGTATTATTAAAATATGATATTTTATTGCTTTGTTTTATATTTTCCTGATTCCTGATGAGGTTGACTTTTTTTTTCCAGATGTGCATGACGATTTACATTTGTACTATTAGTTACCTTTGCGTATGTTTGGCCCGTTTTTCTACTGGTTCATTTTTTTCTTTTTTCTTTATAAGAGCTATTTATATATTCTGGATACCGATCCTTTTTTCTGTGAGACTTGTCCTTATTTTATTTATTTTTTCTCCTTTTGCAGTGCTAGGGATTGAATTTACATGCTAGGCAAGTGTTCCACCGCTGAGCTACACCTGCATATCCATGTCTTTATTTTTTAATATTTATTTTACCTTATGGAACTGGGGATTGAATCCAGAGATGCCCTACCACTGAGCTATATCCCCAGCCCTTTTTACTTTTCATTTGGAGACAGGGTATCACTAAGTTGCCCAGGCTGGTCTCAAGTTTTTGATTCTCCTGCCTCAGCCTCCTGAGTCACTGGAATTGTGCGCAGGTGCCCAATCTTTGTCTTTATTTTTAAACTCTTTTATAGTGATGTTTTCAGGTGATCTGACCTCCCATTATTCTTGGGGAGGTCATTGCACAGTGCTTCCTGGAAAACCTGCTAGGTCCAAAGTGGTCTTCTCCCCTGCCTTTTCCAGGGAGTGGAGATCACATCATTCTTCCAGTTCTCAGTGCTATCAGAGTATTACAGGGCTGTGAAGGCAACCAGAGGCAAGACCATGACTGCCTTGTGGGTCATTGCAAGGACTTTGCTTTCAGTCAGAGTGAGATAAGGAGCTATGGAAGGGCTTTAAGCAGAGGAGCAGAATAAGCATTCACGTTTTAAAGTTTCACTCTGGTTACCATAGGGAGAAGGAAACATTGAGAGACCTGGCTGGAAGCAGGAGATCAACCACGAGGCTACTGCAGTAGTCCAGGCAAGAGATGATGGTGAACTAGATTGGGGTGATAAGGGTGGAGGTGTTGAGAAATGATCAGATTTTGGACATATACGGAAGATGGAGGCAGCCACACTTGCCAATGGATTGGACAAACAGTGTCAGAGAAAGAAAGGAGACAAGAATGTACCAAGATTTGGCCTATGCAACTGTGGATACTTTTGCTCTCAGAACAGAATAGACTATTCAGCTAACTGTGAAGTCAGTTCTGCAATGACATTTCTGTTGTGTGACTGTGGATCCCAAAGGCCTAACACAGTGCCAGGCACATAGGCATTCAGTAAATGCCAAATGCCAAATAACACGAGTGAACAGCACAGCAGCGGCGTGGTCTTCAAGCACACCAGACTGACACATTTGATTTCCACAGCTCTCCAGTTCTCCTGTCCCAGATGTTCCTGCTCCCCTGGTTCCTTCCTTCCCTTTCCATTGTTTTCTCACCCCTGGAGTTACCCTAAACCTTGAATCCCACTCCACCCCACACTCCTGGCTCCTCCATGCCCACAGGGTGCCCCTGTGGCAGGGGGCAGGGATAACAGGCAAGGGACCTGAAGAACTCAGTGAACTTTCTCTCCACTCATTCCAGTCCCCTTGTGGCTCTTCTGCCAACATGTTTAGCAACTCTGCTCAATACCTGCATTAGCCTTGCAAGGAGCCATCAGGAACAAGAGCAGGATGAGAGACTCCTGTGCTCTCTCTTTCTAGAAGAGTCTGGCCAAGTGCTTTTCACATCTACATTGGGTGGCAGACATTTCTTACCCTGAGTATTATACCACCACCATTGTGGGTATCATAAATCTTTTAATCAAGATAATTGCAATCATTATTAATAAATAAAATATATGCCAGACCCTCTGCTACTCATTATTTCATTTAATCCCCTTGAGGACTCCATGAGGCAAGTATGATTAACCCCATTCTACAAATGCAAGAACTAAGGCTCATCCTTTTTTTTTGGATCACTGGCCCTGATCTGGCCCTGCAAGATTTACCTCTGCATACTTACTTACATTCATTGCTCTTTGCAGAAAACGCCCAGTTTTTCAAATCCTCAGCCTTCAGATTTCAAATCCAAATTCTTACTAACCATTTGAAGACACACCTTCCCTTCGTGCTCTCTCCTCAATGCTTGCTCCCTGGGAGTGGTTTTGCTTGATCTTTGCTGACCCTGCAAACTTTAGTCTTTCTCAAGATACTCTTTTTTTTTTTTCCTCTTTGTTAGTGAGGATAGAACCCAGGGGTACTCTACTGAGCCACACCCCGAACCCTTCATATTTTTTTTATTTTGGGACAGAGTCTCACTAAGTTACCCAGGCCAGCCTCAAATCTATGATCCTCTTGCTTCAACTTCGCAAGTGGCTGGGATTAGAGTTGTGTGTCACCATGCCCAGCTCTCAGACATTCTTGCCCCACTGCATCTGGCAACTATTGATGCTCAGAGAAAGGGGATGGGTTTTGTTCTGCTTGGTTTGGGGGAGAATAACTTCTAGAGGAACGTGGCAGTAGTTGTTTGGGGCATTAACTAGTTTACCTATTTCTTGTAAAAAAAAAATCTCTGTCTCACACCCACAAGTTTTTCTTAGTTTGAAAATGTTTTGGGACCCATTGCTCTTGTTCACATGGCAGAGAAGAAAAGTGTGGGTTTTAGGACCAAGCTGACTTGGGTTCAAATAAATCACCCCTTTTCATGCCTGACCTGGGACCCCTGACCCAAGGAACATGAGTAGGGGCTAAAACCTTGTCCACACTGGCCCAGCCATGTCACTGAGGCTATGGCAGCCAGGAAAGGTGCCCTTTTCCAACTGATCCACCAGAGCACTTGCCTTTTTGCAGTTCCACTCAGAAGGGGAAACTTCCTAACTCACACAAAGGTGCCCCCTGTTGGCAGCAACCATGCTTCAAAGCTACGCCCCAGGCTGGCAGTACAGCTGTAGACAAGTGGCTTCACCTCTCTGTGCTATTCAGCCAATAATTTTAGAATACTGGCTCTGTGCTGGGATAGTAGGACCAGGAGAAGTCATGATTATTACCTTGGAGTCACCTGTGGGCTGGTGGGCTGGCCAGCAGCCCCTTCCACAGGCAGTGGTGAGTACTCAGTCAGACTCTGCACAGCTGGTGAATGGCACTTAACCTAGTGCTCCAAAAACTGATGCTTTTGAAGATGCTGAAGGAAATGTGAGGAACCTCATGGGCAAAGGTACTGAGAGGTGAGAATGGCACAGCATCTCCAGGGTCCAAAACACGATTGACATCCCTGAATTGCACAGCGGGAGGTGGCAAGTGGTCAAGAAAGTGTAAAGGCTCTGCGGTTCACTCTCCTCAACTTTGGAGCAGGGATAACAGAATTACCTTGGAGAGTGCTGGACTCCATGAGGCATCCAAACCACAATTCCTTCTTCTCAAAGGCAGTGTCTTAATGTGTGAGTAGCTGGGGATCGGGGTTCTGGCAGAACTCCTGTCTTGGAAAACACTGACTCACTTTGCTTGTTGGGAGAGAAAAGAAAAGGTTAGGGGCTGTGAAGGCAAAGCCCAGGGAACATAAAAAACAGCTACAGGGAAAAACTCTTTCCTTTGCAATGAAGTCAATGAAATTAGAGGTAATTGCAAGACTCACAGATTCGATAACAGGTAGGGAGACCATCAGGTGAGGGTGGAAGGGACTGGCTGGGGAGAGGGACAGCTGTTCACCCCTCCAGTGCTGGTAATCACTCCTCTGTTGTGCAGATTGAACAAACTGTCCTTCCTGCACCCACACCAGCGCTGCTGCCTATAATGGGGACAACTGAGACAGATGGAGGAGGTGGGTGGCCTAGTTACCCACAGGCATGAGCCTCCCCGCATTGACCACCACCTCACTTTTGAGGTCTAGGAGTCCCCTAGAGCTTGAACCTACTCTAGGGACAGGAGGTCAGTGGGAGTGTCCATGCCAAGGACCTACCTCCCCTCCACATATAGGCTACAAAACCCAGAGACCTTAGGAGGAGCAGGGGACAGTCTGTTTTGCGGGGGACAGGTCATTCCTTCCTTCCCTTTCCCCCCTTTTCTCCTCTCTTTCACCTGCTGAGTACACAGGAAACAGTACTGAGTCACTCACACCATGAAACAGAGAATAAAATGCAGATGATGCTGAGTACGAAGCAGAGGGCCATGTACATACACACAGCAGGTGACAGATCAGCCCAGGTATCCCTTAGTTAGGGAAAGTCTACAAGAAGGTCTTTAATTAGGTCTGAGACAGCAGATACAACAGTAGGTAGGAATGTGCAAGGCAAGAGACAACTTCCAGAAAATGTATCGTACTGTGAGAGGTGAGTTATGAAAGAGGTTACTGAAGCAGCAGCAAAGCAACTTGGGGGAAGCACCATCACCGTGACTGGGAAGTGCATTCCAATTCTCAGAGGATCAGAATCAGCACCAAAATATTCACTATCAACAAAGTGTCCTATGGTGGGGAACAGCCAAGTGACTCCAGACAGCCCTTCCACAAACATTAAACAGCTGCTAAAGTGGAACCCAAGTTGTGTACACACCAAGTCTAAAATGTCTTAACAAAAATGTATGGGAAGAGGCTGGGGCTGTAGCTCAGTGGTAGAGCGCTTCCATGTATGGAAGCTGTCGCTCAGTGGTAGAGTGCCTCGCATGTATGAGGCACTGGGTTCGATCCTCAACACCACATAAATAAATTAAATAAAGGTATTGTGTCCATCTACAACTAAAAATTTTTTAAAAAATGTATGGGAAGAATCACGCCTGGAAGGAAATGTTACAAAACCATTGCACCTGGGCAATGATCAGAATGAATGATTCTTTATTTCTTGTACTCACTTTTTTCATGATTTGGGGATTTGGTTTTGGTTTTGGTTTGGGGGATTTTTCTTTGTTTTTTCAGTGCTAGGAATTGAACCCAGGAACATCCTACTACCAAGCTATACTGCCAGCCCTTTTTTTTTTTTTTTTTTTTTTTCTATTTTCGAGACAGAGTCTCCCTAGGTTGCAGAAGCTGGCCTCGAACTCAGGAACAGCTCTATCTTTTCTTAGAAGGGCACTGATCTCATCCTGACCACACCTTCAGGACCTAATTATTTCCCAGGGGCCCCACCTTCAAATACTATTACAAGGGAAATAGGGTTTCAACAGATGGATTTGCGTGAGTCACAAACATTTAGTCCGAGGCGCGTTGGTAGTAAAAAGTCAGCAGGATTATACATGGATCTGTTGACAGCGGAGTAGGAGGAAGAAGAGGAGGTTCACTTTCTCTTCATACTTCTTCCCCTCTTTTTTGTAAAAAAAAAAAAATATATATATATATATATATGTATGTATATATATGTATGTATGTATGTATGTGTATATATATATATATAATGAGTATGTTTTATTTTAAGAATCAGTAAAAATTGGGCCTGTGGGACACTCCTATAATCCCAGTGACTGGGGAAGCTGAGGCAGGAGGATTACAAGTTCAAAGCCAGCCTCAGCAACTTAGGGGGGCTCTAAGCAATTTAGTGAGAACCTATCTCAAAATAAAAAAATACAAAGGGCAGGGGATGTGACTTGGGTTGAGCATGCTGGGTTACCAAAAAAAGAATCAGTAAAAATAAGTACAGATATAGTTAAAATGTTTAAGGGCAAGCTGGATGCTGTGATGCATGCCTGTAATCCCAGTGACTGAGGAGGCTGTAGCAGGAGGAACACAAGTTAGAGGCTAGCCTCAACAACTTAGCAAACCCTGTTGCAAAAGAAAATGTAAAAAAAGGGTTGGGGATGTAGTTTAGTAGTACAGAGCCCCTGAGTTCCATCCCCAGAACCAAAATAATAAAATAAGAGCAAATGACATTAGGTTTGGAAAAACATTGAGTTGTCAAGTGTTTATAATTCCCCTTTTCCCTCAGAACAATGCCATTCCTGGCCAGAGTATCTCAGCAAGGACAAATTACATTTCCTTTATTCTCAACCTTGACTGCCCAATGGACTCAACTGGGAGCTTTAAAAATATTCAGTCCTGGCTCCCAGTGCCAGATAGTGTGATTTAATTGATATGGAGAGAGGCCCAGACACTGAACACTGAAGGGCTTTTGGGTGATTCTGATGTGCAGTCAAGTTTGCAAGTCACTCTAGGGCACCATCAACACACAGGAGTCCCAGGTTTCTGTCCCCAGTCAAGCTTTTCCATCTCTTGCTGGAACAGATGCTGAGCTATAGGCCACTCTCTTCTATCTGACTTAAATTCAGATTTTTCTGAGGAAGTGATATCTAAGTTCTTGGCAGCACTGAGTGTTCAGTTGCTTGGGCTTAGTATTTATTATCCAGGGCTTCCTGCCTTCTGACTCCTCTTCCTGTATTCCCCATTACTATGAATCTACATCTCTTCCTTGTGTATATCACTGCTTTACCATGGTATTTTGATGGTGGCAGGGGAAAGCACATGTGTTTGGGGTACCATTCTGACCTGGAAGCTCCTTTCTCTCTTTTATAGGAGCAAGTGTGCTGGGAAGAATTATGACCCTGGAGACATCCAAACTTTCTAGTCCCTAGTGGTAGGATACAGAAAAAAGAACATCATTTTAGATATATTCATAAAGAAACTGAGCTCTGTCCTAAGATGACTGGGGCAGACATTAGTTATAGAAAGTTGATATTTATCAATGTTACTAAAAACTATAGTAGTTGTCATAAAATTTGGCCCTGCTTCCATGGGCGAGGATACCCCAAGTTACTCTCTTTTTCCTTCCACCTCACTGAGCATCTTAGAGTGACAAAAACTAAAAAGAGGGCTGTGGTTGTGGCTCAGTGGTAGAGCACCTGCCTAGCATTTGTGAGGCACTGGGTTCGAGTCTCAGCACCACATATAAATAAGTGAATAGAATAAAGGTCTATCAACATCTAAAAAAAAAAAAAAAAAAAAAAAACTAAAAAGAGTGAGGCTGAGTCCAGCACGTGAGAGCAGAACAATCAGAGAAGAGAATGGGTGTCTGGAAATGCCAAAACGTTCAGCAGGACCACAGTGGGATCAGTCACCTCTGTGGATCTAACAGTAATCTGTCCTCATAGCCAGTCAGAAAGGGATTTGCCTTGTCCATTTCCCTGCCAGTCTGTGGCGAGCTTGGGATACAACCGAGATGCTTCTAAGGACCAGAACAGCAGCTTCTGCAGGGACAGGGCACAGAGGGACAGGCTGTCAGTCGGCAGCTGAGAACCACTAGATGGACCTCTGACCAGCATGGGGCAGGCTGAAGAGATGTGAGGAGGGAGGGGAGCAGGCAACCACCTTCCCCTCCGCCTTCACAGATCAGTACTGTCAGCCAGGGTTGGGCCCCACTGTGCATCTGATAAGGTTGTTAAGCCAGCCGGAACACCTGTCCAGCCATCTGGCCCTCCAGACAGGGCCACCCAGGCCTCCTTGCCCACCTCCTCAGACAGTGGGCTGCAGGGGTTCCAGAACACCTGCTGGGAAAAATGAGGGGCACCAAACAGGCTTCTGGGTTCCCAGGTAACACTTTGGAAATACTTCTTTGTCTCATTAGGAGGTGGCTCTCTAGCAGTGAGGCAGAGACAGTGGGGGCTCTCTAAGGCTCCGGTTAGTTTAAACACGTTGATTCTGACCTTGTGGAGATAACAGAGTAACATAGTGGTGGGGCTGGAACAGGGAGTGTTGAACAAAACTGAATCCATATCAGACTGAATCAGAGCAGCAGCCTGAGGACCATTAATCATCTTAAATGCTGGGCTTCAGAAATTTATCTGCTGTACAATCACTTCTCCCCCTCCTCCTTGGGGCTCTGGAAACCATGGCGTTCAGGGAGAAAACACAATACCTGTGTTAGCAAATCGTGTTAGGCTCTATCTGCGACACATGAACCATTAACATATATATTTAACTGTGCCGATAGTGTTCTGATTTGTGTTAAGGAAAACACTATTGGAGCTGCTGGAAATGTTGTGTATTCTGGCCTGGATAATGATAGGATGGTTCTACAGGTGTACACATTTGGAAAACACCATCAAACTGTATGCTTAAAGTGTTCTTTATGCACCTACTCCATTATCCCTCTATTGTTTATTTATCGCAGTACTGGGGATTGAATCTAGGGGTGCTTAACCACCCATCACTTTTTAGTTTTGAGACAGGGTCTCACTAAATTACCCAGGCTGGCCTTGAACTTGCAATCCTCATGCACATCTCAGCTTCTGTAGCAGCTGGGATTATAGGTATGCACCACCACACCCAGTTATTTATAAACTTTTTTTATTTTTTGGTACCAAGGATTTAAGCCAGGGACCCTTAACCATGGAGTTACACCCACTGCCCTTCTTATTTTTTTATTTTGAGACAGAGTCTGTTAAGTTGCTTAGGGCCTTACTAAGTTGCTGAGGCTGGCCTTGAATTTGCAATCCTCCTGCCTCAGCGACTAGAGCCACTGGGATTACAGGTGTACACCACCACACCGGGCTATAAATTTAGAAAAAAGAAAAATGCTCAATTGAGTGCTGCTAAACTCCCGTGTTATAATGACCCTGCCCTGCAACCAACCAACCCAGGTCATGTGTGCATGACAGCCTTCATGACTAAATCTCTGGTTGCTCAGGTGAGCCAGCAGCAAGGTGAGAAAGAGGTGGAATTTGGAGGAGAGCACATCTGTATTTGAATCTTGACTCTACTATTTCCGAAGGTAACCTGGGTAAATCATGTGGCCTCTCAGTGCCTCAATTTTCCCACCTATAAAGTGGGGATGCTGTTGCCTACCTCCCTGTTTGTTGTGATGATTAAAGACAAATAAACATCTGCCACTTCACAGACACACACTACACAGCAGGACTCCATACTGTGTAAGAGTTGGGCCCTCTCCTGCTTTACTGGTCCTTATCTTAGCTGACATCCCAACATCTGAAATTAGTTTTAGCATAATTCAATACCCAGTTCTCCCCCTCCCCTTCCTCTCAACTACTCTACTATTTTCCAGTCCCCATCCCAACTGCAGATATCCCTTGGCTTATATCCCTTGGCCTGTCCCTTGCTCATGTTGCCAACTGCTCCAGCAGGAGGGAGTCAATTCATCCATTTCTTCCTTCCTTCCTTCCTTCCTTCCTTCCTTCCTTCCTTCCTTCCTTCCTTCTTTTCTCTCTTTCTTTTTCTTTCTTTCTCTCTCTCTCTCTCTCTCTTCCTTCCTTCCTTTCTTTCTTTTCTCAGTACTAGGGACTGAACCCTGGAATGCTCTACCATTCAGCTAAGTTGCTAAAGGTCTCACCAAATTGCCAATGGTTGATCTTAAATTGTAAACCTCCTGCCTCAGCCTCCCAAGCCACTGAGAGTAATGGTGTGTACTATGGAGCCCAGCTTGGTCAGTTCTTTCTAACATCTACTCCAACCTTCACTCTATGGCCAGTGCCTCCAGCAACAGCCCAAATTATGCCAGGAATGGCCCCAATCCCACCTATGAGCTCAGGAGACTCTGGTTGGGATTCCTATGGATTATGAAGAGGACAGCAACAGCTACCCAACATTTGCCAACAGAGACCAGAGGGTAGCAGTTCTTCAAGGCACAGGGCCTGGGTGTGTGCTATGGACTGAATGTTTATGTCCCCCCCAAAAAATTATATTTTGAGATGTAATCACCAACATGACAGGAGGTAGGGCCTTTGGGAGTGATTGGTCATGGGAGTGGAGTCCTAATGAATGGGATTAGTGCCCTTCTAACAGGCCTGAGACAGCTCTCTTGACTTTTCTGGCATTCGAGGACAGAGAAAAAAAAACCACCTAAGAATCAGGAAGTGGGTCCTCACCAGATACCTGATCTGCTAGCACCTTTTGGACTTCCCAACCATGAAAACAAATTTATATTATTTACCAACCACCTAGTTTTTGGTTTTTGTTATAGCTTCCCAAACAAACTAAGAGAGTAGGGCAGACTCTATGCCCACACACTGAGCTATTTGTGCCCACTCACGAATGGAGACCTGTCCATTGCTAAACAGATGAATCAAAAGCTTCTGTCTTGCTGGGCATGGTGGCACATGCCTATGATCCCAATGGCTCAGGGAGCCTGAGGCAGGAGAATCACAAGTTTAAAGCCAGCCTCGGCAACTTAAGTGAGGCCCTAAGCAATTTAACAAGACCCTGTCTCAAAAAATTAAAAAGGACTTGGGTTGTGGCTCAGTGATTAAGGGCCTCTGGGTTCAATCCTGGTACAAAAGAAAAAAAATATCAAAAAAGTGTCAGCCTCATCTGTGCATGCCCTTCCCCAGCATGCAAGCCTGTGCTATGGAGAACCCACCACCTCCCCAAGACAGACCCCTTCCTTTATAAACCACTTCTATGTTCAAAACCACTCCCTCCTTATGAGCCCACCCTTGCTTCCCTTGTATACCAACTACTACTATTTCAAACCCCATGTCACGTTCCAAATATTTGAAGGCAATCATGTCTTCCACCCTTGAAAGGAATCTTCTCCAGGTTAAAGATCCTATTTTTCTTCAACTCTTAGCTTAGACATAGCCTAAAAAGTCCCTCTTGCCTTCCCCATGTTCCATCATGGAGGCAATAAGAGATGAAAATAAGATCTCATCTGTGGGTGATTTACAGCAGACCCTTAAGAACTGGTTATTATCACGTTGGCTCCCACGTGCCAGTTTCAGGCCCTCCTCTGTGCTCTTCACACCCTTTTCTCCATTCTGCACAGCACCCCCCCCCCAACCCCCTCCAGAATTGATTCCTGATTCACACTAATTAGGCCCTGCTTGGACTGTAACAAGAACGAGAGCTTTGCCATTTTCTTTAAGGGAGCCATGTGAGAGGCCGACCTGCTGGTGGTTGCCAGGCAACCGTGAGGATGCTACAGGAAAGAGAAACTCCTAAGTGCCACAGGGCAAGAGAGCCTAGTTAGCAGCTATTGAATATGAGTCTCTGCTGTACCAGAAGGTGCAAGAAAGTTCTGGCTGATATTGGTTGTGACTGCTCCACTGTCTTTTTTTTTTTTTTTTTTTCTTCTTAGTACTAGGGATTGAACCCAAGTGTGCTCTACCACTAGCTACATCCCCAACCCTTTTACTTTTTATTTTGAGACAATGTCTCACTAAGTTGTTGAGACTGGTCTGAACTTGCTATCCTCTTGCCTCAGCCTCTTGGATCACTGTGATTTTAGGTTTGTGCCACCATGCCAGGCTGATCCACTGTCTTTTTAAGGACTGTGTGTGTGTGTGTGTGTGTGTGTGTGTGTGTGTGATGCTCACACACATACTCAACGGGAACTGGGAAAAATAAAGTAGTGTGAGTCATTAGGTAGAGTGGTGATATCAGATACTATGGTGGCAGAATAATATATTGAAACACGGCACTTTATCTGTTTACCTTTTCTGCTTCCTTGATTCAGGGCAGAGCTTGCCATTCCGCACCTCTGAGCAGGGCAGAAATGAGGTGTAGGCCAAGCTGAGTCATAGAACAAGGGACTGAGTGAGGAGGCTTGGAAGGAGAAGTGTGATGCTGGGGATGAGGAGCTTCCTGGGGTCTGGGAAAGACAGAGGTCTGTGTGTCCCCACTACCCAAGAGCCTGGACACTGCTCCAGCAGTTTTCCCTTGCCTGTAATGGAGATATTTCTGCACGTATGTTGTCAATAAAATATTACTTTAAAATACTACACGGCAACTGTATAGAGGGAAAAGAGGGGTGGCGGGGAAGGGAAAAAATAACAGAATGAATCAAACAGCATTACCCTATGTAAATGTATGATTACATTTATGGTATGCCTTTACTCCATGTACAAACAGAAACAACATGTATCCCATTTGTTTACAATAAAAATAAATTTAAAAATAAATAAATAAAATACTACACAGCAATGTCATTTCTCACCCATTAGGTTGGCAAAGAGCAAGTCACTTGATGATGCATTAGGTTAGTAAGGGTATGGAGGGAGAAATCTCTCACACATCAAAGATGAGAGCACAAATTCATAAAACCTCAGTTGGGAAATAGCTCATTAATATCTGTGGAAATTGCAAGCACACTTTCCCACTACCCAACATTTCTATCTCCAGGAACTCACCTCCCAAAATAATACTTGCACTTGTATGAAGACAGAGATGGTCTGCGCCTTACAATGGTCTGAAAGTGATATACATTCAATAGAAATTATACTCGGGATTTTGAATTTTGATTTTTTTCCTAGGTTAGCAATACGCAATAGGAGAATCTCTTGTGATACTGGGCAGTGCAGCAAGTCACAGCTCCTTCAGTCACAGGATCACAAGGGTGAACAACTGATCCTCTATGGTGTGCTGTGTTGCTAAGCTATGACTTTTTTTTTCTTTTCTTTTCCATTTTTGTTTGTTTGTTTTTTTGTTTGCACTACTGAGGATTAAAGCCAGGGGTGCTCTATCATTGAGCTATATCCCCAGTCCTTTTAATTTTTCCAGACAGGGTCTCACTAAGCTGCTGAGACTGGCCTCAAACTTGCAATACTCCTGCCCCAGTCTCCTAAATTACTGGGATTACAGACATTTGCCACCACACCTAATTTAAGCATTTTCTCAACTTAGAATATTTCCAACTTAAATTATGGGTTTATCAGAATCTAATCCTACCATAAATTGAGAAGTAACTGCATAATGCATTGTCACATCACTGAAAGACCAAAAGACTGAAAACTAACTAAACATCCATCAACAGGGGATGTTCTCACAGTAGAATTCATACCACGAAATGCTTTGCTGCCGCTGGATCCAATGAAGAGAAACTTAATACACTAAAATGGAATGATCTCCAAAGTGGTTTTTTGGGGGAGTTTTTTTTGTTTTTTTTTTTTTTTTTCTTTTTTGGTATCAGGAATTGAACCCAGGGACACTTAACCACTGAGTCACAGCCTCAACCCATTTTATTTTTTATTTTGAGATAGGGTCTTGCTAAATTGCTTAGAGTCTTGCTAATTTGCTGAGACTGGCTTTGAACTTGCAATCCTCCTGCCTCAGCCTCCTGAGATGCTGAGATTATAGGCATGTACCACCCCAAAGTGTATTTTAAGTAAAAATATAAATTAAGGTATAGAACTATACCTATGGTATACTACCATTGGTGTGAAAAGGGGCAAAAAAATACATATAGATAGCGGTTATAGATGCATAAATATTCCTGGATGATGGTCAAGAAATTGATAACATTGTTTGCCTCCAGAGAGAGAAAGTGGCACCTGTAGAACAGGAAAAGGATGGAGCTTTTTATTGACATGCATAGATACAGGACTAGAAAGATGCCATGTAGTAGATTTTAGCCCTGTACTGGTAGAGTGATCAGAAACTTTATAGTTATACTCTGTAGGGTGAACATGAAACTATGTTCATACATTACCTGTGAAATTAAAACTTCGTTTAAGAAATTATATGCCTGCAGTAATACTTGTTGCAGACGAGACAACAGCTAAAATCAGACAGGAGTTTTTTTCTTTTCACATTTTTTTATTGGTGAGGACAGGAGTTTGACAAGACACAGGATATTAGAATCATCTCAAATGTATCTCTCCAAGGTATTTATCAATGACAAAGGTAAAAATGACTTTAGAGTGGAGAAACCTGGCAGACACCATTTTAAACAAGTGATCAAGGTTAATGACATCCCCAGTAATAAAACAGATACCATGTACTCTCTGAAACGGTGTGCTGAGAAGGACACAATTTCTCTTCTGTAGTATCCTTCCCAATAATGCACGGTATCAAAGTAACCAATGAGAAAACACCACATAAACTCAAACCGAGAAACACCCCACAAAATAATTGGCCCCCACTTTGAATATTCCTTAAAAGTTCAAAGGTCATGAAAGATGAGGAAAGTATGAAGAATTAGGGCTGGTGATGCAGCTCAGTGGTTGAGCACTTGCCTGGCACTCTTGAGAGCCTGTGTTCAATCCTTAGTATAGGAAGAGAAGAAAGAAGAAAGAAAGAAAGAAAGAAAGAAAGAAAGAAAGAAAGAAAGAAAGAAAGAAAGAAAGAAAGAAAGAAAGAAAGAAAGAAAGAAAGAAAGAAAGGGGAAGGGAGAGAGGGAGAGAGGGAGGGAGGGAGAAGGAGAGAGGGGGAGGAAGGGAAGAAAGGAAGAAAGAAAGAAAAAGGAGGGAAGGAGGGAAGGAGGAAGAGAGGGAGAAAAGAAAGGATGAAAAAGGAAGCCAGGCTTGGTGGCACATGCCTATAATCCCAGCAGCTCAGGAGGCCGAGGCAGAAGAATCACAAGTTTCAAACCAGCTTCAGCAAATTAGAAAGGCCCTAAGCAACTTAGTGAGACCCTGTATCTAAATTTAAAAAAATAAAATAAAAAGAGACTGGAATTGTTGCTCAGAGGTTAACTGCCCCTGGGTTCAATCCTGGTACAAGAAAGAAGGGAGGAAGGAAGGAACGAACAACTGACACAGATTGGAAACTAAAGGGATATGACATAAAATGTATTGTGGAGATCCTAGGGGGGCATTAGAAGAAAAAATGAAAAATGGTGAAGCTCAGGTAAAATCTGTAGTTTAATTAATAGTATTATAAAGTCGCTCTTTTTCTGAGCTCTAAAAATCAACTGATTGTTATGTAAGTAGTTGACATTAGGGTCAGCAGATAGATAGCCATGACTTCTCTGTAGTATTAAGGCAACTTTTCTGTGAGTCCAAAGTTATTTAAAAAGAAAGAGAAAATGAAAGAAGAAATATAGATATTCAACAGAAGGGAGGTTGGTGAACATTAAGAAAAAAAGAGGCAGAAAAGCCAAATGTGACAGTGCTTTCAATACCTCGGTCCAGTGAGCAATGTCCTAACTACAGGAAATGACTCAGCCCTCCAGGAGTTTTATTCTATTGAGGAGATAGATGGCTACTTATTGTTGACATCTTTATGGAAAGCTCCAGGCCTTACTTAAATTTTGCCAACCAATCATTTGGACCCATATAGAGGGAGAAATATGCCCTGTCTCCTTGGAAGATTTCTCATAAAGCATGCATTTTCCATAGACTCTAGTAGCTTAGTTAACATGTGACCACATCTAAGATCTGATATGGTTCTGGATCTGCCATCATTATTATAATGACTGTGGTGCTGGGAAGGCCTTGGGAAAGCCCCTGGCCTCTTCATTCAACATTTATTTATCAGCACATGCTTCATGTCGAGTACTATTATGTGCTGGGAATGCAACACTGAACGAGACAGAATCTTGACTTCATGCTGGCTTAAGTCCAGCTGGGTTCATGGACTATTAAAGAGGAAAATTAAACACCTTATGACCCATGGTGAAGAAAATCCCACAATGCCATGGAAATACATGGCAGGAGGACCTAGCTTCAACCTGGGGGTGAGGAAAGGCAAAACCAACCTCATGCCTTTCCACTTGAACCTCAACAGTTTCAGAATAGGAATGAAGAATGGAGCTTGGGACAGAAATAAAGAGGCCCATCCTTTTGAGATGTAAGACCTCTCTCTGGTGGACTACATCCAAAAACATTCTAGGGCAAGGCAGAAATGAAGTCAGAGAAGATTGACTGTCTTGAGGTAGGTCAATAGGAACCATAAGAGCAGGAAATTTTATGAACAGAAAATACATACTTCTCCTCTACCAAGAAGGCATTGAGAGGGAAGGTGTGAAATGGGACAGGTCCTTGTGACTTCCAGATTATTGTCTTCCTCCAGCCTACCTCCAAGGCTCAACCTTCATTACTCATGGGCTTTGGTTTCTGTCTCTACCCACCTGCCTCCATTTTAGACCCAAAGCTTTGACTCTGCTGTTGACCAACTTCCACAGACAGAAGTTGGTCTAGGCTTTAGAGGCATGATCTTCAGCATGTTGTTTTAGCCTGGGTACAGGTTTAGAACCCAGAAAATTCTGGTTTCAATTATATCTTTGCCAGTACCTAGCTTTGCACTTTGGGTACATTTTCTTAACTCTTCAAGCCTCAGATTCTAGATCTGTCAAATGGAGAACATAGTATACAATACATAGGTTAATAGTGAAATTTATTTAATAAACATTTATTGAACACCAATATGAGAGTGCAGGCCACAGCAAATGCTATTTCCTTCCCAGGTTTAAGGGACTCTGTGTATCTTTTAGGTTGCCTTTTCTGGGACACTTTTCTGTGACCTCAAGGGTACATGGCTTGTGCTTGTAGCACACAAGGCTCTGTGCTAGAAGGGTTCCACATTTGATTTAATGCCCTGTTGTCATCATATTTAAATTACTAGTAATTTATAAACAAAGAGGCCCATTTTATTTTTCCCTGTGCCCCACAAATTATGTAGTCATTTCTTCCCATAACTATAATGGTGTCATAGGCAATTATAAGGGCTGCTACTAGCAAACAAAACTGATAACAATACTATTAGTCAAGATGAGTTAAAAATAGATTTATATCCAAGATAGATTCCCTTGTGAATTCTACCAATCATTATATCAATTCTCTGCTATCTCCCTCCCCTTTCTTTTCTTTCTTTTTTGTTTTTGTTTTTGGAGGTACTGGGGATTTAACCCAGGGTTTCTTTGCTTTCCCAGTGAGCAACATCCCCAGATGCTGCTGCTTCTACTGCTGTTTCTCCTTCCCCTCCCCCACCTCCTCCTTCTTCATCTTCTCCTTAATTTAGAGACAGGGTCTTGCTAAATTGCTGAGATTGATGTTGAATCTGCAATTCTCTTGCCTCAACCTCCTGAGTCGATGGGATTACAGGTGTATACCATCCCACCAGTCTTTAAAATTTTAAAAAATTTTTCTCTTGTCTTATCACTTTAACTTCCAGTTTGATGTTGAAAAGGAGTGGTAAGAGAGCCCAGAAATAAATCCACATGAATATATCAACTGACCTTTGATAAAGGAAAGGAGCAAAGACAGTACAATAGAACAAAGGAAATCTTTTCAATATATGATGCTACAACAAATGGATATCCACAAATAGAAAAGTGAACGTAGACATAGACCTTGATAAGCTGACTTTGTTAAAATTAGGAATGTCTGCTCTATCTAAAGTAGTTTAGAGAATAAAACAAGCAACAGACTGGGAGATATTTGCAAGTGACATATTCGATAAACAGCTATTATCCAAAATGTGCAAAGAATTTTTAAAACTCAACAATAAGAAAACAACAGCCTAATTTAAAAATGGATCAAGGAGGGTGGGAGGGAAGGAAGAAGGGAATACAATAAATAAAAATATAAAAATGGTTCAAACACCTGAACAGATGCCCATTGAAGTAGATACATAAATGGCAAATAAGCATATAAAAAGATGCACCACACCATATGTCATAAGAGAAATGCCGATAAAAACAACAAAACACCACTACATGCCTGTTATAATGACCAAAATCCCAAACGCTAACAACACACCACGCTGGGGAGGATTTAAAGCAACAGGAACCCTCAATCACTGCTGGTGATAAGACAAAATGGTACAGTCATAAGCCAGGGATGATGACTCAGACCTATAAGCCCAGCTACTTGAGAGGCCGAGGCAGGGGAATTGCAAGTTTGAGGAAGACCCTGTCTCAAAACAAACAAATTAACAGGACTGGAGATATAGTTCAGTGGTAGAGAGTCCCTGGGTTCAGTCCCCAGTAGTGGAAGAAAAAGGGGTATGGTCACTTAGAACCACATTTACTAAACATACTCTTACTGTATGATCCAGCCATCATGCTCCTTGGTATTTACTCAAATGAAATATGTATCCACACAAAAATCTGTACACAGATGTTTAGAGTAACTTTATTCATGACTGCCAATACTTGGAAGCAGTTAGGTGTGATGATTGTCTATAATCCCAGTGGCTCAGAAGTCTGAGGCAGGAGGATTGGAAGTTCAAGGCCAGACTCAGCAACTTAGTCCCTAAGCAATTTAGGGAGACCCTGTCTCAAAATAAAAAAATTAAAAGGTCTGGGGATGTGGCTCAGTGGTTAAGTACCCCCTGGATTAAAACTCCAGTACCAAAAAACAAAAACAAAACAAATAAGCAAACAAAAACTTGGAAGCAACCATGATGTCCTTCAATAGGTAAATGGATACATAAATTGTGCTACATTCAGACAATGGAATATTATTTTGCACTGAATAATGAAACCTTAACAAGAAGAGAGCTACTAAGTTATGAAAAGATATAATGGAAACTACAACGCTTATTGCTAATTGAAAGAAGTCAATTTGAAAAGGCTACCTACTGCCAGGTGTGGTGGTGCACACCTGTGATCCAGCAGCTCAGGAGGAACACACACTCAGGGCCAACTTAGTGACATCCTCAACAACTTAGTGAGACCCTGTCTCAAAATAAAAAGTAAAAAGGGCTTAGTTTATTATGTTGATTGTGGGGGAGGCTATGCATGCAAGAGGACAGGGGGTGTGGGGAACTCTACTTTGCTCAAATTTGCTGTGAACCTAAAAGTCTATTTAAAAGGGGGAAAAGATTTACATCTACTAGTAATTTTGAATTGTCGAATGGGGATACTGTCATGATTGTCACAGGAGTCCCTACCTCATCTTCTAAGAAATTATATGTAATAAAGGGAAAAAAGAGGAAGCAAAGGGAACAGATCAAATTGTGTGTCTGTGTGTGTGTGTGTCTGTGTGTTCGACATAAATCACAAACCTCAAGTTCACCCCTGTACCTCCTGCAGTTAAAAACACATGAAGGTCACTGAGCCTCAGAGCCTAGAGCAAGAACACATTTGTTAGAGGAAAGGAAATGTTATTTTAGAATGAAATCCTAACCAAGGCGCCCAGAGCTGTGAATACAATCCCATAAAGCTAAGCGTCCTTGGAGAACGTAACAAGATTTCCACTGATGATAGGAAAACAATGATTCTATTGGCATTTTCCCAGGAAACTGGTTTCTCCCAATCAAGTTGACAGGCTGAGTTCATCTTCATGACAGTAGAGGATCAGAAGCACTGGGCATCAGGACTGTACCAGTTCCCACCCCCAGCCCTGCCGCCCCTGTGCATATTAATGAACTCAATTATTTTCCCAAAGGCTGGACAGCCCCTGCTCAGAGGTGAGTCTTGGAGGTCTTCTTGTCCCAGAAATGTCAATAACTCACCTTTATCCTTTCTCAAACTTCAGTGACAAACTGATGACTCCTACAAGCTGCTTTGGGTTGCTGCCTCTGGCATTTTCCATTAAAAGGCTACTCTGATGGATAGTGTGGTGGACTGCCAGGGGAGTGATTTATGTTCATCCTCCTCCCTGGTCAAGTGGCCTTTATCTGCCCTGCTTGTAACACCCTGGGGAATTGGGAAGGGAAATTGAGTACTTTCTCTTTATCTGTAACCTAATTCAAAATTAGTATGAGCTGTAGTTATAAATTTCAGACTAAGTCGTTCTTAGCTCATTATATTTTGGCCATTTCATTTTATGTGATAACAACAGTATCATGCATTAAGCTGAATTTATAGTCCTCAAAGGGCTTTCTTGTGTATGAGCATATTTGATTGTCACCAAAAGCCTCTCAGGGGGAAAACGAAGGGTCACCATCCCCTTCTGAGTGAAGAGGACCTGTGAGACAAAGGTTAAAGAACTTCACGAGACCAAACACCAATTTCTACCATTGAGCAGAGACTGCATCTACTTTTCAAATTAAATTATTAAATATTTTGAGATTTAAAATACAGAGAATATAAGAGAAGGTCACACATCTATCTCCCAGGTTTAGTTATTGTTAACAGATGCTTCAGGATTTTTTGGTTTTGGTTTTGGTTTTTTGGTGCTGGGGATTGAACCCAGAGGTTCTTAACAACGGAGCCACATCCCCAGTCCTTTTTATTTTTTTATTTTGAGACAAGTTCTCACTCAGTTGCGTAGGGCCTTGCTAAGTTTCTGAGGCTGACTTTGAACTTATGATTCTTCTGCCTCAGCCTCCCCATCACTGGTGCAGAAGTGCACTGCTGCACCAACTGGGTACTTTTTTTTTTTTTTTAAGCAGGAAAAGAAATGAGCTAGGCCTGGTGGCACATGCCCCAAATCCCAGCTGTTGGGGAGGTTGAGGCAGGAGGATCACAAGTTCAAGGCCAGCCTAGGTAACTGACTTTGTTTCAAAATAAAAACTAAAAAGGGCTGGGGATGTAGCTGGGTGGTAGAGAGTCCCTGGGTCCAATCCCCAGTACCACAATAAAAAAATAAATACAAGGAATGAAACGAAATGATACAAATACAATTTATCAATACCCATTTCCTCCCCTTGACAGAGACAATTGTTATCCTGAAGTTGATACCTGTCCTTCTGTCCATGTTTTTAAACTTCTACTATATCTGTATTACCCAAGTAATACATAATCTCTATTAGTATTATGTTTTACCTGTTATATTTGCATACTTGATTATAAATCTTTTTGTAACTGTTTTTCTCACTGACCATGTTATTTTCTACATAATACCTGTACAGCTACAAATTAGCTGAACTCTACATTTTTTTAATATAGTGTTTCTTGCATAAATAGCGCGCTCCATTGCTCTGAGCCCAAGGTGAGGCTGTATCTCATGGAGGAAGGTCCCAGAAGAGAAAATCTTCTCTACTTATGGTAGGTCAAAGAGCAGAGGGAGTAGAGAAAGGGCCACAGGAAAGATGAACCCTTCTAGGCCACATCCCCAGTGACCTGTCTCCTCCAACGACACCCCACCTACTTATAGTTATCACCCAGTCACTTCATTCAAACTAGGATGGTCTGATTATGTTATAGCTCTCACAATCCAATAGTTTCATCTCTAAATATTCTTGCATTAACATAGGAGATTTCATGGAACACCTCCTAACCAAACCATAACATTTCGACCCTGGTCCCCAAAAGCTCATGTCCACTTCACAATGCAATTTCATTTAGTCCATCTTCAGGAGTCCCATAGTCTTAACAGTTCCAGCATTGCCCCAAAGTCCAAATCCAATGCAAACTCTTGGCTGTGAACTCCTGTAGAAATCAAAAGCAAGTTACTCTCACATCTGGTTAATTTGGTTAACATTTTGAGGAATTGCCAAATGACTTTCCAAAGTGGCTTTACCATTCTACATTCCCACCAGCAATGTTGAAGTTTCCAGTTTCTTCACATCTTCACATGCCCTGGTTATTGTCTGTTTTTTATTTTGTTTGTTTTGTTTTTGTTTTTTTAATTATAGCCATCCTAGTGGATTTATCTCTTTGTGGATATGATTTTCATTTCCCAAAGAATAATGACATTGGGTATTTTTTCATGTTCTTGTTTGACATTTGTATATCTTCTCTGAAGATCTGTATATTCAAATGTTTTGTCCATTTTTAAATTAGGTTATTTATCTTTTTACTATTGAGTTATAAGAGTTCTTTGCATACATTGAATCTTAGGCTTTTTCTTTTTTTTTCCTGCTGGTACTGGGGATCAAACTCAGGACTTCACATATGAGAGGTAAGCACTCTATCACTGAACCACATCCCCAGATAAATCTTAGGTTTTTATCAAATATATCATTTTCAAATATCTTCTCCCATTCTGTGAGTTAGCTTTGCATTTTCATGCTAGTGTCCTTGAAACACAAAATTTCAAATTTTGATTGTCTAATATTTTCTTTGGTTTGTGCTTTAAGAGTCATTTAAAAATTGATTGCCGACTATAGATTGAGACAGTCATTATTACCCTAAATACATGTATGAAATAAATAAATAAATAAATAAATAAATAAATTACCTAACTACATCATAAAGACTTCCTCTTCTAAGAGTTCCCCCATTTAGGCCTTTTATCCATTTTGAGTAAATTTGTGCATATGGTGTGACTTTCAGGTTCAAATTCATCCTTTTGTATGTGAATATCCAGTTCCAGCAACATTTACTAAAATAATTCTTCTTTCCCCCACTGAATTACTTGGCACCCTTGTCAAAAGTCAGTTGACCTTAAATGTTTGGGTTTTTTCTGAACACTCAATTTTATTCCATTGAGCCATATGTTTAGCTTTATGTTAGGATCACATACTCTTATTTTCCAATAAGGCTCATTTATTTATTTTTGTTCTTGTTTTGCAGTGCTAGGGATGGAACCCAGGGCCTCATGCATCCTAGGCAAGTCTTCTACCACTGAGCTACAGCCCAACCTTTTGTTGTTGTTGTCGTTGTTTTGTTTCATTTTATTTAAATAGGCTCTCACTGTGTTGCTGAGGTTGGCCTGGAACTTGTGATCTTCCTCCCTCAATCTCCTGAATAGCTGGGATAGCAGCTACAATAATTTTGTATTATGAAATGTGAATCCCCCTGTTTTCTTCTTATTTAAGTGTTTTGGCATTCATGTACACCTTTCCATATGAACTTCAGGATCAGTGTGTCAATTTCTGCAAAAACAGAACAAAAGGCAGCTGGAGTTTTGTGCTGGTATTTGGGATTATCTCCAATCTATAGATTAATTTGAAGAGCACTGCCATCTTAACAGTGTTGTCTTCCAATACATGAAGATGACATTTATCCCTTTATTTAGATCATTTTTTCAGCAATGTTTTCTAGTATTCAATGTACAAAACAATGTACATGGTCTTACACTTCTTTCATCACATTACATTATACTTCTTTCATTAGATTTAGTCTTAAGTATTTTACTTTTTTGAGAACATTACATTTGGAATTGTTTTCTTAATTTCACTTTCAGATTGTTTATTGCTAATGAATAGAACTAGAACTGATTTCTTGTATTTTGTATATCCTGGAAACTTGCTGACTTTATTAACTCTAAGAGTTTTGTGTGCTCGTGTGTGGATTCCTTAGTATTTTCCATACGCAAGACTACACATCTGTAAACAGCAAAGTTATACTTCTTTCTTTCCAGTCCTTTCATTTATTTTCCTGGACTAACAGCCATGGATAGAACCTCAAGTATAATAATGATTAGAAGTAATGAGAATGAACATCCTGTTGTTCCTAATCTAAGGAAAACTTTTAGTCTTCCCATGAAACATGATGTATTTCTATTTTGTGCAGATGTCTTATATCAGGTTGAGGAAGTTCACTTCTCATTCTAGTTTGTTGAGTGATTTTCGTCATAAAAAGGCATTGGATTATTTTTTTCAAAAGCTTTTTCTTGTCTGTGGAGTTAATTCGGTTTTGTACTTGACTCATACCGGGTGTTATATAGATGGATTTCTCTCTTTTAAATCATCTTTGCATTCCTGGGATAAATCCTTCTTGGTCATGGGGTATAATCCTTTTAATCTGCGTCTGGGTTTGGTTTTCTAGCATTTTGTTGAGGTTCTAAATTCATAAAGGCTATTAGTCTGCAGCATTTTTCTCTTGTGATGTCTTTGGATTTGATATCATGGTAATACTGGACTCAGAGGGTTTGGTTGGAAATGTTTCCTCCTTTTCTGATTTTTGGAAGACGTTTATGAAGGATTGGTCTTATTTATTTATTTCTGTTACTGGGAATGGAACCCTGGAGTGCTCTACCACTGAGCTACACCCCCAGCCCTTTTAACTTCTTATTTTGAGACAGGACCTGGCTACGATGCTAAGCCTGGCCTCAAATTTACACTCCTTCTGCCTCAGGCTCACGAGTCACTGTGATGATGGGTGTGCACCACCTGAAATAAGGACAATTTGATGTCTTTAGAGTATAATCCAGTATTACGGTGACCAGAAGCAGTCACATTCCTGACCTTAAAGAGAACATTTCTCAAATTTCACTGTTTAGTGGGGTGCTGTGACTTGATGCCCTTTATTAAGGACAGGCAATTTTCTTTCATTCCAGATTGGCTGAAGTTTTTATCTTACATTGATATGGAGCCTTATCAAATGCTTTCTAGATTTGTTCAGTGTTCATGAGATTCTTTTCCCTTTTAATCTATTAAAGTTGAATTAATTTACATGAATAGATTTCCAAATGCTAACAATTCTTTCATACCTAGAATTTGGCCTTTTAAAAATTTATTTAGGATTCTTTAAATCTATATTTCTAAATAGATTGAACTATACATTTATTTCCCGAATTTCTTATTGTTTATTCTTCCTTCCTTCCTTCTTCCCTCCCTCTTTCTTTTTTTCTTTCTCTGTGTGACTTGGTAATATGGACATATTCTGTTTTTCAAAATTATGTTGCAATTTACATACAAAACTATCTCAACCTGGTAGTATGTGTGTTTAAGGATGGGTGATGGTATGTTTTTGTTAAGGATTGATTAATTTAAATCACTATAGGCCTACTAAGCTTATATGTATGGTTATATATGTATTTATGTTTATTGCACTATAAATTGAAACCAGGGGTGCTTTACCACTGAACTACTTCTCACTGAGTTGCTGAGACTGGCCTTGGACTTGGGATTCTCTTGCCTCAGTCTCCCAAGTCCCTGAGATTACAGGTATATGCCACTACACACGGCACAAGATTTTCTAATATTTTCTTGAGTTAGTTTTGTTAATTTATGTTTTTCTTTTCTTTTCTTTTTCTGGGAGGTAATTCAGGGGCACTCCACCACTAAGCTACATCCCCGGCCCTATTTTGCATTTTATTTAGAAACAGGATTTCACTGTGTTGCTTAGCAAGCCTCGCTTTTGCTGAGGCTGGCTTTGAACTGGCGATCCTCCTGCCTCAGTCCCGGCCTCCCCTGAGCTGGTGGGATTACAGGCATGCACCACCGCACCTAATTAATTTACATTTTTCTACAAAATTGTCCACTTTAAGTCTTCAAAAGTATTGGCACCAGGTTTTCATTGTAATAACTTATTTTTAAATCTTTACTATTTCTACAGATACCATCTTCTTTGCTGCTGTTTCTCTGCTCACCCCCAGCACTGGGATTGAACCCAGGAATGCCCCACTGTGCCTGGCTTATAGCTGGGTTTTTATTTTTATTTATTGATTTATTTGCAGTGTTGGGGTTTGAATCTGGGGCCTTGTGCATACTAAGTGAGTGTTCAACCTCTAAGCTACATCTCTATTTCTGCTGACTTTTTAAATCTCTCAAAATCTGTCTTTGAACTGAAAAAGGCAGTACATTTAAATTTATCATGATTAGTAATATTAAAATTATTTCTATCATTTCATTTATTGTTTTCTATTTACCTTGAGTTTCATTTGACCTCTTTTGTATTCTCTTTCCAATATCCCACTTGATATAATCTCTTTTTCTTCATTTCTCCTTTTCACTATGGGTTTGGTAATAACTTATAATTTCTATTAATTTAATATAATATGTTATAATATAATATGTTATAATATGTTATATTAAGAATTATATATGTTATATATCATATATATTAAGAATATATATTATATATATTCTTTTTGTATCCTTAATATATTATATATGTGTGTGTATATAAAAGCATATATATTTTTTATTTTTTTTATTTTTTTTGGTACTAGGGATTAAACCTCTGAGTCACATCCCCAGCCTTTATTTTTTGAGAGATGTTCTCACTAAATTGCTTAGAACCTTAGTAAGTTGCTGAGGCTGGCCTCCAACTTGCAATTCTCCTGCCTCAGCCTCCTGAGTCATTGGGATTACAGGTGTACACTACCATCCCCAGCTAGAATTTTATTTATGTATGTATGTATTTATTTTAAATTTATTATTATTATTATTATTATTTTGGTATAGGGGATTAAACCCAGGAGCGCTTCACCACTGAGCCACATCCCAACCCTATTTTGTACTTTTATTTAGATACAGGGTCTCACTGAATTGCTTAGCACCTTGCTTTTGCTGAGGCTGACTTTGAACTCAAGATCCTCCTGCCTCAGCCTCCCATTCACTGGGATTACAGGTGTGAGCCACTGCACGTGGCCCCAGCCCCCTTTTATTTTTTATTTTGAGACAGGGTCTCCTTGAGTTGCTTAGGACCTTGGTTAGTTGCTGAGGCTGGCTTTAAACTTGCGCTCCTCTACCTTAGCCTCTGGAGCCACTGGAATTACAGGCATGTGCCACCACACCCAGTTACATTCTAATATATTAACATTTGATTTATCACAATTTAAAGTTTATATTTGTAAAACATTCTGGAATAAAACACAAAATTTAGAATGGAAGCTCCATTTCTGCATGCTCTGTATGATAGAGTTATTAGAATATGTTGAGATTTATTGTCTGATATTTTGGCTCCACCTCCCAGTTAGACATGATTATTATATTTTACAGCTAGTGCATTTTTTGATTTATCAGCTCTTTTCCAATTTCTATTCTAATTATCATTTATTTCATTTCATTCTTTCCATTTGGGTTCCATTTTCTTACTATCTAAGTCTATCCTTTTGCTGGGCATGGTGGCCCACACCTGTAATCCCAGTGACTTGGATGAGGCAGGAGGCTGGCAAATTCCAGGCCAACAAGGTAGGCCTGGACAACTTAGCAAGACCTAGTCTCAAAATTAAAAAATAAAAAAAGGCTGGATCGGAGGTTAGTGGTAGAGCACCCCTGGGTTCAATCCCCAATATCCACCCCACAAAAAGAAAGAAAAAAGTCCATCTTTTTGTGGCTTTTGCTTTGAAAAAGAGTGTTATCCTCTCTATAGTTAGGTTACTTAGGTCTTTATTTGAAATGTGCTCTTAAATTTATTCTTTTCAGGAATGGTGGGTTTCATTAACTTGAAAGATCAGGTATTTTGTTTTATTTTGATTTTTAAGGCAGTTTGATAATACCGGTTAATGCTTATTCATATTGTAGTTTTTAGTTTCATTTCTGTGGTTACTGGGGAATGAATCCAGGACGCCTTACCACTAAGCTACATCCGCTGCCCCCCACCTTTCAAAAAATTTTTATTTTGAGAAAGGGTCTTGCCAAGGTGCTCAGGCTATCTTCCTGCCTCAGCCTCCCTGTTGCCGGAATTACATGTTTGAACTCCTATGCCTGGCTGTCTATAGATTCTTCAGTGTGATAACAGACACTGAGGCTACTGAGGCTACCCAAGTATAGTCTGTTTAGTGAATTTTTTTCTTCAGTATGTTTTCTGGACAACCACACATGGATATGATATGGGACGATCCTTATTCTTTTAGCTCAGATAGCTTTGTTGAACCTGCTATGAATGTGTACCTCTAGAGTCCCTGTCTCCTCCATGGCAAATTTCTGATCTCTTTGAGTTCCTGAGGGGCATCATTCTTAAAGACCACTCCATGGAAGCACTTGGGTCACCACCTCATCGATGCCAGAGTGATCCTCCTCTTCTTCAACTCTTCTTTGAGGGAGCCATTCGTCCACACTCAAGTTGGAAGGAAGAGTGTGAACGGTGGTCAGGTTTGAGTGTTTTAATAAATTCTGAAACATTCTTAACCATGGTCATTTCTAAAATTGCCCCTTCCTTGTCTCCCTATTCTCTCTTTGTAATACCTGTTAGAAATTCCTTGATCCTTCTCCTTTACTCACTCTTGCCTTTTACTCCCTGATATTTCCCATCAATTTATCTCTTTGTTTAATTCAAGGTAATTTCTTTTTTTTCAAAAATTTTTATTGGTTCTTTTTAGTTATGCATGACAGTAGAATCCATTTTGATATAATTATACAAGCATGGAATATATCTCAATCTAATTAGGACCCCATTCTTGTGGATGTACATGATAGATTCGTAAATCATCTGCTGTGATTAGTCAGCTGTTTAACCTATCCATTAAGCTTCAATTCTTTAAATTCTGTTTCTCTCCAATTTACATATTACTTTAAAAATATATCAGCTGCTCTTTCATTATGAATTCTGTTCCTTCTGGTTATTGTTGTGGATGTTTTGATACTGGGGACTGAACCCAGTGGTGCTTTACCACTAAGCTATATCCCCAGCCCTTTTTATTTTTTATTTTGAGATGAGTTGCTGAGTCTGGCTTGGAATTTGTGATCCTCCTGCCTTAGCCTCCCCAGTTGCTGGGATTCTAGGTTTGCACCGCTGTACCCAGATATTCCTTCCTCTTATGAAGCTTAATTTTTAAAAGTATACAGCTTGCCCTCTATAACTATGGGTTCCACATCCATGAATTCAACCAACTATGAATAAAAAATATTTGAAAAAAATTGTGTCTGTATTGAATAGGTACTGACTTTCCTTTTCCAGAAACAATATACTTAGCATTTGTTTTGTGTTTGGTATTATAAGTAATCTGAAGATGTTTTAAAGTATATGGGAGGATACACATGAGCTATATGCAAATATACCATTTTATAAGGACTTGAGCATCTACAGATTTTCGTATCCTCAGGTGTCCTGGAGCAAGTCCCCATGGATACCTAGGAAAGACTGTATTTATATTTAGACTTTACTGATTGTCCCTCTATCTGAAGTTCTTTGGGAATACTTTATGTAGTGTCTAATGGTGCTCATTCATAGCTATCATGGCCTCATTTTAAAACTGTAGCCATGGTTTTGCATTTGCCTGTATGGAATTCAGAGGTTTACCTGCCCCTACCACAAATTTGAGTTTAATACCTCAGCTGAGGATTTTTGCACCATGACATGTTCTAAATTCAGATCCCACCAGAGTTTAGTCTTTAAGTTTCATTTCCCATGGGGAAACTTATAAAATAATTTACACCCAGAGTTTGAGTAATTTGCAGCTTCCTTACTGTGTTCTCTGGGTTCATGGATCAAATAGTTCTTGCTCCATTTTTCTTAAGAGAGCAGCCATTCTTCACAACCCAGATTAATGACAGTGCCTTAGTTCCAGTTTCTTGCCTTCTTTTCACCTTTGGCTACCTACCCTGTCCCCAGGCTAAAACTTAGGCCACTGGATATCAAAATATATAATACTTACTTAATGTCGCTAAATGCATGTTTAAAAATTGGTACAATGTTAGATTTTATATATATATATATATATATATATATATACACACACACATTATATGTAATATACATTTTATATATAATGTGTATATCATATATATAATATATCTATATCTATCTATCTATCTATCTATCTATATATATATCTCATACATATTAGCCTCAGCTTGGTGCTATTGGGAAGTAGTAGGTGGGGCCTAGTAGAAGGTCTTAGGTTATTGGGGGAATGCCCTCAAAGGGGATACTGGGACTCCAGGTCCTCCTCTTCCTTTCTCTGCTTCCAGCCACTGTGAAGTGAGAAGCTTTGCTGCTACCATGCATGGTGGGAGCCATGGTGTGCTGCCTCACCGCAGCCCCAGAGGCAGCAGGGTCAACCACAGACTGAAACCTCTGAAACTGTAAGGCAAAATAAACTTTTCCTCTTTTTAAGTTGATCATCTCAGGTATTTGTTACAGTAACAGGAAAAAAGAGCATTGTTACCCCTAATTAAGCTGCTTTTTTCCTGTGAAGAGAGTGTGTCTGGAAGTCAAATTATGGATGGATGAATCCACCACTTACCAGCTGTGTGGCTTCTGGCAAGTTACTTAACCAGAGATTAAACAAAACCAGAGGAAGTAACACCTGCCTTCACTGGGTTGTTGTTTAATTAAATGATGTAACATCTAAATCAGGGTTTTTTAGTTGTAGATCTCATAAAATTATATAAAATACTGTATGTAAAAGCATCAAAAAATGCAAAGTACCACTATGAAAATGTAAGGGAAAGATTATTATTAACATCATTGTTATTATTAATTTGAGTTTGGAAGGAAGTGTGATTGAGTAGCAGATGCCAGGAACAGAAGCAAGCTTACTGGAGAGAAGGCCAACTGGGTTGATGATGGATCTGAGTTGACTAACAACAAAATGTCCCTTATCAGCTCTTTGCTGATAAAGTCAAACCATCCCGTGGTTACCAAATACCCAAGGCAAGATCTGAAATGACCTGCAGTTCTGAGATCAAGTCTCCACACCTGTCCAGATTATGTCCATCTGGAACAGCACTAGATAAGTAATAGATGCCTAACAAATGTCTTCTACTCCACTATTTCTATCATATTACACTTTAATTAAAGAAACTACATGATCACATTTCAGAAAATTTTGGAAACATGATAAAAGGAAAAAATTTAAAGTCATCCATAATCTCTGTGTTTTAGCAGAAACTTTATCACACTCTATTCTATTTTTTAACGCGTGCTTTTTAAAAAAAATTTTAGTTGTCAATAGACCTTTATTTTATTTATATGTGGTGCTAAGAATCGAACCCAGTGCCTCACACATGCTAGGCAAGCACTCTACCACTGAGCTACAACCCCAACCCTGCATGCATGCTTTTTAAAGTCATTATTTTAGTCATAGCTATAAAGGTAATTCTGCATTCTGCTCATTTCTTTCTTTGCCATTTTATGATGCATATTTTCTCTATTCATGTTTCAGCATTTTAGAGTTGGTAGAATATTTTATCCATCCCATAGCTGATCTGCCAGTCCCCTATTGCTGGATGTTAATGTTTCTTCTGCTTTTTTTTTTTTTTCTTTTTTTTTTTTTTCTCTTTTCTTTCCTTTTTAAATTTTATTTTAAGGCAGGGTCTTGTTAAGTTGCTAAGGCTGGCCTTGAATTTGTGATCCTCTTGCCTCAGTCTCGTGCATTGCTAGGATTTCAGGCATGGATCATTGTGACCAGATGTTGCTTCCACTTTTAAAAATATAAAAATTCCTTCATGTATTCAGAATTTCTTCTATTTAAGATTAGTTTATTAGAATAGATAAAAGAAGAACTGACCCAGAGTGTGAACATGACTATGCCTTTGATACAACTGATAAAATTGCTTTCCAATGAATGTATACAACTTACAACCTCTGTTGGTATGAATGCCTATCTTACCACACCCTCTCCAACATTAGGAAGTAGATTTTTATTTTTGTCAATTGGTATGTGAAAAATGGTACCCCAATTGTATGATTTATGATTTTTTAATTTTAATTTTAATTTTTTATTTGGTACTGGGGATTGAGCCCAGGGATTCTATACCCCTGAGCTACATTCCCACACCTTTTTAAATTTTTTAAATTTTGAGACATGTTCTTGCTTAGTTGCTCAGGTTCTTGCTAAATTGCTGAGTCTGGTCTCCTAAGTCACTGGAATTTCAGAAGTATGCCACTGGGCCTGGCTCTATTTTAAATAAAGCAGAAAAATTCCCAATATTTGTATATCAGTTATTTTTCCATTTTTATAAATTGTCTTTTCACTTCTATTTAAAAAATAATTTCAGCAACGCATACAAGGGAGACAATCAGTTCTTTTCAGCAGAAAGATCCTTAGTAGCTCAAGATGAACTAAACAGTCCAAGTTCTTTTAAAGTCAAGCTGGATATGCCATGTGAATGTGTGATGAAATATCAAGGGCTTTACAAAGATAGGGAATAAAGTACTAATCCTGTTACTCTCATTTCTTCTACAGTTGACAGTTCTAAGATTCCAAAGGGTATAGCTCCAAGAAAAATGTGCTGTGTTAAGAGAGAAATCGGGTAAAATGAAGAAGAGCTGAAGAATTCCACATACTACCCAGACACCTAACAGATTCCCACCAAGAGATGGAGATGGTAGAATCTTTCCCCTGCACTCATTTTCCTGAACAGGCTAGAAATAGTCCACACTGGGCAATTTGAAATTGTCTAGAACAAGGTTACATTTGCTTTCAACCACTATTTCCAGATAATTCCCCAGGACAGCAAGTACATATAAATAAAAGTCTATTTTTCCTTGGGGGGAACTCTACTGCTAAGGGGGGAACAAGATAATACCCTTCACAGATCATTACATATATGCCAAATGCCCATTTAATGACTGTGCTGATTAAATGTGAATTTGTGAGAGAGTGCACATAAAATTAACTGTATGTCTCTGTTGTTGGTAGTGGTTTTTTTTGTGTGTGTGTGTGCATGTGTTTGTTTTTGTTTTGGTGCTGGGAATTGAACCCAGGGGCACTTTACCACTGGGATACACCCCCATTTCTTTTTTATTTTTTTATTTTTTTGTTTTTAGTTATACATGGGCACAATACCTTGATTTTATTAATTTATGTGGTGCTGAGGATCGAACCCAGGGCCTCTCTCATGTGAGGCAAGCACTCTACCACTGAGCCACAACCCCAGTCCTCCTGTTCTTTTTTATTTTGAGACAGGATTTCACTAAGTTGCTAGTGCCTCTCTAATTTGCTGAAGCTGGCCTCAAACTTGAGGTCCTCTTGCCCCAGTCTCCCGAGTTGCTGGGATGACAGGTCTGTGCCATGACACCAGGGTTGGTAGAGTAGTGAGTTTTTCATTTTTATTTTGGTTGGTTCGTTGGTTAGTTCATGAAAATATGTTTTACAGCTATATTTAACCTACCAATCAGGAAATGTAAAACACTATTAGGTTTACATAATCATAGGTGAGCCTACAAGGGGTTCAAATTTTCTTTCTTCTTTCAGTTTCTCCATATACTTATAAATCAAATACCATTTCCTAAATTTAAAAATGTAAAGAATGTTACTTCTGGAAGCCCTGGGTTTGATCCCCAGCATCACAAAATAATATTATTATTACTATTATTATTATTTCTGAGTGACCAAATATCTGAGTGATGCATGAAAAATATGATTTTTAAAAGTTTCCAAATACCTGCATATTTTGAAATTGAAAAAGAATGAAAACAAAACCCCTGTGGTACTAGCAGGAAATGTCCTACTGCCTGTGTTGTCAGGATGTGAGCAGGCAGATGTGAGTGTTAGTTCAGGGCTGGACCTGTTTGTTGGGCCTTGGCCAGTAGTGAATGGAGAATGGCACATGAGTGAAGCCATGACAGCCCTTGTTGACCAGTGTGGGGAGACTGATAGTAGAAAACTCACAAGTAACATCAATGAAGTAAGTAGGTGAAGTAGGAACAATTCTTTCCACTTTCCTCTTTACTATAGGAAAAAATAGAAAAGGTTAAAGACAATAGCATTGGTGACGTTAACAAAAAGGAGAAGTAAGGTGCGGGCGTCCTACGCAGGCCTTGATCCCAGTCCTTTGAGCGTCAGGGCTTTTCTCCATAGCAGGCAGAAACACCAGCGCCTGATTCAAGAGATTTGGAAAACTCAGATTTCTGTGTGTTATCTTCCAGTCAATTTTAAAAATATTGTAGGATACTTCCGTGTCTCATTTGGTTCGTTGCCAAATGCACACTAGATCGGTGGATGGTTCCCTCCCGGATCCCCAAGCCGTAGAGTTGTAGGTTTTCTGAAACACCAGGGGAGCTCTGGAGCAGGGTTTGTCCGTCTACACCGGAGGGTGAGGATCCGGACAGATGGTTCTGTGTGGGCACTGCCCGGGCGTGTGGACGCTCAGGGAGAGTGTGGGTGGAGAGTGAATGAGAAGGGGGTTGCTTTCGCATCCTTGAGTTCAGGGAGAACACGTCTGTGTGAGATCAGGTGAACCAGATCCAGCCTGCTAAGGTCGAGTGGAAGGAAGATAAGAAATGTCCCTGAGGAAATGAAGGATTCTGCATGGTAGCTCTCTGGGAGCCTAGTGTTTCCCAAGGGCGAGATTGAGAGGTGGACCCAGAACTGGTGAGGGCTAAGCTGGATTCTCAACTAAACAGGACGGAACTCCAGCCCAGCGCCAGATCGAGCCGGAGAGGGAAATAGCCTGCTGGCTGCTGGCTGCTGTCGCGCGGACCCCCGGGAGCTGTTACCATGGCCACAAGGGACTTTTGATGTGAAGAGTTGTGACACCCGCCCCCCACTCCTTCTCTCTGCTCGCCTTCAGGGTGACGTCATGAACGTCCGTGTCCCTGACAGGCCACCTGTGGGTTGGTCTCGGTTTTAAAGCAGCTGTTCTCCCCTGGCCCCCGCAGCCACGTCCACTGTATCTACACCGGAGGACCGTGCCGGGACTCCAGACTTGCCTGCCACCGTGGCGGCGCGGCCACTCTTCTGGACAGGACAGACGGCCCGAGAGAGGCAAGTATTCAAGGAGTGTTTCACAAGATAGTTTGTCAAACCCCATCCCCCTCTCCGCGTCCCTGCTCTGCAGCTTGCTTAGTAGCTCTCTGGGGAGCAGTATATAAGCAAGCGGTAGGGTGGTGAGGGGGCTTTCTTACAGAAAGAAGTGGAGAGCAAGTGATCTTTATCCCTGGCTATAGCGATTTGTGCCAGGTAAAATTTCAGGTAAAGCTCCTGTCCAACCCTTCCCCAGGTTAAGGGCTCAGGATTGGAGCAGCAGCTAGCTGGAGCTGGGACTCGCGAATCCGAACCTCGGCTGCCTGCGAGGCCAAGGAGGGGACCGCGGAGCTTGGCATAGCTGACGGTAAGGTGCCCGCCACCAAAAGGAAGGGGAGGGAATGAGGTTCTGGAACCTAGCAGATCAGCGCCCCAACCTGAGGCTCGCCAGTTCGAGTTGCGGGGGCGTCTAGTTCTACCCACCCGCGGGCGAAGCCGAAACTGCCTTGCTGTTTGTCTTGCTCTGAGGAGTGAGAGAGCGGCCCCACAAGCCTCGGGAATGTACGCTCTCGAAACCCAGCCGCTCCAAGCCCTCAGCCGCCACCTGGTCTCTTAGATTTCAAGTGCAGCAGACTGGTGCGTGCAGAAAAGCGACCAGATTCCACGTTCCACAAGATCTGTGCGCCACGAGTCCCGGGACTCTACTTGCAAACATTCTGAAAGCGCAGAACCGACGCAGGTGGGGTGTGTGTGTGTGTGTGGAAAGTGCTAGGAAGTAAATGGGTAATCATCTCAGTGCAAAGGGCCCTTCTTCCTACCCTTTGCGATTTGCCGCAAATAATCCCATTAACGTGGGTAGGGGAATGAAGAAGAGGGAATTGCACCCCGGGAAGCCCCATCTGTTTAAAAAATAAAAATAAAAGCGCATCTAGTGCAGATATGTTCTCGTCTCGCTTCTCCACCCGACGGGTTCCTGCCTGAGGTCTGACTCTGGCTGTTGAAGGTTCTTGGAACCCTTCTCCAGCGAATCCAATATTCCAGGTTCAGCACCAGAAACTGGATAGCGCCCAATTCCCAGATAGCCACGGGCATGTTGGCACGTCGCCTCGACCTCCTAGCCACACGGTACAATCCTCAGACCCAACCAAGAGGAAGCCAGGAGGTGAGATAGGGCTTTCAGAGAAAGGAAGGATTTGTCTTCCTCATTTCTCCAGGGGTTTTTGTTGGTTTCCTGGAGGACATTCCATCTCCCACTCGCTACAACCAGAGGAAAAACTTAGAGCCAAGTGCAGGCAGTGTGCGGGAAGAAAAGGCGCGCCTACAAGCGGTGAGCATAGGAGCATGCGAGAGTCCTTTGGGAGCTCCAGGCATTGGTGTTCTATGAAAAATCGCAACATCTGAGTTCTTTGCCTCTCTCTCCCGGTCTCTTTCTCCTTCTCCCCCTCCCTTCCTCCCCACAATCTCCGTACGCCTAGTTGGGAGTGTAAGAAGGAAAAATCGTGGAATGGAGAGAGAAGATATTAAGGCCGAGGTAAGATGCACATTTTACATGGGCGCCAACCTTTGGCTATAGATTAAAACTGCCCAAAATGAACATCAAGTTTCGCTTTTTTTTTTTTTTTTACTCCAAAAGAGCTCCAAGTGCCCTTTGTACGAGGAGCAGAGATGATTGTTTTGCCAGGGAGGAAAAAAGGCGCGGAGGGGGAGAAACTGTCACAAAAGGGCTAACGAAGGTGGGGGAGGAGAGCGGACCGGACGCCGGCACTAGCGTGGTTACCAGGCAACCAGTCGCAAGCCCCTGCCTCTTGTTGCCTTGGTTACAGTGAGTGGAGGGGCTTTGGCCACTGATTATCCATAAGCACCTTGATTCTTTAAAATGTCTCCTGGGAGTCCATGTCTTCCCGGAGCAGCGCAGCGTGAAAGTCACCACCGCTCCCACATAATCCACCCCACTCAGTCCCCAGCTCCCCCACCCCAACGCCCCGGGAAATCCTGGAGGGTGAATTTTTTCCTTTTAATTCAAGGCGCCAGGCAATGCCCCTGCAATCTTGCCCACCCACCCCACTCACGTTTCAGAGAAGTAATTGTAGCCTTCCCTGCAGTTTCTTTGGGATTCGCAGTTTGGTTCCCCCCCTCCCGCCCCGCCCCGCGACCCCCGCGCCACCCAATTCATTTCTTTATACTATAGGAGCTGATCGCTCTCTATCCTCGCTTTCCCCCCTTTATTGGGGGCGGGGGGGGGGGCGCGGGAAATAGGTTTGTTCTTCATGGATGAACAAGAAGGAAACAGGGATATTGTCCAAGACTGTCTACTGCAGAGAGAGGTTTTCTCCTTGGTTTGGCGGTCATCCCCTGCAAACACCACTTTGCAAAGGAAGGGACCTGAGTTTTGAATCGCCTCACCCCACAGACCTTAAGGACAACACAGGAAGGTAGAAACACGTTCCTCTTAACAAGCAGTCCCTAACATTACCTACATTGATTCTTCACTAGCAAACACAGCACTTAGAGCTTCTAATCCTCTGATCTTTTCCCTTTCCCTTTATTGACAAATATTGACTCCACTTTTCACCTGTCAACCTCACCTGCCTGTGTTCATTTGTACCATCTGGGTGGAAAACCACTTTACCCATAATTTCACAAAGGCAATGGTAGCACTCATCATAATTTAAGAGTAAACCACTGGGAGGTTACTAAAATGACCTGTGTTCTGTGCATTATTTCATCCAGAATTATTCTCCTTAAGAGCTGATAACTTTTTATTTCCAAAACAAAACCTTGTTTTAAGTTGAGCTATCACTTAAAAACACAGGTAAGGAGAAAATCTCCATGTTTCAGATAGTAACTGTCATCTCTTTATCTGTAATGCTCTTCAGCAGCAAATCAAACATCCTTCCTTTTCTCTTCTTCATTCATTGCTAATATAATTTTTAATAATTATAATTTCAATGTAAGTTTAAGGCCAAAAATGCCCTCAGTGGACTGGCTAGATATAGTTGGGGGCGTTTACATTAAAATGCCTTTCTCTCACATGTTACTATAGAAACTTCTTTTTGCATCAGACCAGACAGCTGGTCTGCTTTTTGTACCTTTCTTCCCAAAGAAGTGCTTTTCTTTATTAATTCTTTGGGACAGCCTATCATTGATCACATCAGTAATGACCCATAGCAACAGTAGTTCGTTTTTTTTTTTTTTTTAATTAGTATTCCTTTTCTTTTCATTTCTTTTTGGACAAAGGGTTTACTTTCCTTTCAAGAATATAACTGAGATTTTATTGGCCAGAAAGGAAAAACGATTCTCTCATTGGTTTGTGTTCATTGCCTGGTCAACCAATAAGAGGATGCCATTTATCTTTTTCTGACTAGCTGAGTGAACAGGGTACCCAGAATGATTGAATCTGCCTTAGTTCTATCCAGAAGCAAAGGACAGAACTGAGTTCTGGGACCCAGGAGCTAGGATTTCCCAGGGCTAGTCCAGATTGTGTTTGACTTGCAAAGATGAACCTTTCTACGTAGCTATTTGTAGCTTACACAAACATACTTGCATAATACATTGTTCTATGGCTTTTTTTTTTTTTTTTGGGACATTTTACGATACACCATGATCATTTTTCCAAGTCAGAGCAGGTTATTGGTATCAGCACATTGGGGACCCAGGGATTTTTGTGACCTCCCCTGGAAGTGCAGAATTGGTCCTCAGAATGGGTGAAGGGTGAGGATAAACCGCTAGAAGAGGGAAGAACTTCATTAACTGTGATAATCAGGTATCCCAGCTTTTGGATTCACTCTACTCTGCTTCAGTGTCCCATGGTCATTTCAATTTTTTTCTTTCCACTTTCATTCTTCACAGCTGTCCTTTTGGCCTGAATTTTCAATGACAAGTAGAAAAACTGGATGGATGGAGATGATGGCCCTCTAATTCAGGGTAAGAGCAGACCCGCTGCTTCCCACGAAGGCTGTTGACAGGTAAGTGATGGTGATCTTTGGAACTGAAGATTATCCCAGTCCCTCATAGCACTGGAGTTGGGCAGGGCTGTTTATTTATTTTCCTCCTTCCTGCACCAAGTGTACTATTTAGGGGGACTGACACTGGTTTCCTCTTCTCTAAAAGAAAGGGGAGACACAGTTCCTTCCAGGACAAACTCTCTCATAACAGCCTTGAAGAAGTCTTGACATGAGTATGCATGCCACTGGCAGTCTTCTTTTGGTTGCTGCAAGAGGAGATGTTAGAAGCAGATAGATGCCTGTTTATGATGCTGCTATCAGGAGCCACCTCCTTCTGGGGTCCATCTGAGTTCAGTGGGAGCAGGAGCTTCAGTGCTAGACTATTAACCCTATTAAGACTATTAACTATTAAGATTAGGAGCTATGTCTTGTCACCTTTGATTCCCTAGAGCTTAGTCATGTTTAAAGTAGAGGCTCAACACATGTGTGAACTAGACCAATTAGTATTAGGACAAGTCCCTTAACCTCCTCTTTATGAGAATGACAGCTCTAGCCCCGGGCCCACCCCTTTCTCTGCCTCCCCCTCCAAATCAAAAGCTTCATATTCCCTAGCCCTCTTCACAAAAGATAAATGAAGGTTCAGTTAATTGTTACCATGGATACGTAGAGTGCCCACACTGAGGATCCCTATCACCCATTACTGTCATGAAGCAAAAGAGAGGAGGGGTTGGGGAATCTTTGTAATGGAGGAAACCATGGAAACAACCGTTGCTAAGGGGACAGCTCTAAATTAAGAGGAAAGAACCTATAAGTGGGTAGTGGGACTTGGTGGACCTAAGAGCAGGTCACTTTTTCAAGGTACATTTCTCTGAGATGATAGCAGCATTTTTTTTTTCTTGCCACTATTTAGATTTTTTCCTCAACCCAGATAGAGTTGAGAGTTAAAGACTTTTAGAAATTTTAGAAAACCAGGGCTATCATTAGCTCAAGTCCATCTTCAATGGCTCTGTAAAGAAAAAGCCAAGGAAAGTGATTTTATTTCATACATCGAGGTCTAGGCTATGTGCCAAGCAGGGTGGGCTTAGAGCAGGGAAGTCACCTGCTGATAGCTTTCAAGCCAGGGTTGTTCTTGTGGACAGACCCTCGAGGTGATATCCAGAGAGCTTCCAAGACTCTCTCCAAATTCCCTTTGTGAGACCGTTTAGCTTATTACCACCTGCAAGCTTCCTATGGTTCCTAGGGTAAAAACCTCCCCTGTTAGCACCTTACACCCTAGTTAGACTTGCTCTCTAATCTTAGGCTTGAATCTGTCTGAAATAACACAGCAAGGTTGATGTACTAGCCCCTCTCAACAGTGTCAAGGAAACACAGCTTATTATTTTTTATGTTAAGAGAAATTTGACAATATGTCCCTTGCTGTCCCATGATGGGTTAAAAGAGAAGGGGGGTGGGGCTTGGCTCCCTGAAGCTTGGCACTGAAGACAAACACTGCATTGGGGGTGTCCCTTCTAGGGAGGGACATATTTCTCCCTTCTACAAAACTTTTTTTTTTTTTTTTTTTGCAATATAGGGATTGAATCCGTGGGCACTCTAACACTGAGCTGTACCCCTATCCCTTTTTATTTTTTATTTTAAGACAGGGTCTCTTTAAGATGCCCAGGCTGACCTGAAACTTTCATCCTCCTGCCTTAGCCTCCCAGGTCACCTGGATGACAAGCCAGGCACAAAAGAACTTCCTGGTGTGTTCTCACACCCACGCAGGACTGTGCCCAGTTTCTGGCTGACGGCTGAAAGGGGCTGGCCTCGGAGCTGGTGCTGCCAGCTTTCCCCACATCACCCCTCCACAGCCCCTGAGCTCCTCCATCTCAGGGCAAGCCCTTCCCCACTCAACCAAAGGGTGGAGGGGTGGACTCAAGAGGAAGAGCTCACAATTAAGAAGCTAAAGAATTAAAAGCACCAATAGGGAAGAGTAATTATCCCTCAGCTGCTGCAGAAATAAAATTAGGGCCATGCTCTCTGGGCTCCCAGGATATTGTGGCTTTGCTAATTAAGGAGCGGATGTGCCCTGCCAGTGCAATTAGAGGCTGGCCCAGGCAGTGAAGGCCTCGCCACTCCTCCATCAGTGCCACCCTGCAGGGGAAATTAACCAGGGAACCCAGCCTGTGCCTGCAAGGAGGGGATGCCTGGACTGGGTTCCAGCCTCCCCTACCCACAACCATTTCCCTCTTCCTCCCCTTTCTGTTCTGCATGCCCCAGCACCACGCCACAGAGAGCAACTTCATCCCCAGCTATGGCTCAGTTAGCGCCGGGAGGATTTTCACCTTGAGCTGTGTAAACCTGTAGGAGTGGGAGGCGGGACCCGGTATGGGGGTCACCACTATCTGGAGTTTTCTTTTTTCCCTTTTCTGAGACAGTACAGTACTTTATGATTCACAAAGAAAAGGTAGAGAAAATAAGGCCCCTGTCTGCTTCCCTAAAAAGATAAGATTTCCCCATTCTTAATGGACATATGTCCTTTATAGAAAATAGAAAACCCCAGGGAAAAAGAGAAAAAGAAGAAAATTTTCCCTGTCTTGTGCAGAGACAAGGAGGAGATGAACTTGGTAATGGGAGAAGGGACAAATGCTGGCCGTCCCTGCAGGAGTATCCGTTGGATTAGCCCACCCTGTCTCACCGGTGCTGGGTCCAGGGGCAGGAGGTGGGTGGCCACCAAGGCCAAGGACCGGCTAGCCCCGTCTGGAAGACTAGTGATTTTGTTGTTGTCTCACTGCTCAACAACAAGTCCCAGTCTGCCGCATGGTGCTGGCCACCGCAGCAGGGTGCAGGGCACGGGTGGGCCCCCTTTCTGACTGTCCTCACACAGGTTCCTTCCCATGCCTTCTGTCTCCTAGAAACCACCACAGGAAACCACTCTGCACACCCCTCTGCCCAGGCAGACTCCTTGGGAAACAAGGAAGGTCTATAGTGTGTGAGGGGAGGGGGCAGAGTCTGTCCCCAGGGAACCCTGGCTGCTTCTGCACCCTGACTACAGGGCAGGGAGAAAGAATCTCCCTTAATTACTTACTCAGCAAACATGTTCACACAGCAAACACGTCTGAGTCCCTACAGTGGCACTCGCAGCCAGGTGGATCCTGGCCTGAGAGAGCCACAGTGTGTGCCAGCACGAAGGGGCACGTGCTCCTGATGGAGTGTCCACATGCTCGTGCCCTGGCAAGGTGGACAACACACCTGATTCCAGCCCACATGGAGATTATCAGACCTGCCCAGTCCTCCTCTGGAGCCAGAGAGCCATGGGCTGTGTGCAAGGAATTTTTTAGCCCCAAAATCTCAGTGCTGACACTCAGAGATGCCACCATGAGAAAAACTAGGGTGGGGAAACCCAGTTCCCTGACTGTGGCAAAAGTGATCAGAAAAACCATTTCCTAGCCTCCTCCTCCTCTCCCCTCCCCTCCCTTCCCTTCCCTTCTTTTCTTTTCTTTGGTACTGGGGATGCTTAACCACTGAGCCACATCCCCAGTCCTTTTTATTTTTTATTTTGAGGCAGTCTTGCTAAGTTGCTGAGGCTGCCTTTGAACTTGCGATCCTCCTGTCTTAGCCTTCCAAGCCACTGGGAGCCTTTCTTGATGTCTCCTCTTGGAAATCACCTTACCCCAGTGTGGGCACCAAGCCCAATATTGAGACCCCTGGTGAAGATCCATTTCTCAAGCAACTCAAAAGCTCTCCCTCTTCCTTTCCTGGTCTACTCCTGCCCTCCTCTTCTACCCATGCAGCAGAGAACTTCAAAGCACCTTACAAACTTAAATTGGGTTGGGAGTTGTACACTTTTAGGGAATGCTAAAAATGCAACCATTAACTGAGCTCACACAGCGTCTCTGCTTGCTAGCTGTATGACCTTTGGAAAGGTACTTAACTTCTCTGAACCAAGTCAGTCCTTCACTTTCACCCAGAGGTTCCTGCTGTTGTTGCCTCTGCTGCTCCTCCAGGCTCTCTTCTTTCCCATTTCCTGCCTCTTAAATTTCTCTTTATTTCTAACTCTGCCTGAAACCTGTGGGCAGCCAGTCCTATTAGAAATTTCATTCACACTTGAGAAGTCTGCAAATTGGTGTCACTCAGCAGGCATCTGCCCTTCACAGGGGGACAGGGGCCTGATGGACAGGATGGGCAGAGGTAGGGAACAGAATGGAATCTCTTCCAGGCAAACATTAGTATCCAGAGCTGATATGGAGAGGAAGGGGAAGAAATCCTTCTTCCCTAAAACATCTGGGGAAAGTGGGATACACTCCTGATTTGAGAGATGAATAAGATAGTCCCTGTGAAGTCAAACACACCAGTTTCAAATTTGACTCTACTGCTTAATAGCTATGTGACTTTAAACCAGTCACTTAACATCTCTGAGTCTTGGATTCCTCAACTGTAAAATGAAATTGATCACATCTACCTTGCTAGGTTGTTATGACAATTAGGCAAGTGAGATGGCATAATACATCAAGGCATACTTATTTTGGTCTTTTTGGCCTCCTTTTATATTTTTCATGGTTATCTTCTTTACCATATTTGGACACTCACAGGACTCCTTCCCTGAAGTAGGAACAAGTGGAAACTATCATCTCTCTACTAGTGTCTCTTCTCATGTAGGAGTTTTATCCATTTCAGTGTTGATCCTTCCCTTCCTCAGATCAGCATCATGTCCATTTCATTTACAATGAAAGAATGAAGGTAGGCCAAATCCCTCCCCATTTCAAAAACACAGAAATCAAGGACTAGGGAGGCCATGGCCTGCCTCCTAGGCTGGTAACTTTACAGGAGTCCCGGAACACAAAAGGGTCAGTGACTCCAGGGTCGGGGGCATGAGTTTTTGGCCTTAATAACAGCGATGCAGCAGCCTGGTCCTGCGCTCTCACCTTTACTGCAGCTGGCAGGTTTCCCGGGATAAGCAGGGATGCAGCGCCCTCTGCTGGATTCTCTAGGTAACTTCTTTCGTTGCAGTTCTGTCATCAGTGCAACAAAACCTACCAGCTTTGAAAATCTCCAGGTTCAGGACCCACCCCAGACCAGTCAAATCAGAACCTTGGGGTGTGACCCGAGTGTCAGTAATTTTTAAAGCTCCTCACCTTCAGTTGGGACTGAGGACCACTGATTTAAGAAGTAATTTTATATGTGGAGAAACTAGCATAGAATAGTAACAGCAATGTTAGAAAATAAAATTTTCCTGGGTTGAATCTGTCCAATTTCCATTAAGATATTAACCATGTGAGATTAACCATGTGAAACTTTTCAGGAGTTGGGTATATAAAGTTGCCATGATTATTTTGTTGACAGGTTATGTTTTGGTAAATCCAAAATCTGGCCATTGTTGGGTCAAGAGTATCAAGAGAGGGAAAATTGCTTAAATAAAATGATAAGTGATTTACATTTGACCCCCAGAGTTTTGTCACCTTCATACCCAGTAACACAAAGGATCATTTTCTTTCTCTTTCTTTCTTTCTCTCTTTCTTTCTTTTTTCTCTTTCTTTCTTTCTTTTTTTCTCTTTCTTTCTTTCTTTTTTCCTTCCTTCCTCCCTTCCTTCCTCCCTCCCTCCCTCTCTCCCTTCCTTCCTTCTGTCCTTCCTTCCTTCCTTCCTTCCTTCCTTCCTTCCTTCCTTCCTTCCTTCTTTTCTTTTTGGGTGAGGAGTGTATTGGGGATTGAACTCAGGCATGCTACCCCTGAGTTACATCCCCAACCTTTCCTATTTTTATTTTGAGATAGGGTCTCACTAAGTTGCCCAGGATGGCTTCAAACTTGCAATCCTCCTGCCCCAGCCTCCTGAGTCGCTGGCATTACAAATGTGTGCCACCATGCCTGGCTAACACAATGGATCTTAAAAGTGGCCCTGCATCAGGATCAGCTGTTAGTCAACTTGATGAAAGACAGATTGCTAGGCCCCACCCACTGATTTTCCAACAAATTCCCAGGTCAAACCCATGCTGCTGGTTTAAGACCACACTTAGAGAACTGCTGCTCTAAAAAAATGGACCAAACCAACAACTAATTTCAGGTCTGCACTTGGTTCAGCACTGTAGGAATCCCCACAGGGCCCAGGATGGTCCCACAATAGGTATACATCTTGCTGCTATGCAAGAAGAGCACTTTGTGCATAATGATTTATAAGTAAAAAAATCAAGTCTTACCTCTCAAGTGCTTCTGGATTGAGAAGTCCTTAGAGAAGAGGCTTTGTCACAGGCTTTTCCCCACCAGGCCCCAGTCCACAGGGGTTCTGTTATAGAGAGGGCCCAGTCTGTATGAAAGGAGGAGATATTTTCATTGCAGGAGTGGGCAAGTGAGATCAGTGGTTTCCTTAAAGAAGCAGAACTGGGTGCACTGCCATCCACAGTCAAGACATCAGTATGAGGCCATCCTTACTGAACTGGACTTCAAATATTTTGCTTGATAATATTTTTATCATAATTCTTAGTTATGAAGGTGTTATTATTATTACTATTATTCACAGCACTTGTAATTGAACCCAGGAACTACATTGCCAGTCTTATTTTATTTCAAGACAGCATCTAAGTTGCCCAGGCTGGTCTTGAATTGCACTCCTGTTTCCTGAGTGGCTGGGATTCCAGGCATGTGCCTCCATGCCCAGCTAAATACCACCCTCTTAAGAACTATCTGACATCTTAAGAAATATGTCAGAGGAATGCACCGCATCTAAATTATGTAGTGATTTGATACCGTTGGGGTAAACAGCAGTCAGTGCCTAGGTTTGTTGTTTCTGAAGGTGAGCTGAAAAGGACCTCCAAGAATGTGTTTTGAGGAGCAAGGAGGAAGGAAACCGGTGGCTCCCCTCATCTCCAGTCTTTAGGAGGGGATCGAAGCAGGATGATCTTGGTTGTGAAATAGAGTCATGTACTCATAAAGCATCTTAAGAAACCCATACACAGCTGGGGAGATAGCTCAGTCGGTAGAGTGCTTGCCTTGCAAGCACAACGCCCTGGGTTCGATACCCAGTACCGCAAAAAAAAAAAAAAAAAAAAAAAGAAAAAAAGAAACCCATACACACAGTGGGAATGCAGTCTCTCCTGTAGATATATTCTCCTGCTTGTGGGGACAGCCCTCCATTGTATCCAGGCCTGCTCCCTCCAAGGAGCACCTAAGTAATAAAATTTCCAAACCCTCTCTCTCTCAAATCCTCCAAATTCTTTATTTAGGATCAAAAAACAGTACATTAAAGCCTTTGCAGCCCTGGGGTTGCACAGATACTAACATTATCCATTTTTTAAATTAATTTTTTATTTGTTCTAATTAATTATATATGACTGAATGCAATTATGCATTTTGATAAATCATACATAAATGGAGTATAATTTCTCATTTTTCTGACGTACATGTTGTAGGATCATTTTTAAAGTAGGTGAAAAAACTGTTCTCACTATGTTAATTTTACCAAAAGCACTGTGCTCCTTGAAAATCGCAATGGTTAAGAAACCAAACCCTTACTCTTTTGTGTTCTAGAAATGAATTACTACAAAGAAACACCCTTCCCCATGCAACTTGAGATAAAACCCATGGATTCCACTCTGGTCTCTGATGAAGCGAGCACAGACACTTCAAATTCCCATTCTTTGCTTCATCAGTGGTCTGCTGAACTGCTTAGCCCACTGATTAACTGGAACAATATGCATAACTAAACTTTAGTTAAGCTTTTGTTCCTCCCCATGGTGCCCCAATTTTGGCCCTCTCTCACCTAAACCAGTATACAATCCCTTCTTAACAGCCCTCCTAGAATAGTGTGGTCCAAGATAAAACATTCTCCTGTCTATTATCCCATCATGTCACTTCTAGTCATCCCATTTCTTCTGAGGCTTTGTTTACACCTCCCTAAAAAATAAAGCTTTTTGCCTAATCCTTGAGAATGTGGAGTGGTCATAGCCAGAGTGCTCCGCTCACCACTCCCCATCTCCTGCCCCAAATAATCCTTTCAAATAAACCTGGATTTGTTTCTTACTTGACATTAGATGCAACATGCTTTTTTTTTCTCCTTGAATTCACATTTGCATTCAACTTCTGCTATGAAGTTTAATCCAACCATAATATATTTTCATGCTTGGCACTATTTTATGGTGCACCCGCTCATATTTTTCCCCCACAAAATTATGTAAATAAATTTGAACTTGCGAACCGAAAAAAAACTGTGACCACAAGGTTCTAAGTGTTTGTCTTTTGATTGAGATGTTATTGCAATTATTAGTGGTACACAAGATCAAAATAAACATAAAGAATTTCATTATATGAGAAAATTTTTCAAATTTCCACAACCACTCCCAATTCTCTGCCAAATGAATGTCTCTGAAAATCCATCCTTTTGTAAAAGAAATTCACATTTATCATATTAGTAAACAGGGGATTCAGATAGAGGCATTCCTATGGGATAGTCTACTTTCTACCTAGAAGGGATCTTTCCATAGGAAGTTAAGGCTGGGGGTGGGGGAAGTGTAAGGCAGGAACTGGTGGCTCTTTCGAGAAAGACTACTTCTGCATAAGACAACTGCTGCTTGCTGTGCACATCTTCCCCTCAATCTTTCATACCCTTTCATACTACCTCCATTCCCCCCGGAGCACAAACCCCCATCCCTTTGAGCTGTAGTAGTTTTAGACTCCCAGTTTCAGGCAGAAAATACGATTTGTAGGTTCTTCCTGTTGTATCTATTTTCAGTGTATTCCATAGGGGAGACTTACTGAAGCTTCAGAAGAAAAAAGGTGAATTTAAGACTTCCCTACATGAGTGAAATATTGCAAAAGAATAAATGAAAAAGTAGTGCACAGGAAGCAAATAGCGCCCATCATGCCCTCGTATGATCTCAGTCTGCGTAATTTTGGAGGAGGCTACTACTCCCATTCTGCAGATGTGCGTGTACACTGTAAGTTACTCGACCTCGGGTGGCACGAGGCTGGCTCCCAGGAGGACCATCTCCACCCTCAATGCGAGGCTGGTTGGAACCCGGGGCACGAGAAGCGCACACTCCGCGGGGTTCTCTTTAAAACTACCCTTCCACACTCCGGTTCGGACACGCCCCCTCCGCGAGCTCCCGCCCTTCGACTGGCGAACTCCTACCGCATCTGGGCAGGCTTAACCAATCAGAAGAGGTCTTAGGCGGGCGCTGGGTCCAGCGAGCCAATGGTCGGGAGGCTGTAGCCGGGCTTGCCCGGGCAAGTGGGAGCTGCCAGTAGCCTGGACGCCACGTGCTCGCCGGAAGGGACGTCCGCGGCCTCAGGTGAGGTCTAGGACCCAGCTCTGGGTCATCGGTTCGGGGGCGCTGGCGCGGCCTGTGCAGGGCCGCTGGTGGCCGCGGTGGGGTGGGGGTGCCTAGCCTCCGCCGACCACACACTTCGGGCGGACAGGTGCGGGAGTAGGGCCTGGGTACCGCCTCCCTCATCCCAGCTTGGCCTGGACGCCGCGGCCGGTAAGTGCCCAACGCCCGAGCCCTTCCCCGGGTGGCCAGGCCTCACGCGTCACGCCGCGGGAACGCCCAGCGGGCGGCGAGGTCATGCGGGGCTTCTCTCGCCTTGTTTTTCTTGAACCCGTGAACTTTGTAGTAACGCGGGGGACCTTAGTGAACCAGGTTTTCTCAGATTTGGCGATTATCGGAATCATAGTTTGCCGGTGGGGTCGCGCGCATTTTAAAAATAGAGTCTTGGTCCTTGGTCGCCCAAGGGCAGTTCAGACGGTGTGAGAATAGGCCTGAGAATGGGCAGTGTAACAAATCTCTTGTTTCGAGTAATTCACTGCGTTTCTGAAACCTTAACCTTGTTCAAAACCCTAGATTTGCCCTGGGTCATCTAATTGTTTCGTGCCAGAGCAGGGTCTAGGACTGCCCACTCCCTCCTGCTCTGCCCGCGGGCGGGTGGCCCCAACACCACTGATGATTCTCACCGTGGTTCCTAGGGGGCCTATACTAAGAGAACTCCGCGCCTGAGGCCCTTCCTTTAAATGTGGGACTCCTACCGGAGGGCTCCGTGTCTGCGCTGACCCTCAGAGCCCTGGATCCAGGCAGGAGGACAGTTTGTACTTGTCCTTGCCGAAGGGTTGTGTCACTTGAGCAAAATTATCCCCAGCTAAACATCTGGGTCCCCAAGATGTGCCAGTGATGATTGTTGGTTCTCACGTGTCAGCATCAGGGTATATGGAGAAGGACTGTTTTTATCTCTTGAAACAAGGCCAGAGACACCTTTTCTTAGGGAATTGAATTTTGACTTCTTTAAAACCTTGCCAGCAGAGTCAAGAAAGACATCCACTCTAGCCCTGGTCTCAGCCCCTGACCCACAGAACTTTTAACCCCAAAGCAGAGCAGGGAAAGCTCCTCACTCCCACCCTGAAGTCAGTTATTAGCATGTGTCTTATTAGGCCAGGTTTTCTCCCATTGCTGGGCTAAGGCAAATTGAGGTTCCGAATTCTAAGGTCTGTTTTGTCGTATGAGGAAGTTACTTACAGTGAAGAACTCTTTTAAAAAAGGAGAGTGCTTCTGGTGGAAGCCATGAGCCAGCCAAGGATGGATGAGTCAGGATGGGTCACCAAGCCTCACCCTGGCTTAGGGTGCTAGGAAACCTAATGCAAATGCAGACATCAGCAAACCTGGCACTTGGCTTCACTTCCTGCCCCCTTCCCACTTCTTTAACCTTTGCTGTTACTACTCAAGCCCTTAATCAAATCCAGACTTTGTTTCTGTAAGGCAGGTGTGTTCCTTTCACCCTCTCCCTAAAGCCCTTAGTGGTTCCCCATCAATCTCTGATTAAACGAACTTGTACTCACTCTCCAGGAACAGTTCTCTTGCAATCCCCACTCACTTTTCTCTTGGCTCTCCACCTCCGAGCTTTTTAGTTGCTGCTCTGAACTCTTTGCCCTCCTCAGTGGATGTTCTTTGGCTCTGGGCTTTGTGCCTGTGTTCTCTCTTTCTGAATGCCCTTCCATTCCTGGGTTCCCTGGCTGACTTATCTAAAACACTGCAAAGTTTCCCCTCCACTGCCAGACATTCCCTAATCTGGATCTTCTGCTTATTTCATTGCTTGTCTAATCTATCAGGTACCCCTCCTTTCGACTCATCACTCCCATTCTGAGCATGCCCTTGGAACTTTTGGATGCTCTCTCTCCCTACCAAACCACAAATTCCCTAGAGGCAATTGTGTCCTAGGGAACTCAGTTGCCTCTAGATCTCTAGTCCCCACATTCTGGCTAATAGCAGGCCCAACTTGGGCTTCCTTCACAAGCTTCTGAAGGGGCCTGCTACAAGCCAGATCCTAGGCTGACTGTTAGAGAAGGGACCGAGACAAACAGAACTCTGTCTCTACCTTCAGAGAACCCTGAGGTAGAGACAGGTAGCTCTTACTGACTTTGAAGAATATAATAATTTTCCTACACAGTCAACACAGGGCAAAATGCACAGGGTGAATTTCTTTGCTCCCCAGCTAGACAGTTAATGCCATAGGTCAGGGCTACTGAGCAACATTTCAATAACTTATCTAGGTGCCTCTGGGTCTCCCTCATTCTCTTGACCAGCAGAAAACAGTCTGGGGGCACCAGCCTGGGGTAGGGATGTTTTGTGGAAGGGCCACCAAAGTTGGAGGCAGAAGATGAAGTGGTAAAAAGGAGACGACCATTTATGCTTTGTGCTCCAGTGGCATCAAGTCGCTGGTGGGTCCTGCAGCCTCAGCCGTGAGTCTGTGTCAAGTCTTTGCCCTCCACGTAGTCCTCTCTCTTCTACCTGAAGGGTTACTACTGTTCATCACGTGGATATAACCTCTTCCAGGAAGCCTCCTCCTTCTGCCTGTTGGCCTGTCCTCCCTTCCAGTGCCTCTAATCCAACCTTTAACACATTGTCTGCTTCATTTCTCTCACTCTGGTGAGACTAGATGGTCTGGGACCATCTTTATAACACTGCCCAGCACTCGGCACAATTGGGACCCCAGAGAGCCTTACTGTGACATGTGGGATGAGGGCTTATGGGTAACAAAGCAGAAAGGATCAGAGAGAGACAGGGGAAAGGCCTGTGGTGTTGGGAAAGGGCAGAGAGTTCAGGCAACTGGTCTGAGAATAGCTGGCTATCAACCATGGGCAAGAGTCTTAGCTTCTCTGGGAAGGGAGCAGATTACTGTTGAGCACCTGCTATATGTGTGTTATATACAGTTTATAAAGATCCATGTTAAACCCTCTTCTGCCTTATTCACAATATAATTGTCAGGGATCAGATTTTGGATTTTTGCATTAGGGATATTCAAATTGAATACTTTTTGTGTAACTTATTTCCCTATAACCAGACCTCTAAACTCTTGGGTACTAGTAATATGGAAGTGAACTGTGGCTTGAGGTTGAGAATATAGACTTGGGATTCTTATTAGCTTTTATGTCTTAGGTTGTTTCCCCCCCCCCCCCTATAAAATGAGGGTAATAGTGCTTTGTCCAGTCATTGGGGAGATGGAGTGAGTCCATGCAGTATTTAGAGCAGTGATTTCCAGGTGGTATTTACAGTACGAGTACAGTTTTTAATAAAGTAGGTCCTGTACTTGGTGAGGTGCCTCGAGCTCTCAGCTCTAGGGCAGCCCAGCTGTGGAGCACTGCAGGGTCAGAGGAGGGATGGCCTGGTACATTCCTCATACAGCCTCTCTGCTTATGTGTTCTCTCCCCAGGGTGCCACCCTGTTGGAAGATTGCCTCCCAGGCTTCCCATACTCTGAGCTGTGAGCTGACTGGCATGGTACCTGAGGAAGCCCCTGGGTCTGCTCAGTACCCATGCCTGTCCCTCACCAACCCCAGTACCAGGGATGTGGTTCGAAGAAGGCACAAGAGAAGGAGCCGACAGCACCAACGCTTCATGGCCCGGAAGGCCTTGCTGCAGGAGCAGGGGCTACTGACCATGCCACCAGAACCAGTATCCTCCCTGCTGCCAGCCCCATTGGAGGTGCTGTCAGGCACTGAAGCTGCTGGCAGTGGGAGGCAGCATCTCAGGGCTGAATTTGGCAGTGGTGGCCCATATAGCAAAAGACCCACCTCCAGGGAAGCTCCAGGGCCCTTGCCCAGCAAGTGTGTAGCTATCGACTGTGAGATGGTGGGCACAGGACCCCGAGGGCGGGTGAGTGAGCTGGCCCGCTGCTCTGTGGTGAGTTACCACGGTGATGTCCTCTATGACAAGTACATCCGGCCTGAGATGCCCATCGTTGACTACCGTACTCGCTGGAGTGGTATCACTCGGCAGCACATGCGCAAGGCCATCCCCTTCCAGGTGGCCCAGAAAGAGGTGAGGGCAAGGTTGGGGTCTTGTTTGGGTCTGTGCAAAGGGCTGGGCAGAGCATCCCTTAGTTTGAGTTACCACCTTGCCTCTGGGGGTGAGAGACCTTGAGAAAGTCACCTCATTTCTCCAAATAGTAGTTTCCTTCTCCATAGAATAGAGTAAGTAAAAAATTCTGACTCTACCTAAGGAAGGATTGGGGGTGGTGGGGACATAAGCAACTTACATGTTGAGTTTTGCTATTGTTTTTATTTGTTTATTTATTTGGTACTAGGGTTTGAATCCAGAGGGTGCTGTACTACTAAGGCACATCCACAATCCTTTTTTATTTCTTATTTTGAGACAGGGTCTCTCTAAGTTGCCCAGGCTGGCCTCACACTTGCTGTCCTCCTACCACAACCTCCCAACTCACTACAATTATAGGTGTGCACCACTGCACCTGGCTTGATTTCTTTTATGAAAGAACTGTGTGTCTCTGTAAAATTATCAAGGCCCGTAGTCCTATTGCCTTAAGGTGTCAATGTTCTGACATATTTCCATGTTAGTTTTTTAGTGCTTTGAACAAAATCGATTGGTTTTAGAACCACTCTAACATGGAATTATCAGATGCCCTTGACCATAGGAAATACCTAAAGCCTTATTTTTTTTTTTTTTTTTTTTTTTTTTTTTGGGTGCTGGGGATCGAACCCAGGACCTTGTGCTTGCAAGGCAAACACTCTACCGACTGAGCTATCTCCCCAGCCCCTAAAGCCTTATTAATAATCTAGGATCCTTGCCACCTGATTCCTCTATGAAGATTCTGACTTAAGATGTCTCAGGCCTGGGCAGGGCTCCAGTGTGCATTTCTACAAATACTCAACACTAAAGAAACCTCTGCCATAAAAACCACAGCATCTCTGTGGGAAATGGTGTTGAGGCATACAACTTTCAAAAGACCTGGTCAATGACACCACAGAAATATAACAAATCAAGTAATAAATGGTGGCACATTTTGCACATGTTAAATGGTTAGAAAATGCATATTGCACCAATAAGTGGGGCACTTTATCTTGACAGAGACCTGAAGTTTGCTTGTGGAAATGGGTGTCAGGAGGGTTGCTGCTTGGGTTAATTGTGAATTGATGCAAGGAAGAAGTTTTCTCAGAAAGTGCTATAAGAAGGCTGGGCCAGTGGCACACACCTGTAATCCTCATAACTCTGGAGGCCGAGCCAAGAGAATTGCAAGCCCAGGGCCAGCATGGGCAGCAAGACCCTGTCTCATAAAAGAGGCTGGGACATAGCTTGTGGTAGAGCACCCCTGGATTCAGGCTGTAGTACCATGCACATGTGCACATGCATGCACATACATTCAAAATGTGGTACAAATAGAAGTAGATGTGAAGGGATGTGGCATATCACACAAGTGAACAAATATGCTGGTAGCTACTTGAGGTTTGTATATATTGTGCCTTTCTACTGAGTCAGTTCAGCTGGCTGGTTTTTCTGCCCTAATTTAGTGTTTCTCACAGATAAAATGATGCATAAGCCAAGGTGAAATTCATATTCTTGAGCTGTGCTCTATTGCATCAATTTTATTAGAACAAATTTGCATTTTAAAAACAAACATAACAATTGCTTTTTAATGTTTCTGGGTTATTTGAATTAGGCAGGTTCGTCTTCCTTTTTCATATATCATTATGGCCTAAATATTTCTTTGAAAAGATTAGTGATTGTTTATCAATCATGTGGATCAGGAATGGAAGCAGTCGGAAGCTAGGTTTATGGCCAATTGTGGTGGCATACACCTGTAATCCCAATGACTTGGTAGGGTAAGGCAGGAGAATTCCAAGTTTGAGCTCACTTAAGTAACTTTTTGAGATCCTCGGCAACTTAGTGAGACCCTTTCTCAAAATAAATAAGAAGGGCTGGGGATGGAGCTCAGTGGTAAAACCCCCGTGGGCTCACTCCCTAGTACTTTAAAAAGATAAATAAATAAAGGAAGGTAGGCCTGTGGTGAGCCCTCCAGCTCCTTGGTCCCTTCCATTTACTCAGGAGCAGAACCACTTTCTGCCCAGACGGAGCTAGTGTGGGGTGGACTTGATCTCTTCCCAGTTTATGACTGGTGGTTGGGTGGGGGTCTTGGTGTGAGACTAGTGTGGTAATAACCCCACCATAAACTCTAAGAGTGTCTTACCCATCTGCCATGAAAGTAGTAAACCATGCACTGCCAGCAGTTAGACCTTGGGAGGCTAGCAGCTGGTGATAAGGGCTGGGCCCATCGGGGTAGGAGAGAAGCACCCTCCTCCCTCTGCAGGTGGCCAGAGCTGCACAGAACAGCAGGTGTAGAGTGTGAGAAGGAGGAATCAGTGCACAGAGGGGCAAGGTTGATGACAGCATCCTGAAAAAAAGAACTGTATCCTTTAGTACTCACAAGAGCTTCCATTTATGGTTTCTTTGCCTATGTGATACACTGTTCTGTTGAATTCACCCAAACAACAGGTCTTTATTGATCAATAATTAATAATAAACAAGGTGCTTTCATCAAAGCATTACTAATCAAATCAAGTAGGGTCCTTGCACTCATGGGAATCTCAGTGAGGAAGGGGTGTCTACATCATCTTGAGAGCTAACTATGTGATTAGAAAATGTGTCTCCTGAAGGAGAGAGCAGCAGCGGTGGGAAATCATGGGAAGGCCTCCTGAGAAGGGCCTTGAAGCTGAGACTTGCAACCTGAGAGAAGTTGGGGAGGATCTAGGTGGGGCAGGAGGGCTGATGAAGTCTTTAGGTTGAGAGCAAAGCCTGTGCCAGCAGTGAAGAGTTGCTTGTGTTTTTGACTAGAATACTTGTCCCCATAATCCTCACAACCATCCCGTGGAATGCTGTTGGTAATGTTCCCCTCATAGAGTGCAGAGAACTGAAGTATACCACTGGTTATAGTCAGTAGACAGGTCTGGATTCAAATTTGGGGTGGTGTGGTTGACTCTGGGGTTCATGGTCTCCCACTTCTCCACTTCTGTGCTGCCTCCCTCCAGATGCTCCAGTCCATACACCTGTTGTTGAGGGCACTTGGGGTTCGTCTACTGCTAGCCTAACAGTGGAGCTTCATGCCTCCTCCTCTCTCCACTCACAGATCCTTAAGCTCCTGAAGGGCAAGGTTGTGGTGGGGCACGCGCTGCACAATGACTTCCAGGCCCTCAAGTACATCCACCCTCGGAGCCAGACCCGGGACACCACTTATGTCCCAAACCTGCTCAGTCAGCCCGACCTCCACACCCGAGCCAGAGTCTCTCTTAAGGACCTGGCCCTGCAGTTGCTGCATAAGAAGATCCAGGTGCGTGCGTGGTGCAGGGATGGTTGGGAGGGAGCGAGGCCCACTGCTGGGCCACAGGTGTACCTTATCATTCTTCCTCTCCAGTCCAGGTTATCTTGCATGAAGCATGGGTCTCCCACTTACATAAGCTGCCCTTGTGTTTCTCTCCACAACCTTTCCCAGTGTCACTATGATAGCCTGATAGACTGATCTCTTTCAGGCCTGTCCCCTACCTAAGCTGGCTCTGTCCTTTTAATCCCCATAGGTTGCTCTCCTTTCTGCTACCACCAGACACAGAGCCTTTGATCAGGGGGCTGTTGACTCTTGCTCCCTCTGTGCTTCATATTCGTTATCCATCTGGTCTTATAGCCCTTGAAGCAGATTTTTCACCATGTCTTGTGTTCAAGGAAAACAGGCTTAGAGAAGCTAGGTGGCCTGTGGTATGCAACTGGGATTCCAACCCTTTCCTCTGAACTTAGTCTGGGGTATGTGTTCTTGGGCCCCTACAAAAAGCCTTGGGAGGCGGGTGTTACTTCTGGGGTCACAGGCCTGTCTCACCCGGCAGTGATGTAGTGGCTCTCATCCACAGGTGGGCCAGCATGGGCACTCATCCGTGGAAGATGCCACAACAGCCATGGAGCTGTACCGACTGGTGGAGGCACAATGGGAACAGCAGGCAGCCAGTAGCCTCTGGACCCATTCTGAGGACAGAGAACCTGACAGCAGCACTGACATGGAGCAGTATATGGAGGACCGGTACTGGCCTGATGACCTGGCCCAGGATACCACAAGAGGAACAGGGGGAGCACAGGATGGAAGGGAGTGAGAGGAAGGAGTGTGGTGGATAGGAAGTAGGGTCCAGGACAGCACTGGGCTGTCCATCCTGGGCAGGGCTGGCAGGATGCAGCCTGCCAGCCTCAGGGTCACAGCAGGTGGAATCCTTGTCCTTCACATCCTCTGCCCACAGCATAGCCCTCTGTCCCTGAGGGCTATTGCTAATTCTTTCTCCTGACTCCTGTGATTTTGCCGATGGCACTTTATAGATTCTGTGGAAATGGCAGGTGGACTGTCACTGGCCTTCTTCACCTCCAGGTCTGCTGGAGTCACCATACTGTGCTAGCTACAGGGATAACAACTGCCTGTGGGGAGGGAGGGGTCAGTTCCCTGCAGCTCCCTTATGTTAACTTATGTGACAAAAATTTATTTAGTTCTTGTTGCTACCTCTTCCTCTACAGTCATGTTCAGGTTCAAAATAAATGTGTCCTGAAAGAATTAAGACCTCTAAAGGGGGCATTTCTTCCCATCTCTGAGTTGGAACCCTGGTTGCAGCCTTTGTAGGAGGTTTACGTCCCATGGTGCCTGTCCCCTTCCTGCTAGGCTGCAGTGGAATAGGAGAGCCCATAGCCTCCCCTTCACAAACTTGTCATCAGGATCACAGGGCACAGCTCACAAGGGAGAGCAGAGAAGCTTTGGATGAGAACTTGCATATTTATTTTGACCCAAATCAGGATTCCCTTGCCCAGCACTAGGTTCGTTTACATCAAAGCCTTGGAAATAGTCTGCATAGTTGCTGGGGCCTCTCAGTTCTGTGATTAACGGTTACTGTGGTTTTGAGTTTTAATTTATATAAAAATGTTTTCTGAGGGGCAATTTTGGGGTACTAGGACCATCAAGGACTTGGGTCACACAGACCTCCAAGCCCCATCTTTACTGTCACTTAGCACTGAAACTTCAGAAAAGCCTGTGACTTTGCCCTTGAGCCTTTTTCCTCATCTGTAAAATGGGCAGAGTGATTAAGCCTACCCTGCAGGGTGGTTAGGATGTTTCATTGTTAGGTGCCTTGCACATATCCTGAGTGAATTGGCTCCTCTTCATTCAGGACAATGCCTGGACACTGAGCCCTTGGTGGAGCAGTCGTGGCCTGGAGAGAGCTGTCTTTGCTTGCCTGTTCCAGCAGGTGGGGCCCGGGCACATGCAGGCTGGGGCAAGGGTAGGGCATGGAGCTTCAGCGTATCTTGTCTGTGGCTACCAGTTGCTGGCTTCTTGTCAGTATCCTGCCACTGTGTGCAGGAAATGATGACAGAGCAAGGCAACACAGGGTCAGGGAGGGAGGGACACTACTGAAACCACACCACCCACTCGCCAGCTGAGGCTCCACTGTCCAAACCCAGGGTCAGAGAGCGTCTGGTCATTGGCTCCTCCCTGTCAGCAGAGAAGGAAGCTGGCCAGCTGGCTCTAGGACTGACATTGGAATTCTTCAAAAATTTTCCAAACACACAGCCAAGTAGTATCTTCAATTGATTTGTGGATTGAAGGAAGAAGGAGCTGTTATAGTGGGGAAATATACTGTTGTAAATTGTTTTGTTGTAGAACTATTTGTTCTAGAATAAAACAATTGGAAAAGTGGGTGAAATGACTCTTTCCATGAATTCTCAACCTAGGGTTGAGATTTGGGGAGGTCTGGGGCACTAGGCTTACTCCTTGCTTTGTCTCAAAGGGGCGTCTTTCAAGATGATGCACTGAGATGTGGCAGGAAATTTTTAGAGCTACTGAACTTAAAATTTTTATTTTATAGCTGCCCTATTAGAGCACAAGGTTTAATTTCTCCCTGAAACTAGGTACTTACTTTAAAATATTTTTAATTGAAAGAAGATACTTAAAATTTCCCATCTTAATCATTTTTAAGTGTACAGTTAAATAGTGTTAAATACATTCACATGGTTGTGCAACAGATCTCCAGAACCCTTTTCCTGTTGCAAAACAAAGTCTGCTCTTTAGGTGGTAACTCCCATACCCGCCCCCACAACCTCTGGCAACCACCATCTTACATTGTGTTTCTATGAATTTGACTAGATATTTCTCATAAGTGGGAATACATTTGCCTTTGTCACCTGGCTTATTTCACTTTGCATAATGTACTCAAGGAAAAGGATCATCCATTATAGCACATGTCAGAATTCCTAAGGTTGAAAAGTAATGCACATACCATGTTCATCCATTCATCTGTCCATGAGTGACACTGGTTGCTTACCCCTCTTGGCTATTGTGAATAATGCCAGCTGTAAGCATGAATGTAAATATCCCTTTGTTGTCCTCTTTTAAATCCTTTTGGACATACACCCAGTAAAGGAATTGCTGAATCTTATGGTAATTCTTTATTTAATTTAGTGACTGAGCCATTTTATATTCTCACCCAACAGGGTTTCATTTCTCTACATTCTTGTCATCTCTTGTTATTTTGTTTGTTTTTTAAACAATAGTTGTCCTAATGAATGTGAGGTGATAGGGTTTTGGTTTACATTTTATGATGTTGGGTGCTTATTTGTACATAGGTCATTTTTACCTCATTTAATCTTTTCATATGTATATGTGTTAGCACAGTATTTTTTCTTTTTTCACTTGGTGATGGGAATTGAACTCAGGCCTTGTGCATACTAGGCAAGCACTCTGCCAACTGAGCTATATCCCCAACCCTTTTGTTTTGACCCTGTCTTAGATACTTTAAGTTGAACTACATGATTTTGATTATTGCTCAAATTGTTTTATATGGTTCAACCTATAGTATGTAATTTAGATATCCCTGTGCACATTTTAGAGGTACATACCCAGCTAGGGTTGGAGAAGACAGAGCTGCCTCTGGGGAGAAGTGCCTCTGACCCTCCATTGTGAATTTTCTTAGCCTATTTTGCTACTATAACAAAATACCCAAGTCTGGGTACTTTATAAAGAAAAGAGGTTTATTTAGCTCCATTCTGGAAATTCAAGGTTGTGGCATTGGCATCTGCTTGGCTTTGTGGGAGTCCTCATAACAGATGGTAGCACAATGACAGGAGTACATGTAGAATGGATCACATGGTAAGAAAGGAAGCAGGAGAATGAACTTGATGTAGGACAGATCAGGCTGGACACCTGAGGAATTTTCAGGAAGCAGGTTTATTTAATCTGCAGCAGTCCAAAGGAGCTCATGCCTACAACTTTCTGGACCCCAGGTCTGGAAATTCTTTTAGATTTGTACTCAATGTGGTGGTTACATGACAGCAGATGGTACATAACAGTTACTCTTTGTCCCATATTTTAGATCAGGCAGAGGTTTCACAAGTTTTTACCAAGGAAAATAGTAACTTTTGCATAGCAAGCTCTCTTAAGACAGAGTCTGTCACATCTTTTGTCTGCAAACCTGGCATTTACAAGAAAGAGGAAGCTTCAAACCACAGTGAGCTCTCTCTAGAAATCCTGTTGATGTTCTTCACAAGGATCTTATTGACTAGGGGAGAAACTTATATATTACAATTATGGCGGGGGTACCTGGTGGCTCCATCAAGCTGAGACCCTCTTACAATGCTAACCTAGCTTCATGACCTTGAATCCCCAAGAAATAGCATTAATCCATTTGTGAAGGAGGTGCCTCCAGGGCTAAATTATTTCCCACTAGACTACCTCCTACAGGATCCACCACCTCAACAGTTCCATGCTGGGGACCAAGCTTCCATCACATGGACTTTTGGGGGATACATACCACTTCCAAACCATAGTTCGAGTCATCTGCTTGACATGTACCCTGGGAATTCTGAGTGGTGAGAATTGCAGTGAGGGCCACACAGTGGCAGTCTTCTTCTTGCTACCATCATGGCAGGTGGGCACCTATTCCAGGATGTGTGTCTTGTAAGGCTGACAAGTTTGCCTGAGTGACTTACTCTCCTATTACCTGATCCAGCAAAATTTGGGAACATCAACATCAGGAAACCCCCTGATGGGTTGGGCTTTTCCCTAAAGTGCTGTCAGTCACCAGCAGTTGGGTCCAACATTAGAGCACACCGGACATTTGAACAAAAATTTAGCCTGACCCAGTTAGAGTTCTCGGTTCTAGGGGCCCAGCAGTGAACCAAAGAGGGGACAAAGGGAATTTAAAGAACAAGTAGAATGCATGGTGTTTCTGGGGGGTGCTGATTCCTGTAGAAAAAGCCAGGAAGAGAATAGGAAGTTCATTTTGACATAGCATTCAGGGAAGGCCCTATGAAGAGACCTGCCAGAGAGGGAGTAAACCAGGCAGATGACCTGGAGGAGGAGCTTTCCAGAAGAGGCAACAGCAAATGTCCAGACCCTGAGGAAGGAGTGCGCCCCAATGAATGTACCATCATCATGGCACCACTGCCAATCTCCTTCCTGAAGCAGATCTGTTTTTACTGGTTCTTGCAGCCACCCTCACACTGGGGCAGTGACTAGCATCATTCAAGGAGGTGGCAAGACATGCTGATGTCTTAGGAGGAGTCAACACATGCATAAACTGACTCAGAGTGGTCACGGATCAGAGCTTGGTACAAAATGAGATTGGAAAGGCCCGAGGGTTCCATGAGGTAGGGTCTGGAAACTCCTTGGAGGAAATCCCTAAATTTTTAAGCAGAAAAGAGCTGTGACATAGTACATGAGATTAGACTTTGGAAAACTTGATCAGGTAGGACTCAAAGGACAATTTAAAGCAGGACATGAAGATGGAGGCAGGAATACCCACTTGTAGCAGCACGGGCCCAGGGCAGATGAGGACTGCTGGATAGAACATTCCCAGAAAAAACAGCTGGACACGGTGGCACATGCCTGTAATCCCAGTGACTTGGGAAACTGAGGCAGGAGGGAGGATTGTGAGTTCAAAGCCAGCCTCAGCAAAAGCGAGGCACTAAGCAACTCAGTGAAACCCTGTTTCTAAATACAATACTACATAGAGCTGGGGATGTGGCTCAGTGGTCAAGTGTCCCAGACTTCAATCCCCGGTTAACCCCGCCCCCCTCCCCCCCCCCACCAAAAAAAGAGAGAAAAAGGAGAACATGGGGGCCATGTGGGAAAACTCTTGAAGATGCAGATTGGGAGCAGACTGCACAGACTGCGTACAGGACCACGGGGAAGAGAATTGTGCCCTGGGACCCAGGCGAGGCACGAGAGCCTGCAGCAGGATGTTGTCTGCAGATCACCACTGGGTGCTTGGAGTCCCATGGAAATTGCAGAAACAAATCTCCAATAGAATTTTTAGGGGCTTACTGTATTTTGGGGGGTTTGGGTTTTATTTGTTTGTTTAGGTTGGGGGATTCTTGTTTTGGTCCTGAGGATTAAGCCCAGGGGTGCTTTACTGAAAGCAAAATGGAAGAGAAAGAAAAGGAAATGGAGACAGACCTCAACAGATCAGTGATGCTTTATTAAGCCCAGGAGGGGCGCATTTTCAAGAGAGAAAATGACAACTGGTTACTGAAAGCACTTGAAAGTGAACATAAAAGAAAGAAAATGGAGGCAGACCTCAACGAACCAGCAATGCTTTATTCAGCACCAGAGCACGTCTATGGGGGGAAAATGGGTCTGGGTTTTATAGGACCTTAGCAGAGCCAGGTCATGGGAGGAGTTAGTCACTTTTGGAGGGCCTTTTGGCAGGCAAGGCCAGGTCACGGGATTTTTGGTGGCAGGCTCATTTAGGGAAGGGCAGGAGGGCAGGTAAGGGAACAGTATGGGAAGTTCCTTGGGGCCTGTTGTCCATGTTCTTCAGTAACAATAGGGGTTTAATGAGGCTGAATCATAGCAGAATGTGTCAGTTGGGCAGTCAGGGGGAACAGTTGTGAAAGTCCAGAGCCCATTGTTTTCCTTTTCTCCCTGGGACTCTTCTCTCCACCCCCCACCCCCTCCCTGGGGGTTGTTTTCCATATCCTTCATTTACCACTGAGCCTTTTTTATTTTTTATTTTGAGAAAGGGTCTCACTAAGTTGCCCAGGCTGGCCTTGAACTTGTGATCCTTCTGCTTCAGTCTCTGGAGTCTCTGGGATTATAGCTGTGGGCTACCACAGCTGGTGGGGGGTGGGGGGATTACTTTTTAAATGCACATTCCCATAAAGTAACAGGGTTTTATCTTCTGTTTATACTGCTTCATTTTTCCCTAAATCAGCATAACAACCTTTACGCCTTTGAAAAGCAGAAAGTCCCCAAACTGAATCCAAGCAAGAGTTGCTCACTCAGAATGGAAACCAAAAATACTTCTTTGTATCTCAGACTTGAACCAACTGCATAACAAACAGGAACAATGCTGTATCATTGAGACATAGTTCAGTATTTGGTTTTATTTTTGAAGTGTAAGTCAGACATCTGACTTGGTAAAAATACCACAAATCTAGGGAAGTCCCCTTACAAACCACAAATATTTGTGAAAGTGGGGGGCAACCAAATCAGACTGACGGATGTTTATTCCGTACAGATGTGAGGTAGGTGGCAAGCACAGTGGCTTTCATTGTTCGGTCACACCACAGTGTACTGTGCAATGCGTTGTGTTTCTTATTGAAAACAGTCTGAAGCTGAGTGCAGTGGCGCACACCTGTAATCCCAGCTACTCTGGAGGCTGAGGCAAGGAGGCTTACAAGTTTGAGGCCAGCCTCAGCGATTAAGCAAGACCCTATCTTAAAATAAAATACAAAACAAAGGACTGGGCACGTAACTCAGTGGTAAAGTATCCCTAGGTTCAATCCCCAGTACCACAAAGAAACAAGAAAAAAAAATAAATAAATAACAGTTTTCAACCCAGTTGTACCTTGTTCATTTATTCAATAAATACAGAGTGTTCCTTACATGTTTGGGCACTGCTCGAAGAGTGTGATGTTCCCACCTGAAAGAGTGTGGTTTAAAGAAGTATGGCTGGGCTGGTGGGCACTCCCTCGATGCCTGCTTCTGGTCCTCAAACAGCGTCAGCCCAGGTGGGGATAGAGCCCACTGAGGATGGACAGAAGCACCCCTGAACTGATGGAGTCTCACTGCTTCCTTGCTTTCCCTGATAACAGGTGGGGACTAGCCCCCTTCCACCCCTACCTCCTTCTGCCCTTCCCAAGTAAAGGCCTCCACAACCCAAGAACAGCTCATCCTGCCCTTATAAAAGACCAAACAGAATATCAGTCTGGTAACGGGCCCCAGAAGTTGCAGGACATTCCCCAGGCTCCAATCCTGGGGATGTTTGTTTCCTGGGTGGAGGGTGAGAAAGCAAAGAAAGATGTTGCAATCCACTCCATCCACGTCAGATGCGTCATCTGAGAAGGGGAGGGCAGGGGCAGAGGAGGGACACCCAGATTGACCAGCCCTGACTCAGTCTGCCAGCTCCCCACCTGCCAGCGTCTGAAAAGGAGCAGCCCAGCCCACATGCCGCCTCCCGCCCCTGACTTCCCTTGATAACAAACTAGAAACTGAAACAGGGTCGGGATGCCCGGCTTGAAGTTGGAGATGAGTCACCATTCAGAGCAACTGCAGTAGCTGCGAAGTGGCGGCAGAGAGGCAGGCGTGAGCCGGGGGTGCAGAGACAGGCAGGTAAGAAGGGGACACTGAGCGGCAGCAGTGGCCTAGGAGGTGGTGAGAGGGGGCCTCCTGGCCCCCAGGCTCTTGGACAGGACAGGGGCCTGGGATCTGTAGGCCAGGGGAGCTGGGCAGGGTGGCAAGAGGCCAACTTCCTCTGTTGCCAGGTAGCTGTGGAGATAGGGCAGGGCAGATGGTGCAGGCCAGCTGGGTGGTGGCCCGGGATACCAGGAAGCTTGTTGGCCCATGTGTGACAGCCACTCCATACCCTTGCCCCTCTAGCGCATCTGAGAGTCCCCACGGAGCATGGCAGGCAGCCCAGAAATTGTGGCCATGGACTGTGAGATGGTGGGTTTGGGTCCCCACCGGGAGAGTGGTCTGGCTCGCTGCAGCCTTGTGAACCTCTACGGCACCGTGCTGTATGACAAGTTCATCAGGCCCGAAGGGGAGATCACGGACTACAGAACCCGGGTCAGCGGGATCACTCCTCAGAACATGGCAATGGCCACCCCGTTTGCCGAGGCAAGGAAAGAGGTGAGTGAATGGCCAGGAGACAGCCAAGCCAAGGGGGGTTGCAGATACCCCCACTTCCCTAGGCATCTGTGACCCCACCACAGAGGATACCCCACATTGGTGCCAAGACAAACCTGGGAGGTATCTCCATCGTAGTCTTGAGAAGGTTTCCAACCAACAGAGAACCTTAGACTCACATCTGGGAGCTGCCTTGGGGCATCTGGTTCCACTTCCTGGTCTTGTGATGTGGAAATAGCCCCACCTGATGTTCCCCCACACGATGACCTGGCTACTTTCCCCACTCTTTCCTCTACACCAGGCTGCCATGAATGAACCCTGTAGGGCTGCAGAGGCTCCTGGGTTGAGCCTATTCTGGAGAAGAGACCAGAGCTTCCTGGGCTGAGAGGGATCTTGCCCCTGGAACAACATTGTGGCCCACAGCAGGCTGTCCACTAATTTCGAAGCCCAAGCTTGTGGTCCGAAGATTTCCCACTCTCTTGCTCTTTAACTAGTGGTAAAAGCTTCTCCAGGAATGACTGTCTAGGCTCTCTGAATTACTAAAGGGAGAGCAAAACTTAACCAGTCTAGAAGTTTCCTCAGGGTTAGTCACTCCTGGGAAGGCTCAGTAGGGCAAGTGAGCTCATCAGCATCTGTGGGATTTGGGGGAGTCCAGCAACATGGGACTGAAGTTCGTCTCAACTGCACACATGCAGCGCATGCCAGGCTTTGGGCACTGGAGATAAGATCATGATAACTACTGTCCTGAGCACTCACTATGCTCTGGATGCTGTCCTGCACACTCGCTCTCTGTGAGCTTCATTGTGCACCAATGGTCCTGCCAGGTGGGTTCTCAGCAGTGAACGATTCCAGAGTTCAGAGGGCCAGTTTGAATCCCTGCTCTGTTGCTTACCAGGTAAGTGACCTTGGGCAAGTTATTCATCCTCTCTGTGCCCACTTTCCCCATTCATAAAAGACAGTGGGGCTAATAATAGTAGCAGCAGCACTGGATTGTGCCAAAGACTGAGAAGTGCCTAAGTAAGTCCAGTTGGTTCTCAGTATCCACAGGTTCCATATTGGTGGATTCAACCAACCATGGATTAAAATTTTTGGAAAGAAAATTGCAACTGTACTGAACAAATACACTTTATTTTTTTTTTGCCCTTATTCCCTGAACAATACAGTATGACAACTATTGACAGCATTTATGTTGCATTAGGTATTGTAAGTTATTAGAGATGATTTCAAGGGCATCAGAGGATATGTGTAGGTTATATGTAAATACTACACTATTTTATGTAAGGAATTTGAACTTCTGTGGATTTTGGTATCTAGAGAGGATATCTAGAACCAGTGCCCCGTGGATAACAAGGGAAAACTGTACTAAAAAAATGTTAGCTATTGTGATTGTTTAACTTTTTATTCCCTTATAATAGATGGGGAAATTGAAGCTTGCTTGAACTAAGCATATTAGTTTGCTAGGGCTACTGTAACAAAGCACCAGAGACTGGGTGGCCTATACAACAAAAATTTATTGTCTCATGGTTCTGGAGGCTGCAAATCTAAAGTCAAGATATTGGCAGGGTTAGTTTCTTCTGGGGGCTGTAATGGAAAATCTACTAGGGTTCTCTTCATCACTGGTGGAGTTGGCAATCTTTGGTTTGTAGAAACATCACACAGTCTCTGCCTTCATGTTGGTTGTTTGTTTTTGTGTTTTAGCACTAGGGATTGAACCCAGGGGCGCTCTACCACTGAGCTATACCTGCAGCCCTTTTTTGTTTTGTTTTGTTTTGAGACTGGGTCTCACTAAGTTGCCCGGACTGACCTCTAACTTGCAATCCTCCTGCCTCAGCCTCCCAAGTTGCTGGGATTGCAGGCATGCATCACTGTGCCCAGCTCTACCTTCAGGTTTATGTGGCATTCTACCTATGCACTTGTCCCTGTCTAAATTCCTCTTTTTAAAAGATTCTAGTCACATTGCGTTAGGAGCACACCCTACTCTAGTATGACCTTATCCTAACTGATCTAGTTCTAGTCAGCTCTCCATATCCACAGGTTCTGTATCTGTGAACTCAACCAAACACAGAAAACATTGGACAAGAAATCACATCTGTAAACACAGTCTTTTTTACTTGTCATTATTCTCTAAGCAACATAACAACTATTGACACAGCATTTACATTGTATTAGGTATTATTGTAATCTAGAGATGATTTTAAAGCATACAGGAGGATGTGCATAGGTCATGTGCAAATACTATGCCATTTTATATAAAGGCTGAGCATCTTCAGATTTTGGTATCCACAGAGGGTTCTGGAACCAATCCCCCTAGATACTGAGGGACAACTATGTATCTGCCATGACACTTACTTTAGTCAGCTTTTTTGTTACTGTGACCAAAAGACCTGACAAGAACAATTTTAGAGGAGGAAAAGTTTATTTGGGGGCTCACAGTTTCAGAGGTCTCAGTTCATAAATGGGGCCTGAGTTCATAAATGGGGTCTCAGTCCATTCTTTGGGGCCTGAGGTGAGGCAGAACATCATGGCAGAAGAGTATGGAAGAGGAAAGCAGCAGGGAACATGGCACCAGGAAGCAGAGAGAGAGAGAGAGTCCTCTCACCATTGACAAAATATGTACCCAGAGCACCCCCCACTCCCTGTGACGCACCTCCTCCAGCCACACCCTATCTGCCTACCGTTACCACTCATTTCATCCCTATCAGGGGATTAATGTGTGGATTAGGTTGAGACTCTTACAACCCAAACCTTTCACCTCTAAACCTTCTTGCATTGTCTCACACATGAGCTTTTGGTAGACACCTAATATTTAAACCCTAACAACCCTGTTTCCAAATAAGTCACATTCTGAGGTTTTGGGGTTAGAATTTCAACATAAAATTGGTGGCAGGGGACACTCTTCAGCCCATCACACTAATTTGCATAAGATCAGATAGCTGGAATGTGGAAGAGCTGGTCAGGATTCAAAACTCAGACTTTCATTTTGGAGAGCTCAGTGGAGTGCAGGGTTCAGTCCTGAAGTCCCCATTACAAGCTGTGAGATCTTGGGTAAAATACTTAATCTCACCCTACCTGGGTTTCATTTGGAAAATAAAGGTAATTGTATAGTCTTGTCTCTGTGTATATGGCAGATTGGTTTTAGAATCCCCAAGGATACCAAATTCTACAAATATTGAAGTCCCTTATAAAAAGTGGCACAATAGCCAGGCAAGGTGGCACATGCCTATAATCCCAGTGACTTTGGAGACTAAGGGAGGAGGATTGCAAGTTTGGGGCCAGCCTCAACAGCAGAGTGAGACTCCGTCTCAAAATAAAAAAGAACTGGGGAGAGGGGTGTAGCTGAGTGGTAAAGTACCCCTGGGTTCAATCCCCAGTACTGCAAAAAGTAAGTAAACGAAAAATCAATCAAAATGATAATAAAATGGCGTACTATTGGCATATAACCTACATACACCCTCTTGTATATATTAAATAATTCCTAAAGTACTTAATTACCTCATACAATGTAAATGCTATGTAAATAGTTGTTCTGTATTGTTCAGGGTACAATGACCAAAAAGAGTCTGTACATGTGAAAAAAAGGGAGGGAGAGAAGAAAAATGGAAGTGAGGGAGGAGGAAGGAAGGGAGGGAGGAAGGAAGGCAGGCAGGCAGGCAGGCAAATGACTCAGGCTTCGTCCTCCAGAGCGCACTGTCCACCAGGGCAGCCACCAGCCTTCTGTGGCTAGTGAGCACCTGATGTTTTTCTGGTCCGAACTAAGATATGCTGTAAGTGTCAAATCCACTCTGGATTTTGAACGCTTGTATTAGAGAAAAGAACCACAAAATACTTCAATCAATCTTTTTATTGGTTATATGTTGAAATGGTCATATTTTTGATATATTAGTTAAACAAAACATTGAAATTAATATCACCCATCTCATTTTACCTTTTTAAATATGGCTATTATGATTTAAAATTCCATCTGTGTCTTGCATTGTATTGCTATTGGACAATGCTATGCTGCTCCGGAAGTATTAAGAGGATACTGGAGGAGCCCTTAAGAGGGGTAGGGCTTATCAGGGTGGTTCTGGAAAGACTCCATGAGATCAGTGGCATTTGAAAAGGATGGCATAGAGTGTGTATATGCACCTTTATAGGCCATAGGGAGCTACTGAAGATTTTTGAGCAAGGGAAGAGCATGGTTGGATAAAGACCAGTTTCAAGAAAATTAGGCTGGAGTGGTGTGGGAGGTAGACAGGAGTGAAGAAAGCGTTTGCAAAAAGGAAAAGCATCAGAGGCCTTAGGGAACAACAGTTCCAGGACCTGAGTCTTCCATGGCAGACAAAGGATTGGAGACTAAGAGATGTTGTTAGGAAGGAGAGACCAGAGGAGAGTCACTGGGAAGGGGAGAATAACATGAAGCAGAGGTGGGGATCTCCTCAGGAGCTGGTGGGAGGCCCCGGGACACTGCAAGGAGCCCCCACCCTGTGATCCCTGTTGAGCAGCCAGGGTGAATAGTATGTCACCATCCTTCCTTCTCGTCCCCAGTCTCTTTCCCCATCAAAGGGAAGAAAGGGTCAGAAGAACCCAGAATAAAGAAATGCCTCTCTCATTCCCTGGCCTGGACACCAAGGCCTAAAACCTGCCATTCCCTGGGCACCCTTGAGTGCTGGCCTGGGAGTCAGGACACCGACTTGGTCTGGGCTCTAGACCATCATCATCTAACCTGTTTTTTAGATACCAGGTCAAGTCCAAGCTTTGGGTACCTGACACAGCCCTGCCCACCGTGGTCACTGGACAGGTCTCCAGACAGGTCTCTGGAGCCACTCTGGGCTTCACAGTTCCTTCTCCATCACTTCCTGTTTTGTGTGACCTTGGGCAAGTTATTGAATGCTGCCAGCCTCAGTTCCTGCCTCTTCTTTGGCCTCATGTAGGTTGGATACAATGACACGGGCCGTGGTCCTGAGTGCAGTGGCTCCTGGCCGATTGATGTTTACTAAACGTGAACTCGAGGGAGAAGGCCAGAAACCCAGAGCACGTGGCCAGTCCCCTCTCTGCCTTCCCTTGACAATGCTGGCCCTGGTTTTCTGCCTGCTACCTCTGGCATGCCTCCTGCCAGTCACTGCTGCCCTGCTGCCAGAGAAACTTCTCCCAGCCTGGCTCAGATCATAGCCACCTGCCACTCACACACCTCCCCTGGCTCCCCTTCACCTAGGATGCCACTAGCCAGCAGCATGACTCTCCAAAGCCCCATCCACCTCACTTTCCTGCCTTCTCGCTCAGCTCAGCTTACCCTCAGCTTCAGCCAAACCCAGCTGTTCCCTGTCCTCCATTCCTGCTCCCAGAAATGCCACCACTCTGACACCTCCAGGTAGGAGGGTTCCTTCATGATGCTGTCCCAAGCTACCCATCATCCCTGCCCCTGGCGCTCTGGACCCCTGCCATGGGGGTCTCTCACCTCCCTTGCTGCTGCCCATGTACCTCTTGTCCTGCCTGTCCACACACATCTCTGTCTAGTTCCACAGCTCTTGCTATATTTACCGGCATCCAAATGGGATGCTGTGCTTGGCACTCAGGAGGGGCCCTGAGAACTCAGGATGGGAGTTAAACTGATTTTCAAAAACAGAAGAGTTCTGGCAGTCATGTGCTCTCAGGTTGCCTCTGCACTAAGGTTGCCTCTGCCCATGTGTTCGGTTTCACTGTCCACCTTTTTGTCGAGTTGCAGCAATACTCACACAATCCACGGGAATGGGGAGCAAGCAAACTTGACCGGACATGAGTACAATTTCAACTCTGCCTCCTGATGGCTCTGTGTCTTCCGGCTGGTTGCTCACCCTCTCTGTGCTCTCCTCTTTAGGATCCTGTGTGCAATAAAAATGATGCAGTAGCACAGGTGTATCTAGCACCATGTCCCAGGCACTGCTCTGGGCATTTTTCACACACCACTTCCTTTATTTTCTACCGCATTGCTGGGAGCGAGTTAACTAGGATCATCCCCAGTTTTCAGATGAGGAACCTGAGGTGCAAGGCTGAGTCCACTGTGCAAAGAAGGGGTGAAGCAGAGATTCTAATTCTGGTTCCAGAGTTGGAACTGTGCTGTTCAGACCTCATGCTCAATGAGTGTCAGTGCCTTCTATAAATGCAAGGTGCCCGCTATCTGTAAGGGACAGTATCCAGTATAGCCTGTGAGTGAAGAGGTGGTTCCAGGTCATGGCCATCTAGGACATCTATGAGACAGTCAAGGCCCCTGAGGTGGCTTGACCTAGCTCATCATCAAATTTCAATCCCAAAGGCAGATCAGGCATGTGGGTGCCAAACTGTGCTGGGACTCCCAAAGGGCAGAAGCCTAACAGTCCCTTTTCAGTCCCCACAGGCCAGACGACACCTCGCAGGTGAATCTAGGGCTAGCTAGGTCTTGGTTTCGTGTGAGGATTTTCCAAATTCCCCTCACCTGCCAGTCTCTCCCTCCCCGCAGGAGCAGTGAGAGGGTTCTGCTGGCAGTGAGCAATAAGCCAGCCTGTGGCAACAGGAAGGCTCTGGGGGAAGCCCCTGAGCACCCCTCCCTAAGTGGGCCCCCTACTATCTTACTTTTTAATTTTTTGGTAATATGATTGTTCCTTTTATAACAAAGAAATTGTCCCTTGCTGGGTGTGGTGGTGAACATCTGTAATCTCAGCGACTTGGGAGGCTGAGGCAGGAGGATTGCAAGTTTGAAGCCAGCCTCAGCAATTTAGCAAGACCCTGCCTCAAAATAAAAAATAAAAAGGACTGGGGATGTAGTCCGTGGTAGTGCATCCCTGGGTTCAATCCCCAGTACACACCTCCCTGCACCCCTCCCCCGCCAAAAAAAAAGGAAGCAAGAAAAAGGAAATTGTTCCTTATCTTCAGACATGGCTAGGCCTGGTTGTCATCCAGAGCAGGGGTTCTCAATGAGGTGGGTTTTACTCGCCAGGGGACATAGCCATACATGGCAGGGAGACTGGGACCACTCTGGTTGTCACCCTGGGGGAAGTGGGGGCTGCTCCTGACATCTAGTTGGGGAAGGCCCAGGATGCTCCTGGACAGCCCCCTTCCCTGCCACACATATGCCACACAAGGACACATCTTGGCCCCAATTGTTCATAGTGCCGAGGTTGAGAACCCTGGTCTATGGAGCCCTATCAATCAGGAGACTGAGGTCCAGAGAGGAGCAGGGACTTGTCTAAGGACACACAGGAAGTTGCGATAAAAGACAGTGCTCAGACTCAGGCTTCCACCTGGCAGGTTAATCTTCATTTAACTTAACAGTAATTTTTTAAAAAAAAAAAATTTTTTTCCAGTACTGGGGATGGAACCCAGGGGTGTTCTATCATTGAACTACATCCCAGTCCTTTTTATTTTTTTAAATTTTGAAACAGAGTCTCACTGACTTGCTGAGGGTCTGGCTAAATTGTTGAGGCCAGCCTCGAACTTGCGATCCTCCTGCCTCAGCCTCTCAAGTTGCTATAATTACATGCATGTGCCACTTTGCTTGGCATTATCTTAACAGTAATTTTTGATAGATTGTAACTCACGAAAGTGAGTTAATACCCTTTATGCCAACCAGGCATGATGAGTGGCATCTACCCTGTGACCTAGGAGGGAATCTCACAAGGGGAGGCTGAGTAGCTTATGAATGGGGAATGATATCAGTAACAGTGACTTTTGCATGGGTCAGGGTGTCCCGTTGGGGCTCTGCCACTTGGCAGTTCTCTCTGGAGCTTGGCAGATGGAGGAAAAGACCTTATTGTCCAGATTAACCCCAGGGTAAGTGGCACGAACTGAGGGTACGGGAACCTGGACAGCTTGGCAGGAAGCAAGGAAAGAGCAGGACTGGGACCTTTACTCGTGGCCAGCTCCCCTGGCAGCCAGGAGTGAATGAATGGACCCATGAACTACTGAGGGGAAGGGTGAGGACCAACAAGCAGTCTCCAGGAGGCCCACAGGCTCCTTGCGGAGGTCTCCAGACTTGTCTGCAAAGATCACCAAATTTGTTGATAGGAAGAGCCCCCTGGAACATTTGCCACCAGCCCTTCCCTGGTGGAAGAGGGTCCAGCCATCTGGATCAGGCCCATCTGGGGATTGCTCTGAAGGAGAGTAGAATCACAGAGGAAGGCGTATGAAGGCAGACAGCGGAACTGGGCCTGTCACTCCCTGGCCAGGTGGCTTGGATACACACCCCTCTGCACCCTGTCACCGTTGGTCAGATGACAGGCAAGTCCTATCTGGTGAGGGCTGTATTCCTGATTCCAGCAATCTTCACTGAGTGCCTTTATGGGCCTGGAGGTGCTCTTTGTCCCAAAGTACTCAGTAGGTGGTAATAATAACAACTATAATAAAAATGACAGCATTAGGTGGATCCTCTTAGCTTGCCACTTATAAGCTGTGCGACTTGGGCACGCCCCTTAACCTGTCTGATCCTCAGCTCCTTCCTCTGTAAGATGGAACAGAGAATAATCTTCCTGAGGAGACTTGTGATGAGTTAAGCAAAGTACTGGCACAGTGCCTGGCTGATAAGAAGAGATCAACAAATGTCCCTTACCCCACCCCACTTCAATTCTTTCCAGGAATTTGAGAGTCTCCGCTCCCTGGGTTTGGCAGTGGTGAAGTCTGGCTTGCCTGCCTTGTGACAGGTCTGACCTGCTGGTAGACCACCCCCACCCAGCCCCTCTGGGGCTCTGGCTGGTCACCCTCCCCAGTCCAGTCTTAGGAAATCACAGAGTCCTGGTTGCTAAGGGGCCATTCAAGCCTTACAAATGGGAAATCTGAGGACCAGAGAGGGTTCCTAACATCCTGAAGTCACACAGCAAGTTCGTCTCTCTGTCCCTGACCAGGTCCCAGCATCTTTGTGCTGAAGAATCATAGTTATCTCTCTACTAGCTAGTCTGTTTTCTTCCCCTGCTTCCTATTCCTTCTTCTGCTTATCTCATCCCTCTTATTTGTCTCATGATGAGTCTCGTGGTGCCAGCTAATCCCTCCCCCCACCCCAACCCCAGGGACTCTGGGGTCCAGGAAATGATGAATTCCCCAGGAATCCACATCACCATGACTTGGTCCTCTTATGTCTGGGACTGACTGTGGCTGTCTCTGGGATGGCGGACCATTTCCTTCGGGGCTTTGTGTGAACTGGGTCTGAGCCAAGCTGCTAGACGGGAAAAACAGGCCACATTGTTCAGAAACATAAAGGATGTCAGCAAGCAAAAGCACATGACCTCAGCTGCCCAGCACCACTGCATCCCCCTTCTTGGCCAAGCAGGCGCCGCCCCGTCCCGCACCTCCACTGCCCCAGGATTCCCCTCCAGCCGCTGTTTTGAGGTCATCCAGGCCCCAGTGTGGTCTTCAAAAGCCTCAATGTGACCTTCAGACCAGCAGCATCGTATCTGGCCTGTTAGAAATGCAGAACCTGGGCCCTGCCTCAGACCTCCTGAAGCTCAGTCTGTGTAGTGGGCCCTCTGTGTCCCTGGATGCCACGTGTGAGGACTCAACCCACCATGGGTGGGAAGTAATTGGGAAAAAAACTGTCTGTACTGAACATGAGCAGCCTCGTTTTTCTTGTCATAATTCCTAACGATCCAGCAGAACAACTTGTGACCTAGCATTTCCATTGTATTAGGTAGTATAATTTAGAGGTGATTTAAAGCATACAGGAGGATGTGCACAGGTTGTATGGAAATACTGCCTCAGCTTAAACAAGGGACTTGAGCATCCTGGGATTCTGGTATCCACGGGGGTCCTGGAGTCATTCCCCCACAGTTATATGACGACTATGTTTTAGTGACAGTCCGCAAGTGACTCCCAGGTACTCTGGTTGGAGCAGCTCCAGCATGGTTCACAATCTGCTCCCTAGTTCTTCTGGCATGCTTTCCACCATCTCCTCTGTCCAGGGGAGACCTCCAACAAAGCCATGTGAACAGCAGAACAGGCTGGTGACAGCAAATGGGCAGACCCACTTCTAACACTGTCATTGTAGATGAATGATCTGTCCGAGCCTGGGCTTCCTGTGGCCACCAAGAGAGAATGTTTAAAACAGGGCCCCATGATGTCCCCAGTCACTAACCAGCTAGCAGGAGAAGCAGGAGGTGGGAAGGTGTCAGACACACGAGGCACCTTCTTGGGGCCTAGACTATGCTGGTGTGTTCGACACAGAGAAAGAGATGAAGGATGGCGGGACTGTCCACACTGAGCCTGAAGGATGGCGGACTGTCCACACTGGGCCTGAAGAGCCAGAGCTGCCCTTCAGCGCAGGCCTGGTCCAGCCATGCCCTTCTGGCCTCAGGTGCCTTTTTGCCGTCCTCTCCAATGCAGCTTCATTGGGCAGCCCGCTGGATGTGTGGCCGGAGCCGGGCAGGCTGTCCACGTGGGAGAGGAGGCCAGAGGGGAGGCTTGGACACACGTGCAGGACAGTACTGAGGCCCTCTTAGGGCCACCCCTGCCCCTGCAGCTGGGCCACAGGGCTGCTGGAGGCCTGAAGCAGGCTTGCTTGTCCTGCTCACTGTGACAGTGACAAGCAGGTGCCTGGTTCTGCCACTAACTAGCTGTGCACTGTTCCAGTTCTCTGATGGTGCTTAGCAGGTCACCCAACACTACGTGGTTTGAACAATGTCAATATTTATTTCTCTCATGCACCTGCAATCTGGGGAGGTCAGGGCAGGCATGGCATCTTGAAGGTAGGGGCTGGAATCCCAGGAAATTTGTTGAGGGGAGTTGTCTGGTGGCGGATGCTGTGGGCATGTCTCTGTGTGGCCTCTCCCTATCCATGGTGTCTCCAACATGGTGGCTTCAGGGTGGCTGGACCTCCATTTCTTGCTCGAGACTCTCAGGATTCTGCTGGGAGTGATGGTGCATGCCTGTAATCCCAGCAATGAGGGAAGCTGGAACAAGAGGATCACAAGTTCAAGGTCAGTCTGGGCAATTTAGCAAGGTCCTGCTTCAAAATAATAAATAAAAATGACTGGGGTCATAGTGTAGTGGTAGAGCATCCCTGGGTTCAGTCCAAAAAAAAAGCCTCTCAGGATTCCAGACCCAGAGAGGTGTCAGAAGTCACATGGGCCAACCCAGAGGTAAGGGGAATTAGAGTCCATCTTTTTGAAAGGAGAGTCCAGGAATTTGCAAACTAATTTAAAAATCATCAGAGGAACTTGGGGCAAATGCCTTCAAATCTCTGGGCTTCCGTTTTTAGTTTTTTTTTTTTTTTCATTTGTAAAATTCAGGTAAATACAGCACCCCCTACTGGCTGATTAGCTTTCTGTGGCTTATAAATAAAGACATCAACTTCATGGTTCAAAACAACACAATTTATTATCTTACAGTTCTGTAGTTCCAAAGTCCAACATGGGTTTCCTTGGGCTAAAATTAAGGGGCCCCAGGGCTGGAGTCCTTGAGACTCTCCGGGAGAGGCCACTTCCTTGCCCTTTCCAGCTTCTAGAGGCTGCCTGACACCTTGACCTTGGCCCTTTCCTCCATCCCCAGGGCCAGCAACATACAAGTTCTTAGAAGGAATCACTCTGACCTCCACAATAAGGACTTTTCCATTGTGTTGGTCCCACCAGGATAATCCAGCGTTTTCCTTATTTTAAAGTCATATGATTAGAGATCCAAATTCCACCCACAATTTTAATTTCTTTTGTCGGATCCTGGGGATTAGGGTGTGGACATCTTTGGAAGGTCATTATTCTACCTGCCACAGTAGGGTTGTTGAGGATATTAAATAACATGATCATTGAGCATGGGGGTGCTTGTCTGTTATCCCAGCAACCCAGGAGGCTAAGTCAGGAGGATCAAAAGTTAGAGGTCAGCCTCAGCAATTTAGCAACACCTTTAGCATCTTTGTGAGACCCTGTCTCATAATTCTAAAAAAAAGGACCAGGGATGCGGCTCAGTGGTAAAGTGCCTCTGAGTTCAATCCCCAGCATGCGCAGTGCACACGTAAAGGTGATCTAGGTGATGTATCTTGCTATGTGCCAACACACGGGAAACTGTAGGTACCACTACTCTTATGCATCTGAGCCACTGGACAAGTCCCTTGGGCATAGCTTGACATAGCATGTAAGAAGGGACCTGGTCCAGTCTCCTCTTCCTTTATGTGTTTGAAGCTCAGAGAGGGATGATGATTTGCCCAAGGTCACATGGCAAGTGGAGGTGGGGCTGCTTCCTGCCAGTCCCCTAACTGTACCAAGTTGTCCCCCATCCACCGGGAGGACCTGGGGTGGATATATGTGGGGCCTGTGTCTTCCTGGGCAGATCCTGTTGATCCTGAAAGGCAAGCTGGTGGTGGGTCACGACCTGAAGCATGACTTCAAGGCACTGAAGGAGGACATGAGTAGCTATACCATCTATGACACGTCCACCGACAGGCTGCTGTGGCACGAGGCCAAGCTGGACCACTGCATGCGCGTCTCCCTGCGGGTGCTGAGCGAGCGTCTCCTCCACAAGCGCATCCAGGTGAGGACTCCTCCTCCCCCTTAGGGTGGGGCCAGCCAGGGTGGGTCAGGGCAGCCCCAAGGGCTGGACTCCTACCTCCAGGACTCTGCACATAACCCCGATGGCTCCAGTACAAATATTTGCCCCTAAAACTCTGTTCCTCTACTCCTGAGAGGTTGTGTGCTGGTGAGAGAGGGAGAATGTTTTGTTTGGGCTTCCGGGAGCAAGAATGGGAATGCAAGAGGTTCACCTGAGAGGTGACCCCAGGAAGTGCTGGGAGAGGGAGATGGGGGCGGGGCGGGGAAGCACCCAGAGGCCTTTGCTTTTGCTGGTCTAAATCAAGCCAGTTGCCCTGTGGACAACAAAGCTTATGTTGCAGAACTCTAGGAAATGGTGCCAGGCCAGCACCTCCAATGTACCCCAGGGTGGGGTTCAGGAGCTGGGGTACTTATCTGCCAGTTCCCCTCAGGCCTTGCTCTAATCCCTCAGCATTTCTGGCTGGTGAGCAAAGCCAGCAGGTGAAGCCGCGTGGATGTGGGGCGGGAGTTGGCCAGAGGGAGGGGCTCAGGGAGGGGCTCAGGGAGGCCAGTGCACCCAGGGGTCCTCCAGGCCATGAGCTCTTCTTTGAGCACCTACTCCCTGACAGATGCAAGGGATCCAGGGGTGAGCAAGACACAGTTTTGTCCCCGAGGGACTCTTGGTTGGATGGGAGGTGGCACCTAGTCCAGTCATCAGCCCACGTATGAGGAATGCCCAGTGGAAGGAAGGACAGTCCCAAGGGAGCAGGAATGAAGGGTGGGGCTGGGGGGCAGGAGATCAGGTGTGGATGGAGTTGGGTGAGTCCTGGTCACGGAGGGCAGGAGTGGGGAGTGTGAACCAAGCCTGTGCTGGGGACTGCTTGACTGGGTGAGAGGTCAGGAGCACGGAGCCCTCTCCTTCACTAGTAGGAATTGGGTTGGAAGCTGGGAGTGAACTTTGCATTAGCTTCACGACACCCAGGGACCAGCCCTGGTGGCTCTGGCTGGCACGGGGGTGCAATCCACACCTGGGTATTAGGTGTATTCTGTGGCTCTCTGTGCACCTGCCATTGCCATGCTCTGTGGCTGTCAGTCAAAGCCTGGTTCTGGGGGCCTTGAGCCTGACCCAGGCCCCCTCTCAAGCTCTGTCTGCTTGTCCCTGGGCTCATTAAGCCTGGTTGTTCCCCAGACTTAGCCAGCTTTTGCCTACACTGGTGCCCCCTCTCCCCAATAAGCTGTTAGGTGTCTGATTCTTAGGATGCTGGATTTTGTGTCTTGGGACACCAGGGCCTAATGCCTGGTGACCCTAGAGGGTGAAGCCAGGCCAGTTCCTGTCACCCGTTGACAATTCCAAACCCAGGGAGTCAGAAACTCAGGGAGACTCACCTTAGACCGGCCCAGGAACTGGGATGTCGGGGTGTGAGTGACACCGGGCCTCCAAGTCCTCACTCTGTACTGTGTCTGCAGAACAACCATCTCGGACACAGCTCAGTGGAAGATGCAAGGGCAGCGATGGAACTCTACCACCTCTCCCAGCGAATCCGAGCTCGCCAAGGGTTGCCCCGCCTGGCCTCGGCGTACTGAAGCTGATCCAGTCCCCTCCCCAGGGGCTTTCTTCAAGATGGCAACTCTTGCTTTTGGAAAGTGCATCTTTGGTAGTAAAATGGATCTATATTTTGTCTATTCCATGAGTGGATCCTCTTCTTGTCTCCTCCTTTCGTCTCTCTAAGCTAGGTTAACTGTGCCAGGTCCCAGGCTGGGTGCTGCTCAGAGGGAATGAAGAGGTGTGTCCTGGATGTGGGCAAGGGTCAAAATCCGTCGTATTTTCAATCCTGGGTATCCAAGAAGCCACCTGGGAATCTAAGTGACATGTGACTTAGTGAATTCCTCTACTCCCTATTCCCATTCAATTTGTAGCCAGAGGGGTGGCATTATTTCCTGAGGCAGCACCCTGCTCAGGGATCCAGGATCCGCCCATCTCATCTGGAGACTGGAGTCAGCTTTGACGCAAAGATCCCACAAGTGCAATGGCTGCTGCCCTGCCTCTCTTGTAAAACAAGGAAGTGAAGGTAGTGAACTCTGGATTCAGAAAGAACGAGTTCAGAATCCCGACTTTGCTACTGAGTAGCAATATGACAACTTAATTGCTCCAGACATCGGTTTCTTGTCTGTAAAACAAGATGATAACAAGTCATTGGGTACTTATGAGATGTTGCCCCGGGCACCATACTGTCCTAGCTTAAGCGCACACCAAATATTAATAACTATGGTTATTCCCTGAACCACCTACAGATTGGTTGGGGGGGACCCCCAAAGGGGAGATGCATTCTGTTCTGAGGCCCCAGCTGTCTGGGGAAGGGCATAGTGTGTGTGTGCAGAGGATCTGGACTCATTAGAATCAACTGTGAAACGGTTATTTAAATCTGTGCCTGGATGCCCCTTCAGATCCACTAAACCAGGAGCACTGGGGTAGGACCTGGCTTCAGTTTTTTAACGTCCATAGGTGATCCTGATCTTAAGTCATTTGAGCCCCTGAGGTGTTCACACTCCAGTTCATCGGCATCCCCTGTGATTTCCGATTCAGTGGGTCTGGGATGGGGTCAGAGAATATATTTTTGTGTGTGTGGTACTGGGGATTGAACCCAGTTGCACTCTACCACTGAGCCATATCCATGGTTGTTTTAATTTTTAAATTTTGAAACAGGGTCTCGCTAAGTTGCTGAGAGTCTCGCTAAGTTGCTGAGATTGGCCTCAAACTTGCAATCCTCCTGCCTCAGACTCCTAACTCACTGGGATTATAGGTTTGCACCACAGTGTCCCGCTTGGGGCCCAAGAATTTTTAACAAGGTACTGATGAGTCCTTTGAAAAGCATTGCCTAAGCATCAGGTGATTATAATGTGCAGCAACAGTGGAGAGCTGGCCCAAAGAGCTAAGCGCCACTGGGGTGGACTAGGTCACCTGTCCAGCACCTTCTTCCTCATGCAGGGAGGCTTGCTGCCTTGCAAGATGAGTTCAAGGTAACCCCACAGCACGCAGGAGGGATTTAAGATTAAGGATCTGTGGGAATTCAGATGCAGACCTGCCCAACCCCAAACCCTAGTTCTTTTCTCTCAGTTGCTTTGCAGTCGCAGCGCCTTGCATCTGAACTGATGACCTCTGGGAGCCTGGAAGAATCCCTTTATTACTAAGAGGGTGCAGTTGTCTCTCCCGCCCTGTTCCTTGAGTTCCAGGGTCACTTACCAGGGTCTGCTGGTCTATGACTTCTTATGAACCGTTAAAGCTGCTGGGTGTATTGACCTTTTATGACCACCAGGTGGTAGCCTTGGGCCATCTGTCTGCCAGGCTGTCTTGCCTGCAGAACCAGTCTGAGGACACTTTGGGATGAGGGCCAGAGACAGTGCCTGAGGATTTCTTGAGGGACGTGCCAATCTATCCTCCCTCAACCACAGATGCTGAGGCTCAGAGAGGGGCTGGGATATGCCCCAGGGCATACCATGATGCAGCCTGTCCTGGGAGGCAACCCACGTCCTGACTCCCAGCCCAAGATTGTTTCCATAACTTCAGGTCCCCTTGAAAGCTGGGACAAAATGAGATTCCCAAAGGCAGAACAGTCCTAAGGGAAATCTACCTGGACTTCCTGCTTCAGGCTGTGATACTTGGATGCTCTGAAGGAGAGAAACCTGGGGATCACCCTGCTCCATCTCCCAAGGGGTTACTGAGGTCAGAGTCAGGACCCCAGAGTGCAGCTGTGAGCTCTGATTCCACTCATGGGTCCCTGACCTCCTGTGCAGCCAGTGTCCCATGCTTTACCCCTGCAAATGAATACAGTCCTCTAGCAACCCCATATTATAGATAAAGAAACCAAGTCCAGCTCCCAAACCTAAGTTCTTTCGTCCCAGCAGACTAGCTTATGGGTGGCCCAGAGCAGTGTCTCAGAAAGCAGATCAGAGTCCCCAGAAGCCCAGCTGTTACCTGGTGGCTAGGCTCATCCCTACTCAACTTCTGCCTCCACCTCCTCGTGCAAATGGGAATGAATGTTAGCTTCCACTCCCAGAGCTATTGTGGAAACAAAGGAGACCAGGGAAGTGGAACCACTTTGAAATCTGCCCTGGCCTGTACAGTATCAAGTGAAATCATGCTCCCCGAGGATGCCTCTCCTTCTTGGTTCTGTCCTCTGAAAAGTGCCCATCAAGGTCCATACAGCCACACAGGGAGGAAGCAGGCCAGGGCTCCTCAGCACCACCTTGCTCTGGGCTCTTCTCCCCCGACCCTTCAGTGGCCCCAGATTAGTTTCCACCCCTCATTTCCCCCCACCCTGTCTCCCCCTCTGCTGCTGGCATCCTGCCCTGGGCCCAGCCTCTCTCTCTCTTGTCCCCTTTCTCTCCATTCACAGCGCCCCTATCCTGGGCCCTTTCTCCAGGCTCTACACCCAGGAGGGACCTCTCTTCCCCTGGTAGGAAGGCCAGGTGAATGACTGCTGTCCTTGGAGCAAGAGCCTGTCTCTAGAGGCCACAACAGACCGGCCTGATGGAGGCATGGGGTCAGAGGTGGTGGTTCCAAGTCCAGGTGAGCTCTATCTGGTTTCTCAGCTGGAGCCAGACAGATGGATGGCTCATGCTGTCTAATGTCACTTGAACCCATGGGAAGCATCAGTATATTAGGAGACTCTGACCCTCTTCCTTCCACTCACCCTGGCAGGCCTACAGGATGAAACTCAGGAGAGAGAAGGGTGTGATTGGTGCCTTTTCTCCAAGGGCATGTATGTAAATGCCTCAGAAACCAGTTCGGCATAAAAAAAAAATATTGCCTGTGCTGTGGAGAGCAGGGGTGCCAGCCCTGTTGCAGTGGGCAGTTGCCACTAAGCCCCAATAGATGGTGGCTATGCAGAAAGGCTGGCCAGGGGCACGTCTTAAGGGCCTTATCTTGCCTACGGCCAACCAGCTTGAGACCTAGGCTGCACTCCACCTCCCAGCTGACACCTGTCTCCTTTTGCCTGGGGCCATCTACTTGTGGCACAGATATATCCAATGACAAAACGTTAACTACCTTAAAAATGAGTAGGGCACACAGCTGTCATCCCAGGAGGTCAAGAGGATGACGCAGGAGGATTCAAAGATTGAGGCCAGCCTCAGCAACTTAGCAAGACCCTATTTCAAAATAAAAAATAAAAAGGGCTGGGGATATGACTCAGCGGTAGAGCGCCCCTAGGTTCAAGTTCCAGTGCTGCAAAAACAAAAATAAAAATATAAATCCTCCTTGGAGTGCATCTTGGTTTATGCATAGCAGTGTCTGTCCCCCTAAAGTTTCTACCCAGGATAACTCTAATCCTACTTTGTCTGGGTGACCTGTCACACACCTCCAGGTAGTTTTCTGTTCTATTCTTCTACCCTGAGTCCTTGATTGTAGTTCAATGTCCCAGGTTTCCTCAATGTTTCCCAATTCCCTTCTCCCCCCACCACCGGTGGACCCCACCTCCACCCAGCCCAATGCTGTGACTCCCCTGGCCCATTCCTCCCCACTTCCCCCAAACCCCACTTTCAGTGACTCCTTAACAAATGGGGAAAAGATGGGGAAAGAAAACAAAAGCCAAAAAAACAGACCCAAGCAGAATCAAAGAAAAGAGCAGCCTCCTCCCTCCAGCCCAGGGCTGCTGGATCCTGCAGCAATGGCAGAATGAGTTCAGAGGACAAGTGTTGTCTCCTGCCACCTCACCCTGAAGCATCGAAGAAAATTTGGGGGGTGGCTAGAAATAACCTTGTAAAAATGACCACAGTTGGTGGAGCACACCTGAGTCACCTCTGACTCAGATGCAGACTCCAGGGTGGAGAGAGGGGACAGGAAAGGCTGCTGGCCCCTCTCAAACCCCTCATCTCCCTCCCTCCCTCCCTCCTCCTTCCACCCAACCCCAGTGGAAGTGGAGAAAAGAGCTCTCATTCAAGGAAAAGATCCTGCAGTGTCCCTGTGCTTCCCCTGGCCTGACCTGCTGTGTCTCTGGGCGCATGGTTACCCTGCTCCCGCCCAGCCCCCAGCCCCATCCCAGGTCCGCCCCGTCTCCGAGGGTGTAAGTGTCGCCCGGCGCAGCCCAGGTTCCAGGGGCCGAAACTAACGCTGCCCGGCTTCCTGCTCGGCATTCTGCGGGCTGGGCGGCCGCCCCGCCAAGAGGCTTACTCACAAATGGAACAATTTCTCCTCTATATGGAAAGAACATATGCTCTTCCTGCTGGGGGCGAGAGGGTTTTGAGTAGCTTTGCCGAGACTTGGAGGAAAAGCCCAGCGCTGGCCAGGTCCCAGTACCCTCATTTCAAGCCCTGTGTGTTTCGTGGCAGAGCCCGGAGGCCTCAGCTCTAAGCACAAGGGAGGCCCCAGGGAACACGGATGGAGACACTTGGGTGATCTGGTCCCCTTTCTCAGGGCCGAATGTCCTGGGCACCTCATTCTCCTATGCTACTCCCATGTTTCGGACTGGGACAGGGAATGAGGGAAGGGGTGTACTTAGCTCTCTGCCAGCCTGTCTCAGCTTAGTCCCCGCAGCTGTGTCCCTTCTGTTATGAGGGCTGGAGCAGCTCTGCTTGACTGACCCCCATGGAAGACCCCCAGTCTGGTACAGAAGCTGGGGTAGAGGGAGGATTGAAAGTGAACTTTTTCACTTTGAGCTAGCATTTTTCCCTAAGAGGTGTAAAAAGGTTGGAATTCTGCAGCCAGGGCTCTTCTGAAATAGGAAACCTCAGGAGCCTGGACTAAGGTGCAGCCAGCGAAAGGGCAAGACCCGCCAAGAGCAGGCTGCAGTCTGGCCACGCCTGAGTTGCTTCCTGGCAGGGTGATCCTGAGCGGGAGCCCCTCTGAGCCTCTGGTTCCTGAGCTGCAGATTGGAGCTAACACTCCCTGTCTTCAAGGGTTAACGTGCGGGTCAGAGACAGTGATGCCAAGTGCTGGGCATCAATCACGGGGAGCTCTGAGCAAAGACGCAACAGGGTTTGCTCTGGGTGGGAGATTGGCTGCTGGCGAGGGAGGCGGCGACACCAGCATGGAATCATTTGGTATAGGCCGGCAGTTTCTGGGCTCTTCAGGAGGCAACACCCTGGGGAACCTGCCCCTGAGGCTGTAATTTTAAGACCTGTCCCACTCAAGAAACTGTGTGTCCTGGCGTGTTGCGAGGGACCCAGCACTAAGAAAACGATCGAAGTTGTAGTTCTCTTAGAAAACCTCTTGAACTTGGGGCTCTCCTTCTCTTTTCACCTTCGAGCCCAGAGGTTTAGTCCTGAACCAAAAAGAATCTGGGTTTCTGGTCAACCTTCTCAGATAAAAAAAACTGTTGGACCTCAAGCAGGTTGGTCTACCTCTCTGAGTCCAATTCAGGCAAGCAGAATGTCTGAGCCCCCCACGTCCCACCAACCAAATGGGGACATTAGTGATCACTTCAGAGGGTGACTGTGGAGATAAACTGACTTCACAGAGTGCCTGGCACATTGCAGGTGCTCAAAAGAAAAGAGCCATAGGTGTCATTACTTATTCCATGTTTTTTGGAATTATATGTACTAGTGGGATTTATTATTAAATATTAATACGTGCATCATGATAACTTGTTCAACGTCATTCCCTCATATTTCCCCCCTCTCCCCACTCCTTTCCCCATGGTTCCTTTCCTATACGGACCTCCCTTGGATTTTCATGAGATACCCTCCCTCACCTTTCTTTTCCTTTTTCCTTTCTAACTTCCACATATGAGAGAAAAGATCAGACCCTTGACTGCCTGAATTTAGCTTATTTTGCTTAACATAATGCTCCCAAGTTCCATTCATTTTCCTTCAAATGCCATAATGTTGTTTTTCTTTATGGCTGAATAAAACTCCATTGTGTGTATATACACCACATTTTCTTTATCCATTCATCCATTGATGGACACGTGGGCTGGTTCCATAGTTTGGCTCTTGTGAATTGTGCTGCTGTAAACATGGGCATGCGTGCATCACTGGAGTGTGAGGACTTTAATTCTTTAGAATAAATACCAAGAAGTGGTATAGCTGGTCATATGGTAGTTTCATACCTAATCTTTTATGGAACCTCCATCATGACAACCACAGTGGTTGCACTAATTCAGTCCCACCAACAGTGTCGTGGTGTCAACGTGTATGTAGGTACATCATTAATGTTGTTTTGCACTGCTGCAGCTGCTCTGGGCCCTGGGGATCGAGGATGAGGAAGAGCCAGCTGCTGCCCCAAGCTGCTCACGCCTGCCTTGGTCCCAGGTGAACCGTCTTGCACTCAGAGTTGTAAGGGCGGGTTTTCTAGTCTCTCCTCTGCTCCCCTGTGAGATTGAGGGTTGGAGCACTCCACCATCCTCTCACTTTCCCCAGCCCGCAGCCTGGCTCTGGTGCTCCACCAACGAGTGAATGAAGAGGAAGAGATGGATGGAGTGATGGAGGGAAGGATGGAAGGAGGGATGAATTTATTCCTACCCAGGATTGGGCTAAGAGGTCTTGTGTTTGATCCAAACATTCTTTTCTCCTTAAACTTTCTCCCATCTAACCAAGTTATTTTCCTTCTCTAAGGAAAAATAACACACCAGCATAGCATAAGGCACAAATAGCGCACTGGCCAACTTTTATCAAGGGCTCATTATGTACCAGGCACAGATCTACATGCTGTATATGTATATATATTAGGGACTGTGGTTATGCTCATTGCATGAACAGGGAAGCTGAGGCACAGAGAAGTTAATCAACTTGTCTAAAGTCACACAGGGATTAAATGGAAGATCTGGGACTTGAATTGATATTAAAATAGAGGACACATAGGAATTCCTTACCTATGTCAGGGAACTGACAAGGCAAACACTTTTCCCTTTAGAGCAGCTCAAGTCCCCAACCTGGCTTTAAGACAAAAATATCCCAGGCCAATGATAGAGCCAGGTCAATGACAGAACACAGAGGTCCTGGCTTTCAGCACCAGATAGTAAAAAATGGAATGTGACTAATATTTATTGTCACCTGTGCCTACTATGTGTCGGGCATGCTGCACATCTCCAATCTTGAAACAAAAGAAAACTCTGGTTCGTACAACTTCCCAGCTGTCACCCTACTCCTCCCAACATGATCCACACCCAGCCTCTCCATTGTCTTGCCCTGGTCCACTCTAAACCACAACTCTGCTCTCCAGTCCACCTCTCCCGGCAACTCTGCTCCACAGAGAGCTCCATATGGGCAAGTTTACAATACTGCACACTTAAGTTCCCACCTCTCAGTACAATTCAACGTGCGGTGGAAACTTCTCCAGAGCAATGGTCCTCCGCTGTCCTGTTTCTCTCTCCCCTGCATCCTCTGAGCATTGCAGCTCCTTAGGGCTTGGACCTGGACTGCCTCTGCTCTGAGCAGCCTTTCTCCAAATAGCTTTATGATTGCACTCAATCAATGAATATTTATTGCCTGCACTGTACGCATCAGGTACTGTTCTAGGCACTGGAGAGGGTAGAGAGCAAAACCTACATTTCTGCCCTCATGGAGATAGAAATTATGCAAGTAAATACATAATATCATATCAGTTGGTGATAAATACTATAAGTAAAGCAGATGAAGAGAGAGAAAGATCTACACTGGGTATGGAGCTGCACACCTATAATCTCCTTCACTCGGGAAGCTGAGGCAGGAGGATTGCAAGTTAAAAGCAGCCTCAACAACTCAGCAAGACCCTGTCTCAAAAAAAAAAAAAATCTGGGGATATAACTCAGTGGTAGTGCACCCCTGTGTTCAATCCCCAATACTGCAAAAATAAAGGAGAGAGAGAGAGAGAGAGAGAGAGAAAGAGAGAGAGAGAGAGAGAGAGAGAGGTCTTTCAGATGTGTGAACATGATGGACATGTTCATGATGGACATGATGGACAGGTGAGGAGATGCCTGAGCCCCCATCCCACTAGTGCTCTGAACCTTCTTCCCCTCCCTCTCAGTGCTATCACCCACACTGATACTCATCTCCATCTCTAGAGAGTCTCTTCTCTGTACAGGTCCAGCAATCTCTTTGACCTGGACTCCTGCCATAGCCTTTTAAGGGATTTCTCTATTTCCATTCTTGCCTTTTTCTACCCATCCTTTATACTGGAGTCAGACTAATTTTTTTTTAAGTTATGCATGGCATTGCATCATTCATCTCTCTAAAATGCTTTTTGATAATGCTGTTACTGCCTCATTTGAACCCCTTAGGCCTCAGGTGCACCAATTGCTAACACCTGTATCCTTTTGTCTAAGTGTTTTCTCTGGTTACCAGAAAATGTCACTCCCTTGTCCACTCAGGAGCAGTGCTTGGTCAATGACTAATGGCAGGTGGTGGATCAGTTCCCAGCTCCCTGGACCTTGGGTGGGGCAGTCCCAAGATGTATGTACTGAGTGGCTCCCCAGTAGGACTGAGCTTGAGTTACGGTCATAACTGCTTTGATGACTTTGTTTGATGACTGACTTTTCAGTGGTTCCCTTTATTTCCTGCACTTCCTTCTATGGCTCCAACACATCCCCCAAAGCGCATGAAACAGACAACACAATGCAGTGGTGCCAAGGGTGCTTGAGGTGGGTGCTGAGGGAGGGTCTTTAAGGGGTAATGAGGCTGTGAGGCCTCTGCCATCATGATCCGATTGACACCATTCTCCTGGGAGTGGCTTTGTTGTTGCAGGGTATCCTGAGAAATGAACAGGCTCCTGCCCTTCTGCCTTCTGCCATGGGATGATGCAGTAAGGAGACCCTCACCAGATGCTAACACCATGACCTTGGACTTCCCAGACTCCAGAACTGTGAGGGAATTGATTCTGTTCTTTGTAAATCACTGAATCTGTGGTATTCTGTGAGACCAGCGCAAAACGGAGTATAGTGCTTCCCCATTCCCTTACAGGTGTTTCCGGGGACCACTTTTCAAATAAATCATTTCTGCTCAGATTCTTATCCCAAGGAACCAAACTAAGACCTTATAAATCTTCTCTTTGTTCACTTAGGAGACACACGGAAAACTCTGAAACCTGGTCCAGGTGGCTCTGCAAGCTCAGACCACTTTCTGCCTCTCTAACTTTATTGCCTCCATCTCTCCAGCCACTAAGAACTCCTTCCAAGTCCTCTTTGTCATCTTAGGGCCTTTGCAAAATGTAGTTCCCACTGCTGGAATGTTCTTCCCCAACTCCTCACTTGCTTAGGTAATTCTTTAGGTAACTTGTTCAAAGAGGCCTTTCCTTACCATAGGTTGTAAACATACTTATTATTAAACATAGTTATTTGTTGGTGACGATAGGGACACAAATGTGTTTTCTTCAACTCTTCATCCTCCAGGACTCCTACCCAGATGGTGTCAGGTGAAGTAAACAAGTCAAAGGAATGAAAAAGTGGGCCATGGATAACTGTGAGTAACAGGAGATGCTGGCCTCAGAAACAGAGACCCTAGTCCTGAAATGGTATTACTCTAGAACTTCTATTACCACTTCACATTCCTCCATCTTCAACCTTTCTCTCTCTGCTGCACTGGTTTATAAACATGATCAAATCTTGCTTGTCTTAAAAAAACAAAACAAATAAAAACCACCTCCTCCACTGCATAAGTTGTTGAAAGGATGGGGGATTGAATAATAACCTGGAGGGAACTCTGAACTTCAGACAAGATGGTGGCCTAGCATGGGCTGCTGAAATTTTCCTCAGACTCCAATCCCAGTTGGTATCTCAGGAGAGATAAGAAAGTTAACAGATCTTAAAACTGCACCCAGTAGCTAACCTCCTCACTGAGATATCCCTGGTAAGACCAAAGTAGGGTGGGTCCCAAGGTGTGGGGAACTGAGGTCTAGAGGGACAACAAAGATGAGCTAAGAGAGGACTTTGAAGGTTGTCCTCCTTTTTCTTTCTTTCTTTCTTTCTTTCTTTTTTTTTTTTTAGTTTTTGAGACAGGGCCTTGCTAAGTTGCTAATTCTGGCCTTGAATTTGTGATCCTCCTGTCTCAGTCTTCTGAGCCACTGGGATTATGGATGTGTGCCACTGCACCAGCTAGTAGTGTCCCTCTTTTTCCTACACCCTGGGTGCATTGCTGCTCACTCACCTTATCATTATGAGAGGGCAGGAAAACAGAGCAAGCCAGAGGTACCCTAGGAACCCCACCTGGGGAGGGGAATTCTACAAAAGAAGAGAGGATGGCTGCAGCTCATTGGGCAAAAATTTATCTAAGACTCAGGTATTTCTGGAGAGAAAAGGTGTGGACATGAGGGGACAGGGAGTAATTGAACCCAATAACACTAGAGACTCCATTCTGAGGTGTGCCCCCTCCTGGCTCACCTGAAGTGCTATGCCTTGGGGACTAGGCTTGTGCTCTGTCCACAGGAAGACACACCCAGCCAAGGTGGCCAACGCTTCCCAAGGACATAAAAGATGAGTTTGCAGGGAGAAACCCTGAGACCCCTGAGGAACACGAGCCCAAAAGGTTATAAGGAAAATGTTCTTTACCAGAAGAAAAGAACTAATGGAAAGACTAAACAGGAAATCTAAATAATCATGATGTATTTTTAGAGATAAGAAGGTTATAGAATATGTGAATCAGGAGCAATTGATTAAAGATAACCAATTGGAGATATTTAGTGTAAAAAGGAATTTTTATAATAAAGAGCTCAGGATGAATTGACTAGCAGAGAAAATACAGATGAAAAAGAAATTTCTGAGCTGACTGACTTGGTTGAGCACTATGACCAAAAGACCAGGAAGGACGGAGATAAACATGAAAGGCAAGTTAACAAATAAAGGGAGAATAAGATTAGTTCTGAGCTATGGAAGCCAGCTTCACAGGTAGCCCTCAATGATCCCTGTCCCCAGGTATTCACCTCCTTTTATAGAAATTGTTTCCCTCGCAATTGAACAGTTCTTACCTAATATCAATGTGATATTAAAAAACAGTGTAGTTTCCAAGTCTAGGTAATAAAGTTATTGTGGCTTTCTTCTTATTCTCTGGAATTACCTCCCAGGGGAAAACCAACTGCCATGTTGTAAGGACCCTCAACCAACCTTATGAACTGTTCCCAACCAAGCCAGCCCTCAATCCCTGACCCCCCAAAATAGTACAAGATAATAGAGACTTCATTCTATGTTAAGCCATTAAGTTTTTTTAAATTTAATTTATTATTTATTTATTTATTAAATTAGTATCTCATTCTTGTGGTTGAACATGATGTGAAGTTACACTGGTTGTATATTCACATATGAACATAGGAAAGTTATGTCAGTTTCATTCTACTGTCTTTCCTATTCCCATCTCCCCTCCCTTAAGCCATTAAGTTTTAAGGTAACTTTGTAAGCAACAATAGATAAATAATATACCATTCATATGCCAGAAAACCCAAAAGACTGAACAGAATAGAGAAATGTATGAAAAAATAATGACCTAGAATTTTCTAGAATACAAAAGAATGAGAGTGAATATGGAAAAAATTCACTGCATTCCCAACTAAGTACCTAAGTAAGAATTCACACCTGGACACATTTCAGTGGAATGTTAAAAATTTCAAAGTAGAAGGTAAAGAACGATAAGCTTTCAGAGAGGAAAAGATCGCCAACAAAGAAATAAGCACGAGATGGATAACTAACCTTGCAGCAGTGACATAGATTGCAAGGAAAGGGAATAATATCTTCAAGGAGAAGGAGGAAAATAGCTTTTATTCAAAATGCAAGGATGATCACACTGGAAAACAGTTGTTTCTTTAAAAACTTTTAACATGCAACGACCATACAACCCAGCAATTGCATTCCTGGGCATTTAACTCTGAGAAACAAAGCATGTGTTCACACAAAACCTGAATGTGAATGTTTGTAGCAGCTTTACTCACAATAATCTTCAACTGGAAACAATCTGGATGTCTTTCAATAATTGAACAGTTTGATACACTGCAACGTGTCCAGGTCATAAACTTCTACTCAAAAGAGAAAGGAACAAACTTCTGGTACATTCAACAATTTGGATGAATCTCCAGAGAATTATGTGGAGTGAAAAAGTCAACCCCAACAGGTATATACAGCATGATACATAGAACTGTTTATAGAACTATCTGGAAATGATGAAATTACAAAAATGGAGACTAGTCTCATAATTGCCAAAGGTTAGGTCTGGGGAGAGGAGATCATGGGGGAAGGTATGTCATTCTGAATAAAATACCATACAACTTGCACACTGTTTCCAAAATGTTTCTGTCAATCTCTTAGCCTTCTGCCATGAGGTTAAAGGATTTCTCTCTGAGGAAAATGACTAAGCCTATTGGCAAAGACCTACAGATAATGTCGTCTGGGAGTCCTGTTGTATGCCTTGGATCTTAAATGTCCCCCAGAGCTCTGTGTGATAAAGACTTGGTCACCAGCCTGTGGTGCTCCTGGAAGGTGGTGGAATATTTAGGAGATAGGGCCTAGTGGGAGGAAGTTAGGTCACGGGGATCATGCACTTGAAAGGGATATTGTGACCTTGGCCCCTTTCTCACTCTTCCTTTTTGCCTCCTGGCTGCCATGAGGTGAATAGATCTCCTCCACCATGAACTCCTGCCATGATGTATTGTGCTGCCACGGGCCCAAAGTGACAGGACCAAGCCACCATGGACTGAGATCTCTGAAACCATGAGATAAAATAAATCCTTCCTGTTTAAGGTTGATTATCTCAGGAATTTTGTCACAGTGACATAAAGCTTATTAACACACTTCCAAATGAACCTTCACTCTCCAGGGAGGCCCACAGTCAACATACTGCTACCACACTAAGGAAGCTCTCCCAGTCGGACTTGCAAGTCCTTCACTCTCCAACATAAACAGTCAGCAAAGGGTCACCAGGTCTTTGAGGGAAGTTTCTACCTGAGAGTTACACAAAGGGTGAGAGCCAAGAAGGAAAAGATGCAATATGGGGAGAAAAATTAAAGTAAAAGCAAAAGCATGTAATTAGTAGTCTCAGAAAATGAACAGAAGATACAATACCCAAAAGATAAGGAAGACTATTTAGAATAGAATCTTTAAAGAACAACAAAAAATGTTTTTCACAATTAAAGATTGTATAGCATAAATTTTAAATTTGAAGAAAATATTAGAATATAGAGTTGTATAAATCTTCCACAAAATAGACCAAGAAAATTAGAGCTAGAAAAGAGGCTCTATCTAGGAATTTAATATGTAACTAATAGGAGTTCTAGAAAGAGAGAAGAGAGAAAACAAAGAGGAAGAAAATCTCTCGAACTAAAGAGTATGATGATCACCTAAGACAAAGGGCTTGTGAGATACTCAGCAGGATGACTAAAGGAAGACCCACCCTATGGTACACACTGTGGAAATGAAAAAGCATTGGAGATAAAGAAAAGACTCTATAAGCCTTAGAGAGGTAATGGGGAACACACCAAGGACCAGGTGTCAGAAAGGCATCTGACTTTTTCTTAAGACTAGAAGCTTAAAGATAAGGATATAGTGTTTCACAATTCTGAGGGGCAAGGACTTCTGACCTACAATTCTACACCTAATCAAACTATAAGTCACATAGGAAGACAAAATAAGAATATGTGCTTTAAGAAATCTATACCTCCAAATATTTATCTTCCACATTGCTTTTCAAAGAAATTATTACAGGACGTGCTCCACCTAAATGGAGGAGGAAATAAACAAAAAAAGGAGTTCTGATGTGAGAGACATTCCCAGGAGGAGGGGGAAGACACATCTCTGGATGAAGGCTGTAGGGGCTAACCTACAGTGCAGCAGGACTGCAGGGAACCCTAGATAGTGAAATAGAAGAGGGAGTCATACCAAAAGAACTGTAGTCAACTGGTTAGTTTCAGATGAATTCATGGTAGGCATATAAAAAACTAAGTTTAAAAAAATGAGGCAATTATTAATGCCAAGAAACAAAAAATATACAGAATAGTAGGATCTTGCACTTTGGTCAATATTTACATAGTAATAACATTATGAACATTGAATATTGATTCCACTTCCCCACAAATGATGATATAATTATTTGGGGAAAGATGAGGAAAGCATACATGTGAATGAATAGGGCTATGAGCTTCATATTTCATATTTCAAGGAGTACATAATATTCCAAGTAAGAAAACAAGGAAATAGTCAACTTGTGGGTGCTATTTAGAAATTAGAGGTAAAAACCAGAAGAAAGAGTCAAATGAGTTGAAAATATTTACCTTTAGGTAATAGTTATTGTGGGTGGGAAGAGTTTGGACAGGTACACTGTTTTCTATTATAAGACTTGTTATATTATTTAATTTCTTCAAATAATTTTTCAGATATTAATTTAATTTTAAAATAAAATATAATTGTGGAGATAGATGAATGAGATTGAGGAGTGATACATAGGGCTTTCATTAATGTTGTTTCTTAGGTAATGAATATAACAGGCATACAGGTGTCTGTTATATATTTCCCAGCACTATTTGCTGAAGTCTATTTTTTTCCAAAGTATGTTTATGATGCCTTTGTTAGTATGAGATAACTGTATTTATGTGGGTGTGTCTCTGTGTCTTCTATTCTGTACCACTGATCTTCATTTCTGTTTTGGTGCCAATCCCACGCTGTTTTTGTTACTATAGCTCTGTAGTATAATTTAATGTCTTCACTTTTCTTTCTAAGGATTTCTTTGGCTATTCTGGGCCTCTATTTTTACAAATGAATTTTATGACTGCTTTTTCTATTTTTATGAATAACATCATTGGAATTTTAATAGGAATTGCATTAAATCTGTATAGTGTTTTTGGTTGTATGGCCATTTTGACACTATAAGTTCTGCCTATCCAAGAACATGGGAGATCTTTCCATCTTCTAAAGTCTTCTTCAGTTTCTTTCTTTAGTGTTTTGGAGTTTTCATTGTAGAGGTGTTTCACCTCTTTTGTTAGATTGATTCTCAAGTGTTCTATTTTTTTGAGGTTATTGTGAATGGGATAGTTTTCCTAATTTCTTTTTCAGATGATTTGTCATTAGTGTATAGAAATGCAATTGACGTATGGATGTTAATTTTATATTCTGCTAGTTTGCTGAATTTGTTTATTAGTTCTAGAAGTTTTCCAGTGGAGTTTCTGGGTTTTCTAAATATAGAATCATGTTGTTGGCAAATAGTGATAGTTCAAGCTCTTCTTTTCCTATTTGTATCCCTTTAATTTCTTTCTTTTGCCTAAATGCTCTGGCTAGAGTTTCCAGGACTATGTTAAATAGAAGTGATGAAAGAGGGAATCCTAGTCTTGTTCCAGTTTTTGGAGAGAATGCTTTCAATTTTTATCCATTTCTCCCTTGTTGGCCTTGGGTTTAACATATTTTGGTGTATATTCCTACTATCCTTAGTTTTTCTAGTGTTTTGAACATGAATGGATGTTTCTGCATCTATTGAGATAATCATGTGATTCTTGTCGTTAAGTCTGTTGATGTGGTGAATTATGTTTATTGATTTCCATATATTGAACCAACCTTGCATCCTTGGGATGAACCCTATTTGATTATAGTGCATTATCTTTTAAATATGTTTTTGTATGCAATTTGCTAGTATTTTATTAAGAATTTTTATATCTATGTTCATTGGAGATATTGGTCTGAAGTTTTCTTTCCTTGATATGTCTTTGTCTGATTTTGGTATCAGGGTACTACTAGCTTCATAAAATGAGTTTGGAAGGGTTCCCTCCTTTGCTATTTCATGGAATAATTTGAGGAGGATTGTTATTAGCTCTTCTTTGAAGGTCTGGTAGAACTTAACTGAGAATTCATCTGGTTCTGGGATTTTTTTTGTTGGTAGGTTTCTAATGCCATATTCAATTTCATTGCTTGAAATTTATCTGTTTAAATCTTTTATGTCTTCCCAAATCTTCAATTTGGGTAGGTTATGTGTCTCTAGAAATTTTTCAATGTCTTCAAGATTTTCTATTTTATTGGTGTATAATTTTTCAAAATAGGTTTTGATTATCATCTGTATTTCAGTAGTGTCTGTAGTAATATTTCCTTTTTCATCACAAATTTTAGTAATTTGATTTTTTTCCCCTCTTTCTCTTGATTAGCTTGGCTAAGAGTTTAATTGATTTTTTTTCAAAGATCAACTTCATGATTCATTGATTTTTTGAATATATTTTGTTTCAATTTCATTGATTTTGGTTATGATTTTAATTATTTCTACTGCTTTTGGTGTTGATTTGTTTTTCTTTCTCTAGGACTTTGAGATGTAATGTTAGCTTTTTTATTTGGTGACTTTCTATTCTTTCAATGAATGAGCTCAGTGCAATGGAATTTCCTCTTAGAACCACATTTATACATTTTGATACGTTGTGTCACTATTTTTATTTCACCCCTGATTTCATTGCTATCCATTGGCCATTCAATAGTGTATTATTTAGTCTCTGGCTGTTAGAGTAGCTTCTATTTTTTATTTTACTGTTGATTTATAATTTTATTCCATTATTATCTGATAGATTACAAGGAATTATCTCTACTTTTTTTCTATTTTCTAAGAGTTGCATTGTGGCCTATGATATGGTCTATTTTAGAGAAAGATCCATGTGCTGCTGAGAAAGAAATGTATTTAGTCATGATGAATGAAATATTCTATATATACCTGTTAAGTCTAAATTATTAATTATATTTTTTAGTTCTATAGCTTCTTTATTTAGTTTTTGTTTGGAGGATATATCCAGTGATGAGAGAGGCATGTTAAAATCACTCAGCATTATTATGTTGTAGTCAATTTGATTCTTGAAATTGAGAAGAGTTTGATGTATGTAGATGCTCCATTGTTTGGGGCACAAATATTTATGCCTTTTTGATGTTATGTCTTCTTGATGTATAATTCACTTAAGCAGTATGAAATGACCTGCTTTATCCCTTCTGATTAACTTTGACTTGAAATCCACTTTATCTAATATGAGCATAGAAACTCCTGCTTGGTTACAAGATCCATATGAATGATATGTTTTTTCCCCATCTTTTTACTTCAGTTTGTGGATGTCTCTTAAAGATAGCATATTGCTGAGTCTTATATTTTTTATATAGTCTGCCAGTCTGTGTCCTTTGATTGATGTGTTTAGGCCATTTACATTCAATGTTATTGTTGAGAAATGATTTTTATTCCCTATTATTTTGATTTATTTTTTATTTTTAATTTGAATTAGTTTCTCCTTTGATTAACTATTATTCCTCTAATGTAGTTCTTCCCTTTGCTGAATTTCAATTTTATTTTTAAAGTTTTATTCATGAAATATTTTATTGAATATGTTTTATAGTACAGGCTTTCTAGTTGTGAATTCCTTTAACTTTTGTTTATCATGGAAGGTTTATATTTCATTCTCAATTCTGAAACTTAAATTTGCTGGGTATAATATTTTTGGTTGGCATCCACTTTCTTTCAAAGCTTGTATATATCATTCCAAGATCTTATAGTTTTTAGGGTCTGGGTTGAGACATCAGCTGAGACCTGGATTGGTTTCCCTCTAAATGTGACACTTCATTTTTCTTTGTCAGCTTTTAAAATTCTATCCTTATTCTGTATGTTAGGTATTTTCATAATAATGTGCCTTCGTGTGGGTCTGTTGTCATTTTTTGTACTTGGGGTCCTATAAGCCTCCTATATTTGATTTTTCATTTCATTCTTAAGGTTTGTGAAATTTTCTGATTTTACTTCATTGAAAAGATTGTGCATTCCTTTGGTTTGTATCTCTGGGCCTTCATCAATGCTGATAAATCTTATATTTGGTCTTTTCATTTTATCCCATATTTCTTGGAAGTTTTGTTCATGGTCTCTTAACATCTTTTTTCTATGGTCAACTTAATTTTCAAACGTGTATATTTTGTCTTTGTTGCCTGAAACTGTCTTCCAAGTGGTCTAGTCTGCTAGTGATGCTTTCCATTGAATTTTTATTTTGGTTTATTGATTTATTCATTTTGAGGACTTCTGCTTGATTTTTTTCCCCAAAAATCTCTCTGTTTTTATTGATGTGATCTATCACTTCCTGTATTTTTTTCTGATTTTACTCCTTACATCATCCTTTACTCACAGATCAGTTTAACTATGAATATTCTAAACTCCTTCTCTGACATTCCTTCCATTGTGGTGTGAATGGATTCTGTTATTGAAGTATTTTGGTTTGTTTGGGGCAATTTATTCCCTTGCTTTTTTATGATGTTTGTGTATCTACCCACCTAACAGTATGGATCTGAAACAGTAGAGTTTCTACCCTACAGAGTTTCTACCCTGTGGACTTATTATGTCCCTGAAGGTTTCCAGAACCTCGCAGTTTAGCGGGGAGACAAATAACAACAACAACAAATGCAAATGATATACAGCATTAAACCAGATAGTTCCTGCTATGACATCTACACTATTAATTGTCACAATAAACAGAAATAGTGCTGGGGATATAGCCCATCACGTAGAGTGCCTGCCTTGCAAGCAGGAGACCCTGGTTCGATTCCCCAGCACTGTTGGGTTTACGGAAATAACAAACAAATGAAACAATAAACAGAAATAATGTGATCAGTTATTGCCTATTATAAAAACAGTCAGTTTGCAAAAGGGCTTACAATTTTGATTGGTGGACAGGAAGAGAACAGAAGTGATGTATGATGTGATGATTAAGAGGGAAAAAAAGAGTAAAAAATTGAAGAGTGAAAGAGACAACAATAGAGTTGATAGCAGAACAAAAGAAAGAGAATCAAGTGAAACATCTGCTATAGAACAAAAATTCATAAAATAAAAATTAAAAAATAAAAATAAAGAACATAAAATAAAGCCAAAATATATTAATCAAATATCCTAGTCCTCAAAATACTGACCCATGAAAAATAGCTAAATGCTAGAAATGATTAAAAAAAAAAAAAAAAGAAATAGGTTTATATATACATGTCCATGAACCATTCAGGTCACAATTGAACAGAGAAAAGAAAAGAGGGAGAGGGGAGATCTCAATGAAAAGTTAAATAATTGTTTCCATTGGTGTTCAAAAAATTCTCAGTTTCCCATCTTAGCAGCATTAGGTGGAGTGGGCTGGAGAATCACATCTACTCTACATTCAGGGTAGGGTTACTGTAGTGTTCTGTGGACCCCATATGTGGATCTCCTAGAGATAGGCTCTAGGCTCTTTGTTCCTTGGTGATTGTTCCGAAGATTTTAAATCAGTACATCCCTAGGGCCTAGCAGTTGCCAGTCCACGCTGGGAGACTGCATCCCAGAGATCTCCCTGGGTTCCACTCATGTGGTGGAAGAGCCAATCCTTAGTCCCCTCCATAACCCACAGATCCTGCATTTCCTGGTCTCTAGGTTCAGTCTACAAACTCAATCACTCCTGCCCCTGCCCTTTTGAATTCCTGGCTGGCCAAGTCTTTCCCAGCTGGTCCTGGTGAGGGCCAGTCAGGCAGAAGGCAGGACTCAAGGGGGAGGACTCAGGGGCAGGGTTGGAGCCAGGTGGGTTAACACAACCTGTATTCCCCTGTGTAAACCCATGTCCACATTCGATTCTCTCCTGGTCACTTAGGCACTCTCTATATCATGTGGTGTGAGTTTGCCCAGTCTGTATTTTGGGCCCAGCTTGAGTTTCCCAGGAATCAGCTCCCTGAGCTGCTCGCTTCCACACCATAGCTGCAAAATGGCTCCTTCTTCTGTCCTCTGTGGGCAGCTGGGGGAGATGTGGCTTTTTACCCACACAAGGATATTGTGCAGTGTGCCTTTCAGGTTATCCTGATCTCTGATCTCTCTGTACCCAGACATGCCACAGGCCTTTTAAAACTGTGGGTTCCTTTAATTCCCTTATCCTTCCACTTTGCTTGTGGGGGAACCACTCTGGCTGGTGCTGCTGGGTGGTGGCAGCAATAGTGCTGGGGGTTTCTTCCTTATTTTATTATATCCAACCTCTTTAGTCCCATATCTACTTTGATTGTCCGGATTAATTCCCAGTGAAGTTCCCCTTTTTTTTCACCCACCTTGTTGAGAAGCTGCCTGTCTGCTTTCTTGGTTTCACACCATGGAGCTTCCAGAAAAGTGACCTCCTCTATTCTGAAAAAACTTCTGCATGTATCTTTTCAACAAAGCCAGTAAACTCAATTTTGTGTCAGATGTTTCCTTATTTCCTGTGATTCCATTATTAATTTAATTAGCAAGAAAATGGAAATATTTATTAACAAGTGTACAAATTTTAGGTGTTTCAGGAAAAAAAACCTGGAAGAAGATGCTTTGGGTAAATGTAAATCAAATAAAATTGGGGTTACAAATTTAAATTCTGACAAATATAATTTGAGTCAACAAACACACAAAAATATCTTATAAATTAATAAAAGGCATAAAGATCAGGAGGAAATGACAAATATGAACATATGTGCATCTAACAATATAGTCTTGGATTATATAAAGCAGGGCAGTCCAATAGCATTTTCTGCAAGAAAACACATTCCCTATATCTGCACTGTTCAGTTCAGTAACCTCCAGCAATGCGTAACTGTTGAACTCTTGAAATTGGCTAGCATGACTGAAGAATTAATTTTATTTAATTTCAGTTAATTAAAATTTAAACAGCTATATACGATTACTAAGTACTATATTCTACATTGGACAATAGGTAAAACAACAACTGAAAGAATTATGAGGAGAAATAAATAAAACAATGAATCAAACAACATTACCCTATGTAAATTTATGATTACACAAATGGTATGCTTTTACGCCATGTACAAACAGAGAAACAACATGTATCCCATTTGTTTACAATAAAAAAAGAAAAGAAAAGAAATAAATAAAGCAACAATAATAGGAGAGAGCAATGCATTTCCTTAGAAATGGATTAGTTGGGTGCTGTGGTACCCACCTGTGATCCCAGCTACTCAGGAGGCTGAGGCAGGAGGATGGCAAGTTCCAGGCCAGCCTGGTCAACGTAGTGAAACTCTGTCTCAAAATAAAAAATAAAGAGGGCTGAGGATCAATCTCAGTTGAAGAGCACCCCTGGGTTCAAGCACCAGTCCTTGGAGTGGGTTGGGGGAGAGGATTGACAAAGAAAGTAAGAATGTTAACACTGAATTGAATTTCTCCTCCATCATAATGATAACCTCTATCATTTCTGTTTTTACTTCCCGTTTTCCAAAGAAGTCGGACCATCTACACAGTTTGATAACAAATAGACATATTCTACCATTTACAGAACTGATTCCATCCTCTGTCATCCTGATTCATGATTTATCCTGTTTTAGGCATTAAAAAAATATTTTCATCCTTTTGGAAACTTGGGTCAATACTTGAATGTCCCATTGGATTGGAGTCAAGAAACAGCAGTACCACTCCGCACACTCTCTTCCGTGTGCCCTTGACCCTGGACTCCTCTCTAGCCAGGGCTCTGTCTTTCCTCCTCCTCGCAGCCAACCTGTGCCCCAGGAGAAGCCTGCACTTCTGGTCTTCTCTTCTCCTTCTCCCTTTCCAATGTGCTGGCTCTGTCCTCAGGACTTCACTGAATTCTAACGAGGCTCTCAGTGACCTTCTGATGGTCAAAGCCAATGGACACCTTCTAGTGCTGATCTTAAATGACTTCTCTGCAGCATTTAATTATGTTGACCATACCCTCCTGGAGTTCTCTTCCCTGTCATCATTAATTATTATGAACAGAGCCTTCCCTGATTCCTTCCACCTCACTGTTTGCTTCTTTGTGGATTGCTCTTCTCCCTGCCACTTAAATACCAGGGTTCCCACAGCCCTTCCTCTGCAGCCATCTTTGCTTCTTGCTCTCTGCCTCACCTCCATGAGGATTTTACTTAAATCTGTGACTTCATTTGCTCCATTAGTAGCTGAGTCTCCAGCCTCTTTCTTAAGTTCCATTCTGCTTGATTGAACAATCCGCTGGTTCCTCAAACTGCCCCACACGTCTTCCCAGCATCTTCATCTCCATCTTACCTTTCTCGTGAATTTTTGCCTTGATTTTATGACTCCCACATCTACCCAGTCTCTCAAACCAGAAACCAGAGCTTTCCTTGACTCTCCTCTCTTTCACTTCCCACATCCAATAATTCTCTAAATCCGAAAGATTGCATTTTCTAAATATCTCCTGCATTTGCTTCTATCATCTTCATTGCTTCGACTCTTGACCTCAGCCCTTCTCTCCTGGATTATTTGTATTTTCTTCCACTAGCTCCCTACCCACAATCTGACCATCCCTCACTCTTCATTTCCTACTGCTTTCTTAAAAGTCAAAAGCTTGACATTCACCTGTTCAAAATATCTTCCATAATAAGTCTGGTAGCTATTTTCTTTCGAAGTATTAAGTTCTCCTTTTGGAAATAACTCATCTATATTTGAGACCTTCTCTTTCCCCATAATATGTAGACCTTAAAGGTTCATAAACCAAGACTTCCTGACCTTCCTGAAATGGATAGATTGGTCTATTTCCAAGGATGCTGAGTCTTGTGTGGATTGATTCAAGGATACAAAAACTGCCCATTTATTTGAGCAACAGCCCTCTGACAAGCAGTCTCACTAACCAAGCTATCGGCTCTTCCATGGTTCCTGCTCTTTTGGTACTGGGGATTGAACCCAAAGGTGCTTTATCAATGAACTACATTCCAAGCCCTTTTTAGTTTTTATTTTGAGACAGGGTCTCACTAAGTTGCCCAGGCTGGCCTGGAACTTGTAATCCTCCTGCCTCAGTTTCCCAAGATTATAGGTGGCAACACTGCATTCAGCTCTGATTCCTGTACTTTTCTCAACCCTACTCATGAGGTGCTCCTCCATCCCACTCCAATTCTTTGAATTATCATTTATTCTTTAAAAAATCCCTGAGGATTTTTAGGGAAAATTAGCCAAAAATTTATTTCCATTGTTTGCAACTTAGAAGCCTGTTGCAAAATCCAAACCCATTGCTAAGGCAGGCAAGCCCCTCAGTGAGTGGCCATCCCTGGATTCTGCAGCATAGTGTCCAATCATATCTTCCTGCATCCTTTGTTCCAGCCTCTCTAGAAGAACAGGTCACATCCCAACACACCACATCTGGAAAATGCCTTCCTTCCCTCCTTCAAGACTCAACTTGTGCCACTTCTATGCAGCCTCCCTGCCACATTCCTCCTGAAATTTCCTCTTTTGTGTCTAACCCCATCCCCAGCCTAGCACACGCTAAATGCTCAATACGTGCCACTCCAAGCCTCAGTTTTCTCATCTAGAAAATGAGATAATCACATCTACTTTTATACAACAAGGTCCTTGATTATAACCTACAGGAAACATAAAGCATCTCTACCAAATTAAGCAGAAAAAGAGTCTACTGGAAGGATACTGGGGAACTTGAGAATGGCCTGTTAGGGAGCCTGGTGGGACAGGTTCAGGTGGGGAAGAGGGTGCTGGGCAGTAAGGGCCCAGCTATGGGAAGGCTGGTTCAATCACATGGCCATTGTCAGTGCACACTGAAGGCCACTGTGTCCTGACCTGTTGTCTGAGTGTCACTCTTTTTGTTTAAATTCATTTTTATCGTAAACAAATGGGATACATCTTGTTTCTCTGTTTGTACATGAAGTAGAGGCATACCATTTGTGTAATCATACATTTACCTAGGGTAATAGTTTCTGATTTATTCTGTTATTTTTTTCTTTCCCCCACCCCTCCCACCCCTCTTATCCCTCTATAGAGTCCCTCCTTCCTCCATTCCTGCCCCCTTCCCACCCCCTATATGTGTCATCATCCACTTATCAGTGAGATCATTCGTCCTTTGGTTTTTTGAGATTGACTTATCTCACTTAGCATGATATTCTCCAACTGCATCCATTTGCCTGCAAATGCCATAATTTTATTATTCCTTATGGCTGAGTAATATTCCATGGTACATATATACCACAGTTTCTTTATCCATTCATCAATTGAGGGGCATTTAGGTTGGTTCCACAATCTGGCTATTGTGAATTAAGCATCTATGAACATTGATGTGGCTGTATCTCTGTAGTATGCTGATTTTAAGTCCTTTGGGTATAGGCCAAGGAGTAGGATAGTTGGGTCAAATGGTGGTTCTATTCCAAGTTTTCTAAGGAATCTCCACACTGCTTTCCAGAGTGACTGCACTAATTTGCAGCCCTACCAGCAATGTATGAGTGTACCTTTTTCCCCACATCCTCTCCAATACCTATTGTTGCTTGTATTCTTGATAATCACTATTCTAATTGGGGTGAGATGGAATCTCAGTGTAGTTTTGATTTGCATTTCTCTTATTACTAAAGATGGTGAACATTTTTTCATATGTTTGTTGATTGCTTGTAGATCTTCTTCTGTGAAGCGTCTGTTCATATCCTTAGCCCTTTTGTTGATTGGGTTATTTGTATTCTTTGTATAGAGTTTTTTGAGTACTTTATAGATTCTGGAAATTAGTGCACTATCTGAAGTATGAGTGACAAAGATTTTCTCCCATTCTGTAGGCTCTCTCCTTGCATTGCTGATAGTTTCCTTTGCTGAGAAAAAAGTTATTTAGTTTGAATCTGTCCCAGTTATTGATTCTTGCTTTTATTTCTTGAGCTATGGGGGTCCTGTTAAGGAAGTCTGATCCTAAGCCAACAAGTTGAAAATTTGAACCTACTTTTTCTTCTGTAAGATGCAGGGTCTCTGGTCTAATTTCAAGGTCCTTGATCTATTGTGAGTTGATTTTTGTGCAGGGTGAGAGATAGGGGTTTAATTTCATTCTGTTGCATATGAATTTCCAGTTTTCCCAGCACCATTTGTTGAAGAGGCTATCTTTTCTCCATTGCATATTTTGGCCCCTTTGTCTAGTATGAGAAAATTGTATTTATTTGGGTTTGTGTCCATGTCCTCTATTCTGTACCATTGATCTACCTGTCTATTTTGGTGCCAATACCATGCCGTTTTTGTTACTATTGCTTTGTTGTATAGTTGAAGGTCTGGTATTGCAATACCCCCTGCTTCACTCTTCCTGCTAAGGATTGCTTTAGCTATTCTGGGTTTCTTATTCTTCCAGATGAATTTCATGATTGCTTGCTCTGTTTCTGTAAGGTACATCATTGGGATTTTAATTGGAATTGCATTGAATCTGTATAGCACTTTAGGTAGTATGGCCATTTTGACAGTATTAATTCTGCCTATCCAAGAACATGGAAGATCTTTCCATCTTCTAAGGTCTTCTTTAATTTCTTTCTTTAGTGTTCTGTAGTTCTCATTGTAGAGGTCTTTCACCTCTTTTGTGAGATTGATTCCCAAGTATTTTATTTTTTTCGAAGCTATTGTGAGTGGGGTAGTTTTCCTAACTTCTCTTTCTGAAGATTCATCACTTATGTATAAAAATGCATTGGATTTATGAGCATTAATCTCATATCCTGCTACTTTACTGAATTCACTTATGAGTTCTAAAAGTTTTCTGGTGGAATTTTCTGGTTCCTCTAAATATATAATCATGTCATCAGCAAATAGGGATAGTTTGAGTTCTTCTTTTCCTATTCGTATCCCTTTAATTTCCTTGGTCTGTCTAATTGCTCTGACTAGAGTTTCGAAGACAATGTTGAATTGAAGTGGTGAAAGAGGGCATCCCTGCCTTGTTCCAATTTTTAGGGGGAATGCTTTCAGTTTTTCACTATTTAGAATGATATTGGTGATGGGCTTAGCATAGATGGCCTTTACAATGTTAAGGAATGTTCCCACTATCCCTATTTTTTCCAGTGTTTTGAGCATGAAGGGATGCTGTATTTTATCAAATGCTTTTTCTGCATCTATGGAAATAATCATATGATACTTGACTTTAAGTCTATTGATGTGGTGAACTACATTTATTGATTTCCGGATGTTGAACCAAACTTGCATCCCTGGGATAAGACCCACTTGATCGTGGTACACTATCTTTTTAATATATTTTTGTATGCGATTTGCTAAGATTTTGTTGAGAATTTTTGCATCAATATTCATTAAGGATATTGGTCTGAAATTTTCTTTCCTCGATGTGTCTCTGTCTGGTTTAGGTATCAGGGTGATATTGGCTTCATAGAATGAGTTTGGAAGGGTTCCCTCCTCTTCTATTTCATGAAATACTTTGAGAAATATTGGAATGAGCTCTTCTTTAAAGGTTTTGTTGAACTCGGCTGAGAACCCATCTGGTCCTGGACTTTTCTTTGTTGGTAGGCTTTTGATGACGTCTTCTATTTCATTACTTGAAATTGATCTATCTAAATTGTGTATGTCCTCCTCATTCAGTTTAGGTAATTCATATGTCTCTAGAAACCTGTTGATGTCTTCGAGATTTTCTATTTTGTTGGAGTATAGATTTTTGAAATAGCTTTTAACTATGTTTTGTATTTCAATCGTGTCTGTTGTGATATTTCCTTGTTCATTCTGAATTTTAGTAATTTGGGTTTTCTCTCTTCTCTTTGTTAGTGTGGCTAAGGGTTTATCAATTTTGTTTATTTTTTCAAAGAACCAACTATTTATTTTGTCAATTTTTTCAATTGTTTCTTTTGTTTCAATTTCATTGATTTCAGCTCTGAGTTTAACTATTTCCTGTCTTCTACTACTTTTGGTGTTGGTCTGTTCTTCTGTTTCTAGGGCTTTGAGCCATAGTGTTAGGTCGTGGATTTGTTGATTTTTTCTTCTTTTATTGAATGCACTCCATGAAATAAATTTTCCTCTAAGCTGCTTTCATAGTGTCCCAGAGATTTTGATATGTTGTTTCTTTGTTCTCATTTACCTCTAAGAATTTTTTAATTTCCTTCCTGATATCTTCTGTTATCCATTCATCATACAATAGCATATTATTTAATCTCCAGGTGTTGGAGTAGTTTCTGTTTTTTACTCTTTCATTTATTTCTAACTTCAATCCATTATGATCTGATAGAATACAAGGTAGTGTCTCTATCTTCTTGTATTTGCTAACATTAGCTTTGTGGCATAATATATGGTCTATTTTAGAGAAGGATCCATGTGCTGCTGAGAAGAAAGTGTATTAGCTCTTTGTGGGATGGCATATTCTATAAATGTCTGTTAAGTCTAAATTATTGATTGTGTTTTTGAGATCTATGTTTTCTTTGTTCAATTTTTGTTTGGAGGATCTGTCCAGTAGTGAGAGAGGTGTGTTAAAATCACCTAGTATTATTGTATTGTGATCTATTTGATTTCTGGAATTGAGAAAGATTTGTTTGATATATATGGATGAGCCACTGTTTGGGGCATAGATATTTATGATTGTTATGTCTTGCTGATTTATGCTTCCCTTAAGCAGTATGAAATGTCCTTCTTTATTCCTTCTGACTAACTTTGGGTTGAAGTCCACATTATCTGATATGGGGATGGATACTCTGGCTTTTTTGCTGTGTCCATGTGCATGGTATTTTTTCCCCATCCTTTCACCTTTAGTCTGTGGGAATCTCTTTCTATGAGATGAGTCTCTTGCAGGCAGCAAATTGTTGGATCTTTCTTTTTAATCCAATCTGCCAGTCTATGTCTTTTGATTGATGAATTCAGGCCATTAACATTCAGGATTATTATTGAGATATGATTTGTATTCCTGATCATTTGGCTCATTTTTTTTTTGACATGACTTGATTTCTCCTTTATTTAGTTGTTCCTTCAGGGTAGTTCCTCCCTTTGCTAATTTACATCATTGTTTTTCATCTCTTCCTCATGGAATATTTTGCTGAGAATGTTCTGTAATGCCGGCTTTCTTTTTGTAAATTCTTTTAGCTTTTGTTTATCATGGAAGAATTTTATTTCATCATCAAATCTGAAAGTAAGTTTTGCTGGGTATAAGATTCTTGGTTGGCATCCATTTTCTTTCAGAGCTTGAAAAATGTTGTTCCAGGCCCTTCCAGCTTTTAGGGTCTGAATTGAAAAATCTGCTGATATCCATATTGGTTTCCCTCTGAATGTAATTTGATTCTTTTCTCTCACAGCCTTTAAAATTCTCTCTTTATTTTGTATGTTAGGTATTTTCATTATAATGTGCCTTGGTGTGGGTCTGTTGTAATTTTGTGTATTTGGAGTCCTATAAGCCTCTTGGACTTGATTTTCCATTTCATTCTTCAGATCTGGGAAATTTTCTGATATTATTTCATTGAATAGATTGTTCGTTCCTTTGATTTGTTTCTCTAAGCCTTCCTCAATCCTGATAATTCTTAAATTTGGCCTTTTCATGATATCCCATAGTTCTTGTAGATTCTGTTCATGATTTCTTACTGTCTTCTCTGTTTGGTCAACTTTGTTTTCAAGATTAAATATTTTGTCTTCAATATCTGAGGTTCTATCTTCCAGGTGTTCTATCCTATTGGTTATGCTTTCTATGGAGTTCTTAATTTGGTTTATTGTTTCCTTCATTTCAAGGATTTCTGTTTGGTTTATTTTTTTTCAATATCTCTAACTCTTTATTGAAATGATCTTTTGCTTCCTGTATTTGCTCTTTTAACTGTTGATTGGTGTGATCATTCAATGCCTGCATTTGCCCTTTCATCTCATCTTTCAATGCCTGCATTTGCTCTTTCATCTCCTCGTTTGCTTCCCTGATCATTTTGATTATGTACATTCTGAACTCCCTTTCTGACATTTCTTCTCCCATGCTGTCATTGGATATTATTGCTATACCATCTAGGTTTGTTTGGGACATTTTCTTCCCTTGTTTTCTCATATTGTTCAGGTATCTACCCTCTAGTAGTGAAACTATGGGATATTGCAGATTTCCTCTATTGACTAATATTGTCTCTGTAGAGTTCCAATAACTCACCTCTTAGCCTTCAGTAGCCTGACGTCTTGGAGGAACTTGATAGTGCGGTGCTCCACTAAGAAGCTGTACTTCTACAGGTGGTGGCCGTCAGGTGGGGTATATTCCCTGGTGGCTCTGAGTTGGTCCCGAGTCTCTCAATACCTCCTCTTCTTGGTTCCTGGGTCTTGTCAAAGGTCCTCTAGCCCCCTGTAGGTGTCTCAGGAAGGGAGTTGCCCTTCCGATGATGAGGGCCACACCCTCAGGAGTAATTCAAAATGCCTGCACCAGCCTATAAAGAAGCCTCTGGCTAACTCCGTGATGGTGCCAAACCTCAGCATGGTGGTCGGGCAGGGTTGTTCAGTGGTGGCGTCTGTATTTGGCCTGGTGGTTGGGCGGGTTGGCTACCCGCCACCCCGCTCCACAAGGGAGGTGGGTTGGGTGCCCACCTGCTACCTCCGCGATGCAAGCAGCCTGACTCGCCCATCAGCTTGCTCCACAACCATGACCAACTAGTGATGGCACCAACCTAGGTGCAGGGGTCAGGCGGGGTCGCTCAATTATGACATCTGTCCTTGGCCTGCTGGCTGGGTGGGTTATCTGCCCGCCGCTTACCTCCACGATGTAGGCAACCTGACTCAACAGCCAGCTCGCTCTGCGACTGCCACCAACCAGTGATGGCACCGACCTAGGTGCAGGGGTCAGGTGGGGTCGCTCAGTTATTGAGTGTCACTCTTGGATGTGTGTCCTGGTTGCACTTGCAGGGAGAGGTCCAACGTTGAGACCTTGTCCAACATCAAGCTTCTTAATTGAGAGTGAGGACCAGTCTTTTGCCAAGACTTCCTTGATGGGGACATCTTCCAGTATGGAGGAGGACAGTTCAGTTGCCAACTGATCTCCTCCATGAAGGTGACCATCACACTGGTCATTGGGCCGATATGAGTAGTAAATGAGATGATGCATGACCAAAGGCAAATATTTCTGCTGAAGGCAGAGGAACAGAATGTACACTTGTCAGAAGGTCCAGCCTGAGCCTCAGGCTACAAGCTCCTGTTATATTCATTCAGCATGTATTAAGCCATGTGGCAGGCCCTCCTCCCTGCACCAGGAATACACCGATGGGCAAAATAGATAAAACCTCTACTCTGGTGAATCTATATTCTAGTTTTCATCTTTGAAGTCTCATATTTTATTTAAACATGAGTTCAGATGTTTGCAGTATATCCTGTAATGCAGCCATAACAAAACATTCACATAACATATCAGGGTTTGCTTCAATATACAAGTAGTGGCTTCCTACTAAAAGGGTGGAGTCACACTGGGCTGGTGTTTGCAGCTGCCCTAATTGTGTGAAGAGATGAAAAACTGTTTTTATGTACTTAGATTTAAGCTCATTTTGCTTGACATCAAGAGTAAAGCTTAAACTGGGTTTGTGGGTGGAGAGGAGAGAAATCCCGTGGGAAGGGGCAGAGGATGAGGGACAATGAAGGGGACCCTGAAGAGACTGGCAGGGACAAATACTCTGGAAGTCCCTTCTTCTACTGGAGACATCAGAAAGAACCACACACTCTTTCTTTCAGGGGTTCATGGAGAGAGCGGTCCCAGATACCAGCAAGGATGCTATTGGGTGGCAGCAGTTCTGGGCCTATAGGCCCCTGGCTCCTGGATCATCATGGGCTCGGCTACAGTGGTCATCAGGTGACCTGGGGGGTGGTGTGTGGCTGGCAGAAGTGGCCAGCCAGGAACCAGAGGGTGGGCAGCTGCAGCCAGGATGAAGGGAGCGCCCTCCCTTGGCAGAGGGGCTGAGAGGTGGTGACGGCTCTGGGGTTTGCAGGGCCAGATGTGGAGTGGGAAGGAGGCCCAGAGGGATCCGCCCACCCCATGATGGGTGGTTTTGGAGGGCTTTGCTGCCTGAGGAAACTTGCCCTCCTTCCCAGGCACACAGCTGAAGGGATTTATGAAAAACAGATGCTAGCTGGAGCAGGGTGGGGGGAGGTCTGGCTCCGCACCCTGAGGGGAAGGGGTTGGACTGAGTTTCCCTCCCTTCCTCCTCTGGTCAGAACTAGACCCAGAAAGACCAACTGGAGTGAACCCTTACCAGCCCTGCCTGGCCACAGAAGAGGCCCTCGAATTACAACTCACATGCTTTGTCAGCAAAAAAGTGCCCTGGGAAGATAACAATCAAAAAGGGCAACATAGAGAATGCTCACCACACGTCAGGTACTGTTCTAAATCCTTTTGCTACTCCAGCAGTCCTATGAACTACACCCCCATTACCTACATTTTCACAGTCACAGAGAGCTTAAGGAACTTGCCCAAGATCACACTGCTGGTAAGTGGCAGAGCTGGGATATGAACCAGAGCAGTTGGATTCAGAATCTTAACCCTTGCTTAGCATTGACCTTGCACCTTATACCCCAGAGGCAGAGGGTAATCAATATTTTTTCAGCACTAACTATCTGAGGAGGTGATTCATTATCCCTATTTCACTTATCTTCAAGGATACTATTATTGTCATTCTTATAGTTGAAACTGAGGGTCAGAGAGTACATCTTGTAACTTGTTCAAGGTCAATAGTTACTCCACGACAGAGCCTGATTTTGAATACAAATCTGTCTCACTGAAAAGCTAGTCACATAATAGTACCTCAATAAACATGGAGCCCCTTCCCTCCTCTCTGAGACTAGGAGTCATCCCCTGGGTTCCTGTCTGTCCTGGTCTGCCTGCAGTTCTCCACTCAGGGGTCCAGCAATGCTGCCCCTATCTCAGCCAGACCACTTCCTGTTGGTAAGCCAGCCAGAAAAAGCCAGTGTGGAGACAGGGCTGAGCCGAGCCTCTGCGCCTTCTCCCCAGCCCGCCCGCCGGCACTTCGGGACAGGAGCCAGCGCACAGACAAGGGCTGCATGGACTGGCGGCCTGCGGCTGGCCCCGGAGGGCGGGCAGCCAGGTGCCCGTGGCCGCAGCAGAGAAGGGCCCCTCTTCTCTCCACTCAAAGGTGGATTGAGGAAGGCTGGCTCCGTGATTTTTCCAAGAAGCTCGTCGGTGAGCCAGAGAATGGGAACATCTGTGCCCTGGGCTCCGTCCTGGACTCGGCTCAGGCCACAGTCTGGGGCTGGCGTCGGCTGGAGACAGCCCTGCGTGGAGGAGGCTCTGTCCTGCTGCACGGCGGGTGGGGCGGCTCCTGGCTGGCTGGTGAGGGGCAGCCACGGGACTCCGCCCTGGAGAGGGAGCCAGGCTCGGCGTGGCTGGGAGCACAGCACCAGAGGCCTGGGCACCGGGGACCTTCTGGGGGAGGTCCTGAACACCTCGCACAAGGGTCGGACCCGGGGCCACCACTGCTCCTCCCCACTGCCCTGGTCCGCGCCCATCCCGCTCCGCCATGGGTGACAGGTATTTGTGGTCATTCCTTGTCTCCTGCACCAGCCTGCCCATCAAGGCTGTGGGAGAATTTAAAGACTATGCTCCACAAGTTCTCCCCTGACACTTTTTGCACTTAGTGTATTTTAAAATTTAAAAATTTAAAGGCAGTGTATTTATATGGTTCAAAATTTTAAATGCTATAAAATGTTATACGTGAATAATTCCCCTGCCCCCTGTTTATCCACTCTCCCCTTTGCCCCCACCCCCCAACCCCAGCTCATACCCGGGTACTACAGAGGGAGCACATTAGCTTTAGGTGTATCTTTCCAGCGTTTCTTTATGCAAATTAGTCATATATAGGTACATTTATTTTTTACTTTTTTTTTTACATATTTTACATATTATTTTACATTTTTTACATTTATTTTTATTTCTCCCTTTTTATACTATATTGTGTTCTATATTATGCTTTTGTGAAGGTATTGGTGATTGAACCCAGGGGAACTCAACCAATGAGCTACATTCCCTTTTTTATCTTTTATTTTGAGACAAGGTTTTGCTAATTTGCTCAGGCTGGCCTCAAACTTGAGATCCTCCTGCCTCAGCCTCCCCAAGTCACTAGGATTACAGACAGTACACCACCATGACCAACTTACATCATGCTTTTTAAACTTAAAATATCCCAGAGACAATGTCTTACTACTGTTTTGAAAGTGTCTTTATGTTTCCTGTTGTATAATACTCCATTTTGTGACTGTTTCATCATTTGTTAACTAGATTCTAAAGATGAACACCTGAGTGGTTTCCAGTGTTTTTGTTTGCTTGTTTTTGTTTTGTTTTCGGTAGTGGGGATTGAACCTAAAGGCACTTTGCCACTGAGTTACATTTACAGGCCTTTTAATTTTTTTAAATGTTTTTATTTTGAAGCAGGTTCCCACTAAGTTGCTCAGGGCTTCACTAAGTTGCTGAGGCTGATCTTGAACTTGAGATCCTCCTGCCTCAGCCTCCCAAGGCACTGGATTACTACTTTTTCTTTGCAAACGAAGTCTTATGTGGAAGCTTGATTTATGTTCAGTTTTTCCAATTAGAGAAGACAATGGGCAAGGCCAATAGCCAACTTGTGACCCCCATCAACCATGCCAGACCTTGAAAGAACTTCACTAGAATCCTAAGGCTCTGTGAAACAGCCTGAAAACCACAACTATAGCCCCAACTGCTCATTTTATAAATGAGAAACTGAGATTCAGAGCAGGAACAAGATTGATTTGAGGTCACGAGTTTACACTGTGTCAGAACTAGAACTACAAAATGGACTTCCTGGGTTCTGCTCACAACTCGGTCCATGTTGCATCCCCACAAGTCCCAGACCAGGCCTGTAGGGCTACTTGACTAGAATTGGAGACAGATGTGACTGTGAGCCCAATCACAGAACAGCTGTGGACCCAACCACATACCATCCTTGGATCCATCTGTGGACCCAGCCACAGACCCAGCATGTACCCAGACGAGGATCCCAGATGGGCCCCTCTCTTATTCTGGGCTTTGAGTTCTTCTTCCACTCTCAGCAGCAAGAGTTCAGTTCACTAGAGAAAAGACAAACTATCCAAACAGGATGAGAGAATTAGAGTTGCTGAGCTGGACTCTGAAGAAATGGAAAGTCAAGAATGTGTAGGAACAAGGAAGTCTGGGAGACCTCAGACTTTGGAGGCACATGTAAGCAATTTGTGTTTTTGAAAAGAATCACTGGTGAGTTTTTATAACTGGTAAGTAAGGAAACACATTTTATGAAAGAGAAATATGTTTACCACCAGGCAAAGGTGGAGGTGGAGGGAGGGTCTGTCTAATCAGAAAGGATTTAACTAATAAACAGGATCAGGCAGGTCAAGAGGGAAAGAGGGGAGAAGGTACAGAGGAAAGGAGGCCCATTTTGGTCTGGAAGGCAGACTCTCCCAAACTGGCACAGTCCAGGCCAGAGACAAGGTTTGAGGGAACTGGGGGTATCTGCCATCACTAACCCCCATCTGGAGAGAGGAATCTGACTCACTGAGCTTTGAAGCAACCTCCTCGGGCATGTGGCAGGAGTGTGGTAGGATGGGTGGATGTGGTGTGGATGCTGCTTCCGCACTTGTCAGAAGCAGGGCGTGGCAGTGGAAATGCCACTGGACCGAGATCCAGGAAACCTGGGCTCCATCCTTGACCCTACCACACACAGGGTGACTCTGGACAAGTTATGCCTCCTCCCTGAGGTCCAACTTCCCCTTCTTTGTGGCAAGAGGGCAGAGCTGAACAGTGCTCTTAAACTTTCTTTACAGCTCCAAGGTGAGGGACTGCCCCTTGGCCTTGGGGTTGTGACAAATGACCCTTAAATCTATCAGAGAGGGAGGTGGAGCAGCCGTCCTCGTGAACCAAGTGAACTTGGACAGTGAGTACCACAGGGGTGACTGTGCTGAGCCATTCCTCAGCATTCTTTTGTCAGACCACTGAGGATGACCTGAGATGGAATTGCTCATCTTGCAAAGCAAGGCCATGGTGCATTCAGTTTGATTTAGGAAAATATAAGGATATGAGATTCTTGCACCTGGACTTGTAGAGTGAATTGTGTGCTTGTGTCCTAAGGTTCACTTGCTATGGCACCACCTCCTGGGTGGCCTCCCCACCTGCCCCTGTGGAGGGTCGCTGATGAATGCACATAGCTTCCCTGCAGGGGAGTGCATGGTAGGTGTGGTCTTTCCCTGACCCTCTGTTCGCCTGGTCCCTCTAGCCCAGGTGACAAAGGATGCTGGACTCTGAGGCTTTGCCGCTGGGAATAAGAGAGAGAAATAGTTTGTGCCTTCCTGCTGCCAGTGACCTTGAAAGGCCCTGGCCTCAACGCATGCAGGCTCACGTGCTCACATGCATGTGCACACATCACACCCGTAAAGGAGGCATCCAGATGTTGACAGAGTCCCCTCAGGAACCATGAGACTGGGTGTTGGGTATCCTGAGTGGGGCCCAACTACTTCATCCCCTAGGCTGGGCCAAACCTCTAAGCTCTTGCTGAGGTGGAGGGACAGATGGAGAGGAGGGGACATGAATGTCCAGGGGCCTGGTTGAGACAGCAGTATACATGAGGATGGGAGGCCAAACATCTGCCCAGCAGCCTCTGAGATGAGGGGAGTCTGGGCAATCAGGATCTGTTGATTTGGGATCCATGGTTCAGATGCCTGGGTGACGGCACAGCCGATCCAGTCCCTCTCCCACCCATCACCCTCAGCTTCCTGTGTCTTGTCTTGTCCCAAACTTTACAGCCAAGTTTTGGTCTGGGCTCAGAATGTTCTCGGGGCACTGATGCCATGTCATTGTCTATGGAGACTGTGTAGATTGGCCCTATTACAACAAACCCCCAAGCCTCTGAAAAACTGAAAAGAAATTTAAAAATTTAATTTATTCAGCAACACAATTTGGCCTGAGTAGACACAGGACCATGTGTTGATTTTGCTTTGTCTGAATGTTCTAAAGAGCAGCTGCAGGATCCTGATGTGTTTGAATCCAGTGCTTTCAACTTGGGGTGTTACGGAGTGTGGAGCATGTGCCCTGGGTTACCTGTCTGAAAGCAGAGTCCACCGACCTCAGGCTTTCAGAAAGAGATGGTGGGTTGTATTGCTGCACCCATGTTACACATGCAAAAACTAAGGCTCCAAGAACTGGGGTGCCTTTCCCAAGGCTGCATGGCTAGGAAGAGCGCCTCAGCCATGGCTTTTAGACCCACGGCCTCTGAGTGGGAGCCCAGAATCAGAGAAAGACATCCTGGAAACCCAGGACAGGCTTTGGATGCAGAGACCCACAGTCTTCAGAACCACCACCTCCTTCCAAAGCAACTGAGAGCCACCTGTGTCCTGGCTACAGCCATCTCCAGGAGCTGTCATCCCAAGTGGCCCATCCCTACTCAGAGGAGAGCAGAACCCTAGGAAGAGGGCAGATTCAAAGGTGAACAGGGATGTGCCACAGGGTAAGAGCAATATGATGGTGGCCAGTTTTGCCTTAGCATATGATTCTTCCCCATTCAAGAAGAGAGACAGACCCAGCAATACTCAAGGTGCAGCATTATGGGGGATTCACAGAATAACATCAGGATGATGTTGGGCTTTTAAGTCCCAAACCTGTCATCCCCGTACAGGTCTGGAAAGATCTAGGAGTGGTGCTACCTGGGTGAGGATGTTTCTGGCTGGAGACAAGAGGGAGTTGGAAGCAGAAGGCCCTTTACCACATCCCAGGGGATGGGGTGGGGACATGGAGGAATAAGAAGTTCCCTTTAAGGGCAGGATCTGAGAGAGGAAGTCACCCATGGCAGGGCTTCTGGGGGGTAGCATCCCTGAGAACCACCCAGGTCTAAGTGCTGACTGTGTGGGATTCATTCATAGTCTGAGTGGTCCTAAGTGGCAGGTTCCAGGTGCAAGCCTTCCCATGCTGTGAGGGAGGCTGGGAACAGATGAACCAAGGGAGAACCAGGGACCTCGTGGGGTTTCAGTGTCATGACATGGGATGCTATGATGAGGGAGGCAGGGAACATTCTTTTGGAGCCCATGGAATGACCAGACCACTTGGTCAAGGTGGTTCTACTACCAGGGGTACATAAGCCTTCCACAAAGTCCTCCCAAAGGGGTCCTGGGTCCCCAGCCCTGTTCTCTCCTCAGGAAGAGTTGCGCTGTTTCAAAGGAACTCTTGGCTGAGAGGTTACTGCCCACAGGTCTTACAAGCCAGCATCCTGAGCAAACAGTCAGCTTCCTGTCATTAGGGGCTTTGTCACTTTCACTAATAATAACCCCAGGGTGAAAACTGCAGCTGGAAAGCGAGACACAGAGCAAGCCCTAAGGCTGGAGATTCTCAAAGCTCCTTCAGCACCCCCATGGCCAGGGGACTGTCTCCGCTCCGAGGAGCTCCCACCCCTCCATCCAGGCAATCTCAAGTCATGAACCTAACACTCGGCCTGCAGCCTACGCTCTTAAATCATGTTAAGACACACAGTACTTTTAGGCACACATGTTTATAGGGTGTGTCGGTAGGTCTTTTCCCATTTTATAAACATGAGATTGTGTTATAGATGCTTTTCTGTATCTTGCTTTTCTGTGGCCTCTTATAGATTCCCCTCATCCACTTCGGTTGACACTGGCCCCTCCACTTCCCTTCACTTGACGTCATTCCCTGCCTGGTTCCGTGGACATTGGGATGGATCACCCTTCTCTGGATTCGTGGTTCCCACTGTGAGTCTCAGACCATAGGGGACCACATCATTGTGACAAGGTGTCTTTGCATCCGAGTGACCATTGTGCTTTACAGTCAGGTTTGGCAAACTTTCTGTAAACTATTAAAAATATGATCAAGACTAGATGTTTTGCTTATAGACGTTCGTCTTCGCCTCTTAGGGCTCCTGCAATAAATCACAACAAACTTGGCGGCTTAAAACAACAGGAATTGATCCTCTCACAGTTCTAGAAGCAGGAAATCTGGACTTGCAGTGTCCACCAGGACTGTGCTATCTATGAAGGCTGGAGGGGGGGTCTTTCCCTGCCTCTTGTAGCTTCTGGTGGCTCTTGGGCAGCCACCCAAGACATCACTCCAGACTCCGCCTCCGACTACACGTGGCTTGCTTCTCTGTCCGCAAAGACCCTGTTTCCACACAAAGTCACATTCTGAGCTCCCAACAGTGGTATATTTGAGGGGGACACTGTTCACCCCACTGTAGTTCTCTTTGGATTTTCTAATACTTCTCCCACGGCAGTCATCTTAATGTGTGTGATGGTACTATGTGTATGTGAGCCTTTTGCAAATTGGTATTCTGTTCACCTGAGCGCTTGTGACCCTCATCCTGACCTTCCCTCACAGTTTGGGTTATATCCTCATGTATTTTGTCACTCTTTAAACTGTCAGCTCAGTTTGGCAGGTCTCCTTTTTCCTGGGAGAATCCCTTGTTGCCTGCATTTTTGGAGCATCCATCCAGACTAAGTTTGTATTTGTTCCTCCTTCAAGGTCCTCCAGGACAGAACACTAGTTCAGGGACTGATTTTGTTCATTTTTAAGGTTTGGAGATGCTGGCCCTCAGAGGTCATGTACATTTGGGCCCAATCCTAACGTGAAAGACAGACCTTGGATTTTGATCTCTTCCTGTGGGATTTTTTTCCCCATCCAAAGCTCACATGTAGACAGATCTGCAGCCAATGGACATGGTTTTTCTTCTTTTAGCCTTGCTCTGAGGCTGCACATGCTCTTGGCTTACATATGTGTTGTGTCTACCACTCTTTGCCTCGTACCCTCCTAAGCACAAAGACAGAGCTCCAGTGTGCTATACCCAGTTCTCCCACCAAGTATCCCATCCAAGCAACTCAACGTCCACTCCGCCATTGATGATCCATGAAATCCATGATGGTCCATGAAATCATTTCTGGAAACTCTTACCTCTCTACTCCCCTCACCCTTTTTTTTTTTTTTTTTTTTTTTTTTTTTTTTTTTTTTTTGGCTAATGAAGCACCCCCCCCAAAAAAAAACCAAAAAAAAACAAAAAAGGCTAATTTTTTTCTCTAAGACTTAACTCCAATATCATCTCCTCTAAGAAGCCTTCCTGGATTTCACCAGCTCTATCACCCATTGCTTCCAGACTCACACTTCTGAGTCTTTGCCCTGCTATGAAGCATCATGACATGGGCAGGACATCATAAGCTCCATAGTCTTCCCTGAGCATCCTAAGCCAGGGAGGTGAGGAAACAGTGGCAGGAGGAGCAGATAGGACCCAGCCTGAACGACCTGAGGATCAGGGAAGACAGATTTTATTTGTAAGGGTAATGCTTCGTTGAAGTTATTGAAGAAACAGTCACTCCACCAGATGTCCATGGTCACTCTAGCTTCTGGGAAGAAAATGGAAGCAGAGGCCACCCAAGAAGTTGGGCAGCCATTTCAGAGGCTAGTTTCATAGTCCAGCAGTGTGATGCTGGGCCTCAAGAGGGGCAACTCAGGGATGGCAGACAGGGGAAGATTGATGAAGTATTCAGGAACAAAGCCTTCATAAGTCTTGATGCTATGGAAGGCCCAGGAAGACCAGATGTTTGAAGTTTCTAAGAGCAGAAATAACCTCATCTCTCCCGATCCCTTAACCATCTTTGGACCACCCTCTGGGTGCTTCCCGCTCCAGAGGAGCAAAACACTGAGTGCTTTGGGCAGGAAGTCTAAGAAAGGCAGACACAGGCCACGCTCAGAGCCGTGAACATAGCTGCTGCCTTCTGCAGTCTCTTGAGGAGCCTCCGCGAATAAATGTATTCATCCTTCCCTTACCTGTGCCTGGCTTGTGTGTTTCAAGATGGTTTGAATTTTTTTCAAAAAAATTAAAATTCTCTGACAGGTTGGCCAACCTCAATGAATGGCCACACAGTCCAAGGTGACAAGAGCCCCTTTCACAGGTCCCGGCTGCACTGAGCCGACTGAGCAGCTGGAAGGAGCAATTCGTGAATCAGTTTATGTTAGACGATCAGTCCCTCAAAGCCTCCTCTGCCCCTGGAAGTCTGATTGAACAATGAATAGCATTTGTGCTGATACATGACAGGAGTGGGTGTATCATCTTAGGTGACAAGGGGTGCCACCCCAGCAAGCAGTGATTACTGACTGAAGGTGTTCATTCAACCAAAATGTACTGTGTCCAGTGCCAAGGCCTGTCCAACCCAGAGGCCCAGAGTTGACTGCAGAGGACAGTGGAAAGTCTAGAGATAAAGGTAGCCAGGCGCAGTGGCACATGCCAGCAATGCCAGCGACTCTGGAGGCTGAGGTAGGAGGGTGGCAAGTTCAAGGCCAACCTGGGCAGCTTAATGAGACCTCTCTCAAAATAAAGAAAAGGGCTGAGGATGTATATAGTACCCCTGGGTTCAATCCCTACTACTTGGCATGGGAAGAAGAGGAAGAAAAGAAACCTGTTTGATTTTTTTTTCTTTGAGTACTGGGGATTAACCCATGACCTCACTCCTGTCTACTTCACATTTAACCCAAGGTCTCCCCAAAGTACTCGGGTCCAGAACCCGTTTGTATTGTAAAGCCTGTTACTATCCTATGATGAAGAGCAGAGTTTCTCAAACTATCTGTGCTTTTCCATCTGTCATAAATCTACACTTCTTTAAAACAAAAATTACTTACTAGAAAAAATGAAAGACTTGAGCCAGGCACAGTGACACATGCCTGTCATCCCAGCGGCTAGGGAGGCTGAGGCAGGAGGATCACAAGTTAAAGCCAGCCTCAGCAACTTAGCAAGGCCCTAAGCAACTTAGCAAGACCCTGTCTCAAAATAAAAAAATAAATTTAAAAAAGGACTAGGGATGTTGCTCAGTGGTTAAAAGTCCCTGGGTTCATTGTCTGGTGCCAAAAAAAGAAAAAAAAATGAAAAAGAAAAAGAAAAGGAAAGACATGGTATACAAATCCATGTTTTACTACTTTTACTGTATAAAAATTACATTTCAAAAATACAAATAGAACAAAAACAAAGAAAATAATTACATAACCATCCATGTGGCCAAAGTGTGTGTGAGGATAAACGCTACAGAGAATTGCTGTTGCAGTTATAGCCATAATCATAATGAAACAATGGAACTCATAAATATGATCAATTGATTTTCAACAAAGTTGCCCGTGCGATCCATTGAGGAAAAAGAAGTCTTCTCAACAAATATAGTAAGAACAACTGAATATCCATATGGCAAAATATAAACCTTGACTTTCAGCCCATATCAGATACACAACTCAGCTCAAGATGGATTATAGGCTAAATGCAACTGTCAAAACTATCAAGCTTCCAGAAGAAATATAGAAGAATATATTCATGATTTAAGAGTAGACAGAGGACACAGAAAGCAATAACCACAAGAGAAAAAAAATGATGAATTAGATATACTAAAATTAAAAGCTTCTGCTCATAAAAAGATACTTTTCAGAAAATGAATAGGCAAGTCACAGACTGGACAAAATTGTCTGTAATCTGACTCTGGGTTTACACTCAGAGGTCACCCTTGTGGTGCCCCCAGTACAGAGGTTTCCAAATATGCAAAGGGGCTTTGGGGCCACTGTCTTGAGGCCTAGTAATGAGATTCTACACCCATCGCCATGGTCCTCTTTTCCTTATATGACTCAAGGAGTTTGGGGTACCCCATCATGTGACCTGATGGAAGGTAACAATTGAAACCTTTGGGGAATGAGGATTCTGCTGTATTCTGTGTTATTTGGATTAAACCTTTTCAAGAGAGTTTACTGCAGTCTGGAATGTACACCCTGAAGAAACAGGGAGTTCTTTCCTCAAACCAGGGGCTACAAGCAGCAGAAGTAAGAGGCAGGGAGAAATGTCTACATCTGAGAGAGGAAGACATCAAGGTACCAAGAATTTAGCAGGGGCTGGATGCAGTGGTACGCACCTGTAATCACAGCAGTTGGGGAGGCTGAGGCAGGAGGATCACAAGTTTGAGGTCAGCCTCAGCCACTTAGCGAGGCCCTCAGCAGCATAGTGAGACCCTGTCTCAAAATTAAAAATTTAGAAAGGGCTAGAGATGTAGCTCAGAGGCAAGGTACTCCTGGGTTCAATCCCAGTACTGCAATAAAAAATAGCATTTGGAATACAGTGAAAAGCTATCATTGAGTTGTAATCAGAAAAGTAACAATCAAAAACAGAAGCTTCTGGAGCTTCTAGTATCAGAAAGTGACAGATATCCAATCAGGGGTATTTCAAAAAGTGAGAGGGACCTTGAGTTCCAAGACACTTTGATGATATCCAGGTCATGTGTCCATTGTAAGTACAACCTGAGAAACAAGAATGACCCACTGTAACTTCACAGTGACTGTAGGGAGATGAGGGGTCATGACCCCCATGGGAGCCTCCACAGGAAACTTAGACTCTGTATGCTTCTATTCTAGCAATGAAGGCAGTGACCTTGGCCACACTTGGGAGAAATAGATCACATGTGGTGTAATGTAGAGGGGAGCATGTCACGTGCCCTGGAAGCAATCAGGTAACTCAGGTCAGGGCTCAAGAACCCTCCTGCCCTGAAAACACTGTGTGTGTCAAGAGTCAGAAGAGCAAGGGTACAAAGACCCCTGTGAGTGTCTCCAGGGAGAGAAAGGCAGTGGTTCCCACAGCTACTGGTAAAACTGAAAGAGTTGGGACTTAGAGAGACTTAACTGAGCCTAAACATGAGCAGAGGGATTGTCCTCCCTCAGAGGGCCAAGGTCCACCCTGCCAGCACCACAGCTGTGCAATAGCAACAGAGAAAGAAGAAACCACCCATTTCTCTGGCTGTGTTTCAGTCAGCTTTCTGTTGCTGTAACTAAATACTACAGATCAGATCATTTATAATGGAAAAGAGATTTATGCAGCCCTCAATTCTAAAGGTTGGGAAGTTCCAGATTGTGTGACCACAACTGGTGAGGTTGTTCTTGCTGATGGGGAATCTGCAGAGATCCAAGGCAGTGCAGGGCATCACATGGCAAGAGGAACTGAGTTTTCTTGCTCAAGTGTCTCTTTCCTTTCTTTTAAATAACAATTCCTTTGGATTAGGACCCCACTCTTATGGCCTCATTCAACTTTGATCACCTCCCAAAGGTTCTACCTTCAAACACCACAGTCAGATTGTTTCCACCCTCTCAATACTTCACAATGAGGTCGAATTTCAGCGTGAGTTTTACTGTGGACATCAAACCACAGCAGGATGAAATACAATTGGACCAATTCCCTGTCCCTATCTTGACTTCAGAAATTCTGCCTTTAAACATTCTGAAGACAGAAAGGGGCCCCGAGGAAGACAGACTACAGACTTCCTGTTGGAAGGGAGAGCAGAGAACTATTTTCCTTTGCTGGGAAAGAATAAAAACATCAATCATATTTGCATCTTCATTCACAAAATGGTTTATTCATTTGCATGTTGTAGTTGAGGAAATGGAGACCTCAGAAAGATCCCAAGGTTAGTCAGTGCAGAGGTCTAAGTCACCTGGAGCTCCTGAGATCTGATCCTGCACCTTCTCTGCCCCCATTGCTCCTCACTTCTCATCAGCTTAAAACCCAGTTCCTTGATTCATGTAGACACAGTTTACTCCAATAAATACATAAATAAACTTCCTCCATCCTGGTTTTATTTTTATTTTTTCCATCTGCAGTGACAGAGCACAAGGGCTCTGGGAGAACCCTTCTGGGTGAACCAAGTCACTGTCCTGATCAGTATGGGTGGATGGAGGGCCTCCATCCATCAGGATCCCTGACCCCCTCCCTGTCAGTCCCAGACCCTTCAGGAAGGGCCAGCATGGGCCAGAGCCCCAAAGCCCCAGGCACTGCTGGGAACTTGGTGCCTAGGGCACATCAGTGGCATATCACACTTGTGTCTCTTCTATTGTGTTCCAAAGCAAACAAAGCTCTCCACATTAAGAACTGCAGGGAGCTCCTGAGACCTGTAGGGGTTGGTATGCATTTCAGGAGTTACACAGAACAGGAAAGTTGAATGTATTCCTCACAGGACACCTCCTACCTGCTCGCATTCAGGAGGAATCGGCCTCTGCTTTCACCTATTAGAACCCTTAGCTTTAGTTGCTGTACTGGAGAATTAGCCCTACGAGACAGGTGAGGATTTGTGGAGTTTTCCGCAGAATAAAAACCAGCATACAAGGAATACCTCATGCCTCTTCTGTAACCCCAGCTGTCTTTGCACATTTGTTGTAGCAGTTTGAACAGAACAGAGTGGTGCTAAATACTCCCCAACACATGCACCTGCACTGCTATAGACTCAGCACTGTTCTAAGCACTTGGATGTATCATCTCATTTCATCACCACAATGACCTCAGAAGAGAGAAACTGTATTCTCCCTGTCTTATAAATGAAGAAATGGAAGCCCAGAGAAGAACAGTAACTTATCCAAAGCAGTGATAAGCAGAAAAGTGATCTTCAAGCAGGAATAGCCAAACCAGAGAGAAGTGATAGTCCCACCACAACCAGGTGCCAGTTTGGGTGACCCACCTAAGAAAGATGTTGAAACACTCAACTTTTCCGGAGAAGGTAAAGAACCCAGAAACTATTCCATCCTTGGGAGACTGTTGATTAATTGGAAAAGAAAACATTCTAAGAGGGCATAATCTGTAGGTAGGTGAAGATGGAGAGTGAGTGAAGTATTCTTATTTTTCTCAAAAGTAGGGTGGAGGATACCAGGAGTGCAGCAGCCACTTACTGCTGGGTAACAAATTACTCCAAAACTCAGTGGCTTAGAGCAACCAGCATTTATCATCTCACCATTTCTCAGGGTCAGGAATACAGTTTAGCTGGTATCTTTACTCCTTCCACAGTCATGAGACTGTGGTTAGAATGTTTACTGGGGTTATCATCATCTGAAGGCATGGTCACTCTTCTGTAACCCAATCTCAGAAGTGACGCCCCATTCCTTGGGCATATTCTACCCGTTAGAAGCAGTTGTTGGACCACACGCAAGGTGATGGGATGACACAAAGGTAGTCACAGTACCAGGAGCAGACAGCAAGGACTTCTTTAAGAAAAGTGCAATCCAGTAAGAGAGGAACAGTGATGTGTGGAATTTCCAAGTGTGGGCTCTGGGGTCAGATGTGCCCAGATTCAAATTCTGACTATGGAATTTGGGACCGTACTTAACTTCTCTGAGTCTCAGTCTCTTTATTTATAAACTAAGATGCTTACCATAGCTATACAATTGGAAGGATTGTCATGAGGATTAAATGAAGTCTCACACTTCCTATATTGCCAGCTGCTAAATGCTCATCATTATCATCATTATCATTTTTGTTGCTTTATCACGAGGGAATCATCTTTTCTCTTAGTCAGCATTCTATCCGTGCAAGTGGCTAACCCAGGAAAGGGTCCTATATTGGGTAAGATTTGCAAGATGCTATAAATGGCCTTAGTACTTGGGGACACTCTTGCTTTGCATCAAATTTCACTGGGATGTTCTGGCTGCTGACTACTTACAGAATCCCTCAGTGTTTACTGCATATGAACTGATTTCATGACCACTAGCTAATGAGTCACAACCTGCAGCATTTGAAGACACAGACTGAGTTCCACTCTTATCTTTTTTCATTGGGACTAGTGACATGCACAAGAGCACAAAGCCACTTAATGACAGAGTCAGAACTAGAACCTGGCCTGCAGGATACAGTGCCTGCTACTTGTGCACTTTTGGGAGGCCTGGAAAAGACCCTCCCTTCTCCAGGGAGCTGACATCCTGGCATGTGTTGGGAAGAGATACCTGGGTAGATCATGGCTACAACAGCAATTACAACCAAACCTCACACGCAAAGACAATGAGTGCACACTCAGCCCCTCTGCAGATACAATGGGATCTCACAAGCAATCAGCATCCAGCTCAAACCAGCAAAATTTAATGCAAGGAGAGAGTACCCCAAATAATGACATCATAGCCTCTTTATGTGAACTGAGATCTGATTGGGTAATAAGATAGGTCAGGCATTTGCATGGTAAATAATTTATGCCTCAGAAAAGATCTCATGGAAAACTTCTACAGCTCTGAAATTGTCCGAGCTGGCAAACCCATAGACATGTCCCTCAAGACTGAAATGCCACCTCCACTGCCTTGCCTTACAGCCCAACTTTTTGTTCCTTTGCTTCACCATGGAGTTCCCCAGAACCCCAATGCACCCTTGGGATAGCCCTTGCAGACATGGTAGAGCCAGCCTGGCCTCTGGGACAACGTGTGGTATAAAGGACTCATGCCAGAGTTATTACTCAAACAAACCACCAATCTGAGGGCTGGAATAGCAGCAATTATTTAAGTATTCTTGGAAACCCTGAAATATTCTTTCTCCTACTTAGTCTGTGCTAACTTTTTCCTCTGGGCTTCTGAACAGACCTGCAATTGTCAGCACAGGCCCCTTCCTTTCCTCCTCCCTGCCCCCAACGCAAACCACAGGCACACAGAAAAGAAATGTATGGGCCAGGGTCTTGTGTGGGTTTATAGAAGTGGGTGATCACAGGGAATTTGAGCCTTCCTCTGTGACACCTATTCCTTGTGGTAGATTCCAGTTTCCCTACAAGATGCAGCAGGTGGAGGAGCCAATGATGGTGGAGTGGATGGGTTTGGAGATTGAGGCTGGAGAGAAGGCTCCTCTTCAAACTACTCAAGTCCCTGGATAAGAGACCCAGCAAATGCCGCTACATACAGTTGCCTTGTTCACACTGGATTCCAACAGGGGGCGCCCTTGATTCCCATGGCCAGTAGGCGGCGCCCTTATGTTTGGACCTAAGTGACGGAGGGACGGATAGTTCCATCTCCTGAGCGGCGTCACTGAAGTGGCTCTCCTGTAGTTGCCCTCGGTGATCGTGGCTGCCACCTAGGTCAGCTGCTACAGAAGACGGAGCCTCATTTTTCCCTCCAAAGTCGCCGACTAAGCGAGGGAGGGATAGCTTGGCGACTGCCGTCTTGTCCTGCGCAATTTACCTGGGGTCTCCCGTGACATCATTTCCTCTGTCTCGTTCACCCCTTTCCCAGTCATGGAACCCATTGCACCAGAGCTAATTGAAACAAGACGTGGACTTTCATGTTAAAGTAGCCTTCAGCGGAGAGGCGAGGGCTGTTTCTGGAAAATGTTAACACTTTCCTGTTGCACGCCAAGCGCTCTTGGAACTGAGCTTCAAACGAAACCTCATCTGTAAAATGAGGGGGTTGGCCAGTCCCAAAGAGCCCTTCTGGCTCTGACAGCTCATGCCACTATGAAAAGAAAACCCAATTGAGCTCTGGTTGGGGGAGCCGAGGGCCACTTCTGGTTCACAGTGATGTTGTCACAAATAAAGTGGTTGTGAATCAGTTCTTATTTTAAGCCTCGCAGCTGATACATTACTTTCTATTTTATGGGCCACACTCTGCATAATTCCAAGAAAATCACTCAATCAGAGGCTCCACTGACGTCACCAACCACCAGATAGGAGGCCCCAGCGGTGCAAACCCAGCCCCAGTGGCTGTTGGAGGACTTTGGCCCCAGGTAGAAAGGAGGTTTGTATGCTTGGGGCCCTTGGTTGTTATGGAGACCACGTTTCTCCCTCTCCATTTATCTTCTGGAGTCTGGAGTTTGGAGGACTCCCACCTACCTATTCTCAAACTTGAATTTAGTGTGTCCAATCTTGAGTCAGGCAAATCCATTGTTCCTGAAGAGATCCTTGAAGGCAGAAAAAGCTCTATTTTCTGGAAAGCCAGACAAACTGAATTCTGGGAGTTTGGCCTTCACTGTCATAATTTTGCTTTGAATGTTTATTGTTTGTTTGTTTTTCTTTCTTATGGAATTTTTGCATTTGGGTACAGTCTTCCTGAGACCTCCTAAGTTCTTTATTAGGAAAAGGGGAAAAAGATCTCTTTTTTAGGACAGAGAGGAGAGAGGTTTATAGTCATTTCAGCTGGGAGGCCAAAACCACAGAATAGAAAAATGTGTTTAGAGGAGACCTGCCAGGAATTAGATGAACCACAGTGAAGACCAGAGGGCAGTTTCTAAATGGACAAAGCAAGGCGCTTTCCCTTTCTATCAGTGTGCTCAATTATTTAGAATTCTGGAACCTCCACATTGAACGAGATCTGAGAGGTCACCTGTCTGAGCACCCAGCATAACACACCCAGCTCCTTTCCTCCAACTCTGGTGGTGGTCATTCTTCCCTACTTCATTGGACAACTGATTCTATGTTCTTATAACTCAGTTGGAAAACAATCTTAATTTCTTAGACTGAGCTGGAATTGGCCTCTCTGTAACTTACATCCACCAGTAACAGGTCTGTTCTCAGGAGGCCCATGCAGAAAAAAAAAAAACACAAATTCTAGCCCAAGTGAACTTGGACAACACCCTTGTTACAACTCTTTTAAATATTCAGAAGCAGCCATCATGTCTCTCTCTTCTGGTCAAATACCCTTGATTCTTATAACCGTTCTTCCTTGATGACATTTCCAGACCCTTCGCCATCCTCACCACTGGTCCCTGGGCATTTTCCAAATTGTCAGCTTCTCTCTTACACTGTGGCAGGGTCCCAGGCTTGATACTTCCTAGTGCCGTGTTGATGGGCGACAGATGTAAGGACAAGTTTTAACCCAGAATTGCAAAACCACATGCGGATGTCATACCAGAAATTGGCCACGGGAACACATCCTGTTCTGTCATCAGGGAAAATCTTCGAGTTCGAGTTGACAACCGCTGTGGACTGTATGCTACATATCCTTTAAATGTGTCTCTAGAAAATCAGAGTACAATTGGAAATTATTTCTTTTTCATTCAATGAATGCTTAGTATGGATCTTCTAAAATCCTACCACTGATCATAGAGGAGAGGCTGTGGAGATATGATAATAAACAGGCCAGTCTTTACCATCAGGGATAGTAAGTAGAATAATCTACAAAAGCCTAACTGGCCCAGGTGTACTGGTTCTAAGCAACTTTGGAAGAAATTCTACTTGTAATCAAAAAAGTATAACTATAGATGATTTGAGGTGGAAGGAAACTCAGGAAAGTTTGTCTTTGGATCTCTTGGTTTATAGATGGGCAAACTGGTTCCAGAATTTATATTCATCACCCATTCATTCATCTCTCTATCCTCTCAGCTAGTGTACTTATTGAGCAGCTACTATGTGCGAGGTAAGGTTGAGGGGGAATCCAACATGAATAGCAATGTAAAATAAAGCATGGTAAGAACTTGTTGATGTATAGATGAAGATCTCTGGTTGAATTATCTGGCTAAGACAATCCAGTTAGTTAACACTAGATCCAGAGTCAGAAACCAGATCTAACTGGGGCTCTTTCCAAAGTACCTCTCTATCAGTACTAAGTGACTAGATGGTACATGACAGGGCACATGCTCCATTTCAGGATTCAGACAGAATCCTTTTTAGACATTTCAGATGATATGGCTGTTACTGAGGAATGTGCTAGCAGTATAGAATCGATGTTTCACCTCTGAAAACACAATGGATAAGCTAGTGGTATAAACCTTCTCAGTTTCTCTCCCAGGGGCATGGACAGTTCCTTTCCAGACCCTTCAGTCAGAAGTGCTCCTTGCCCACAGTCTATCAAAGTGCTCTCTTGGGATTACCAGAGAGCCAGCCAATTTGCTTTCCTCAGCTTTACTGTCCTTTGCACTCCACAAGATTCCACAGAAGTAGAGAGTAGATTGGTTTTTAGTAGAGCCGGGGACTAGGAACATATATTTTAGTAGGAATGGGCAGGGGGATAGAGAGAAGTCTAGTAACAGGTACCAAATATCACCAGATAGGAGAAGTAAGTTCTAGCTTCTACAGTATAGCAAGGTGACTATGGTTCACAGCAACTTGTTGTATATTTTGTGAAACACTAGAAGGGAGGAGTTTGAAGATTCCCAACACAAGGAAATGATAAATGTTTAAGGAGAGGAAGATACTAATAACCATGATTTGATCATTTCACATTGTGTACATGCATAAAATTATCACATTGTACATGTACCCTATAAATATATACCATGGTTACGTGTCAATGAAAAGGAAAAGGAAAAGAAAAAAAGAAGGGTCCTCCTCCCTTGGTTGCCAGGAAGTTACACACTTCTCTCTCCACCAACTTCACCATGAACATCCTCAAGGTTCTGCTCTCAATTCTTTCTCTCACCTCCACTATCATTGCTATGTATGAAATTTCCAAATCTACATCCCCACCTGGATGAGCTCCAGCTGCAAGCCAGATGTATTCCCTTGGCTCTCCTTCCACTAGTCTCAGGCCCAGCCATCCTTACCTGAGCACCAGGCTTCTCCAAGCCAAAGCTCCGTCTCCTTCACGCAACCCCAGCGGGCAGCCCTCCCTTTCAGACTCTCTCATGGTGGTCATCAGGAAAAAATTAATAAATAAATAAATAACAGATAAAATTTAGTTTCCCTTCTTGATTATAGAAATTAATCATCTAGAAAAATGGGGATTTTGGGAATTCCTCACTCAGATCAGGTTAATTTTCTTCACTCATCCCTCTCTTTCTTCCTGAATCCTTCCTTCCAGCCTTCCTAGAACACTCTAACTTACTTGGCGTTAAGAAAACCATAGCTTGGCTCCCCAAGGCCAGGGTAATACCACTCTCATAGACCTCTGCCACATAAATCAGGCCCAGCCTGGGGGATCTGACCTCTTGCAGACCTCGCTCCCACCTCACACATTTTCCTGTCACCAGTAAGTACGAGAAGATCACGGTCAAGAGCAAGTGCTGTGCTCTCCGGGCACACAGAGCTGCCTCCCTTATCAGGGGAGGCCTTCTGGGGAGCAAATGGCACTCCTGTTCTCCTAGGAGGGTGGCCTCTCTTGTGCTACATTGAACCATAACCTGAAATCTGGCAGAGAGTTGGGAACTTGGGACGCCTGAGTTGAGCCATCCCCACTCCATGCAGCCCACTCCCAACTCCCTCCCTTCATATCCTCGAGTCCCCACCACCCCTGGCTCCAAGTGCCAGCATCAAGTCTCCTAAGATTCTTTTCAAAAAGGGGAAGGGAGGGGGCTCTAAATTGGCCAAATATCTTTACCCTCCCCCAGAAGCATGGATAAAATGCCCAGGAGAGAAGACCTTTTAGGCAGTGTTTAGACACACAGAGCTGCCAGTATCCTCAAATGATCAGGTGCCCATGTCAACTTTTAGTCTGTCCCCCATTGTATCTGCACCCACATTTCTGGGTTCACAGAAAATCTAACTCAAAGGACCCTCAAAGACCAACCAAAGTAGCCCCCCATTTGGGAAAACCAAGCCTCAGTGACTTCCAGGGTCACTCAGTGAGGTGGATGCAGAGCTGGAGTTAGCAGGAGGGCCAGACTGTGGACAGGATAGCTACAGCCAGCTAGCCTCTCACTTAGATGGCAGCCGGGGACTCTGGGTTTCCTAGTCCCTCAGAAGTGAAGCCCAGCAGGCAACGTGAGGACAGGGTATTAAAGAACTGGGGGCGAGGATGAAAGCTAAGTATCTGGGGCTGGGGCTGGCAGTCGGGGATGGTGATAAGTCCAGGGGGAGGCAGACCATGCTTGACCCAGGAGCCTGGAACCCAGGAGAGACAGGGAACAGCCCAGCAGGACTTAACTTCATGTTTCCTAGCATGATCATCTGGGAAGCCAGCCAGTTTCTAGGAAGGACTCCTTCCCCTGCCTTTCCGCCTACTTATTGGGATGCTTGGCCAGGATGCGGCTCCTCCATGGGCCCCAGGCTGCAGGAGGCTCACGTACCCTGCCTGGATGTCTCCATCCCTTGTGCCCAGGTGAGCTCAAGACAAGGCTCTGTCCACCAAGAGCCCTCACTGGTCCAGAAAATTCCAGAGTACTGAAAAATAAAGAAATGCATACAGGGTTACAAAAATTGGAGTGCATTTAAAACATTTCCTATGAATAAATTAGCACACACACACACACACATCCCCACTCACACTAAACATAATGAAACATAACCATGCTAGTCACAAAACAATCCTGGGGTTTATTAAGTATTCATTCAGAAGCCCCCAGGTAATGGGCCCAGCAATGAACATGAATTAGAAGTTGTCAGATAAAGGGCTCCTGCTGCCTATCTCTGGTTGGATGTAGCGCCCCTTCAAAAGCAGCAACAGAAGCCTAAATGTGAGGCCCTGGGAGGATGCAGGTTCTGGGCCAAAGAACCCCCTGTGTCCCACCCCAACCTCCCTGGCCAGCTTCTCCACTAAGTGAACAGCCCCAGGGACCCTGCCTGAAGGTGAGCCAGAGTCCCTCAGGAAATGGGTCTGAAAGGACTGCCCCCACCCTCATACACACAGACCCCAGGCCCTGCTCCTCAGGGAGAGATGGGGTAGGAGGGGAACCGGGCTGCCTCCTGGGACAGCACAGGGGCCTGGGGCTGCCTGTGGGCAGTGCAGGCCTGGCTGAATGGGGCCTCTTTATTTCACACACCTGGGAGGGAGTCGTAATCCCTCCCCGGCCACACAGAGCCCTCTCAACCAGGCGGCACAATGCACTGTTCACTCAGCTCAGGAAATAAAATAAATATATTCTCCCCCAAAAGCCCCACAATGGGACTTTTTCATGGCCAACCACCAGGAACAGTCTTCTTCCATGTGGCCCCGGGGGATTCCCATCCCTAGTGGCTTTGCTGGAAACTTCCTGGACTCAGGGTCCACCTGGCCCTGCCTAGCACTGCCTGACCTCTGTGGAAAGGTGGGCCTATTGTAGACTTTTTGTAAGGAGTCTATAAAATCCTGGGAAATAAAGAGGCAAGGAGGAGACTTACATGTATTGATTATATCCGGCAGGCAAAGAGAACTAGGAAGACACTCCTTCTTGACAGATTAAAGCTGAAGGTCAGGGACACCTATTCAAGGTCCATCTAAAGACTCCAGATCAGTCATGGGAAGCTCCAGACCGAACTTCCCAGCTGGGGCAGCTTTTGGTATCCTCTAACCCCTCTGTTACCCTAGCCCCTAGCCCCTCTATTGCCCTACCTCAGAACTGTCCCACATCTTGTGTTTTCCAGAAGGTTTGCTTTCATAAGGATGTCAACCAGCCTTGGAAAGACTTATCCTGTCCTTTGCTCACTCCACTGTCACAGCCATTCCAAGTCTTTGGTGGCTCTCCAACATACCCTCCTGCCTTCTGTGACACAGCTCCATCTGCCTGGAAGTCCCACCTCCACCCTGCTGCACACACTCTACTCTCCAATGCCATGGGGAACCATATTCATAAATAGATAACATTTAGTGAAGCCTGACCCTGGGCCAATATTTGTGTGACCTCAAGCATCACCTCCTACAGGAAGCCTTCCCTCACTGTACCCAGCAGTGACCATCTGTCCAAGGTCCCAGGGATAAGAGCCAGAAAGACCTTGCTCCTGATTTCTCAACCCTGGTGCTATTCCCAGGAAAGGGCCCAAGAGTTAGATGCACGCAGCCACCTCTGTCTCTACAAGTCACCAAGTGCCGGTAATTTCCCTGACACAGGTTCCTGTGCAGAACCTTGAACTAATGCAAGCTCCAAATCACAGCGTGTGACTCTAGGAGCCAGCACCTCAGCTATGAAGCCTGGGCGAGTCATTTCACCAGCTAAGCCTTGAATTTGGCTTTCGTTGCTTTTCCTTGTTGCTGGTGGTGGTAGTTATTAGTTTGGGTGCAGCAAGTTAATTATATCCTTTAGTTTAGAAAGGGTTAATTATGCCTTGTAGTCCAAGGTTAATGCAAGGCTCTCCTCTCGTTTTATTTATGTTTTCATGGCTACACTTGACATATAATAAACTGCACATATGTAAAGTGTGCAATTTGATGAGCTTGGGCAGGCATTTGTGTCTGAGAAACCATCACCATAGTCAAGGTGATGAACATATCCATCACCCCGAAGTGTCCTCCTGCCCCATGGTAACCCCCTCTCTACTTCCCTATGGCAGAGGCAACTACTCACCTGCTTTCTGTCATTATAGATCAATTTGCATTTCCTAGAAATTATATAAATGGAATTACTTTGGATTCTTTCATCTGACATAATTACTTTGAGAGTCATCTGTGTTGTTCCATTTATCAATGGTTCTTGCTTTTTTAAATTACTGAGCAGCAGTCTATTGTATTGGTATGCTATAATTTGTTCACCCATTTATCTGTGAAGGGACACACTTGGATTGTTTCCAGTTTTTGACTATTAAAAATGAAGCTGCCATGAACATCTACATATGAATCTTGGTATATACATATATTTTCATTTCTTTCTTAAAATAGGATTGAGTGATACTTTATCTCCTTCATCCCCATCCTTTACTCTAATTCTCCTCCCACTTCCCCCTTAAGCACACACTCTGATGTTTAATGCATGCCTCTGAATATGAACATATCTTCAGAAATGGGCAGAACTATGCTGGGCGTGGTGGGCACACACCTGTGATCCCAGCTACTCAGGATGCTGAGGCAGGAAGATTGCAAATCCGAGCACAACCTAGACAATTTAGCAAAACCTTGTCTCAAAATAAAAAGGGTTGGGGATGCAGCTCCGTGGTAAAGCCTCCTAGGTTCAATCCCCAGTAATGCAAAAACAACAACAAAAAAATGTTCTGAGCTGTTGTACATGGTTGTGGGAGTTTCACTTACATACATAGTACTATGCTGTAAATCTAGTTCTGTTTCTTACTTGTATTTTTTGATCCATCTATGCACATACGATACACATACCACTATGCATATTCAAAATTTGTTACTTCGAATATTGCACAGCATTCTATAGTGGGTCCCCACCCCATTTTCTTATCTGCCCTCCTCCCCTTATGAACATCAAAGTTGCCTTCAACTCAGTACTCCATCAATAATGCCACAGTGAACATGTCATTGTACTTATCCCCTGGCTCACCTGCACAAGAGCTGAAAGTTGGGACTCTGGGTCACAAGGAGTGCACTTTATATCACTAGGGCCACTGGCCTGGCCCTACTTTCTGAACCAGGTAGCAACATGGTCCCAAACTACATGCCACCCCCCATTTCCCTATGTTCCTGGTCAAACCATGATACCATCTGCCTTGCTAATCTGATGGATGTAACATGATATCTTGTTTCAGTGCATATTTGTCCACTTACCATCAAAACTGAGCAACTTTCCAAATGCTATTAGAACTTCTCTTCCTGTAATTGCCAATTTATGCCCCGTGCCCATTAAGCATTAGTATTTCCTATCTTCTTGTGGATTGGCAGGAACTCTTTATTTTGCTGTGTTGGAGTAGAGATAGGTTCTAAGTGCAGCACACAAATCTTCCATATGGAGCTTGACTCATTTTACCCGGGCACAAACCTGTGTATCCACCACCCAGATCAAAATTTAGAGCAGCCCAGCACCTGCCCCACGAGGCTTTTGTGTCTCCTCTAGTCAGGAACTTCTCAAGATAACATTCTCACCTCTGTCACCTTCAATCAATTTCCTTTTCCTAAATCTTCATATAAATGGAATCAAACATATATATGTTTCTTATTGTTTTTGACTTCTTTCATTCAAAATTACATCTGTGAGATTTGCCTGTGTAGCAATATATAGTAGTAGGCCCTTTTCTTTTTTTTTTCTTTTTTTTAATTGTAAACAAATGGGATACATGTTGTTTCTCTGTTTGTACATGGAGTAAAGGCGTACCATTTGTATAATCATAAATTTACATAGGGTAATGTTGTTTGATTCATTCTGTTATTTTTTCCCTTCCCCCCACCCCTCTTTTCCCTCTATACAGTCCTTCCTCCATTCTTGCCCCCCTCCCTAACCCTAACTCTAACCCTAACACTAACCCCTCCCACCCCCCATTATGTGTCATCATCCACTTATCAGCCAGATCATTCGTCCTTTGGTTTTTTGAGATTGGCTTATCTCACTTAGCAGGATATTCTCCAATTTCATCCATTTGCCTGCAAATGCCATAATTTTATCATTCTTTATGGCTGAGTAATATTCCATTGTATATATATATACCACAGTTTCTTTATCCATTCATCAACTGAAGGGCATCTAGGTTGGTTCCACGGTCTGGCTATTGTGAATTGAGCAGCTATGAACATTGATGTGACTGTATCTCTGTTGTATGCTGATTTTAAGTCCTTTGGGTATAGGCCAAGGAGTGGGATAGCTGGGTCAAATGGTGGTTTAGTAGTAGGCCCTTTTCTATTGCTGTCTTAAATATTCCATTGTATGGCTATTACCCCTATTTACCTCTTTTCTTGTTGATGGGTATTTGGGTTGTTTCCAATTTGAGGTTATTAGGGAAAAAGTTGCTATAACAGCCTTTTGGTGGGGGGATTGCACCCAGGGCATTTTATCTCTCAGCTACATCCCCAGCCCTTTTTATTTTTATTTTTTCTTTTGAGACAACATATACCTAAGTTGCTGAGGTTCACCTCAAACTTGTGAATTCTTTTGCCGAAGTCAGGTAGATGAGATTACAGGCCTGCCCATCACTCCAAGTGTTATGAATATTCTTGAATAAGTAGATACAGAGAACTCAATCATTGGGGATGAGACTGCTGCACGGCAGGATACCATATGTTTAGGGTTAATGTGCACCCTCAAATCTTGCTCTAAAGCATTTGTACTAATTCATACCCCTACCAACAGTTTGCAAAAATTCCATTTGGTCCCCATCCTTACCAACTCTTGATATTTCCAGTGTAATTGGAGCCCTTCCGGTGGGCTTCGTGTATTCTAAGATAGTTTCCTCCTGTACGTTTTTTGTTTGTTTTTTATTTATTTAGCGGTGCTGGGGATTGAACCCAGGGCCTTGTGCTTGCAAGGCAAGCACTCTACCAACTGAGCTATATCCCCAGCCCCTCTTGTATGTTTTATATATTGTAAATGTGAATTTCGTCCACCTTCCTCTATGCGTCTCCCTCGTCTTTGTGTCCTCATCTGTAAAAAGGGGATACCTATCTTATGACTTTAGCATAAGAAATGGAGATGTGTTTCAAAGACTTGGCAAAACAGTGTGAACTCAAGCTACTATATATCTCTGTTTCTGCCACTAGAATGGATGTCCTTGCAAGACAGGGACCGCAGTCTCAATTTGTGCAGTCCCCAGGGCGTGGGGCACAGGGCCAGGAAGGAGTGGTTTTTCAATAAAGTTTGTTTATTGACTAAATAAAAAAGTCGCCCAGGCGCAATCGCAGGTCCACAATATCAGGGAAGTGAGCGAGGAATGAGGGGCGGCGGGAATGGAGAGGGAAAAGCATTATTCCCTGCAAGGGGCCAACAGGTGTCAGGTGGTTAGGGAAGCCCCTGCCCTAGGCTTGGGGCCCAGGCTCCCGAGAGCCTGGCAGAGGGGTGACTGACTTCCTCTGGAGCATCGGCTGCCTGCCGGAGCGGGCGGCGCGGAGCCCGCTGCCGCCGTCTGTCGCTCTGCCCGTCCCTTTTTTCCAGCAGCTCTGCCCGGACGAGAAGCAGGGCGCCAGCTCCTCGGGTTCTCGCTTCCCCGGGCGGGCGCTGTCGGGCCGCGCAGCCGCAGCTCTGGCAGCTTAGCGGAGGCGCCTCGCCACCTGGCTGCGGCTTCGGGAAGGGACAGCGCGCCGGGTCCCACACCGCCCTCCCTTCTCCGTCGCCACAGGGGCGCCCGCGGCGTGGGCATCACCTTCCCCCGGTCCGCACTGAGACTTTACAGACTCCCAGACAATGAGAGCTAGTCTAGCCCTCTCCTTTTACCACTGGAGTCTGAGGACAAAAGAGGGCAAAAGGGATTAATCCAAGGACACGTGGTGAATTACTAAGTCAGCTCTGGACTCCAACCCCAAATCTCTGTCCTCCCTTGCCTCTGCCCGGTGTCCATACATGGGCAATTCACTCAATTAGACTCCAAGTTCCTTCTTGGCTCTTCTTCCTGTGGTGAGTCACTGTGTGTGTCACTTAGAGCACCTCATGGGTCTCTTCTCTTCCCACCTGTTCCCGCTAACACCCTATCTCCATCCAACAGTCAAAGTGATCTTTTAGAACATGGATCTGCTCTGCCTGGCCTAAAATCCCCATGGCTTCCAGCACAGTGTAAATACAGTGAAGTGGTCCCGGCGCCAAGGTATGATCTAGCCCCCTGCTTCTACTGCCCTCCACTGTTATCAGCCCCCTTGGTACCTTTCTCTCCAACTTGCCAAGTTCATTTCCACTTGCTCTTCCCTCTTCCTCAAACTCTCCTTTTCCAGGAATTCAGTTAAGAATGGATTTAATTGGATTTCAAAATAATTGTTTTCCTATGTAACCCCATGCATAGTTTTTAATGCATTTAGATACATCATTTGGGAAGAGTCCATAGACTTCACCAGCTTTCCCCTAAACCTGTGATGCAGAATAGTTTAGGAACCCCCAGACTTTTGTATTGGTATCTCTTTATTCAGGTTCCAGCTGAACATCACCTCGTCAGGGGGGCTTTCTGTGACACTGGCCTCCTCATCCAATTGTTGCTTAGCACAGCAGTTCTCAAAGTGTGGTCCCTGATCCAACAGCATCAGCATCACCCAGGAACTTGTTCAAAATGCATGTTCTTAGGACCCAGCCCAGACCTGCTGAGTCAGAAGCTCTGGGGGTGGAGCCCAGAGATCTGTGTTAATGAGCCCTCCAGGAGATTCCAGTGTGGGATTCTCAAGTTGGAAAACTGCTGGTGCAGCCCAATTTCACTATGTTATCACAGTTACCACCACCCAGGGACCCCAGTGACCTGAAAAAATAGATGACAGGGAGAAAGGAAGGAGGTGGTAGAAGGAGAGCTGGCTGAGTATGCAGAGGGGCTACACTGGACCTAAAGCCCCCAGGGATCTGGGCTCTCTTGGGGGAGGGGCATGTTTGGGTGAAGCCAGATAGGGCTTGAGGCCTGGAGAGTTATGTATTGTTGCGTGGTAGTCGGCCCTTGACAGCATCAAATCAGCGGGGAGAAGATCACATTCCTGCCTTTTACATGTGACAGGAGAGGACTTTGTGTTCCTCTGGGCTCTCTATACCTCTGCCCTGGTCTGAACATTAACCAAAGACCCTAAAGTCTTATTTGGAACCAGCTGCAGTCACTCCAGACTCATACCAGCCTGATCCCTTTGTTTCTGCCCCTTTGCCTACAGGAAGTTCCAGAGCTATCTCAGGGCCCTCCCATCCTGAACTGTTTCCTATGCATTCTCCAGGAGGGCCAGATGTTCCTGCAATCTAAGTCTGAGTCTGTTCTTCAGACTGAAGAGCTGGTCTCTTGTCCCCAGTCCCAGGGAGCCACCTAATGCAGCCTGCAAAAGAGCTAGTTGCAGCCTGAAGCCTCTGGTTTTGGTGAAGTTGTAAAGGGAACCATGGCCCTGTTCCTGTTGGCTACTGGTCTTGGCCTCTGTGCAATTCCCAGGCCCCTGGGGGGAAACCAGACACTTAACTGACTTCCCTAATCTGATGATAGAGTATTGGGTATCAATAGACCGCAGGCAAGCTATTTTTGTCCATGGATTCAGACAGCAGAAGCCCAGGCTGCCACGCCACCTCAGAGGATGAGCTCACCCAACGTCTCCCAGTCTGCTAACACAGCAGCATTGGCTGTGGCTAGGCAGGCTGATTTAAGACCTCCCAGGGAAAGTTCTAGGAAGTAGGGATGTAAGCAATTTCAGCAGTGTGCCTGAACCAGAACCTGCCAGAGACCAGACTGGAGTCAAGAGACCTGGGTACTATTCTAACTCAGTCTCTTCCTAGCTGGGGAATACTGAACAGATGACTTAAACAATCTATGCTTCAGTTTTCTTGCCTGCCAAGAGGAAACTGAAGTTGATGCTGACGTTGGCACTAGAATTCCACAATAAGGCCTCAGTGTTTTTCCCACCCTGTCTTATTTTAGAGTCCTGAGTCTTGCTCACTTTATGGGCCATAACCAAGGTAAGAAACATTTGATAACATTTAGGGTTCTGGGTTTGGTTCCAGCTTCTTCTTATGTGCCCTTCATGACCTTGTCCAACATGCCTGGACACAGGATTGAAGAAATCACCTGCAAAGTGCTCAGGGCACTTCGTAGGAATGTGCCCACACTCTGGGTCCTAAGTGAGTGAGCATCATTTGTCCTGGATGTTCTGGGACCTTCTGATCCTCATGGCCTCCTGCCAAACCACTGCCCGTATGTTTGATCTACATGCTATCTTTCTTCCACATGTCTGTGAGGTCAAAGGCAGCGGAGAGGGGTGGGGATTTCCATCACTTTTGTGTCTCTAAGACCCTGTGGGTCTTCAGTGAATATTCATGGAACAAATGAATGAACAAGTGAATGAATGGATGGATGAATGAATGGGTGGATGAATGAAGGAAAGAAGGAAACCCACATAGGACTTGCTTGCTTGATACCCTGTGTGTCGTTGCTAGGTGGGGGAGAGGACAGGATTAGTCACAGCTAACTAGGAGGGGGCCTGATGGTTCTGCCTGGAAACCTCCCCCTCAATCTTGGTTTGCAGTCTCTAAAAAGGGAGAAAACCAGAGAATCATGGAATGTTGGCTCCATCACTGAAGCCACACCCCTCCAACAGGAAAGTGAAGACCCAGACAGGTTTAGTTCCTGCCTTGATATTGAGCTCATCATGGAATCATTATTTTTCCATGAAAAAGGAGCTTGATGCAGGTTGAACAGGAATGGTGGGTGGGAGGGAGTCCGTATTAAATCGACAAACATTAAGCACAGAAAGCCTGAACTTTCCTAGGACTCACTAGTCCAGGGCAGCAAGGAGGTCTAGAGTGAAGGGGTCTTGCTGAGTCCCGTTGTGGCCACTTGCCTGGGCCAGGCCAAGGGGCATTATGTAACAGGGACAGAGTCTGCAGGAACACCTAGACTGGCCTGCTGTTCATTCTGGAATGTGGTTTCCAGCTATTTCCTATAGAGGGAGGTTTTGCTGAACAAAGGGTTTTCTGCACTTTCCATTCATTTGCTATTAAAGAAAAGGAGACAAGATATAAAATCCTTCCCTGAGATTGCCAGAAACCTTCCAGTTTGGAAGAAGGAAGAACTTAAGCTCTGTGTCATGGGTCCCTGGAGGCCTGGGGCTTCTGAGGCAGTAGGAGCCACTCCCAAGTGGAAATCTACTGCTAAAAGAGGCCACTTCCCATCCTGGGCCCTGAGTCCTTGTGATGTGGCTACATATCAGGCTGAGCCTCCACAACTCTGGGAGGAATAGGGTGAGAGAATAGGGGACCAGCAAAGACACCTCAAGCCCTACAGGACATGGCTCAATTGGGAGGGTTCAAGTCTGCCTAGGGATGGCAATAGGGTTGATATAAGACCCTACTAGAATTTCTGTTCTACTAAGAACTTCATCATTGAAAATTCTCATCTTTGTCTTAATGCAACACATCTGGAAGCCCTGACTCAGGGGAGGAGAGATATCCCGAATATATTCTTGTGTGTGTGTGTGTGTGTGTGTGTGTGTGTGTGTGTGTACACCTTGGGAAACCAGAGAACCTGTGGCAGTTTGGAAGGGGTGGAGAATGGGTCCAGGAGTCAGGAGCACAGGCCGTATCCATCTGAAGGAGGGTCAGCCTGGAGGAGATCAACTCTCAAGTTCCAAGAGAATTGGGTGTGTGTACAAGGTATCTGCCAGGATACTGACCCAAGGATGGGAGCACAAGACCTCACAGGGTGAGCATAAATTGAGGAGCTGGTCATATGATTAGAGTGTCCTCACATCTGTCCCTCTCATGTCCCATCTTCTTGTCTTCAGGCTCCTCATGGGTTCATGTGAGAGGCAGTGGCCTGATGGATCCAGTGTCCAAAACATCAAGAGCTAGCTCTTGTCCCTATCTGTATGACTTGAACACTTACTAACTTCTCTGCCTCTGCTACTTCATCTGTAGAATGGAAATAACCTTCATGCATGTCCCTTTGTGCATGGTGTCGGGGGGTGAGGATTGAGGTAGAGCTGCAGAGAATTCAGCACAATGCCGGGCGCCTCGCCAGTGTCCAGGAATCTTAGCCAATTAGAAACTGACCAATTCTTCTAGGGCTAAATAAGGACAAGCGCAGACCATTCAACTGGACATCTTCAGAGCATCTACATCTGTAGGTGGTGCATCCGCCACAGCAGTGGGGGTGAGGCAGGGCACTATGCAATGGTGATAAGGGGTTCCACCCCAGAGACTACACAGTCCAGAATGGATCAGAGCTGAAGATTGAACCTAATGGGGCATCCACTGTTAAGATGGTGGTAGCATCCAGGAAGGCTGCCTAGGGGTGGTGCTCCTTTTCTGGAGGGACTGGGACTACCAGGAGCTGGGGCATGACAGCCATCATCACAGGTCATGTGATCCTATGAGATCCCCAGGGGAGCAGATGACCCCTTGTCCTCTCCATATCATCTGCACTGGCACCTGAACACAGCCCTTCTCAGGGGGTGAGCCAATCAACCCTCACTCTTTATAAGGGCTGTGAGAGCTGATATCCAAATAAATAAACCTCCAGGATCCTGAATGATGGGAGAAACTGGTTGAAGTATCCCCTCCCCTTTTCTGGGTGACTTCCCTGATGCTTTGTATGAACTTCTAAGCCTCTGTGTTCCCTAGGTATCTTGTCCTTAAGATTCTGCATGCCACTCAGCAGTCTGAGGAGCTCAGAGTTCTGGTGTCCCCACTGCACTGAGTTTTTACTCACACCCAGCACAGTGGCTGTTCTGACAGCACTGAGGCAGACACAGTTCTTGCCCACAATCCTGCTCACCCACTAGGCAGCTGAGCTATTGCTTGGTGCCCCTGCCCAGCAGTCATACACAAAACAATTTTTTTTTTGAAGAATTGAAATTTTGATATTTCTAAGAAAAACATCAAAGTGCCCATCATAGGAAAGATTTGGATTTTTTTGGACTCCCTTATTCTTTTACTGGTTTAGAGTGGCTTTCAGTTTGGTTTCTATATGCAGCATATCCCTTTAGGTTCATAGCAACTTTCAGTTTCCAGCTCATCGTAGTAAACATTTGCTTCTCCTTTTTGATTCCTCAAAACAGCACCTGAAAAGTTGGACTTCAGTGGAACAAAGAATTCCAACACAGACTTCATGAGTTTTGTCTTATATATCCTTGGTCTCTGTGGGGGATTGAGTCCAGGACCTCCCAAGAATGCCCAAATCACAGATGCCCAAGTCCCATATGTACAATGGTATCCTATTTGCATCCTCCCATGTACTTTAAATCATCTCTAGATTACTTGGCTACCACAATGAATGCTATGTCAACAGCTGTTTAAGGAGCCATGGCAAGAAAAAAGTTCATACATGTTCAGATGCAATTTTCTAAAAAAATATTGGGGGATGGGTACTATGAATTGAACTCAGGGCACTCAACCACTGAGTCACATTCTCAGCCCTATTTCGTATTTTATTTAAAGACAAGGTCTCACTGAGTTGCTTAGTGCCTCACTTTTACTGAGACTGGCCATGAACTCTCAATCCTCCTGCCTCAACCTCCTGAACCACTGGGATTATAGGCATGCTCCACTGTGCCCAGTCAAACTTTAATCTACCGTTGGTTAAATTAGAGGATGGGGAACCCAAGGATATGAAGGACCAACTGCACAACTGTACACACACACACACACACACACACACACACACAATCCCCTTAACTAAACAGATTACTTCTTAGGAGAAAACCCACAATTAGGGAGAGCATTTGGAACCAAATCAGATTAGAGTCCTGGCCCACCACTCAACCACATGGTTAACAGACGTTCTCCCTAATCAAATTACTTAACATACTTGATATAAATCAAAGGATCCCTTTGCCTCTTCATCTAGTGATTGATTCATCCATTTGGTCTCTGAGCACCTACTATGTGCAGACACTGTTCTAGGTGCCTGGGATGTATCAGTGCACATAATAGGCTCCTTGTGAAACTTCCATTTGTTAAGGGTCAGAGGAAGACAATAATCAGTAAGTAAAGTCTATGGTACGAAAGTGACAAGTGCTGCGGGAAGAAAAAAAATGGCCAAGGATGAAGAGAATGGAGTGCCAGTTCAAGCTGTAGTATCAAATGTTTTCCCTGTAAGAAATGAAGGTTAGGGGCATGGACTCTGGAATCAGACGTGTTCCTATGCCAGCATGAATTGGCTGCTGTGACTTTGGGAAAACTGACTTCTCTCTCTATGCCTCAGTTTTCTCATCTTTAAAATGAAGGGCATAAAATTGGAGCTACCTGTGAGAAGATTATTACAGTAATTAAGTGAGATAATACATGCAAAGTGCTTGGAACAGCACCAGCACATACAGGAAGCTGCCTAAGTATTGAATATTTGCAGTAAGAAGTGTTGACTAGATGTCAGCTTTTAATAACCCCCTGGAATTCTAGACTCACACTATTTTTCTGGGCTCCCCCAGTTTGCAGGGAAGGGAAGCAAGGTGTTCACGAACCACTTTAGTTCAAGTCCTGGCTGGAGCTCCCTTCCTCGCCTTGGTGGTGCAGGAAGGGCAGAAGCTGACCAGTCCTGGATCAGGCTGACCAAGACCTGAATCCCATCTCCACCACCAGCTTGCTTTTCAGCCTTGGGAAAGTCACATGACCTCTGCAAACCTTAGTTCCTCATCTCTTTAGAGTGGGAAGAAGAATAATTGATCATCTGTCAGGTCTGCTTGCAAGTAGCACTTCATTTAATCCTTCACCTATGAGTTGGTTCTTTGGTTATCCCCTTTTACAGGTGAAGAAACTGAGGCACTGACAGGTAAGAAGCCCATCTTCCCCCCATCCTGCCCCTACGGTGCCCAGGATGGGTGGATAAAACACATACAAGCTAAGCTCAGAGCCTTTCACCTGCCACCTGGATCCTGCATCACTGGTTCTTTTCCCATGAGTGGCTGAATGGCAGGTGGGTAATTTGGGCCATGAGGTCATTAGTCTTGTTTGCATTCTCATATGTCTAAGCCCAGGTGGAGAGTTTAATGACCATGGTCTGGCCCATATTTCACATTGTCCTTCCTCCTCTCCAGAAAACCTGTTTTTTTGCTACCAGGTGACATCAAAACAATCTGATTTTTAACACCCATGTTTGACCCAAGCTCATCCCTCCAAGAGGGACTTGGCTGAACTGTTTCAGAAAGAGGAGGAAGAAGATCTAATAGACTAGGTTGTTTGTTTGTTTTAAATGAAAAAACTCAGAAAGACAAAAATGGCTTGGGCTGGGTGGCGAAAGGTTATTTTGGGTCAAAAGGGAAGTGGAGTCACTCCTAGGAGACAATCCCAGAGGGTCATGTGGACACTCAGAAATAAACATACCTGTGCTTATTCCAGTGCGGAGGTCTTTAAATAGAGCCCTGGTGTCTGAATGTGGGACGAGGTGTCCCTGCTGGCTGCTTACAGCTCAGCTCACAGCCGAGTGGTGATTCTGGTCCTCAATGGGCTGCTTTGTTACTCATCTGTTCTGGCGCAGCCGCAGCCGGACACTATCGGCGCCAATGCTCATGCTCTCGTGACCGCTTTCCTTAAACAAGGCCCAGAAGTGATGGTCAGCCTGAAGCAAGGCTCACGAAAGAGTGAATGGGGCCCCGGCTGTGGCAGCACCGATGCTCCAGGGCTTCCCAGCAAGGGGGAGCCCTGCCACAGCCTCCCCGTGGGGCTCACAGCTAAGCCTAGGTAGATCTAGTTCCCTGCCACTGAGGTCTGACCTGGCACTTTCCAAGCAGGGAGGCAAGTATAGAAGAACTCTGGAGAATACTAGCTGTCAAGAAGAGGAACGTGAGCTGGTGGAGATGGTCGCTGAGCTCAGTCTTTAAAAAAAAAATGGTGACTGGCACATGGAGAAGGTGAATCTGCTCCCTCCTGACTGTTGATAGAGGGAACAAGATGACACAGCTTGCCACTGGAGACTGGTGGGCCTTCGGTAGACCTTAGTGTCTGGTCACTGGCATCTTCAGCTATTGACTTTGCATTCATCAATGGCCGCAGGAATCTCCTTAACCTGTGTTAGTGATGATCTTACATATCCGTATCATCTTGAGGGTTTAAAGCTCATTTGGCCTTCATTGTGATGGGACCTAGATGAGCGTAAGCAGCCTCACTTCTTTTTCAAGTGGGGAAACTGAGGCTCAGTGAGATGAAGACACTTGTCACTGTGCATGTTACATGACTTCTAGGACAAAGACTCAGGGCAGGACAGGGCCTGGAAGGGAGACTGTTGCAGCCATCCATGTCATCTGTGACTCCCCTAAGTGATTGCTATACATTTTGTTCCAATATATTCAATAGCAAACTCATTATCTTCTAAAATACATCAAATGTTCTCAGAGAGATTTTATAATTACTAACTATCCCCTTAATTTGAGTCTCATTCTGTCACTGAGTTCTGTGTTCTATTGCTCCAATTCCCTTTTGGGGTCATGCAGAGCATCATCCCTCCCTTCCAGAGGCCAGTTGTCCAAAAATTTGGAAGACGGGCTTGATCAGGATGCCACAGACATACGGTGAGTTTGCCCAGAGAGGCTCCCTCCCCAAATCTGCCCCTGATTCCACCTGGCATTAGGCCAGCATGCTTCTGGTTCCAGCACTAATGGGGAGCCTCCATTTGCAGGCCCCAAAACCTCTGCCTGGTGAGCCAGCCCCACAAGGTCCAAGGACTTGCTCCAGCCCCATGGGGTCCTCTCTCTTGTGCCAACTTTGCAGAGAGGTCTGTTCCCCTCTTCTCTGCCACTGAGCTGGGGAGGGAAAGGAGGCAGCAAAATGCCCTTACTGTTCAGGCCTGTGACCCGCCAGCGGGTGCTCTCTCCCAGGACGAGAGCCCCCCTGACTCACCAGGCCCGCCCTGTGTAAACGTCCCGTGCTGGGAGACCGTGTGCTGTCCTGTCAGAGGGTACATTTCCATGAGGCCCAGGTCTGATTCCCAGAACAGCAATAAAGGCAGGAACCACACACTCCCTCAGCCCCCCTTTCTCAGACCAGTGTTGACAGAAGGGCAGCGTGAAAGAAGAGGGAGTGAGGTGGGGGCCTGAAGGGGCCAAGAGCAGGATGGCAGGGTCCCCTCACTGGTCTTCAATTGGGACAAAGCTGGCATTGTCCATTTGCTCTTTCCTCGCTGCCCACGTATGGGACCTGGGGTTTCAGCCTGGTAGACTATACAGACTTCTCCTCACCCCCAGCTCCTGCTGAAGCAATGGCCTATCCCCAGGAAAACCGCTCTTGCTTGGGATCAGGAGGCAGCAGGTAAAGCGGACCCTGCCCTGGGCACTCTCCTTTCCCCTCCTCCCCTGCCCAGCCCCTTGCCCATGGCAGTGGTGCCTCTGCATCTGGAATCTTCCAGCCCTCCTGTTCCCTTGGCTGGGTGTATTTGTCTTGGCTGCCTTCACCTGGGTTTGTTCAAACAGATTTTCTTTCCTTTGCTTTCCCCCAGCAGCTGGCCTCAGCAGCACAGCCCACAGAGTCAGGCTTGTTTGGGATGAGTGACGGCCTTGCTCTACGCAGCAGCCCACCCATGTCTGAGCCCTGGGATGCCAGCTTAGTCTTGGGCCCATACAGGACAGCTGTAACAGAGAGAGGAAAGAGTCACAGCCTGGAACCAGGGAGCTGGGGGACAGGAGACACCACAGTGAGCAGGGCAGAAGGAGGTGGACCAGTTTACAACTGGCACACGCCATCCTGAGACTAAGACTTGTGAGAGAAAATAGAAATCACATGGGGAATGTCAGATTCCAAAACCAGTGTGGATAGGAAGAAGGGAATGAAGCCAGTCTAGCAGGAGGCCCTATATCAGGAGGATAGATCTGCACCCAGGTCCCCGTCTACCCGGGATTATCCATCTGCTTTGGGCCCCCAGACCCTGTTTCTAATCTGTACCATGGGATAATAATATTTTGCTCTCTTCAAGCTAAGAAACTGGACTTCTTGAGGTACTTTCCAGTTAAAATTCTATGACTTAATTTTTTTAAACACCAATAAAAGGTTATTTGTGTGAAAACATAACATTGACATAAAAGGTGTGCCAGGTTGTGGGTGAGGGGAGAAATATCCTCCCTGGAGATTTTTAGATCCATTTTAGGATTAATCCACTGCTAAAGGGTGGCCTGTCTTCCTCTGGGGCCTGAACGAGGAGTGGTCTTTAAAGGTCCCCTTCCCTGGCCTTCCCAGGAACACAAGGCAAAGGCGAATATTGCCCATGTGCCCCTCCTTGCCCTGGCATTCTGCCTCCCTCTCTGCTGTGCGAAGGCAGCCCCAGCCTCTAGCCTTGCCCGTGGCCAGCTGGCCCATAAGCCAGGCCTGGTGCCTGGCACAGTGCTCTTCTGCCCCAAGGGCAACTCAGGGCATACTCTGGTGGTTTATACCTTCCAGAGCACCCATGCCTGTGGCTCAGGTGGCCTAGTGCAGGCTGAGAGATCCCAGCCCCTCTCTCTGCCACACCATGGCGGGAGCCTCATCCTCAAAGCTCAACTCCCCATTGCTCCCTTGGGGTACTTTCTTGGCCACAGGACTTCCCTCCCAGATGGGTACTGCGCTCTTCCCCACCCCATATCCCAGTGGGTCACCATTTCTTATCTCTAGCAGAGTGTTGTGTGGGGGTGTTGAAGCTCAGGTCCCTCTATGTATATACCCTTGCTCCTTGCTGTGACCTCTGTATGAAAGCACTGATGTCCCAGCTGTGGTCCTCACAGCCTCACAGGTGCTGGTCCTGAACTGGCTGAAGAAATTCTAGCCCCTCACCACTTCCTGCTACCATTCTGCATCCTCATCATGGCCCAAGGTCCCTCCCTTCTTTTGATTGGTCCTAATAGATCTCGTCTATTTCATATCCTTTTTTGGGTTGACATTTGATTCTCTTTATTCGTGGTAGTTATGTTCTACAAAGTTGCCATAAATATTCAATTAGCAAATTGCAAGCATTGCTCCTAAGGGAAATACAGGGGTGGTTTCCTTTAAGCCTCTGGTCCCATTTCATCAACTGATCAACAGTAACCTTGTGTTACATCAACTTATTTAGTATCCAGTTAATTCATTAGCATTGAATTCACAGCCAACAGCATGAGAATTCACCTGGAGTAAAGCTCATCTAACAGCCTTAGGTGGAACAATGCCTTTGACAATTCACATTTTTTACAGCTTTGCACACATCCATGAATGATGGCAGAAGTGCCACAAGTGTTGATTGGGGGATTACAAACACATTTTAGCTGATGGGGAAATTTGCAAAAATGTTATCTGTAAATATTGAGACTCAACTCTCTTCTTCCCTCCCTTCTTTCTGTCCTTTACCAGACCCTTCCAATCTTCTCCCCCGTATCCCATATCTTTCCTTATTTGTTCACACAAGCTCATGTCAGGTGCTATGCTAGGGTCCCTGGAGTCTCCAAGACATGCTCTGGACAGGGATCCTGTCTTCAAGTAGTTTAGAGTGGCATCAGCACACATGTTCTACAGAGCCAAATAGTAAGCATTATCAGCTTTGCTGGTCATCTGCTCTCTAACTAAACTACTGCATTTGATGCTGTTGTAGGTCAAGAGCAATACGAACAAAACAGGTGACAGGCGTAGTGTCACTGGACTGGAAAAGTTCCATCTCCCATCTCTACACAGTCTCTCTGTGTCTGATAAGCCCAAACTTATCACTCTTCACTCCCTGAATGCTTAGCTCTGTTGGAAATCTTCCCCTAAAACTATCTAGGACCCAAGGGCAGGGCCCATGAACGTCCTTTCTGCTGTCCAGCATAGCAGAGGTTCCAGTGGTGTGCTGGTTGGGCAATTAAGTCCCAGGTCACAGTGTTCCATATTTATGATTGCACAGACCCAAGTTTTGACCCCACACCTTTAGAGATGTTTCAGGCAAATTCCATGATTATATATAAAAACAGACCCCTCTAGGGCCCTGTCTGGAAGCGACCCCTGAATCACAACTACTCCTCTAGGGATGAAGGATGTGTTGGACCCCACCCTGACATTTTCATCCAGGAAAGGGCCAAAGGGCACCATGAGCATACATGTTAGACAAGGAAACAGTGTCCTTCACCTCTTCCTCTTTATTTTCTCCTATTTCTCTCTTCTCTGTCCCTCACTTTCCCTTCTCTTCCCTAGGGAAAGTGGGGTAATCATGAGGCTGCTGAGGGTTGCCTCTGGTCTGGGGTTTGTGAGAACAGAGTGGCAATGGTACCCAACTTCTGGGCTGTCTATCTCAGCTCTCCCTCACCCTTGGAAGAGGTCCTGTGATGAGACATTCCCCTGAGTTTAGCTAGAGATGTATCCCAAGTATTTTCTTATAGTCTCAGCACGGTTACAGGAAGCTGGATGCAGATCCAGGGGAGGACAAGGAATCCCAACATGGTCCCATCACCAACACAACTCCCAAGGGAAGAAGATGTTAGGCAAGGGGTCCCATGAATTAAGAATAAAGTAAATTCCCTGCCCCTCTTTAATCCTGTCACACAGATTTACTCTCTAAAGATAGTCCCAACCCAGGACCCTTCTACCTTGACCCCTGTGAGTGTGTGCATGTGTACACACACACATAAGCAAGACCTCAGGGTCTACAGAGTGGGAAAGGAATCTCAAGTTGATTTAGAGTTTCTTCTCCCAGTGTGTCACTTCTATCTGTAAAGTCTCCACCCAATAAGGAAAATTTGAGAGAAAATCTGGGACTCCAGGGTTGAGGGGAAACTGTAGGTTGGTGTGAAGATGAATCACCTTTTTCACACTTGCTCATGAGTCTTCTGCAACTCCATACAAAATGTGGTGTCATGCCACTCTTCAAGGTTGGATCTATAACAGGAGCCCCAAGGGGACTGGCCCAACATCATGCAGAGGGCAGAAAACCAAGAAGATAAAGATGGGAGGTAAACTCAATAGAATATGCTCTGAGTGAGGACCCTTCACACCTGCATCTCTGGAGGTAGCTCCCCTAACTGCAGCCTCGAGTTAGAGCATGTGGGAAGGATTGGTGGGGATGCCATGTGGTTCAAGACCCCACAAGAGCAGAAGGCAAAGACTGCCCAAAGAACATGTGAGCATTAAAGTCTCTAGTAACCAAGTGTTTGATAAAGGGAAGCACTGGAGAAAGACCCAGGCAGCCCTGAGACAGGCAGGTGTGGCTGTGCAACCTGGATTCCTCCAAGTTCTAAATTTCTCTTTCATACCACTGGCTGACACCAGCAGGTCCCTCATGGGCTTCTTGGAAGAATTAACTAGATAAGGTTTAGCAAAGTGCTTGGCGCACAGTAAGTCATGGTGAATCTTCAAAACCTTAGCAGCCACTAAGAAAAGGAGGATGAGAATGGAATTATTTCAGCTCTTGGAATAAAGTAAATATCAATCCAAGTTTCCACTTTTGCAACTCCTTTTCTTGCCAGCTGCAGTTGTCTCGTCCACAAAATGAAAATGTTCAGCCCAATGAGTCCTGAGATTGCTTCTAGAACTGATTTGGGACTCCAGAACTTTACACATTCTACTACTCCACAGAAAATAATTAATGTCCTGATATGGCCCAAGGAAAGTCAAATTTCCCTGATGCTACCCAGAGGAAAAATGGGGAAATCCAGGCAGGATATGAACAAGTAACACTACTCTGGCTTTTCCCTAGCTGGTGCCCACCTCCTCCCTTGATCTGTATAGCCAGACGATTAGACACAGCATAAGAACAGTGCCTTGAAAACCACCCTACCCGATCTAATCCCCTCTCTCCTGGGGTGGCCCACTATTCTAACTTTTATCATCAGACATTAGTTTTTCTTCATATAAATGGAACAAAAAATATGTATTCTTTTGTCTCTATCTTCCTTTCCTCAAATAATGTTTTTGAGATGCATATTATATGTACATCAGTGATTCATTCTTCTTACTACTGAGTAATATTCCATTGTATGGCTGTACTACAATTTGTCCATTCATGAACATTTGGATTATTTTCATTTGGAGGCTATTATGAATAAAGTTGTTAAGATTTACAACAAAATTTCCATTGTAGCCAGCATGTTGGTACATGCCTGTAATCCCAGCTACTTGAGAAGTTGAGGCAGGGGGATTTCAAGTTCAAGGTCGGCCTGAGTAATTTAGCAAGACCTTATCTCAAAACAAAAAATAGAGGGATGGGGTGTAGCTCAGCAGTAAGGCAATATTGGGTTCAATCCACAGTACCTCAAAAAATTCCATTGCTATTCATTGGGGGTAAATGGTTTGTAATAAATTGTACTGGTAAAACTGGATATCTATTAAGGAAAAAAATAACCTTTACCCATAACTTATCTTCACACAAAAACTAATTCAAATTGTAGCATAGACCTAAATTAGGAAGATAAAATAATCAATATTCTACAAAAAATATAGGAATATATCTTCTGATCATATGGGGAAAGCAAGAGCTTCCTAAACAGGGCATTAACCACTAAAGAAAAATTGAATTCACTAAAGTCCTTCATCAAAAGTCATTGTTAAAAAAATGACTGGATATGCCAAATGCTTGGAAATATTTCTAATACAAATATTGCACAAAGTAGTTCCATTCTGAATATTTATTTTAAAAACTCCTTAAGTCAGTGAGAGAAATAATTAAATTAATAAATAGGGAACAGATTTTAACATGAACTCAACAATAGATATCTAAATAACTACCAAACCCATGGAAAAAATATCCAACATCATTAATCATCAGGGAAATGTAAATTGAAAATATAATGAGACATTACTACATATCCAACAGAAAGACTAAAATTAAAAAGACTGACAATACCAAGTGTTGAGGAGGATGTAAAGAAACTGGAACTCTCACATCTGGCAGGAAGAAGGGCAAATTGGTTCAGCCACTTTGGGAAAATGTTTGGTAGAAACTACTAAAGGTAAACAGCACTCTATGATTCAGCAATTGCATCTTAGGTTTATAACCAACAGAAGGGAATATGAATATTCAACAAAAAGACATCTATAACAGCTTTACTCATAATAGCCACCATACTTTAACCTATATAAAATTGAAATGTAATAGTCTAAGAAGACTTCAGCCATAGAATCAAGAGGAAACAGCACCAGAAAGGGCCACAAGGGCCACAAGAGCCACACAGGGCCACATAGGCTGCATGCCTCAGATCAAAAGAGAGACTGATAACACATAGAATAAAAGCAAGTGATCCCTGGATGGGCACTGCTTATCTAATGAACCTGGAGGTGGAGGGAGGGTGTCCTGATCTGAGTTAGCTAAGAGAATCTTGTCAAATTCTACTTAAACATAAGAGCAACAGCCCACCAACTGTGCTCTGGAACTACCTCTTGTGTGCATAAACAGAGTGCATGTGCTTTGCTGGGAAGGACAGAGGAGAGAAAGATGCTTGAGCAGGGAAGCCAGAGAAAGATAGGTCTTTCATAGAAACTTCTCTTTTTTTCTGGTCTTTGAACACTATGACTCCAGTTCTCTGGTCCCAAAGCACAGTGGAGCTAGTTCTGCTTCTAGAAAGCTGTACTTTCAGCAGCCCTCTTGTCTGTCTGTGCAGCTAAGCAATCCTCCCATAGACATTGCCAGGAAAGAACTATGCCAATGGGATTCTGGAAATCCCTAGATAGGGAACACTATGTCCCACCATGTTGGTTGTACACATTACACGGCATGTCCATCATGATGTCTTTTCTGAAAAAAGCAATAACCTCATCCAAACACAGAATGGAAGGGATGTATGTCAATGAGATTAACAAGAATGGCTCAGGGCAGGCATGTGGTTTTAGAACTCACAGGGAAAGGACACACATGGGGCTTGGCCCCAACAAGTGACCCAGGTAAGACCTGGGTAAACCTCCCACCTCAACACAAAACTTGGCTAAACTTTACCTCTTGGTGATAGGGGACAACCAAAGAAATTTGTCATTTTTTAAAGTAAAAAATAGAAATAGAGTTTGTTCCTGTCTTACAAGTAAACAGTCCACAGGAAGCCACAAGACTATTTAAAAGTCCCATATAAGCTGGGCATTGTGGTGCATGCTTGTAATCCCAGCTATACAGGAGGCCAAGATAGGGGAATAGCAAGTTTTAGGGCAGCTTGGACAACATAGAGAGATCCTGTCTCAGAAATAAATAAATAAGTGCTAAAGAGGGATATTGGCTAAAATATATTGTTGTATTGTGTGCACATACAAATATGTAATAGCAGAGTCCACCATTATGTACAATTATAATGCACCAATAAAAATGTGGAAAAACCAAAAATAAATAATTTTTTAAATACCATATTAAAAGTTGTAAATTATGACTCCAAAGAAGAAGCTTCTAAAAAATGAAGCTGTTTGGCTCAACTGTTGAAACCTCAAGTCGTAGAAAAACTGTCTTGTCAAAACTGAGAAGTGTGTCCATGAAGCACAGGAACCAGAAGTTCCTGCAGGGAGACAGGTGGTGACCCACACAGGCAGGTTGTTGAGCTTGACCCTGCCATAAGCTCTGCTAGGAAGGCCACCCCTCGTGCACATGCATGATTGTCTGACACATCCAAGTGTTTTTCATCTATATGCATTCTGAAATGGAAGTTCCTCTTATAGAAGCACTGAATTCTCTCATCCATATATCTTTCTATTATGACCTGTTGATAAGACTTATAGGCCAAAACTATGATTCCAGGAGCTTCTTAGAGGAGCCATCCCAAACCATTAATACAAGTCCTTCCAAATAGCAGTGAAGTCATGGCTCCTCTCCCTGAGAAGATTAAAGTCTGGGGAAAGGTGGTGCAGCCCTGTGGGGGAATCTAAACTGACAGTTACTATGAAGTGTAAAGTGAAGAGTGCAGGAGTTGTTGGTAGTATCAGTAAAAGTTTCTGAGGACCCAGTCCCTGAGCTGGATCTTGATCCAAAAGAAGAGGAAGGACGTGCCAGGGAGAGGAAGCTCCAAGTGTAAAAGCCCAAAGAGCTGGGAGCTTAGTAAATGGCCAGGGACATGCAGGAGAAAAGCAGGTTGGTTAGAGAGAAATCCGGAGCAGAGGGCAGGTGCCAGGTCTGAAGGAGACTTTAATGGCCTGCCCTCTTTTAAATCTCACTCTGAAGACACATACATAGGTATTGGTTGAAAAACAGACCATAGGGTTTCATGCTGTCAGGATCCATTTCTCACTCACTGGTGATAAAAGCATTAGTACCCAAAGGGAAGTTTCAGAAAGAGTGCTTAACACCTCTCAGAGCATGGAGGGGCGGATACTGAGAATATATGTAAATGTTTGTCTTGTTCATTCTCAAGAGGTGAGAAAGAAGAGAGGGCTCAGAGTGAGATGTTGGGAAGAATATGGAGAAGGTTCAGCACTTCAAAATGGTGGAAGGAGAAGTAACTGAAAGAAAAAATGCTATGGGGAAAATACTGGTAAGCAATAATTTACCCAGGAAGCTGAAAACATCTGGAATTAATCCACCCTGGAGATGGCAGGGAGGCAAACAAAAATATGTTCAGGAGGGTTTTGATAATTTTGGGGATGGGAGAGTCACAGTGATTATTAAGGGAAGCAGGGATGTCTGGGATTTATGCCTAACCATTTGAGGTTGGAGTCTTATAGGGCAGCATGCTTTCCCACCACGCCTTGCAGATGGGGCAGACCAAGGTTGGGCTGAACTGACCACTCATCCAACCCAACCTGGCACCACTTGAGCTTCCTGCATCACTGACCTCAAGCCTGGGTGACCCTACTTTGATAATGATGGGGAAGTAGAACTCAGAGCAGAGAACTGTGGAGCCTGTGGGCCTGCCCTGTACTGACCACATCTTCTCTTCCTCCACCAAATTTGGATGTGTCAATCACATCCAAGAAAGTTGTGAATGCTCTTGTTCGTGGGTTTAGAGAAATAACTGAGGTTACTTTCTTTATGCAGATCTCATTATCTCGTTTTTACATGGACATCACTTAAGGACAATGCCTGGATAATGAGGTTTCCATGCTCAGTGCCAGAGATCAGGAATTGGAGAAACTTAAGAAAAATCTCATGATGATGATGATGATGATGATGATGGTGATGAAGAAGAAGAAGAAGAGGAAGCAGCTAAGGATAGAAGACAAATGGCAATAGTGATATTGGTACAAGTAGAGATGGTCATGATGGCAGAACTGATAGCTGAGATTAAGCCATGGAGGCAAAGATGGTAAAGACAGAAATGGAGATGATGATGATGGAGGTGATGATGAATGGATGTGGTAATGAAGATAATGGAGAAGTAGTGGTGGAGCTGATGAAGGAGGTGAAGTGGGTGGAAATAAAACTGGAAATGATGGTGATGGTGGTTGAGGAGGGTGGCAGGGAAGGCATGGCGCATTGGTGGTGGAGGTGATGGTGGGAGCCTGAGTGGAAGTAGTGGACAAGTGATGGCAGAGGTGATGTGGGAGAAGAAACCAGTGAAGGTAAAACTGGAGAGAGTGGTGATGGTGGTGGGGTGGAAATGATGGTGGTAATGAAATTAGGGAGGCAGTCATAGTTGAGGTAGAGAAAATGAGGAATTAGAGTCTGTGGTGGAGGTGATTATAAAGGTGGCAGTGGTTGCAGTGGAAATAGTTAATAAAGAAGAAGAAAGTGAGTTGTGAACTAGAGCAGTCAGGGAGGGATTGCTATGATGTGTGAGTCTTTAACCAGAATTTATAAACTTGTAGAATTTAGGTAGTGGGAATGGAGTGGTGAAGTGAAATGCTTAGTGAGACTCTGCAAGGCGTAGGAGGAATTAGAGGTATTTGTGGGGGTTGGATGCATTTGTGGGAACCTGCTTGGGGAATGACCCGGAACAAGGAGGGCAGAGGAGTTCAGATTCTGGGTTGGGTGGAGAACATTTGGGGATCTTGAGCAGGAACAGCTGTTATGAATGAAAATGGTGTTGTGAGCAGTCTGGAAATAGTGAGCAGCCCTCCGGGAGTGGGGACGTTCAGCTCAGATGCTGTAGAACCTGTGGTTGTGCAGTGACTGCCAGGCTTGGATGAGAAGGGTGGCTGGCTCAGGTGGAGCAGCTCACTTGAATAATATCAGCTGGTAGTTTAAAATCAGCAATGGCAGGAGCATTTACAAAACAGTGAAATGTTCTCATTCTATCATTCTTTCTATATGTGCATGTGGACTTTCTTCCACTTACATAGAGAGAGAGCTCTCCCTCCCCACTTATGTCTTTGTCCCCCCTTCCCTCTCATCTCTCAGCCCCTCCCTCTTCTTTCTGACATCTCCATGGACTCTTTTTGATTCATATTTGATTCAATTGCCATTCTTGTTCTTTGTGATTTGGCTCAAATGGGGTCACATTTGTTCGGAGAAAGCCCCTGTGTTTTTTTTTTGCTGATTGGGGGGTATTGGGGATTAAACTCAGAGATGCTTTACCACTTGAGCTACATCCCAGCCCATTATATTTCTTATTTTGAGACAGGGTCTTGCTAAGCTGCCCAGGCTGGCCTTAAACTTGGCATTCTCCTGCCTCAGCCTCCTAAATCACTAGGATTAGAGGCATGTGCCACCATCTCTAGCCCCTGTTTTATAACACACACACATACACATGTACACAAGCAGGTTTTTTGGACACACACACACAGACACACACACATACACACACATATATATAAACGTGTGTGTGTGAATCAAAAGAACCTGCTTGTATTGACACAAAAGTGTTCCAGAATCACCTTGCACTTTTCCTGCTTCAGATCTGGCATTAGTCATTGCTCCACAGCACCACAGAACTTAGAAACCAAGATCTGAGTCCTAGGTGTGCTCAGGGTCACTACTTCTGTGCTTTTTAGAGGACAAAGATAAGAAATAAACTTTTTAAAACTATGCATTTATATCAAAATCTTCAATTCAAATTTAATATTGCACGTTTTATTCTCAAAAGTTCTTTATGTGTGTATCTTTTTTGTACAAAAAATCTTGGTTCCTAATATAATTGGTATGTTTACTTATTTCCTGGATTGTACAACAGTAATTTCAAAATCATACTAGTATTCTAACAATAAACCTACTAAATGAAATTTAAAATTTCTCTGCCATTGTTACTTTCCTTGGAACATATTCTCTCTAGTCAAATTGTTATGTTCAAAAGTTGTTTGATCTGGCACAGTGGCAGGTGCCTGCAATCCCAACCACAGGGGAGGATGAGGCAGGAGGATTGAAAGTTCAAGGCCAGACTCAGCAACTTAGTAAGACCCTGTCTCAAAATTTAAAAAAAAATAATAAAAAAGGTCTGAGGATGTAGCTCAGAGGTAAAGTACTCCTGGGTTCAATCCTAGTACAAAAAAAGAAAAAGTTGTTTAAAGTAATTGTTTTTCTCCATGAAGTAATATCACCAATTTAACATAGAGTTAAGTTCATTGTTTCTGTTTCTTTTCAGTTTTAGGGGTTACTTTTCGTTTCTCTTATTTAACTTTATTTTCAAATACATAAAACATTCACATATTTCAAAAGTTAAAATTATATAAGAGGTCTCAGATTTTCATCATCTTCACTATTTTGGTAGTGCCTATTTATCAGCAACCCCCTCCTCACCTAATATGTAATTATTTTCTTTAGTTTCTGTTTTGCAAACTAAGCAAATATGTAAATAGTTATTCACATTTCTTACACAAAAGGCAACGCTATATACATTGTTCTACATCTTGTTTTTCACTTAACAATAACAATGAATCATAGACATCTTCATCAGTTTTTGCTTTTATTCCTTTCCAGGAGCTCTTTTTACCTTAACCCTTTTTCTGTATACAGATTGCAAATATTTCCCTCCAGTGTGTCACTTGTTTTAATTTTGTTTATGGTGTGTCCTGTGACAGGGTTTATTCTTTGACAACGTAAAAACCACCAGTGAGAGCTTCCCCAGCCGTGATCTCAGGATCTCCAAGCCACCCTTTCGGGCCAAGAAAACAACCCGAATCAGATTTGTAAACGTCCAGGGGCTCTTGAGACCCGGACCCGTGGAGAACACGTGAGCACAGAGACACCCAATCCCTCCCCCGCCCAGCCCGCTCCGCCCCAGCAAAGCGCAGGGGAGCAGCCGCCCCTAGAGAGAGACTAGAGGTCCTGTCCCGCTGCAGTCTGGGTTTATACCGAGGCTGTGAAATTCCTCCTGAGCTCAGCAGGACGTGGCATTTGACTCGGTGAGCAGAGCATTCCAGACTCCACCCAGAGGGAGGCCCGAGGGAGGCCAGCCTGAAAGCGGAAGGGCAGGACCCTGAGTCACTCCTCGGTGCCATCCTTGCTAATTTACCCCACCCCAGGCTGTGGACTTCCTGCACCTGTAAGGGGAAGGAAAAACACCAGAGATACCGATTCTGACCAGTGCGTAGTTAGCGCAATCACCTTGGTGAATTCTGTTTGCAAAATATGAAAACTAACATTAGAACTAATAATAATTGGGACTGGGGTTGTGGCTCAGTGGGGGAACGCTTGCCTAGAACATGTGAGGCACCGGGTTCGATCCCCAGCACCACATAAAAATAAATAAACAAATAAATAAATAAATAAATAAAATAAAGGTATTGTGTCCATCTACAACTAAAAATTTTTTTTAAAAAACTGATAATTATCGTATTCTTGGTGATAATTATCATATTATTGGCACTTAGAAAGTTCATAATTTAAATATATGGAACTTCGGTTGTAGGACAAACCTGGTGGAATGTGGGGAAGTTTGTGTGTCTCCATCTGACCCATACCCAGAGAGAGCCATGTGTAGTCTGAGTATCATCTCATTTGATTCTCACAGCAACTCACTAGAGATAGTTACTCATCTGAGGAAGCTGAGGTTGGGAAAAGTAAGTAAGGCTCACCTTAGACTGAGTTAGCTCCCAGACCAGAGCTCACTCACTGCCAGAAATGAATGAGAGTCAGGAAATGAACCCCTCCAAATAGCTTCTTTAAGAAAAGAAAAGGAGATTAATATGCATTGAATGGCTATTCTGCTTAATGCTTTACATAAATTATGCTTTTTAATCCTTGTTTTGGACTAAAGTTTTGTGCCCACCCCCAAATTCATATATTGAAATCCTAACCCTTAGTGTGGTGGCCTGGAGAGCTGAGGACTTTGGGAGGTAATTAGGTCACATGGGTGGGGCTCTCAGGAATGAAATTTGTGCCCTTCTAAGAAGAGGCTGGAAAGAGATGATGTTCCTCCCCCTCCCCTCCCCTCCCCCTTCCCTCCCCCTTCCCTTCCCCTTCCCCTCCCCCTCCCCATATATGAGGATAAAAAGACTACCATCTACAAACCAGGAAGAAATCTCACTAGACACTAATGTGCCAGTATCCTGATGTTGGCTCTCCCAGTCTCCAGAACTATCAGAAATAAAGGATAATTATTCCAGAAAACCCAGACTATAGTATTCTGTTATGGCAGTCTGAACTAAGAGTCCTTATAAGAACACGGCTATTAGTGTCAATAGCTCCACTTCAAAGATGAAGAAACAAGTGCCCAGGCCTTAGGAAACTGCCTGAAGTCTCTCAACACGAAGTGATGAGCCAGTATACAAACCCATCTGCCTGCCTCCAAAAGCCATTCCTCCAAGCCTCTGCAGGTCAGAGGTCAAACAATAGCTGCAGCCACGCTGCTGAGGCTCGCACATCCTCTTTCGAAGCTATCTTCAGTGCCAGGAAAACTAGTCTCATCAATTTGTGGTTGTATTTATTAATCATTTGCTTTCTACCCTTTTTCCTAGAAGCAGCACTGTGTGGTGGTTAAAGAGGTAGACTTAGATGTCAGATCAACTGGGTTTGAATCTACTTCCCTGCTGTGTGATCTTGGAGGAGTTAAACTCTCAGGGTCTGTTTCTTCCTATGTAAAATGAACCCACATCAAGCACTTAGCACCAAGAGTAGTACATAGAGTGCTTAGTAAACATGGTCAGTTGTTACCCTCTTTAGGAGGGTAATTCTCCATCCCCTCTGTGTGGGTTTAGGGTCCCCTCCTCTCTGCTCCCTGGCATCCCAAGGTTGTTTGTCATACACTTACCTCTGGGCATTGTCATTGCTAACGTGCTGCATGAGCCATGCTCCTGCACTTTCAAGGGCTGGGATTATTCCTGCAGCAGGTGGGCCAGGGGTCTGTTGCGGGGAGTCACTGGCCATCAGCCTGACAAACCTGTACAAACTAGTAGACCATGAACCCTTGGAATACTCTCATCTCCCAGCAGTAAGAACACCTGGCTCACAGTTGGTAATGAGTGAGTTCCAAATGACTATTAGCTATTTTAAAATTTAAAACACCAACCATCTCCACTGACAAAATTTGAGATAGTTTGAGCAGGAGCCGGAGGTGGTTCTTCAAATGTGGTGGCCTCCCTGAATCTATGAGTATCTAGCCTCCCCCAGGGAGCGAGCTCATTTGCATGAATAAATTCTGATCTGTGGTTTTTGAAATCAGTGCTTCTTTGTGTCCCCCACAGTGCTGTGCACACAGTAGGAGTTCAATAAATAGGTGTTTATTTATTAAAGTACTCCAGAGCCCTTGATTTCACAAACAGAAACCAGAACCCTAGTCTCCTCCCTTGCAGGCCAGGCCTTAGTCCATCTGGGCAGACAGATGACCATTCACTGGCTTGTCCCTGTGGGAATACTGTCCTGACTCCAAGTGGGCTGCTGAAAGGGGGCCATTCTCTCATCTGAGCAAGGCCTCAGATACTTCACAGCAAGGGTTCTTCTTTTTTTTTTTTTTTTTTTTTCTTTCCCCCAACTGCCTCACTTGACCTTTGGGCCCAACAGGCAGTGGGCAAAGCCCAGGAAAGGCCTGCAGAAGATGATCATCTACCAGCCCACAACCTACTCTGCTCTCTTGGACTTCCCAGGACCTTGGAAAAGCCCAAAAGATTACAACCTTTACCCTCTTGCAGTTGAATGGGGGACTAGTGTCCACAAGAAGTTGGGGCTTCTTCCTGTGGCCACAATATCCAGGCCATCACCTTTTTCTCTCTCCCTGTCCATCATGGCCAGGGATTGTGGATAGTCAATTATCTTAAATTGAAACAAAAGTACCGATGATCAGGCAATCACAGTACCCCCTTTCTCCCAAACCAGGGCTCCACCTCTGCAGACTGGGAGGATGCTTGGGAGGGGAAGGTGCTGCGAGTCACTGACCCAGAATCCTGTGATCTTTTAAGTCAGCAAGAGGTGGCTAGTGGAGAACACAGGACATAGTGGAGCAGGGTGGGAATGTATGGGGTTGGGGGAAGATCTAACAGGAGACACTGGGGTTTCCTGAGACATCCAGACCAACTGGTCTCATCTTTTGCTTTTGGTACCTCATTCCAAACTCCTAGCATTTTCATAAAGTTATTTAATAGAGACCACAGCACCACGATCCCATCAAAAGTCTATATCATTGTCAAGGGCTTAGGTTCTGGGGACAAAGAAGCCTAGGTTCAAATTCTCAGTTACTAAATGACTGGGCAAATCAGGAATTATTCCCACGTGTCAATTTCCTCAGCTGTAAAAAGACAGGTAATGATACTTCCTAACAGGTAGGATTGGGATAGGGAAAGTTCAGGGTCTAACACATAGTGAGTGCTAAGTATTGGCTACCATGATTACCAAGTGCAAAGACAGAAGGGCCCACAGGCCGCAACACTTGTTCATTTGACTGGATCTTCAGGTGTGAAGCATCATGTAAGATGGTTCTTAAAGGATAGATCGGAGGTCATGCTGTAGAGGGCTATGGGAAGTTTTCACTTAATTCAGTGGTCATGGGGAGCCATAGAAGGTTTGTGAGCAGGAGAGAAATGTGAACAGAGCCAGTATCAGGGAACAAGATGAGAATGAAGTTTGTGGGTGATGATTCAGCCTGTGGTCTTGTGTTCAGATCACCTCAACCCCACCATCTCCCAGCTCCCCCAGCCTACTCAGCAAACAGCATCAGCCTTGTTGCTGAGAATCATAGCTTTTTAACTCCCCCTCCCACACCCCTACCCCGCCCCTTGCCAAACTAACAGGGCTTAGTGAGAAATAGCAGGTCTGCACTGGTTTCTAACCAACCCCTGATTGATTTAGTGCTGGTCTAGAGTGAGTGCCTAGTTTCCACACATTTCTTCTCACTTCCTTGGGATTCCACTTTTTTTTTTTTTTTCCTCTTCTCTGCAGTGCTCTTTGCAAATCTCTGATAAAGAGTTTCTCAGTTAATAACTGTACAGTTCTGGCGGTCCCCTGTACCTGTTATATTTAATCCATAGGTAGGAAAAGCTGAGGCTGAAGGGGAAGAATTCGCCAAAAGCCATGTGACAGTAGTGAAGGGGATGGACTTTGGAGGTGCACTTGGCAACCAGAGTAGAGACAGCCTGCCTTGCCTTCTCAGGGGTGCCCAGCACTGGGAACAGTGCCTGGTACACAGCAGGGCCCAATAAATGGATGCTACTTAGAGAAATGAAAGGAGGGATGAATTCACCCTGCATCAGAAACGTGAAAGTATAAGGAATGTCACCAGGGTTGGGGACTTCCAGTACTGAAGTGCTCGCTGCCATCTGCCCTGCTCTGGAAAATAGCAAGGGATTCCTGGGGGCTGATGTGTGGCTATTGGAGAGAGGGGGCATCTTGGCAGGGTTGGGTTGGCAGGTCTAACATCCACCCTCTCTGGAAGCCCTGGCATTTACAGGTTGTCTGGGCATGAGTCTGACCAAGGCATGCCCAGAGGCAGACCAGAGGCAGGGTGCTTACTCAAAATAGCACAGGGGAAGAGGCAAGGCGCCCCTGTCCACCTTTGTCCTGCCCCAGCACACTGACACCCCCACCCGGGCCCACTGCAAAGGTGGCCATGGTAAGGGCACCTTTACCATCTCAGTGGGTGGTAGATGCCCATGACCTGAGAAACCCTCCTACTGGGGCTCTGCCACCAGGGCCCGGGACCTGGCCTTCCATGCACTAGCAGAGCCCAAGGCAGGGCCCCGAGTCCTGGGCAGTGTGTGTCCCTCTCTGTCCAGGCGTCCGTGGCAGCAGCACGTCTCGTTCCTGGCGTGGTCAGGTCACTGGACTCCACGCGCAAGTCGGACAGGTCCCAGGAAGTCCCCGTGCAGGGCGAGCATCCGAGGCAGCGGAACAATGGCGGGCTTTGTGCCGGGACCTCCGCAGCCGGTCGATTCCCCCGCGCCCCTCCCGCCGGGTACCGGGTCCCAACCCTGCCTGTGGATTCCTGCGGCCGCGCAGCAAGCCTCGCCCGGCCCTCGGCCTCCCTCCACACTCCCTCCACGTCCAGAAAAAAGCCCAGAGCCGAGAGAAGCGCCCCAGACCTCCTCCAAAGGGATGCAAATCTTCCAAGTGAACAGTTCTCCATGATTCCAGCACAGGCTTGTTTTTCGTGAAGGCAAACACAAGAGCCCACTTCAATGCCAGGCCAGGGATAATCATTACAGGGGGTGGGAAGTTGGCCGAGGTCGAGGGGTCTCCTTCCAGACCCCAGCGCCCAACCTCCCCATGGCCCTCAGAAGTGAGGGACCTGCACACCTATGACACCTGTGTGTCTGAAACTCTCTGCGCCACAGCCTGTTGCAGGAGTCTGTGTGCTGAGCTTATGGGAGGAACAAAAGGGTGAGGACCTGAGAAGGGTCTTTGAGATTCTCATGCAAGATCCTAGTCTCAAGCCTCATCCACCCAGTGCACCCAGGACCCTTGACCACCGCCAACCTGATCTCCTGCTTTTCTCCCAGAGCCTGCTGAGGGCTCTGCCTGAATTCTGACCCTGCAGGGTCAAGGTGGACTTGGGAAGGGAGTTGCTGGAATGTTCTGTGGGCATCCTCACACACAGCTGGAGCATGTCCATATAAAGTAGTATGACCTTTCAGGAGGGCAACTTGGAAACACCTGGCAAGGTCTTTAAAATGGGTCTTCCTTTTGAGCAATCATCTCAAGGAATTTATCCCCACAAAAGGAATTATTAAAGTACACGAAGATATTCACTGCATCATTATTTATAACAAAGCAACTGGAAACTAAAGAGAAACCAGGGTTTCCAAAGACATACTATGCCCAATAACAAATACCACAGCATTTTCTAGATAAATGAAATAATACCAGCTGGCATTTACAAAGTGTTTATGATTTAGAGGGAAATTTCTTAAAAACTAGAATAAGGCAGAAGACAGAAAAGGGGGTAATAAATGCATAGGAAAAGTAAGATAAATAAAATGTATACAATAAAAGGATACAAATAACTATAATAGCAATTATTTCAAGTGTTAAAAGTCTGTATTCAACATTTAAGAGAAAATTTCCCGGTTCTGGCTATAAGAATAGATACATAAATTTAAAAGTGATAGAATTATAAGAAATATAGAAACCCACAACCATAATGTATAATATTTAAAAGAGAAACAGCACAACCATGAAAGAGAAAGGTAGAAGATAAAAGTCTGAAAAAAGTACCTAGAAATACTAACAAGAAAAAAAAGTTATTGTGCCTATATTAAACTTGAAAATGAAAAGCATTATTGAAAAAATATGAGGAACTCTGTAATCATAAAAGGAGTAATTCACAGGAAGCTACAAGAATTATAAATCTGTATGCATACAATAAATTTAATATCCAAACATATGAGCAAAAGACAATAATGGAAGACTTTTATTATACTTCTCTCAGTAATTGAGATATCAAACAAATAAAATTTTAGTAAGGACATAGAATAATATGATTAAATTTAATCTGCGGACACATATGAAACTATGTACCTGACATCTAGAACACACAAAAACTTTGCAAAAGTTACTATAAGGCAAAAAGAAAATCATAAAAAAAGACAAAATTAGTGTCATATAAACCATGTATCTGAATGCAAGTAATTGAGATAGAATCAAGAACTAAAAGGTAAGCAAATATAATATCATACATTGTGTAAAATTTAAAACAAACCTCTAGATACTCAATAAAGAAAGAAATCACAATTAAAAGTTAGAAACTATTTAGACCTAAACAACAATGAAAATCAAAACTTCCCAGATTCCTTTCACCTTCCCTTTCATCCCCAGCCCTTCAATTCTAAGCCATGAGGTGGACAGAGCAAGGAAACTGATAGGTGCCCACTCAAAGGGGCGGCCTGAAACCAGTGTTGCAAGCTCAGAGAAGGGAAGAACATATCCATGCTGGGGTGGCTGGGTATAGGGGTCAAAGCCTCAGCCAGGTGCCAAGAGCACCTGTGCAAGGAGGCTACCTGGAGGTCACCCATGAATCTCACACCAGTACCTCACACCAGTCATGTTGGTATCTCCCTCATTCCATCTCTGGTGTCTTCCTCTCTGTATGTGTCACTCCCTTCAACAGTGAGAACCTGGCTCTCAGCTTCAGCATATCCACACAATTGATCCATCATCCACTTTGTGAATGAGTCTCTTTGCTACTGCCTCCCCGATCAAAAGGCACCCTCTTTTCTTACTCAGGTTGGCTTCTGTTGCGCAAATTTTCTGTACTTTACTTGAAACTTTTCCATAAGTTGGAGATTGTATTTAAAAATTCATTAAAAAACAAAACTTTCAGAGGACAGTTAAGCAGTAAAGGGACATTTATGACCTTAAATGTATATATTAGAAAAGAAGATTGAGTATTAATCAGTAAAATACTCAAGACATTTGAGAAAGAAAAACAGTAAATCCCCCAAAAAAACAGAAGAAAGAAAGACAAGAGTTGGTAACAATGTGAGGCCAGGATTATATTTTGTCCAGTCCCCTGCCCCTTTCTTTCCAGCTGCCATGAGTTGAAGTGCTTTCCTCTGCCAGGCCCTTCTGCCATGATGTCCTGTCCACTCAGGCCCAGAGCAATGAAGTCTGCTGACCATGGAGGGAACCTCTGAAACAGTGAGCCAAAATAAACATTTTCCTCCACTAAGTTGTGTGGCCATGCATATCAGTCACAGTGATGGAAGACTGAAGAGCACACCTGGTAAAGATGGAGACACACACCTACAACCTGACTTCGCATGTGCCCCAAGAGACAGGAGAAGAATGCCACAAAACGAGAATAAATGAAACATCCAGTTGATAGAATGCATAGTGAGTGTGATAAATAAATCATGGTTTACTTACAAGATGGCATGGTGTGGATCCCTCAGAATGAATCATCCATCGATACCACAGATGAATCCAAAGTCATAAAGATGACCAACAATAGCTAGTGACAGACTCATATTTCTGAAAGAAATTTTACAATAAAATATTTGTGACTTTGGGACTTGGAAGAATGTTTTAAATAAGACATAAAACAACATGTGAACCATAATGTGAAAGACTGATAAAAATTTTGGATGTTTTTTATTGGTGCATTATAATTATACATAATAGTGGAAGTTATTGATATTATACTTATACATGCACAAAATATAACAATATAATTTGGTCAGTTTTGTTCCCCAGTACCTCCCCTTTCCCTCTGCTCCTCTCTCCCTCTGGTCCCCTTTTTTCTATTCTACCAAAGACTAATAAACTTAACAATATTAAAATTAAAACTTTCTGAATGATAAGACCCTATAACAAAAACAGAAAGGGAGAAGATATATATATTTTTTTGAATAGGAGAATATATTTGTAAAAGATTTAACTGCCAATGGATTGGTCTCCAGAACTCATAAAAGAATTATTAAATATCAGCAGAAATAGTAAAAAATGGAAAGGATCTGAAAACACAATTTACAGAAAAGGAAAGTAGAAACATTAATGAACTTGAAAAGATACTCTACCCACTAGAGATGGGGACATGCAATTTAAAACTCCAGTGCTAACATCTCGGCCCCCATTGCAAGTGTTCCTCATATGCTCAGGATTCTTCCACTGTCACCATTTATTCCAGCCACTCATCGTCAGTCCTAGTAGCTACAGACTACGCCTGCCTGACCTTTCTACTGTCCCTCCTAAATGCCAGTGCTCACCTGTCTCTTGATTAATGGGGTGTTCGGCTGGAGCTGTTTAAGTCCCCAGGAGTTAGACATACACAACCCCTACTTCCTTAAATCACATATACACTTCCAGGGTGACTGGGTTCAGGCAAGTCTAAGCCACAGGCAAACACTGTATGGTCCCCTTCAACCATCAACCCTGTTGCTAAGCCAATCTCGCATGGCTTTGTCCTCCTCTGCCCATGGTGGATTCTCTTCCCAGTACTTAAATATTCATTTTCTTTGCAATTGAGTGTCCTTTGGCTTCCTACCCCATTCTTGAACATCTGAACCCTCAAGTGTGGATGCAATTTGAAATCACTCCTTGGAGGCTGTCCAGATCCCATCAATATCAATAGATGCCACAGATAATTCATGGTTCTTCATTTTTTCCAATATAGGTAAATTGCTAGTTCTTTCATTAGGGTAGAAAGTGAAAAAAAACTTTAGAATAACCAAAGTATGATAACATTTTGGTCCTGCCATCCTACTGAGAGATCTAATGCTTTATCTTAACCACGGGATACCTATAACATGTCTGCCATACTCTATTATTTCAATCAAGTCTAAGAATAAAACTACTGTGTGGATGTGGTTCCATGTGCCTGTAATCACAGCAAGTTGGGAGGCTGAGGTAGGAGAATTGCAAGTTTGAGGCCAGCTTCTGCAACTTAGTGAGGTCGTCTCAAAATAAAAAAATAAAAAGTGTTAGGGATGGAGCTCAGTGATAGAGAACCCCTGGATTCAATGACTAGCACCACAAAATAATTAATTAATTAATTAATTAATTAATTAATTAAAACTATTCAAGAAAGACATGTTCCTTCTCATCTAGCTGAAAACAAAACTATGTCATGAGGTCAGTGAAAGCTTTCATGTCCCAGGAACACAGAGGCTGGGCAGTTGTTTGATTCAAGTTCTCACCCCCAGTCGGAATGCCCTCTACAACTTCACAGAGTTGGCAACAATGAATTCTGCTTAAATTCCTCCAGAAAAAGGGGAGTGAAGTCTGAAAATCCTGAGAGTGGATATCCCCACATGGACATTCCCAGTCACAGCATGAGACACAGCCAATCTCTGTTCTCCATCAATATCTGTTGAGTAAGTGAATTTTTCATTTTATTTATTAAAAGCATCATTTGAATGTGGTCTTTGACCTATTCATTTTATTTTGTGACTTAGAATGACATTTCTATATTTTAACACGAAGGTTACATTTAGAATCTGGCCACCGTCAGAAAAATAGCTTTTTGTGAATCTAAAAATTCTCACGCTTCTCATTTCAATGACTGGAAATGACATTTCTCTAAATGGTTTCTTTAAAAGCAGACATAAATCTGCACCACTTACTGGCTACAAAAATACTGATGCAACTAACGGATTAAAAGTTATTTGCAGATTGTAACAGATGCTAAATTTATCCTTAAAATCCACTTGTGTCACCAAATATGGGTTTCTCTATAGAACTGAAAAATAAAGTTATTTTTAAACTTAATGTAACCCAAATGTCAATGGCCCCCTCATCCCTCCCCATTCTTTCCTATTTTATTTTTTCCTATGTTCTCCTTAGCACAGTGGTCAGAGAAGAAAATTTCTTCATGTGGTTGCATTAATATTGCATAAAATTTAGAAAACAAAAAGAAAAAGTTATCCCAAAAAAGTAAGCTTTTTTCTTCCTTCTTTTTGTTACTGTTGTTCATTTGCCTGAATACTTGTTACATGATTTGTTTGTTTACATACATTTTTGTGCCCCATTCTTTATTTTGTAACAAATGCTCCCTCCCTTCCATCTCTCAGTGTCAATCCAATACCTTCCCTCTTATTTCTCTGCAGATCTTTGTAGGGATCCTGTCTTTGACTCTAATTCCCAGAGGGCACAACAGCTGGCACTTTGTTGTGTGCTCTCAATATTATTCACTGCAATTCTCATTAATACCCACTGAAATTACCAAAGAGCAAAGAACACAACAAACCATCAGACTTCAGACTTTGAATCTTCTGACTAGCATAACATTTCATAACATTAAGAGAGATTTTTATTTTCCCCACTTTGTAAGTGAAAAAATTCTGGTTCAGAAATCCCAAGTAATCTGCAAATGACATAGTTGAGAAGCAGTCCAGCTACAATTTACTCTCAGTTTCCTGAATCTAAACCCCAGAATCCTAACCCACTTGAAGGCCTTCACGAAGGTCTCTCTCTTTACTGATGGCTGGATTGCAAAGTTGGAGTCACTGCCCACAGTTAGAAAAAAACCCAGTATATCTGTAGTGACTGGCTTCAAAGTCGGTTATCGTACCTGATCTGGCCTTTTCTATTTGGAGCTAGTCACCACCATGTTCCTCAAACATGCCTATTAGCAAGGTTTTGAGTTGGCTCACCATTATCAATGTCCTCTGGAGACATTTCAGTCCACGCAGTATATTGCTTCAAATTTTGTGCCAGCAGTTTGGCAAGTTGGCCATTTAACTGAAGAATTAAAAGTTGTTTTCTAAAAAAGACTAACTGTTCTTTGGCATAGGAACAACTAACCACTACAAAGAATTTAAAACCTGTGTCATTAATGTCCACTTTACTTAGAAATCCGCGCTTCCGCGTCGGTCAATAATGAATGGCTTGTAATTCCGGAAGTCAGTCACCCAGAGATAGTCCCTTGCTTTCAACAGTCATTCCGTGGGCTGCTTTCTAGTAACCTCACCACATCTCAAGGCCAACCAATGCCTAAACATCCTCACTCCTGAAATTCCATTAATCCTTAACTGCACACTCTTTTCTTTGTTTGGAAAAACTGTTAAGAAAGAGAAAGAAAGGAAAGATTTTAGGTACAAATTTGATATCTCTATCAAGTATAATAAATGCTAAATATCCATGAAAAACCAGGTTGTATCAGATTATTTTATGATAGAGACAGGAAAATGTTCAAGCTATGTTACATGAAAAAGCAGATTACTTATAGAATTACAATTTAATTCCAAAAATATTTAAACATGCATGTATCAGAAAAAAGACTAGAAGGAGCTATAGGAAAATATTAACTTTTGTTATAGGGTCTGGGATGGACAATTTTCCTTTTCTCAGTTTCAGCATTTTCCTAATGAAAACATTCTGCAAAGAGTACACATTAGTTCTGTAACCTAAGAAAAAGAAAATACTATTTTATTGTTCCTAAAGTAGGATCCAGATCAGACCACAATCTACTGATAAGTGCAGAGAGCAGGACCCTGTTCAACCGAACACCTTCTTGATGATGCAGACACTGAATCTGATCATATATCACATGCAGCTGCATAATGCTGTAGGCACATATTGAGTTCAATTACATCGTCCTTGTCCTTTCCTCACAAATATGCCAAGTCATGACCAAGTCATGACAACTTGTTGAAACAGTTCATTTTCCTCTGGTTCTTCCCTCCTCACCCCTCCCCCAAAACATACACACAAATACACTTGCACACACACATACACTTGCACACACAAACACATACATACACACTCCTTTCACTAAAACTACTCTCCTTTTGTCCACAATCCTGAGTTCTCCCAGGTTCAGGTCCTTCCTTCCCTTACTTCCTGTCTATCATCAAACCCTCCAGATGTTCTTCTAGAAAACTTCATGCCGTGTTCTTCCGCCAAGACTGTCTTTCAGCTTTTCCTACCTGATAAGATGTCTTGGACTGCTAACCTGAGGACCAAACCTTGTGTACATACCAGTTTGCATGACCTCCATATTCTTGAATTATAGACCAACACTTAAGAATTGAGAAACTTCACATTAAAAAATACAGATTTCTAGCTGTTCATTCAAAAAAAAAAAAAAAAAACTATGATGAAGCTGAGAAGTGACTTGTGACTTCTTCAGACACAATTGATTCTTTCCAGTTTTCCACAGTCTCCACCATTCGCTATTGTTGTTCTAACACCAAGAATTTCAGGGGTCATTCAAAGATAAGCTTATTCTATAGTTTTTCTTGCACAATCCCTATGGGCATTTTAGAATGTGACTCTAGAGACCATTTAGAGAATTTTAGTTGCAAGTAAGCTTCAAAATCCTTTTAGAATAAGAACATATTCTATATATTCTTTTAAAACAATATTTCCTCTTTGTTGTATACAATTCCAAAATAATGAATTGTCTAAGAGTTGATAAGGTAGCAAAGTACATCTCAATTTTCATTTTTGTAGTGTATTTATGTATTTAATCTTTTGACACTGATCAAACCCAGGGCCTCACACATACTAGGCAAGTGCTCTACCACCCCCAAACCTTAATTTTTATTTTTGAAAAAGATATATTTCAGTGTTTAGTTATAAGTTGTTATTTTAAAAAATCATGTGCTTTTATGGAAGGAAATCAGATAAACAGACTTGTTGCTTTCATTGAAGAAATTCACATCTCTTTTTGTTTGTGTGTGTGCGGTACTGGGGATTGAACCCAAGGGTACTCTACCACTGAACCACAGTTTTATTTTGAGACAGGTTCTAGATAAGTTGCTTAGAGCCTCACTAAGTTGCTTTGGCTGGCCTAGAAATTGTGATTCTTCTGCCTCAGCCTCCCAAATTGCTGGGATTACAGGTGTGAACCATGGCATCCAGAATGCACATCTTATTTTTCATCATGGTTACTGTCCTTAAAAGGCAATAGTGGCAAAAAAAAAAAAAAAAAAAACTTACAAATAAACTACTATTTCTCACCTTTACTGAACTGCCACAGCACTTATGGAGAAAGATATCTTGCAACTGATACAGATACAAAATGAAGGTGAAAACTATCAAAAACAAAATCCCTGCTTAAAATTCCCAGTACATCTTCAGCACACAAAGCCTCTCCATTTTATTCACTGAGAAGAAAATGTAACAATGAGAAAGTATCTTTTCAGGCAGCAAGACAGAACAGGACGCTGTCATCTGTGGCCCTGTCAACTCTCCCTACCACTGTGAATTCATGAAACTGGAAGGTACCCATCCCTCTCATCCAGGCCCCACCTGGAGAAGAGTCCAGATAGCATCCCCCACCATTTCCTAATTCCATAAAAGTCAACCTCAAGAGCATTGAAGAGTAATTATAAATTCACTAGAGGTCCCTGGGGAGAAGCAGAGGGATGTCCCTCTAACTCACTTCTGGTTTCTCCCTTCCCAGTCCTTTCCAGAGCCACCCAGTCCCTCTTCCCTACCCTCCCTCCCAGTGAGCTGGCTCCCCGCTGCCTCCTGGACTACTCCTTCCATATCCTACCACACCAGCTCTTCTCAACCCTGCCTGCCCCTCATGATGGCCTGGGGGTCTTCTGAAGCACACCAATGCCAGAGCCCTACCTCAGGGGTGCTGTCTCCACCCATCCTAGAGGAGGGTCCCCGACTACTGTTTCCCGGGAACCTCTAGTGTGTCACAGAACCAGCGCTCTCCACGCTTTCACGTGAGGAACATCTTAACTCTGATAGCCATCTTTACCCTCCACCCAAGCTCTGCAGAAAGTGATGGGGATGTTCTCTCCTGTCACATTGATAACTTGGCACCCATGTGACAAATTCAGGCTCTTGTAATTTTAAAGCATAAGAATTCATCCTATCAAAGTCTCAATTAAAAAAAAAACTCTCCCTTGGCTGGATAGTGAAGGAACATAGCATAACAATTATGAAATGTGTGCTGTTTAATAAGGACGTTGCAACAGTCTAGCATATTTCTCTGGTGGAATTGTATGTGTCATTAAAATAACTATATTTTGTAAAGAAACTATCATCATAATTTCTCCTTTTTATTTGAAAAGGTATCAAACTGAAAGAAAAGCTGAATCATACAATGAATGCCACCATATCCCTTACCGAGATTCACCTATTATTAACAAGTGTTCCATGCTGGCTCTCTCTTCCCTGTTACTTTCCTGTTTGGGTCTGTGTTTTGTGCTCCAGGACAATTTCATTTCCTGACCTTGGTACCCACGGGAACCACACAGCCACCTTCGCACATAAGACATCAATACCGATGTCATAATATGGCCTAATGCAGAGTCCAGATACAACCTTCTCCAGTTATCCCAAGAATATCTACATAGTCTTTTTTTTGTTTGTATGATATATTTAACCAATATTGGTGTTTTCATCTAGAGGTTACCAGTTCACAAGGATTTTCTCAGTGTTTCCTGTAACTTTTTTAAAATAGTTTTTCTAGTTGTCAATGGACCTTTATTTACTTATTTATATGTGGTGCTGAGAATGGAACTCAGTGCCTCACACATGCCAGGCAAGTGCTCTACCACTGAGCCACAACCCCAGCCCTCTACATAGCCATTTTTAAAAAAAGAAAGAAAGAAAGAAATCCAGCATCAAATCAGAGACCATGTGTTGCATTTGGTTGTCACATCTCTTCAGTCTTTTTTTAATCTAGAGCTGTCTAAAATCAATCTCTTTTTCATACTTCGGAGTTCAAGCTCATTTTGCCAAAGTCCCACAAACAGGATGTCTGATTGTTTCTTCACGATCATGTTTAGTTTAAACTTTTTTTGCAAAAATACTTTATGGGCAACAGTGTGCTCTTTCTCTTGTGTCCTATCAAAAGGTCCCTGATATTGAGTTGTTCCAGTATTGATGGTGACTCATCCAATCCCTTACCCAAGGTGACGCTCACCAGGCTTCTCTAATGGAAAGTACTTTCAACCCTTGAAACAAGTGGGTAGGCGGAGGTCGACACTTTGAAACAGTATTGTCCCTTCTCCAACACCCTGGCCCCCAGTGCATCCACAGAGGATCCTTGTCTGAAGCTGTGATGGTAACGAGGGAGACAAAATGCTTCATAAAGTTGTTAAATGAGGAAATCAGGGCACAGAACTACACGCCATATGATCACAACCAGTGAGGGGCCAGAGTTGATTAACTTCCCAGCAAGAGTCAATTGTCAAATTTTCAGGAGGTTTGAAAGTCAGTTGTTAAACTCTTGGGAGCTTGAAATCAGCTATGGTGGGAGTACCTACAGCATGGATAGCCGCAAACAATATAAACCTGGTTTTTTAAGAGTTTGTTTAGCAGCACACCACTGAGATGTATCTACACAGATATGTATAAGGTAAATATATATAGTTATGTAACATATAGATACATAATGTTTCATTGTTCTTTCAAACACCCAAGAAAATAAACCAAAGTGATGATCTAAGTGAGAATATGTATGATTTTTACTTTCTGACTCTCTCTTTTTTTTGGAGGGGGATTGAACCCAGGGTTGTTTCTTTACTTCTTTACCACTGAGTTATATGCCCAGACCTTTTTATTTTTTATTTGAAACAGGGTTTGGCTGAAGATGTGATCCTCCTGCCTCAGCCTCCTGAGTTGTTAGGATTACAGGAGTTCATTACTGCACCTGGCTTTTGTCTCTTCTTATATTTTTGAAGATTTCCATCATGAACATGATTTCATAATCAGTTTTTATAATGCTTTTAACATGAGTTGCTTTAATAATCAGGAAAGAAAATACTCCAAAGTGGTTGTGGGGGTTTGTTTTTATTTTGTTTTGTTTTGTTTTTGGTATTGGGATTGAATTCACAGGCGCGTCCACTGAGCCCGGCCCTTTGAATTTTTTATTTTGATGAAGATTCTCTCTAAGTTGTGAGGGCTGCCCTTGAACTTTGATTCTCCTGCTTGTTTGTCTTTTTTGATGATGGCCCATCCCCACACCCATGATAAGCCCCCAGTTATAACCAGGCTTCCCTTTTTCTTTAGTGAGTCCTCCAGATACAAAGCTCAGGGAACCTCAAAAGGGGCCACTAACGAAATGCTCAAACCTACTGCCAAGCTCTAATTTTATAGCCCCAGACTGTACACAGGCAATCCAAATCCAGTCTGTAGGTCATTATAATGGAGAGAGAGAGGGAAAGGCTGCAGCTTGGGTGTCTCTCTGGGAACAGATGTCACAGTGGCCCTGTGAACTCAACCAGGGCCAGAGGAGTTCTGAAGCAGCATATTGATTTTTAGAAACAAGAAATCAGACCCTACTTCCACAAACACTAAGTCAGAAACTCCTAGAAAGGAGCTGTCCCTTGTGTCTCTAGTTAAGAGACACTGAGATCAAAACATGCAAGTTTGGGCAGGAGCCCTCTGGAGAGTAGCATTGTTGAAGAGAGGCCCCCAAGGTCAATCTCTAGTTACTGTCTTCCTTTGCTTTCTGTTGCTGTAATGAAATGCCCTGAGACCAAGTAATTTGTAAAGAATAGAGGTTGGTTTAGCTCACAGTTCTGGAGGCTGGGAAAACCAAGTGTATGGATCCAGCATCTGCTCAGTATCTGGAGTGTCATAAGATGGGGGGAGCAGCACACAGTGAGACAGAGGAAGCGTGCTAGAGAGAGCTGCTTTTATACAAAAGCCACTCCTGCAATAACCTATTAACCCATGAATCCATGAATGGCTTAATCCACTTACAAAGGCAGATCCCCTATGGCCCAATCAACCCCCAAAGGTCCCACCTCTCAACATTGCTGCTTTGGGAACCAAATTTCCAACACGTGGAAATCAAGAGGACACATTCAAACCACACCAGCTCCCGCCATCAGCTGCTCTTCCTGCAGGGGCATAACTGTGGGTTTAGTGATTTGGGTGTCCCCAGTTCACATCCTTGAGGCATTTATAATAGGCTACAACTGTCCTGGTCTATAATGATTGTTGAAGTCTAAGATCATAGTGGTGTCAAAACATGGAGGAAGGGGTCAAGCTGTGCCGCTGCGTACCTCAAGTAAAACACTAAGTTCTTTGGCAGACGTTGTGTTCTGAACCTCGCTACGCTTTGAATCAGCAGATCGGGTTGTGCTATGCATTATCAGAACGGAAATAATTGAGTGCTTAGAGAAGGAAGATGAGTTACTCTGGGGTCCACGATGGCTGAGTTGTGTGAAGACTGGCCCTAGGCTCTGAGGGAGGAGATGGGTGAGTGGATCTTGGAGTTTCTTCGTGCCACGTTTGTGAGGAGAAGGAAGCACAAAGGGATTCAAAGGAAATGGCCTGCCCAACCAGGGCACGCATTTGTGGGTGCGTCCTGGAGAAGCGGGGTGGCTGGGAGAAGGCAGAGCCAGACTGGGAAGACATCACCTGCTTCTAGCTAGATCAGCCTGACTAGTGACCAGGGTGATGCTGGGAAAATCCCTCCCCCTTTTCCCACCCAAGGCCTCAGGTTCTTTAAGATTGGAAGACGTAAGCAGATGAACTTGAAGGTGCCTGGGGTTCTAGCACATGGATTCTTCTGTTCATATTCACTCTGTGGTTTATGCTTGGGGAGAGCAGGTCAATTTGATTTCTTATGCTAAGTACTTCATCTTCTTTCATCTAAATGCTGGTGAGTATGAACTTACAGGTCCCCAGAGGGACTTTGTTTTCCATGCCAAACCACAGCCCTGTTACATGATTGAAAATAAAGCAGCAGCTTTAATCTGCTGATGACAGCAATCAGAGATAATTCATAGTGCAAGGAAGTACTAAACCAGACAGTATCAGGTCATCATCCCAAACCTCAGCCAGGCTTTGAATCATCTTCCCCAGTTTCCAAACACCCCATAATATTAGATAAAGTTTATTGAGCATTTACTTTATGCCAATTGTGGTCCTCTGTGCTTTCTGTAAATTTTTATTTAACCCTTGCTAAAACTCTATAAAATTGTTAACATCCCCATGTCACGCATGAGAAAAGTAAAGCCCAGAAGGGGCAGGTAACTTGTACAAGGTCACATAGCAACTAAGTGGGGAAGTCAATAGTCAAACTCAAACATTCTGCCTCCAGGCTGGTTTATCACAATATATGCTGGTGCAATTGATAATCCATTAAATCAAGAAAATATTTGAACATGTGTCGTGGAATGAGCATATCACCATTGCAGTAAGATAATATTTTGAAATGTTCCCTGTGGTGATTTTTTTTCTCTGAATCTTGCATTTGCTTTTTTGTAACTCGTGACCCTCTGCCATGTGGCATTTTGCCTCAGTGAAGGATAATAAAGCAGGATGATGGAGCAAGAGGAGTCTCATCCTGGCTTCTGAGTTGAAAACGGAGAGACAACAGGAAGGACCTTAGCAGACAACAGGTTTAGGAGAAGAAGGTACAGACAGGAGGCCCGTGGTTGCCACCAGAGACATGAAAAGTCCAGTGTGTGGAGCCTGTTTCTGTCCCCACATCTGGTCAGGATGGGTGTGACAGAAGCCCACACAGGTTCAGAAGTCTGTGGGCAGTGGGGAGAAGCAATAACCTGAGACAGAATGTGTGAGTGGGTGACCAGGCAGCAGCAGGAGCACCCTCTCCAGCCCCCACGGCCCAGCAGTGCAGGAAGGAAACTGGACAAGGATGGCCCTAAGGACAAGGACAGTAACGTGGCACCGTGAGGGTCTTCCGTTGTCCCCTTTGCTTCCATTGGACCTTCACTTGTGACCTTGTGTGGAGCCTTGTCCCTGGGGCCTTTGCCACCTTGTCCCTCACAAGACGTGGCCCAGACCCTCTCACTTAGAAGGGTCAGCAAAGCAACAGCGAAGGGACCTGTAGGTACACACATGCCTGCTTTTAAGGTTAAAGACAATTCATGGCAAACATGCCAGGAGTATAAAGGGGAGGAACATAGAAAGTAAAATCCCCTAACTGGTCCCTTCCAGGCCCACTTTGTCATTTGTTTGTGTGACCTTCCAGGAGTATCACATTCTTGTGTAGGACCCTCAGAACAAATGAATAAAGCCATCCAATGAATAGAATTCACACGAGTGGGAACGGGAAGCAAAGGGAAGGGGTCCTGCAGGCCAGGGTCACCATGGATCCTTCAGCGAGGGGTCAGGGAAAGCACAGTGGAAGTCAGGATGAGGCTGCGGAGGCTTGGGACATCCCAGAAGTTTATTGATTGGCCTGTGACCAGACGCCAGGAAACACCCTGAAGCAGAGAAGCTTCTCCAAGAGAAGTCTGTTTATGAGGAAACAAGGAGCCGGGAGAGGGGCGGGAGATTAAGAGGGGAACTGGATGGCAGTGAAATCTTGTGGCCTCCAAGGAGGTTCCCCAGACAGGTCCATGCGAGACAGCGACTCGGGCGTGGGCTCCGTAAATTCTTCACAACAGCCTTGATAAAGGTTTTTGGACTTGCTTTTGAAGACGGATGTGTCCCATGAAGGGAATATTGTTAAGGAATAAGATGTCCTGAATGGTGCCTGGTATAGGAGGGAGGCCACTCAGTGTCCTCAAGGGACAGGAGAGAGAGCAAGGGAAGTTAAGAGGAAAGGCACTGGACAATGAAATCTCCAAGAGAAGAGAAAAGACAGACAGATGGTGGCCCAAGATGGCACCTGTAGAATCAGTGTTGGAGCCCAGCAGACCAGCCTGAGGTCAGTGCAGGTGGATAGGACAAGGGACAAGCCCCACAGGATGCTATGGGAAAGAGCATAGTCCTGAAGGGACTGTGAACCTGGAAAGGAGGCAGCTTGCCATTGTAGCCCTGAAGCAAATTCAGCTGGAGGCCAGATGCATGAAGGGCAAGAACAGGTCTCAAGAAGGAAGCGTGGTGCAGGACTGGGGAGACAGCACACAGAGGTCACCCTTCCAGCTAAGTCCACCCGCCCCTACCTGCAAGCCCAGCCCAGCAGGGTTCCTGTCCATGGCCAATGGAAATCAGGAGGCTCTAGCTCACTTCTCACACGGGAACCCCCAGTCTGGTGAACCACACTGTGGTTCTGCTCTGACATTGTGGCCCAAGACAACGACTGCCCTCTTATCCTGCTCCTGGTACCAACACACTGCTTAAACACTGGATTTTTCCAGGACTGGAGCCTGGTGGGGGAAGCGGGGCACTGCCCTTACCAAAGCCCTGTAGGGTCCAGAACCTACACCAGCCTTACCCTTGGCTACCATCAGAGGTTTTGAATGACCATCCACTTAGTCATCCAAGAGTTGCCTCTGCCAGTCCTCCCAGCACTGAAGCTGCCCACTGGCCGAGATGCCTACCTCCCACTCCATGCTGGACCCTTCCTGCAAACCATATCCACCCATCAAACCCTTCACGGTCACTACACACCTGGCTGGGTGCCTGCATGTGTCTCATCTCTAGATCCCTACTCGCTCCCTCACTTATTCCACAGACATGTCAGTGAGACTCAATATATACCAGGCACTGTAGTAGATACTGTGGTTGCAGATAAGAACAAAATCAATAGAACCCCCTTCCCTTGGCTTCTCAGGTGCTCAAAGCTAAGTTTTGAGTTATATTATTAAAGCACCCCTCAGCAAGATTTCCTCCTCTCTCTACTACATTACAATTTGATTATTAATTCTCTTCCCTGGGGATTATAATGCTCAAGTGGAAAGAACCTGAGATTTCATATCAAAGAGCTCTGTATCTGAATGCAGAGAGATTCTGATGTTTTCTGAATGGAATGAATTATTTGTCCTATCCTAGAACTCTATTAACCTTTCTGCAAAATGGGAGGAATGTGTGCTCCACACAGTGCTAGATATAAGATGTTTGTGTCTTCCCAAAATTCATTTGGTAAAGTGGAATTAGGAGGCAGGGCCTTTGGGAGGTGATTGGGTCATGAGGGTGGAGCCCTCACAAATGGGATCAGTGCCCTTATAGAAGAGGCCCCAGAGAGCTCTCATCCTCCTCCCTCCATGTGAGAACACAGTGAGAAGACAGTCGTCTCTGAACCAAGAAGAGACGCCCCACCAGACACCAAGTCTACTGGCACCTAGATCTTGGACTTTATAGCCTCCAGAACTGTGAGAAATAAATTTCTATTGTTTATAGTCACCAAATCTATGGTGCTGTATTGTGTAGCAGCCTGAACTGACAGACACACAGTTTTTCTTTTTCTTTTCTGATAATTAAATAAGAGGAAAAGCAAAGTTCCTGTTACAAAGCAGGGCTTCAGTAAACATTACCTTCTCTGAGTAGTGATCAATGGTGCTAAGAAATACGTCATAAGCTTATCATTTATGAAGAAGATCAGAACCCAGAGAGCTTTCGCTAAAGTAAATTGACCCCACCACCTTCATTCCTCATAACACCTCAGATTTTTAACCCTTGATAGAAACATTGGGGATGTTTTGCGGAGAAGATAAATATCATCCAATATTTGTTTCAGGAAATTGGTTTTGGGGGTAACTTTATGATTGTAGTGGAAAGACTAAAGATAGGAGAAAGGGAGACCTGTTGGAGAATAATGCAATGATGACAGACGATGATAGCTGTAGAGATAAAAACATTAAATTGCTATAAAAAATTAAAAAGGCAAAATAATCAGAAACTGGAGACTTACCACAAGACTGGGGAGCAAATATAAGAGGGTCAGACCAGGTATGTGTTATTGGGTATATGGAGGAAGGAAAGGAAGAGAAGGAATGGATTTAAGAGAGAAGATAATTCAATTTAGATGAGTTGTGTTAGACTGACAAGATATCTGGTTGTATCAGTCAGTTACTGCCACAATAATGCTGTGTAACAAACCACTCCAAAACTCAGCCACTTTCATCAATAGTCCTTTATTCTCATGCATATATTTGTGGGTCATCTGAAGGTTGGTTGATCCAGGCCAACCTGTTCCATGTTGTTGTTGTGGTTTTTTTGTTTGTTTGTTTGTTTTTAATCATCCTTAGGTCAACAGGCTATCAAATATGACTTTCTCATGGCAATGACAGAGTATAGCGGGCAACCCCATGGCACATTTCAAGACTTGGCTAACCTCTATCAACAAAGAAAGTTATATGACTAAGTCAAAGGTTAACAGGAGGAAGAGAGGATAAAGGATAAAAATTACCAAACAATAATCAAATCCAGGAGTCAGAAAACTGCAGTCTGTAGGACAAATCCAGGTTGTCACCAGGGTTTGTAAATGACGTTTTATTGGAGTATGACCATGTCCATTTATTAAATTGACTAGGCTGCTTTCATGTTCAAACAGTGGAATTGAACAGTTGTGACTGAGACTTCAGGGCTTCTAAAACTGAACATAGTTAAAATCCAACCCCATACAGAAAACATTTGCTGACTCCTGCTCCAATCTACCTCACCTGCCAGCATAGCCCCCAAGTTTCTAAAAGCATTGTATGTCACTCAGTATGCTTCTTAAAGCCCTCTCCTGAGAATTTTTTTGTTCTCATCAAAGAAAAAAGAGGGGGCTATGCTTGGGATGGTCTACAGACCCTGCCTTTGTTCCCTAGAAGCTCCACCTCACCCAAGACCAGCACAGGTGACCATGTAAATACATTTCTTATCAGCATCATGGGTCACTATTCAGAAATTTGCATTTCACAAATGGAATCAACAACCTAGAGTTATCACTGAATGCACTAAATGCAGATTAGAGAAATACCTCTATCATCTGTGCCCAGATTTGAAGATGCAAAGCATATTTTCCACAGGGGACCCAATCCCCTTGAAAGGATGGACTGCAACAAGAAGCACAAGGCCAGCAGAAGGTCCTCTGTCCCAGTTGCAGCCGGGGAGGACCTTGGGCACCCCAGGACACAGCTATATTTACAAACAGCTCTTACAAGAGTTCATGAGTTCAAGGTGGAAATTTACTCTGAGTATTGAGCATCAATCAACAGGAAAGAGAGTTTCTCCTGTGTTTTCTCCTATGGGCTCTCACTAAGGTTGCTAAGGTCATGCATACTCTGTCATGCAGATGTCTGCAGACCATGCATACTCTGTCATGCATGTGATGCAGATCACACTGTCCCCCAGAGGCTGCTGCTAACTGCAGGGCTCAGATAGGCCAACTGGCCCTGATGTTGAAAGAGGTCCTGTGCCTATCAATAATATTTACTAGGGACCTATTATGGGCCAAATACTAATCTAGGGACTAGGCATAAAGCAGATGACAAAACAGACAAATATCACTGTCCTCATGGAGCATACATTCTAGTGTATACAGAGGAGAAGGAAGAGGGAGGCCAACAGTCAATAAAATGAATATGTAAAATAGGGAGTACATCACACGTCCATTAAGTGCAATGGAGAAAAATACAGGAAGGGAGAGGAAATGCCGGTGTGGTGAATGAACTGTGGTCTTAACTAGGTGGTCAGGGAAGATCCCACTAAGGTTAAGAGGTGAATAAGGACTTCTGGAGGGTGAAGGAGTGAGGCACAGACATCCTTGGGAAAGGTGATCCAGGAAAAGGAAAAAATAGGTGCAAATGTTCTGAAGGGGGAAGCAGGATAAGAAGAAACAGATTCAACTTCCCAGGATCTGGTCCCAGATGTGCCTGCTCTTAAACCAGATTGAGGACAAGAAGTTACTTTTATTTTATTTGAAAATACTTTTTTCTCTAGTGACTTGCCTTTATTGTGTTTTTCCAATGTGTTCAATTTAATTGTCAAAAACAACAATGGTATTTATTTTCTTATTCATATTTCATTGTATCATATATTGTTCATTTCAATTATTTCATTACAATAATAAGTATGACCAGCATAAATCAATTCGGGAAATGAACACAACTGAGTCTAGGTCAACAGCAATAACAAAAAGCAGATGAGAACTGACATATGCAGACATACTGGAGAGTAGCACCCATTTCTGGGGTGCTCGGGGCCTCAGCATGTTTGGCAGTGGGAATAGGAGGTTCTGCAAATGCAGCTGGTGGATTAAGATCGTTTTCCCATAATTGATCACAGTAGCTGCCTGTCAATCACAGTCCTCAGATACCTCATGTCTGATGCCTCTTCTGTGTTTTTCTTCCCCACTGTCACCACACCTGGAGCTCTTTGGATCATTTAGTGCACCGCTATTACGAATGTAGTAGAAGCATATCAGTGACATATAGGTGACTTACTTTGATGTTTGTTATAACTCCAGGTGACACAAAATTTTAAGGAATTAGTGGTACAGTGATATCAGCAGTTTCATTTCCCCCTGTTAAATAAGCCAAGTTCTCTAGACTTTCTTCCTGGTCTTAGTTTTTAGTCACTTTCATCATGCTTCTAAAGACGAAATGCAGTCTAAGTTATAAAGGAGTAAAGACCAAAAAATTGTTTCAAGTGAGAGCAGCTCCCATCCTCCTTTCCATGGGTTGGCTGACTACATCTGCAGTGGCAAAATGTCCTTCCTGTCCTGCTCCCACTTCAGTTCGTCCTCATTGGAGACTCCCCTCTGCATGCCTGCCCTGCAGAGGTTAGCAGTGGCAGCTGCTCTCTGGGGTTCCTGACTTTGGCCTTGAGTTCACCCTAGGGACCCTGCTTGGATGGCACACACACCAGAGCCTGGGTCCCACCCCAGGAGCCAGCTAGTACCTCGAAGGGAAGGATTCCGATTGCCACAGCTATCTGACTGCCCTGTCCCTTTTATCCTCTGTGTAACATCAGTCTTTGCAATCTCCACCAAAACCAGCCAGGGTGACTTTGGGAGGGGACCTAGGATGAAGAGAGGACTTGCTTCTCCAGACTTACCTTCAACCTCCTCTTCCCTTGTCCTCTTCCTTGTCCTTCAGGACCCTGCTCTCATACCACCCCTCCAGGAGCCTCCTCCTGGTTGCAGAAATTGCTCACTTCTTTGGATTGACATAGAAATTGCTCTCTTACCTAAAAGCAGTGGCCACTGCCTATCATATTCCTGTTGGTTGAGTTTGTTTCACCACTAAACTGGAGGCTCTTTGAGGCTTCCCCACTGCACCCAGAACAGGCTCCTGCACAATAAAACGTTATGAATTGAGTTCAAGATGTTTCTGGTGAGAGGCTGCTTACTTTCATTCTAGACCCCAAGCCTTAGTATCCAATCTCTCCCTACAGGACAAGGTCTGCAGTAGCCTATACAAGACTCGTAGCTCCGAGGCCCAGGGTACTGCAGGTCAGAAGGTGAGACCACTGTTTTATAAATGGAAGGAGCCATAATAAGATTAAACATTCATGTTTTTTCTCAAAATAGAAGACCTTGATCATCTTCAACATCAGAGCCAATCTGAGTTCTTCTCTGGCGTAGATTGGGCTCAGCTCAGGAGGTACAGCTTGTTTTACAACTGTTTACAGAAAAAAAGAGGGGGAAGCCCAAAGGAACCAAAGAAGGATCTATTGTTGGGACCAGATGGACCAAAGTGCCCAACTAGGGAAAGGTCAGCATCTCTGGTCAGCTCTAGACCAACAAGGTCACAGAGGGGAGCTTGTTCTCAAGTAAACAATTAGGCATGTGCAGTTTAAGAAGAGCTTTATAACCAGTGCTATTCAAATGCTAACCAGTAATCAGGAGGTGACTGGAACAAGGGGTGTGGCACAGAGTCCATGGCATTTGGCACATGGACTTTACGTTCTCAAACTCAGACCCTAAAAATTCTCCACAATGAGGCCATTGGTACATAGTGCTTCCAAGATGGATAGAAGATAATGATTATCACTCAGCTTCCATATCCCAAGACAGAACTACAGTGCACTATGAAATAATGCAGTCTTATATAAATTTTATCATTCTTTTGCAAATAGTACAATTCTACTATGTTGCATTTTATTAAAACATTAATTATGTCAATATTTTCAGTATACAATTCCAAGAAACAAAGATACCCCAGTAGCAATTAGCCCACCTGGTGTCCAGATCTTGGTCACTAACACCATTCTCCACTGAAAGGATCCAAAACTCCTCAAAGAAAAGACTGATTCCAGGTACAGGGCAGAGTTGGTCCAAGTTAAACCAGCAAGTAAGTGCTCAATAAATGATGGGGACATATCATAAAAACATGGAACTCAGCTTGAAGGAACACCCATCAACTAACGCTAGGACAATGCAGAGCACCAAATCTTTATTTATAAACACTTACAAAGTGCTGGGGGAAAAATAGAAATTTATGAGTATGTGGTAACAATAAATAATAAATAAATAGGGGCCAGTAAGTGCTCTTGGTTGTAGTGGAATACTGATTGCTAAATGTGGTGGGAGTGGTGGAGTTGGGAAATCATCATTTTACAACTATCACAATAAAGACTGGTTTCAGCACAAAGAATCAGTGGGTGCTAAATCTGGGAGAAAATTTTAATGAAGACTATTAGAAAGTGTATCTCCAGGGATTGTTAATTATTGTATGGGAAAAAAATAATGATTATACAAGAAAAAAATCAGACACCTAGATTGAGTGGTCAAAATTAACATCATTGATAAGAGACAGGTGGGCATCAAGTGCCTCCAGATGTGATGCCCTGAGAAGGACCTGTTCAGTATTCGGGAAAGAATACGAACCCCAACGTAATAACGAGGAAACATCAGGGAAACATAAAATGAGCTAAGAAAAGGGAGGGAGGGAGTTCATGCTATATTCTTTCAAAAAGCCCAGGGTCATAGAAGACAAAGAAAGCTGTAGAATGTTCCAGATTAAAGAAGGCTAAAGAAGCATGACATTTAAACCTTGACCCTAGACTGGATCCTCCTATCTTGGAGGATAGGAAATGCTGTAAAGGACATCATTGGGTCAGTGGACAAAATTGGAATACAAATGGCAGATTTGTTAAAATATTGCATCAATGATAAATTTACTGAAGTTGACTATTGTTCTATGGTTATTTACAAGAGTATATAACCTATTCTTAGGAAATAGACAGAAATACGTAGTATTAAAGGACTATGATGCATGGTGTATGTAAACCACCCTCAAATTACTCAGAAAATAAATTATCTAGATGATGATGGATGGATGGAGAGATAGGTAGATTATTGAAGACAGAGAAAGAAAGAGAATAAGGAAGGAAGGAAAGAAGGAAGGAAGGAAATGATAAAGAAGATGGGCAAAATGTTAACAGTAGGTGAATCCGGGCTAGGGATTACTGGTGCATTTGCACTGATTTTATTTTTTTATGTTGTCTATAAGTTTATATGATTATTTCCAAATAAAATTGACCACATTTTAGAATTTATCCATTTTTAACAAAGAATAATTCCCCAAATATGGAAGAGACTCAGAACTCTCTTGCTCCTTCAGGTCCAAGAAGCTTTCACCGTCCACCTCATCTTTTCTCTCCACAGGATAGAGGTAGAGACCCCTGAGGGAGCTTGGTCCATGCTCAGGCACAGGATGAATGGCCAGAGATTAAGAAGGTTCCACCCAGGTTCAGTAAGATTTTGTAAAGTTCCTAACTGAAATGATGTTAACTTAGGATTCTCACACATGACCAGGCACTTCCTCACTGCCCTGTCTCTCCCTCCACTCTCTGTTCCCTCTGCACATCTTTCATTGACCTTTCACAGGATGCTTACTCCTGCGGTCCTGTCACTAGCCCAAGTCTCTTCTCTGAACTCTGACCCTTATGTTCAACTACCTCCTTATGCTGAAGCCAGACCCTGTTCCCTAAATATCTGAAAAAGTCATCCACTTCTTCCCATCTCTGTGTCAACACCAAAGTGACCTCCCAGCTGTCCCCACTCACCCTACATCCATTTTTTTCAAAATGGAAATCTTCATTATGATCCATCCATGTCCATAACTCTACTCGTTAGTCCTGGAATTGAATCCAAAAGCTTCAAAAAGGTCTACAAACACTTGCCTGGACTACCCCTGAGAGATCATCTCACATCTCTTCACCATAGATCTCCACACCCCAACTGCAGACTGCATTCCAATGCCTTCTATTGGCCTTGACCCTTGCTACCTCAGCATCTTTTCACATCTAGAAAATGTGAAATACTCTCACCTAGTTAACTTCCACACACCTTCACCTCTAAGCTGACCCCTTTTCCTAGGTACTTGACTTTATCTCCTCACTAGTTTACTGGCATAAAGTCTAGCATTGTAATTGTTGGTTGATTCAAGAAAAGAAAGTTCAGTAGGAAAAGACATGGGCTTAGAAGTGGGGGACTGCACAAAGAATACGGGGTGCTAAGAACAGTTCTTACCCACGACACTTCTGCCACCAGATGATCTTTCCTCAGATGAACCACTTCCTCAACTCGCCAGACACCAACTGGGTGTCCCTCAGTTTAATTCAACTAACTCTGTCACTAATTACTTGAACTGAGCATAGACTTCGCACATTAAGGGCTCAGTAACACAAGACTGTCCCCCACTTCAAACACCAGTCTCAAGCCCTGGGCTTCCTGTTCTTCTGCTGACCAGCTAAAAATCAGGGGTTCCCATGATTCCTTCCTTAGGCTGATAATTTGCTGGAATGGATCACAGAAATCAAAAAAGCACTTCATTTACTCTTATGAGTTTATTGTAAAGGTTTCATCACATAGGCAATTGATCAAATTATTGGTCATTGATGATTGAACTCAATCTCCAGACCCTCTCCCCTTCCTAAGGAGGAGGTCAGGGGTGGTAAGGTTAAAAGTTCCAACCCTTTTGCAACCAGCCCCATCCTGAAGCTATGTTGAAGCCCCTCAATCAAAACTCATCTCATTAGCATTTCAAAGGCACTCATTAATTGAACAATCACAAGGGTTTAGGAGCACCAGGCCAAGACCATGATCAAACATATCTATCCTATTATCTCAGGTAGTCAGGATATGGGACTTCCCACAAGGCAGGGAAGGAACCCAGTGAGGGGTAGCCTAGGCAGACCTAAAAGTGGCAGTTTGGACCACATGTGTGAGAGAGAGAGAGAGAGTAGGGGTCAAAAATCAAAGAACGGAGTCTTGGTGGAATTTCAGATTTCAAAAGTCCTTAGAAGTCCATTAAGCTCTAGCTCACCATTTCAGACTATGCCAGATGCATCTTCCAAAAATGATTGTGACAATCTCTCCCATCCCTGTGTTCTTCTTCAGTGTCTTTGACACTCCAAGCCAAGTCATGGGAGGGGACAAAAGCCCCACCTGGATCTCTTAGACCACTTACTATGGAGACCTGACCCACCCTATAAGAAGTCTGGCTACCCCTGAGGCTGCAAGCCAGAAGGTGCACACTCAGGCCACCTGTAGGTGCCCCAGCTCACGCTTTAAGCTGAGGTCCCAAGAGCAGCCAGGATCAAGTGCTGGGCATGCGAGTGAAGATGTCTCCAGCCACAGAGTCCCTAAATAGCAAGGAGTAAAGACAAGTATCCCTCTGTGTCCTGAATTTCTGATCCACAGAATTCATGAGCATAATGAAATGACTGTTCTGTGTCACTAAGTTTTGAGGTGTTTTATTTCATAGCAATAGTGACAGGAACTCGCAATATGTTAACTGATATGCAAAAAAGGGGGGAGGTGCTCCATAATTAAATATTTTAGGAAGTGCTCAGTAACACAAATTCCAAGTGGGACAGGGTTGTAAATTACTATGGACTCCTCCCAACCTTTAATATACCATGTGCACTGAGAATCTCTGAGGTGATAAATGTAATTGGTATTCCCTAAACATTTTTCCAAGGGTTATCATGCTACAAGGTCTGATGGTCCAGCCCTAGCTTCATGATGGAAAAGTCATCTGAGGTCCAAAAAAGTTGAGAGACCTGCTGAACAAACGGAGCCAGGGCCAGAACTCAGGCTGCCTGGGCCTGGCTTAGGGTGGCTGCACAGGTTGTGCAGACTCAAGCAGAAGTGTACAATGCCTCTGTCCTCCTACTTTTCTGCCTGTTCCTTCAGTCTCTCTTGTGGTGGGGCCTCTCCCTCTGCCTCCCTCTTCACCTTTACTTGCTCCCTCACCTCTCTTCTCTCTTTGAGGCAGTAATCCATAGGCAGCTGGAGAGATGGGGAAAGGGAAGGGAAGGAGAGGCAGGAGCAGGTAACAGCTCCCACCTCTTGCCAGCCCACACTCCCCACCCCCCAACTCACCACAAGCATGCAGCACGTACACCACACGTACACACAGTGCACACAGGCACCCCACACACGCTGCCACCTCCACAGTCAGCCTCCGCCCCCACAGCTGAGCCTGCCTCCGGGAAAGCTGCTTCCCACCTTGAACACGGCCTGTTGTCCCATCCTCCCAGCAGCTCACTCCTCCTCCTCCTCTGGCCCTGGCTGGAAGAGGAACACAGCCCTCCCTTGTCCCTCCTCTTGATATTTCCAGTAAAAGCACCTCGAACACAATCTCACTGCCACAGCCCTAATTATGTGTGAAATCATTTTTTTTTTTTAAGCTTGAAACCAAAGCAAACAAGGGCACACAGAGGAGCCCATTCTCCACAGCCCAGGAGGAGCAGGCCTGGCTGCGGCTGGGTTACCTCAGGCCTGTACAGGGGCCCAGCTATGTTTCGCAAACTGCCTGCCTGCCCAGTCGAGGTGCCTCCCAGGCCTGACCAGGAAAGCTGTCCACCCCTCAAAGGAAAGTGAGTTTCAGTTTGTCCCGCACCTTCTACACAGGATTACAGGAACTTCACGCATGCCTGGTACACTGTGAGTCTGCAGTAAGTGGCCACCTTGGAAAAAAAATGAGGGTTCTCAGGAGTAACTTCGACAGGGAAGCTTTTCCCAGGAGACAAACATCTGATTCTCTTGGTTAAATCAGATCATTTTTCACCTCTGGGTTACTTTTAAAAACATTAATCATATTGTATTATTTTATTGTATTTTAGGGTTTCAGGTACCCAAAATTAGGGAAGTTCACTCACATCAAGTTTCATAAATGACTGCTCTTTCATTTCCATCCCTTCCCCTTCACACATCTTCACTCTCACTCCCTGTTCACTGACAACAGCATTGGAATATGTTTAACATGCATTCTTTACAGCTATATGCTTTTGGAAAAACAGTGTTCTGGTGGGTACAAGTGATTTTATTTTCATTGGTAGAGAGTCACTCTATTTACAACTTTATTTTTCTTTTTTTGTACCAGGGATTGAACTCAGGGGCACTTGACCACTGAGCCACATACCCAGCCCTGTTTTTGTATTTTATTTAGAGACAGGGTCTCACTGAGTTGCTTAGCATCTTGTTAAGTTGCTAAGACTGGCTTTAAACTCACGATCCTCCTGCCTCAGCCTTCTGAACCGCTGGAATTACAGGTGTGCACCATTGAGCCCGGTTATTTACAAATTTTAATCTTGGCATTGTTTGAAAGATGTATCAGATGTATCTGTGTCCTATGATAGTCCAGCAGATGCCACCAATACATTGATCCATCTGTCTAGTGATGAGTACCTGAGTTGTGTCCAGTAATATAATAACAAACATCTATGTGTGTTTCCCTTGATGGATCTTTGCTTGAAAGTCTTGGGCTTCTATGCCCCAGATTCTGTTTGCTGACTAATAAGATGCTCACTTGTCCTCACTGATGGATTGGTTTCCAGAATGCCTGTAACCCTCATAGTTCATGAGGGTCTCCTTCCTCACTATCTTACCAGCACTTTATATTATCCAACTTTCTAACAACTGCCAATCTTTGAAGTATAAAATGATGGCTTTTTATTCATTTAATTGTTTTCTTCTATGTGTTGAGATAAAGTATCTCTTCAAATAGGTCCTAGTCATTCAAGTTTCACTTCCTGTAAATTGCCCCATTATATTGGCTCTTGGTCATTATTCCAAGTTTACACACACACATACCTGCTGGAATTGTGATGAGGAGTTGCACTAGCTTTAGATTAAAGGACAGTTGACATCATTAAAATAAATTATCCATCCAGAAATATGGTCTACTACTGAAATACAATGCAAGCCACATATGAATTTTTTAAATAGCTCAATAGACACATATGGCTAGTTGCTATGGATAGGATAGCACAAGTCTATCTCCTCATTTATTCTCATATTCACTTAAGAATTTAATTTTATTTATTTAAATCTCAATAATCATTTTGGTTCAAATTTTTGTTACTATTGCAAATACTTTCTTATTTTCTGGTTAGTTTCCTGGAGTATAGAAATGTTATTGATGTTTTCAATTTGATCTTGAATCTGATAAATTAGCTAAACTCTTTTATTAGTACTAGTTTTGTAGGTTCTGTTGGATTTTTACCTAATCAATCTTCTTATCTATAAGTAATAACAATTTTATCTCTTCCCTCATAATTGTTCCATTATTTATTTTTCTTGTCTCATTGCATTGGTGACACTCCAAATGTTGTGTTACATAACAAACATCTTTGCCTTATTTCTAACTTTAAAATAAATGCCACTAAAGTTTCTCTTTCGTTATAATATTTTTGGTAGATAACCTTTATCAAGGTAGTTCCCACGTAGTCTTAGTTTCCTAAGAATATAAAATGTCATAAACAAATGTTTACTTTATCAGAAACCACTTCTGTATTTACTGAGTAGAATAGAAGTGCCTCTACCTTTGGTGTGCTTTTTTCTTCTTTTATCTATTGAGATGGTTGATTACATTGACCTTTTATTTTTCTTTTTCTGATATTGAACTTTCCTTGCATTCCTTGGATAAACCTGACTTGATCATGATGTTTTATTTTTTTTAAAAAATAAGCATCTCAATTAGTTCAGTTGGTATCTTATTTTGGATTTTCTCATTTATGTTTATAAATGAAAAAGGTTTATTATTTTCTTTCCATGTGGTATCCTTCATCAGTTTTGTACCCAAGATTATGCTAGTCTCAAAAATAATTTTATTTATTTCATTCCTACCCCCTGGAATATTTGTATAATATGATGATTGTCCTAGGGATTTTTGATGGAAGAAATTTTTTGATTACTATTTTAATTTTTTTATATATATTGATCTATGCAAGCTTTCTATATAGTTTTTCTCTACCAATGTTGTCCTGGAAACTTCCACTTGCGTCTCATGGGTCAGAACCATGGGTCCTATGATTACTCCCCTTATAAAAGAGATTAAGAAAGTAACAATGTACTATTTCAACCTCTGTAGAGAAAAGCAACAAGGAAGAAAGAACTGGAATAATACCAGCATCTGCCTCAGTCTCTAGATAACATGTTGTTTGATCTTGTTCTGTCTATGTTTTGTTTATAATCCAATCAATGAGTCTAATTCATTTACATTTATTTAATTTCTAGTACATTAGGACTATTTCAACCATCTTATTTTGTGTTGACTGTATTTATGATATATACTTTCTCTCTCTTATGTACTTTCCACTGCCTGAATCAGATTGTCTTCTGCTGGATTCTTCTATTCTTCTACCACTGCTTTCCCTAACTTTTTGAGAACCATACTTAACCTTTTTCATGATTAATGTCTTTCCATTGGCACTCACTTCTTGCTGGTCTCTACATCCCCTGCACATTGCCCACTCCCTGTCATGCTGGAATTACTTAGAACTGACTCATGATGGTTACAGCGTTTTTCAAAATTTATTTCTCTTAGAAGATGACAAATCTTTCTAATTTATTTACAAATCCTATTTATCATGCCTCTTTGCTTCCTCCTATTAAGCAACATGATGTCAATGTAATCCTTGTATTTGTACATGATCTGCTTTTTCTTTCTGTAAACTTTCAGAATTTCTCCCCGTGTTCAGTGTTCTGAGAATCTGTTATGTGTCCTGCTTGAGTGTTTGTTTTGAGTCCATCTGTCCCATCTTCTGTGAACTTTTCAAATCCAAGTTCTTTCCTCTCTTTCTTTAAGTCTATGAAATTCTTAGTAACTATTTCCTCTTTTCCATACACTTTTTTCTATCTAGAATTCTTAATTAATAAGCTCTACTAAGAGTCAAGTATTTTTCCAGGGGACAGGATTACAGCATGAAGCAAAACAAAACCCTCATGGAACTTGCATATGTTGAGGGGAGAGTAAATAATTACATAATATGTCAATATGGAAAAGTCGTGGAGAAAAATAAAGCAAGATAATGGGATAAAGGAGTCCCAGGTGAAGCTGAAGGTTGGTGGTAAGGTATCTCTGAGCAAATGCCTTGAAGAACCAAGTAGCAAGTGATGCAAACATCTAGGGGAAGAGCATTGCAGACAGAGGGAAATGCAAGGGCAAAGACCTTGAGACCAGAGCATGCCTGGCTTGTCTGAAGAACAGAAGTGGGCAGGGAAGATAGGATGAATAGGGATATGGAGAGCAGCAGACAGAGACGGCTGGAGCCAGGTCAGGAGGGTCCTACTGCTCATGGTAAGGACTGAGGCCTTTACCCTGAGAAAGGGTAAGTCATCAAAAAGTTTTGAAAATAACTCAGAACTGGATTTCTTTTTTAAAAAACCACCCACCCTGACTGCCCTGTGGATCATACAGGGAGCAAGGGGAATAGCAAAATTAGGAAAATATTGCAATAACTCAAGTGAGAAATAATAGTGGCTTGGATTAGGTGGGAGTGTGAAGGTGGTGGGAGGTGATCAGATACTGGACATACTTTAGCAGTGGAGCTAATGGGGTTTGCTAAACATTGAACATGAAATTAGAAAGGAAGACAGGAGTTAATGACAATTCAATGTCATGAGGTGGCTACAACCATTCCAGGTATTCGTATCCAGCTTATCAATGCCCAATGGAAGAAGAGATTATCTCTTATATTCCTCTCTTAAGCAGTAAGAGAGTTTCCCAGAAACTACCCAGCACGATTCTCTTCCTGTCCCACTGGCCAGAATTGTGCCACACGACTGCCTGCATCAATCACTGGCAATAGGACTGATTTCAGATCAGTGGTTTTCAAAGTATAACCCAGGAACCCCTTTTAGCAGGTATATGAGATAAAAATTAATTTAATAATAACAGCAAGACATCATCTACCTTTTTCATGGTTGTTTTCTCATGAGTTGACAATGGAGTTTTCCAGAGGCTGCATGAAACATGATGATGTCAGTGCTTGGACAGCTCAACATAGACTGTGTATTATTGTGCTTTCTATAATTTTGTAAAGAATTAAGTTTAGGGCACAAATAGCTACATCTTCAGAAAGTAACTCAGTTTGTTCTCAGTACTTACACTGTACTCTTAATAACTAAAGTTAGACTTATATACGTATAACAAGTTAGATTTAGACTAACTCCTAACTTAGAAGTTAGACTAAATATATATATATATATATTTATATATATTTATATGATATATATAATATACTATGTATAATACAATATTATATATATATATATTTTTCAAACTGGGAATTGAATCGAGGGATGTTTTACCACTGAGTTATAGCCCCAGTCCTTTTTATTTTTTGAAACTCACTTGCTAAGTTGCCCAGGCTGACCTCAAACTATCCAACTGCCTCAGCCAACTGCCTCAGCCTCCCAAGTAGCTGGGATTTCAGGTGTATACCACCATGCCCAGCTTAGACTTGTAATAATTTGTAAACTTCTTATCATTCAATAAATGATAACTTTGAAATCCCAGATTGTTCTTTGCACTTATACAGATACACAAGAAGCACAACTGATAATCTTGTTTTGAAATATTATTTCTTAAATGTTCAAAAGTTTTTCTGAATTTTTAAATTATATCTACACCCCCAAATTTTAATATTTTATTCTGAAATTTTAAAATTTTTAAATTTGTGTGTGTGTGTGTGTGTGTGTGTGTATTCTCTTACAGATTTTTAACTTAATTTCCTGGCCACCACCAAACCACCTAAATCCAAAGATGCTGGAAAAGTGAAAAAGATATATCAGAGTTTGCTGACTTGTGGAAAGGAGGAAGCTACTCAGAATGAACTGGGACACACTGTAAAAAAGAAGCAAAAATATAATGAAAGCAATCTCACCCTCAACTTAGTAGGTATTACCTGGTTTTGTCTTATGCATCAGAACATTTCTGAAGAGTACCACAGTGCCAAGGGCCCAGCAAGGGAGGCAACTATGGCATTGGAGTGCAAAACTTAAGGGGAAATCACTCTAAACTTTGTGTAAGTGCATGTCAGCAGAGTGAGTGCTTAAATCTTGCATCCTCAGTGCCTTGCTTGCTGAACCAGACCTACTAGGGCCATTTAAGTTGGGGAATCATTTCAGACCAATTTAAAGAAAAAGGAATTAAATGGTTTAAACATAGATGTTATGAGCTCTTAAAAGTCAAAAATATTTCTTACAGCTTTTCAAGCTAGAAATAAAAGTCACAGAGAATTTTACAGAGTAAGAAATCAAATTGCATTAGCTGAGAGACTAATAAAATCTTATATGGTTGATACTGCTGAATGCCTGCTGAACCAAAACTCAGTAAAAGAAATAACAGCACTGTTACTTCACAATGTTAAAGCAATTTGTCAAATTAAATATTAAGCTTCAAACGTAATCTCTCACTGGAAGAATAGTATTTTTGCCTTATAAGTAGATGGATGTTTCTGGATCAGCTGCTTCACTTTTATTTGTCCCAATGTTCGTCAGCTTTCTGTTACTGTAACAAAATACCTGAGATAGATGACTTCTAAAGAGGAATGGTTTATTTTGGCTTATAGTTCTGGAGCTTCCAGTCCAAGATCTGGTGGATCCACTGCTTTTTGGTATCTGGGAGTTGGCAGGGGGTAGCACATCATGGCAAGTGATACAGCAAAGCTGCTCACATCATGGCCAGGAAGTAAAAGAGAGAAGAGTAAGGGGGTAGGGTCCCACCATTCCCTTCAAAGACGTGTCTCTAGTGCCCTGAAGACCTCTTTCAGGTTCCACCACCTCCTAACAGTTGCACAGACTGGGGACCAAGTCTTTAGCACATGAGCCTTTGGGGAAACATATATACAAACTATAGCAGTCCCACATCAGGGCTAACTAATCATCAAAGAAGCTCTTCTTTAATGTGAACATTTGACATCAAACACAAGTGATGTGGAAATAAGCAAAGTGTTGAAGACTTTTTTGAATCTTATGGTTTAACTGGAATAACTGTGTTTGACAGTGCAAAAGCAATGGTGGGTTAAACTGCTGAGACCTTAGCATTCAGGCAACAGCAGACTGTACTCCTTGTCATTGTATGAGACAGCCACACATAGGCAAAAGCTAAATAAGTTTATCCTGTGGAAGGAAATGGAAAGCATGCATAAAGCATGAAACCATAAGCACATTTGAAGCATAAAGTTTAATCGATAGCTGAAAACAAAATACAGCTGTTTGAGTTGCAAGCTAAACTAGCTGCTTTTTCCAGCTGCACACACACACACACACACAAAATTGACCAAAGGTAGTTGTTCAAACTTGGATATTTAATAGAAATTTTCTTAAAAATAAACAAAGTGAAACTACCATTGCAAAAGAAACAACTGACAGTGTCTGTGGCCATTAAGAAAATTAAAGCTTTTAAACAAAAACTTGAATTTTGAAAAACTTATATGTGATAGTCTCTTGTATCTTGACAGCTTCCCAATAAAGATTTTTGGTGGTGACATTAAGAAACGTGGTTCTTTTTTTTTTATTGTAAACAAATGGGATACATGTTGTTTCTCTGTTTGTACATGGAGTAAAGGAACAAATGTGATTCTTTTGATGTTGTGTAATAAAATGTGTCCTCATTTGAAAGATGTGCATACTCAGTGAATCAATATTTTCCAAATGATCACAATGGATAGTAAAGTCATTCAAAATGCAATAGAAAATACATCCACACCCACAGATATTAATGTCTCACACTATAAAAAGTTCCTTGCTATCATTTCAGATAACAAATTACAACTAAACCTTAAGAAACTACCAGGGCTGGGAATGTAGCTCAGCGGTCAAGCACTTGTCTAGCACGCATAAGGTTTCCATTCCTGGCACTGCCAAAAAAGAAAAAAAGAAGCTACCAAGTGTTGAGTTTTAGCATATCTACAATTTTCTGAAGGGGTTATTAAAAGGGTTTTCCTCTCCTTTACAACTGGATATTCTCACAACATTTTTTTGTGTTAGAAAATATAGTAATTTATTATAAAAACAGGTTACTTATGTTAGCATAGAATGGGGCTAGTGTTATTTTTCAATGAACTGACAAAATTTTTTAATTCTTAGATTTAACTTTTGATATGGTAATATTGATTGATATGACAACAAAAAAGCAAAGGCTCTTGTGGGGGGACTTCAATTTTTTTTTCACATCAGATAAATAATATGCCCACACTGTAAAAAGGTTTGAGAGAAGAACACCTTACAGAATGGCATAAAAACCCCATGATCCCAGTTATGAATCACAAAAGGATCAAGGGGACTTCAATATTTTTTGTTTGTTTATTTACTTTTTATTTATTTACATTTTGCAGTACTGGGAATTGAACTCAGAACCTTGCTCATGCTAGGTGAGCACTCTACCACTGAGCTACTTGCCCATCCTGGAACTTTGATTTTAAAGAGTGACCTGAGAACCACTGGTTTACATCCAGTCGGGATTCACCCTCTGACACCCAAGATGGGTCAGCTTTCTCCTGAAGCACATGACTGATTCAATGTGAAGCATACTTGAAAAATCTCCAGGTTCTCCAAGCAATGACTATGGGTAGGTCATGAGCTCTCTGTTACAGAACACAGTGAATTGTGGCCTAGACCAGGGACTCTTGGGACAGTGCTAATCAGTAGCCACTGCATTAAACCTGGTCAGTACACATTATGGTAGATGGTTAAAGTAGGGGACAGGGAACTTTTCTCTTGAACAAGGAGACTTTGTAAGCATGATCCATCTGCTCTGCAGTGCTTCATGACCTCTTCTGCAAATGGGTAGCCCACTGGCTGTGCATACCCTTCTGGATGAAGTGAACCATTCTGACTCTCCTTAAAACCCACCCCATCTCATATTGCCACCATATTTACAAAATAAAAAGTCATAACTGACAATTTAATTCTCCTCTCTAAACATACTATCATATCACCTATCCATTCAAAACTCTGAAAATTCCAGTGCTGACAGAATTGATTTCCACATTGTGGCCCAAACTTTTCTTCCCAGACTTTCCAACTAAGTAAACTGAGTGGTTAAGAACATGCACTCTAGAGCCAGGATGTTCAGGTTCAAGATTCAGTTCTATCAACCACCTATCAACTGAGTGACCATAACAGTGGTTTGCTGGTGAATGTTTAACACCTGGCTCTCTGGGAGGATTTTGAGTCCTTATTCATAGAATTTGCCAATTTCCACAGTGTAAATACTTCCAGCATTGCCAATTTTGAGCTACCAGTGTGATATCGCCAAATTCAGAGTTGGGAAGAAGGACTCACAGTTGGTTCTCAATACAACCTGTCTCCAGAACCCATTGGACTTTGAGCAAGTTACCTCCTCACCTGGCACAGCTTCCTCATCCCTAAAGTGGGGATAAGGAATGTCTAGCTATGACACTTTTGTAAGAATCTAGTTTCACGGGGCAGTAGTTCTCAAGCTTGTGTGTGCATCAGAATCATCTGGAGGGCTTGTTAAATCTGCTTTTTGGGCCCCCCTCCCAGAGATTTAGATTAGATCCAGTGAGTCTGGGTGGGACTCAAAGATTTGCAATTTTAACAAGTTCCCAAAAGATGATATATTGAGAATCACTGGTGTAGCACCTATAAACAGCTGAGCTCAGTGCCTAGCACAGAGATGCCCAATCATATTTATATGATGCATCTGGACCCGTCCCAGACTGGCTGTGCTGAGTCTCTTGATTTTCCCTAACCTGCACTGTACCTCCCTACCTCTACACCCTCACTCTGTCCTTCCCTCTGCACCTCCAATCTGCTCACTGAAATTCTTAAATTCCATCTCCTCCTTGGGGAATGAAATAGAATTAATTATACTAGGTGTATATATGAATATACCATAATGCATTCCAATAGTATATATAACTATAATGCATCAATTACAAATTAAATAAACAAATAGAAGACAAATAGAGTTAAGGAAGGGGATCAGGGGAGAGAGGAGGGGAGGGAAAGGGCTAGTACTGGGAATTGAAATGGGAAAAAGTATGTTATATGCATACATATATTTATTTATATATCAGATAAATCCCACTATCATATATAATACACTAAAAAATAAATTTTAAGATGACAAAATAAAAAACCCCATCTTCTTCTGCAAGAACCTTCTCAGATCTTATAATTAGAATGAACTATTCCTAATCTGTCCTTTCTTAAATTTGCAGTCACTCTAATTGTCATCAAAGTTTACTGCATATTGGAAAGATTACCTTCATATCTGCCATGTTAATGTAAGTTCTTGGTGTACACAATAATGTCACACTCATCCCTGGATATGACACCTAGCTTAGCATCTTCTGTGTAGAAGGAGCTCCATTAGCAATTCTTCCAGTCACCTCCCAGGGATATGTGGGTCAGGGATACATGACCCATTCCCAAACTGCAGGTCTCTTCATGCCCTGCAGGGTTGGGCCAAGGGGTCTCACCAGTCATCTTCTGGGGTTAAATTTGTGACACATGTATAGAAACCAAATTCAGTTGAAGCAAAACAAAAAGTTTGGCCAGAAAACAAAATATTGGCTCAGGTGTGGAGCACATCCACATAGTCATAGTGATGCTGAATGTTGACCTAGTCAGACACTATTCTATCAGGAAGAGGAAAGGGACAGAGAGTGTGTGTATATTGGAAGGCTTTGGTGAATGAGAGCTAAGTTTTCATTCCAACACAGTGAGAAGTTAAGAGACAAAGCCTAGAACTTCAAAATCAAGATGCATCACTATGTACAAGTCATTTAAGGTTACAGAGATAAATACCAAGCAAAAAAGCAAGAGTTGAAGAGGTTGCCTTGGGAGGGCAACAAATAGAGAAGGACAGGGTCTTATTTTAGAGGAAAGATATTAAGTCTTATAGAATAATTGACTTTTAAAATTGCACCCACATGCACACATCTGTTAAAAAAAAAAAAAGATAAAACCTAAATGGTTTTGAAAAAAGGACAAGGAGGTATTTATTACAAAACTATAGTAATGAAACAGCTGGCACTGGCATAAAGATAGACATGTAGACCAACGGAGTAGAATAGAGATTCCAGAAATAAACCCTCAAATACATGGCACATTATTTTTTAACAGGGGTGCCAAGACCAATCAGTGAGCAAAGAGCAGTCTCTTAACAGATGGTGCTGGGAAAACTGAGTATGTGCATACAAAGGAATGAAGTTAGACCTCACAAAATAGACAAAGGACCTAAACCTAACACCTGAAACTAAAACTCCAAGAAGATAAAATAGAGAAACCCTTCAAGATACAGGATTGGGCAAGGATTTCCTGGATATGACACCAAAAGTATTGGCATCAAAAGTGAAAATAGACAACTACAACTCAACGACAAAAAGAATTCAATTTTTCAAATGGGCTAAAGACTTGAATAGATATTTCTTCAAAAAATGATACACAAACAAATCCCATCATTATGTACAACTATAATGCACCAATAAAAAGTAAGGAAAAAAGTGACCCACAAGCACATGAGAGGAGAGATGCTCAAATCTCTAATCACTAGGGAAATGCAAATCAACACAAAGGTGTTGGAGAGGAGACAATGAATGTTAACTGGGTGTGGTGGTACACACCTGTAATCTCAACTACTCCAAAGGCTGAGGCAGGAGGATTGCAAATTCAAGGCTAGCCTGGGTGATTTAGTGAGTCCCTGTCTCAAAATAAAAAACAAAAAGGGATCAGTGATAGAGTATTTGCCTAGCATGTGTGAGGTCCTGGGTTCAATCCCCAGCACTGCAAAGGAATTAAAAAGAAGGACAAAGAAAATAGTTAAGTGTTGGCAAAGATGTAGAGAAATTGGAACCCTGGTACACTGTTGGTGAGAATGAAAAATGTTGTAGTTGCTATAGAAAACAATGTAATGGCTCCTTTAAAAAATAAAAGTAGAATTACCATAAGGTCCACCAACTCCATTTCTGGTCATGTATCCAAATGAATCAAATGTGGGATCTCAAAGACATATATGCACACTCATGTCCACAACAGCATTATTCATATTAGTCAAGAAGTGGAAGCAACTCAAGTGTTTATTGACAGAATGATAGATGAACACAATGTGGTACATACATATGATGAAATATCCAGTCTTGGAAGGAATTCTGACATGTGTTACAACTTGGATAAACCTTGAGGACATTGTGCTAAGTGAAATAAGCCAGTCATACAAAGAAAAATGCCGTCTGTTTCTACTTAGATGAGGTACGTAAAAGGGGTCAAATTCATAGAGACAGACAGATGGTAGAGTGGTGATTGCCAGGGACTTGGGGAGGGAGAATAGGGAGATGGTGCCTTTGGATATGGAGTTTCATTTGTGCAAGATGTTCTGGAGATGGACTGTGGAGACTATTGCACAACAAGGTGAATGTGCTTAATGCTACTCAACTATTCACTCAGAAATGGTTAAAATGACATAAATGTTATCTTAGTGTTTCTCACCACAATTTAAAAAAAGAAAAGGACAAAGAGGCAGTCAGATATATATATACCTTAAGCTCAAGAGAAAAATCTAGACTGGAGATGAACTATGTGCAACATCTAGGACTCGATAGTCTTGGACCCAGGAAGTAAATACCTTTGAACAGAAAGATAAAGGCACCTACAATTTAACTTGGGGAATATCTCTATTTAATAGCTTGTGAGCAATGAGCGAGTCTACAAAGAGCCTAAGGAAGGTAGGCAGAGAGAAGAGGGAGGGAGTCAAGGGAGGGGAACATTTGAGAAAGAGCATGACCAACTCTGCCTCTTGCTGCTGAGAGGTCAAGAAGCAAGCAAAGAGGGCAAAATTCATCAGATTTGGCTATTTGGCAAGTTACAGTTGACATCCACCAAAGCTGTTCCAATGAATTTAGGGATGCAAAAGCCAGTAGTTGAATATACATGAGATAAGCACTCATCTCTGAGAAGTTCTGAGAGGATGTGGAGGGAAGCCAACCTCGTCCTGTGAGGTGGAGGAGCAGCCTCAGGGTTTGGGGTGGAGGCTGCACTGTGGTAGCAGGAAGGTCAAGGAGAGAATGGGCAAGAATGAGGGTGGGCTTGGAGGTTGCAGAATTTTATTCCACAGCCTCAATTTTCTCTATGAATATGGAAGGAATGCAGGCGTCCAGGGGGCTGGCTAAGAGACAAAGAGAGGGCTGAAGGCTAGAAAAGGGAAGTTCCCAATAGGGCACAGAAGGATAAGGGCCCAAGTGGGTGAGGGAGAGGGACCATGGGCAGAAAACAGGATGCTTGATTGGGGACTTGTGGGGACTTGGGGATGACAAGCCCAAGACTAGAATCAAGCCATGAGGTGGGCACAGTAGAGGCCTCCAGTGTGGTGCCACCAGAAGAACCAGCTCTCCTGAGTCATAGGCCAATGTACCTCCCTACTGTGTCAGGTGTCACCAACTCCAAAATATCTTGAAGGTGTGTAGGTAACTGAAAACAGAGCCAAACAAACTTATTACTCTTTGTATTCTGTTCCCCAGCCTGAACCCAAAGATGATGGTAGGATCTAATGTTGGAATAACATCAGTCAGGGTTAGAATACAAATTTAAAGATAGAAGGAAAGGCAATGATACTCCTACAATTTTAATCAGAGAGAGAGAGGAGATGGAAGTGGGAAGGGGAGAGGGAAAGAGAAGGAAGGGAAGGAGATGGGGGACTGGAGGGGAGGATGGGGGAAGGGGCTTGGCCCAGGAAGGCAAATCTACTAAGATTGATTTCAGACCCTTGCACTCTGCCTCTGGTGTTGGTCTCTTTAGGGCAGTTGTTCTCTAACTTAGTCATGTGTGGAATCATCTGGAGAACTATAAATACACTGTGGCCTGGGTTCTGCCTCTCGAGAGTCTATCTGATTTGGCCTAGGATGTAGCCTGGGCATCAAGAGCTCTGTAAGTTTTCCAGGTGATAACCTTGAGCAGCCAGGGTAGAAAGTCACTATTTCAGGGCAATTTCAGAGCTGGAACAGCTGCCCCCTCCCACGTCCAGGCTATATCCATTTCCAAGGGCAACCACCTGTTGCAGGTGTCTATGTATCATTCTGAAGAACAATCAGCAGGTTCCCTCTCTCCTCACAGAATTTCAAGCCTCCATCCAAGGCCAGAAGAAAACCCCTTAGGAAGCTGAGCTTGGTTAACACCACCAGGCCTTTGTGCCTTGGCTCTTTAGCTGGGTTGGCACATTTTGAGTAATCAGGTTGGACAATATTTCCAGAAGCACGGATCAAGTAATAGAGGGAAGAAAAGCCAAATGGTTTCAGGTGTGGTGTGCAACTGGGCAGGAGGGACAGTTGATTCAATGAGGAGAAGCAACCCAGACGGCAAACAAACAAGGCAGAGTGGACAGGGACCAAGTTTTGTGGGTAGCTCAGCAGTCATGGAACTCCAGCAGAGCCAACAACTCCTCTCTCCCCACCTCCAGAAACCAAAACTTTCCACTAGAGATGGAGCATTTGGAGACAGCATGATGTGACCATCCCAAGACAAAGCCAGAAAGTTCATGACTGTAGGAACTTGACATACAGTCTTAACCTTAAGAAGGAGCCTCGTGCTTGGAGTTTAACCAGCGTGGGAGGGTAGCCAGGCCTCGTGGGGACTCTTGCAGGACAAACAGAGTCCATTCCAGATGCCCAAATTGCAGCAGCCACACTGTTACTCAGGATCACAAAATTCACCCATTCTGACCAAAGCTCTGCCAACTCCCATGTACACCCCCCACACAGGGCAGCAATACCTGTTTGTGTCTCTACATGCCTCTTCCAATCCCTCTTCACTGTGGTACCTCAGAGTTCAACAGAAGTCTGATGAACACATGAGTAAAAAAGAGGATGTGTCCGCTGCTCTCAAGCAATGGATCGACAGCTCTTAGTTGGGGAAGATTTCCCCCCCAAAACACACAAGTCTGAGGGCTTCATCCAGACCAAGGGTGGAGCTCTGGTACTGAGTGATTGTTATTCATATTCCTGGTTAAGAATCATTGTTGAGAGAAAGAAGTACTGAGGGATTGAAAATGAGCAACCTGTGTTACACGAATTTGTGATTATTTCAAAATGAACCCCACTATTATGTGTAACTATAACGCACTAATAAAAACATTAAAAAAGAATAACTGCCTTGTAATTAAAGAGTCTCATACTTCAGAAGGAAGAAGAATCAACAGAGGCACTTGATCAAAAAAAAATTCAGATCTGAGCAACAAATCATTTGAAAAAGGAAATCTAAAATGTAATGCTATCCCAACAGCACCAAAAAAATATGATCCATTGAAAAACGAGTGAATAAACAAACTGTAGTAAATATATACAATGGAGTATTATTCGGTTTTTAAAAGGGAGGAGATTCTGACATATGCTACAACATGGATACACTTTAAGGACATTATGCAAAATGATCAGTTGCCAAAAGAAAATACTATTTAATCCCACTTACATGAGACACTTAGAGTAATCAAATTCATAGGTACAGAAAGAATGGTTGCCAAAGGTTGGATGAATGAAATATGTGTGTGTGTGTGTGTGTGTGTGTGTGTGTGTGTGTGTGTGAATATATAGTATAGTTTCAATTTTGCAGGATTAAAAGAGTTCTAGAGATGGATGGTGGTGATAGTTGCACAACAATGTGAGGGTACTTACTCCACTGATCTATGCATTTAAAATGGTTAAAATGGTGACTTTTTATATTTTATTGTTTGTTCTATTTAGATATACATGACAGCAGAATGAATTTTGATTCATTGTACACAAATGGAGTACAACTTTACATTTCTCTGGTTGTACACGATGTAGAGTCACACCACTTGTGTAATCTTACATGTACAGAGGGTAATGGTGTTTGTCTCATTCCAACATTTTTCCTTCCCCCAATCCCTCCCCTCCCCTCTTTTCCTCTATACAATCCATTCTTCCTCCATTCTTGCCTCCCTCCCACCCCCCATTATGCATCATCATCTGCTTATCAGAGAGATCATTCGGCCTTTGGATTTTGGGGATTGGCTTATCTCACTTAGCATGATACTCTCCAACTTCATCCATTTACCTGAAAATGTCATAATTGTATTCTTCTTTATGACTGAGTAATATTTCATTGTGCATATGTTTCTTTATCCATTCATCTATTGAAGGGCATCTAGGTTGGTTCCACAATCTAGCTATTGTGAATTGAGCTGCTATAAACATTGGTGTGGCTGCATTACTGTAGTATGCTGATTTTAAGTCCTTTGGGTATATGCCAAGGAGTGGGATAGGTGGGTCAAATGGTGGGTCCATTCCAAGTTTTCTGAGGAATCTCCACACTGCTTTCCAAAGTGGTTGTGTCAATCTGAGTTCCAGATGTGCAGGTGTACCTTTTACCCCACATCCTTGTCAACATTTATTATTGCTTGTATTTTTGATAATTGCCATTCTGACTAGTGTGAGATGAAATCTTAGAGCAGTTTTGATTTGCATTTCTCTAATCGCAAGAGATAATAAACATTTTTTCACATGTTTGTTGATTGATTCTTTTTCTTCTGTGAAGTGTTTGTTCAGTTCCTTAGCCCATTTATTGATTGAGTTATTTTTTCTTTTTCTTTCTTTTTTTTTTTTTTGGTGTTAAGTTTTTTGAGTTCTTTATCTATCTTGGAGATTAGTGCTCTATCTGAGGTGCATGTGGTAAGGATTTTTTCCCATTCCGTAGGCTCTCTCTTCAAATTATTATTTCCTTTGCTGAGAAGATTTTTAGTTTGAATCTGTCCCATATTTTGATTCTTAATTTTACTTCTTGCACTTTAGGAGTCCTGTGAAGGAAGTCAGGTCCTAAGTCAACATGATGAAGATTTGGGCCTCCTTTTTCCTCTGTTAGGTGCAGCACCTCTGTTTTAGTGCCTAAGTCTTTGATCTACTTTGAGTTGATTTTTGTGCAGAATGCAAGATACAGGTTTAATTTCATTTTGTTACATTATGGATTTCTAGTTTTCCCAACACCTTTGTTGACTAGGCTATCTTTTCTCCCATGTATATTTTTTTGCACCTTTTTCTAGTATAAGATAACTGTATTTATATGGGTTTGTCTGTGTCTTCTATTTTGTACCATTGGTCTACTTGTCTATTTTTGTGCCAATACCATGCCATTTTTGTTACTATTGCTCTGTAATATAGTTTAAGGTCTGGTAGTGTGATACCTCCTGCTTCACTCTTCTTGCTAAGTAAGGCTTGCCTTGGCTATTCTCAGTCTCTTAAAAATGGTGAATTTTATATTATGAATGTTTTATCACAACTTTAAAAAATAATATTTCTTAGAGACATACTTAAAAAAATTGTTAAAACTTGTTGTTCCACCTCCTATTCACCCTGTTGGTGAGGGAAAGATTCTCAATTCCCCATGCTTTCCTGAAGAGTATGAGATGGTTGAACACCCAACACCCAACACTTGGCAGAAGAGATGACAGCAACCTATTTGTCTCATAATCTCACAACCTAGGGAAAGAAGGATGCCATATGCCATACAGCCACACATGTGCTGCTCTTGAGAACACAGAGAATCAGTACGTTTGGGGGAGGCAGGCTTTGCAGTGACAATAGTGAAGTGCCACAATAGTGAAGTCCCATAGGAGATGTGATTGATTTGCTTGAATAATTCCATAGTCTTGCAGGGAACTAAGCAGGTTAGGTCAAGAACCTGGTAGAGTGTAGCTGATCTGGCTATTGGGGAGTCTTTCCTCCTAGGTGGGGAGCATATCTAGTGAAAGCAGAGAAACTCAAGGTTAGGACTTTGGGGTCCTGGAAGGCTCAAAGACATCAGGGCATAATTTGAAATTTCAAGTCTTGCAATAAACCTCTACTATGTAAACTGAAAAAAAAACTGCTAAGAAAAAGAAAACCTAAACAAATTGAAGATATACCATATTCGTGGATGGCAATACACAATACTGTCAAAATGTCAATTCATCCCAAATATATTCAACTCAATCCCCATCAGAATTCCAGAAGGTATTTTATTGAAACTGTTAAGTGGATATTTAAATTTATATGGAAAGGCAAATGACCTTAAGAAAACCAAACAATTTTTGAAAAAGAGATGTTTACCCTATTTCAAGTAAAACTATAAAATATAAAATTACAATTAGGAGAGTGTGGCATTGGTATGAGGATAGATATTAATAGAATAAAAAGTAAAAAAATAGACCTTCATGCTGATTTTCAACAAAGGTGCCAAGGCAATGCAATGGGAGAGAAACCTATATTTTCAACAAATGGTTCTGGAAAACTGAATATCTATAAGGAAAAAAAAATTAATTCTTACCTCACACCACACACAAGAAGTAACTCAAAAAGAGTCATAAACATAAACATAAAGGTTAAAACTTTAAAACTTCTCAAAGAAAACAGAAGAAAATCTTTGTGACCTTAATTTCTCTCTCTCTCTCTCTCTCTCTCACACACACACACACACAAATACACACAAACAAACACACACATGCTAACCCTTTGTGACCCTGATTTTCTAGGTAGAACAAAGAAAAAAGTACCAACTATAAAAGAAAAAAATTGAAAATCTAGGCTTCATCAAAAGTAAAGACCTCTGCTCTTATAATTTACTGTTATGGAAACAAAAAGGAAAGTCCACAGACTGGCAGAAAATATTTGCAATACTTATGTTGAACAAAGGGCTTGAATCTAAAATACATAAAGAATCCTAGAAGGTCAATAAAAAAGTAAACAACCCCCAGTACCACACATAAGCACAATGAGCAAAAGATCTGAACAGACATTTCAGAAAGAAGATATACAAACGTCCAATTAGCATACTAACTAATGTTCAGCATCATTAGTCATTAGAAACATGTAAATTAAAACCACAACATGGTGGTTTCATTTAAACAACTAAAATTTAAAAGACTAACAAAATAAACGTTGGCAAAAATGTGAAGGAACTGGAGTGCTCACATATTGCTTATAGGAATGAAAAATGGTACAATCATTTTTCATAGTGGGAAAACTATTTCATAGTTTCTTATTAAATTGAAATATGATCATCATATAACCCAACAATTACACTTCTAGATATTTACCCAAGGGAAATAAAAAATTTATGTATCCTTGTACAAACCGGTTCATAACAGCTTTACTCATGATAGCCTGAATCTGAACATAACTCCAAACATCTACTAATAGGTGAAACAAATAAACAAGTTGTGATTTATTCATACAATGAAATGGAAGAATATGAAAATCAAGATGAGCAAAAGAAGTTAGGACACATAAAAATGCATACCACATGCATTCATTTTTTAGGGCTACTGTTAAAACATTACCACAACTTTGCTGGCTTAAAACCACAGAAATTTATTCTCTCACAGTTCTGGAAGTCCAAAATGAAGGTGTCAGCAGGGTCACACTCCCTCTTGAAACTCTGAGAGAGAATTCATTCCTCATCTCTCCTAACTTCTGGTGGCTCCTGGAATTGCTTGGCATTCCTTCACTCCAATCTCTACCACCTTCTTTACATAGCCTTGTCACGTGTGTGAGTGAGAGAGACTTTCCCTCTACCTCTCTTCTAAAATACACTTATGATGGTGTTCAGGACCCACCTAGATAATCCAGAATCATCTAATCTCAAAATTCTTAACTTAATTCCATCTGCAAAGATACTTTGCCCAAATAAAGTAACATTTACAGGTTCCCAGAATAAGGAACATGAAATCTTTGGGGTCAACATACAATCCACTATAACATATGGTTCCATTTATATGAAATTCTGCAAAGAATAAAACGAATATACTCTGACCAAAAGTAATGGTTATCGGGGCAAGGAAGAGGACATGACCGATAGCAAATGGGCAGGAGAGAACGTTCTGGTGGAAAAGAAATGCTGTATGTTGTGATGGTGGTGAGGATACATGTGTCAACTTATCAAAATTCACTAACTGTACCCTACAATTGAGCACATTTTACACTTAAGTAAAATTCGTTTTTTTAAGTATAGATTTGGGAAAGGAACCAGTCTCGGAAAATCTGATTCAGCAAGTCTGGGGTATGTTTTAAACAAACAACCCAGATGCCTGGGAGGCAGGTTGTCCTGGAACTCAAATAACAGGTGCAGAATGGGGGGTTCCCTGCAATAACATCCTGCCCACAGTCAGATCAGACTTAGGGGACACACCTGTAATTCACTCCAGCACAAAGCACCTATGACAAGGACTAACAAGCAGAGAATCTAAGAAGAAGGTAAATTTTGACCCCAGAGATTGGGAGAAGCTCTCAGGATGGTTTAGCATCTTGGGCCCTGATGATATGATGGAGTAGAATTTTGACACTTAGAAAGATCAACACCAGTTGTCTCCTATTCATATCCCTTGGTGTCCTCTGAGTTCTCTGTGCCTCCCTCTCCATCCAAATCAAGTCCCCTCAGGATGACCTCTCCAGGTATTCTTTCCTGCCTCTTCTTCTCCTCTCTTTTGCCCAGGTGTGCCATGTGCCAGTCATGCCAATCCCTTCCCTAGATTCTTCATCAACAAAGTCCCAACAGTGAGACTTGGCTTTCAATAAGACATGTTGGGGACATTCTCCACTCTGTAGAGAACCAGCCTGGGTGTCCCCTTTTCTTGACTACTCCAATCCCAAGTCCCAATCCACAGCTCCAATCAGAACTTCATGTTCTGAAGGCTTGACCTCTTTGACCTCACTCCTTAACCCTTCCCTGTGTCTGTTCTGACTCTGGTTTCTCATGAAACTTCTGCCTGCTTTCAGGTAAGCCCTGTCCTGCACAGCAGATGCATACCATAGATGGTTAGGCCTTCTCCTATGACCTGGCTCCTGGTCCCCACCTCCATTCCCCATCCCTGGTTCTTCTTAGTCTTCCATTACTCAGTTTCAGAGTTTGCGGGGATGGATCCAGGCCAAGGGTTCCAGTGGCTCTCTGGAACAAGACCAGAACAATTTGAAGCTTCTCAGATCCTGGTCTCAGCACAACTGCCTGGATTTGGTCCTGTGTGCTTTGCATAAGGAGACATCTTGGAATATCTTAGTCTTATACCTTAAAACCAGATATAAGACATATTCAGGAAAGCTGAACCCCATGTGCACCAGGGATGCCTCTTGATTTTTTGTTCTCACCACACAAGATGCTCCATCCTTTGCCTGTATCCATCCTGTGGAGTAGCAGAGCTCCCCATTGATTAGCTGAGCAGTTAAGCCCTTAACATGTCCCAAGATGGGAAGTCTCCAGCAGCTAGTAGAGCCTCAACCAACTCTTATCCATGCTTCCACATTTTGGAGAGCTCAATGGCCCAAAAGACTGGTCCCAGGAGACAAGGAATAAAGCCACAGGAAAGAACAGGGGCTCCAGAGAAGTTAACCATCTTAGGGCTAAGAGGAGACCTAATCCTTCCTAGTACCCTGGCCCTATCACATTGTCTCAAAGACTCAGACTCAAGGAGATGTGGTAAGTGGGGCCTCTACTCCTAAGGACCTGTGGTTGTGGAAGATCAGTCATGAAGATGAGGTTGCCTTCCTCTCATTCCTAGAGTGGCCTAGACTGTGGGCAAACTGAGCACTAAATGGGGTTCCACCAAATTCCCAGGTCCCCATCAGGGCAGTTCTGGCACAGAGACCCAGTGATGGGGTCAGTCAGGTCCCCAGGGCATCAGTATAAACCTCGCCTACTCTGGGTGAGTTCAGCAGAGGGTCATGGTAAGAGTTGCATGGCTATCAGTGGCAAACCAAGGTGGCAACTGAATCCCAGAGTTGAGTTGTGACCTATGATCTGACATCTGATGCTGGAATCTGGAACCCAGTGCTTCTTGCCTGGTCTGACTAAAGACAGATTGAGCTTGCCTCTTTGTGGCTTCTTTTTGGCCACAGAGAACTCCTACCTGAGGGTCCTAAGCAGAAACATCGTCCAGGCACCACCTTCAGCCTGGCACCCCCACAAGTCTGGTGTGACTCAGTCTCTGCCAGCACTCTAACTTGCTATCTCATGGGCGTCATGGGGCTTCTGGACTTCTTCCTTGGCTCCCAACCCTGCTCAGCTCAAGCCCCTGGCCGTGACCTTTACCTGTCAAGCCAACCTTCCCTCCCATCATTTAAACAGCTCGTACCACCGCCATTCCTGGCATGAATCTCAGCTCTGCCACTCATTAGTTGTGCAATCTTGGGCAAGGGTCTTGCTCTTTCTGGGCCTCTGTTTCCTGTTTTTTGTAAAACAGGAATAACGTGTGATGGATATTTACAAATCATCAGGTCACTATGGTTACTGAATGAGTTACTAAACATAAAGTGCTGAGAACAACCCCTAGCACCTAGTGCCCAACGCATGTGAGTAATTATGATTCATTTTCAGAGCATTGAAATGTGCCAGACACGGGGCATACAAAATAGACCTATTCATTCACTCTACAAATATTTATCAGGGGACTGCATGTGTCACCACTGATGGAAGCTGGGGACATGTGCCTTGCCCTCGTGAAGCTCACAATCTGATGAGGGGGGGAGGTAGACACTGAATGAGGAACTGGCAAGCTAAGGCCTGAGCTGGGAAGGGAAGGAACGAGGGGCTGAAACAGGTTGACCGAAGTAGAGAAGCAGAAGTAGAGAGGCAGAATGATCAGGGGAGGCCTCTCTGATATTTACAACATGAAGATGAGGTGGTCAACCACGTAAGAGCAAGCACACAGGTGACCCCAGGGGGAGACGAAGGAGATGCGGTGAGGAAGGTGGACAAGGCCAGGACATTAGCCAAGTTGCCCTCAGTGTAACCCAAAGCCTCTGGGTGGTTATAGCAGAGAAGTGATAGAATCCCTTCTTCAATGGGGATACTGCAATTCCCCTTTTCCTGAGGAAGAAACTGAGGCCTTGCCTCACATCCCTACTAAGTGGGGTAGTCAGCACCAGAACAGCTCTCCTCAGCCCTAGCTCAGCAAACTGCAGTTGGCGGCTTCTCACTCTCCCTGTCCCTTACAGCAGCAACCAACTGCCTGAGTAGTAGTTACCCCAAAAGCCCTTCACTTGCTCTCAGGGTCACGGAGCCCATCTTGACTTAAACTCACACCACACCCGAGACTCCACCATGGGTAACTGGGTGTCCAGCAAAGGTTCCCCTGCCGATAGTTTATGCAAACATGGCTCGGCAACTCCTTCTCACCACCGTCTCCATCCCCCAAAACTAGCAGGGTTCACACCCAAGCCAGTAACCACAGGTAAACGTGTCTCTCCCTGGGACACGAAGTTAAACACACAATCACAGGGATGTGTCTTTGGTCCAGAATGGAAGGGACTGAGGTGCTTGGGATGACAAATCCTCCAAGAATCCTCCTTGAAGCTCCTCCCCAGAGACACCCCTCCCCAAAATAGGCAGAGAGGGTCAGGAACACCCGAACAAACAGCTGATCCACAAAACCCCCACTGTGCCCAGGTTCCCTCCACCTCAGCCCTTTCTATTTTTATCAGGAGAGTGAGAAGGGTAGCCAGGCAGGGCCACGCCGCTGTTTATGTCTGAAATTTGAAAAGATGCACAGTGTACTTGGGAGAAGGCGTTGCAGTGAAAGGAATTTCGGAGGAGAATTTCAAACCTGGCAGGGTGAATAGGTGCCTTGTGTTCTGGCTTTTGACTCTGGAAAAGCCGCGTTTCCAACCAAGGCATGAGGAGGGGCCAGAAATGGGGACGAAATGCATATATGTGAGATTTGAACAGGGAGTGAGACCCAGCTCACCTGGTTCAGGGAAATGCTGATTTTCAGACAGGGTGTTTTGGGAGGAAGCTCTTTCTGTTGCTCCAGTGTAACTTCTATTTATTTCTCTCCCAATGAATTCATAGAATTGTCTTGATTTTTCTGATGACCCCGCTCAGTTCTGACCATTCTCTACTCCACATCAGTCTCCTCTCTCCTCTTGATCAGTGAGTTTTGCTTGATACTAACTTGCTCATATGTATATATTGGCTTGTTAAGGTTTGAAGTCACTCTGTAGATTTTTTTTTGTGCTGGCTAATTACATCGTAAATGTTCCTTGATAGCTGGATGTCTATTTCATCCATACGCACAAGACTTAGGACCTGCCAGAGGGTTTCATTCTGTCGGCACTACATAGGGACTAACTGATGCCCTTCTTTCAATTGTGGAAAATAAGAGGTAAGAAAGAGAAGCAGGGTTGGGCACAGAGGCACACACCTGTAATCCCAGAGACTGGGGAGGCTGAGGCAGGAGGATTATAAGTTCAAAGCCAGCCTCAGCAACTCAGTGAGGACCTAAGCAACTCAGGAAAACCCTATCTGTAAATAAAATATTAAAAAGGGATGGGATGTTGCTCAGTGGTTAATCACAACTGGGTTAAATAAATAAATAAATAAAAGGGAAGCTGTATTGTGACCTCCCACCAGCCCAATGAATAGCATGGCTCTTCTTCCTGTTTTCATCCTTCAAAGGTGAACATGGTTCTGACACCAACCTGTAGCCCAGAAATTCAGATCCCTTATTAAGACAGGGATGCTCAGAAAGGCTGAGGTGACTTCTGGAGGGGTGGACTTAGCCTTGATGTGAGATTTAAGGTACACACAATCCCTAAGATCATGGTCGTTTAATCTCATTTCTTTGGGCCTGGGGATAAAGGCCAAGAAGCTCTAGCTTCATCAATATCTCTAGCTGCAAAAATGCAACAGCTCAAAAAGATCCCTGTGCCACAAAGTCCTAATAGTCACAAGTGGCTGTTGTCATGCAGTTAGCAATACTCGCTCTAAGTCCAATGAAGATCCATTCCCTGACAAGGCCTATGTTTCATCTTTCTCTTGAACCTTCTTGTGGCATCAGTTTTCCTTGGGTGTGTGAGTGTCTCTGCCATTCTCTCCCTATGTTTTGGGTCTGTCTCCATTTCCCCTACTTTCCTTAAACTTTTGACTGACATTTTCTCTTTCTCTACCTTTCTGCCTCTTCTACTTTCTCTCTTAACAATAATAGGCAGTGAAAATATATTTTAGCATTTGTTGAATAGAATTTAATGCTGCTCTTATTTATTCTGATCATTTATTTCCTTGAGTTCCAGACCCATATACCTCTACCTGTTGACTGCCCAACTCCCTGGATGTCCTTCCACCTGACAACCCAACTTGTCATGGAACTCATGTGTCTTTACTCCCTGAACCTCCACCCTTCCCAATCTCCCTGTCACATAGACTCTGATTCTCCCAGTCATTCAGGGTCAGAAGTTTGAGGCCAGCCTGTCCCTTCTGTCTTTTATCACTGCCATACCACAGTATTACCCCACCAGCCTGGGGTCTACTTATCCTTTAATGCATTGATGTGAGCCATGTTGAAATTTTTGTGATAAGTCATCATCTGACTTGACCCAAAAAGGCAAATATTGGGTTTCTCAAGGAAAACATCCACAATGATCACTCATCCTACAGAAAAGAAGTGTTCAACAACAAGCCTGAGATCCTGAGTGGCAACACTGGCAGGTGCTGGGTAATAGCTGTCCCTCTGGAGAGAGTGTCACTCTCCAGTTTGTGTCCAGTGTGAGTGAGAAAAGGCAGACACAAAGGGGTACATGCAAGCAGGTGACACCAACTTCTAAAATAGACAATGCAGATCAACCAGTTATCCCTGAATGGTGGTCTCTGAGTGAGGTGCTGATTAGCAGGGGCCCAAGGGACCTTCTAAGGAGGGAAATGTTCTACGCCTTGACCTGGATTATGACTATAATGGTATTTCTGTATGTAAAAAAGTCATTTAGGATGTTGTAGAGTATAAGACCATATTTCTTCCAAGAAACAACATTCTCTACACACATTTCATATAGTATTTATTACGGTATTAAGGAATGTTGGTTACAGTATCTACCTCAGCACCTGGTGCATAGTAGGTACTCAGTAAATGACTGCTACTAAGTTTCTTTAAAGTATGAAGGTCAGTGCTACCAAGTGAATACCCTAAGAATAAAGGATATTCCAGTTAAATACTCCTTTTTTTCTTTACATATCCTGCATTTTCTCCCATTACAGAAATATACACCAAAAAACCAAACACAGTAATAAGCAAAAAACAACTAAAATGTCAAGAAAACTATTCCCTGGCACTGTAAGATCAACTAAGTGCCAAGTTTTGCAAGGAAAAGCTGCTCCTGGGTCTCAGCAAATCATTTTTAAGCCAGGAAAGTGCTTCCTGTACCTCTTTCATTTCATTTCTAGCCAGTGTAGGGGAGATACCATTTTTGCCCATTTTATAAGCATGCGTTCTGTATCTGTATTACGGTGAGTGAAAGTCTGGGACAAATTTGTCAGAATAGTTCAATGTTTATTTGTGAAAGAAAAGAAATGTATCAAACTCAATGTGATAAGAGTGGACCAACCTATCCCAAAAGACTCTAGTGGCTGGGATAAAGGAAAGAACAGAACAGCCAGCTTAGGTCTGGGGTGTGGGAAACAACTCCTTAGGATCCAGGGAGGGGGAAGGAAGGTGAGCAGGCTCCCAGGAACTTGGGAAGGTACACGATTCCAGAACTGCAAAACCTAAATCCTCCCATCCCAGATCTGCTTGGAAAATGTTGTTTCGGATGATGGTGATGGTGGTCACGGTGACACTCTTACAACCCAAGAGAGGAACACCACACTCAGCTCACTCGCTAACTGTAAAGTACCCTAGTAAGCAACGAGTAAAACGCTTGCCATACATAATTTCCTCCTTTATAAATGGCAGGGCTTTACTGAAAATAGAAATCTGCTACAAATTCAGGAACATATTATTTTTTGAACTGAAGCTTCAAGAAATGAGAGTTTCCTTAAATGAGCACTTCGATGTGTTAAGTGACACAGCACTTTCCTGTCACTGTACATCATTATTCCACACAGACCTGTGGGGCTTGCAAGTGTTTCATTAACTTACAGTCTGCTCTTTATTATTAGAACATTTCTCTCTTAGTTTGTCACTTGAACAGTGTTACAGTAATAAAATGGCACTTTTCAAATATAGTCCACTAGTTCTCAGTGGGCTCCACTCCCTGACTCAGTTCTGCCATAGGAAGGCTGTTCTACATTGCTTCCAGAAAGGTTTGCAATGTTCTGTACACACATAACATATAGTATTTATCATTCCCACACTCCAATGAGGTGGGTATTTTTAGTTTCTTTTACAAATCCAGAAAGCAGCACACAGAAGAGAATGTGCTAGCTCAGAGAATCCTGCCATTTATAAAGGAGAAAATTAGTTCAGAGACACCAAAATTCAAGGGGTAGAGGAGGGAAGAAAATTTACCATGCTTGCACCTCAAGCCAGACCATTTGCTAGCCACATTTCATGTCTTGTTTTAATACTCACAATTCCATGAGATAGCTCCATTTATAAGTATAAAAACCAAGACCCAGCTGGGCATGGTACCACACGCCTGTAATCCCAACAGCTCTGGAGGCTAAGGCTGGAGGATTGCAAGTTCAAAACAGCCTCAGCAATTTAGCAAGGCCCTAAGCAACTTAGCAAAACCCTGTCTCTAAATAAAATATAAAAAGGGTCTGGGGATGTGGCTCAATAGCTAAGTGCCCCTGGTTCAGTCCCTGGTACCAAAGCTAAACAAAACAAAAAAACCCAAGATCCAGAGAGGCTAAGAAACTTGCCCAGGGTTCCCAAGCCAGAACTGGAATTCACATCCAAGGCTATTGCACATATAGAGAATCCCTCCTCCAATTCCTTAACTATTTTATGGTTAGAGAGAGTCAGGCAACCCTTTCGTGGTGGCCAACATAAAAACAGTCTGATGCTTTTAATTATCCACAAGTTTCAATATGGTGTGACATAGCTCTGAAAAGCAACCATCTTTGGCCACACCAGTGGAGCTGAATGTCCAAATGGTGAGAAGGAAGAGTTGTCCTGGCTCCCCTACGCCCCAAGCCACACGGGGGCTTGTTAAGGAATTGCAGGGCTGGGAATGGCATTTTGGATGGAATTCCACAAACAAGCATTTCCAGAGATCAAGAAATTCAGAAGAAAACTTCCTTGGGAAACAGTTGAAGGACCAGGAGCCTCCCACTGTAAAGGGAGACAAAGAAGAGTCAGTAACTGTTGGACTAACTGGAGACTGGCTGTCCTGTAGACATTGAGACAAATTGTGTTCCTCCAGACAGCAGAACCAAGCCACTTACTCAATCAGGAGTATGAGACAAATGTTTTGAAGAAATTCTGTAAATGCCTTTTACTCAGACTTAACAAGGTACTTATATAATGTCCCCCTGTCAGGAAGAGAAACAAGTACTCCGTGGTGATACAGTTAGATGGGCTGGGAGATTGCCTATCCTCTAAGAGTCAGTCTGATGGACTGTAGAAGACAGCCACCAAGATGCCCCAGGGATTCCCATCCCCCACTATTTACACCCTATATGCCCCCTTCTACACTAACCCAGGGCTGGCCCCTTGTGACCTTAGAATACAGTGCAAGAGTTGGTGTATGACATTCAGATCTAGACAGAGAAGTACTGCAGCTTCTTCCCTACTTTCATATCACTCAGCGTGGTGGAAGCCAGATGCCATGTCATAAGGACACTCAAGCAGCTCAACTGGGAGGCCCCTATGCAGAATTATGGAGGCCATGGCCCCCAGCCAGCACAACATGCCAAGCACATGGGTGAGCCACCTTAGATGTGGCCCTCAAGCCCTAGCCAAGCCTTCAGCTGACAGCACAGCTACACTGACATCTGACTCCAAGCCATAACTGCCTGGCTGAGCATCTCTCAAATTCCTGACCCACAGAAACCATGGGAGATATTAAATGACTACAGTTGTTTCAAGCCACTAAGTTGAGGGGTGGTTTGTTACACAGCCATAATAACTAGAATACGGAGCCATGCCATCCTTGGAGGGCTGCCTCTAGTGTCTGGCCCTAGAGTTCAGCCCCAGGCTCAGTCCTGTTCCAACCAAACACAGAGACAGAATGACAGAATCAGAACCTCAAGATAGATGATCTGGAGTGGTGAACTGAATTTATTAGGGTAATTTTAAATAGAAGATGAAGTCCCAGTCTTAGATTAGGAAGCCCCACTCATTGTATTAGGTCAAGCCAGAGGAGACATTGGGTCATAGCAGTAGAGGTGAAAAGAAGGTCTCAGTGGGTTGCAGGCTCAGAATGATCTTGATGAGGCTGTCAGAAAAGCACATGAATGTAGGCTGCAATCACAAAAGCAAAGGACTCAGACAAAGGAGGCAAGCTCTCTCTTGGGCTGAGCACACCAACAGTCCAAGCTCTCTCTTGGACTGTACTCAGTTCTGAATCACTCTACGCATGGGACACAGATAATTTATGTCTGCTTAAAGAAGATTAATAGGGATGGGTAGAGGTCTATTGCTGGAGACAGATGAGAAACAGTAGAAAGGAGTGAAGATGACTCATCCAAAAGAAGAAGATGGTGAGGATGAGAGCAAAAGAATCAATGATTTTAAATACTAGAATGTCAGTCCCATGGCAGGAGGACAAGCACCCAGGGACAGGGGGTGGAAATGGGCCTGTTTTATTCATCTCTGAATCCACAGTATGGGAAAGGAGTAGGAGCTTCCGCAACAAGTGAGAGCCACCTAAGTACTAGAACCATGTGAAAATGGGGCATGCCCTCAGAAGATCAAGCCCAGGGTATGTCCATGCAAAGGGCGATGCTCTGCCTGAGGTGAACCTGGTGGAGGGCACTGGCATCCTCTGGGAAGGGCCATCTACCAAATACTCTGAGAGCCCTTCCTAGCTCTCAGTTTCTCTTCTGTGCTTTTATGATTGCCTGGGTAGAACCTGCTAAATAATATCATCACAATGCCTCTCTTGCTTCAGCAGATGTAAAATGCAGATTCTGAGTTAGCAGGTCTGGGTAAGCCTGAGATTCTGCATTTCTAGCAAGCTCCCAGCCCACACACTGGTCTGTAGACCACACTTTGTAGACACAGGTTAGAACCCTGTGGGAAGACACTAGGGAACTGAGAAGTATTCTAGCAGAGGAGGGACTGCCAGCAACATCAGACATACTACACAAGGAACAGAACTCCTGAACTGGACAGGGGAAGCATCTTCATGCCACCAAGAACTTTCCGACACTAATGTCCTTTAATTCTCAGAACACAGTCTTTAAAGTATCATAATCTTTTATCATCATCCTGGGAGTATCCTTCAGGGGTAGGCAGTGTGGAATCATGCCAACCTGCACTCAAATCCCCTTCACTATCTTGGTGGCCTTGGAGTCTTGGTTTCCTAGAGTATAAATGGGAATCATACCCACCGGTGAGGCTGCTGTACCAAGCAGCACCTTGTGTGTAATAAGTGCCTAATATATTTCTTAGCCTCATTATAAGACTAGATGATCAATAAACATTTGGTCCCTTCATTACAAAGATGAATTACCTAATTAATATTTGTCCCTGACTTGAATTGCCCTTCATCTCCCCTACATGTATTGGGATGTGTGACATTTTGCAGACAAGAATAGTCTGTTCTCACCTGAAGCATTAAGCAAATACTGGCATGAGAACTCATGCCTCTTCTAGTTGGAATTTTAAGGATTGGTTTTTCTTGAAGGGACATTTCATTGAGGCCAGTAATTAGTAAGATTTCATCCCATTTGTCTGAAAGAGAAGACAGCTATGTACTAAGCCTTTTCTTTCTTCCTTCCTTTTCTTTTTTTTTTTCCCTAAAAAAATATGCTTTGAACCTAAGCATGTTCTACTGTTTCCCCCCCCCCCCCCCCCCGCTTTTTGAGACAGGGTCACTAAATTGCCAAGGCTGGCCTCAAACTTGCTATCCTCCTGCCTCAGCCTCCCAAATCACAGAAATTACAGGTGGGCACCATCACACCCAGTGCTCCTGTGCTTTAAATGCTCTGTTAATGTAGAGAACTGACTCAGACTCAGGTGGAAAAGGGAGAGTCAAGAACAGCCAACTAATGGAGCACCTTAGCAACAGCTCCAAGAGACAGGAGGGTGGAGTGTGCACAGTTCTCTGCCCAGGAACCTCAGTGCTCTGAACAGGGGAGAGAAAAGGGGCTCGCGCAGGACAACCTGGGCCAGACAGCCCTTTCCCAAACAGAGATGGTTAGAAGGATACCCACACAATTCTAGCATAGTTATCCTGAGGCACTCCATCCCTAGCAATCAAGAAAGAGCTTGATTTATCTGTTTTGTAATGTGCAGCCTACACCAAGAGCCCACTTTGTGCTTCAGTCCTTGCCCAGGAGGGGCATGAGGCTTTCACCACATTGACTGAGGCCATCGAATCTTACTGGGAAGCACATCAGTGCCTCCATAAGGACCATGAAGGCCACCAGCCAGTTTAGAGCACCCAAAAAGGTTACTGCAGCTTTAACAGCAGCTTGTGTAGCAGAGAGAGCATGACCTTGAATTCAGACCCCTACCTTGAGCAGGTAACTCCACCACTTCCTAAGCCTCAGTTTTCACATCTTCTCGGGGAAAGGGGCCGAGAGTTTAATGTTTACTGGCTCTTTAGAGAAATTAATTAGGTTGACTCATGGAAGGTATTCAAAACTGTTAGTACTTTTATTCTTTTTCTCAAAAACAAAATTACTAAAGCGTGCTGTAGAGGTGCTGGAGTTAAAGCAATACAGAGGAATTCCTGCTTTTCATTTGAGATGTCCTTGGTCTCTCCTGGATTTAAAAGACTCGCTCAGCGTTTTGCCCTGGTACACCTTCCTGCTGCTTCCTTACCTCCTCTCTCAGCCCTCTCCTGCCATCCCCGTATGCCCCAGTCCCAAAACTTTCAGCCAGCTCCTCTGTGAAGGGTCTTTTAAATTGCAGCCCGAGAGCAGGGGCCGGCGCCCTCCCCGACCGCGTTCTGCTGGGGAAACCCAGTCGGCAGCTCTAGCCACCGCACCCGGACGCTCGGTGCGGCTCTGCGGGTGCAGTTTTCCGGGGCCCCTCCGACTGCGGAGCTGCCGACCGCAATGCAGAAGCGGCCCTCCAGCGCTTCCCGCGCCGTCTTCCTCCCGCGGGCCTCAGAGATGCCCGGTCCGCGCCACCGCGGGCAGCGCTCCTCTCGCGCCCTGCGCGCCGAGCGGCTTCCACAGCGGCGCGCCGGTCTGGAGCCGGGGTCCAGCGCGCTCCAGACGCCTCTGCCTTCCCCTCCCCTGGTGGCTGCCCCTCGGCCCCCCGGGGGTGGGGCTTCCCTTTGCGCTCTCCCCCTCCCGCCCCTCACCCCTGGAGTGCCCTCCCCTCCCCCGCCCGCCCCTATGTATGTGTCACCGCGCGCCATGCCCGCCTGCCCGCCCGCCCACCTACCTCCCCGCGGTTCTAGAGGGGGCTCACAGAGCTGAGGACGCGCACCGCACTGCTCAAGGTCTCTTTCTCTCTCTCTCCGTACCCTCGCCTGCCGGCTTCTGACGCGGGTGCTAAGGGGCTCCGGGCACCTTTCTGTGTGTCCCTTCTCCCGATCAGCCCGGACTCCGCAACCCAGTCGCTGCCGCTGCGGCCACCGCCCGAGGGGACCTGCGGACAGCACGCCAGCAGGAGGAGGGGTGCGCAAGCGCCCGTGCCGAGTGTCTCCTCAGCTGCGCAGCGAGACCCAGGCCTCCTGGCCTTAGGAGTCCCCGGTTACCTCTCCAGGTGTACAAGACTGAAGTTCTTGGAGGAGGAAGTCCAACTCTTCAAGGTAACTGTCTCCTTCCCTCCAGAGAAAGGTTCTCTCTGTGCGACCGCGAGCGATGCTGAGGTTGCGCGCCTCGGCGCTGAGGCTGCGCTGCCTCGGTCTCCCCACTGAATGTGTGTGTGCTGGAGGCTCCCGACATCACCAACTGCATCCGCAGTAGAGTTGAGCAAACTTTCTCGCTCTTGCCCACTCACAGTGAATGGGGCTAAGAAACACGTGAGAAGGGGCTCCTGTCTCCTAGTGTCCGGGATTAAGTAACAAACAAGGGAGACTTTGCTGCCAACTCCCTGTGCGTTTTCAAGTCCTAGAATCTGAAAGGATATACTGATGTGTAGTTGACAGAGTAGCAGCTTTAGAGTCAAGAAGACATGTGTTCAAATGCCTGCTGTGCCTCTTTGGAGCTGTTGGAGCGGTGCATATTCTGAGCCTTGGCCTGAGCTCTGTCAGCTGGGAAGGCGGAGGCCTCCTTGGTCTGGTGGCCAAGGAATCCACTAAATGATGTAGGCAGCATGTTAGGTGTGTAGAGGTGCCAGAACAGAGGTCGAGAGAACCCATAGGCTTCATTTCTTAACCACTTAGCTTACTGCAGGGACCACAGGGAAGAAGTGAAGAAGTGAGAGGTGAAGAAGAGGTTGGGAAGAGATTGGCAGAATCTGGAACAGGGCTACTCTCCATAAGGGAGAGGAGAGCAGTGCTCTGAACTTACATCTGTTCACTAAGAAGGGACCAGGGACAGCTTTTTCATCTCTGGGTTACTCTGCAAATAAAGTCAACAATAGTGAAGCAGGAGCCCTTTCCAGTACTAGGGTTGAGTAGGAGGTTGTCAATATGTGGGTTGAACCCATATTCTAGGCCAGCACAAGCTGTGGGGGTGGAGGGATATCTCCTGGTGGGAGACAGGATCCAACCCAAACTTTTCCATCATTATCTCTCCAATCAGGAGCTGGCTTCTGACAGGAGGGATTCCACTAGGATTTCACCATTAAGCAGCTCAGGTCCCTGCATTTTGATTGATGTGTAAATTCCAGTTCTGTGGGGGTGGCTTCCAGGAGGAAAAAGGGAATCGCAAAGCTAAATTGGGTTAATGTGCTGTTTCTGGTGCTGGGTGTTGCAGTGGGAAGATGTCTGACAGTTTGGGAGAACTCTGGACCTTGGAAACACACCCACCTCGTCTCATGATAAGGGAAAGGAACCCAGAAAGGTGCAATGACTTTCCAAAGGTCACACTGTGACAGAGGAAAAGAGACAGGAGCGCAGTCTAAGTTTTCTGAGACCATAGCCAGTCCCTCCTCCTGATTTGAGAGTCCAGAAGTCTAAATGCTAATCCTCATCTCTCTTCCTTGCCTCCTGGGTGACCATGGACAAGGAGCAGTGAGAGTGCCCCATGTGCCCTAGGCAAGGCAGTTCAGCAGACAGTGTGAAGACAGATGCAGAGTGCTCACCTGTCAATCACTGAACCCAGGAAGAAATTGCCTCGAATCCGGAGGCAATGGGGAAGCAATGACCAAGGCTTGATAGGGGTAGAAGTGAGTGGTGAAGTGGGGGGTATTTCCTATAAGAAAAACCTATACGATAACCTATAAGAAAAAAATATAGACCAAAGGATCTCCCTAGTTTAAAATGTTTTAGATGAAGGACTGGTCCAATGGAAGAAGATATCTTTCAGAGATGCTGGAATTCCTCAAGTTACGGTTAATTTAGGAATGTTTGTGTGTGGTTCCTAATGCCAGGATGTCATGTCCATTCATTCCATAACGTCTTCTGAGAGTCACCAGATACCAGGCTCTGTGCTCAGTACTAGCTCATGATGGGTACAGAGTAAACAGTGGCTGAGATGACTCAAGCAAAGGGCTTAGCAAAGTGTCCACCACAAAGCAAGCACTCAGTAACCACTCAAGGCTATTATAATTAATTTTAATATTAAGTAATTTGCCTTTCCTAAATTTTTCCATGGAAAATCATATTTAATTAATTATACTTGCATTGGGATTCTTAATGTTTGGAAGCCCCCTCACCCACAGGCACACATCCTGCCCAGCTTACCATCCCATGCACACACTCCCATCCCAGGCTACCCCTGACCCCTGCGGGCCAAGGTGATGTATTCTCCATCCTTGTGTACTCACTCCCCAGCTAGAGTGAAGCTTCAAGAGAGAGCTCCCTTCTGAGATGGTGGGGAAGAACCATGTGTGGGACTTGCAAGACAGACTTGGGTTTGAATCCCAGCACAGCCACTTACCAGCTACATGACTTTGATGAGATTCCTGAGCCTCCTTGAGGGTGTTTCCTTTTTTCTCAAAAGGGGTAAAAACTCCAGAAGTGGATTTTTGTGAAGATGAAAAGACATAATGTGGGCACCTTGTCCATGCCCCCAATTCCTCCTCTCTGCCAGTTCCGCAGCCCCCTTGAGGTTACAAGCCGTAAAGTCAGGATGGTACCAAGTTCTGACTCTTCTGTCTTAGTCAGAAACTGCATGTCCCAACTTTTAGCATGAGTTCATTTTAAATGCCTTCTAGAAAAAGATCCCCCAAGACACTTCTGGTTGGGCACTAGGGGACCTCAACTGAGCCAGAAGAGACCCATAGGGGTCTGCTTGGAGTGTCACTTTTAGTCTGTCTGTAGGAACAACTAGCACAGGATTTGTCCAACTGCAGACTGTGACACCAATTTAGTGGGGGCTTTAATGGAATGAGAAAGAATAATCTTACAGTGCCTCCCATGTAGTTAAGGGTAAGTATTGTTTCCGAAAATTTTTATTTCTGTTAAATATTCTGCAGCTCTCTATGAGAGTATAAGTATTCATCATGTACATGTATATAAGCAAATATATACAAATTCGATGTTTGTATAATGTTTCTTACTCTAAGATGTGGTTGAGAAGCTTTGAACATTTTGGCAAAAATGTTTCTGTCTCTGAGAAATCCCTGCCTCATGCTCCTGGCAGCAGGCACTGGGGCGTCCCTGCTGCAGCTAACCAATGCCTGCCCTGAACCCTAGGTGTCCAGGAGTGAAGGCAGCTAGAGGTGGAGGCTGAAGTGGGGGCGTTAGACAGGTTCAAGAAAAAAGACCCAGAGTCGGATAGGAAGCAGGGTGTGGGGGACAGCCCTGCTTACCAATGGAACAGGGGACAGGACAGGGCAATGTCTGTCCTGAGGAAGGCACCTGAAAGAGGAAGTGCTTGCTGGAGACAGGAGTGTTCCTCTCCTTCTGTCCCTGACCCATGCTCTGGGTCCAGATGGGAGCAGCACTGCTGTCTCCTTCCACAAGGAAGCCCTGTACCCTGGGGCAAAGGGGGCTATTTCCTTTGGGGATGGCTGCTCCCATCCCCCAGATCCCAACAGGACACCCCACCCCTGTGAAGGGGTCTGGACCCCCGGACAGGTTAGAGAAGATGTCTGCAGATGAGGGACTCTAGGGCAGGCAGGGTAGGGCTGGAGACGGAATGCAGGAGCTGGAGTACAGGCAGGAGGAGGACCAGAGAGAGGGGAATTGGTAGGAAACCGGTAAACGGTTCCTTTTTTCAAAAGTTGAATCCAGGGCAAGAACGGAAATGGTTGAGTTTACTTTTAAAAACTCAGAGCCTCCTTGTAAGCAGCCGTGTGTGTGTGTGTGTGTGTGTGTGTGTGTGTGTGTGTGTGAGAGAGAGAGAGAGAGAGAGAGAGGGGGCGGGCCCTGCGGGCTGGCTGGGGCGTATGAGAGGCGACTTCACTCCCTCTCAATAGCCTTACAGTGTATCCTAAAGAAGCTTTTTGTTAAACTCATGAATAGGTGGATTTGGGGTATGTGATGCTGGGCATCACGATTTGGATATTTGGTTACCTTTGAGGTTACATGTTTTTCCTTTTAAGACATCCACCCAAAAAAAGGAGCCATGTCTCCTGAGCAGGGTCAATATTGTGGAAAAGGTTTGCCTGTCTCTATAATGAATTTGACTTGAGGGGTAAGAAGATGAAAGAGAAAGACAGGAGTAGGTAGGTTTGCACTATCTGACCTGGGGACAGTCCTTCTTCAGCCCCCTGGTCTCTGGCTGTCCAGAGTCACAAATGCCCAGGGGCCTGTGATGACCCTCACTTAAGAGATCACAAAAGGAACCTGGGCTCCAGAGAGGGGAAGGGCTATACCCCAGGCCAGAGCAAATTGGTGAGGATCTGTACAGGAGGAACCCAGACCTTCAGTCCCAGAACATGCCAAGTCCACAGAGCCCAACCACCCATCCATCCTTCCATCTATCCTTCTTTCATAGTACTTGCTGTGTGCTCAGCACTATGTTAAGTATGGATAACACAGCTGTAAATAAATCAATCCTCTCTTCTTGCCCCCTGCCTCCTGGAAGTCTAAAGCGGGGGAGCTGTTATCAACTTGACCTCGATCCCTTATTTCTACAAAGCAGTGGTTTTTAACTGAGAGTACTTTTGCTCCCTGGGAACATTAGGCCACGTTCGGAGATATTTTTTTTTGTTATCACCAAAGAAGAGGAGGATGCTACTCCTTGCCATGGAGAAAAACCAGGGATGCTGCTAAGCATCTTACAATGTTTTGTAACACAAAACACAAAGCACACGCACATGTGCAAACACACACGCAGCAGAGAATCATTCAACCCCGAATGTCAGCAGTGCCAAACTGAGAAACTGCTCCAGAACTTCCTTCTGTCATCAGGTCAGGCCACGCCCAACTGTGTGCAGGAAGACTGGGGATGGGAAAGAAAAAGGGATGATTTGACAGGAAGTAAAGAACAGGCAACAAATGGAAAGGGGGAAAGAAGGCAGGGCCACAGAGATAAAGTAGAAAGAACTTGGGCTCTGGCAGTTCAGATCTAGGCTGAAATCCTGGCTGTGTGCCCTTGGGCAATGCACTTATCCTCTCTGAACTTGTTTCTGCATCTGTGAAATGGACTTGTGGGGAAGTTGTGGGAGTTAAAGATAAAGCAAATAGTGAACCTGGCACAAAGTAGACAGACAATTTTAAAAAGCAGCTGTTATTATTATCTTTGAGCTTTGCAAGGTCCTGCTATGGAAAATTACAGCATCAGCAAGTGGGGACATGTGATCTCGAAGTCAAAGAAGGTTGCTGTTTGGGGCAGAGTTGCCATAGTGATGCCTTCTACTTGTGGGGGAGGGGAGTGGGCTCTGTCAGCACCTCCCCTACACACAGCTCCCAGCAAGGAGTGAGAAGCTGGATGTATCCAGTATGCGCACTGGAGCTAGAGTCATGGGAACTGAGCACTGGGTGTCTGCATGCCAGTCAGGAAATTGCTTTGCCTCTCTGAGCCTCTCCTTCAGTATTTGCCAAATGGAGACACTGAGGCCCACTCTTCCAGATCAAGATCGATTGTAAACCTACTGTCCATGATGGTTCCTGGTGGGGGTGTCTGGAAACCAAAGCAAGGACCTTTGTATCTTCTGTGTGCTGTACCTAACCCAATGGCAGGCACACACAACAGAATAGTTGAATGAATGAATGAATGAATGAATGAATGAATGAATGAACGAACGAATGAACGAACAGACCATTACACTCTAAATTCTTTTCAGTTCTTGACAAGGAGAGGACTCACAATACCCTCTTGGGCAATCCTTCGCTGGGTCACAGATCCAAAGAAACCAGACCTGTGGTTTCCACCTAGTCCTGGGTCTTGATACCGCTCTGCGAAGAGGCGCCCTCTAGAGGGCACTGAAAATACAGCAATTGTGTGATAGCCCCAAAGCTTGGTCCTTGTGGGGAGTGGGAGGTGGAAGGAAGGGGGAATACAGAACTGCAAAAAGTCCAGTTACTACTAAAAAGAGGATTAAATAGATCAGGAACCCAGAAACTATCTCACTGCAGACACATTACTGAATACCTCCATTTTCACATCTGTGAAATGGAATTACAATAAACTAAGCACTCACTGAAAGCCACTAGCCAAAGGGGTGGAGTGTGGTAGGTCACCAGGATCCCTGAGCCTCTGTCTACATTTTGGTATGTCACCAAGCTTTCCTGGGCCTCCATTTTATAGAATCATAAAACATTAGAACAGAAAGGGACTCAGAATCACACATTGCCTTCTCCATTATGCACTTAGAGAGAGGGCATCCCAGAGAGGGAAGGGTGCTTGGAGGGAGGCTGAGCTGTGGCTTCAACTCCAGTTTCTGGGGCCCCTCCCTCTTACTGCAGGCCACATGCAAACCAGTAAGAGGAGGTGGCATATCACAGAAACACAGTACCATCCGATCAGAACCCAACCATGGACATATTCAGTCCTGAGGCACCCATTGTCCACCCTTGGGTCACCTTCTGGCTCTGCCCTCTATGTCCTCACTAGTTCCAGGGCCACTTTGGAGAAGAAGGTCTTTCATAAGAGAAGTGTCCAAGCAAGGGGAATCCCAACCTCTCATCTCCCTTCGAGAACCTAACTTCCTTGTCCCAGGTGTCACCCTGCTCATCTGTAGGGGAATTTTCCCCAGCAAAAGTCTGACCTTCCCCCACTTACTTCCTCCCCTACCCCACCCCCACAGCCTCTCACTTCTACCTGCACATCCAGATGGCTCCAGGGAACAGCTGGATCTTAGGATGCCTCAGGAACGTAAGGGATATTATAAGAAATGGAAGCCTGGTGACCATCACAGGAAATAGATTTCAGTCCTAGAATTAGCAGCATCTGAGGTTCTGCTAGGTGCCTGGATCCCAAAGTGTTCCCAAGAGAGTCTGCCTCAGTGGGATAGGGGATGGGTGTGGGGAATCTGTGTTTTTCAAAATCACCCCCCGTTAATTCCAAGGTGATCTGATTTTGGACCCCCAGTTTAAAGCCCAAAACAATTCCTTTTGGGTTCTAAGCCATTCCCTCTAGTCCTGTGTCTTGGGGTCACTTTCCCCCCACTCCCTGAAGACAGAACTACAGCCTTTGCCTCCAGTTAGTAGAGTGAGACAGTCAAGATTTGCTTCCCTGTCTCCTATCTCATGCCTGAGATAGGGCCCCGGCTTCCATAACATAGCTGTTCTTGACCTTGGATTAAAGTATATTTGTCCTAAGAGTTAGGCCAGTGTTCCTCAAAGTGACTTCTACAGAAAACACCTTCCAAGAACAGCAATAGGCATTGCGCACATAAAGGGTCTCATCCCCCAAGGAAATGCGGAGTTAGACAAAAATCAAATGAGTCCTTTCCATATGCTGATTGGCTGGAAATCTCCACCAAGTTTCTCACACAGAATGTGACCAGGGAGCTCTTTTTTTCTATAGCAGATTGAGGGACTCAGTCTAGAGAGATGCTGATCTAGGCAAGCAGCCAGGTCTGATCCTGTGGCAGGAATGAGGCAGCTGCACCAGGGCTCAAGGGCCAACCCCAGAGAAGGGAGAGATCCACCAGGGGGGCTTAAAATCCTCCATCTCAAATGCAGTGACCCAGCAAGCCTTTGCTACCCTCGGGGTGGCTCTGCTCAACCTCTTTTCACACCAGCAACCTTCTATTTAAAGCTCGGCCGTGTTGGATACTCATTTTGGTTCCTTTTTCCTTTTTTCTCCCTGGATTCAAAGAGGTGAAGCATCCCGTGTATTATGCTAGGGTGAGGACCCACCCCCTCAGCAGGGTCCTGCCACAGGTCAGTTTCCATCCAAGCCTGGCCGCCCCTCTTCTTGCATGTGAGTCAAAGACCCAACCCTGCATGCTCCCCTTGCTCCTTGGGTGGCCTCAGGGGACACCAGTCTCCAGAAAGTCTCTGGGAGGGTGAGGGGTGGTCCCTGGAGTTGAGCAGGTGCCTGTCTAGCGCTTGTCTCTGTCTCCTGTCCTCCACACTCTATCCATGGGCTTCATCCCCACCCCCAGGCCCATAAGACCCAGCCAGGGTCTTCGCTCCTTCCTCAAGCCATCAGTTCCTCCTGGAGCAGCCTGGTTCTGGGGTTCCCACTTGTTTCCTAATTACCCCACACCGGCTTCCGCTGTGATTTATTTTGATGATGTTTTAGCAGAAGGTCCTCCAATCACTGAGGGCCTGATTACTTGGATAGCTGAATACCCATTCCTGAGGGACAGGCTGGGATGGGGATGGGTGGGGTTTTGTAGCCCTGGGTTAGAGCTTCAGCTTCCCAGAACCCTCCAGGCCTCACGTCTGCCCTCCTCTTGGGAGCTCCACCTGCCATCTCAGTGGGTCCCCAGGTTCATCAGGACTCTTTCTTGTGTCCACCAGATAAGCCTCTGGCAATGTTGAGTGGTTGGAAAATGGTACAAGTACTGTGTGGAACAATTCACCCTTAGCTGCAGGCAGCAATCCATTAAGGTTATTTGCATATCCCTCCTCAGCACCTGGGAGATTGCAGAAGCTCTCAGAGGACCTCAGAGATGACCCTGTCATTCTTACAATCAAGCCGCTCCCCCTCCTTGACCCACAGGAGCTGGTGTGCCTACCTGTCCCATCAGCTCCTGTGACTCCATCTCCCCTCCTTTCACTCCCCCTTCTGCTTCCTTCCAACCTCAGGATCTTTGCCCCCTTTTCCCTGTCTGGATGTTCTTCCCACTTGGCTGTACATGACTCATTCTGGTCATTCAGGTTCGAATATCCCTTGCTCCAGGAAGCCATTTTCTGACCACCCATTTAAAGAAGGCAAACCCCCCTCTGGTCACCTCTTACTGAATTTTTCACAGCTCATCACTAACTGGAAATTTCTGGTTGGCTTCTTTGGTAGCTGTCTGCCCCCATCCCAGCCCCAGTCATTTGTTGGTCAAATAACTTCAGTCCATTGCTTTTCAAACTGTGTCCCACAGAGTACAGATAGGGAAAGGGGGCCACAGAGGTGGGTGGAAAGAGACCCTGTACCATTCTATCAGAACAACCTAGTTTTATGTTTCTTAAAAAACAGTGATATGGTAAACTCTGTTCATAGATGAGAAAACCAAGACCCAGAGAAGAATATGTCCCACCCTGGCCATGGCTCAGGGAATCTGCACAGTCAGAATGGCCACCCCCTGGGGCCAGTCCATGTTCTGCCCACAGTGGGGAGCACCAGGATGGAGCTGAGGAAGGGAAGGCCATCTCCACATGCCAATCCCTTAGCAGTCTTCCCAGCTTCCCTTTGCAGTAAATGACTCCAACATCACGGGAGCAGCTGCTTTCAGGAATCAGTTTTTATTTTTAGGCTGTTATCCCCTAACAAATTCTATCACTGGTTACCCAGCATGCACCATCTCTCATCTAATGGCCTTCCCATCTTCTGGACTGCAGGGTCCCAGCACCTTCTGCACTGTGGTAGGAAGCAGGCTAAGAATAGAATGGAGAATAAGACATGGTTTCCCCGGCTGCGTGTAACTCAGAGTCTTCATGATGTCATAGACCTCAAAAGGCAGTTCTTCTCACTGCCCATACAGGGTGACATTGCACCCCTAGTCTCATCTGCATCCTTCCTTAGGCTCCGCCCCTCAGGGGGTCCTCCCAGAACGTCCAGGTCCATCTTGTATTTTTTCAACAGTAATGGAGACTCTTCATTTTTATTCCCAGATCCCTCCCTGAGAGAAATTCACAAAAGAATTCTTGAAGCCATTGTCTTTCAGGAGTAGATTCCGAGTTCGGTTTGGCTTCTTATCCAGGAGTGTGACAGAGTTGATTAGTACTGCTCTACCTCAGTTTCCTGATCTGTGAGTTGGGTATATGACACTCACCCTATAGTTTTGTTGCAGGGTGAAATGAGATAATGTACTCCACACAGGGCAACTGTTCCCAAAACAGCTGTGTTATTAATCATGAATAGCCCCAGTCTGATTCCTGGTATTGTAGAACCTAACATTTTCTCAAATGATCATGTCTAGCTGTGACTGCTTCCTTGGGTTCAAAGAGTAAATCCTCAGCTGCTTTCTGGCCCACTTATGCTCTTAATATAGTCTTACCATCTTAGGAAGGAAGGGACCTCAGGAAAGCAAGAAAAAGGGGGTTCTCCACCCCTTTGAAACTAACTGAGGACAGGACAGATGAAGAAATCCAGGTCTGGCTCCTGATAGGCCTGGAAACTGCATCAGGCCTTGTTTACCCAGATCCTCCACATTGCATAACTCCAGGGATTCTGTTCCATCACAGTCATGTGAATAGTGACCCCTGAAATTATGCAGTGCATGACCTTTGCAACTTTACCATTCTGCCCTGATTATACCTACTCCTTCAAAAATTCTCTTGGGACTGCACTACAGATGTTGCTCTACAAAGAATGGGTTGCTAAGAATTTCCCACTGCTAGCCAGTTGTGTTGTGTTATCAAGAGTCATATGGGAGTGAGGGGCTGGTGCAGAACTGGGAGCTGCCTCTGGCTCTGCAGATCTTCCCCTCTGCCCACCATCATCTTCTCCCGGAACCAGAGAATGGAGAATCCTAAATGTCCCCCAGGAACCTTTATTGATTCTGAGCCAGTTACAGAACAAAAGAGGCATTGAGCCCAGAAGGACTACCTTGAGGAAACTTTCACTTCTGGAGTTTTCTTTAATAAAAGGTAGAATCTAGATTAGGACCTAGTGTGGAAGCATTAGGGAAGAGCAGGGAAGCCAAGTTCCTATGATAGCCTGAAGGTCAGGGAGTGAGACCAAGAAAGTCACACAGATGTGGGTTCCAGTAGAAGAGTGGATGAGAAAGCTCTAGAAAGATCATCAAGAACAATCCCAAGGGATCAAAATTGTCTCCACTGAGAAAAGAAAGGCAGCAGAGAGATTCAGATTAAATGTAATAAATAACTTGGGCTGGGGATGTAACTCAGTGGTAGAGCACTTGCCTAGTACATGTGAGGTCCTAGGTTTGATCTCCAACACTGGAACAAAGAAAGAAAGAAGGAAAGATAGAAAGATAGAAAGAAAGAAAGAGAGGAAGGAAGGAAGGAAGGAAGGAAGGAAGGAAGGAAGGAAGGAAGGAAGGAAGGAAGGGAGGGAGGGAGGAAGAGAGAGAGAGAGAGAGAGAGAGAGAGAGAGAGAAAGAAAGAAAGAAAGAAAGAAAGAAAGAAAGAAAGAAAGAAAGAAAGAAAGAAAGAAAGAAAGAAAGAAAGAAAGAAAGAAACTTTCCAGAGAAATTTAAGTGATCCTGAGAGGTTGACTACCAAGTGAGATTGGGGCATCTCCTTTTTTAATACGTTCATTTCCTAGGGTAGCTGTGGAAAGGACTACAAACTAGATGGCTTAAAACATCAGAAATTGATTGTCCCACAGTTCTGGGAGCTAGAAGTTCAAAATCAAGTTGTCAGCTGGGTCATGCTCTTTCTGATCCTGTAGGGAGAACCCTTCCCATCCCCTTCCCAGTTTCTGGTGGTGGCTGTCAGTCCTTGGTGCTCCCTGGCTCCCAGCTACATCACTCCAGTCTCTGTCTCTGTGTCACTTGGGTTCTCCCCTGTTTTCTCGTGGCTGTCTTCCCCTCTTCAAAGGGCATCAGAGCCAGGTAGTGCAGACCTGTAATCCTAGTGACTTAGGGAGACTGAGGCAGGAGGATCACAAGTTTGAGTCCAGCTCTGGCAACTTAGCAAGGTCCTATCTCAAAATAAAAAGTAAAAAGGACTGGGATGTAGCACAGTGGTAAGGCACTCCTGGATTCAATCCCCAGCACCAAAAAATTAAAAATAGAAAAGGACACCGGTGATATTGGATTAAGGGTTCATCCCAAGGACCTCTTGATTACATTTGCAAAGACCCTATTACAAATAAATTCACGTTCATAGTGACTGATGGATAGGATTTCCATGTACTTTTTTGAAGAAGGCATAATTCAACATATCTTTCTTGAGTTGCTACTGTGTTTCAGACCTGTGCTTCATCCAAAAGATTGAAAGGGAGTTCCATCCAAAGAGACAGATTAAACCACTGACGTACTCCCCATCCGTAGGTGCCTTAATGCCAGTGGGAGACTGATCTGAGCTGAGCTCCCTGAGTGCATACACTTCTCACTGAGGCTGGGAGAGTTCTAGAAGTAGATCTAACTATTCCCAATTGATAGATGATGAAGCTGAAGCATAGCTGGTAAATGGTAGAGACAGGATATGAACTCATGACCAACTGATTCCCAGGTTCACGGTTCCTGTCTATTCCATGCACTATGCTCAGAGACAGGTGAATTTCCTCATCTTCACCCCAGTTCTATATGATGGGAGGGGGAGAGGAAGAAGCAAGGAGGTCTTGGCCCTCTGGTCCACCGGTCAGGTGTGCACAGAAAACCCTGTTTATTTTTACACTTGGGTGTATTCTTTAGCTCAGGATCAAGGTCATTATCAGGAGACAGAGTTATGAACTGAAAAGATCCTGAGCCCAGAATCAGTTAAACTCTGTGACAAGCAATTTCTTTTCCCAGCAAATTCCCAAGAGTTTCAACACATAGAGAGCTTGCTCCCTCCCCTACTGAGACCCTCTTTCTCCCTCGACACCACCCCCCACCTCTGGCTGCCACCTCAGTCATTGGGGAGTTCAGTGGCTTTGACACCCAAACTGATAACCTGCTGGGACTGGAATATATTTTCTCCTGTGATTGTCTTGAATGTTGATTTTTTAAAAGGATATAAAATCAAAACCTTTATTTTTAGAAATGTTTTTCCTTTAAAAAAATAATAAAGGACATGGTAGAAAGTTCAGGAAATACAAACACTCAGATGGAAAAATTAAAATTGACTCTAAATTTACCACCCAAAGATAGAGTTAAATTTCTATTTTTCTTTTCCATGAATAGATATATACACAAATAAAACAGAATTGCATTCTACATCTGATTTTGCAACTTGCTTCTGATGCTTAAATGACATAGCATGAACATGTTTTGGAGTCAGTACAGTTTTCCCTACTTGAATATTCTATGTGTCAGGCTCTTTACAGGACAGAGTGAAGAATACAAAAGGAAGAATAAGTTTTCCCTCTGCAGTGAAAACACCTCATCGGTGTGATGCAGAGAGAACTAGCTCTTTGCCCCAGTCCTGCTGCTGATAATGCAGCTCTGACTGAATTTTTCCATCAAGAAAAATCAGCACAGCTGCTACCACCAAGTTCAAATGTGTCTGAGGCTCAGCTACTGTGCAGTGTGGTATTATGGAGACAGAATGTTTTAATGAGAAACTGTGCAGGTGCTCCTCCTGTTGGGCACGTGTCCCCTGTAAGCCAGAGACAAGACTCCCAAATCTGCTACTCAGAGGTGCCCCAGTTCCCTGGTTCTTCTCATAGTGTGAGCATCTTGAGGCACCAAGCATATGCCTGGTGTTTGATGACATGTATTTCTTAGACAATGTGTGGCCCTCAAAACCACCCAGCTAATTCATCTGCTGCTTGGATAAAGAAATAGTAGTCCAATGCAGTAATGGAAGGGAGATGGCTGTGTTGGACTCATTGGGAGATAGCATGGGGGCCTCCAACACGGCACTTTCCTAGGAGGTTTTCAAGGGAAATTTCTATCATACTTGGTTTCTCGAGGACTTTAAAACCAACCCCCAGGAAGACACAGCTTCTCTGTGGAGCATGCAAAACATCCCCTGCAGAGGAGGATGCTAACAGCAACTTGGCCCCTGGGAGAGCTCCATGCATGTGAGGGCTTCCTTGAATATATAAAGCACTCCAGAAAAAAAAAAAAAATCTGGACACTGTCCAGTTGGAATCACACATGGAGATATCTAGCTACTGTGTTGGAGAGTGCTATTGATTTCCCTGCTCAGAGGGAAATAGTAGTCAAATTCATGAAGACAGAAAGCAGAAGGGTGGTTGCCAGGAGCTGGGAGGGGTGAGCTGGGGTGATTGTTTAAGGGATGCAAACTTCCAGTTTTGCAAGATGAAAAGAGTTCTGGAGATGGATGGTGGTGACGGAGGCTCAGCAGTGTAAGGCCATTAAACTGTACACTTAAAAATGATTAAGGTGGTAAATTTTATGTTATGTGTATTTGACCACCACTTCAGGGGGGAAAATGATCACTCTCTTTTTAAAATCAGGAAAGGTAGATTTCATGTGAGGTCAATGTGAGTGAGGATCCCTGACTGGGAGGAAGTGGGAGGCAGCACCGGCCTGAGTCCCTTGAAGGCATCTTCTGAAAGCAGCAGCTCAGGTGACCTGCTGAGAGGCTACTGGGCACTGTAATCACGATAGCTTCACAGGGAACAGTCACACAGCCAGAAAAGGCTGACAGAGAAACTGGGGACAGGCTGGAGATAGCTGGAAATGGAGGAAACAATGGGAGGGGGCAACTGCTCAGGGTTTACTTCGAACTGTTCCAGGACAAGTTTAAGTGTGTGGGGGTGGGGGGGGGGTCTGTAAGGGACTCAAAGAGTAATTCTCTGCCTCTCTTGGGGTTTTAGGCTTTATTCTACAGCTCAAGGTACTTTGATCCTTTGCATCAAACTTTGAAACTGAACCCAATCCAAGAAACCTTCAGTAGCAGGCACCCAACAAAAATGTCTGTTAATTCATAATTTTGAGAGATGCTTGGAACCAAATCCAGGATGCTAGGCAAGCACTCTACCACTGAGCTACATGCCCAGCCCTTTAATCCATGACTTAAATAAAGCTGGGGTCACAGATTGTCAAGGGCCCTTCAATGACTAGAACAAACCTCCAAGGGATGGCGTCTTCAGCACATAATGCCATTCCTTGCACATACACCAGCAGCAGGAACTGGTTAGTGTGTTCAGTAACTTTGGGAATCAGACCAATCTGGGTCTGCCACTCACTGGCTATGAGATTTGATCCTCTGTCCCCTCAGTTCTGAAATAGGGCTAGTTCGAGTGTGTTCCTCCAAGACTGTGTGAGCACCAAACAGTATGATGCATATGTTTAAAATGCTTGGTGCACACCTGCAATCCCAATGACTCTAGAGGCTGAGACAGAAGGATCGCAAGTTCAAGGCCACCCTGGGCAACTCAGGGAGCTCCTCGGCAATTTAGCAAGACCCTACCTCAAAACAAAAAATAAATAAATAAACAAATAAATAAATAAATAAATAAATAAATAAATCGATCTGAGCGTGTAGCTCAGTGGTAAAGAAGTGCCCCCTGGGTTCACTCTCCAGTAATGGAAAAAATTTTTTTCTTGGTGCACACCTGTAATCCCAGCAAATTGCAAGGCTGAGACAGGAGGATCACAAACTTGAGGCCTGGCTTGGCAACTTATTGAGACCCTATGTCCAAATAAATCAATGGGACTGGGGATGTAGCTCAGTGGCAAAGTGCCCCTGGGTTCAATCACCAGTACCAATAAATAAAATAAATACTTCTAGCACCATGCCTGACATGGAAGCAAGCCTCAATATATGGCAATCTGTTTTTTTACATTATTGATATTTCTTTTTTCCCACATTTTTATTGATACATTATAGTCATACACAATGGTGGAATTTGTTGTTACGTATTTGTACATGTACACAATATAATTATAATTTGGCCAGTTACATTCCCCAGCATTTCCACTTTCCCTTCCCTCCTCCCTTCCCTGGTCCCTATCCTCTATTCAACTCATCTCCCTTCGCTTTTCATGAGACCCTCCCAACACACACACCTTTCTTTTCATTTTCTTCTCTAGCTTCCCATATACAATCCTTGACCTGAGTTTGGCTTGTATCATTTAACATAATGTTCTCAAGTTCCATTCATTTTCTTGACACAATGTCATTTTTCTTTATGACTCAATAAAAACCTATTGTGTATATAAACCACATTTTCTTTATCCATTCATCCATTAATGTACAAATAGGCTGATTCTATAGGTTGGCTATTGTGAATTGTGCTGCTATAAACAGGAGCATATGTGTATTGCTATAGTATGATGACTTTAATTCTTTAGGGTAAATACTGAGGAATAGTATAACTGGGTCATATGGTGATTCCATTCCTGGTTTTTTTGAGGAAACTTTGTACTGATTTCCATAGTGGTTGTACTAATCTGCAATCTCATCAACAGTGTAAAAGTGTTCCTTTTCTGTTACATCCTCTCCAGCATTTATTATTGTTTGTATTTTTGATGACTAATACAAGGCAATCCTTAGAGGAAGTAATTGGGATAGGTTCTCATTCAGGAGGGATGACTAAGGATGGGTAAGATCCAGTGCACATTCCCTCATGAACACAAACTCCCCACAGAGGCACACAATGGCTCAGGGCAATGTGTGCTGTGATCCCAAAGGATGAACTCGATCATTATGGGGACCTCATAAGGGACTTCATGTGAGTTGGGTGGACAGCCAGCAAAGATAGTGAAGGCTGCAATCTCCTTCTGACATATATCTTGGACAAAGTCATTCCCTAATGCCCTAAGTGCCTCCCCATTACTTGGAAAATGAAGCCAAACTCATCAGCCCAATCATGGAGAAACTTTGGGACCTGGCCCAATGGCATTTCTAACTTTATTTGATATTACTTATATACCTAAGTAACATAAGTAACTCCTTTGTCCACACCTCTGTGTAAGCAATTCTTCCCTCTTAGAAAGCACTTTCCCTATTTCTACTTGTCCACACTGCACTTGTCAAGGCTCAGATTAAATGCCATCTATTCTTCAGATCTCTGAATCATGCATTCCCTCAATTCCTGAAGCCAAATCTCAGCCTCTCACTGAGAGGCATTCTTGGTATTGTAGGATTTATTCTCACAACTCAACCCTTCCCTGGGCTAGATCCACAGCTGGCACAGTTGTAGAGCCCCTTTAGCACCCATGACAGAGGCTTCTGCATGGTGGGCATTCTACAGAGGAAAGCAGGAGAGAGGATGGCCAAGAAGTGCTTGGGACTTTTCTGTATACAAGGTAATTGTTCCTGCCCCATGAGAGCCAGAAAGAATGCTCTACCAAAAAACCAGCATCACTGGAGGGTGGCCATGAGATGCAGAGGTCTTGTCCACTCAGTCAGTACTGATCCATCCTGGGCAGCACATGCTGGCTGACAGAGTTGGGAAGGTGCCATTTTGGGAGGACCCCAAGTCCACTTTCTGGTTCACTGATTTACTGGAGGGACTCACAGAACTCAGCAAAGCTGCTATCCTCACAGTTAGAGTTGATCAAAGCAAAAAGATAGAGACATCAGTCAGCAAAAAGAAGAGGAGTGTGGGGAAGGCTCCAGGAGAGCCCAGGCAGAAGCTTCCAGTTGTTCTCTCCCAATGGAGTCCTGTGGGCAGCACTTACTTCTCCAGAAACAATGTGTGGGACACAATATCACTAACCTAGGAAGTTCACAGAGCTTCTAGTTCAGAGTTTTTATTTCAGATTGGTTGTGAAGACATGGTTGACCACCACATGACTCATCTTACTCTGCAGCCCTTCCAGAAGTCAAATTGATACCTTGTGGCCCAAGACCACCACCATAAATCACACTGTTAGTATAGACTGTCAGGTATGGCCCAAGGCCCCCAGGTAAACAATTTTATCAGGCAGGATATTTCAGGAGTTTAGAGTTCACCTCCTGGGAGCTTGTGGCCAGGGCCCACCCCTCTGGACAAGGTTAATACTTGACTTTACAGAAGGACAGTTCTGTGAATACCCTGAATGATACACAAAACTCTGTGAGTGTGGGCAACATTTCCTAAGAATTGTGTCCAGGTTTCCAGTTGGGTCTCAAAGAAAAATTTGACCCAAAAGGAACTAAGTGGATATTTCCTATGAGGCCCTTACCAGTCCCTGGAACTGGGGAATACAAATTAAGTTCAAAAGAATGAGGTTTGACTCCAAATAACCCATCCCTTGATGAATCTTAGGACTAACCTCCAAGAACTTGAGCATCTGTCACAAAAGTTAAGGAGTCAGGCTGATTGTCCCTTCTTTTCTTTCTGCTGCTACCCAAGCCCCTGGCCTCTGCTTTTCCTAGGAGTTCAATTGTAGCCCACACACCTGTTGGCCATTTCCTGCAAGCAGGTATTTCCACCAGGACCCTCAGCTTCCAGAACCCTTTAAGGAAGTTTTTGGTTTTTTGTTTTTTTTTTTTTTGTTTTTTTTTTTTTTGTAGTTGTAGGTGGATAGCATACCATTATTTCATTGATTTTTATGTGGTGCTAAGGATCAAATGCAGTGCCTCACACGTGCTAGGCAAGCACTCTTCCACTGAACTACAGCCCCAGCCCCCCAAGGATCATTTTTAAAACCTGGGCTCAATTCCCAGTCAGGAAGGCCACCAAGGAGTCACACTGGTCTCCTAGCCCATCCCCAAGCTCCTACAGGAAGGACCTCCCTGTCCTGCCAGGTTGGCAGTCAGTGTGGAGTAGAGGGAACTCAGCTCTTGGCCCATGATCCCTGACCCAGGAAAGGTGCCTGTGCCCAGTGGAAAGTTTGGACTGAAGGATACTCCTTTCCAAAGACCTAGGTCTAATATTTACACAAAGTCTGAAATTTATGCAGAGCAAAACTTCCAAGTTCCCTGGGCTGGAGCTGAAGATTGAACACAGGAAGAGGCAGGTCCTACCTATGAGGGTGTTTTCCACAGAAAGGGCACAGCAGAGATGAATGTCCCTGGGTGAGGGACCCAGGAGCCATTAATCATGGCACACTTCTCCACTTTAAATTAGAATTCCTGGGAATTTGCAACTCAGAGTGGGGAGGGTGGGAAGAGAAAGCAGGAGAGAATGGAGAATGGACATTCCCATGGACCACAGGTATGTCCCCGTCTACCCCTGCCAGCCCCACCTAGAGTTAGCCCCCCTCTTGGGGCTTCTGATGCTCTCCAGGGCTGAGAGAGTAGGACCATTTTGAAATGAGGTGACACAGACTGTTGAGATCAGTCTTAAGCTTAACACTCCTCCCGTTCCCAAACTGATCTAGAACAGCCATCCACTCATTCACTCAACAAATACTCGTGGAGTACCTACTATGTGCCAAGCACTGTTCTAGGCACTGGGAATATGGCAGTGAGCAAAACAGACAAAAATCCTCACCCTTGGGGAACATATTCTACCAGGGAAATAGACATAAGCAAACAGGTAGGAAGGACAGTAATTTCAAATAATAGTAATGCCATAAATGAGCTAAATAAATATAAGAGTACATGATAAAGGCCAGGTGCAGTGGTACACACCTGTAATCCAAGCCACCAGGAAGTCTGAGGCAGGAGGATGGCAAATTTGAGGCCAGCCTGGGCAACTTAGCAAGACCTTGTCTCAAAATAAAAAATAAAGAGCTGGGAATGGAGCTCAATGGTAAAACACCTCTGAGTTCAATCCCCAGAACCAAAAACCAAGTGTACATGACAGGAGGGAAGGACATGAGAGACAAGAGGAGGGAGCAGGGTGGACAGGGAAGGGATGTTTGAACGGAGGCTGGAATGATGAAAAGTGGTCAGCTTGGGTGGACAGGGAAGTGTGCACGGGGAAGAAGGAGGAGAGAGTACTAAAGGACATGTTTAAGGCACAGCTAAGATGTATCTGCAGTTAGGGCCTGGGGAGTGGAGGTGACATGTGGTCCAGGCAAGAGCAGATGGATCACCAGGCTGTGGGAAGGAGCCAGACTTCACTCCAGGAATACCTGCCTCATCCATGAAGTTCCTGGGCCAAGCTCCCCTGTGCTCCTGCCACCCTTCTAACCTGGCTCACTCAAGACCTTTTGTGATACAAGTTCCCTTCCTCCCCAGCCCACCTGCCATCCCACCCAATGGGACCAGACTACCCAGGCTCATAGAGACCCCATTGGGTGATTTAAAAGGGAACAAGAAAAAGTTCAGAATAAGGTAGTCATCATACCTGCCTCTCATAGGGAGTCATCATTTCCTGTCTCTCATCCTATCTGGAAATCAGCCATTGCCAGAGTCCTCACTCATGGACAGTCTGGCCAGAGAGGACAAGAAATTGTCCCAGGGTCACCCAAATAACAAGTTTTGAGTGAAAGATATGAATTCAAGTTATGTTCTTAAGGTACCCCTCTTCTACCACACTATGTTGTCTCCTAGGAAACCTGAAAAGAAGCCATTTCAAGAAATTACATCAATCCTGGGTTCATAGTGGACCCCAGAGAGCAGATGAAGAACAGTCCTCTCGTCACAACAGATCCAATTAAAAGAGATATCACCAGCAGGGACATATATCCATAGGGTGAGCAGAATCAAAGCAGAGAGGCTAGAAGAGGGAGAAAAGTATTTCCCATGTTGCACATCCAGAACCAGGGTCTGCTCCTTCCTGTTCTCCACCATTACATCCACCACCCACTCCACCTACAAGTCCACATAGACCTTTGGCAAACCAAGGCCATCTCTGGTTTTGTTGGTGGGCACATATCCTCCTGGCCCCTGGCCAGGACGGTGAGGTTGGCCACAGGCTGGCACTGGCTGCAACAGCTCCTGGGGCAGATTTCTGAAAGCTGAAGTTCAAAAGTGGCTTTGTTCCCTTGGCTCCTTTCTCCTGCCTTCTGTGATCAACAGCTCAGGAAGTCCAGGAGCTGCCCAAGGCCAGGGCTCTTACGTGGCAGGGTGGGACATTAGAAAGAGCCAGAAGCCCCTGGGAGAGTTCCACTGACTTTTCCGGTGAGCTGGCTGATAGAAGTCCAGATCCTCCTGACCACATTATGTTCGTGCCTTGGCAGGTACCACTGAGACTTGGGCCATTTAACCAGGAGTGTCTTGATTAGAGTTCTGTTCAAACGCACCCTGAAGCCCCTGGGAAGACATTAGCAAGACCTGTCTGCAGCCCTGCCAGGCAGCAATAGGTCTGTGTAGTGGCCTCCTTTTTGCAGAGTTCTTGAACGACTTGCCAGATGGACACTGGGGAGAGCACCAGTGGACCTCTGTGAGTGCAGGGAAAACCAAGACGCAGAGCCTGGCAGGGCCCCTCCCTAGTGACAGAAGTTCCAAGAGAAGATCAGGACTCCAGCATGGGAGCCACCTCCTCCAGACTGCTGCATTCAGCAGCAGCAAGATGCCCCCAACTCGGCCGCAACTCCAGGCAGACTTGGAATAGGTATTGATTTTCCCTCTCCTATAAACTAGTTTGGGCTATATTTACTTCTAAATTCCTCCAAATCTGAAATATGAACATCCCCCATCTCCTTGATTGAAATGTTGGGTGATGGAATAATGGAATGAATGAGTAAAACTAATGAACGTAGAGGGCCTGGAAATGTTGAGGAAAACCATGGAACTTGTAGTCATGCGTTCTGGACTCCAGATCAAACTCAGTCACTTACTATTTGTGTGACTCTGGGCAAGTTACTTAACCCCTCTGAGCAGCTGTTTCACTGTCTGTAAAGAGAGGGTAGCAATATTTTTGCAAGCTTGTTTTCAGGATGAGAAATGGCCTTCAGACAGTTCAGAACACAGTTCCTGACACAGAAGGCCCTTCATAAAGGTGATCCTTAAGACTGTTCATGAAGCCACTATTTAAGCTGATTTTGGCTGTAGTATATTCACTGGTCACCTAAAGGTAGAGAGGGGATGATTGTCCTCAGTGACCACAGAGAAGCTCTGAGACAAGCCTGTCACTTGCATGGTGGTGACAGCATTAGGCTCTTCCATTAGAGTCTGCAACTTTATTTTAGTTTTTTGTTTTTTTTTTTTTAAATATCAAGCCAAAGAAGTAGTATCATTTATTGAAAGTTCACAAAAATACAAAGCATGCAGCAGGGCAGACTATTGGGATATGACCAGTATATCCTCTATTTATTCAGATCCAATACTATGCCATTTGAAATTTTTAAAAATTTTCTATATGAGAATTTCTGCTGAATTAATTTGTAGATTATTTATATTTTATTACACATGATCACAGCTTATTATTTTCTATTATGTTTTCTATGCAGTTACCTAGGATGGAGAGGAACATTAATATTTGTGAGTTGATTAATTTCACAATTTTATTTGAATCTACATCCTAAACCCAGCCTTGGGGTGGATGCAGGAAGTGGTACCAGGCTGGCCAAGTTGGAGGGGCATTCTCATTGTTTGATATCATTGCAGATCAAATGGTCAATCATTTAACTTAACCATTTAAGTTAAAAAGAGGCACAAACTGTAGTTGGGTGTGACTTCTTATCACATTAGCATATGTTGAGTGCCTACTATGTGCAGAGGCTCTGGTCTCAGTGCCCACAGTAGGTGGACCTGTATTATACTTGATAAAGCACAGTGATGGGTATACACAATGCAGGTGTTTTCTCCTTAAGGAGGAAGGAGCTAGTGGAAAAGATTTGGGAAAAGAGATGGCATTTCCTGAAGGCCATAAGGCATCTCTCAGTTAATTCCTACAGCAGTCCTGTGCTATGTGATCGATCCCATCTTATCAGCACTTTAGAGGTAAGGAAATTGAGCCTCCTGGAGGTTAAATAATTGGGCCAAGGTTATAGCTCACATGTAAGTAACAGCGCTGTGATTGAACAAGACCTGTCTGACTGCAAAACCTGTCTCTTTCCACCACCACATGGCCCTGTCCCCAGCCCAGCTGTCCCCACTCGCTCACCCTCGCCACCACACCACCAGCACCACCCTTAAGTGTTGGCCTTTTTAAGAAACCATGAGCCAGGATGTTTCTGTTAGTAAATTGGTTCTAAAAGCAAGAAATGACAAAGAACATGGGAGAGAGGAGATATCTCAGGACAGGGCATCTGAGAGTCCAGCGGGTAGCATTTGTGCTAAGTCTCAAAGAAGGTCAGATTAGGTCAGGTGTGGTGCTACCGAAAGAGTGTTCTGGAAGCCATGAAGTGTGTGAGCAAAGGGAGTGGGGGAGAGCTCGGGGAGCCCAGGCCCTGAACGGGGGCACTGCTGGCGGCGAGCCCAACCCCATGTTAGCGGAGGGCTCCAGTGGTCAGGTGAACGTATGGCCTGCAGGTGGGCCAGCCGGGCCTGGTGTCACACTTCCATGTCTTATTTACTTTTCTCCCAGCTCCACACCTGAGCCTCACGCTCCCTGCAGGGCCTCCCTGCACTCCTTAGATTTGGGCATGACCCTATGGCTCCCTCCCTGCACCCCCACCTCCCACCCCCACCCTCAGCACATAGAGGGCACAGGGTCATCTTTTCAAGTTGGTGTAACCCTGGCTATTGGAGCAGAACAAGCAAGAGTGAGCCAGTCCCTAGCCATGAAGGAAGCTGTGAGGGGTGAAACAAGACTCATCCTGTCCCCAGATGTCAAAAGGATCAATTCTCACCACCTGCACTGCATGGAGCTGACATTGGAAATCGAGAATTCTAAGACCAATTCTCCCCATCATCCCCCACTTTCAAGATGGAAAATATGAGGCTTAGGGTCATATAGCCAGTTTAGTCAGGGACAAGGTTAGCACACCCCACACTTCATCCAGATGTGCTATCCCAGGGTTCAGGTTTGCCTCCATCCACAAGGCAGCTCCCAGGGAAACCTCCCTCCCCCTGCGTTGGGCCCCCCTCTGCCTTAGCACAGAGCTTCCCAAAACCAATCCTAGGCAAAACTGCAGCCCTGAAGTGTTTATCTGCAACGTCCCCCACCCTACTGCCAATGACTTTTTCAGAAGACCCACTTAATTACCTGTAAAGCCAGGAAATATTTGTGGAATTTGGTTTAAGGTGGTTGAGTGATGAAAGAGTAAAAACATTTGAAATGAGGAAATCTAAGCTATGGACAAAAAGGGAGAAAGAGACAAACAGGGAAGGAAGGAGAGAGAGAGAATGAGGAAGTGGGGAGAGGAAAAAGAAGAGGAACTGAAAAGAGTATTAGCATCCACAAAACGTACTGTGAAGCTTGCATGATGCTTCCAATTTGCTGATAAACTGGGGTCTTCCATGTGTTCTGGAGTTAGGATGGAGCCAGAACCAGAAGCAGCTTCCCCATACCCCCTTTCCTTGATAATCACCACGTCATTTGGAATGTGCATAAAATGAGCGGCTGCAATTGAGACCACTCTGGCCAGCTGTGCCTTGGTGGGGGATCCCTGACCTTTTCTGGTGCTGCATTTGAAACCTCAATCTCAAGAGCAAACCTCAATCTCAACATGTCACCACTTGTGTGCAAAGGTGTCAGGGTGGGTCTTGTCCATGAGTGAGACGAAGGTTGTTGGGAGATTCACTTGCAAATAAGTGATGAGCTGGAGGCTGGTGTCTGGCCGGGGTGGTGGGGGTGGTAGTATCATTTGGTCCTTAGTCCTTTCAGTTCTCTCCTGCAGAACTTGAGTCAGGGACACAGAGCCATTCCATCCCTGGCAACTCTTACTGATTCACTAGACTACTAAATTCCACTGTCCTCTAGCTTATCTAAAAAGGAGGTATCACATACCATATTGTTGTTCCTGGCACTGAATGAGTTTAACATATAGAGATTTTTTTTAATTTAAATCTTGATTCTTCACCCTCAAGGGGTTCCTAATCTATGTGGTGAGGCAAAACTGTCACAAGAAAAACAAAAAGAGAAAATCAGATGCTAAAGCAGGTAGAGCTAGGAGGCAGAACCTAGAAGCAAGGCCCAATCCAGGAGGCTTCATGCAGGAGACAGGAGCCTCCAAGGCCAGGGAAGCCAGACAGCATGATGCAATCTGCTACCCAGAAATGTTTGCCAAGTCCACACTGTAGCAGGCTCTGGCTGGGCACACAACATGGAGATGAACATGGCCAGCTCTGCCTTAGGGCTGGAAAAGTATCCTTGATTTCAGAGCTAGCTTCAGTGGGCCCAGGGACACATGTGGGGCCATGCTTTCAGTGGAATAAGAAGCTTCATTAGGTGGAAAAAGAGAAGGACCCATTACCCTTCCCCAGACTTTTTCTATATTTACTGAGTTACTTTCAGTCGGTGGTGGCAAATCCACTCTCAAAAAGGGAAAGAAAAGTTTCCTTTTTAGTGTTTGCTCATTACCATGGTGTAAATACTCCCCTCATGAGCAACTGCAAGTGACTAGTATAATATTGCTGAATGTGGAGTTGAAAAGAGATGCTTCAAGTTGGCCCTGGTGAGCTGGTGCAAATTGACTGTAGCACAGCGCAGATTCTCCTAAGAACCCTGGCAAGGGAAGACCCTGAATTTTTCTCCTCTGGGCTGCACATAAACCATGACCTTCCCAAAATCACATGCCAGATTTGGGGAATTAATACAGTCATGCACATCACAAGCAAGCAGTGTGTCCTTAGCTAAGATTTACTGACTATAAAGTGGGAATCTACCTCACATGCAACATGTGGCTACTCAACACATGAGTCCCACCTCTCCCCATTCCAAGGCATAGGGCTAAAGGAGATGCCCGGGCTCCCACTTATTTATGCATTAATTCAGCAGATATTTTCTGCTTGCCTTTCTCTGTGCAAAATACCATGCTGGGTGCAAGGAAGACCAAGGGGAACAAGACAAACAGTCACTACCTTCTAAAACTAGCTCGAAATTATGAAGGACAGGTCCTTAGAACTGGGCTTTGGTTCTGCCTCTACCTCCAACCTACGATGTGGCCTTGAGCAAAACATGTGACCTCCATGAGCCTCAGTTTCCATCTGTAAAATGAAGGAATTGGAAATGATGTTCACTAAGGTGTAATAAAAATCTTTCTGTGGCTCCAGGAAGGAAAGAAAGACCTAGAAGTCACAGAAGGAAGGGCTGATTGGAAACACCAGGAATGCCTCCATGGGAGAACATCAGATGGGAGCCCTGGAGATCTGTCATGGGCCCTGTGAAAGAGGAGGTGATGTGTTTTGTATGGCCTCTGATGTTGGAACCCATGGGAGAAGTTACAATGGGGGTGGACCACTTCCACCCCATCTTGGAAAATCCAGAGCAGACTTAGAGCTGCCCAGTGATGAAATGGGCCACCTTGTTAGGGAATTAACACCTGCCAATCAGAAAGAGGCTGAAGACCACCTGCCCAGGCCACCTGGGCAGGATTCCTAGCAGGGAAGCTGTGATTGTAAAGCCCTATAATCATACATTCTGAAGGAACCAAAAAAAGTCATTTGTCCACTATGTTCTGTGGAAAAGGCAAATAGGAGGCCAAAATATGATGTTACAAAGAACAAATAGCCCAGTAAATGCCTAAGGAAAAAGACCAGAAGAAAAACTCAAAACACCAGTAATGATTGGATTAGGATGGAGGATTATAGTGATTCTTTTTTCTACCTTCCCTTATTTTCCAAATGTTTGGGAAGATGGTGATGTTGTTTTTGAAACGAAAGCAGTTTTATTCTTTATGGAAAGTCATCTGGTCCAACTCTCATCCTGGGACAGGAAACCTCTTTATAACCGCTAAACTGTCTTCCAATCTCCAGACTCTGAGAGGCTCACTTAGGCCTGACAGAGTGGGAGGTGGGAGGAGAGTGACAACGTGGAGGTGCCTGCTGAGTGCCAGGCTCGTGTGGGTACAGTGCTAAAGACACAGTGGCTGCCCTGAGGCGGGAGAACAGAATGGCACATTATCTCACTGCATCTGTGAAACAGGTGTGGGGTGGGTCCTGTGGTGACCCGCCAGGCCTGGGAGCCAGAACTCAGGGCCTCCACCGTACATATTGCTGGAAGAGGAATTCAAGGCGAGTTATGAGCTGCCCGTGCACTCCTATGATCTGATGGAATCAAGGCCAAAAGCTGTGGCCAGGTCGACAATCAGGGCATGGAGTTCAGCTGACATGGAGGCGTCGGGTTTTCCTGTCTCCAACTATGGCACACACACACACACACACACACACACACACACACACACACACACGATCACACACATATGCACAGAAATGCACAGCCTCAGCTCAGCTGAAAAGCACAAGCATGCTTACTTTCCCCAGCCAAGTCTCCTTGTAATTCTCCCCTAAGGAAGCCAGCTCCTTCAGGATCAGCCAGGCAGACTCACAGGGATCTCGCCCAGCCCTCAGCCCGCAGCCACGCCTTGCACCCTGTGTTCCTCCTTACTCTCTATCTCAGGCCCTCCCTTTCTTCCTCCTCCAGGGACCAGATAACCCCTCACCACCTCCAACTCCTCACAACAGCCCCCCATCACCTACAGCCTTCACCACCTAGAGACTCTCACCACCTAGAGACTCTCACCACCTAGAGACCCTTACCACCTACAGCTCTTCACCACAATCCTCATCACCAACAACCCTCATCACCTACACTCCTCACCACCCACATCCCTCATCACCTAGAGACCCTCACCACCCACACCCCTCACCACCTACACCCCTCACCACCTAGAGACCCTCACCACCTACACCCCTCATCACCTACACCCCTCACCACCTACAACCCCTATCACCTACACCCCTCACCACCTACACCCCTCATCACCTACACCCCTCACCATCTACAACCCCCATCACCTACACCCCTCGCCACCTACACCCCTCATCACCTACACCCCTCGCCACCTACACCCTCACCACCCACACCCCTCACCACCGACAGCCCCCATCACCTACACCCCTTGCCACCTACAGCCCTCATCACCTACACCCTCACCACCTACACCCCTCTCCATCTACAGCCCCTCATTACCTAAAGCTCCTCACCACTGCCTCCCTTTGCTTCCCCTGGAGAAAGGGCTCCTGGCCACCAGGCTTGCGCTGGCAAAGTCAGTCTCCTCACATAAAAGACTCAGTGAGTCCCAGAGACACTTGGAACCCAGACAGAATGGAATTTCTCCCTATTTTCTTTACAGCTGAGAAAACACAAACACAAGAGCATATTTATTACAATATTTCTATCCCAAAATTTGTCTTAAAAAAAATAAGAAGAAATAAAATTAGTTTCTCTTGCCTACTCCATGGCTACCCTAGCCCTCCCCCCACTCCCCTTTTCATTCCTTCCCATTTCCTGGTCTAGGCCAGGGAGCAAAACAGAGCGGACCCAAGCCCCACAGAGAACCACTGCATCCCCAGACAATGTCCGGCTTGTTCAGAGAGGGAGGGAAGAAACACAACTCCGAAAACATACACAAAACTTCCCAGTGAGCTGTGTTCTGAGCGAAGAACAGGCGGGCCTTGTGTCTGAACATAAATCCCTGAGGCTCTGGGAAGAGGGGAGCCTGGAGTCTAGACCCCCTCCCCAGACTGGAGAGGACACCTTGCTCTCTGACTCTCCTCAGCCCTCCAGGGAACTGTTTCTCGGCCAAAGTCAGTCACACCAGGCTTGAAGAGAGCCCCACAACCCAGCGGCCTCTTTAGGGCCAGGCCTGGAGCCCCAGAGATGGTTTGTTGTTGTTGTTGTTGTGATTGTTGTTTTAGTACCAGGGATTGAACTCAGGGGCACTCAACCACTGAGCCACATCCCCAGCTCTATTTTGTATTTTATTTAGAGGAAGGGTCTCACTGAGTTGCTTAGTGCCTTGCCACCATTGCTAAGGCTGGCTTTGAACTCATGATCCTCCTGTCTCCCAAGCCGCTGGGATTACAGGCATGTGCCACAGTGCCCAGCCCAGAGATGGTTTCTAAAGGCAGCCTCTAAGTAGAAAAATCCTTAAGAAGAGGCAAGGGACTACTTCCCAGAACTTGGGAATTTTCTAGACTTCCTGTGGTCTGAGGGCCATGTGCCTCACATGTGTATCTCTATACCCCCAGCAGCACCTACACAGAGAGCTCTCATTTCTCAGGAGACCAACCTATGTGGCATGAGTGGAGGTCAGATGGTAGAAGGATGTCACACATCAAAAAGGCAGGAAAGGGTCACCCAGAGTTCTGGGTCCTCAAGGTCCCTCTCCCTAGGCAGGACACCAATGACTACCCCACCCCACCCCCCAGTGACCCACAGGATGCTCCTCTCATCTCCAAATCCATCTTGTCCCATCCAGTGGGGACTGAGCCAAGAGCGACACCTGCTGGGCCAACAGAGTGGTCGTTGGGGATACCTCGGCGGAGCGTGGCTCTCAGCTTCTGCAAGCTCCCTTCTTTGCCTGAGTTGCAGGTCCTCCATTCACTCCAGGGTTTCCTTTCCCTGTGAAGAAAATGCTTCCTAAAAGAAAATACTCATGGCCCAGAGCAGAGGGCAGGGTAGGTACCAGGACAGGTCCATCCAACAGGACAACTTGGGGAACATCCTCATTCACAGGTGGTGGAGGGCAGGCCTCAGGTGTGCGTAGTGGTTCCCACGTGCAGCCAAGACGAGAGACACAGCCCTGGATAGTGGCTGGTATATTCAGTTGAGTCTTCTCAGGGTCTACCTGTGCTGGCAGACTAGAGTCACAGTCCCAATTGTGCAGGGGATGCCCTTGACACGGCAACTGTCACTGATCTGAATACCTGTCAACAGTTGCCCAGCACGAGACAAAGAGGAAGGCTTGTCTTTCTAATTCACATGAAGTTGTGTTTGGGCCAGCAGGAGGGCTACAGGAATCCTAGATTCCCATTTGTCTCCTAAATTATGAATCTGTTCTTCCCACAGTCTACTCAAAAGCTTTCTTTCCCCAATATGGACCACACAAGTCTTGCCTGAAATCTTGGTGCACAGTCCATTCTAAAACATGTAGGATGCCTAGATTTTTGTTGTTGTTTTGTACTGGGGATTGAACTCAGGGTGCCGTATCACTGAGCCACATCCCCAACCCTTTTTATTTTTTATTTTGAGACAGGGTCTTGTTAAGTTGCTTAGGTTGGCCTTGAATTTGCAATCCTGCTGCCTCAGCCCCCCAAGTCACTGAGATTACAGGCATGTGCCACCACACCTGGTTGGATCCCTGGATTTGAAGTTAGTGGCAGACTCAGTTTCCATTAAGGACACTGGGTGACTCATCACTTCTCTGGACCTGGAGGATTATATTAAGGTTCTCCACAGAAACAAATGAGATAGAAAGAGAAAGAGAGGAGTCTTTTAACAAGAACTCTGTTGTTGGGCGATTTTGTCATCGTGCAATCATCATACAGTGTACTAACACAACCTACATGGTCTAGGTCAATCACTGCACTTGGCCTCTTGATGCAATGAAGGGACATGTACACCTGATGCATGAGGCTGCTGCTGGTGTACCACAGCATATTGTTTTGCAGTAAACATGATTTTCATATGTAGAAACACGTGCCAAGATAAAATATAACTGAAAGTATTTTCTAGGAAATAAAAACCAGTAGCAGTCATTTATTAGCATTAGCAAGCATTATCTACCATGCATAATGGTATAGCCATACTTTTATACAACTGGCAGCACAGTAGATCAGTTGATACTAGCATCATCACCAACAAGTGAGTGACATGCTATGCTATGACTTTACACTGGCTACAGTGTCACCAGGCACTAGGAGTTTTTCATCTCCAATGTAATTTTATGGGGCCACCATTGTATATATGGTTCAATGTTGACTGAAATGTCATTATATGGCAGAAGATTCTTTGTGTGCATGTGTGTGAAGAGAGAGAGAGAGGAGATTTATTGATTGATTGATGAATTATTAGGAACTATCTGCACAATTATGGAGGTTGGCAGGCCCCAAGATCTGCAAGGAAACTTGGTAAGGTGGAGACAGGAGAGCTGATAGGGTATTTAAGGTTTGAAAGCCTTCTGACTCAAGACCTGGGAAGAGCCAGTGTTTCAGTTCAAGTCCCTAAGGAGAGAAAAAGACAACAACCAAGCTCATAAATGATGGGAAAGACAAATTCCCTCTTATTCAGGGGAGCATGAGTCTTTGGCTCTATTCAAGCCTTCGCTGATTAGGTGAGGCCCATCCCCTCTGGGGAAGGTCATTGCTTTATTCACTCTACAGATTAAAATGCTAACCTCACCCAGAAATGCCTTCACAGACATATCCTGAACAATGTTTGACAAAATGCCTGGGTACTCCGGGGCCCAATCAAGTTGATTCATAACATTAACCATCAAAGGAAGTCACTGCAATGAGTCTCTTTGCTGACTAGAACATGGGAGGTTAGGCTTAGCTCTAATTTAAAAAATCTGTAAAAGTTTTGTGAAGAAATATTCTCACAGAATGCCTGCCACACCACATCCTTGCCTGGATGTGATTTGAGATCCTTGGGTGTGAAGTTTAGCACCTTGCGCAGTAGATCACATGACCCTCCTCCACCTCACATACATTAACTGTCCAAATAACGCCTCTGCCTGCCCTCTTCCAGGTGAACTATGACCACTTTACTCTTGATTTTTGTGACTCTGAGGGTCATCACTGCAGCCGTCTCAGAAGAAGTTTCAGGTGAGGACATTGCCATGATTGTCTCATTTCCTCCGTAGGTGCTGAGTATTGGGTTCTGAGTACTGGTTACTGAACATGGTGCTGCTAGTCTCAGGAATACAATTCCCCCTTACCCGGCCCTGCCCCTTCCCTATCTATGCAAGTCTAATCACAGCAGGAGAGCACCCACGTGTGTGTACAGCTGACCAGGAGCTTCTCTCAGCTCACCCAGCTTCTGGATGCCTTTTAGCGAGGACAGCAGATGGGGAGAGCTCCCAGCAGAGCCTCCTTCCCAGCATCCTTTTCCCCGGATCCCACCTAGAACTGTGCACTGAGCTTGGGGTAGGGGCAGGACTTAGAGAAACCAAATGAAGACAGGTTGCCAGGGGAGGAGCCCCAGGAGCATTGAAAAGGAGGAAATGCCTGAGAAGCAGAGAGGAGTCCTCAGGGAGTGAGAAGGGTCTTGGCCTTTCTGGCAAAGCCCCCAGCCTGATCTCATGTGTGCCACAGGTGCTAGGGACTATTTCTGACAATCATGGTCTTTACAAAGTGAACAAAACAACCTCACTGACCTTAGAATCAGCTTGACCCCAAAGTAGATTGAATCTCCCTTAGACCCAGATAAGAGGTCCCTGGACCACACACTTTAGAGCTCTCCTCTTGCCTCAAACCTCTCCAGAGGAAGGGGAGTGTGCACAGCCAGTGGGAGTTAACCACACTCTGGAGAGGAAGATGCTTACAACTCTCTGCCCAAGAGGGCCCAAGCCACTTTCAGGGTCTGTGTGTGTCTATCCCCCTTTGGGGAGACACGACCCCAGCATGAGCACCCCTGGACCTGAGGGAAAAGTTAAGCAGTGGCTGTTTACATGGAGTATCAACAGAGTTGGGATGGAGGGTCTGAGATAAACCCAGCATGTGCAGGGACTCCCCACAATGCAGAGTTCATGGGACAAATAAAAGGGTACCTGGCTCCTCCTCCTCCCACCACAGCCACTATCCCAATGCAAAACTCTAAAGAATCCAAGAATTCTAAATTTGAATCTGGAATCTGGTCGTTTTGAAAGTTACCATGGTCAAATAGGAAGATACAACATAGTTTAATTATTAATCTGTTAGTCTGATTCTTAACTTTTGCATATGGAGACATATAGCATATGGGCCTCCATTTTTACTGTTGCTCAGGGACCCACAAATACCTAGCCCCTGGCCATCACCTGGGATTGGTATGTCCACACTGGCAAAGCAACCCACTAGTACTGGTTGAGAACTGTAACAACTGTGGAGCTGGGCTCTGCAGAGGACTTCAGCTGTCCCCTAAGGACCACCACTATGAAAACCAAGCTGTAACCCATGGTGCCAGAGCCGGGTGTTAAAATGGAGGTGTTTGTGGAAGGGACTGGTGGTGACTGTTCAGACTTCAAAAGGCTAGGGCCAGACTCCAAACATTCCTGGCTCCCCTCTTCTTGCCCTGCTATGTATCTACCACCCACAAATATCTGAAACGTTTTTATTTCAACCTGTAGGCTCTACTGAAAGGGCTCCATAAATTTAGGACCTAGCATGAAAGGTGTTATTTTTTGAAAAGCTATTTCTCTCCCATTCCAACCAGATCTTTTCCCTTGAGCAGGATTTGGTAAACACTGTAACTTCCCTATCAACATCTCTCTGAATTTCATGGGGTCTTGTTCTACCCCATCCCCAAACCCTCCACCTGACTCTGGGCAGACTAAAATGTCTGATATCCAGTGCTTCTCCACCCAGTCCCCAGCCCAACATCTGAAGAGCAGAAGAGAGTAACTTGTCCCTCTTTGAGGTCAACTAGAGCCCAAGGCAGAAGTCCCCAAGTGGGACATAGCTTTGAAGTTTTGCATCTGAGCTTTAAAAACTCTGTAGAATTCTTTTACATCCCATAATAATTTTTGCAAATTTTTCCAAAATCTTCAAGTCACATGGTCACTCCAAGAAGATGGGTTCTTTTTTATCGTATGGTTTGGTGACCCCTGGGATAACTCAGTTTGAGAAGCAGGGAGGTGATTTTGGCTGTGCCGTGTCCCTGCCGTCCTCTGGAACCCTTTTCTGGTTCTATAGATTTTGTCCTGAGGTGCAAAAACCAAGGGTCTTGAAAAATGCTGCTCTAGAGAGGGTATCACAAAGCTTTCTGGGAATTTCCATGACAGGACATCCCATCGTAGACACAAACACACTGACTGAATTCTGGTCTCAGAAGAGTGTATTTCCAGGACTGGGTGGTCCTCCCCAGGCACTAACAGGTCTGTCTTCTACCCCCTTGCCTCTCCCACACAGAGCATGACAACTCCCTGAGTGTGAGCATCCCCCAACCGTCCCCACTGAGGGTCCTCCTGGGGACCTCCCTCACCATCCCCTGCTATTTCATCGACCCCATGCATCCTGTGACCACCGCCCCCTCCACTGCTCCCCTGGCCCCAAGAATCAAGTGGAGCCGTGTTTCCAAGGAAAAGGAGGTGGTACTGCTGGTGGCCACCGAAGGGCATGTGCGCGTCAATAGTGCCTACCAAGACAAGGTCTCACTGCCCAATTACCCAGCCATCCCCAGCGACGCCTCCTTGGAGATCCAGAACCTGCGCTCCAATGACTCCGGGATCTATCGCTGTGAGGTGATGCATGGCATCGAGGACAGTGAGGCCACCCTGGAGGTTGTGGTGAAAGGTGAGGACCCTCACAGGGATGCCACTTCACGGGCAGAAAGAACCAGAATGGTGACCTCACCAGTGTGGACTCAGGCAGGCTGTTTCAAATCCAGCTCCTCCACACCCCTGTTTGCCTCAGACAGGTTGCTAAACCTCAGTTGCTTCCTCTGTAACATGGATCTAGTGATTCTGGGACTTCGGGGGTGGGGATTAAGTACTTCCTAGCCAGTCACAAGTAAATGACACTTGTGCTTCACAGCATCATATGATCCTGTAAGCCTTGTTGACTGCCCATTTTGCAGATAAGCAAACCAAGACTAAGTGACTTGTTTAAAGTTACCCTGGAAATGAATCAGAGCAGTCGCCTGACACTTCACCCAGGTGTCTTTTCCCTTCTCCTCGCACCCCTTTATTATCAGTTCTAGAAACCAAAGAAAGGGCTGAAGAGTCTCCTTGGCCCCCTTTCTCTCACAGAGTTCCCACTAGGATATCCCCAGGCTGAAGGCGCATGGGGCCCTGAGTGTCTCTTTCCCCCAAAATAATGTAGGGTCCTGGAGTGACAAGAAAAAATTATAAGGAGGCAGATTTTAGTTTAGTTCAAAGAACTTTCTGATTATCAGTATCATCATAAGTATTCAAAAGGAAATGCCAGGCCCAGGGGTACAAGCCTGTAATCCCAGCAACTCCAGAGGCTGAGGCAGGAGGATCACAAGTTCAAGACCAGCCTTAGCAACTTAGTGAGACCCTGTCTCAAAATTTTAAAAAGGAGGTGGGGTGGCACTGCGGATGAAGCTCAGTGGCAAAGAACCCCTGGCTTCAATCCTCTGTGCAAAAAAAAAAAGAGAGAGAAAAGAAAAAGAAGGGTGCCTTATGAGGCAGTGATTTCCCTGTTACTGCTGGAGTTCCAGCAGAATCAGAACCACACAAAAATGTGGAGAGGGGATCCATGAGTCAACCCGGACCAGATCCTTCCTAGGGTCCCTTTGATCGTTTTCATAATTCTGGGAGGGCCTCGGTGATCAGAGACTGCTCCTGACAGCTCTCCCACCATGTGTGTGGCAGGCATCGTGTTCCACTACAGAGCCATCTCCACACGATACACCCTGGACTTCGATAGGGCGCAGCGGGCCTGCCTGCAGAACAGTGCCATCATCGCCACGCCTGAGCAGCTGCAGGCTGCCTATGAGGACGGCTTCCACCAGTGTGACGCTGGCTGGCTGGCTGACCAGACCGTGAGGTGAGCTCAAAGCTCCCCAACGGAAGGGGCGTCAGGACCAGGGGCCAGGGGTCAGAGGCCACAGCCCAGCGGGGCGGGTGCTGAGGTGGACCTGAGTTCATGCCCGCGTGACACTGCAGCCAGCCTATGTTAGAGGCCACAGTCCCACCTTGGCTTGCCCTGTGTTTTCATTCTCCCAGTCTGTTTTTCCTTTAACCAAGGTTTCTGCATTGTTTTTTTTTTTTTTAATTAACTTTGGTTTTATATATTTTTATAAGCCACCTTATATCCTTTTGTTTTTTAGTAAGGCAAGACATGAATAAATGAAGCTTCTTGGTACATCTTTTGAAAGCAGCCTGGGGGTTGGGTGGCACAGTGTGCAGACAGCTCTCTGCCCTCAGGGGATTTCAAGGCAGTGAGATGCCTGTGGAGACAGGATGGACTATTCCACACCAGGTGGATCATAGCTTCAATTCCAAAAGTCAGAAACACAAAGCATTAAGAAGGAAGCCTTGGGAAGTAGTTTTGCAATCTTGGGTGGGTAAAGATATCTTAGGACACAAAAACCACTAACAAAAATAAACAAACTGAGATTACAGTCTAGCATAGCGTAAGAGCCTATACCTTGCTAGACTCAAATTCCAGTACTGGCACTTGAGAGCAATGTGACCTTGGACAAATTGTTTAGCATCTCTGGGCCTCAGTGTCTTCAAGTGTGAAAGAGTCTGCATAGCACCTGCCTCATTAGGTTGATGTGAGACTCAAACGATATAGAACAGGAGCCAACTATGGCCCACAGGCCAAATCCAACTCACCCCTTGCTTCTGTAAATAAAGTTTTATTGGGACACAGCCACGCTCAGTTGGTTTCTTATTGTCTGCCTCTGTGTGTGCTTTATAGTAGTTAAGAAGTCATCGCAGAGACCCTAAGGCCTGCAAAACCTAAGATATTTACTCTCTGACCTTTTACAGAAAGTTTGTGGGCACCAAAAAGTGAATGTTTGTACCAATAAATATTCAATACAAGGGACTTCCTTTAATGATTAATTACTGTAAAACTGTACACATATTCAGAGTAGACACAGTCAAATGTAATATTATATTGCTGTTTTGTCCTATGAGGGAGAAAGTACAAGAGTCCAGGCCTTGGACTGCCCACTGTCTCAAGTGACACTCCTCACTTTGGGTTCCTGGCAGGTACCCCATTCACACCCCCCGGGAAGGCTGCTATGGAGACAAGGATGAGTTTCCAGGTGTGAGAACCTATGGCATCCGAGACACCAATGAGACCTACGATGTGTACTGCTTCGCCGAGGAGATGGAGGGTGAGTCTATCTCACCTACCAGGAGGAAGCTCACCCAGTCCTGTCACCCCACTGACTGACACCCTCCCCCCAGGGCTACACAGACCTGCTATGGGCCTGGTACTAGCTCAGGGCCTGATCTAATCTTTCTCTGCCCTGAAGGGAGAATAGGAGGGACCTACTGACCTGGATCACTCCATGTTCACTTTAGAGAAGATCTCAGTGGCCCTAAATGTTATAAACTGTCCAGAGTCACCAGTGAGCACCAAAACCCTTGCTACAGGAAGGCTCATCTGTCGCTGCCCCTCCTACCCAGTTGTTCTGGTCAGCCCATCCCCATCCTAAGGACTGCTATATCTTCAAATCCCAACCCAGGGCTGGGATGTAGCTCAGTAGTAGATTGCCTACTTAGCATGTGGCCCTGATTCCATAACCAGCACACTTTAAAAAAAAAAAAAAAAAAAAAAAAGATAGCCCAACCTTATCGCCCTCATAAGGGAGCCCCCAAGGGTAAGCCCAGCGGACCCCTAGTTTCCAAGAAATCTGACCCCAAGGCTGCCTTCTCTCTACTTCCCTATTGCCAGTCACTGGCCCTATTCCAAGCTTTCATGGTGGGTTAATTGTGGGGAGGAACCTGGATTCTTTGTTTTGTAAAGGGCATTAATTTTGGTCACAAGAGTCACACCAACATGTAGATAACACCCCTTCTCCCATCTGTACCTATTTACCCCTTTGGACATTCCAGACTCTGCCACCTCTGCACAGATACATACACACAAATACCACAGCCCCCAAGCTCACCACTGTACCTTCAAGCTGTAGAGAAAAGCTGACAACAGACCATGGCCCCTATTCCTCAATCTCACGCCAATAGGCAAATCCATCTATTAGGTAATGAGTATTTGTGCTCCCATGTTTGTCTAACCAAAGACAAAGAGAACTGCCAATCAGAACTGTCACTGTGGAAAAGCAACCAGAATGGTCCAGGTGAGTGGGTGTCCACAGCCATGCCCCAGATCTCCAGTACAACCTTGTTAAGTTTGGGGAAATATCTTTAAGTTTACAGTCCCCAATTTGTGCCATGATGGCCTCTTCACAACCTAGAGACCCCAAGTGGGAAAGCATTATTCTAAGAAGTCAAAGTCTAATGACTTTTTCTCCCATCAGAATTTGAATTTTTTTTTTTTTTTAAGGATTAGCTGAGTGCTGACGATTTAGCTCATCTCGTTGGGTGCTTGCCTAGCATGCGCAAGGGTCGGAGTTCAAATCCCCATTGTCCCGCATAGGGGAGAAAGAAAAAAAAAAAAGACACTGTGGAGGATTAGCTGAGTGGGCAGTACCTGAGCTCGTAGGACAGCTCCCCTAGTGGTGAAAAGTTGTATAGCAAATGGTGGGGCAAAGATGCTTCTGATTTTCCTCCTGGATTTCCCGGTTATCCCACCCTTTGCTCCACCCCCTTGTATTTTTGACTCCTTCTTTCTGCGTCTTGTTTTAGGAAATTGACATCATCCTGCCCAAAATCCCAGAAAAAGATGGGAAATGAAGGGCAAGATCTGAGATATGGACGTGTGGGTCCAGGGTTTGGGGAAGTTAGAGACCAAATTGATTCAGAATACTAACCTCCAGGAAAGACCCAAATTTCTCAGAGGACACGCGTCAGGGGAGGTGGGAGGAAGACCCCTACTCAGCTTGCTGTGTCCTTCACAGGTGAGGTCTTTTATGCAACGTCTCCAGAGAAGTTCACCTTCCAGGAGGCGGCCAACGAGTGCAAGCGACTGGGCGCCCGGCTAGCCACCACCGGCCAGCTCTACCTGGCCTGGCAGGGTGGCATGGACATGTGCAGCGCCGGCTGGTTGGCCGACCGTAGCGTGCGCTACCCTATCTCCAAGGCCCGACCCAACTGCGGTGGCAACCTCCTGGGCGTGAGGACCGTCTACCTACACGCCAATCAGACCGGCTACCCCGACCCCTCATCCCGATACGACGCCATCTGCTACACAGGTGGGGTTGGGACTAGGGGTGGGAAGGGAACTTGCACCACCGAAAATGGGTGCCAGAGGAAGAGAAGATCTTGGAGAGTGAGGGTTGGGTTTTCCCGCTTAAAAACACCCCTGGGTACTTGAACCCCAAGCTTTTACCACCTTTATCCCTTTTTTCACTGGTTCTGAATGTGGAGACGCTAGAGGCTGCAGTGTCTCCAGTCCCGTCTCATCAGATCTGCACAGAACAGGGGTAATATGTGCATTAGAGTCTGAGCTTTTTTAGGTTTGAATCACAGTTCTACCAACTACTACTGTGCAACCCCGGGAAAGGCCCTGAGCCTCACTGCCTTATCTGTTTAATGGGGAGATGGCGGTAAAGCATGAAAGATGATGGGGGTCTGTAACCAGGCCATAATCCCACAAGGAGAGTGCTTTTATCTGCCCTTAAAAGGAGGGCCAAAGTGTTACTAAAAGAGTAGGGAAACATTGGACAAGGGGGCATCATTTTGAAAAATTAATTAAATTTTTAAATAAGTTTTTGTCTTACATCAAGCGCACTTTAGGTTGTAATTATAATCAATTGCTAATTCTTGGAGAAAAGAAATGAATAATATGGATGAGGAATTGCATCAATTTTACAACAGAACTGCGACAACTCAATTCATATTTCACTTTCATAGCCTGATCTTACAGAAAGAGGATTAGTTTTGCAAAAATAATTCAGATTTCCCCCAGAAGCCTTTCTTATCTTTATGACAGTCCATCCACTCGTTGGAAGTACTGTGAATTTTCTCTGTATTAACCAACTGGCTTCTTTCTGAAAACCCCTTATTTGTCTGCGCCAAGCCAGGCAGTTCTCCAGCACCATCTTCATCAATTTCCTGAACTATGCCTTCTGCAAGATTTTTATATTTTCAAATCACAACTGACTTACAGTGTCCCAGTGGACACTCAGGGAGTGCTCACAGATGGGAAAAATGGCAACTGCAGATGAACTGGAAGGGATGTCCTGGTGGGAACTGGTTTTATGAAAAGTAAGCTGTCAGCTCAATACCTTTCAAGTATCCCTGGGTATCCAACCTCGCACTGAAAAACCCTGGGAAAATTGCATCTGTCCTGAACATGTACAGATATTTTTCTTGTCATTATTCCCTAAATAATATAGTATAACAATTACTTACATAGCATTTACATTGTATTAGGGATTATAAATAATCTAGATTTGAAGTGTATGGAGGATGTGCAGAGGTTCTATACAAACAGTATGCATTTTATATAAAGGACTTGAGCATCTGCAGGTTTGGGTACATGTGGGAGACTCTGGAAGTAATTCCCATGGATACCAAGGGAAGACTGTAGTCAGAGAGCTGAGGACCTGCCATGGGCTGCACAAGATGCCGGCACCCTGCAGGTACTCTCCTTCCCAGGAGGGAAGGAGTTGGAGCAAAACTCTTCTCTCATCCCCCTCAAGCCAGGCTGAGCCGTTAAAGCTCATCTTTACCCCCTGCCGCAGGTGAAGACTTTGTGGACATCCCAGAAAATTTCTTCGGAGTGGGTGGTGAGGAAGACATCACTGTCCGGACAGTGACCTGGCCTGAAGTGGAACTGCCCCTGCCCCAAAACATCACGGAGGGAGAAGCCCGAGGCAACGTGATCCTCACTGTAAAGCCCATCCTGGACATCTCCCCCACTGTCCTGGAACCCGAGGAACCCTTCACATTTGCCCCTGATGTGGGAGCCACTGCCTTCCCCGAGGCTGAGAACAGGACTGGAGAGGCCACCAGGCCTTGGGGCTTTCCTGAGGAGTCTACACCTGGGCTGGGCTCTGTCACAGCCTTCACCAGCGAGGATTTGGTGGTGCAGGTGACTGTTGCTCCTGGTGAAGCCGCAGTCCCTGGGCAGCCCCGTTTGCCAGGGGGTGAGTACCCACCTGTCCTGGGGGAGGTTTAAGGGCAAAGGGAGGGAACTTGGCCTGGGGATCCACCCCAACTTAACCTGGGAACTGGGACAGCCTCTCCTCTCAGGCTCTTCTCTCCTGACTTCTTAAACAAAGAGGCTAGAGCAGCCCAGTCATGTCCACTCTTTGCCACAAATCATTTACTTCAAATGAAGTCATATGTGTAAACCAGGGTTATATGTAAAACAGATAAAAGTGCCTCGTGGCTCTAAGGAAAGTAGAGTGGAGCACTAGGGCTCCTTCCTGCCCATCAGGCACCTTTACAGAAGAGGCCCACTTGAAAACCCTGTGCTGGGTGACCCTGAGGCCCCTTCTGGCCTTGTCCTCCCTACTATGACAAGGATCCACAAACTGGTCAGCAAACCAAATCCTGCTGCTATTATAAGCCCCATGAACGAAGAATAGCTTTTACTCCCTAAATAGTTGAGGTGGTGGGAGTCAAAAGAATAAGAGTATTTTGTGATGATTGGAAATTATATAAAATTCAAATTTCAACATTCACAAGTAAAGTATGATGTAACAAAGCCATAGCCATTTGTCAACAGGCTGTTGATGGCTAACTAGGCCAATTATAGCTTAATTGAGTAACAGAAACCATATGGCCCACGATGCCTGAAATAGTTACTACCTAGCCCTTTCCAGAAAATGCTTCCAGTCCTGTGCCAGGCTGATGGTCCTCGATGCGCTTACTAAATGTTTGAAGAATTGGGATGTCACATAGCAGAGCCTAGCTATTCCCCAAACTCAAGTCCATAAAGGAAGGCCCTTCTGGTGGTGTCTCTACCCAGGGGACAGCAGGTGGACCCTGCCATCCACCATCAATGGGATTCCAATGGGATTTCAGCAGGAATTGCCAGATCAATCCAACACATCAGAATGGAGGAACTGGTTGCCGGCAGCTGCGCCTGACTACTCTCTTCTTCTCTCCTCTCCTTCCCCACCCAGGGGTCGTGTTCCACTACCGCCCCGGATCTACCCGATACTCACTGACCTTTGAGGAGGCGCAGCAGGCCTGCCTGCGCACGGGGGCAGTCATGGCCTCGCCTGAGCAGCTCCAGGCCGCCTATGAGGCAGGCTACGAACAATGTGACGCCGGCTGGCTGCAGGACCAGACCGTCAGGTGAAGGGCGGGAGGGGGCGGAGCCCCCCCGTATGGACCCACCCCTCTCCCAGGCTAGCAGCCTAAAGAGGTCTAGCCTGAGGAGTCACAGCCTGCAGGACACCCCGCCCAGTGGGCACCCTCCGCACCTTCAGGACTAATTACTTAGTGACTCCATAGCTACTCCCTAGGCATATTCTGGAAGGATAAACAAAGGCAGTAGGTAAGTTCCTGTTCATGGAATCAGATCCATGAACAGAAAGGACATTCTGCTGGTGTCCACAACCATGGGAGAGGCAGAGAGACACTGCAGCCACCATCACATCCACAATCCCAACAAGTGGGATTTCGGCCTGAATTGCCAGGCAGGGGACATCCACCTCAAGAGACACAGACACACCCTGTTCTAGAGGCCCCCCTCCTCAAGCCCCTGCCCCAGTCCCCTCCAGTTTGACTCAGTGCCCTCAGTGTAGCAGCTTCTCTTCTAAAACCAGAGATCATCCAGGGACTCCCATACCCTTCTCCCAGCTGCTCAGCAAACTTGCTACATGAAAGGTGGCTCCTGGTTTCAACCCATGAGACACCCCAAGATATGCCCTGCCTACATCAGAGTGGGCCCTGAACCCCAACCCCCAGAACAGGCTTTCATCCTCCCCTCCCACCATCCTTTGCAGATACCCCATTGTGAGCCCACGGACCCCGTGTGTGGGCGACAAGGACAGCAGCCCTGGGGTCAGGAGCTACGGTGTGCGCCCATCATCAGAAACCTATGATGTTTACTGCTACGTGGACAAGCTCGAGGGTACAGGCTATATTCTCACATTCTGGGCCCTAGATGGGCAGGGACTCAGGGAGAGGCACAAAGAGGAGGCCCATTCAGGCTTCCAGATAGAAAGGATCTTTTTCAAGATGGAGCACCCAGCCCCTCTCAATGCAAGTCCCTCTTTCCCTCCTCCATGGTTCATGTGGTTCCCCCAGCACTTTAAAAAACAATGAGTTCTATGAATAAATAAATCAATTTATTATAAATAAATGTCATGCAGGTTATAGTACCCCCTACCTATGATCCTTACTACTTGGGAGGCTGAAGAAGAAGGCTGGCAAGTTTGAGGCCAGCCTGGGGGAACTTAGCCAGACCCTGTCTCAAGATAAAACAAAAACAGTTGGGGATGTAGCTCAGAAGCAGAACACCCCTGGGTGCTCACAAATAATAATATGAGACAAATAAATGTTATATATCCTTTTGGCCTCTTAGAGAGTCCCAATGCCCATGAACAAAACAAAGACTTGGAGAAGTCCTGCAACGGAAAACCTCTTTAACCCTGTCTAACCCAGCATTGCCAAGCTTATTCAACCACAGACCTTTATTTCGCTTTATTTTATTATATTTAAACTCAATGAACATCACCAGCGTACTATTCCACTGGATCCAATTGTAGAAATGTTGATGTTCTGGAAAATTTTCAGCATTACCACTCACTTGATCCAGGACCCTGGGAAAATCACTTAACCTCTCTAGGTCTCAGTTTTCTTGTCTATAAAATGGGGCTGGTTTTTACCCACACAAGAGGCTTTTTTGAGTGTTAAATAAAACGTGTATGAAAAGCACATGGCACAGGTAGGTGCTGAGTAGATCCTCCTAAACTAGATAGGCGCCTAGGTGCCCTACTGGGTGCTGGGACCCAACCCTGCCTGAAAAAGCTTGCGGTGGGATGGGCTGGTTCACTGGAATCCCATTGCTCAGTACCTAGCAAGCAGCTTCCCTTAGCTGGGGGAGAGGGTGCCTGATGTGACTGGAGATTCCAGAAAGGAGGGAAGGAATGGAAGCCACTTCCCAGTGGAGTGACCTACTCCACCCAACTCTGCCTTCCCATGGAAATCTCATGGAGTCCCAGAAAACCCCAGTCCTATTGGTCACAAACCAGAGCAGCTGGTCACCCTATTTCTTGGTGTCCCACGAGATCTAAGGGGTGTGATCTGTGGCGGGTGTTGATCCTCCAAGCAGGATCAGGGTGGTGGGGAGCTGGCGGTGGGCCTGGAGGGTCACACTCCACCTGCTTCCACCCCCAGGGGAGGTATTCTTCGCCACGCGCCTGGAGCAGTTCACCTTCCAGGAGGCCCTGGAGTACTGCGAGTCGCGCAACGCCACACTCGCCTCCACCGGCCAGCTCTACGCTGCCTGGAGCCGAGGACTGGACAAGTGCTACGCCGGCTGGCTGGCAGACGGCAGCCTCCGCTACCCCATCGTCACCCCTCGGCCCGCCTGCGGCGGGGACAAGCCAGGTGTGAGAACCGTCTACCTCTATCCAAACCAGACGGGCCTCCCAGACCCGCTGTCCCGGCACCACGCTTTCTGCTTCCAAGGTATGAGCCCTTACCTCTTCTCCAGCGTCCCATTCTGCCTCCGGGTGACTAGGCTGGTCCTCCTGACCCCTCTCCATCAAAGCCACCCATCATCAGAGCAAGGAGGAAAACATCCTGTTGGGGTAGGGACAACTCTGAAGATAGCGTGACTTTAGGCTTTGACCCCAAGGCAAGGTCATTCTTCTAAATTTCCCCAGAGGCAGAGAGAAGTGGATAAAGAACTTTTGACTCTAAAGTAAGGCAGACCTGAATTTCAATTATGGCTCTGCTACTTAATAGCTCTGTGACCCTGGACAAATGACTTAATCTCTCTTTTCCTCTGCTTCATCTATAAATGGTGATAAAAACAGTGTCCACTTCAAAGAGAGTTACATATGAACTGGGCTAGTGCATGTGATGCACCTAGAAATATACATATATATATTTTTTAATTTGTACACCCTTGTCAAATTCTCTCCTTGTAAATATTTTTGCGATGAGTTTAATCAAATAATTCTAGTATTCTTTATTAAGCACCAGTAATTCACATTTCTAATTAATTCATGCTATATCCATCATCAGCAATTAGATTTCCATAAAATTATATCATGGAGGAACAGTGGACATGGCTAGGGTGTGGCCAAGGCATTGCTGGGCTCTAATTGGATGAGTTCTTATAGCATTAAGGTAGGGTCTGGGTGCACTGACCAGATGTAAATTATTGAAGACCTTGGGTCATATTTTCCGTATTATGCAAGTTGAGTGTCTTTGCAACTTCCTGTGGATCTATAATAATTTCCAAATAAAATTAAGGGAAAAAAAAACCAAAGGCCCCAAGTTCCACACACTTCCAGGGTCACCTTTTAAAATCCTATTCAAATTTCAGTCTCTTTCATAGTTTGGATGTCTCCCAAAGAACCCTGTGTTAAAGGCTGAGTCTCCAGGTGGTGGCACTATTGAGAGGTAGTGGAAATATTAGAAAGTGGGGCTTCGTTGGAGGAAGTAGGCCACTGGAGATGTGACTTTGAAGGGTATCTTGGGACCCCAGACCCTTCCCGGCTATCATGAGGGAAGCAGCTTTGCTCCACCACACCCTCTTTGCCAAGTCGTTTCCACCTCACCACAAGCCACAGAAGTGGGGCTAAGCGACTGAGGCCTAAACCCACTGAAATTTTCTGTGTTAGTCAGCTTTCCTTTGCTGTGACAAAGTATCTGAGAAAACCAACTTGAAGGAGGGAAGATTTATTTTGGCTCATAGTTTCAGACAATGATCAGCTGGCTCCATTGTTCTGGGCCCGTGGTGAAGCAGAAAGAACATCATGACAGAAGCGCGCGGTGGAGCGAACCTGCTCACCTCATGGCCACTGGGAAACAGAAAGCAGGGAAGGGGCCAGGGGCAACATACGCCTTTCCAGGGCACACTCCCAGTGTCCTCTGGCTTCCAGCTAGGTGCTACCTCCCAATAGTTCAATTTTGAACTGCAGTGGGTTGATCCACTGATGAGGTCAGAGTCCTCACAGTCCAATCACTTCCAAAAGCCTCAGCTCTGAATGTTGCTGTAATGGGGACCAAGTCTTCAACACATGAGCCTGAGGGCGACATTCTATACCCAAATCATAACAGTCCCACGGAGTCAGCTTCAAGAACACCAGTCCCCTCCCAGAGGAGCTGATGAGACTCTTGCTCCAGGACCTGTCTTTACTGTGGGTAACTGAAGCCAAGCCAGTTCATTTTCCAGTAAATTCCCAGGCATACATCCACCTCCCACCCACCCAGACCCTCAGTGGACTTGGCCTTTTATATTCTCCTGTACAGAAGTTCATTTTCCTTCCTGAACCTCCACAATCTGCTGGTTTCCCCCAAACCATAAGAGTTACAGTTGATGAATCTTTCCTTTGCCCCTCCAAATGCCAGGATGGCTGCATGAAATTTCAGTGTCTCCTTCCTATTCTTGGTCCTGACACACTTGGCGCATAATCTCTCTCCCCAAGATTGGCAGTGGAGTCTGGCAGCAGATGTTTGAATTCAAGGATTCTATCTGCCACTTCAAAGTCCTGATCCTGGGCAAGAAATATAACTCTGAGCTTCATTTGTAAAAACGGAGTCAAATCTATTCCACTCTGTCCTGGACCACTGACAGCAATGCACTGGTTCTTATTAGCTGAGAAGGCAGGAGCCAGCTTGCAGAACCACAGGTGGGGAGGTCAGTAAGGCTCTCACACCAGCCTGGTCCACCTCAGGGTCCCCTAACTCCTCTCAGGGGCTTAGGATGGGTTCATTGGCAAGCAGGGGACCCTCACCACCACATTCCCTTCAGGTGCATCAGTGGCAACCTCTCCAGGAGAAGAGGAAGTTGGCACCCCCACAGCACCCATTGACGTGGAAGAATGGATCGCTACCCAAGTAGGACCTGGTGTGGCTGCTGTCCCTGAGGGGGAAGAGACAACTGCAGTCCCAGACTTTACCACTGAGCCAGAAAATCAGACAGAATGGGAACAAGCCTACACCCCAGTGGGCACGTCCCCACTGCCAGGTCAGTGTGGTGGACTTGGGGCACATCTGAAGTCACACATTCCTATCTGCCTGGATTGTGCGTGGGGGGTGGTTCCTTCCCCCTGGGACCTGGGTTCTGTTTCCCCAGCTCTGACTCTGACTGCGTGTACTGCTGGAGCAACTTTGGTCACCTCAGCTCGCCTCTAGGACCTGCCCCAGAGTGACAACAGAGCCTTGTGCATGAAACACCCCCCACACGTTCACTGTTCTCTTCCCTTTATTTCTCCTGCACACATCCCCAATGCCCAGCACTGGGCCCATCAGAAGACCCTCAGTCACTCTGTCCTCCTACATGAACACTCCTACCCTAACCTTTCCCATCTTTAGATCCTTTAGAAGGATTTCCAATAGAGAATAAAAAATAAGGAAAAGGGTAACTACTGTGGGTCTGATTGTGACCTCTCGCCTCGCCTTTCTCCTCCTTCCATGTCACTCCTCTGGATCAGGACTCCCCAGTCAAGACTTCCTAATCTCCAAAATCAGATGAACTTAATGGGATGAAAGTAACAGTCCCCAAATCTTGTCAGAGTGTTTTTGTGTTCACCAAGGTTTGAGAAATCCTGGCTTACAGAAAGACTAACAGGTTTCCTCACTGCCAACCTTCTCAGAGTTTTGTTTTGTTTTTTTTTTTTTTTTTTTTGGTGGTGCTGGGGATCGAACCCAGGACCTTGTGCTTGCAAGGCAAGCACTCTACTGACTGAGCTATCTCCCCAGCTCTTTCTCAGAGTCTTTGATAAGTTAACATGCACTGTCATTCTCAGAGAAGAAGTGGTTGTATGCGGGGTGTCCCAAATGAACCTGATCACAGAGACTTTATTACTTTATTTATTTTCATGGAACATTGTTAGCCTCTAGTAGTTCACAGCACAGGAAGACAGGACTAAAGTGGTACACAGCTGTGTGTGTGCCTAGTGCAGTCAGCTCCACAGGGGCAGGTACATCTGAAGAAAAGACAATCAGAGCTTCCCCATAGTTCATCCAGCCACTCATTCTCCTCATGACTTCACAGCAACTTGGCAATGCCAGGTGCTCCTCTGGAGGCCACAAATGCAAAGTCCCTTCCCTCCATGCCAAAAGATAGAATGCAACTGTAGAGTAGGTGGGATTCTGGCCCCGAGACCTTACCCAAAGCCCACACCTGCTGTGGCCCTTTCTTGCCCCCCAGGATAAGAATAGCCAGGTCTTCTTGGGCATGAGGGTGTGACTTGGCACAGGACTCTGGCAACTATTGATAGGATATTATCCATGGGAAAGTGCTCCAGCAGCCTTGTAGACAAGTTCAACTTCAGTTCCTGATCACCTTGCTGATTTCAGCCGTATCTGAAACTGTCTGTACTATTGTTCATGCCATGACTTTTTCTTTCAACTGACTTGCTTTTAAAATGTCATCTAAATGCATTTAAAAGACAAATGCTATATTATGACTGTAAATGGTCATGCAAGTGTGTTTTGAGATCGCACACACATATACATATTATGTGTGGGGATATACCCACGTATATACATATATATGCATATATATATATATATATATATATATAGAGAGAGAGAGAGAGAGAGAGAGAGAGAGAGAGAGAGAGAAATATCAAGATAGAATTTTTTCTGGGTCCCACCCATAATCGTCTAGTAAGCTGCTATACTTCCCTTCCCATACCCTCCAAAGTTCTCCTCTGAGCAAGAGGGGACTGTGAGCCTGCCCAGAAAGCCCAGCCCCAAATGCATCTTTCCCCAAAAGCATGTGTAAGGCCCAAAATTCAGCTAGGTTGTTTTTAAATGACAAAGAAACAAGAAAAAAAGAAAGAATGTTAACTATGATTATTTAGAATGGTGAGGGTTTTTTCTTCTCTGTTTTTCAAATCCTCTGTAATGGGGCGCTTAGAATTGAAAAAAGGAATGCATGTTTACAAATAGCACCCCCTGACCCTACCAGCTTTGGAGGGAGGCCTTGAGATCAGGGATCCTCATATTGTAGCGAACTTCACCTTCACCAGGAGGGCTTGTGGACACGACAAGCCAGGCCCCACCCCAGAGTCTCTATCAGCCAGGCTGGGCTGGGATCTGGGAATTTGATTCTCCATCAAGCCCCCAAAGGATGCTGATGCTGCTGATCCAGGGAACACACTCACATGAGATGATAAAGTGGAAGTACTTGAAGGGCAACCTTGGTTGTCTTCGGTGGTGGCCCTCACACCCAATGGCTTGTGTAGATAGTGGCCCCTAGGGTCCCATAAAACACAGCCTGAATAGCCTGTGTCCCTGAGGATAGTGCGGGAGCTTCCTAGTGCCCTGCTTCTCCCTGCTTCCTTCCCTTCCTTAGTCTTCACTTTCTCCGCATTTTTCCAAGACACTTAAGCAATTCTATTAGAAAGCACCTGAACACATCTCTGAACTCCAGGGAAGAAAGTTTTACTGTGGAAGGAATAGCGTTCAGTTTCAGAGTTACTTAAGCTCATACCTCACCTTGCTTCTTCCTTTCCTCCAGGGATCCCTCCCACATGGCCTCCCCCTAGTTTGGCAACAGAGGAAGGCACAGAAGGCCCTTCCACAACTGCAGTGCCCTCTGTCCCAGAAGAGCCTTCCACCTCAGAGGAGACCTACACACCTTCCCAAGTTGTGCCAAGTGGAATGGAGCTGCCAGGCTCTGGAGAGGTATCTGGAGCCCCTGACATCAGTGGTGACTTCACAGGCAGTGGAGAAGCTTCAGGACGCCTTGACTCCAGTGGGCAGCCCTCAGGGGTCAGTGCAAGTGGACTACCCTCTGGAGATCTTGATTCGAGTGGTATCACCTCCACAGTGGACTCAGGCCTGCCTGTGGGAAGTGGACTGGCCTCAGGAGATGAAGATAGAATTGAGTGGCCTACCACTCCTAAGGTTGGGCTACCCTCTGGAGGTGAGGACTTAGAGGGCTCTGCCTCTGGAATAGGGGACCTCAGCAGGCTTCCTTCTGGAGGGGAAGTTCTAGAGACTTCTGCCTCTGGAGTAGGGGATCTCAGTGGACTTCCTACTGGAAGTGAAGGTCTAGAGACTTCTACCTCTGGAGTGGAGGACCTCAGTGGGCTTCCTACTGGAAGTGAAGGTCTAGAGACTTCTACCTCTGGAGTGGAGGACCTTAGTGGGATTCCCACTGGAAGAGAAGGTCTAGAGACTTCTACCTCTGGAGTGGAGGACCTCAGTGGACTTCCTACAGGAAGTGAAGGTCTAGAGGCTTCTACCTCTGGAGTAGAGGACCTCAGTGGGCTTCCTACTGGAAGTGAAGGTCTGGAGGCTTCTACCTCTGGAGTAGAGGACCTCAGTGGGCTTCCTACTGGAAGTGAAGGTCTAGAGACTTCTACCTCTGGAGTGGAGGACCTCAGTAGGATTCCTACTGAAAAAGAAGGTCTAGAGACTTCTGCCTCTGGAGCAGAGGACATCAGTGGACTTCCCTCAGGAGGAGAAGGTCTAGAGACTTCTGCCTCTGGAGTAGAGGTCAGTGTACTTCCTACTGAAAGAGAAGGCCTAGAAACTTCTGCCTCTGGAGTAGAGGACCTCAGTGGGCTTCCTACTGAAAAAGAAGGTCTAGAAACTTCTGCCTCTGGAATAGAGGACCTCAGTGGAATTCCTATTGAAAAAGAAGATCTAGAGACCTCTGCCTCTGGAGTAGAGGACATCAGTGGACTTCCTTCTGGAGGGAAAGGTCTGGAGACTTCTGCCTCTGGAGAAGGAGATGTCAGTAGGTTTTCTTCTGGAGGAGAAGGTCTAGAGACCTCTGCCTCTGGAGTAGGGGATATCAGCGGGCTTCCTTCTGGAAGAGAAAGTCTAGAGACCTCTGCCTCTGGAGTAGAGGACATCAGTGGGCTTCCTTCTGGAGGAGAAGTTTTAGAGACTTCTGCCTCTGGAGTGGAGGATGTCGGTGGGCTTCCTACTGGAAGAGAAGGTCTAGACACTTCTGCCTCTGGTATAGAGGATGATCTTAGTGGTGGACTTCCTTCTGGAAGGGAAGATCTAGAGACCTCTGTTTCTGGAGTAGGAGAAGACCTCAGTGGACTTCCTTCTGGAAGAGAGGAAGTAGAGACCTCTGTTTCTGGAGTAGGAGATGACCTCAGTGAACTTCCTTCTGGAAGAGAAGGTGTAGAAATTTCTGCTTCTGGAGTAGGAGAAGACCTCAGTGGACTTCCTTCTGGAAGGGAAGGTCTAGAGACTTCAGCTTCTGGAGCTGAAGCAACTTCAGGAAGTTTACCTTCTGGAACAGAAGACTTAGTGGGGTCTGCTTCTGGAACCATGGATTTTGAGAAGCTGCCTTCTGGAACTGTAGGAAGTGGACAGGCTCCAGAAGCAAGTGGTCTTCCCTCTGGATTTAGTGGTGAGTATTCTGGAGTGGACCTTGGAAGTGGCCCATCCTCTGGCCTGCCTGAGTTTAGTGGACTTCCATCTGGGTTTCCAACTGTATCCCTAGTGGACACTACATTGGTAGAAGTGGTCACAGCCTCCACTGCAAGTGAACTGGAAGGGAGGGGAACCATTGGCATTAGTGGTGCAGGAGAAACATCTGGGCTGCCCTTCAGTGAATTGGACATTAGCGGGGGTGCTAGTGGACTCCCTTCAGGAATTGAACTTAGTGGCCAGACATCTGGGTCTCCTGACATCAGTGGGGAAACATCTGGATTCTTTGGTGTTAGTGGACAGTCATCTGGGTTTCCTGACATCAGTGGGGAAACATCTGGCATTTCTGAGGTCAGTGGGCAGCCATCAGGGTTTCCTTACATCAGTGGGGAAACATCTGGAGTAACTGAGCTTAGCGGACTGTCCTCTGGACAACCAGATGTCAGTGGAGAAGCATCTGGAGTTCTTTTTGGCAGCATCCCACCATTTGGCATAACTGACCAGAGTGGAGAAACATCCGGGGTTCCTGATCTCAGTGGGCAGTCATCAGGGATAACACCCAGAATTCCAGACCTGGTTTCTGGTGCCATGAGTGGCAGTGGGGAATCTTCTGGCATTACATTTGTGGACACCAGTTTGGTTGAAGTGACCCCTACTACATTTAAAGAAGAAGAAGGCTTAGGGTCAGTGGAACTCAGTGGTCTCCCTTCCGGGGAGACAGATCTGTCAGGCACATCTGGGGTAGTGGATGTCAGTGGACAGTCTTCTGGAATAATCGATTCTAGTGGGTTTACATCCCAGACTCCAGAACTCAGTGGCCTACCAAGTGGAGTAACTGAGGTCAGTGGAGAATCTTCTGGAGCTGAGATTGGGAGCAACCTGCCCTCGGGAGCATATGATGGCAGTGGACTTCCATCAGGTTTCCCGACTGTCTCTCTCATAGACAGAACTTTGGTGGAATCTGTAACCCAGGCTCCAACAGCCCAAGAAGCTGGAGAAGGGCCTTCAGGCATTTTGGAACTCAGTGGTGCCCATTCTGGAGCACCAGACATGTCTGGAGATCATTCTGGATCTTTGGACTTAAGTGGACTGCAATCTGGGCTAGTAGAACCCAGTGGAGAGCCATCAAGTACTCCATATTTTAGTGGGGACTTTTCCAGCATCACTGATGTAAGTGGAGAATCCTCTGCAGACACAAGCACTAGAGGAGAGGCCTCAGGACTTCCAGAAGTTACTTTAATCACTTCAGAGTTCGTGGAGGGTATAACTGAACCAACTGTTGTTTCCCAGGAACTCGGCCAAAGATCCTCTGTGACATACACACCCCAGCTTTTTGAGGCCAGTGGGGAAGCCTCTGCCTCTGGGGACATTAGTGGGGCTACGCCAACATTCCCCAGTTCTGGAGCAGAAGCATCATCAGTCCCAGAAGCCAGCAGTGAATTGTCTGCCTATCCTGAGACTGAAGTGGGGACATCTACTGCCCCCGAAGTCAGTGGAGAGGCCAGTGGAGAGGTGTCTGGGTCCTCCACTCTGCAGGAAACCACCTCTACTTTGCACGAAGCTGACCTCGAGAGAGCCTCCGACCTAGGGGTGAGCGGCAGACCTTGGACTTTTCAGGAAGGCTCCAGGGAGGGGTCTGCTGCCCCTGAAGTGACTGGAGAGTCAACCACCACCTATAATGTAGGCACAGAGGCATCCAGCATGCCTTCGGTCACTCCTGTGGCTTCTGGAGACAGGACTGAAGTCAGTGGAGACCTATCTGGTCATACCTCAGGGCTGGATATTGTCATCAGCACCAGCATCCCAGAATCTGAATGGAACCAGCAGACCCAACGCCCTGCAGAGGCACATCTAGAAATTGAGTCCTCAAGTCCCTTGTACTCTGGAGAAGAGACCCAAACAGCTGGAACAGCCGCCTCACCAACAGATGCTTCCATCCCAGCTTCTCCAGAGGGATCAGGTGAAGCCGAGTCTACCATTTCAGGTATTGTTCAGTTTTTTGTCCTTTAAATGTGTCTGGGCAGTTCAGACTGCAGACAGCTGTAGTGTAGAAAGACGCTGGAGCTTTAAGTTTCCAAGCACGGTTCCATTACAAATTAGCTACGTAGCCTCAGGCAAGAGTCTTAACTTCTCTGAGCCTTCCTCTATAAAATAAGGCTAGTACCAAGAAAACTAAACACAATATAAATATAAAGCATTATATTTTGCACACAGTACACCTTTACAAAGGTTAGCGACCATTACCCTAACAGTGGAGTTATGTCACATGAACATTTATGTGTGAATTCAGTTATGTGTACTTGGCACAGGGAGAAAAGAATGATTATTTAGAAAGTCTTGGAAATTCTATTCATGCATCATGGCCCCGGGTGAGTGTGAGAGGAGAGAGTGAATCTGCTGACGACATCTTATGTCTGATTATGTGTTTTGTGCCAGACTAAAACTTGCATAATTTAGGGAACTATGAAGTGCCATTTTGTACATGTCCAGACTTTAGACCCTCAGTCCTCACCCCATCCCAGGAAGGCACTCCCCTGTACGATTGTGACTGCCTCTTCTCCACACAGTCCCAGGAACCAGGGACCTGGCCCAGTAGCTGCTTTTCCTTTACTTTTTGTTTGGGAGTCCTTGTGCCTCCTACTGTACTAAGCAAGGTTCCAAATGCTGGGGACCAAGTAACCAGAAACAAGCTGACCCAAAGCCACCCTCATGGAGCTTAGGGATCTCAGGGCCCAACTGAAAAGTCTTAGAGACTGCACTGGCCCCCAGACGGCTGTGTTCTTGATACTCAGCCTCTTCCCTGGGGGTTGAAGCCCCTGCCAGGTCCTGTGCAGAGGAGCCCTGTGGCGTTGGAACCTGCCAGGAGACAGAGGGACGTATCATATGTCTTTGCCCCCCTGGCCACACTGGCGAGCACTGTGACATAGGTAAGAACCTCGTGGGCCATGGGGATGCGGGTGGGGACACTGGATGGATTGACTCCTCCATCCCCAGGAGGAGCGGTAGGCAGGAGGTGACCCAGGCCACCTGTGGCTCAGGCTTCGCAGACTGGGAAGGAGAGCTCTGCAATGGCAGGAGTGTCGTGGGTGGCAACCTCAGGATAAACACGACACAGCTTCCCAGAGCGACTAGTTTAGGAGGTTTAGGAGAAAAAAAATCAAGTTAAATAATTAGGTGAGCAAGCAGCTTGTTTTGTATCAGGTCAATGGCTATTTTATGAGTAGAATTCAAAATGTGCTTGGATTTTGAATATAAAAAAGAGACTTCAAAGAAATGTCGAACTTGGGGCGAGTACTGGTATCGCCGGACACGTCCCTCTGTCTCTGAAGGGAGACTGTTTTGTATCGGGTGGGGTGAGCTCCACCAAGAAAGCCTCTGCAGCTCCCGCAGTGTGTGGGTCTGGGTGGCATCTGGGTTCCCTTCCTGTCCTGAAGGAAGCAATACAGTGCTGTCACACCCAGCAGTGTGTTTCCCGTGGGCACCCATCACCCCGGAAGCTCTTTTTGTGCTTTGCCATGGTCAAGCAGCCTGTGGAACGGGTAAGGAGCCTGGGGATCCTCTGACTGGAGGTGGTCAGAATCCACCTCTCATTCTGTGGACACGTCCAAGGCCTAAGGCCATGATGACATTTCATCTCTTCAACATGGAAGAGGTTCCCAGTTACCATCAAGCTCCTAGGTTTGGGTTAGCTCTTTTCATGACCCAGTGTCCTTGTTCCCAGCTTCTTTCCCAAGTCAGGTTTTTCATAAAAGGGCTTCATTCCTAGGACATGCACAAAATTGGAGAAATGAATTCCAGGGAAAAGAAAACAACCACTTCCAGATTTGCCAGGCAAGGAGTGCCAGGCACTCAGCATCCAATAGCCTTTACGTCATACACAAAGGCTCTGAGTCTGTATATATTACTGTATGTGAAAATTAACACATCATTATATATTATATACTCATATAATGTACTGTAGACCTGGCAATTCTATAGTAAATATACATAAGCATTAGGTCAGATATCATCTGTTCTTTCCCTCACTGGGGTCAGTCTCTTTCCACATGTCAGGGCTGGAAACTGAGGACATTCTGGCCAAGGCCAGAGCAAGTGAACTCGCCTTACTGCCCAGGGGACAATATTTCTGTGTTTACAGACTGCAGCCAAACCCCTCCACCCCCCATGGGTGACTCTTTTCTTTTGTGTGTGCATATGTGTGTGTGTGTGTGTGTGTGGTACTGGGGATTAAACCCAGGGACACTCCATCATTAAGCTACATCCCCAGCCCTTTTTATTTTCTATTTTGAGACAGGACCTCGCTAAGTTGCTGAGGCTGGCCTCCAGCTTGCAATCCTCCTGCCTCAACCTCCCAAGTAGCTAGAGTCACATGCATGTGCCAACATTCTTGCAGCTCTTTCCCAACATGATACTTGAGGCAAAACATGTGACACTAGTATCAGAAGTCAAACAAGGCATGTCCTTAGCAGCCCTGAAGTTAGTAAAAGCAGATGACAGTAGAACTTAACTACTCTGTTGTAAGGGCAACCTTTCTCTGATCTTGCATATTTCCTCAGGGCTTTCCCAAGATTTCTTCCCCAACAGCTCTGTGAGCAGGTTGGTAATTATTCCTATTTGAAACTGGAACGCTACGAGGTTAATTCATTTGCCTGATTCCGCTAAGTGAGTTGAATCAAGAATCGAAGTCTCAATTCACTTGTTTAACACACGGGCCTAAATCAGAAACTCCCTCTTAAACATAGTAACAAGTTGCTGGGCATAAGGGTGCATGCTTGTAATCCCAGCATCTCCGGAGGCTGAGTGCAGGAGGATCTCAAGTTCAAGGCCAACCTCAGTAATTTAGCAAGGTCCCAGGCAACTTAGGGAGACCCTGTCCCAAAACAAATTTTTTTTAAAAGTAGGGCTGGGAATGTAGCTCAGTGGTAAAGTGCCCCAGGATTCAATCCCCAGTATCAAAAAGCAAACAATAATAACAACAAGTTACTGGTCACAAAAAGCTGAAGGGAGATTTCTGGGGAGCCAGAATAAAAAGGGGCTATGGAATCAGTGTCAATCTGATCAACACCCACAGCCAAGCCTCTGTTTTCCTCATTTGACAACAGGGATCAATGATAGTGGTTCTCAGCTTCACATGTGTATATATAAAATACCTAGGACCCAGACCCAGGAATTCTGATTGAAATGATCCTGTGGCCTGTGGCATTGGGGCTTTTAAATTCCAAGTGACTTAAATGTGCAGCCAGGGCTGAGAACACTGCAGTAAGGGTCACCTGAGTATAACATCAGCCAAGAGTCAATCAATAAAAATTGGTTCCCCTACATCATCTCTCACGACACTAGTTAGGAAAATCTTAGCATCCCTAAAGAGCAGGTTTTAAGGATCCCCAGTTGCTCCTATTCAGTGTAGCTCATGGGACTGTAGAAGGTGTCCAGTATGCATGGATGAACTACCTACCATCTTTCACTAGAATCAGGAATCAAAGGCTATTAAAGACACCATGGCCTCTAAAAGTCACAGGTACCAAATGCAGTATTTTATGGAATTCTATGGTAATATTTAATATTCAAGGGAGATGTTTACCTAGCAATGGAATGAGAGGCTATATTTAGTCCTAAAAAAAACATTTGAGCCAGGTGTGGTAGTGCACAGCTGTAATCACAGCAACTCAGAAGGCATCGAGGCAAGAGGATTGTAAGTTCCAGGTCAAGTTCAGCAACTTAGCAAGAATCTGTCTCAAAATAAAAAGGGCTGGAGATGTAACTCAGTGGTTAAGTGCTCCTGGGTTCAATCCCCAATACAAAAAAGAAAAAGAAAAGAAATAATTGGGAATCTCTGTCATCTTGTTTAGTCATTATTCCATAAACAAGTTATTAATACATTTTTAATCAGTGCTTTTATTTCAAAATAAACATCTATTTAATGAATGCTCAGATTCCTTAGCAATCAAAAGTAGGAATATTCTATTCTTACCCACTTAAAAATCAGCATCCTCCCCAACTTACTGAAGTACCTATGAGGATTAACTTAGGTTTCCCAGCTGCTGCTTAAAAATCAATGGAGTGCTTTTTAAAAGCATCATACTTGGGCTCCTCCCTATAATTTTCTGATTCAGTTGGTCTGGAAAGGACCTCTAGCACTAGCAGTTTTTTAAAAATTTAAAAACTTTGCATTAAAAAATAAAAAAGATTAGCGGGGCATGGTGGCACACACCTGTAATCCCAGTGACTCTGGAGGCTGAGGTAGGAGGATCACGAATTCAAAGCCAGCCTCAGCAACAGCGAGGTGCTAAGCAACTCAGTGAGACCTGTCTCTAATAAAATACAAAATAGGGCCATGGATGTGGCTCAGTGGTTGAGTGCCCCTGAGTTCAATCCCTAGTACCCACTCCCCACAAAAAAAAAAAAAAAAAAAGATTGGTTTTAACTACCCATTGATTTATAATGTACAACCAAAGTTGAAAAAGCACTGTTCTAATCAAATCTCAAATCTGATTTTCAGTCTTGCTGGGGTATGATGGGCTTCTCTTAACTTCTGGATTAAAAGGATATAAACTTAAAACGTTTTTTATAAACTTAAAACTTAATCAGCCTCTTTTCTATTTTACTGGCATTGTTCACTTTTTTGGTTTGGAGTTCTAATTTATGATTTGGCACTATCTCTTCCTCTAGGGAATACATTTGAATTTCAGTGAAACCTTTATCCCTGGGAAAGAAGTTCTTTCATAGAAAGTGAAAAATGCAGGGATATAAGTGAAAAGTAAAAAGTTAAAAGTATACCTTCTTGACTTGACTCAATCAAAAAGTCCATGGTAAGCTTTTAACAGGCAACTAATAGAATTTAAGCAGGATATTAAAACTGCACTCAAAACCAACCTTTAGAATATAGAAGACTTCAGTTTAATAATAGTATCCTATTTTATGATTTTTAATTTAATGATTTTGTTTTAATTTAATGGTTTTTATTTTAAAATCAAAATGGAACTAATAAAAATACTCTTATAATTCTTCCCTCAGTTGTATAAGAGACCCAACAAGAAAGTCAGTATAAACAAGAAGTCAAGTCTGTTCATCCTGGTTGGTCCTAGGTTTTTGCAGGGTGCAGAGCATCTACCGAGTTAAGAAATTTTCTCTGTGCTTCTTGAGGGAATCCCCACCACCAATCCTTATCCTGGAAAATTATGTCCTGGAAAAAAAAAAAGTCCATTCTTGTCTTAGAAAGATAAGCTGAACAGGTTGTACACTGAATAACTTGAAGAGTACCATTCATAGTGTAGTCTTTATGAATAGCAAACCATTTAGTTAAGTATCACTTGGTAAAATCACTCGTCACTCTTTATTCAGCATTTTCTATGAACCAAATAAACTCCAGCTCACTTGGAGGTCCTGGGCTCTGATCCAGGCTCTGATCCAGCTGGACAAGACCTACTCAAGGTGGAGGCCTGAGGTCTCCAATTCAGACACCAAAGTGATTATTTCCAAGTATCTCCTCTACTTTAGACTTCACAAGGGAGCTCTCAATTCTTTCCTAAGTTAGAGGTACCACTGGAAGGTTTTGTTAAGGTACAAACAATCACTTTTGCTTATAATAGTGGTAAGAGGAGCCAGAGAGTCCTGACAGTACCCAGACTCCCTGCTCAGTGATGAGGAGTGAACCTTTGGTGGCTCTGGAGGAAATGGTAACAAGGTACCAAGAGTCCAGGATCACAGAATCTCTCTCCCTCCACCATCCAGTCTCATTTTCTTACTCTCTCCCCCATCTCTTTGGATCTGTCACCCCTATTTGCCAGCAAAAGCAAGTCCCTTCACTTGTTTCCTTACCTATAAATGGCATCATGATGTCTACACCCACTGGGTCATTGGAGGATAACATGTGTATGTTACAGCATCTGGCTCAGAGAAGCTTGTTTGCAGATCTTGGTCCTCTCCCCCTTTCCACTCTTCCTTTATGATGTCTTCTACTGCCCAAAGCCCTTCCCTCTCTCCACTTCCTATCACCTTGTGTAGAACATCCCCAATCTGGATTCACAACAGTACCCAGCCCTATTCCTCTGTCAGTTCCAGAAGCTGAGAGATGCTCTAACAGCCCTTCACAGAAAGAGGTGGACAGTCAGGTTCAGAGTGGCTCTTGCAGTCAAATAAAGAGGAGATGAGGTGCACAGGACTGAGTGATTAATAAGAAAGCTCCACACAGGATACCAGCCTTCTTCCTGCTGAAGATGCAGACTCAGCCTCTCTAAACTGCCCCAGTAGCTCCCACAGGCTCTCTGGTCTTCAGAGTTGTGACCCTTCTGTCCCTCCTACAAAAAAAGAAAAGAAAAGAAAAAAAGCTTCTGATCCCAGAAATTGGTTCCCTCTATCCTTGCAACCTTCCTCAGATTTGGTGTCCTGGCCAAACACAGGGAGAACAACACTGCCCTGGAGCTCACATAGCCTGGGGGTGGGCAAGGTACAAGGTACAATCTCCAAGCCTCTGGGACAGCTGGAATCTGTCTGTCCTGATCTGCTTCTGGGCCTCCCACCTTTGCCACCCTTTCTTCAGTGGTTGACCAGAAACCCCAGGGTTGATGTCTGGCTTTTCTCCCCAGAGGCCACCCCGTCCCCTGCTCTATACAACTGCTTTAGCGCCTACATTTGCTTCATTCCCAGTGCTGCCCACCTCCCATAATGATGCTAATGGACAAAAGAGAATACAGCTTTCCTGAAGCAGGAGAGCCACCCCAGCTTCACCCTGCTGACTGACCTGACCTATTGCTGCTACTGCTGCTGCTGGGAATCCTGGTGCATGCTGGGAATCCAAGTGCATGCTGGGATTTCAATCAGTTCCTCCATGCATTTTGAGTTTGCTCAGAACAGTTCCAAACTTGGAACTGTTGGTTTCTAATCCATGGTTTGCACTCCTTGAAATGAAGTTCAGGACTTTGTGGGACAAGATAGATACTTGAGAAATAAAGATAAGGCACTTCATGGGATGAGCAAGACACTTGAGAACCAGAGATTTTCAGGTTACCCATTGCACAAACTCAACTTTGGCCAAGAAGATGTCCACATGCACAAACTTGAAGATCCAGAGGAAGATGCTTTTGCTGTCATGTCAGAGGATTGACTTTAAGGTCTGGTGTGTTCTTAATGGAGGTGAGAACTAAGTCCTGGAACATACTGAAGATTTAGAGGTCCTATTCCCAGCCCAGGGCTTAGCTGCTCACATGGATACCACCCATAAACATGCCATTGGATCCTGGAGGTTCCATAAACACAGCTGCACATACCAAGACTTGGCAAGGTGCCCCATCAGCCAATGGAGCCCACTTATTGCAGAATTTTACTGATATCCTGGCAAGAGGAGCTGCATAATATCATCATCTTGTCCCAAGTCAGGGGAGCCCAGGAGAAATAACAGCAGGAGCTTTGGAGTACAAAGAGCAGAAGCATTCCCCCAGGTCTTCTGTTTTCTCAGAAAGACCAGATAAGGAGATTCGGTACTCACTATGGTAAATCAAGGAAAGGTTGAGGCAAAGGCCAATGACTTACCAACTCAATTTCTACAAAGATGTTTGAACAGAAAATAAAAATCTTTGGACAAGAAGAATAGAAGGAAGAAGAGCTGAATTGAGAAGAAGAGCTTAATGGACACCTGCCTGTTTCCCAGGATTGAGTGATTGGTAAGCAGCCACTCACCAAGCACATGGCCAGCTTCAAAATACTCGCCTCCCACTCACAGGATGAAGCCTTTCCAAAAATTGTACTCACTGGAGATATCCACCTTCTGTGGCCTTAAACTGGAAGATTACATGGGGAAATGTTGGGCAGGGTTTTAGTCCCTCTCCCAAGAAAAAGGTGCCAGCTTCATTTTTACAAGATGTTTTATAAATCTTATTTACTGAAGACACAAAAGGTGTTTGCAACCCAAGAAGCCTAGTGAGTTTCATGTGGATAAAAGAAAGAGTTCTAACCAAGCTTCAAGAACCTGACTTCCAGTGCCCTTGCCCACCACTATGTTCATAGTTCAGACTCCATGGCTTCCTGAAACATGCACAAAAGAAGACATCTTGGAGAAACATAACGCACTTGGCTTCAGAAGTACCAGATCTCTTCAACCTGCTGGGAAACCTGGCTTCAGGGCTCCAAGCTTGTCAATCAAGAATCACACACATCCGAGAAAAACCTTGTCAGAATCTTTGGTTCAGCATTCCAAGATGGCGGCAGCAGCAGCAGCAGCAACGGTTCTCAGGAAAACCAGCCAATCCCCTCCCCAGGCTCTGGACAGCAGCAGGGCTGGCCACCCATAAGGAGGCCACAGTGCTTGTGAGGCTGGAATTGTGGGCAGGAGTCCTAATGGTGGCCCTTGATTTCTTGCAGACATTGATGAGTGCCTCTCAAGCCCTTGTCTGAATGGAGCCACCTGCGTGGATGCCATCGACTCTTTCACATGCTTATGCCTTCCCAGCTACGGAGGGGACCTGTGTGAGATCGGTACGGCCGTCTCTGCTTCAGCTAATGTTACTAACAGCTGCACCTCCTCCTCCTTCCTCACCCTCCCCTTCTAATCACAGACTCTAGGCCCTGACTGGGGCCCCATATCCATCTGGACAGCCACCAGAAGTCTGCTTCTCCCACTGATTCTTACTCTTTCTCTTGCTCTTCCCCTTGAAAACCCTCTTCTGGAGCACTGCCTGATCTGACCACAGGAGAGACTGCAGGCTAGGTAGCCTGCACTTTGGAAGGTGGGGCTCTGGGAATCTTTACACCACTAACTTTCTCCAGGGCTCGCAGACTTGCTGATGCCACCACCAAGCTTGGTGAATGCATCAGACTAAGAGGATAGAGCTGATTCTGTGCACTTGTCTTGAAGGAAACTGTGGGTGGGAGCAATTGTGTCTCACTCCAATGATAGCCTCAAATCTTCCCAGCATGGTCATGGGCAGTGTCTGCCTGCTTTATTGTCTGTGGGACTTTTGTGGCTCTTCCATGTCACTGGGAGCCATGGTGCCATGCTAACCAAGCTACCTTGCTCTTCTCCTGGATGAAAGCTATATGGTTGGTCTGCTGAGAGCTCCTGTGTCACCAGCATGCTCAAGTCATGCATGAACGGGGACTGCTGCATGTCACCTTCTCTTCATCACATGACAGCTGCCATGTTGGTCATGCTTCCTTTCTTCCTTCCTGGTTCAAGGTCAAAGGACTGGCCAGAAATAACAGTCTCACTGCAAGGCGCAGGGGCTGAGTTTCCTTTCCTGGGTCTTGCCAACTCCTCTGTTTCTGCACCTGTGTACCAGGAACCCTCCCAGGGCTAGGCTGAGCCCCAGCTCTCTCACCTGTGGACCTTCCTACTCTCCTCCCAGTCCCCTGGATTGCATGGGCTTCCTGACTCAGAGAGGAGATAAGGCTTCAGGTGTGGGTAGCAATGATTCATGCACACCTGGAAGTGTGCAGGAGCTCAAAGCTCTTTTCAAAGCACTCTCAAGGTGAATACCAGAAACTTCCAGAAAGCAGTTGAAACTCCTGGGCATAAGCAGTATGGGTGGTAGTCGAGATTTGCATGTTTCTTGAAGACAATGGCAATGTTACAGGCTAGTGGAAGAACTTAAGGCTTCTAGAAGAAAAAACTTGAATACCATCCTCTCCTGCAACCTCAGTTGGGTGGGAGTGGAGAACTATAGAATTTTCTCCCCAGGATACAAAAAACTTTTGCCAGAGAGAAGAGTCTGGAACATCCACACAGACAACAGCTCTGGGGTTCCAGCGTGGGAAGGAGAGGTTCTGCAGGAATCAAGGCAGGACTGTCACGGGACTCTGATCTCTGATGGAATAGAGAGTTTGTTCCAGAGCCTCTCAGAGGGGCCCTGGGCCTGGGTACCCTGTGAGGCAAAGCTGCATCTCTTCTCCCACTCCAGCCCTCAGTCCTCACCACCTCACAGTGCCTCACACCTCCACTCTGACCTTGTAGACAGTCTCCCAGTCACCCTGGAATTCTGTCTGTGCTCCCCAAAGCCTCCATCCTGCATGACCCCATGCAAGCACACTCCAGCTTTGCCTGCCCAGGTCAGCCCACAGGCACTGAGGTGGCCCAAGAACTGACCCCACAAGTCAGCCCTGTGTTGGAATCTCTGTCCTCCTTACGGTGCTGAGCTACTTCTGAGACCTCTCCAGTGCTTTCCAGACCTTTGCTTCATCCCCTGGCAGGGCATTGGTAGCAGGGGACAAGGCCTGCTGACAGTTCCTCCTGCTACTTCACCTCTTTCTTCTCAGACTACTGGCCTCTCCTCTCCTGTTTTCACTCTTCCCAAGTCATGTCCTCCTCCCTTGTCAATCATCCACCCTGCATGCTAAGACTCCTTCCCCTCACCCGCCAATCCTCCCTCTGGCACGACCAGATTGGTGGCATCCAATGGATGGCTGCCTACATCCTGAAGTGTTCATGACCCCAGGATCCTCCCCCTGGGCCAGCAGTCCTCCACCTAGGAGGAACCCTTCACATGAGAGTCCCCATGGGATGAAAGGCGAGAGGGACTTGGAATTCCCTCTGTCCAGTGCTGCACCATCAGACATTTGACAACTGGCTCTCACAGAGGAAGGAGGAGCCCTGATGGGTAGCATCTGCCAGTTCCTGGGGCAAATACTCCCAGCAGGGCCAATTTAAATCTACCAGTGCCACATCATGAAGGCAGAGTTAGGAGCTGACACTCAGAATTGCCACTTCCATCCTGAGTGAGCTGGCTCCCATATATCCCTGCCTCTGCCCTCTAGCCTGCTCCAAGGCCTCCAGAACAGCCCCTTCTCCAGAACAGAGAACTCATTACAAATTTAGATGTTACTCTCCTCTTCCCATCAGACACAAAAATATAAAATAAAACGAAAACCCTGGATCACCGGACCCCTGGTTGGCTGTCTCAGAGGCAGATAGAGTACTCAGCCGGAGGCGGCTCTGATGGAAGGCCTGAGAGTTCTGAGTCTTCTTCAAAACCAAAGCAGACTTACTTCTGCTCCTTTCCTCACCCAAGGTTCTGTGGGAAGGAGACTGCCAGCAACTTTTTGTGCCCAGGCCTGCCGGCTCTGAAGCCTCCAACTGCTTCCCACAGTCCCTCTTCCCAAAGCCTCTCACAACCATGTTTTGCCTTAAATCTCAAAACCTGCCACCTTTTTGACCCGGTCCACTGAGCTCTGTCTGTCCTCCAGAGCATGCACCTGCAGGTGGAAAGTTTGGGCAGGGAGTGGCACTACATCAGGAAAAGAAAGGTCCCTGGCACTAACATTTTCCAGAGACTTAGTCAGGGGCCACTGGGGGAGCCAGGACTTACTGGCTTCCCACAGGACCATGTTCCCAACTGGGCCTGTTCCTTCCCTTGAGAGCTCAGTGAGGGGTAAATCTAGGAACCCATGCCATAAAACTGGCAGCGACCACATCCCCAACTGGCCTTGAACCCCACTTCAAACCCCTGACCTGTGTTGCAGACCAGGAGGTATGCGAGGAGGGCTGGACCAAGTTCCAGGGACACTGTTACCGCCACTTCCCCGACCGTGAGACCTGGGTGGATGCCGAGAGACGGTGTCGAGAGCATCAAGCACACCTGAGCAGCATTGTCACCCCTGAGGAGCAGGAGTTTGTCAACAGTGAGTGTGGCAGGGGCTGAGGAAAGTAGTCACGTGGGCAAAGGGTCTCACTTGTCAGAAACTAGCAGAGTTGGGGACTGGGGGCATGGCTTAGTGGGACAGCACTTACCTAGCATGCACTAGGCCCTGGGTTCCATCCAGCACCACAAACAAAAGAAAGGGAAAAAAAAGAAATTAGCAGAATGGACCCAGTGAGGCTGTAGCGTGGTGGAGCTAGGAGGGAGGGAAGGCATTATTGTAGCTCTAGTTCCCTTGGTCAGACAGAAACCTTTGGAGTCAGCAGCTCTGGTTGCTCCCTAGAGAGTACTTCACCAGAGCCAGTCTCAGACTCACTCTGCGGCTGTCATCCTTCCATGTTAGCTTGGGGAGGTAGTCCAAAGGGCACCCCAAACTTGCATGCGCTGAGACCCTCGTGAGGACCTTAGAAGCAGGTGGTACACACCCTGGAGCCCACCTGCCTCCTTCCTCACTCCATCCCCTGAGCTCCAATTTTCAGACATCCCCAGGGTGTCCAATGCCAGGTCCAAACCCAACTTCCCTCTCCAGAAAATGCTCAAGACTACCAGTGGGTCGGCCTGAATGACAGGACCATCGAAGGGGACTTCCGTTGGTCAGATGGACACCCCTTGGTGAGTTCACAGCTGGTGGCCCAGAGGGGAGGGATAGGATAAAGACCCCCAGAGATGCTTTTGAATCAGGTACAAACACTTACTGAGCAGCTGCAGGAGCCCTGGAGGGCAGGGATTGTGCCTCGTTTCTCTCTGGGGACCAAGCCCAGAGAGAAACAGTGAAAGAAGGCATGAAGCCAGGCAGGGAGTCAGAAAGAAAGGAATGAATGACAGCAAACCACCGTGAGAGGCCACGTGAACACTTCAGAGCCTCCTTGCCCATAGAGATGGAAAGCAAGACAGATGCCAAATTAACGGTATGGTGGGGGAGGGGCGCAGCTGTCAGTGCTGCAGGTGTGACGGGTGGATTCTTCTCAGGGCTCCATTCATGGGAGTTCTGAGCTTCTGGCAAGGAACAGACCCCAGATGTGGACCCAGTTCCCCAGAGGGCCCGTGGGTTCCATGGCACCTCCAACAACCCTGACCAGACTCCCAGCAGCCTTCACCAATGTGACAAGCCAGAAGTTGGACTGAAAGAGAAGAAAGTAGGGACAGGCCAAGCCATGAGGTTCCAGCCCTCTCCTCACCTCTTCCCTACCTCTGCCTGCAGCAATTTGAGAAATGGCGTCCCAACCAGCCTGACAACTTCTTTGCCACTGGAGAGGACTGCGTGGTGATGATTTGGCATGAGAAGGGCGAGTGGAATGACGTCCCCTGCAATTACCACCTGCCCTTCACATGTAAAAAGGGCACAGGTGAGCAGGGCCCAAGAGTGGGTTCAGAGCAGAGAGGATCAAGACTTTCTGCACTAAGGGAGGCTCTTGCTATGTGACCCGGCGTGCATCCCTATCCTCCAGCTACTGGTGTTTTGTGGGGACATTCTCTAAAAGCAGATGGAAACTGACTTGGGAGGTCTCTTCCAGCACCAGCATCTCAGAGCCAATGGCAAGGGAAAGCTGGCTCCTAGGGACCATTCACAGGGACAGCAGAGTGTGAAGGTCACTCCACACTTACTGTAGTCCTTTGAATATCAGTTGCAGAAAGTCGCTGGTGATGGCATCTGGGTTGGGAGTTTCCCTCTCTTTGGGGTTCCTGAGTCCATCTGTCACAGAAACAGAGTTGTCAGGCCCTAATCCCTCAGGACCTTGAGGTGCTGGTATGATGTACCTACCAGCTCCTGCTCATGGCCTTGTGTCCACAGCCATCCTCAGGGTCCCTCTTTCCCTGGAATTGGATGTTTTCATAAAGAAGTCCCAGGTGGTCTGCCTGGCTCTGCCCCTCTTTCCCTGTCTTTCTCCATTTCTTTTTCATGGCCTTACAGTCCTCTTTGTACAGTGCTTTTTTCCACTGAAAAACCCAGGTGTAAGAACCGGAAGTCTCCCAATTCTTGGCACTAGGTAAAAATGCCCCTTTCCCAGCAGACAAGGCTCACCACCAGGTGGTGGAGCTCAGTGTCCTCCCCACAGTGCCTTGGGCCCTGAGCTTGTCATAGACCACAGGTCACAGAAGGCCCCAAGAGACCCCTTTCTAAAGGGCGTTTGCCCCTCAGTGGCCTGCGGTGACCCCCCCGTGGTGGAGCATGCCAGGACCTTTGGACAGAAGAAGGACCGATATGAAATCAATTCCCTGGTGCGATACCAGTGCACAGAGGGCTTTGTCCAGCGCCACGTGCCCACCATCCGGTGCCAGCCCAGCGGGCATTGGGAGGAGCCTCGGATCACCTGCACAGACCGTGAGCATCACCTTCCCACCACTAAGAAGGACTGGGGCTGGATTCTGCCAGCGCTGCCTTCTTATCCCCAGGAGGGGACAGCAGGGGCTTGCTGTCTCCTGGGGATCCTGTATCATCCTTGAGACTGAGCGAGGGTGGTGATGTCATGGAGCTGCTCAGTCACAGATCACGGACCCCCTGCCTCAGGAAAGGCCAGGGGCCTGTCCCAGAGAGGGCTCACATTCATGGAGAGGAGGAAACAGAAAACTGGTGGCCTGCTTTCCTTTTCAACAGCAGCCTGCATGCCCTTAGCCCAGGAAGGCTCTGGACAGCTGAAGGCTGACGTCCTAGGCCCACGGTTTTGCAGTGAGGGGCACCAAAGTAGAGGGGGCAGAGTGGGGACGCCTCAGCCTGACCCCACTTCTTCCCCGCTCACCAATATTTCCCATCTTCCTTTCACCTCAGCCACCACCTACAAGCGCAGACTACAGAGACGGAGCTCACGGCCCCCGAGGAGGAGCCACCCCAGCACAGCCCACTGAGGGGAGCTTCCAGGACGCGCCCAGGATGCTGAGCCCAGGAGCCTGGCAGGCAGACAGTGCATCCCATCCAGATGGTGTTCTCTTGTCACTTTTTGTCATATAAGGAATCCCATTAAAGGAAAAAAAAATGAATCCCACATTGTGTATGCACCCACCCCCACCCCATCCCCAAATCACCAAAACCTCATCCAATTTGTCCCCCAAATGCCAAAGCAAAGCAGACTTATTGTAACCCACGGACTGAGTTTAGAGACATTTCTTCAGTCTCCCATCGTGCCTTTCCAGGGACCAGAGCAGGGACAGGGGGAGAAGGGAAGGGGTTAAGTTAAATAAAGAAGATTATTTTTTGTTTCCTCACTTTACCCAAGAGCAGTACAATCGTTGGTTATTTCACCTCCAGGGAGAGCTAGGGAGGAGGGAGGAGGGGTCGGAGAGAGGTGGAGGGCAGAGGCCTGAAGGACTCAGACCGGACCGCAGCTGAATGTATTGGACAAAAGGAGCCAGGAGGGCTGCACCATCTGTGTGGGGTAGAAGCCTGGGGAGTGGGGGTCCAGCTGGCCGGGGGTCAGCGGGCAGGAGAGAGCCAGCAGAGGGATCTTCACAGCATGGGGGTCGCCCTCCCTCCAAGGGTCCCTCTCTCAGCGTCCTCTTACCTGGGTCTGCCACCCTAGCAGGTGTCAATCTCTCGGCAGGGCTGGGTGGGGGCACTTCCTTCCGGAGGGAGTGCCACCCACCCCCTCACCCCCACCCCACCCCCGGGACCGTGCAGGCACCAGGGTTCCGTGCACCTATTTATATTTTTGAAAACTAAAGATTATGATAATTATAATAATAAAGACATTGGAAGAGATCTACTTCTTTTCTTTTCCCTTTTTTCAATTTAAGGAGGAGGCAGCTGCAATCTAAGGCCTGCCAAAGGCTCTGAGGAATAGTGCCAATGGGGACATGTTTTGATCAAATGACCCCACACTGTGTGACTCTTGTTTGTTCAGAGCCTGGGACAGTCAGCCTGGTGTGCTTTATTTTTTATTAGAGTTACAATGTGTTTGATGGATTCTGCACATGTGAGTATATGAATATGGAGTGTGTACCTGGGGACGCCTGTCACATGCATGATGTATTAGTGGTAGCACTGTGTGTAGATGTGCAAGTGGGCACTGCCGAGGAACAAGAGAGACATCTGGTCACCTTGCATAGTTTGGTTTTTTGCTATCCCACTGTTAGTAAACTAAATCCAAAAACAGGGAAAACTCAGGATTTAAAAGAGGGAAGGAAAAAAAATGGCAGACAATCTAGGAACAATGAATCCTGCTTACACATTTTGGGGGCAAACTGGTCACCTAACTGCTAACAAAAAAGTGGGCTGTAAGATACCAGTGAAACATTGGGTGTCGAGGTGCACATCTGTAATCCCAGCCACACAGGAAGCTGAGGCAGGAGGATCACAAGTTCAAGGTCAGCCTCAGCAACTTAGCGAGACCCTACCTCAAAATAAAATTAAAAGGAACAGGGGATGCACCTCAGTGGTAGAGTGCTTGCCTAGCATGCATCTCCAGCAGCAAAAAAAAAAAATTAAAAGTGTTGGGATGTAGCTTGGTGGTAGAGCACCCCTAGGTTCAATTCTCCAAAACTGGGGAAAAAATATACCAGTAAGAACAATTTTAACTGTTAATGGTACTCTGAGAGTGGAGCTGGAGTGTGCAGGTCAGACCCTGAGTGTCGTCCCGGTGCCCCCTCGTAATATCTCCCTCTTCCACATGCCCTTGAGGCCTTGTCTTAGTGCATGCCCACGTGAGTTTGTGTGCCAGCATCTTTTCAGGTGCGGGTATGTGCATGGTAGAGCCTTTGCTGGTGACCATGTGTCCAGGTTACTTCTAGCTCTGGAAAGAATGAGTGTGCAAAGAGTGTAGACCTGGTCAAATAGTAGGGACTCAATAATTATGTAACTAATAAATAAATTAACTGACTATGGGTGCTTCTTATGAGGTTATAGCCCCATAAACCCCATCATAAATTGAAAATATCCTAAGTCAAAAATATATTTAGGGGCTGGGGAGATAACTCAGTTGGTAGAGTGCTTGCCTTGCAAGCACAAGACCCTGGGTTCAAATCTGCAGCACCGCAAAAAAAAAAAAAAAATATATATATATATACATATATATATATATATATATATATATATATATATATATATTTAGGACTAGAGGCATAGCTCAGTGGTAGAGTACTTAGCTTGCACAAGGCCCTGTGCGTGATCCCTAGTTCCATTAAAAAAAAGAAAATGATAAAAGAAACACATTTTAATGTATACCCTACCAAACATTAGAGCTTAGCAACACAGTACACTGTAGAATATCTATTATGTCTCCTTATGATTGAGTGACTGGGAGCTTTGGCTTATTGCCACTGTCCAGCATTGTGAGAGAGGATTGGGCCATATTTTACTAGCCCAGGGAAAGATCAAAGTTAAAAATTCAAAATAGCAGCAGGGCACTGTGATGAATGTCTATAATCCCAGGACTTGGGAGGCTGAGGTAGGAAGATTGCAAGTTCAAGGATGTCATCAGCAACTTTGCAAGACCCTCAGCAACTTCACAAGACTTTTTAATTTTGTCTCAAAATAAGAAATAAAAAGGGCTGGGGATGTAGCTCAGGGAAAAAGCACCCTGGGTTCAATCCCTAGTACCATACACACACACACACAAAAAAAAAAATTCAGAGTAGGCTTTCTGCTGAATGTTCATTGCTTTCATGCCATCTGCTACAGTCTGGATGTTGAACATTCCCCAAAGGGCCATGTGTTCCCAGGATGGTGTTATTGAGAGGTGCTGGTGGACATTTAGGAGGTGAGTCCTTCTGGGAGGTCCTTCAGTCAGTGGGGACAGGTCCTTGAATGGGTATTGTGGGACACCACACTCTTAGTCTTTTTTCTTTGCTTCCTGGTTGATGAGATGAGCCTGTTTCTTTGCCATACACATCTGTCCTGATGTGCTACCTTACCAGAAGTCCAGAAGTGGTCACTCAATCTTAAAGTAGAACCTCCAAAGACATAGACCTTTTCTCTTCACAAGTTATTTATCTCTGGTGTTTTGTTATAGTAAGGTGAAGTTGACAAATACAACATTGTAAGTTCAAAAAATCACAATGGTGCACATCTGTAATCCCAGTGGCTCGGGAGGCTGAGTCAGGAGGATCAGGAGTTCAAAGCCAGCCTCAGCGAAAGCAAGGTGCTAAGCAACTCATTGGAACCCTGTCCCTAAATAAAATACAAAATAGGGCTGGAGGTATGGCTCAGTTGTCAAATGCCCCTGAGTTCAATCCCCCAAAAAATCACAAGTCAGTTGGGCACAGTAGCATGCACCTAAAATCCTAGCAATTTGGGGGGACTGAGACAGAAGTATCATAAGTTCGAGGCCAACCTGGGCAACTTAAAAAGATCTTGTCTCAAAATAAAAAATAAGAAGGACTGAGGATGTAGGTTAGTGTTAAAGCACCCCTGAGTTCAACCTCTAGTGCCAAAAATATAATAATAAGTCAAATATCTTAAGTCAGAGACTATCTGTAATTGGTGGAACAACCATCTAGCTAGTGGCTTTTAGAATCCCCTGGAGGGTTTGTGATACCAAGGAGGCTGGGCCCCTCTCCAGAGTTTCTAACTCAGTAGGTCTGAGGTAAGGCCCAGGAATTTGCATTTCTAATGAACTCTAAGTGCTGCTGCTGCCACTGGCCACACTTTGAGACGCACTGGGCTGGTGAAAAGTCAATTGAATAACTGAGTGGTGAGTGGCAGGGCATGCCTGTGCCAGGCAACACGAGTGGCTTCCTGAGGCGTGAGGGGTAGAGGATCAGGCTTGAGAGCCTGGCCTCTGAGGCCCTCTAGAGGACACAGCCTCCTGAGAAGCACCTTCCTCTCTCCACACACACACACACACACACACACACACACACACACACACACCACCAGGGGCTGGGAATGGTGGGGACGCAAGCCAGGGTGCCAGCGGCTAGACCAGCACCAGAGGCAAAGCATGCCTTGGGGCAGCACAGAGTTCTCTGCCCACCCCAGGTGCACTGACCCAGCCGCCTGTGAAGCATGGGACAGAACTGAACCCACCATATCCACAGGCTGGGAACTGAGCCCTGAGACTAGATGAGACAGAGAGCCAGGCACAGAGGCAGGTTGGGGACAAAGGAAGGAGTCACAGCACCATTTATTGTTCAAAAAAGCTACACACACCTGAAGGCAGTTCTCCAAATAGGGAAATGTGAGAAGGAAAAGGACTGGAGATGAGAAGGGGCGAACTTCTCCCTTCCCTCAGATCTCATCAAGAAGCCTAGGAATCCACTCCAGAAATAATAAGGACTCCCCTCCCAGGTCCTCTTCCTCCCCTAAACTGAGGCAGAGGGAGATCTGCAGCCACCATGCCTTGAGCCCTTGTGGCACTCTGGTGAGGTCACTGCCCACTCTGGGCATCATCCTCCTCTGAGGAAGGGCACGGGCTGGACACAGTGATAGCAGAGAGCCCTCTAAAAGCCCACAAACCTCAAATGTCCCAGATGGGGAGAGCCTCGGGGTGTCCAAGGCAGCTGGTAGTTGGATGCTGTTGGATTTTTAAAAAATAATGATACTTTAAATTTTTTTTAAGTTGAGAAGTATAAAAACAATACTAAAATGGCCCCAACCCACTAGGAGAAACAAACCGCTCAATAAATACACAGCCCCTGGGGAAGGAGGCAGGATTGGGTACAAGCTGGCTGCCGGGATCCTAGCGTGGACGGTAGCAGTAGACACCATACAAGCGGCTCTGAGGGTCTGGGAAGCCAAAGCTCCGGACTCCAGGCTCTGGGGGCCCGCAGTTGGGACGGGGGTGAGCCACAGGGTAGCGGACGCTGCCATCTGCCAGCCAGCCAGCATCGCAGCGGTCCAGGCCACGGAACTTCCAGGCAGCAAAGAGTTGGCCCACCTTGGCAATCTGGGCACCATCTTCCTGGCAGGCCTCCCTGGCCTCCTTCAGCGTCAGCTTCTCAGGGTGTTCCAAGTAGTACACCCGCCCTGGGGGACAGTGGGGCATGAGTGCTGGGCAGTTGAGGCAGTGGCCAGTGAGGACAGCAGGGCCTATAGCAAGGCCAGTCCCAATAACCTGCCGACTGTCCAAGCCCAGGGGACCACCATGTTGTGGACATTTGCAGTGATTATTTGGGGGGTATAACTTCCCACACCTAAGCACCTGTCTCAGAGTTCCACTCCATTTACTATTGGGCTGGGTCCCTCTAGTTACATCTGTACTCCCCTGCCACCCTTCCCTGATTGTGCCCTGGATGGGCACCCCACCTGGACTGGACCAGGGTCTCTCACCCAATATTTATTGAGCACCTGCTATGTGTGAGGCACTACTCTAAGTGCTTAGGATATAGCACTGAACCAATTCCCATTTTTACTTATCTTCTAATGAAATGGGCCATTTTATGAGGACAGATGTTCTTCCTTTGCCTTTGATGCCCCAGAGCCTCGTCTAGGCCCCAGCACTAGAAAATGCTTGATGAATAAATAAACAAATGTTCGGCAAGAAGCAGAAGCATCAAAGCACTCAAAATCCCACCATATTGCTTCCAGACCTGCTGGGGCTCTAGACCTCTAGGTGGAAGTGCCAACAGGGTGGGCAGAAGGGTCCAGGGGTTCCCTGCAGGTCCCAGGTGGCCATCGAACCTGCAGGCCTGTGCTCGGCCATTCCACTCACCCTTGAGGGCAGCAGTGAAGCAGAAAACATCATAGCGGTGCAGGCGGTGGTGGCGTGGACCATAGCTGCGCACACCAGGTGCCAGACCCAGGCCCCCGCAGGGCTGCCGCGGCAGCGTGATGGGGTACTGCACGGTGGCATCCTGCAGCCAGCCTGCGTTGCACCAGTCCAGGCCTTCCTCCCAGGCCCGGAAGAGCTGTTCAAAGGAGGCCACGGCTGCATCCTGCTCCTCACAGGCCTGCTGGGCCTCAGGGAAGTTGAGCTGGTAGCGCCCTTTTGGGGGTTGGTAGGGAAAGACCACACCTGGAGAGGGAGGAGAAGGAGCTTGGAGGGGTGGGCTGCACAATCCCGTCACACACACACAACCCTACACTGTCCCTCAGAAAGCTCTGCAAACCTTCATTCCCTGTCCACTGCCCACATCCAGGCAGAGCCTATACCTGCTTTACCTCCTGGAATTGAGCAGGCACACAATAGCATTCAGAAAACATGCATTGGCTTATTAAGGTAATTAACCTAACATCTCCAACTTTAAAACAAGAATATTCCCTCTTTTATATGGGGCTATTGAGAGAACCTCAGTGAGGAGATGCTATCGTGTACAGAAGATGGGCACCAGCTTTGGGCTCCAGAGGCTGGGTTTGGCCCCCAACTCCCTCCCAATAGCTAAAACCTGATCACACAAACTTCCCTCAGGGTCCAGAGGGATCCGTTCCAGGAACCCCCTCAAATACCCAAATCCAAGGATGTTCAAATCCCCTATATAAAATGGCATAGTATTGCCAGGCATGGTGGTACATTCCTATAATCATGGGTACTCCAGAGGGTAAGGCAGGAAGATCAAATCCAAGTTCAAGGCCAGGCTAGGCAACTTAGCAAGACCCTGTCTCAAAAATAAAAATAATTAAAGGGGCTAGGACTGGGACTCAGAAGTTGAGTGCCCCTGAGTTCAATTCCCAGTACTGAAAAAAAAGGCAGAGTATTTGCATAGAACCCACATATATCTTCCTGTATACTTTAAATCATCTCTAGATTACTTATGATGCCTTAATATAAAGCCTACACATCACTTCATTCTCATGGATTCAGCATAGTACTTGGCATGCAACAAATTCTAGTTTTGCTCTTTTGGAACTTTCTGGAACTTTTTTTTTTCCAAATGATTTTTGAGTTATGAGTTGGTTGAATTTGCAGATGGAGGACCCACCGTTACAGAGGGCTGACTGTATATGTCATTATTAATATGGAAGTTTCATAGGAAAATATAAGAAAGTTTCCATATGTGACAGATGGTTTTTAGAGGAAGGAGAGGCCCTAGAAGCTGTGGGAAGAAGGCAGTGAAGGGCCCTTAAATAAAGGAGCTTGAGGTCAGGAAAGTCTTGGGGCATGGGTCCTCTCTCCTGGTATTCAGGGTACAATGGTGTCACAAGTTCCCCTCAAATGTTGTCATGCATGTTTGAAATTTTACTATAATATGTTTTTTAAACATAGGAAATTCAGTTCCTAGCAAGTTGGATAAAACCTTAAAAAAAAAAAAGTAGGAGTGACTGAGGGTTCAGAAGGAGACCCTGTAGGCTTACATTATTATGAGCAGGGCCCTGAGTCCTAGGAACTCCTCCTTGTGGCCGAGGACCTGGGAATATCCCAAGCACCAGACCTCCAGTCTCACTGAGGCAAGAATCCAAGCACTTGGGTAAAGCCAGTCTGAGGGGCAGAGAAGCCCAAGGGAGCTGGACATGGTGGTGCACACCTGTAATTCCAGCAAATCAGGAGGCTGAGGCAGGAGGATGGCAAGCTTGAGACCAGCCTTGACAACCTAGCAAAAACCTGTCTCAAAAAAATTTTTATAAAGGGAGATTGGGGGAAGAAAGGGAGGTGGGTTACAGTTCAGTGGTATAGTATCCCTGGGTTCAATTCCTAGTACCACCAAAAAAAGAGCCAGAGAAAGAGAGAAAAGATCATGGGCCCGCCAATCACCTCTTCAACCTTCCTGTATGTTCACAGGGCAATTTGTGTATGCCTGGTCCCAGCTCAAATTCCCAGCCCTGGGTCAGGGTTTCCTGTCTCTGTAGGCTGCTCCTGCCAAACCAGACAAATGAGTCTTGCAGGCTCTCTCCCTTCCCTCCACCATATCCAATTTCAAAATGAGCAATGTAGCCCCTCTCAGCCACCACCTAAGCCACAGGGACTTCAGAGATGGAGTGCTGCAAAGGCAAAGCCAGGTTTCCAGGGTACACATGTATCCTCCTGGCCTCTGAGGCAGGAAATGCAGGAACTACTGTTGTCCTCATTCACACCTAAGCAGCCCAGAGCTCTGAGGGGCTGAGGCATTCCCAAGCACCACAGCAGAGATGGGCCGGGATGGAGTCCAAGAATCTTGTTCCATCCCAGGTGCCTCCCTAACAGGGCAGACAGACATCAGGACTCCCAGCCCCATCCCAGAGACAGAAGAGGTGAAAGCAACTTAGATCTCAAACTGGGGCCCACAAACAATATCTGGCTTGCAGGGTCTTGACTAGTTTAAACAGTCCTGGGTCTTTTCTAAAAATAGGAAATGTTTGTGGGGCACAGTGGCACACACCTATAATCCCAGTGACTTGGGAGGCTAAGGCTGGAGGATCATAAGTTTAAGTCTAGCCTGGACAATTTAGGGAGACCCTGTCTCAAAATAAAAAATAAAAAGGGCTGGGGCTGGGGCTGAATGGTAGAGCAACGTTGAGTTCAATCCCTAGTACTACAGAAAATAAATATTAAAAAAAAAAATTAATTAAAAATTAAAATAGGAGTCCAGCACAGAGGCACTCGCCCGTAATCCAGCAGCTCCAGAGCCTGAGGCACGAGGATCCCAAGTACAAAGCCAGTCTCAGCAACTTAGCAAGGCCTTAAGCAACTTGGTGAGACCCTGTCTCAAAATAAAAAATATTAAACAGGCTGGAGATGTGGCTCGGTGGTTAAGTGCCCCTTGGTTCAAATGCTACTACAAAAAAAAAAAAAAATTAAAATGGAGATTTCTACAGCAAAACACAGCCCTTTCATATAAAAAGATAAACTCTCTCTTGTCAAATTAGGAAATCTGCATTCTGCCTTGGCATCATTGCCTGAGCAGAGTGACCCCCTCTGGAGGGGACAGGGTCAGCAGTGTGCCCTAGCCCCGGGCACTCTCTCTCATCGCACACCGGGGCTGCCACGTTCATTTTCATTGCCTGTTAACCCTCCTCAAATCTGAGCTGTGGCTCTAATGAGCTATAGTACCAGCTCCCACTGCCCTCTCTCTAAATGGGAGGTGAGTGAGAGGGAATAGAAGGCAGTGGATGCTGGAGGTTGCTGCCAGGGTTCAAATGCCAGCTTTGCCATTTATGAGCTGTGCGACCTCAGGTAAGTTACGTGGCCTCTCTGTGTTTCCTCTTCTGTAAGATGAGGGTGGTTATAATAGCAGCTTCCTCATGAGGACATAATTTTCTACGCAAAGCACAAAGATCTGGATGCTCTCTCAGGGACCTCTCCCCCTCCCTCAGTTCCCAGCATCACCCAGTCCCAGTCAGGGCCTCACCCCGCAGCTCCAGCTCCACCAGGCCACTCTCATCCTCCAGCCCATCAATGACCTCACAGCGGTAGCGCCCATAGTCTTCCAATCGCAGGTCCCAGAGCTCCAGTGAGACCTCACGCTCCTTGTCCTGCCGCAGGTTCACGCGGCCTTGGTAGTCCCCAAAGGAGCGGTGCCTCTTCCCTATAACCACCAGCACATCCTGCTCCGGGGCCCCATTCTCTGACAGCTTCCACCATTTGATGCGCACTGGCCTTGGGGTGGCCAGCGCTGGCTCATAGTGGTAGTGGCAGGGCAGGGTCACAGTAGCCCCTCGGTGGGTGAACAGGGTCTCCTCAGGCGTCTCTACTACCAACTTCACTCCATTGAAAAGGCCTACGGAGAAAGGTGGGGGACAGTTGAGGACAGCTGCAGCACATTTTGCACCCCTACAAGGGCCACCCACACCCTCATCCCACTCCCTTCAGGGTCAGTTGTTATGCAGTGCAAAGATGGCCACCCTGCTCCCCCATCTCTATCCACCCACCTTGCAATGTGCCTGAGCATCTCCTTCCATCAAGAGGTGACATCTATTCCCCTGCCCCTTGAATCTGTACTGGCCTTGCCACTGGATTTAGCCAAATGGACGTGGCAGGAATGCTGTCCCACAATGCCTGCTCTGAGCCTCCATTCGAGGAGACCTGGCCTCTTCCGGTTTCTCTTGGGTCCTCACCAGCCATCATGAGCATCAGGCTGAGGCTTGCCTACTGGATCATGAGAGACCACATGGAGCAGAAGCAAGCCTCCCAGGCTGGAGCCATCCTAAACCAACTACCCCAAAGGCCTACCAGCCCACTGCAGGTACATCTGCAAGTCTCGAGTACAAGGGCAGAAAAAAAGGAGCCCACTCTCAAACGCTGACCCACAAAAGGCTGAATAAATGGCTCTTGATTAAGTCACTAAGTTTTTGGGGTAGTTTGTTATACATTAAGAGCTAAATGATGAGCCAGATGCACACCTATAATCCCAGCTATTTGGAAGGTTGAGGCAGGAAGATCACAAGTTCAAGACCAGCTTGGGCAATTTAGTGAGACCCTGTCTCAAAATAATATAAAAAGGGCAAGAGGGCTGGGGATGTTGCTCAGTGGTTAAGCACCCTTGGGTTCAATCCCCAGTACCAAAAATAAAAATAAAAATGCTCCTGCCCAAAGACAGCCAGTAAGGAGCATTAAGATTCAAACTCCCATCTATATGACTCCAAGCCCTCTTTTTACTAGGGAACCCAGGGGAGGTCCCATTTCGGTCACGTCTTGAAGAACTGGAAGGACTTGGGGAAAAGTGTAGAACAAGCAGTGATCATCCCTGAATGTGGCCCCATGTCTAAGGGGACTGCAAACAGAGCAACTAAACCATCTCTTCCTCTTGTCTTAGAAGCAAGGCTGGTCCACCCCGAAAGCCAAGATGGGGAAGAAGCTACTGTGTCATACCCTGTCCCCCATCCCAGCCTGGAACCTGCATATCCCAGCAGGAACCAGAATCGGGCCCAGGAGGTCACCCACCTTCGCCATAGCCATTGCCTGGGTTCCTGCCACTGGGGCTGTTGGAATAGTAGAAGCCATTATAGAAGGGCATTCCAGAAACACAAGGCAGCAGGAACAGCAGGACCAGGACCCGCTGGCCCATTGTGGTACAGCACCCACAGCAGCAGCTGATCCGGGGCATCCTGGGCCAGGCTGGGGCCCTGGGACAAAGTGGGAGAAGAAGGAAGAAAAGAAGCCAATTAGCGAAGCCCTACTGCAGGGGGTCTGGGACCCCTCTGTTCAGCACCACTCTATCACTTCTCTATAGTTCATTATGAAGCATCTTCCAGTGCCAGGCATGGTGTTCAGAAAAGCTAGAGGAATTCCTGCTCTCAGAGGGCCGCACCTCGCAGGCAAGAAGGGCAATAAGCAAACAAATAAACCCTCAGAAGAAAGTAGTAGGTAACAAAAAGACCATGGGAAAAAATTAAGCCAGATGATATGACACCATCAACATTTCTCAAATCACAGGTTCGAATTTGAGAGGTCATGAGCAGTATTTTATTTTTATTATTATTTTATTTTATTTGGTACTGGGAATTGAACCCAGGGGCACTTTACCACTGAGCTGCATCCTCAGTCCTTTATATATTTTAGTTTGAGATGGGGTCTTGCTAAATTGCCCAAGCTGGCCTTGAACTTATGATCCTCCTGCCTCAGCCTCCTGAATCACTGGAATTACAGGCATGCACCACTACACCTGGCCTAAGTAGCATTAATGAAACTGAACAGGCTAGACTAGAATAGAAATTAGCAAGGTATATTTCTGTTTAGTGAAAATAATACTGCATTAAGAAACTTTTGTTTCAGTCCAAAGTATGAGGGTCTGGGGGAGGGCTACAAGGTAAGTAAGAAATTTATTTCTTACTCTATGTCAAGGTCAAAAAGAAGTTTTTTAAACACCATGTAGAGCATTATTCCTGTTTGGGTGGATACTCAAATAAAATAGGCAGTTGGTCCATGAGCTGTAATTTGTTAATTTGATTTTTTAAAAAATATTGCATTAAGGGTTGGGGTCATGGCTTAGTGGTAGAATGCTTGCCTAGCATGTGTGAGGCACTGGGTTCAATTCTCAGCACCACATATAAATAAATAAATGAAATAAAGGTCCATCAACAAATAAAAAATATTAAATATATATATTGCATTAAAATATCTTGCCTTACAAATGGATGAAATTGGAGAATATCATGCTAAGTGAGATAAGCCAATCTCAAAAAACCAAAGGACGAATGATCTCGCTGATAAGCAGATGATGACACATAATGGGGGGTGGGGTGGGCAAGAATGGAGGAAGGAAGGGCTGTATAGAGGAAAAAGAGGGGTGGGAGAGGTGGGGGGGAAGGAAAAAATAACAGAATGAATCAAACATCATTACCCTAAGTAAATGTATGATTATGCAAATGGTATGCTGTAACTCCATGTACAAACAGAAACAACATGTATCCCATTTGTTTACAATAAAAATAAATTAAAAAAAAAAAATATATATATATATATATATATATATCCTGCCTTAGCCGGGCATGGTAGCGCATGCCTGTAATCCCAGCAGCTCAGAAGGCTGAAGCAGGAGGATAGCAAGTTCAAAGCCAGCTTCGGCAACAGGGAGGTGCTTATAAACTCAATGAAACCCTGTCTCTAAATAAAATACAAAATAGGATTGGGGAGATGGCTCAGTGGTTGAGTGCCCCTGAGTTCAATCCTCAGTACCAAAAAAAAAAAAAAAAAAAATCCTGCCTTGATTGATTGCAAAGATTTTTTTTGCCAAACCCCCCACCCCTCCCCCACTTAAAGTTTGCACACAAGGCTAGTGCTTCTTCAACTCACCCTTGCCTTTAATGAGCGTTCTCAACAATTAAAAGACTGGAGGAGCTCAGTCCAGGGAGAAGGCAAGCAGTCATGCGCAGACAGTCACGATGCTGTGGGGTGAGGACAAATATGGGGACACTGAAAAGGAGCATTGAAACTAGATTAAAGATACAGGAATTTTCATGGTGGAAAAACACTGGTTTTCCTTGCAGGGACACAGCCACTGCAAAGGTGCAGAGGCTAGGGACAGCACAAGGGGAGTGGGAGATGTTAGGGAATCTCCATTTGTCCCCCGATGCACTCTAGGTCCACTGTCTGCCCTTCTGTGCCATGCATTGACCCCTGTGAATCATTCAACCTGGGTCCACTGGCCTCTGGCCTCCAGCTGGATTCAGTCAATGGGAGACACTCATAGGAGATGGGTAGAGGGAAGAGAGAGAACCATTTCTTCCCTGCTCCCTCCCCGCTCCAGTGGCTCCTCCATAGGACCTACTGCTACTTGTCCTTATTTGATCCCTGCCTTCATTAAAGCCTCTTTATCAGCACCATCTGGAGTGAATTCCACTTTATAACATTTTAGTGAATTCCCCTAACTGAGATGGGGGTGAGGATGCAAAAAGGTCAACAGGGTCTGTGCCTATATGCCCTAATGTCCTGAGGGGCCAAGATGGCTTTAAGCAGAGGAGTCACAGAATCAGACTTACATCATAGAAACATCCTGCTGGAGGCAAGTAGAAGGTGGACTGTGGGACAGCAAGACCAGAGTGCCAGGAGGCATTTGCAAATATAACTATGATTACCCCATAGCAACATGGAAGAATGCTGAGGGTGTCATTTAAAATAGAAAAAGCAGAACATACCATTGCCATCTGGCTATGATTACAAGTATGTGGTCTTGTGAATGCCCGTGCACAGGAACCAGAAGGGGAGGGAACCCTAAAAAGAAAGAGAGAGAAAAGGGAGGGAAGGAAGGAGGAAAGGGAGAAGAAAGGAAGAGAAAAGCAAAGCAAAGCATTAGTCTATGAAGATGATCAGACTTAGAGGAAACACTCTTGCTTTCAAAACAGTTAGGAGTAGTTGCTGGAGAGGCGTGGATGTGGAGGAAGTTGAGAAATAGATCATGCCATTCTCTTAGACGTTTTTGCAGAAATAAGGCCCAGATTTACCATCTGTGCTGTGCCCTGCAGTTGAAACACTGTTCCCTCTGAGGACTTATCTCTTGTTCAAGAGGAATTGCCCTAGCTGGGCACAGTGATGCATACCTGTGATCCCAGTGGCTCAGGAGACTGAGGCAGAAGGATCATGAGTTCAAATCCAGCCTCAGCAACTGAACAAGGCCCTGAATAACTCAGGGAGACCCTGTCTAAATAAAATATTAAAAAGGACTGAGGATGTGACTCAATGGTTAAGCACCCCTGGGTTCAATCCCCAGTACCAAAAAAAATGGGGGGAATTGCCCTACTGAATTCCAGAAAGCCCCTGGGAAGCATAACCACAATCAGGCAACCTGGAATGGAGTTTGTGAACTAGAAGATCTGGGGTCAAAACCCACCTCCACTTCACTTGTCCCTTAGTAATGGCAGGGGATTGGTTCCTGAATTGCCGAGGATACCAAAATCCACAGGTGCCGAAGTCCCTTATATAATATAGCATAGTATTTGCATAGAACCTACACACATCCCTGCACGTCAAATCACCTCTAGATGATTTTTCTACTACAATGTAAATCCTGTGCAAGTAGTTGTTTACTGAATTGTTTAGAGAATAGCAACCAAAAAAAAAAGTCTGTATATATTCAATACAGATAAAATTTTTTCCTAACATTTTCCATTAGTCATTGGTTGACTGTGTACATGCAGAACTCACAGATACAGAGAGTTGACTATACTTATTAGCTATGTGATTCTAAACAGGCTTCCCCAGTTGTGATGTGGAGATCATAAAACTTACCCTGGCATATTTCTTATCAGTATGTTCGGGTTTCCTCTATGGTAATAGAATTATAGAGAGGTGCATGACCACTCAGTCAAAGACTGTATCTCCAGACTTCCTTGTAGCTAAGAGGGCTGTGTTAGTTACTTTTGCATTGTGTGACCAAGATACCTGACAACAACAACTTAAAGGAGGGAAAGTTTATTCGGGCCCATGGTTTCAGAGGTTAAGTCCATAATTAGCTGAGTCCATTGCACCAGGACCATACTGAGACAGAATATCCTGGCAGAAGGACAGAAGAACATTCATGGTGGCCAGGAAGCAGAGAGAGAGAAGCAAAGGGGCTTCAGGGAAGACGTACCCTCCCAGGGCACACCCCCAGGAACCCAGCTCCTCCAGTCACAACTCACCTGCCCACCGTTACCACCCAGTCAGTGCATTCAAAGTAGGATGGACTGATTAGTTACAGCTCTCACAATCTAATCATTTCACCTCTGAATATTTCTGCACTCACATAGGAGCTTTAGGGGAGACACCTCATATCCAAATCATAACAAGAGCCAGGTGACTCACTTCTGGTCAATGGCAGTCAGCAGAAATAACATGCACTAGGTCCAGGTCATGCAGTTGAGTCTACTGGGGATAACTTTTGCTAGTCAGCATAGCAGAAAAACTTAGAAGACTCTGAGATGGGAACCACAGATTGACGAGCAGGGCTGCCATCAGCCTGGACCACCTCCATCTATTGTCCCCTGAGCAAATGCTGTTGTAGTAAACTAGCACATTTTGAGTCTTCTAGGGAACACAGTTTAGCCCCTCTTGGCCAAATAAATATACCTTACAGCATTGTTAGCATCAGCATAAAAGCATGATCAGCCAGGCTGGGAATGTAGCTCAGTGGTAGAGCACTTGCCTAGCATTAGTGAGGCCTTGAGTTTAATCCCCAATACTACAAAAAAGAAAAAGTACAGTCAACTTAAATGAGCACTTACTACATCACTGGATCCCATCACAACCCCTAGAGCTGAGGCCTATTAGTATCCCCATTTTACAGATGGGAAAACCAAAACACAGAGAAATTAAGTCTGATGAGAGAGATTAAGCCAAAGGTCATCCATCTAGAAAGTGGTAGAATTGGAATTTGAACCTATACCAGCTCCAGAACCTGGAATTATCAAGCCAAATTTAGGGAGGTAATTGTGTGGAATACATAGCCCAGGGCCTGGCACAGGGCAGACCCTCCTTAAAGTCAGTTTCCTTTCCCTTCCTTGAGCCTTCTCTTGGGGAACTAAGAGGGAAGCAAAGCAATGACTGAGAGGATTGTGGGTCTTGAGCTGGATATCCCAGGGTCCACCCAGAGGCACCAAGAGCCTCCCAAACAGAAAGCCTCCTGCTCCTGCCTGCAATGCTTCCAGCCTGTTTTAGCAGTTCATCCCCAGAGAGACGGAGCTTCCTGAGGATGAACAAATGAGGTGTTTCTGCCACAAAATGATAGTTGTACACCTGAAAAAAAAATTGCATTTTTGCAAAATCATGCATTTTAAAATGGTTAGACAAAAAATAAAGTCAGTGCAGACTACTCAGAACATATGCACTTTTGTCATCAGAGCGCAAACCAAATCAAGAGCAAGCTCAGAATTTAAAAAAAAAAAAAAAAACCAGAGCACCATTTGATATGCACACGGGTGCTGCTCTACCAGCCCTTTGCAGCCTTCGCCCCTGAAGTGAGTGTGCTGCCTTCTTCAAGACGTAGGTCCTTGGAGGCATTTGATTCCAATAGAAACCAGATTTGCCAAAATTAAAAGTCTGACCCAGGGCTGTGGGTGTAACTCAGTGGTAAAGCACTTGCCTAGCATGTGGGAGGCCCTGGGTTCCATCCCCAGCACTGTGAAAATATTAAAACAAAAGTGTGACCCAACATGGAGTCATCCTCAATCTGGTTGTTGGATTTTTTTTTTTTTTTTAACTTAGGGATACATCTTGGCAATTTCTTATCAGATTTCTAATTTTATTTTTTTAAAAAAAGAAGAAGTATGGTGTTAAGTTCTGATAAGCAACTAAACTACTCACACAGGTATTCCTCCCTCACCAAAATTATGTTCTATCTCTCTCTGTCTCTCTCACTGATTTTCTGCAGTACTGGAGATCAAACCCAAGACCTCACCCATGCTAGACAAGTGCTCTACCATTGAGTAACACCCCAGCCCTAACTGCATCCTTGAGTTGAAGTAGCAACAATTTGGGATATTGAGATTTTGGGGAATTCAGGTTGGAAGAGATGCCACATCATCCAAATCTATTTGGTTCTTGAATATTGGACAGTGATTAGCAAATGTGGATGGCAAGGGAGAGCTGAATGTATACTAAAGAAAGGTATTTTCTGGGGGCTGGGGATTAGCTCAGTTGGTAGAATGCTTGCCTTGCAAGCACAAGGCCCTGGGTTCAATCTCCAGCACTGCAAAAAAAAAAAAGAAAAGAAAAGAAAAGAAAGGTATTTTCTGGATGTAAGGCAATCTGACTGCTACATCTGTCACCCCAGTGATCGCCAGGATTGGTTCGGCTGATCTGGCTGGCTGTCAGGGTGTCCCCTTCCTCCCTCCCTCACTACTCCACATTTGTCCCTTCTGAAACTACCCACCTGGTCAAAGAGGACAGCCTTCCATGATAGAGAAGGATCGTTCATCAAGGGTACATAAGCAGCTGCACTCCCTGCTAAAACTTCCAAACCAGCTCTCAAGAAAGGTACTTTCTAGCTGGGCATGATGGTACACGCCTATAATCCCAGCAACTCAGAAGGTTGAGGAAGGAGGATAGCAAGTTCAATGCCAGCCTCAGCAACTTAGGGAGGCCCTAAGCAACTCAGAGAAACCCTGTTTCAAAACAAAAAGGGCTGGGAATGTGGCTCAGTGGCTAAGTGCCTCTGGATTCAATCCCTAATACCAAAAAGAAAAAAGAAAGAAAGGCACTTTCTGCAGAACTGACAGCCTTTATTGTAAGGAATCCATATATTGAATTGCTCTTTAATGGTAAGCAATCTCCAAACATTCACCTTCTGGTAGAAAGTCACTACTGAAGCAATGCAAGTCCATGTTATATCCATATTGTTCTCCCATCATTCTTACAATCAAGGAAGAGGTAAACACAGCTCAGAAACAAGCATTAAGGCAGAACACAGAGCACTTGGGGTTCTCCACAACCTTTGCTCTCTGGAGCTGCAAAGCATGAGTCCCAAGGCACCCTTCCCAGCCTCACAGACCCAAGTACCTGGGATTACAGGCACACACCACAACGTCCAAAACAAAAAAAAAAAAATGTTTTCTGGTTGGTATTTTCATGACCCCTATTATGCCAGTGAAGAAAGGAGCTACTCTGGAGCCCTAGGCAAGAGGATCTCAAGTTGGAGGCCAACCTGAGCAACTAAGGGAGCAACTAACTTGTCTCAAACTTTTAAAAAGGCAGAGAGGGATACTGGGGATTTAGTTCAGTGGTAGAGCACTTGCATAGCATGCATGTGTACTGGTTCAATCCCCAGTACTGCAAAATAATAATATTAAAAATTAAGGAAGACCTAGTTTACAGAGCATAGAATACTACCTCTTGGGGGCAAGCACTCCAACAATATTAGCTAGTATTACTGTTGTTACCATAAGTGTCCAAAGTGAAAACTCACATTATCTCAGTGGATCTTTCTCCTCTCACTGTCTAAAAGAAAAGCCGTCACTACCGCCTTCTCTTTGCATCTGGGGAAACTTAGGCCAAGTCCAAGTTTTATTTTTGGCAAATATCTTGGACTTGCTTCTCCCAGGCTACGCTTACCTAAAGCCCCTACACATTAGAGCAATAAACTGAGCCCTGATTGGGAGGGGAGGAGTGTCACCTCCCCACCAGATTCACACCCTTACTGGGCCACCCAAGAATACAAGTCCCCCATGTACCAGTAGAGGGCAGCATTGCGCCCCAGTTCTTCATCCACCCCGCTGCACGTGAGGAATTTGACTTCAGGGGTCCAGCGAAGACAAGGCTTTACGAGAGCCTTTGAACCGGCAGCTCGGAGACTACAGTACCAGGTATTCGCACCAGCATTCCTGGCCCTCTCGCCGGTTCAGGGCCGCGGGAGGGGCTGGGGAGCCTCCCAACCGCCGCCCCCTGCTTCAGAAAGCAGAGGCACTCCTGAGGGTCGGCGAGGTCACAGGCTGCCAGAGGCCACCCAGCGAGCTGGTGGCAGGGAAGGGTTCAAATGTCCCGCGCTCTTTCCTTCCTGGTCAAAATTCCTCCCTGAGCGAAGCGATCTCCCACCCAGGACTCTGCCTTCCACCCTCCCTGCCTCCTCTGGTGTCGCTGTCCTGCAACCCACCGGTATCCATACGTTTTTCCCGAGGTGGCTAGCGCGGGCGGCCGACACTGTGAGGCCGTAGTCCGCCTGTTCACCTCGCAGGTTATCCCCAGCCCTTGAGTTCCCGCGGCCCCCGCAGCATCCGACAGATGCTCAGGGCAGAGCCTGGCGTGCGGTGCACGGTGCTGAACGCAGCAGGACCTGACAGAACGAGACCGGAAGGGACTGGAACCGGGTCGGAGTCTCAGAGACCATGGAGTTGGCTCCGGCTTTCCTCCTCCTGGTGCACACGAGGGTCCCGCGCAAGGCCGCTTGCGCGCCCTGGCTGTTCGCAGCCCACTTGCGCCCGTGGCGCCCCCTCGGGCGATCACAGTCCAGTTCAGCCCGGGCCCCCAAAGTACCCAGCTTCCTTTCCCAGACCCTGCCTGAGAGCGTGGGGTCCCGCAGGAGAGTCAAAGTAGGAAGGGTGGTACCTGCCCGCAAAGGACCCCTAAGGACCCAGCGACCTCTGAGTCACGTACCGTCCCCAGCCCGCTCTTCGACGGCCCGAGCGCTCCGGGCCGCTGGCGGTCTCAGTCCCAAGCAACCGACGGATTTAGGGACCTTGAATGGCCTGAAAGGAAGCGGCAGCCGACAAACCTCCGTGCTCCTGCCGGGCCAGCCCCTTAAAGGAACACACCCTCCTTTCCCTCCCAAGGCTGGGTGGGCCCCAAGGGAGTTGTTGTGGCAGATGCGTGCTTGTCTCCAGACGTGCAGAGACCACCCCGAACAGAAGCTGCTGCGTTGTGGAGTGCAGGCTATCACATCTTGGGGGACGAGATGAGGAGGTGGAAGGGGAAGGCGGATCCCATTAGAACACCCTAGTTTACCAAAAACAGTAGGACTAAGCAGGGCAAGCCTCTCTAGCACTCTGTGGGTGGGCGATGGGGCTGCCTCCCCCTTTGGAAGAGGGAGGAACTAGAGTTTTGTACCTACTCCCCATAGAAAGCAAGGGATTCTGACATCCTCCTGTCCCTAAGTTTGACCATGGTGGCCAGCCAGGTTGTCAGAGTCAGGCACAAGGTAGTTGCTGCCCCTAGTAGGTGGGGCTTGAATGAGTGATCCAGGGGAGGGGGGCTGGAGAGACAGGATGGGGTACTGCCTGCAGCGAGGGCCACCAGGCTTCTGACTGGTCCTCAACAGAGCAGGGGACCTCCCTTAGGAATTTTGGCATCTGTTGGAACAGCTATCAGGCAGCCCCTCTCAGGATGCCTCTGTTTGGACAGGGTGTTTTCTTTCCTGTCCTGTCCAATGGGGGCCCTGGCTTGGCAGGCCTTGTTTCCTCAGCAGAGAAACTCAAGGCTGTCCTTTAGTTTCAGTTGGGAGGATCACAGAGCCCACTCTTCCTAAACACACCTCCAGAAAGCCCATGCCTTTGTATGTCTACCACACACAGGCAGGTGCAAACCAGAGCACAAAAACCACGGTGGGCTAGAGAGTAAACAGCACTGAAAGTGAGCACCAGGTTTATCGAAGGGAGCCCAGGAAGGATCCTCCGCAGGGAAGAGAGGTTTGATCACTATGCAGGATGGACTGGAGGGAAAATAAACAGGACACAAGTATGAATTAGGAAACTCCCAAAAGCCTCTCTGATAATGATGGCCAAAATTTTCAGTCTTCTGATGGGACAGACTTGGCATTGGTGCTTCTGAGCATTTGGTCTTTTAGTCCCCACAGGCCATGAAGTTGTTCTTAGTATTTCCATTTTACAGATGAACTGGGTTGAGCACATGGCGCAAGGTGACTTTTTATCTTCTAATCACCTCTCACCACCTCCACATTTAAACTAAGAACCTAGACCCCTGAGAGAAATAGGGGCAACATGTCCCAGCATCAACAGCCACAGATGTAGGGAGAGGTGTGGACAGCAAAAGGGTCAGTTTTGTTACAGTAAGGCGAGTTTAACATGCCAACTAGGGGTGGGGTGGCCAGCAGGTAAAATAACACTGCAGCACTGCAATCAGGAAGAAAAGAGTGATATTTTTCCCCCATGCCAGGGTCTCATGCATGCTAGGCAAGTGCTCTACCACTGAGCTACATCCCCAGCCTGAAAACGTAAATTCATGGAGGCATAGCAAAAGCTCTGAAAGTGAGCTGGGCGCCGCGGCGCACACCTGTAATCCCAGCAGTTCAGGAGGCTGAGGCAGGAGGATCATGAGTTCAAAGCCAGCCTCAGCAAAAGTAAGGCACTAAGCAACTCGGTGAAACCGACTCTAAATAAAATACAAAAATTGGGTTGGGGATGTGACTCAGTGGTCGCGTGCCCGATACCAAAAAAAAAAAAAGAAAAAAAAAAAAAGAAAGAAAGAAAAAGAAAAAGCAAACCCTAAAAGTAGATGAAACTGCTCAGAGAAAGGAACCCAAGTGAGGGGACTTCTGTCTCGTGACTTTCAAAAAGCTGCAGCCAACACATTCAAGGCTACAAAGATGAGAGGAAGAAGCTAAGAGGTGGCTGAGGCAATTCCAGTCAATCAATTCAAGTCTCCTGGGCCAGGTGGGGACCTGTGACCACTGTCCACCAAACAGGAAGACTGACCCACAGAAAATCCTCAATATGGCAAACATGGGCCAGTTGACAGATAAGAGTAAAGCTCAGTGTCCCCTCTGCAAGGACTCCTGGATCTGGCAGAGTTCAAGCTGTGTTAGTTACTAGAAGGCAGACCCGCCCCCAGCAGATGTGATGGGAATATATTTCTCCTACTGTGGCTGGTCCCCAGAGAAGGCCAGAACAGGGACTGGGTGCAGGAATGCTCCCAGGAACATGTCCAGAGACCAGCAACCCCCAGAAAGACTTGACTCCAAACCCAATCCATACAGCTCCACAGAACTGGAAACAGGAGTGGACAGAGATACCCCTGGGGTGAGCATCCTGCATCACCAGTTCATAGGAAGACTGCCTCCAGGCCCTTTTACTCAGCAGTGCTGGCAAAATACAGTTCTCAGGAAGAAGCCACTTCCGGACCAGTGTCCCTGATGTGGTTCCAGCAAAACCCTTTCTTTGGTAGCCATGTGGCCAGCCTCCTGCTACCCAGAGGTCCAAAATTTGGTCATCTTAAAAACTAGGGTGAGTTGGGTTGGGGGTGGGGCTCTGATAGAGCACCTGCCCAGCATGTGAGAGGCATGGGTTCAATCCCTAGCACCACCCAAAAAAAAGAAAGAAGAGTAGGGTGGTTTCATTCACCCCTTTCCCAGCTAGTCAGTCCTACTGCTATCTGCTGTCCCCTTCCCAGATCACCAGGGCTCTAGCCTGAACTGCTCCTCACTGGTCACTTTCTGATGGCCCCTGCATGGAAGAGGGCAGAGAGGACCCCTTTCCTCCCAGCCCTAGAGTGCACATACCAATGGCCTCCCAGGAACGGGGTGCTCTGCTGGGAGGCCACATGCCCATCTGGCAGAGCCCAGCCCCCTCCTCCCCTTCCACACTGCCCCCACCAAAGGCCTCCTACAGCTGTAGAGTGGCCCAGGTTCATGGGTTTCTAGGAGTTTCTCCAGCCCAGTGCTCTAATTACAGAAAAAAATCAAACTCGCCAAAGGGGGAAATCAGCAGCCGGGCCTGGCACATCTTCCTGGTGTGGAAGGGAGCAGAGCATTCGTGGAGATGCCTCTGTGCTAGGACTCCATGGCCCCTCACCAGGCGGTGGCTGCAGCCTCAGGGCCAGATGGGGATGGAGTGGGGGAAGGGAAGAGGTGAGTCAGGCTTCAAGGACTGGAAGCCTGACCTCCCCCAGGAGCCCTGAGCACTCTCTCCTCCTGCTGCTAAGCTATTTGTAGTCAGGCAGGTGACCCAAGAATGCTGGGCTGGGAGAGACCAGGCAGTGGTGGGAGCCAAGGCCAGTCAAGTCCCATTTCGACAGGACAATGATGAAGCACAACAAGAATTCCAGTGGAGAATACAAATATATTTTGGAAGCTGCCTGTGTGCTCGGGGGTGAAGAGCCAGCAGAGGCCCCCATGCCCACCCAGCCAGCCTGCCCACCTCCTCGCCCAGCTGGCTCCCCCATCTTTCTACAGACCCCCCCACACACTTCTGTCTTCCTAGGGCTTCAGGACAAAGGTCAAGAGGGATCTCCAAGGAGATAAGTGGGGAGGTATCTCCAGGTGGGTGCAGTGGCAGGCCTGGGGCAACAGCCTGTGACTTCCAAGCCGTGCATCACGGCTTCCTCCTCTGGGAACATGGGAGTGTGGTGTGCAGAAAGGAGTTCAAGACGACCCTGGCAGAGTCGACCCAGAGCCTGCAGTTGGGGACTCTGGAGAGGTGTAGGTAACCCACACTCCTGACCCTGCCCCTCCCTGTCCATCCCAGACCTACCCAACTCCACGGTGCCTGAGAAAATGAGATGGCAGGAGGGCTGGCTGCCAGGGACTGTGGAAGCTGGATGGTGAGGGTGAGGACAGGGAGGGAGGGAGGGCGACTATCTGTTGGCACCTCTCTGAAGCCCCACTGCCCTCCCTGCCCCCAGCCCCACTACAATCAGGAAGGAGTGCTGAAGAGGCCCAGGCCCACAGGAGGCAGGAGCACCTGGGAGGGGCAGGTGGCCCAGCAGCCTCCACGGCCCTTCCGGTCACTACTTCGGTCGGGCCTACCGCTCACAGCCCAGCAGCTCCAGGCGCAGGGTGATGCGGTTGTGCCAGGCCACAGGCAGGATGCGAACATAGCGGGCAAAGAAAGGCGTCTCAAACACATTCTTCTTGTGGGAGTTGTTATCCAAGTTGCCAGGAAAGATCTGGAGACAGAGGGGGAATCAGGAGTACCCCAAAGTCAACCTCCCTTCCCACAGGCACTGGGGAATGGCAAGGGGAGGGTCACTGGACAGACACCCACCTTGCTGTCCACAGCCCCGTGTTCCTTGTACTCGGTCCAGTTCACACCGTCATTACTGTAAGCCACCTTGTAGGCTGCTACGTACTGGATGTGGCCAAAGTCACGAGCCCCCTGGGTGATGACGCCTGTCACTTGTTTCTGGGAACCCAGGTCAACCTACAGGAGAAACCACCCACATTTTCTTGGCTTGCACCATTCTAGGAAGGTAGAAGGAGGCAGGTGCACTAGGACATAATTTGTTTTGGGAAAGCTACTTCACTTGGCTGAGCCTCAGCTTCTACATCTATACAATGGGCACATACGATACTACCCACAGTGCTAGGCACTTCACTACAATAAAGCTGGGCCTTGGCTCACTCTATGCCAACCCCTGCCAAGACAGGCAGCCCCTCATGGAATCCGACTCCTGGCCTGCTCCTTAGACCCAGAGACAGACACCTGCCCCATCCCAAACCACTGTGAGGAACCTGCCCCTGGACAGATAGTCCCAAGATCAAGGTTGCAAAGCCAACCCTCTGCCAACCAGCAGAAGCCCCAGCAGGGCCTTATCCTGCCAGGACTCAGTTTCCCCATTTCTTAAACAAGCTCTGGTTGTCCATGATTCAATATGTGCTAGTTATGTAAGTCAGAGGACATCTGTTCTGTGTGCATGTGAAGAGGTCCCAGGACACTGGGTTGGGTGTCCCTCTTCCATCCTGCCCTGCTGTCTGTCCACAGGCTGAGTCCTGGCAAACCTGTGGCAGCCAATGAGTGTGGCTCTACCCCACACATATGCATCCTCTCTCCACCTGGGGGCCATCATGGAAGCAGGAACAAGAGAAGGTGGGGCGTGTGGGAAAAACAAAGACAAGGCTTTTCAGAAAGTCTCTTGGAGAGCACAGGTCCAGGTTGGGCGGAGGTCACATCTGGCAGCCCCACCTGATCCCACCGGACCCCAGCCTGCAGCCCAAGAGGGGCCCGGACCCACCTGCAGCCACTCGGAAGCATCGTTGCTCTGGGCGGTCCAGGCGTTGAACTTGCCCTGCTTGTCCAGCCGTCCGTAGAAGGGGTACCAGCCGAAGGCACGCAGGCCCCAGGTCTTGAAGCTGCTGGAGGCTGTGATCTGCTTGTCGGGGATAACGTTGTCCTTCAGACCCAGAGGCTCAGAGCATCCTGCCAGCAAGTGGGGAAGGGGCTGTCACCCAGATCTGGGATCCGCAGCTCCCTGGGGCATGAGCACAGGCATGAAGGGGGAAGAACCTTGGACCCTGATGTGCCCCTGGCATTCTTCCTTTTTTTTTTTTTTTTTTTGGGTGCTGGGGATTGAACCCAGGGCCTTGTGCTTGCAAGGCAGGCACTCTACCAACTGAGCTATATCCCCAGCCCTTTTTTTTTTTTTTTTTTTTTTTTTGAGACAGGATCTCACTATGTTGCTCAGGCTGATCTTGAACTCCTGGGCTCTAGTGGTCCTCCTGCCTCAGCCTCCTGAGCACCTAGGACCATGGGCATGCACTATGACACCAGCCTTGGTATCCTGACAACAGAAAAAAAATCTCCATCTGCCTTTAAGGGACAACTGCTCCACTTGCCCAACCCTCTCTCACTTCAGCCTGGTGGTCTCAGCTCCCACCCCCAACAACACTCAAGACCTCCCCCAGGCCACTATTCTTCTCCTTTGGCAGCCCCAGCTCGATAACCTCCCACCCTTCTTCCAAACCTGACTAGGGAGACACCTCCTCCAAGAATCCCATCTACCCAGTGCTTCCTTCGGTCCTTCACTTACTCCAGCTACAGAAAAACCTGAAGGAAGTAGACATTAGCAACCCCATTCTATAGATGAGAAAATCGAGGCTGAGAAACATTAAATATCGTGCTCAAGTCACATACAGACTCCTTGCCATCACACCAACTGTGACATCTCCACCATGCCCCATAACCCAGACCCCTGAAGGCCTGGCTGGTGGCAGCTCCATGAATGATGAGCAGGACAACAATCCTGCCCTCTAGCGGCTGGAAAGTAGAGAAGCCGGAGAACTCCTGGTCCTGGGGATACTCCTGTACCTTCTCCAGCAGCGCCTCATTTAATTTCTACCATAGGGCTTTTGCATGCTCAAATGCTTCTGGGGTGCTGTCACACAGGCCTGGAAGGCTGGCCTGAGAAGGTGGCCTGTGCTGCACCCTGGCCCACCCCTAACACCAAGGAATGTGCTGGAATATTTTGCGTTCACATCTGCACCTGCACCTGCACCAGGCCAGAAGAGTTGGGGATGGGCAAGAGATAAAACTCTCAAAAGAATGATGGGTGTGTCTCACACCTGGAAGGGTCCCCACTCCACAGTTGGGAGGTGGGGGTAGTAGGTGTGGACACCCAGGCTTCCATCTGGGACATGCTTACTCTCACTGTCCCTGGATGCCTCCCAGATGCCCTGAGGAGGCCTGTCCATCGTACCATTGCCTGGTGAGGGCAGTGTAGCAGGTGCTCCTGGATTGGCAGCTGGCTCATCACTTGTGTCCAGAACAGAGGATCCTGGGGAAAGTTACAGCCTGGGGTAGTTTTGCAGAGGACACCAAATCTGCATCATTTACTCAAGGCAACAGACCACCAGTTTCTAGTTCATCTCCCTCTGGGCCTCCCTAGATAGGCAAACCAAGCCTTCTAGGGAAAATGTAGATGGGAGGGGTACCAGGGCAAGGGCCATCATTCACTGTGACCCCGGGAAGTCTCCTCCCAATTCTGGGCCTCAATGTCCTCAACTATAAAATGTGGTGCTAAAGCAGTACTTCTCACTAGGCACAGTGGCACACACCTGTAACCCCAGTGGCTTGGGAGGCTGAGGCAGGAGGATCACAAGTTCAAAGCCAGCCTCAGCAATTTAGCAAGGCCCTATGCAACTAAGTGAGACCCTATTCAAAAGTAAAAATTTGAAAAAGGGCTGGGGATATGGCTCAGTGGTTGAGCACCCCTGGGTTCAATCCCCAGTACCAAAAAATAAATAAATAAATAAAGTAGTACTTCTCACAGGTCACCTGGGGATCTTGTTAAGATAAAGATTCTGTACCAGCAGGTCTACAGCAGGGCTGAAGTCTGCATTTGTAGGATGCTCCTAGGGGACACTGATACTGCTAGCCCATGAAGCAGATTGCCCACCAAGCCACTCATGCTCTAGCTAGGCTCCAGTCCACAGGCCTTCTTCTATCCTTCAGTAACCCCAGGGCCTTTGCACTTGTCAATCTCATGCCTGCAATGTGCCTTCCAATGGCTTCACGATGGCTTCACAATGGCTGCCTTTCTATCATTCAAGCTTCCCCTCAAAAGCCATTCCCCACAGCAGACACTGTGCTGCCTCCTCCCATCACCTTCATCCCATCACCCTCCACCTTTTCCTTCAGAATTTTCTGTTATCTGATCCTTCTTTTATTTGTTCCTTGTCTACAATCTGTCTCTCTCACAAGAATGCAAGTTCCAAGAGGTCAAGAGTCTCACTCGTACTGTTTCCTAAAGTCAGGTATTTAGGAGGAGCTTAAGAAATGTTTTGAGTTAAATAGTTCACCAGGGATATGGTGCTTGCCTGCAAAGAAGAATCCCAGTGCAGGGCACTAGTCCCCTTGTGGGTTCCTGGGGAACACACAGAGTTCAGCCCCACCTGCAATATGCACACAAGCACACATACTCTCACACACACACGTACATGTGCACATGCACACCAATACTCTCTCTAACCAACAGGAATGCCTGAAGAGAAAGAAGTCGAGCCAGACCTTGGGGGAAGGTCAGGGCAACTTTGCCTCCTCATGTGAGGCCTGCCCTCTCCTGGCCTCGAGGGGAAGTCACCTTTGATGCATCACACAGGCAGCCTTAAGAACCAAATCTTCAAGTTAAGACTGTAAGGAGTGAGGGGCCCCAAGGAGAGGCACACAGACCTGGCTCCAGCCTTTACCAGTTACCTTTTAGCAGAAGGCAGTCTTTTACCCACTTCAATGAGATGGTTCAAAAATCAGTGACCCTGGGAGAGGGTCACACCACTTCGGTTCATCTTTAAAAAAGATAAGTGCTAGCCAGGTGCAGTGGCACACACCTACAATCCTGTCAGCAAAGGAGGCTGAGACAAGAGGATCACAAGTTGAAGGCCAGCCTCAGCAACTTAGAGACCCTCTGTCTCAAAATAAAAATCAAAAAGGGCTGGAAGAGTAGTAGAGAGCTTGCCTAGCACACACAAGACCCTAGGTCCCACCCCGAGTACCACACAAAAAAAGAAACCCAGCAAGTCACAGAACTCAGCTCTGAGCAGTACTAGATGGTATCTAAAATGAGATAACAGGAAGAGGTGCCACAGAGAGGATGCAGGCCACAAGAGGGCAGGTCCTACATAAGGCAAAAGAGCCACCTCTCAGATCTAGGACTCCACCAAATGAGCCCTTACAGTTCCACTGGTGACCAGAAGGTGGCACTGTGGCTGCAAAGACCTCAAGGAAGCTGACAGCTGGGCTGAGATGGTACCTATCAGCCCAAGCCACGCACCAGACCTCTCCAATGGGCAGTTTCTCCTGGCTCAACAGAAACCTGTTCCTTTCTGGTCCCCCTATCTCTCCAACTAGGAATCCTCTGGACAGGGCAGCAGAAAGCACGCCCTATGATCCTGGAAGCCCCCATGTTTCCCTTGAATGCAGACTACAGGAGATTTGCAGGAAAAGCACTGGATAGGTGGGGTCAGGAGCTCAGGGATCTATATCCAGCTTTATACCTCCCAACCGTGTACTTGATAAATCATTTGTCTGGGTCTCACTTCCCTCATTCATTCATTCACTCACTTAGCAAATATTCATCAGGCACCTATGATCCAGGCACTATTGGAGGCACTTAGAATGAACAAACCAGACATTCTCTGGAGGTGACATCTGCAAACAGAACTAATGCTACATATTCCAGAAGCTCAAAGCAACAATCAGAATAAATGAAACTACTTTGAAAACCGAGGTGATGTTTTTTTTCTTCAGTAAGTAGAATGCCCAGAGGGACAGTTTGGCCAACAATTAAAACCTGGGCAGGAATGGTGATGCCTCTGGCCTGTGTGTCCTGTGTGAATCCAGGTCCCTGGGCCGTGCTGCTGCCACTACCCAGCTCAAGAAAAGAGGGGACAGGGAAGGCCATGTCCAAGACTGACCATAGTCCCCAGCACTCACCATTCAACTCACAGCCAAGGAGCTCAAAGCGCAGGGTGCAGCCCCGGCGGCAGGACACTGGAAACAGCCTCACATACTGTGTTTCCAGAGGGGAGCTGAACAGGTTGATCTTCAGGCCACTGTTGTCCACATTTCCCACAAACACCTAGGAGGGAAGGGATCAGTGCGGGCAGCCCCTCTTCCTGGACTGCCACACCCTTGTCTTAGGCCTGGTAGGCAGACAGAGGGTTGGGAGAGCAGGCAGGGGCTCAGAGAGCAGCGCTTCCTTTGACCACCCCAGAGCCCTCAAACAGATTCTCACTCTTACACCAGCCCTCCCGGGCCATCATGGGGCCCAAGCATAAACCTCCATCTTTCACTCAGGGTTACTGGCAGAGTGCCTCTGTGCATATTAGGAAAAGATACTCCTTTCTCAAGACACTTTATTAAGATAATTTTCTATAGACAGTATACAAACATGCAATGTAAGTATTCTGAATGGTACCCACTTAGTAATAACCTCCCTAAGCAGTATACAACCTACACAGCTATACATGATACCTTTGAATGAAACCCACCTCTACCACCACTACCACCCACAAATCACTGTACTACTTTGAGCCTCTCTATTCTCATCTAAAAAGTAAGCTATTACTTGTAACCATAAAACATGGACACATCTGACTTAATTTCTTTTTTGGGGCGTAGGGGTGGGGCATGGGGATTGAACCCAGGAGCACTCAACCACTGAGCCACATCCCCAGCCCCTTTTAATATTTTATTCAGACAGGGTCTTGCTGAATTGCTTAGGGTCTAAGTTGCTGAGGCTGGCTTTGAACTCTTGATCCTCCTGCAACAGACCCCCAAGACACTGGAATTACAAGCATGTGCTACCAAGCCTGGCTGACTTTCACAGTTTCTAAAAACCAACACCCTCACCACATGGCCAATCTGGCCAATCACCCAGGGTACTCTTATCTCACTGGGGCCCTCAACCTGGGCTAGAACCCTAGCAGGTGCTGACCTTAACCCTTCTTTAGGGCCCCAGCAGGCCCACCTTGTCTCCAGACGCCTCTTCATCCTGGATGAACTGGAACTTGCGTCCATCAAGGCTGTGGGCCACCTTGAAGGTCTTCAGGTACTCGGCGCTACCCGCACGGCTGGCACCCTGCGTCACCACACCTGTCACCCGCATCTTCCGAAGCAGGTTCACCTGCACCCAGGGCAAGAAGGACAGTACCCTCATCTCCCAGATCTTTCTACCCGGGATCTAGGCTGGCCCAGTCCTTTATCCCCCACGCAGTGGCAGACAACCCAAGAGGGGCAGCTGAGCAGTAGCCCTTGTTGGGGGTTTGTTCCTCTGGCCCTCTAGACCAGGGCTGGGGAAAGCACAGGAGGCCCCCAGAAGCCTCATGTAGAGCAGAGCAACAAGCTCCTCCACAGCCAGGGTCCGCTTCCCACTTATTCCATGCAGCAACTCTAGGACCCAAGGTTTCCCTACAGTTACACACAGTTCACCAATGGAAACCTGTCACCTGTTGCCTAGACCCCAGGAATGAGCCCCCCAAATACATACCGATCCATATAATCTCTCATCACCCTGCCTGGGTCAATGTCTTCTCCATACCTGGATCCAGGGCTTCCTGTCATAGTTGCTAGCTGTCCAGGCGTTGACGATGCCCGTGCGGTGCAGGCGGGCCAGCTCTGGGGCCCAGCGCTGCAAACCCATGAAGCCCAAATGCACAGAAGAGGCAGAGATCTGGAAGTCGGCGATGGCGCCCTCCTCCATGCCCAGAGGCTTGGCACAGCCTGCAGGAAGGGACAGGACAGTCAGGGGACCACCCCAGCAGGTTCTAGGGCCCAGCTGGGACCAGAGGACAAGAAAGTAAGACAGTGTGCCCTCTGCTGCAGATCCAGTGTGGCCTCTGCTCAGACCCTCACTCAGAACAGAGCCCACAAAGGGACAATGGGGGCACAGTGTCAAGGGCAGGTACTGAGGAAAGGTGTCTGGGAGGTGCAGTGAGGAAGAGAGGGGCCAGGCCAGGACTGCCACCATGGGCAGCCCTCCAGGCTGCAGCATGTCTTGTTTTACAGGGAACTGGGAAGCAACTATTCTGAAGGAGGACTGATGGGAAAGAATATTAGGGTGACCTCCTCTTCCTCAGCATGCCCAGCTCAGTCCCTGGCTTCCCCAGCCGGGTGGCTTTGGGAGAAGGGGTACCTCGGACAGTAGTGAACAATACACATACCACACACAAAACCATGAGCAGATCTGCCTGGAGTTTTCTAGAATCCCACTGGCAGGAGTTCTGTGGGTGGGGCACAAATGCCATTCTGTTTTCCCGGTTACCATTTATACCTTCCCCCTGTGAGTCCTCAGCCATCCAGACGTCTGTGACCATATTCCTGTCCATGGCCCATCACCTTCACTGTTACCCCAGCAACATGATACCAGGGACCCGGACAGCTACCAACAACTACATTCACATACCCCCATCACCCCACCAGTCTGTACAGATCCCACAGATGTACAGTGCTTTCCAGCTGTCAAGCAAAGGACCCAGGACAAATCTATTCTACCCACTGCTCATACTAGAGATTGAACCAAGGGGTGTTCTACCACTGAGCTACACCCCCAACCCTTTTCATTTTTTATTTTAAGACAGGACCTTGCTAAGTTGCTGAGGCTGGCCTTGAACTTATGATCCTCCTGCCTCAGCCTCCCAAGTCACTGGGATTACAGCCACGTACCACTGCACCCAGTGTGATCTCTTAATCCAACATCCCAGGCTCATGCTAAGCCTGGTACTATCACATTCACAAGGAAAGTGAAGTGCAAAGTGTGGCCAGATGCCCAAGATCCAGGGCCTGCCAGTGGCTGAACAGAGACATGATCCCAGGTATGCCTCCAGGGTGATCCTCACACCCTAAGGACCCAAATGTGAGATCTGTGTGTGGGATCCAAGGAAAGTGACCACACAACAAACAAGGAGGGGCTGCAAAGTCCCTCTAGGGAGGGTCCCCTGCCTGTGTGGTCACCCCCACCTTCAACACCAGGTGCTACCATATCCAGCCCCTGGCTGAGAAGCTGAAAGGCTAGGTGGGTAATTCCGACTCAGGCACACCCATGGTTACCTCGGCTCCCAGCACAGTAATTAGTGGCCCACCTGGTCCCACCCAGGGCTCTGTCTGCCACACACATCCTTCCATCCAGGACCTCAAACACACATGGCCTCAGTGCACAGCCCAAGGCACAGGCCCTCAGCCTGGCCTCCTCTGAAGTGAAGGGCATCTTGGCACTTTGCCTGCTCTTCCCCAGGGACCCAGCCCCATTCCTTCTGTAGGTCAGCAAGCCTCAGAGCCCACCCCAACGTCCACTTGAGGGGGACAAGACACTGTTCTGCCCCCAGTCCAAGATGCTTAGCAAATGACCTGCTGGAACCTGGGACCCTCACTCTACCTAAACATGGACCCAAAAATGGACCCACCCACCTCACAGAGGGCAAAAAAAGAGTCCTAGTGTGGTTGGGGCCCAGGGAGGGAGGGAGGGACTCCCACTAAGCAAGGAAGCTGCTGCCAGCAATGCTGGCTGGGCACCCACCCAGGCCATTCTGTGGCCATGTGGATAACAGAGTAGGTCAAGCTGGGTCAGTCCCTCTGCACACGCCAGGCCTCTGGCCACCAAACCACAAGGGGATGACCCAGCCTCCCCCTCCTCCCCTACCTCTATGAGGAAGCCTCAGGTCAAACTTGGGCCAAGCTTGATTTCCTAAGCTCCTGGGCCTCTAAAGTTTAGGAATGTGTTTGTTTTCCCTTATTGGTAGAAAAATCCCAAGACTTAACTCTAACGCTGTGTCTGGTTCATGGTGACTCAGGAAACAGCACTCCTATGACCTCTGGGGTCTCTGAAACCCCTGCAGCAAGGTCAGGCCTGGCAGTCCCAGGAGAACAGAAAGAAGCCTGGGGAGGAACAGCAGGTTCCTTTATCCCTTTGGCCTAACTGAGATGCTCTCCCTCCCTCAGTCTCCCTGAAGGCAGCCTTGCCACAGGGAATGAGGCCAGTTTATAGCCTGTGGCACAGGACAGTAGCTCAGGGTCTGCCTCAGAAGCAGGCACCCAGAGAACTCACTGGTTTCACAGTGGACACCCACGTAGCCCTGAGGGCACTCGCAGATGTACTGGGTGAAGACATCTCCTCGGTGCGCATCGTCAATCACCTGGCACTCAGCGTTGTGTAAGCAGGGGTTTGGGGAACAGGGACCTGGAGACAAGGAATAGATAAGATGGGCAGGTGATCAGTGAGGAGTTGGAGACAGACAAAAAGCAGTAGAAAGGCCAAGCCCAAAAAGGATACTTTGCCCAAATTCAGTCTACCATCACTTCCCTCTCCTTTCCCCAAATCTGCCTGATGGAGCCTCAGTCAGCCTGGAACCAAGGAGGGGCCAAATAAGGTAAGCATCCAGTTTTCCTCCGGGCCTGGGAGTTTCCAGGGCAACCCTGGCTGGCATGGCAGAGGCACTGGGGACCCCTGCCTATTTGGGGAAGAGCTAGGGATGGGGTGGAGAAGCAGGCCCATGCAGGCAGGTACCTTTCTCAGTCTCGTTGCAAATGAGGCCTGTGAAGCCCTCAGGGCAGAGGCAGTAGAAGGGGGCGCTGTCCTGGCCCATCAAGCATGTCCCACCATTCAGGCACTGGCTGGAGTCGCAGAAGTCACCTGCAATGGCAGCTCCTACTTAATCATTCCATAAATGTTTGGAGGGCTAACTACCATGAACATGTGAGGTCCCTGAGACAGGGAAGCCAGGTGCAGCCCAGGCCTTGAGAAGCCAGTGGGAAGAGGAAGGCCAGTGGACAGATAATAAACAAGTGACAAACTAGCAGAAACCTGCACAAGGGCCACTGGAGTGATTTCTGCCAGGAAGATAGACATTTTACAGAAGAGGGGACATTTGAGCTAGGTCTAAAAGACAGAATAAGAGGTTCTCAGGCTGAGAAATGAGGGAAGAACATTCTAGAAGAGCAGAAGAACTGAGGATATGCTATGTTGGAGAATAGTAAGATGACGCTGAAAGGGCAGTTTGGGCCAGACTGGGAAAGATCTTAAGAATGATAAGTTTAGGAGGGCACAGTGGCACACACCTGTAATGTCAGCTACCCAGTACACTGAGGTAGGAAGATAAAAAGTTCAAGGCCAGCCATGGCAACTTAGTAAGACCCTGTCTAAAAATCAAATAAAAAGGGCAAGGGAGGGGTTGGGGTTGTGGCTCAGTGGTAGAGTGCCTGCCTAGCATGTGTGAGGCACTGGGTTCGATTCTCAGCACCGCATATAAATTAATTAAATAAAGGAATTTAAAAAAATAAAAGGACAAAGGAAGTAGCTCAGTGGTACGGCACTTGCCTAGCATGTGGTAGGCCCTGAGTTCCATACCCAGTACCACCAAGAAAAGAAGTGGGGGGGGGGGGCAAGTTTAGATTTTGCGTCCTGCCAATTAGTAGCTTCTAACTTTCCTTCAGCCTTCCCAGCATTGTCCAACAGGAACACACACTCTCTCAAGTATGAGGTGGGAGCAGGGAAGTCAGTTCAAATCCTTGGAAGAAGGTTGAAAAATCCCACCTGCAGAGACCTGACAGATCCCCCACCCCCCATGGGAGGGTTTGGTGGCTGCAGACAGATCCCTCTGGATGAATGACGAAGAAGGAAGTCAGGACAACGGAGTGAGGAGCAAGGGTGGATTTGAGAGACACTGTGGAACAAGGGTTTTAGAGGTAAGAGGAAGACTGGAGAGGCCACTAAAGCTTCTGGATGGGGCCCTGGGTGACAGATGTGCATTCTCTGCTCAGATGGAAAACAGGGGGAGGAGGAGGTGAGGAGGAAGAAGAGAGAAAGGGAAGAGGAGGAGGAGAAGGGGGAGGGAGAGGAGAGGGGGAGGGGAGGGAGAAGGAGGAAGAGGAGGCAACAGGCGGCTGGGGCCGGAGCTGAGATAGGCACCTGGGTTTGTGGTCTATAGGGCAGCGCTCACATCCTCCTCCTATCCCCACACGGAGAAAGGAATCCATTGAAAGAAGGGCTTTTGGCCCCCTTGGAAGCCCACCTTACTCTAGTATGTCCTCAGTCACTTGGCTGAGGTTGGTGGTGCCAACCAGTGAACTGCAGCCCTCCTCCAGGGTCAGCTGGCCCTAATCAGGATCCTCTAAAGAGATTAGCATCCCAGAGGGGCTTCTCAAGACCCCACACCCAAACCTGCCATTTGGGGTAAGATAGGAGAAACCTCCTGGGCCCCATAGTCACTCATCCCAGGATAAAGGGTCTTTCTGAAAACCCAAAGCTCCAGGGAGCTCAGGCTTCCCAGCTTCCCAGCTTCCCAGCTCCGCAGGCAACGCTATTAATGAGCACAGCCTCAGCGCTCCACCTCACAGGGGCCTGGGGAGCTTAAGGCGGCTCCCAAAGAGCTATTAGTCATTGGCTTTAAATAGTAGGTTAATCCCCTCCTCTGACCTGGCAGGCCACAGGCACGCCTCACACAGAGGCTCCTGAGGCTTGGAATGGCCAGGACCTGGGCTCCCCCAACCCAACACGACTTCTTTCCTTCCTCGCCAGGGAACTCTCCCCCTATACTGCTGGAGGGGAGGGGTTAAACAGTGCTGTAGGGGTGAAGGGTGGGAGGGTGTCCTCTACGAAGCCAGGCATTAGGCTGCCTGGGGCCGGGTCACCTGCACGAAGTAGAGAGGGTGCGTCCCCTCCCCATGCCGGGAAAAGCCTGATCGCTCCCTACAAAGCAGCCTGGGATTTCGGGATGCTGCTCTTTAATAGACTTCCACGGGACCACCTGCTCCTGACACACTTCATGCGGGAGCAGAGAGGAGGTGGAAAGGGACTTTGAAGACCACGCATCTTGCCAGATGGCTGGGAGGACCAGCTCAGCTTGGGGGGGGGGGGGGGGGGGGGGCGGGGTCCCACCTATCACAGGACGGCAGAGCCGGAACCCAGCTGTGACCACCCTCCGCTGTAGTCAATCCCGTTTCTATGAAAAAATTATGTAGAAGCTACCGGAAAAGTCCTTACCCCCACCCGGAGTGGGCACCACTTTCCCAGCGACCCCAAAGCTAAGATATGAGGCATCCCCAGGAGCCGCGTGCAGGAGGCCCTGCTGTCCACCGGGGGCCTCCGAGCGGGGGAGGAGGACCATGGAAGATACAGCACCCGGCCAAGGCCACCGGAGGGAGGGAGTCTGGAGACTCCCCACCAGGAGGCAGCCCTTTTCCAAGTCCCTCCCCAGTCGCTGGGGGCCCCCTCCCGACCCACCTGGAGCCCAGGCGACTGCATCCACTCCTCAGCCCTTCCCTTATCTGACCAGGCCCGGACAAGCGGGGGCGCAAAAGTTCAAAGAACTGTCCGGCCAGGTGGGCTTTGAGAGGGAGTTGCTGGGGAAGGTTGACTGGAGAAAACGCATCATTACAAAAGCGGTGCAAGGATTCGGAAGTCAGGCGCAGGTGAATGGCCTCATTTTACAGACGGGAAAAGAGAGGCCCGACGCAGCGGATTCTTTTGTTATGTGTATGCCGCATCCCTGAGGGCGGTAGGGCTGTCACGCGGTGTCCCGCGTCCCAACCCAGCGCGCTTCATACGCCTCAATCATTGCCCAAAAATTCCAGCATTGAGAGAGGGAGGCCGAGCGCCCCCCACCTCCCCCGCCAGCGCGCAGTCGGAGAAGCCTCCCTGCGCGGGTCCCCGGCGCTTCGCCCAAGTTTGTCAACAGGGAGGCGGAGGGAGGGCGCCGTGGAGAACTTCCGAGAGGCGCGGAAAGGAGGGGCGAGCGCAAGAGGGCGGCGCGGGCCACTCACCCGAAGCGGCGAAGAGGCCGGAGGCGCAGAGCAGCACACCGCACAGCGCGGCCAGCACACGGGGGTCCTGCATGGTGCCTGGGCGCGAGCGCCGGAGGACGTGCTGGGTTGTCTGGACCTGCGACTTCTCGCTCCTTCTCCTCTGGGACCGGAATAAATCAGGCAGCTTGGCACCTCCCACCGGCCCACGTGCTCCGCCCTGGCCGGCCCGGGGCGGACTCGGGGCGGGGCTCCACGGCCGGGGAGAGAAGGAGGAGGGTCCTAGGGGGTCTAGGTCACCCCCCTCCCGCCGGGCCCACACCCAGCATGCCAGTTGGTGGGAGCGATTAGGTCCCCGGTCCTGAGCGCACTGGACAGGAAAAAGCTCAGGAGGAATTAAAATGAAAATAAAAGAGTTTTTTTTTTTAAGAGTTAAGAAGAGATGCTAAAATTTATTCATAATCAGAATAATGAATTAAGACTACACTGACTACGGTGTACACTGACTGTGGGGCAACTGACCCAAGTGTACACTGAGAGTAAAACTTGGTTCAACTTCTGTTTGGTAATACCTATCAAAATGACAAGTGCCGACACAATAAAAACTAACAAACTTAATAATAATAATAAACTTATAGGTATCCATTCCACAGAAATTCACAAGTGCAAGTGATATATATACTAAGATATCATGGCAGCATCATTGAAGGAGTGAAAAGACCAAAAAAGGAATCAGCAAACTTTTTCTGTAAAGATTCCAAATAGAAAATATTTTAGGATTTGTGGGCCATAAGGTCTCCATAGCAACTGTTCACCTCTGCCCTTGTCCCAGGAAAGCAGCCATAGACAACAATGAAGGAAATGAGCCTAAGAGGCGAAACCAGACTGAAGGAAACTTGCCTGTCACATTGACTTCTTACTGATTCTTTTTTATCATGTGCAAATACCACCTGTTTGCAAAAAAAAAAAAAAAAAAAAAAAAACAATATTTTAGTAATGATTTATTTCAGACTAGCAAAATGGGGGGAGGGGACTCACACATCTCCCTTACTAAGTGTTTTGAGACTTAGGTTGGCATAAGCCCACTGGCAGGAGCTTTTCTTAAAACCATTCTGAAAGGGGGGAAAAATGTGATCAACTCAGTCACCAAAAAAAATTTGATAATATTCCACAACCTTCATGATAGAACACTCAACACACAGAAATGAAAGGGAACTTTCTCAATCTGATAAAAAAATATGCCTCTGAAACACTCACAGCAAATGTCATATGCAATGGCAACAGACAATGTTTCCTCTAAGATCAGGAACAAGGGAGGATGTCTGCTGTCCTCACTGCTTTTTGTTTGTTCATTTGTGTTGTTTTGCAGTTCTAGGGATTGAACCCAGAGCCTTATGCTTGTGAGGCAAGAACTCTACCAACTGAGCTACATTCCCAGCTAATGCTTAACAGGAGATTTGACTCAGGACAACTAAGCAAGAACCAGAAAATACTTCTTGATTGGAAATAAGGAGGTGAAAATGGTCTTTACCTCTATTCACAGATAACATGATATTGTATATAGGAAACCCTAAAGAATTCACATGCAACCCAGCTCAGTAGTGCACACCTATAATTCCAGCTACTCAAGAGGCTGAGTCAGGAGGATCATCAGTACAGGGATGAGGCTGTAGCTCAGTGGTAGAGCACTTGCCCAGCATGCAGTGCAGCCCTGGGTTCAATCCCCAGCACTGGAAAAAAAGAAAAAAAAAGAAAAGGAAGACATAGGAGGATCCCTAGTTTAAGGTCAGTCTCAGCAACTTAGTGAGATCCTGTTTTAAAATAAAATAAAATGGGCTAGGGATGTAACTCACTGCCTAGCATGAGTGAGGCCCTATGTGAGACTCTATGTTCCATTTCTAGTACTGAAAGAAAGAGAAGCATCCGCCAGCACTGGCCCAAGGAGGCATCATGAGCTGACTACAGGACAAAGTGATACAACAAGATATACCAAAAAGCAAGGAAATGCCAACTTCAGCCTAGAAAGTGGGGTCCCTGCCAAATCTGGCTTTTAACTGTACCCAGATCTCAAACAGGTCTTAGGTCCTCCTACTTAATAAGGCTGGAGCACATCAGCAGTCAAGTAGACCAATATCATCTCAGCTAGTCAGTGGGCACCTCTACACCATGGTTTGCCAATGCTTGCATTGATGGTGGCAAAAAAAAAAAAAAAAAAAAATCAATCAAAACACCTAGACTTTGGAAGAGTACAAACATTATTTCCTTTCTAAGGCAATGACTGAAATTCTTCTCTAGGGTAAATTGAATAAAAATAGGTAGGAGATTCCCCCAAACATCACTGCTCAGATTATTCAGTCTAACTTTAAAGCAGTGCAAAATGGTTTATCCTAAGTGGGGCAGGGAGTCCCATGCCTGTAATCCCAGTGACTCAAGCGGCTGAGGTAGGAGGGTTGCAAGTTCAAAGCCAACCTGGGCAATTTAGGGACACCCTATCTCAAAATTTAAAACTAAAAAAAAAAAAAAAGGACTAGGGTTGTAATTCAGTGGTAGAGCAGTCCTGGGTTCAATCCCCAGAACAGAAAAAAAAAAAAAAATGTTTCTTCCATGCATTAAGGATAAATATTACATTTTATCATTTCTCAAAATCTATTATAATTATTAGCCATTTTTTGTTTTAATAAACAACTATTTATTAAATAAGCATCCTTGCTTATTCTAATAATACAAATAAAATTTATTGTTTCAGCTATTTAAAAAATCTATTACAGGAGTGTGTGTTTAGGATGCACAAGGCCCTGGGTTCAATCCCCACTACTATCAAAAATTAAATTTAAATACACACACACACACACACACACACACACACAACTATCCATTTCTTTGTTAGAACCAAGGTAAAAGGGTAGTGGGGCATAAGAAACTCTATTCAAAGTCCTTGGAACAGAAAGTTCCAGAAGTCAGTGTGAGCACATTCACATCACTGAGTTTGAGATTATGAGTCTGTGATGGTTGTTTCTCTCCTTGTACAACTGGGACATTCATCCTAGGTTGCATGAAGGTTGCTGGATATTCAGTCATTTGTGGCCTGAGCATAGATCAATGCCTTTGGAGGGGGCTTCTGGGCTCTCTCATTGGTCTAAATGGGAAAATCTCCTGAATCAGACTTCTGGAGGGATTTTTGTCAAAGAAGTTCCATTTATCTAACAAGTTTCTATCCTGATTCCTACTTCCAGAATCCAAGTGCCAGGATTTGGGCTAGGTAAAGCTGTGGAAGAAGCAGAAGTGAACCAGGTCAGTGCCAGGAAGGGATGGGGCCTGCTCCTTGGCATGAACTGGGCTGATGCACAGGGCTTTTCTTTTGTCATCCCTCTACTCTGCAACTTCAGTTTGTGGATGCTTTTGCTACTTGACAGCCTTTGGTCTTTTTGGCACATAAGGCCTTTGTGAGTGTGTAGACAGCATCTCTCAGCCCTGGCTTGATACTCAAAAACTCAATGTTTTCCTGATCTCTTTTGTGATCAGAGAATTCATGATGACATGGGTAGCTTTAGCCTTCACCACTGGGACCTTGTCCACGCTGTCCATGGCCATTGACACATTCAAAGCAGGGGAGTATACATTGTCCTCTCCTTCCTCCGCCTTGGGGCAAATTTCTAATCCTTGTGCTCTGGAATCAATTGGCTTCCAGGGGACGCTGCCCATGTCCACTGGAGGAAGAATCCTCAAGGGCTGTATATGGTACATCCAATGAGCAGGAACTTCCTGCCTAGAGGTCCAGTAGGCTCAAGAACAAGTACTCCTGGTTGTCTTGAAGTCATTGAAAGTCTACAATCCAGGTGCTTTTTCCATGCAGAATTTGGAGCTGAGTTCCTGCTACCACAGTAAAATGATGTGACAACCAGGCTGACAGACAGATGGGAACAGGGAACACTGTCATGCTGCCGCAGATCAGCAAATCTTCCCAGGAAGAGTCCCCAAAGGCTCTGTTCTTCCACAGTCTTGAAGCTGTCTAGGGGCAAACCCTGGCACTGAAGTGGTACAGAGGATCCACATCTCCCTAGAGGCCGTGGTACTGTACAGACCCAAGCCATGGGATACAAGTGGCAATACAGAAGGCATCCAGCACCAACCAGGGAACACCAGCCTCAACTGTTTTGTGTTGTTGTTGTTTGTCTTTGTTTTTGTGGCCCTGGGGATCCAACCCAGGGCCTCACACTTGCTAGGCAAGCACTCTACCTCTGAACTCTATCTCCAGCCCTTTTCATTTTATTTTGACCCAGGGTCCCTCTGAGTTGCCCAGGCTGGCCTTGAACTTGTGATCCTCCTACCTCAGCCATCCCTGTAGCTAGGATTACATATGAGCACAACCATGCCTGGCATTAATTACATTTCAGAATTTATTTCTAGTATAAGAAATACAACTGAGGCTGGGAGCAGTAACACACGCCTATAATCCCAGTGACTTGGATAGGCTGAGGCAGGAGGATCACAAGTTCAAGGCCAGCCTCAGTAACTTAGAGAGACTCTGTTTCAAAATAAAAAATGAAAAGGGCTGGGAATGTAACTGAGAGGAAAAGTACCCCTGAATTTAATCCCTAGTACTGATACGGCTGTTTACCAGTGAGGAGTTCTGCTGCCTCTAATGTTGAAGTGTGAACACTAGAGAAGCACGCCAAGGCAAGCATATTAAGCAGGTTTTCTTTAAAAGTAGTAATAATACAGACTTCTCCCTAGAATCCCAAAAAGTGAGTGCACCCTACATCTTGTATAGGTTAAGGTCTCTTTTGTTCTCCAGTTCTTTCCCCCCTCATCTCTCTTTCCTGCCTTTGTGACTAGGACTGGTTTTGCAGGTGAGATGCATAAAGTGAGAAGCAAATGGGCGGGGGAGGCCAAAGTGATTCAGCCAGGCAAGGGCCCAGGGGGCATTAATTAGCAGCTCCTTGCCTGCAGTCCTTGATAAGGGCAGGTAAATTTGGTAATCAATGGGCTCCAGAGATCCTTGACACTCCATTCTCCCAGGGGCAGTTTCCAACTTCCAGAGGCAGATGGCTTTCCTGGCCTCCATTTCCTCGATTTGACCCAATTCCCTATTTCTACACTAACTGCCTGTCCCCTATTCTGGCTTCAGTACCACACACACACAAAAAAAAATGGTAATAAATTTAGTCAGGCATGGTAGTGCACACCTGTAATCCCAGACTCTGGAGGCTGAGGCAGGAGGATCACAAGTTCAAGACCAGTCTCAGCAACTTAGTGAGACCCTGTCTCAAAATTAAAAATTAAAATTAAAAAATGACTGGGGCTGAGCATGGTGGCACACACCTGTAATCCCAGCAGCTCAGAAGGCTATAAGGCAGGAGGATTCCAAGTTCAAAGCCAGCCTGAGCAATTTACCAAGGCCCTGAGCAATTTACCAAGGCCCTAAGCAATTTAGTAAGACCCTGTCTCAAAATAAAACATAAAAGAGGATGAGGCTCAGCCATTGAGCACCTCTGGGTTCAACTACCGGTAGGAGAAAAAAGGGAAGGAAGGCAAGGGAAGGGGAGAGGAGGGGAGGGGATGAGGAAAGAAGGAAAGAAAGAGATGACTGGGGATGTAGCTTAGTGGCAAAGCACCCCTGGGTTCAATCCCCAGTACCAAAAAAAAGTTTTTAACAAAAGAAGTACAAGATTCATACACTGATAGCATCATTGAAAGAAATTAGAGACCTAAATAATGGAAAAGCATCCCCTGTTCATGGGTTGGGGACTTGTATTGTTAAGATGACAATGCCCGCCAAACTGATGTACAGCTTCATTATAAAATTCCCTATCAAAATTCCACCTGCCTTGTTAGGCACAGTGGTGTATGCCTGTAATCCCAGCAGCTCTGGAGACTAAGGCAGGAAGATTAGGAGTTCAAAGCCAGACTCAGCAGTTTAGCAAGGCCCTAGGTAACTTAGCAAGACCCTGTCTCAAAATAAATAAAAAGGCCTGGGTACATGGCTCAGTGTTAAGCAACCCTGGGTTCAATCCTTGGTACAAGACAGACAAACAAACAAAGCAAAACAAAAATTCCACCTGCCTTTCTTGTAGAAATTAACAAGCTGATCCTAAAGTTCATTTGGAAACACAAGAACTCAGAATAGCCCCAACAATCCTGGCAGGAAAAAAGAAAAAACAACAGAAGAGAGAACCTATAGAATAGGAGAAAATCTTTGCTAGCTACTCTTCTGATAGAGGATTAATATTTAGAATATATAAAGAGCTCAAAAGACTTTACACCAAAAAAATCAAATAACCTAATTAACAAATGAGCAAATGAATTAAATACATACTTCTCAAAAGAAGAAATACAAATGGCCAACAAATATATGAAAAAATGTTCAATATTGTTAGCAGTTAGGGAAATGCAAATCAAAACTATACTGAGATTTCATCTCACACCAGTCAGAATGGCAATCACCAAGAATACAAATAGCAGGGACTGGGGCTGTAGCTCAATGGTAGAGCACTTGCCTAACACGTGTGAGGCACTGGGTTCGATCCTCAGCACCACATAAATAAAAATAAGTAAAATGAAGGTATTTTTAAAAATCCAATTTTATAATACAAATAGCAATAAATACTGGAAAGGATGTGGAGAAAAGGGAACACTTTTACACTGTTGTTGAAACTGTTAATTAGTACAACCACTATGGAAATCAATATGGAGGCTCCTCAAAAGACTAGGCATGGTACCACCACATGACCCCAGCTATACCACTCCTAGATATTTACCCTGAAGAACTGAAGTCATCATACTGTAGTGATACATGCATACCCATGGTTATAGCAGCACAATTCACAATAGCCAAACTATGGACCAGTCTAGGTGTCTATCAACAGATGAATGGATAAATAAAATGTGGCATATATACACAATAGAGTTTTATTCAGCCATAAAGAAAAATGAAATGACATCATTTCCAAGAAAACGGATGTAACTAGAGACCACCACATTAAGAGAAATAAGTCCCCAGGTGCCCTGTAGCACACCTTTAATCCCAGAAGCACAGGAAGCTGAGGCAGGAGGATTGCAAGTTCAAGACTGTCCTCAGTAATTTAAAGAGGTCTAAAGCAATTTAGCAAGACCCTGTCTCAAAATAAAATACAAAAAGGCTGGGGATATGGCTCAGTGGGTAAGTGCCCTGGATTCAATCCCCATACCAGAGAGAGAGAGAAAGAGAGAGAGAGAGTGAGAGAAATAAGTCAAACTCAGAAGGTTAAAGGGTCATATGTTTTCTCCCATATGAAGAAGCTATAGAAAAAAAAAGGGGGGGGTGGGGAACAGTGGGGGCAGATCTCATGAAAATCAAAGGGAGATCCCTAGAGGAAAGAGATCAATTAGAGGGATGTGGGGAGGGAGGGGGAGTGCAGGGGAGTGATACTGGTCAAATTATACTGTTATATTGTGTATTGTGTGCATGTATGAATATGTAACAACAAACCCCATTAGTAGGACTGGGGAGATAGCTCAGTCGGTAGAGTGCTTGCCTTGCAAGCACAAGGCCCTGGGTTCGATCCCCAGCACCGCAAAAAAAAAAAAAAAAAAAAAAAAAAAAAAAAAAAAAAACCCGTCAGTATGTACAACTATAATGCATTGATAAAAAAAAATGATGTTGGGGGGATGCTATTTGGCACTGATATTAAAAAAGACATAAGATCAATGAAATAGAATCAAGAAGCCTAGGCAGTAAGTGTGTGTGAGGGGGGGCATGGTTGCTGAGGCAGGAGGATTAGGAGTTCAAAGCCAGACTCAGCGAAAGCAAGGCACTGACTGAGCAACTCAGTGAGATCCCATCTCTAAATAAAATACAAAATAGGGCTGGGATGTGGTTCAGTGGTTGAGTACCTCTGGGTTCAATCCCTGGTACCAAAAAGGAAGGAAGGAAGGAAAGAAGAAAGGGAGGGAGGGAAGGAAGGAGGAAGGGAATCAAGAGTCCAGAAATAAATTCACATACCTACAGTCAATGACTTTCAACAAGAGTGCCAAAACAATTCAGTAGGGAAAGAACAGTCTTTTCAAAAGATGGTGCAGAAACTATTGGATTGTTAATAGGCAAAAGAATGAAGCTGGACCCTTAACTCACAGTTTATGTGTGAATTAACTCAAAATGGATCAAAGACCTAAATGTAAGAGCTAAAACCATAAAACTCTTAGGAAAAAACAGGCATTAATCTTCTTGACCTTCTTGGCCTGGATTAGGCAATGGTTTCTTAAATATGAAATTGTAAGCACAAGCAACCAAAAGGGGAAAAAATTGAAATTCATTAAAATAAATAATATTCAGAGGGTTCTGGGGGTGTAGCTCAGTGACAGAGCACATGTTTAGTGTGCACAAAGCCCTGGATTCAATCTCTAGCACCAAAAACAACAACAATAATTTTTGAAAAATTAACTTTTATACTTCAAAGAACACTATCAAAGAAGTGAAAAGACACTGGGCGTGATGGTACGCACCTATAAAGCCAGCTACTTGGGAGGCTGAGGCAGAAGGATGTAAGTTCAAGGCCAGCCTGGGTAACTTAGTAAGACTGACTCAAAATACAACTTAAAAAAAATAAAAAATAAAAAATAAAAAAAATTTTATCCAGTATTTTTTTCAAAATACATTTTTTTAAAAAAAGGGATTGGGGATGTAGCTCAGTGGTAGAATACTTGCCTAGTGTGTGAGGCCCTGGATTCAATCCCCAGCACCACTTAAAAAAAAAAAAAATGAAAAGTGAAAAGACAATCATCAGAAATGTGAGAAAATATTTGCAAATCACACATCTGATATGAATCTAATATCTAGAAAATATAAAGAACTCACAGCAAAAAGAAATCTCAATTTAAAAACTGGATGAAGGAGCCGGGGTGTGGTGGTGCATGCCTGTAATCCCAATAGCTAAGGCAGGAAGATTACAAATTTGAGGCCAGCCTGGGTAACTTAGTCAGACCCTGTCTCAAAATAAAAAATAAAAACAACTGGGGATATGGCTCAGTAGTAGAGCACTTGCCTGGTATGCATGAGGCCCTGGGTTCAATCCCCAGCACTGAAAGAAAAAAACAAGAGTCAACATCATTAGTCATCAGGATAATGGAAATCAAAACCGCATGAGATATCACTTCACACACCCACTAGGATGACTATAGTCAAAAAGACAGAAAACAACAAGTGTAGTGAGGATGTGGAAATATTAGAACCCTCACAGATAGAAATGTAATTTAGGGCAGCCATTGTGGAAAACAATTTGGCAGTTCCTCAAAAAATTAAACAAATAGTTACCGTATGACCCAGCAATTTCACTCCTACATATATAACCAAGAGAAATAAAAGCATGTTCGTACAAAAACTTACACATGAAAGTTCATAACAGCATTACTCAAAATAAATAATCAAAAGAAAAATAAATAAATAAATCAAAAGGTAGAAGCAACCCAAATGTCTACCAACTGACGAATGGGCAAAGTGATAAACCCATATAATGGTATATTATTTAGCCCTAAATAGGAGTGAAGTACTGATACATACTACAATGGGTAAACCTTGGAAACATACTAACCGGGGGTGGTGGCACATGCCTATAATCTCAGCAACTCAGAAAAATGGGGCAGGAGGATCTTGAGTTTGGGACCAACTGGGGCAATTTAGTAAAATCCTGTCTCAAAATAAAAAAATAAAAGGGACTGGGGGGTTTCACAGTACAGGCTTGACCTTTCTTTATACCTTCTCTCTCCCATTCATACAATGATATTCTCTTATATCTTCCTCTAATATAGTTGTGTTGCAATTTGTCTAATAAAAACACAATGTTTACTTTAAAAAAAAAAACAACAAAACTGGGAATGTAACTATGTAGCTAGTGGTACAGCATCCCTGGGTTCAATCCCCACCACCACAAAAAAGAAAAGAAAATGACTTTACTGTGAAAAATGCCAGACCCAAAGGCTACCTGGCATATTGTTCCACTTATACAAAATGTCTAGAATCAACAAATCTGTACAGGTGAAAGGTGACTGTGTGGGTGCCAGGAGCTAGAGGGGAGGGTGAGGAATCATGTTCAAGGATACAGGGCTTTTTGGGGGGTGAAGATGTTTTGAATTTTTTTTTCTTTTTGCAGTACTGGGGATTGAACCCAGGGTCACTCTACAACTGAGCTATACCTCAGCCCTTTCTATTTTTTTTTATTTTGAGACAGGGATTCACAAAGTTGCCCAGGCTGGCCTTGAACTTGTGATCCTTCTGCCTTAGCCTCCCAAACTGCTGGGATTACAGGCAAACAACCCCCATGTCCAACTTGAAATTAGATAGTGGTAATGATTGTACAACACTATGTATATACCAAAAACCACTGAACTTTATTTTTTCAAGGGCAAACTTTATGTGAACTTATAAAAAATAAATACAATACTTCAAAGATCCATCTGGGATGGCAGACAGAGCTTTGAGCATGGCGCCCTTGCCAGTTCATTCCACTTACTCTGGCAGAGCAGAAGTTCCTAATCGCCCTCACCAGCTTTCTGCACCACCTGGCACAACTGCACAGTTACCTGGTTTTGTCACATTCAATCACTGAATCATTCAACAGATATTTCTGGAGCACAAACTGTAGAGTGCACTGTGACTAGACACAGAGACACTTGGAAAGATTGTTTTAAAATACAGATGCCCAGGCCTCACCCCCAAGGCAATTATATCAGAGTCCTGGAGTGGAGACTGAGCATGAGTATCTTTCTGTTGTTGCATTTTTAAATTTTTTATTCATGCATTATAATACTACCTATAGTGGAATTTGTTGTTACATATTTGCACATGCATGCATCAGTATCTCTTTTAAATTCCCCAAATGAAGCTACTGAGCAAAAAGTATGAGAACCCACTAGATAGACTCATTGAGGAGAGAAAAACCTAGGCCTTGGGACCAGCATCTAACAGGGAATTGTAATAGGGAAAGGAGGGCTGTAGAGGGAGGAGATTTTTACCTTTGTACAGTCCAGTGGATGGCATCTCCTTGGTCTGAACACTTTTCTTACCCAGAGTATCACAGAATCACAAGATTTGGTTCGATTTTCTAATAACAGTACCACACTGTGATCATGTTAAACATATAGTCCCTTAAAATTTTTCAGATTTTTCTTTATATAAATGACAGGAAAAGTGGGTGTGCCTGATTTTTGCTTAGATAGAACCCTACAGCATCAGGGAACATTCCGCTTTCCAGAAACCTTAAAAAAAAAAAAAAAAGATGAAATTGATAAAACGCTAATCAATGGGGCATTGAGGAAACCTAATTGGTGAGGCACAGGCTGGTTCCATCTTCCTGATCACAACCTAATTATAACAAGACCTACAAAACCTGACCTGGTACTTGCTTTGGGCAAATTCACTGAAAGAAAATTACCCAAATGAAAAGTAATATATTAAGGTATGAACAGCACCACTATTTCTGGTTTTGAAAATTTGATAACAGTCCAAAACGCCCCGCGGTGGAGCACTGAGCAAGCTTGACAGACCATACCTTAGCTATAAAAAGTGAAAAGGATGTGGGAGTTTGCATGTGAGAGAATGTGAACTGGCCTGTCTGAAGCCTCATAACAGCACCCTGTGCAGCAACACCTCTGTGTAGAATTAAAAAGCTAAAGAGAACTGGGTCACAAAAGAACAAATACCAGAGGCTGGTGAAGTGGCTCAGCGGTAGAGCACTTGTTAGCAGGTAGAAGGCCCTGGTTTCCATCCCCAGTATTTGTAGGGGGTGGGTTACTATATGGTTCCATGATTTTGCTTATATGAGATATCTAATTCATAGAAGTCCAGCGGATGGCATCTCTTTGGCGATTTCCAGAGGCTTAGAGGAGGGGGAAGGGGAAGTCACTGAATAGGCAGAGTTTCGGTTCTATGAAATGAAAAAGTTTTGGAGATCTATTTCACAACATTGTAAATACACTTAACACTACTACACTGAGTACTTAAAATGGTTTAGAAAGTAAATTCTACGTGCATTTTTTTTATCAAGACCAAAATTAAAAAAAAAAAAAAAAAAGATAATTTTACTATTATTTCACGCCAGCAACATTCTTGGAACCAGTTATCATCCCAGGCACCAAGGAGCATCCATCCACAGAGCTGATGAGGTCTTCTATATACCAGAAAAGAAGATCATTTCAGATTATAGTAAGTGCTACAAAAACAAGGCAACAGGTGCTGGCATGTGGCTCAGTGGTAGAGCGCTTGCCTATCATGTGAGGCACTGGGTTCGATTCTCAGCACCACATATAAATAAATGAACAAAATAAAGGTCCATCAACATCTAAAAAAAATTAAAAATAAAAGAACAAGGCAACAGGATGTACAATAGAACAAAAAGAATAAAAGGGAGACAGGTCTAAATAGGGTGGCCAGGCACAGTGGTGTACACCTATAATGCCAGCAACTCAGGAGGTCAAAGCAGGAAGATTGCAAGTTCAAGGACAACCTGGGCAGCTTAGTGAGACCCCGCCTCAAAATTTTAAAAAATAAATAAAAAGGGCTGGAATGTAGCTCACTGATAAAGCACCTCTGAGTTCAATCCCAGGAACTGATATCTAGATAGATAGACAGACAGACAGACAGACACTCTATCATTTACTGTAACTAAATCTTTAACAAAAGAGGTCACACACAAAATAGTACATGTTCTATATTTCTATGGATAAAGGTCAAAGTCAGGCAAGACTTGCCAATGGCTTGGAAGTCAGCATAGAGGTTACCCTTGGCTGAGGGCTAGTCACTGGTAGAGGCACAAGAGGTGGTGGGAGAGGCAGAGCCAGAAATGTTGTTTCTTGATTTGGAGGGCTAGCTAACCACAGGATGCATTTGCTTTGTGAGAAGAAAACTCATCAAGGTGTACACTTAGGATTTGTGTAATGTTTTGAATACATGTTGCACTTTATAAAAAACTTACATTAAAAAAATTCAAGGAGCTGGAGTTATATGTAGCTCAGTGGTAGAGTGCTTGCCTAGCTCATGTGAGGCACTGGGTTTGATCCTCAGCACTGCATAAAAATAAATAAATACATACATAAATAAATGAAATAAGGGTATTGTGTCCATCTACAACTAAAAAAAAAATTTTTTTTTTTTTTAAGCCAGGCATGATGGTGCACACCTGTAATCCCAGCAACTCAGGAAGTTAAAGCAAGAGGATCAACAAGTTCAAGACTAGCTTCAGTAATTTAATGAGAACTAAAGCAAGTTAGCAAGACCCTCTTCTCAAAATAAAAAATAAAAAGGACTAGGGATGTGGTTCAGTAGTTAAGTGCCCCTGGGTTCAATTCCCAGTACCAAAAAAAAAAAAAAAAAAAAAAAACATAAACCAAGCATGGTGGTGCATGCCTGTAATTCCAGCAATTTGGGAGGCTGAGGCAGGAGGATCAGAAGTTCAAGGGTAACCTCAGCAAATCAGCATAACAGTCAGTAACTTAAAGCCCCATCTCAAAATAAAAAGTAACCAAAGGATTGAGGATATAACTCAGTGGTACAGCACCCCTGGGTTCAATCCCCAGTATCACAAAAACAAATAAATAATTCTATTGAAGGACTTTAAGAAAAAGAATGTCAGTGTTTCTAAAAATTGATTCTTTTTAGTTGTAGACACAATACCTTTTATTTTTATGTGGTGCTGAGGATTGAACCCAGTACCTCACACGTGCTAGGCAAGTGCTCTACCCCTAAGCCACAACCCCAGCCCCCAAGACCATTCTACTACGTGAAGAATGGGATCTAGGAAGACAGGAGAAAAACCCAGAGGCCAGCAAGGAGGTACTGAGATGGTCCAGGACAGGGATGATGATTACTTGGGCTTGGGGGAAAGGAAAAGAGTTAGAAAAAAAAGAGGATGAATATTATATGTATTTTGGCGGTTTAATCAACAAGGCACACTTGTGGCTAGGATATGTGGGGTTAGGCAAGAGAAGAATCCAGGATGCCACCCAGGTTCAAGTCTGAGCAACTAGGTGGATGGAATAAATTGCCTGTTATCCCTTTATGTCACCCATAGCAGATGATCTCCTCTGCTCCAGGACTGAGTACAGTGCCCAGCACAAAGTAAGCACCCCTCGAATATTTGTGGAATAAATGAAATGACAGGCTTTCTTGGGCAGATCCAGAATCTGTGTGGACATGATAAGAAAACATATATAGGCCAGGTTCCGAAGTGCACACCTTTAACCAGCAACCCAGGAGGCTGAGGAACAGTAAGTCAGCAATTTAGCAAGATTCTGTCTCAAAATAAAACAAATTAAAATGGCTGGGATGTAGTTCAGTGGTAGAGCACCCCTGGGTTTGATTCCCAGTACAAGAAAAAGAGAAAAAGAGGGAGAGGCAGAGGGAGAAGTTACGAAGAGGGAGAGGAGGAGATAGACGGAGGGAGAGGGAGGGGGAGGGGAGGAGGGAAGAAAGGAGGGAAAAGAGGGGAAGGGAAGGAAAGGGAAAAAAAAATAGGAAAAGGAAGGAAGAAACAGATCTACTCAGGATACGAGAGCACTTACAAATGAACAGAACCAAGAGGAGTGGACTTGGGTTGTTGGGTATCGGGTGAGCTCCCTGCAACTGAGGGATTTAAGCAAAGGGCCTGTGTCAGGAGGACAGTGTGTGAGAGGGACCCCCAAGGACAGGTGTCCCCAGAAGTCTACACCATCACCCATGCAGGTTTATGCATATTCATCCACACTTCCTGATTCTGTTGCTTCGGAGAGATGAAGAGGAGTTCACTCACACCCTCCAAATGCACACCCCCTTTCTCAAATCAGATGCTCTGGGCACACAGCATAATCTATGAGCAAACATCCCAGCCCAGGGACCAAACAACCCCCTTTTGTTTCTAAGCCAGAGGCCAAGGGCCGGAGGCCAGTACCAGGGAATAAAAATGCATTCAGTTTAAAAATGTAAAAGTGTTTTCGTGCTGAAACCGAATGGGCTGGTCCGTTTCTGAGGTTCCTTTATGTGATTTTCCATACTTTGGTTGAGGACTCTGTTGACTACTGTCCTCCACTGCATTTCTCTGGCTTACTCCCTCCTGTCTGAGCTAATTTCCCCTTCTCTGAATGCCTGCCACCCTGACACTTGGAACCAGCCCTCAACCCAGGCTCCCGTCACGGTTGAGAGGTGTCCTGAGGTCTTCTCACCCAGTGGATCTGTTACTCTGAGATTTCGAGCCTGGGACTAGATTCGAGTTCCAACTTCATGTATCCCCCTGATGACTTTGCCAAGCTGCTGGTGAGGCACATTTATGTTATTCTTTCAAAATTACTGCATTTCCTCTCAGCTGGGCACAGTGGCACATGCCTGTAATCTCAGCGACTCAGGAGGCTAAGGCAAGAGGAACACAAATTCAAGGTCAGCCTCAGCAACTTAGCAAGACCAGGTCTCAAAAAACAAAAAGGGCTGGGGATGTAGCTCAGTGATAGAGGGCCCCTGGGTTCAATCCCCAGTACCACTGAAAAAAAAAAAAAATAGTCATCTCCTCTCCTATTCCCAGACATTGATCAGCCACATCCAGTGGCCCAGAGTGATTTTAGAGGCCTGCATCTGCTGTAAAAAGGAACACATCCATGCCTGGGTTGCATATTTGATCTGCAGAGTAGACAGACATGGAAGAAATGCCTTAGAAAGATCTATTTTTACAGGGCTCTGCTCAAAGCCTTTCTAACTGGGCCAGCTGGACATCTGGACAACCCATCTCCTGCCTGAGTCCAGAGAAGGCCATTTCCGAAAGAACATCAAGTCCTCTCTTTGAAATCAAAACGAGGGAGGGCTAGAGCCAGAGCCCCAGGTTGGGCAGGTTTAGGGGTGGGCAGTGAACTCAGGGCCAGGAGGGCTTGTCGCTGGCTAATCCCCACCCACTCAAAACCCAGCCACTCTTCATCCCCCAGCTGGAAGGGCCCTGCTTTGAGGGTACAGGAACCTCGCCGTGCAAAGATCCTGGACCTTTTGGGTGCTGAGTGCCTTTCTCTAACCCACTGCTCCCTTTCCAAGCCCCCAGCCCCAGCAGAACTTGTCAAACACTCGTTTTTGCATTTTGTCCAAGAAAAAGTCAACTCTGTCAACGAACTAAAGAGCAGACTTAAAATCTCTGACTTCTTGCTCCAAAACTATTGCTCTGTAGCTCTGGCTTTGAATCCTCTTAGGAATCAATTCCTGGATCCTAGCAGATGTCAGGAAAGCAGAGTTGCCAGGTGAGTGGGTCGGTCCAACCAGCCTCTGCCAGCTTTCAATTATGCCACTGAGCCCGGTGGAGCCCAACTCAGCTGGGGCAGTTTCCTCACCAGGGAGGGGAATTTGAATTTCATCTGTAGCTCAAATGCCTGTGCCACATCCTTGGCCATCAAACAATACTGTCCCTACCTAACTCCTATGTGTTCATTCATTTGTTCATTCATTCAAAAATGTTTACTGAAGACAGGAGCGTTGGTGCATGCCTATAATTCCTTTTACTCAGGCAGCCGAGGCAGGAGGATTGCAAGTTTAAGACCAGCCTGGACAATTTAGCATGACCCTGTCTCAAAATAAAAAATAAAAAGGGGCTGGGCATGGTAATCCCGGGGACTCAGGAGGCTGAGGCAGGAGGATCACAATTTTGAAGTCAGCCTCAGTAACTTAGTGAGACTATAAGCAAACTAATGAGACCCTGTCTCAAAATTTTAAAAATAAATAAATAAAAAGGGAAGGGTTATGGAAAATAACATCCCTGCAAACATAGCTCCCAAAGAAAAATAGAGAGAGGTGCGGCTCAGGGGGAGGGAAGGGAAACTAGCCAAGGAACAATGGATCCTGGGGGAAAGGGGTGGATACTGTATGCTGGGCCCTAAACCATGACCCTCCTCCATGGCTGATTAGTCCTAAACGGAAGCGCAGCAAATACCAATGGGCAAGATTTGAGAACTCATCCCTGGGATCTGGACTCTTTATCTCCACAGACAACACTGAGTTTCAACCTTTTTATAACTACCTTCCTAAGTTAAAGATTTACCTGTTCAACTAGCCCCCGATTGTCAAAAATGTACATACACGGCTCCCAATGATTACATCATCGAACCCTATAAAACCAAAATCCCCTCTGTAACTGAGGGCCATTTTCCCCATCCAGAAAATAGGCCCCAACAGCATCTGAGTCCGCGAAGGAATAAAGGCTTCTCTGAAACAGTTGAGGTCTGCTTCCCATCCTTTTGAGTTTACAAAAGGGGATGTGACTCTGTGGTTTGGCACCCTTGAATTCAATCTCTGGTACCAAAATAAATAAATAAAAAGGGCCGGGGATATAGTTCAGTGTTGAATGCTCCTGGGTTCAATTCCCAGTAACCCACTCCCACAAAAAAAAAAAAAAAATTATTGAAGCCAGGCTAGATGGCACACACCTGAAATCCCAGCTACTTGGGAGCTTGAAGCAGGAGGATCACAAGTTCAAGACTAGCCTGGACAACTTAGTGAGATCCTGTATCAAAATGAAACTTAAAGAAATGAGGGAGTGGAGATGTAGGTCAGTACCCAGCCCTCCTGGGTTCATTCTCCAGTACCACAAAAAAAATAACACGCACGCACACTTGATATATATATATATATATATATATATATATATATATATGTATACATGTATACAGCAACTGCCAAGTTGAACAGAAAGGGAGCCACTCAGAACCTGAGTTTGTATGATAATTACTTTAAGGTGAAGACATTCGAGATTCAACAGAGGCAGAAAGAAGACTTCCCACAGTTTTCCTTATCTGACCAAAAGCAGAAACTTCTAAGAAATGAGGCATGGCATAAATACTGTCTTTGGGAGTAGGTCTACTTCAAGGAAAGAGATCAAGGGTAAATCTACCATAAATCCCCTCCTGGGGGAGTTTATGGTCCTGAAGATGAAAGATCATTCATGCCTGTCTAGACAAACAGTTTCACAAACTTTCTTTAGTTCTCCTAAAAGTCCCATTTGTCTTTCCTAAAGAACCTATCGTTCCTCCCAGGGGAGTCTTCTTTCCCCTGTCCTTCTCCTCTACCAAGTTAGGTGTAAGTCTGAGTCCCTTTTGGACTGCTCCAACGGAACACCTGAGACTAGAGACTCTGTAAAGAACAGAGATGGAGGGATGGGAAGATAGCTCAGTTGGTAGAGTGCTTGCCTTGGGTTCAATCCCCAGCACTGCAAAAAAAAAAAAAAAAGAAAAAAAAAACAGAGATGGATTTCCTACCGATCTGGATTCCAGTCAAGGTGCCCACATCTTGTTGCATCATCCCACGGCAGAAGACAGAAGACTGAAGAGCAGGGGGCGGTGGGGGCGGGGGCAGGGAGAGAGAGATAAGTGGAGAATGGAGATCACATTCAGGAGGAGAGAGAAAGCAAGAGTTTGAATTCACAGCCCTTTTACAATCAGCATTAATCCATTTATGCAAGTGGAGTCCTGATGACCTGAAACCCTCCATTACAACCCACCTCCCAACTTGGTTGCATTAGGAATTAAGTTTCCAAAATGGGGGTGGGGGAGCATTCAAACCATAGCATTATATAAGCCCCAAATTCTAACCAATTGTGGTCTGGGTATGGTCCCTCAGAGGCCATTTTGATTAAGGGCGGGGTCCCCAGGATGGTGCTATTGGGAGGTGGTGGCAAGTTGGGGAGGTGAAGCCTCATTGGGGGTGCAGGGGGGTCCTAGGGTCCTGGGAGAGGATGATGGCTCTGTGACAGGGGCTCCTTTGGAATTGTCCTCCCCACCCCCTTTTGCATTTTTGCCCCACCTGCCTGACCCTTTAAATTCCCCCATTTTGCCCAGCATACTCAATTCTTTTTTTTTATATGATTGGAGGATATTTTATTTTTTAATATAGCATTTTTATTTGTCCTTTTTAGATATACATAACAGTAGGATGTATTTTGACATATCATACATACATGGAGCATACCTTCCCATTCTTGTGGTTGTACATGCTGTGAACTTACCCTGGTCGTGAATTCATATACGAACATAGGAAAGTTGGGTCTGATTCATTCTACTGTCTTTCCCATTCCCATCCCCCATCCCTTCTCCCCACTCCCCCCTGTCCAATCCTGTGAGCCTCCATTCCACCCTCCCATTGTGAGTTAGCATCCACATTTCAGAGAGAACATTGAACCTTTGGTTTTGGGGGATTGCCTTATTTCAGTTAGAATGATAGACTCCAGTTTTATCAACTTACCTGCAAATGCCATAATTTCATTCTTCTTTATGGCTGAGTAATATTCCATTGTGTATATGTACCACCAGCATGCTAAGTACTAAAGAGAAGCCTCCTAAATAGTTGAGATGTTACCTGCTAAGTGATATTTCTTTAGAACCCAGACAGCCAGTGCCCTCCAAGAGGTCCCCCTCCTTTCTTTAGTTCTATAATAAATAGTTTTTCTATGTCAGGAAGCATATGAATTAAACTCAAAAAAGAGCAATGTGTCTGCCTGAAAAGAGAATGCAGGAGCTGGCCCAGGAGCTCAAGGTCCGTTGCAACTTCTGGAAAAGACAGCCTAGCCAGCAAAGACCCCACTTAGCACATGGCCTCCCTGTCCTGCTGTTTTCCCCCTTTCCTATAAAAACCTTTTTGCACCCTTGAATACCCCCCACACACACACACACAAGAAGGGCTTTGTATAGAAGTTCTGCTTTCTGTTCCTACAACTGGACTTTCCAAATAAAGTCATTTTCCTTGCCTCAACATCTTATCTCTCAACCTAAGTGGCCAGTATGAGTGAGTAGTGTTGTAACAGGACCCCAATCCCTCCTTCTAACTTCCTGTTTGTCCATGTGATTTTCCACACACGTGTTCCCATCATGATGCACAACATTCTGCCACTGTCACCAAAGGTCAGCTGATCCCCACCTGAGCCCCGGTCACCTAATCTTGAATTCTGAACCTCCCAAACTGTGAGCTAAATAAACCTTTTATCTTCATAAAGTTAGCCACCTCAGTTATTTTGTTATAGTTATGAAAACTACGTAATATACCAACTTCTTTGAGTTACCACTGAGTATTCCTGAATGTGTTGCATGCATGAAAAAACTCTTTTTCTCTTGCTAATTTGTCTTTTCTCAGTTTAATTTTCAGATCCCTAGGAACTAATCATAACAGCGTAGAGGAAAAGATTTTTCTTCACAATAGTGGATTAGTGGTTTGTACTGAATCTTCCCACCCCCCACCCCCCCCACCCCCACTGCCCCCTTGGTACTGGGGATTGAATCCAGGGGCACTTTACTACTGAACTACAGTCCTTTTTATTTAATTTGAGACAGGGTCTCACTAAGTTGCCCAGACTGGCCTCAAACTTTTGGTCCTCCTGCCTCAGTCTCCTGAGTAGCTGAAATTACAAGTATGTAACACCACATCCAGCTTATACTGAATCTTTATCTTACCCTCCAGTTCTCAACAGAACCCCTAAGCCCTCACCTAATACTTCCAGTCTCTTGATCCTAAGATGTTAAACCTGTCTCACTGGGCCTTGGAGGTTGTCCCAGTTCCTAGCTTTGTTCCCCTCCCACCTTTACTCTCTAAGTGTCTCCTAACCTTAGACTAAAAGGAACTACCTGGGACATGGCCTTGAGCCAAAATCTACTGTTTCCTCCGCACATTCTCAGGTCTACATTTTTTATCTCTCTAGAATCTAGACTCTAGACTAATGTTTCAAAGCCAGACAATGTGCTGACCTTTGGCCAGGGAAAACTTGGTATAGCAAGTCCAGATCCCTTCAAAATCTCACAAACAGCCAGGCACAGTGGTGCACAGCTGTAATCCCAACTACTGGGGAGGCTGAGGCAGGAGGATCGCAAGTCCAAGACCAGCCTGGGCAACTTAGTGAGACCCTGTCTCAAAATAGAAAATGAAAAGGATTAGGAATGTGGCTCAGTAGTAGAGTGCCACTGGGTTCAACTCCCACGTACAGGGAGAAAAAAAAAAAGTCTCACAAGCAAAGCAAGTTGTGGAAGAGTTTTCAGTTTTCGAATGACCCAGTGCACACTTGCTAAATCAGATACACCCATATTCCCAAAGGGCAAAGTTCCATTCTCAGAGAGAGTGTTGCCTGATCTTAAAGAAGAAAAGGAAAATGTCCCTAAGGACCCTACAATATGTCTCTGATACTAAGCTAGTTCTTCTTGTCACACCACTGTCCCACCCTGGGACCTGCCAGGGTCCCAAGTTGAGCCCAGGCTCCTTAAAGGCTACTCTGAGATAACACACAAAGACACAGCTGAAGCTCTGAAATTACCACCTGTAAAGGCAGGAATTGCATTCTTAGCCCAGGGTGAGGGTGCCCTCCTCCTCTGCCACTGTCTGGGGTGTACAGGAGGGGTTCGTCTTCTGCGGTGTTCAGTGTTTGGGCATGTAAAGTTAAGCCCGGGTGAGGCTTCCAGGAATTTGGAAATAAACTGCCCATGAGCAAGCAGATCCATACAGAGAGATGTGAAAGTCATCGGCCGCCCAGACCATAAAAATAGGGGTGCTTCCTTGGGGGGCAGACCCAGGGAGAAGACAGAGCTTGGGGTTTTCACTGCTCAGTGGGGCAAAGACACACTCCCCAACCTCTGTCCCCAAATACTTGAAGGATTAAAAGGGGCTGGAGGATCCCGGCGCGGTGGCACGCTTGTAATCCCACTGGCTCCGGAGCCTGAGGCAGGAGGATGGTGAGTTCACAGCTGGCCTCAGCAAAAGCCAAGCCCTAAGCAATTCAGTGAGACCGTCTCTAAATAAAATGCAAAATAGTTCAATCCCCAGCACCGCAAAAAAAAAAAAAAAAAAAAAAAAAAAACAAAATAGGGCTGGGGAGGTGGCTCAGTGGTTCAATCCCTGGTACCAAAAATACAAATAAAAAAAAAAAAATGAAAGGGACCGGAGGGGAGCTGGAGGCTTTGCGTGCCCTAATGATCAGGATAACGTCAGGACGTGAAGTCATCATGGAGTTTTGAGTCCTGACCCTGCCATTTTTGTAGTGGGACCAGCTACATAAAATGCAAGTCTCTTTGTTCAGAAATGACTAAGAATTTGGGAGCATAGCTCCGTAGTAGAGCATTCAATGCAGAAACGGTAAAGAATTTTGCCCAGCACAGTGGCACATGCCTAGAATCACAGCAACTCTGGAGGTTGAGGTAGGAGGATGGCAAGTTCAAGGTCAGCCTGGGCAACTCAGGGAGACCTTGCTTTAAAATAAAATAAAAAGAACTGGGATATAGCTGAGAGGTAAAGGGCCCCTGGGTTCATTCCCAGTACCATGCGTGGGAGTGTGGGGGAGGAATCCTGGAGGGTCTCCCAACACCCTTGACCTTCAGAATTAGCATCCACCCTGGGCACCTGCCTTCCTGGAGGGATGGTTCCCTACTGGCTGCCCAGCACCTCCCAGGGCACTTTCCACAATGCTGCCCTGGACTCCTTCCTTGCCCACTCCAAGCACCCTTTATTCCTGCTGCATCTGTGAAAATCTCTTCCTGCATTACTTCCCCAAGCCCATCACAAGCAGCCACATTTTTCTTTGTTTTTCTGGGTTTGTGTTTTTGTTTTTGTTTTGTAGTGGGAACTAAACCCAGAGACGCTTTACCCCTGAGCTACATTCCCAGTCCCAATTTTTTGAAACAAGATGTAGCTGAATTGCCCAAGGCTGGCCTCAAAGTGATCCTCCTGCCTCAGTCTCCCAATCTGGGATTACAGGTGTGCCCCACTGTGCCCTGACCAACAGCCACATTCAAGGGCACCGCGCTGCTCACTTCTCATGACACAAGCCCTATATCCTAAACGTGGGACACTTCCCTCCTTGGCCATCCCCTAAAGGACAGGCCATCCATTGGTGATGTACTGAGCCATGACTCCCCAGTACCAGGTTCGTGGGCCCGCTCCCAGGGGATGGAGTATGGACCCCACTCACCTCTCCCCACTTCCCACTGAGTCCCTCTATTTCTGCTCTTTTAGCAAAACTCCTTCCCATACAACTTTGGCTGCAGCCTGTCCCTCCCCCTGCACACTGAGCACCCTCGCCTTCATCTTGTACCCATTTCACAGTTGGGAGGAAGAAGCACAGAGGCTTCCACAGGCTCTGAGGGCAAGAAGTAGAGGCTAACTGGAGGCACCAGCTCCCCTGGAGAGAACCCCCCAGCACTGTCACAGTGGGCAGCTCCCAGCACCTCCCTCAGCCCACAAGCCTGGGGCAGCGGGCAGGGGCCCCGGGCGGGCAAGCACCCAGGCAAGCATCGGAAGCTGTGAGAGCCTCCCACGGAGCTTTCAGATGGAGCTGTTTTTAAGAAGAGGAGAGCGTGTGACAGGGAGGCCACAAATGGGACTCTTTGTAGGGGAAAGCATTTAACTACCAATGACACTTGTTCATTGGCCCTGGCCGGGCAGCCATCCCTGCTCCTGGCCCCCAAGCTAGTCCACACCAGGCCGGCTGGCACAGAGCGTGGGCACGAAGCGTTCCTTCTCAGGCAGCGACAACAGCAGCATCCTGACACGGAGCAGATGCACATTCCCAGGGAGACCAGGTCCCACGGCTTTGGCAGGGACCCCCACAGCTGCCCATCTCCAGCAAGGCCATCAAAAGGTGGTGAGGCGTGGGAGCCGGACCCTCAGGGGGCCACCATGGGACCCGCCAGACTGCCATCAGGTCTTGGCAGGAAGAGAAAACTTTTTGCTCTGAGAGAGGGTAGAGAGAAAGGCAGTGTGGCCTTATAGGCCAACTCCTGCCAGTCTTCAGGGGGCGGAGAACAAAACCCTTTTCTCTCTAGGTCCTCGAGCCCTCTGCCAGGCTGTGCCATTGATTGGTTCTTTCCCAGCTCCCTTGGCACCAGGAGGTGTGGCAATCAGAACTGCCCAGGGCTCATTGAGGAAAGGCCCTGAATGGACACATCCAGGAGGCCCGCCAGAGCCTGCCCCCAGAGAGTGAGGCACGGGCTTTGCATTCAGAGAGCCCTGGACTTCCCACCCCCACTCCTTAAGGCTGCAACCCATGGGGACCCCTTAACTCTAGGGAGGGGGCATGTTAGTAAAAATGACTAGGCCGCCATTCAAAGAGGTGGAGGGCATTATTTATACACGCTTGCTTGTGTGTGCATGAAGTGTCTCTGGAAGAAGAAACAAAAGAAGGGCTGTTTGGATTCCCTCCAGGAGAGGAAATTGGGCAGCCAAGGAACAGGAGAGGAGCAAGACTTTCAAAGTACAGTCTTAGTTCAAGTGAGCCTCAGTTTCCTCATCTGTAATGTGGAGCGATAAGGTAAACAACCACAATAGCTAAATCTTTTGTGTACAGTCATCCCTCAGCATCCACAGGGATTGATTCCAGGACCCCTCAAATACCCAAATCTGAGAATGCTCAAGTCCCTTATGTGAATGGTATACTATTTGCATACAAACTATGCACCTCCTCCCATATACATTTATTTTGGAGAGGTACTAGGAATGGACCCCAGGCCTCATGCATGCTGGGCAAGTGCTCTACCATTGAGTTATGCCCCTAGCTTCCCTGACCCTATTTTAAATTTTAAGTCATTTTTTAATTTAGTTTTGAGATAGGGTCTTGCTAAATTGCTGAGACTAGCCTCAAACTTGTGATCCTCCCTCCTCAGCCTCTCAAGTCACTGGAATTATAAGCTTGCATTTCTACACCCAGCAATTTGTCCTCTTTTATTTATTTGTTATTATTATTATTATTATTATTTGTACTAGGGATTGAACCCAGGGACACTTAACCACTGAGTCACATCCCTAGCCCCCCTCACCCCACCCAATCCCGACTTCTTTATTTTTTGTTTTGAGACAGGATCTTGTTAGATTTCGGAGGCTGGCTTTGAACTTGCAATCCTCCTGCCTCAACCTCCCAATTCACTGGAATTATAGGTGTATGCTGCCACACCCAGCTATCCTCTTTCAAATGTTAATTCTGTGAACCAGAATACTTGACAGAACTTCTGTACAAACAGGCTAACAGCCAAGGATTTAGCTATCTTAGAAGTTAAGAATTTGTAATCCCAGTGACTCGGTAGGCTGAGGCAAGAGGGTTACAAATTCAAGGCCAGTCTTCGCAATTTAACAAGGTCTTAATCAACTTAACGAGACCCTGTCTCAAAATGAAAAATAAAAAGGGCTGCAGATGTGGCTCAGTGGTTAAGCATCCCAGGGCTAAATCCTCAGACCCAAAAAAAGAAGTTAAGAATTTAGAGAAGGCATAAAACAGGACACAGACTCAAGTTTCTTTCCAGAGCATTTCGGTATTGAAGGAGGCCGACTGAGCACCATCTAGGTTCTGTTCACCCCAAAGTCAAACTGAATGCCTTGGCAAACCAGTTTCCCTCACTGTTGCTTAGGATTCCCCATCTTCCAGCTGTGTGACCTTGGGCAAGTTACTTAAACCCTCTGTACTTCAATGTCCTCATATATAAAAGTGAGGAATAGTGCAAATAATGCCCACATCCTAGGGTTGTTGTAAGAATTAAATGATTTACCATATATAAAGTGCTTAAAAGAGTGGCTGTACTTGTCAATGCTATAGATGTTATTCTCATTCTCAGAAAAGAGTTAGACAGACCTGGTTATAAATTCCCCCTTTGTTGACTATGAACTCTGTGACTTTGAACCTAGGCGCTCAAGAAACTCCTTTTCTGCAGCTGCAAACCAGGTCATAAAGCAGATGAAGCTTAAGCTTCAGGACCCATTACTGGCAAAGGCTCTGCACCTCACTTTGTACTTATAATGTATATAATTGCAATTTTTTCATTTATTTTTTCAGTACTGGGGATTGAATCCAGGGTGCTAGGCAAAGGCTCTACTACTGAGCTACAATCCCAACACTTTTCATTTTGTTTTGAGACAGGTTCTCTCTAAATTGCCCAGAGTGACTTCAAACTTGCAATCCTCCTGCCTTGGCCTCTCAAATTGCCTGGCTTCCAGGTGTGTGCCACCGCACCTGGCTGCAATTTAACCTTTTTAAAGAGGAACACACTCCTCAATTTTATAAGGTTCAGGGTGTCATAAATCCTGGATCCATCCTTAATAAGAGGAATAAAATAATAGTACACATGACAGTGGGTAGTTATAAAAATAAAACAAGATGATATATTTAATGACTTAGATTAGTATCTAGCATGCAGAAAACCCTACATAATATATAATAGCTACTTCTTTGGAACATGTAAGAGTAGAAATTACTTTCCTCCTTTTCTTTCTTTATATGGACAACCACATCAGGGAATGCAATTTACAAAAACCCAAATTTTGGAAGAGAAGATGAACCAGTGGTTGATAACTCTAGTTATAAAATGACTCACTGGTCTGGCACTGTGGCACACTCCTGTAATTCCAGCTACTTGGAAGGCTGAGGCAGGAAGATCACAGGTTTAAGGCCAGCCTGAGCAATTTAGAGAGACCCTGACTCAAAATAAAATTTGAAAAATGACTGGTGATATATCTCAATGGTGGAGCACCACTAGATTCAATCCCAGTACAGAAAAAATAAGAAAGAAAAGGGGGAAGAAAGATTCACTGGGGCTGGGAGTGTTGCTCAGTGATAGGGCACTTGCCTACCATGCATGAGGCCCTGGATTCCATCCCTGGTGCCAGAAGCACCCTAGATAGCAGAGGGCTCCACCTTCCCAGCTAGACTGAGTCCTGGGCCTCACATTCCTTTCAGTTTATCTCAAGCCAATCCTTTCATTTGGAAATTCCTAGAATTTCTGCCTGATCCTCAACAGAAGCCTGCAACACAACACAACACAGCTGGAGATAGCATTTCCTGCCTCAGCCTCCTGGCTGGCAAGGAAAAGAGCTGGCCTTCGAGAAGGTTGAGGGCCCTGAATCCAATGGCATCCAGGTACTGAGTCTAGGGGCCAGGGCACAATGGTCAGAATTGTACACTGTGGTCTTAGGCATGTGGGATGGATATCTCCACTGGTTCTTGAGAGTGAGGCTTTCGCCCATTCCCAGCTCCTGCTAGAACAGCTCCCAGGAGGGCTCTGTACCGGATGTTCCATGATGCTAGAGGACCTGGCCTGAGTCCAGAAGTCTCCTGAAATCCTGCGTCAATCTCCAGTTCCCTGTGGAGGGAGTGTCCACTGGGAATGAAAGCCTGGATGACCACATCCTTTTGAAAGCTGCAGAGAGTCCAGAGCCATCCTTAGTCCCAGCATAAGATTCAGAACTGTCTATGAACCGGCACACTCTGGGCCCAGTTCACCCCCAGGGAAGCAGGTTGGGGATGTCCCTTTGTTAGGTAGTAGCTAGCAATGAGCAATGAAATGCATGGCAGGGTCACAAAGGTTCTTTAAATGACTTCAGGGTTTTCTTTAAACTATGCTCAAAGTGGCTGAGAAAGCAAAGGATGGCAGTTAATTTGTAGAAAATAAACAGAACCAAAGGAGTTAATTGGAAAATACATCAAAAGAAATGGATTAATGGGACTAACTCTTGACAGGGTCCATTGAGGTTGGTGTAGAGCTAGGAATTATGGCTAAAGGTGTCTCCATCTGTCTGGGAAGGAAGATTCCTTTAGTAGTGCAGACTCTCTAAGGCGACTTCTGACCAGCCACTGACCCCAGTGCTCACATTAACATTGAACTGACTGCATATGAAGCCCTCCTGAATAGAATGGCCACCATGACAGACCCGGAGAAGATCAACTGAGGTCAAAAACTGCACCACCCCACGTGAAGGAGGAGTTGAACACCTGACTGGCAAAGACTACAGAAGGTGGTCTCCAGTTCTCCTGAAAAGCATCAAACTGTAATAACTCAGCACTATCTCCTTTTTCCCTCTGCTGGGAGACGGCCCACTCTCTCTCTTGAGAGTGCTCCCTGGTTGAGCCTCTTTTTGCTTTTACTTTTACAAGCACCTCACTTTCACTTATAATAAAGTTCTCTCACATGGCTTTTGGTGTCTGACTTTAAATTTTCCTTCTTTGGAACACAAGAACTAAGGTTTAGAGTTTCAGCTCCCTGTTTTCCTGTGACGCCTTCTTGGTAGCTAACTCTCAGAGCACACACTGAGGAAGAACCCTGCTTTGGGGGCCATTTAGCTTCCAGTAGCTGCTCAATAAATCACCACAACCCCAGAGGCTTCTAACAACAGCAATTTGTTTTTTCAGAGTTCTAAATCTAGAAGGCAAAATCAAGGTAGCTGGATGGGCCAAATTCCCTCCAAAGGCTCAAGAGGAGACTCCTTCCTTGCCCCTTCCAGCTCTTGATGGCTTCAGGTGTCCCAGGCTTGTGGGTGCATCACCCCAAGCTCTGTTCCTATTTTCACAGGACCTCCTCTTCCTCTTCCTCCTCCTCGACCTCCTCCACCTCCCTGTGTGTCTTCTCTTTGGCCTCTGTTATTATCCTTAGACTTATAGCCCACCTGGGTAATCCAGGATGATCTCTTCATCTCAAGAGCCTTAATTATATCTGCAAAGATGCTTCTCCAAATAAGATCCCAGCCAGAGATTCTGTGGGTTAGAACATGGATATATATGGTACATGTACGTGTTCCATGTTCCCCTTTCCACAACCTACTGTAAGGGGATAACTGAATGGAGGAAATAAGAGAGGAGAGTCAGCTCAATAGTAACTCAGGTTTTTTGGGGACAAACCTGCAGAGGGGGCCCAGCATAGACTGAGACCCATCTTCTGCTCACAGCCTCAGGTAGTTATCAGGGCATGAGGGAGGGCAGGAATTTTTGCAGTTAGGCCATTGCTAGGGGGTTGTCAGGAAAGGGTCCTTGTGGTTGTCACTTCTACTCTTTGAAGTGGTCACTGTTCCATGTCCACACAGATGCTTTTTGGGATTTCAGTCCCACGTGACAATATCCTTTCTTTGTGTGATGATGGAGTATTGCTTGAGGTTGATGACCATGAAGTGACTCTTCTAAGACGGAGGATATGTTTCAAAATGGCGTTGCCCACGTCAAGTTCTTCCTAATGCCTATGAGAAAGTGCTCGTTTTTACAGATCAAGAACTCAGGCTGGGCACACCTGTAATCCCAGAAGTTCCGGAGTCTGAGGTAGAAGGGTCATGGGTTCAAAACCAACCCCAGTAACTTAGCAAGGTCCTAAGCAACTGAGTGAAACCCTGTCTCTAAATAAAATATAAAAAAGATTTGAGGATTTGCTCAGTGGTTAAGCATCCCCGGCTCAATCCCAGTACCAAAATAAATAAATAAATAAATGGAACTCAGGCAGTCAAGGGGGTTGACCCAGGTCACACAGACAGGTGGTGCATTCCCTATAACATACAGCCCCTCCCCTCAGGTCTAGGGTCCCAGACACGTGACTCCTCCCTCAGTGACCAAGGGAGAGTGGGACACAAGAAGCCAAACTTGTCAAAGAATATCACCGCTCCATACACACCTAGGCGTTTTTATGGAACAGCTGAAATAACATTAGAATGGACAACGAGGGTGGCCTTAAGGAGGGGCAAAAGGAAGAGCGCCCCTTCACTCGCACTGTGTCTGGAACATGGTGAGCACTGAGCACCGTGCGTTAGGTGCTGTTGTCTAATCCCCAGGAGCCAAGAGGCGGGAAGGGAAGAGCAGGCAAGATGCAGATGCAGTCTCTCCACCCCTGCTGTGGCCCTGGCCTGGCAGGCTCTGGCACCAGTCTGACCTGGTACCTCTGCCTGCTTCAAAAAAATGGCTTGGCAGCACTCTACCTGGGGAAACTGAGGCATAGAGACATTAAAATTAGGATCCAAATTGTGCAAAAAAAAAATCAAACCAAGGGGCTGGTAACGTGGTAGAATGCCCATCTAGCACGTTCCAGGACCAAAACCAAAACCAAAATCACTGTCCCTCAGTTGTTACATAGCAGAATTAACAATATGACCCAGCAATTCCACTTCTAGATATTCCCAAATTAATTGAAAACAGGTGTTCAAACCAAAGTGTGCTTCTGGGAGCATTATTCACAGTAGCTAAAAAGTGGAAACAACCCAAATATTCGTCAGTCAATGAATGGATCAATAAAATCTGGTATAACTTACAAGGAAGATTATTCAGCCATAAAAAGGCAAGAATTCGGTCTGGGATGTGGCTCAGGGGTAGAGTGCTTGTCTAGCATGTGCCCAAGGCGCTGGGTCTAATCCTCAGACATGAAGTACTACGAGTTACAACATGAACGATGCTAAGAAACATGTCAAGTGAAAGAGGACAGACACAGAAGGCAACACATGATGTATTCCATTTATGAAATACCCAAACAAGGCAAATCCACAAAGGCAGAAAACAGGTCAGTGGGGCTTGGCAAAAGTGGAGCTTGGTGATAGAGTGCAGGCTTAGCATGAGTGAGACGCTGGGTTCAATCCCCAGCACCAAATGGAAAAACAAAAAGGAAAGCCTGGTGGCTGCCAAAGGCCAGGGGAGAGAGAGTGAGGAGTGCCCGCTCAATAGGAGGGTTTGAACTCCATGTGAACTGATGGAATGTTCTAGACCTATATAGTGGTGATGGTTGCACAAAATTGTGAATGACTAAATGCAGTCTGAAAATGATTAAAATAGTGAATTTTATGTTATGCATAGTTTACCATAATAAACAGAAAAAAATCAAACCAAAAATCATAATTCTGCTCCTCCCACTCAGGAATGTAACCGGTGATCGCAGCTTTCCAAGCCTGGATGACAGGAGTCCATTTTTTTTTTTTTTTTTTTTTTTGTAACCATCATTTTTTCTTTAAAAAAAAAGAAAAAAAGGTGTGAGACAAAGAAACAATGAAGGTAGGTAGGTGTCTCCTGGTAAAACCCTGGGTGGTAAGGTGAGACAATAATGAGGAGGTTCAAGAATCTTAAATAAAGGCAAGAGTAAACAACAGTAAAAGAGACAGCGGCTGATGGCCAACGGGAGGTGGAGACCCAGGAAAGGGGCGGCCGGGGTGGCGGGTGACGGGCGGCGGTGTGGCTGGGCGGCAGAGTTCTGGATGTCTCCATCCAGCCGGCCCCAGCAGGACGCAGACCTGGTGGGTGGATCTGTTTTGGCCCCTCCTCAGCCTTCAGCCTGACCTCCCTGTACCCACCTCCCAACCTTGCGACTCCATGACGAGCCACCTCTCCTGTCCGGGGACATTTCACACCTGGCTTTGTCTGCCTGCTGTTTTTTGCCCTCTTTCCAACATGCCCGTGTGACCTCAGACCACATGCACACTTTCCAAACCAAAGGATCCCCCAAAAGTCAGGATTCCACCACTCCCTTTGCTCACATGATGCAGGGTGATTCTGGGAGACAGAGTGGAAAGGGCGCTGGTCCGACCCCTGCCTATGTGACCTTGTCAGGTCCTGTAAATTCTTAGGCTTTGTAAAGTGCGGGGAGTGATGCCCAGGACGCCCATCCCACTCCCTTGACTGTGAACATGAAATGAGTTGCCATGTGGGAAACTCTTTGGTAAATGGAAAGGTATGTAGCGAAGATTAATGCTCACAAACGTGGGGAATGTCAAGTCCCAGCCTGACTTGGCACATTCCCCTTCTGTGGTCTGCAGTGACCTGGAAATGCTGGATCCACCCATTCCCTTCCCCCCACCCAGAGTCTGTCTGCAACTCCTGGGCTGCTGCTCAGAGGGCACCCATCCCCCACCCCCGGGGCCTGGCTGGACAGTGCATGGGGCGCTTGTGAGCTCCTCACTGACCACCCCTCCTGAGATCCAGCTCTGCCTTCTGTTGTCCCAAAGGACAAGCACCAGAGGCAGCTCTCTGGTGGCACAAACTCAGTTGGGTGAGCACCCTCCCAGAGGATGAGAGATTTGCCTTGCAAAGAAAGGTCTCAGATTTCCAGGCTCATAAAATGCTTCAAAGAAAACAAATGGGGCTGTTTGGTTGAAAAAGTTTGGGAAATTCTGCTGACCCAAGTCTAACCTTCCTCTCTCTTTCCCTTTCTTTCACCTATCTCAGAAACATACAGTAAGGGAAGGGAGGGTGGATAAGCAAAGGAAAAACAGTGGAATGAATCTGACATAGTTATCCCATGTGTGAAAACAACACAGTGAATCCCACCACCATGTGCATCCCTAAGAATGGGACTCTAAGTAAAATAAGATATGTTCCATGCTTATGTAATTATATTGAAATGAATTCTGCTGTCATTTAGTTACTAAAAAGAACCAATGGGAAGAAAAGAAAGAAAGAAAGAAAGAAAGAAAGAAAGAAAGAAAGAAAGAAAGAAAGAAAGAAAGAAAGAAAGAAAGAAAGAAAGAAAGGAAGAAAGAAAGAAAGAAAGAAAGAGAGAGAGAAAGAAAGAAACACAGTAACCTGCAAAGTTTGGACCACAGGGTGGTCAAGGGCATTGTTTTTTTGTTTGTTTTTGTTTTTGTTTTTAAGTCAGTTTCAAACACACACAAGGAAAAAGGATTCATGAACTAGACCCTTTGAACCCATCATCCTGTTTCAACAACTATTAACGTTGAAGAAGATGGGAGAGGAGGGGATTGACAGTCCACTGAACATCTGTACGTCAGTCCTACCACCAATTAGTGCAGGGCCCTGAGCAAGTGGTTGCAGTTCTCTGGGCCTATTTCCTTATGCATAAAGTGGGAATAACATCTGATATCTGGAGTAGCTCTAAGACAGTACTCAAGGTTCCACCTACAGTAAGTGCTCAGTGAACAGTGATGATCATTGCTAGAGGCTATGTGCTAGGAACCAAGAGTGTGGGATCCAACCCCATCCCTTGCTGCTTTCTAGCTGTGTGATCTGGCACAAATTACTGACCTTCTCTGTGCTCCAATGTTTCCTTTCTCTCTTTTTATTTATTTATTTTTCTGATTGAATCCAGGGCCTTGTAAGTACAAGCCCTACCACTGAGCTCTGCCCCAGTCACTCCAATAATAGAACCTACCTAATAGGTATTTTTATTGGGACTAAAAGAGTTAGTACATTTAGAGCATTTGGAATAGTGCTTGGCAGGTCACAGTGGTACCATAAAGGTTTGTTTTGTTTCTGTTAACACAACCTGTTGAATTTTATTTAATTTGGCATTTTGTAAATTCCATTCAACCCATAAGCATCCTCCTCTTGAAGTAGACTCTGAGTATGAAGTGTAGCTCAGTATAACTGGTTTATAGCAGTCAGTTTTGGACACGTCTGGATTAAGGAAATACAGTTTCAGGAGTTCTAATGTCTGAGCTGTGGCCCAAGAGTTGCTTGTCCCAACTTGCTTGCTTGGCTTGTGGGCCATAGATTGTTCACAGGACACCCCAAAATGCTTCTAGCTCAAGTTGAGGGAAGCTGGAGATGCAAAGCAGGAAAGGCTCCAAGTTGCCCCTCCCCCACTACCTACTGAATGGAGGGATCCCCCATCTTAGACCTTGAAACTGCTGCCCAGTCCCTTCCAAAGGCACACTGTCACCTGGAAATTCTGGGGTGGAACAGAGAGTTTGGGATTCATAGAAGATTCTATTCCCTTCCCAGCATCACTGGGTGCTGGATGCTGGTGATGGCAGGATGTAGCCTGTGCAGGTTTCCCTTCCCTGGAATTTCTTTTAACATACCCAGGATTTTTTGGGGGGTATGGGGTATGACCAGATGATTCCCACTTCCCCTTCCAAATTTTGCCTTTTGGGTCAATCACAGTGGCATGTACCTGTAATCCCAGCGATTTGGGAGGCTGAGGCAGGAAGACCACAAGTTTGAGGCCAGCCTCTGCAGTTTAGTGAGAACTTGTCTTAAAATAAAAAGGACTGGGGATGTTGCTCAGTGGTAGAGTGCCCCTCCATTCTATCTCCAGTAACACACTCACAGGCGCACACACGTGCACACATGCACACACAAAGTCAAATTTTGCCTTTTTGTGATTTTTATTTATTTATTCAGGTGCGGAGGATGGAACCCAGGGCTGCATGCTAGGCAAGCACTCTACCACTGAGCTACACTCCCAGCCCATATAATTCGATTTCTGATCTGAAATTCTACTAGTTTAACAATCTGATTCTTTTGCCAAAAGGACAGAGAGAAGAAAATGGGACTTAGGGCTTCTGAAGAGTGTGTCTGTCTTTTCTGCCTGCAGGACCGCCCACGCCTCTGCCTTCATCCAGATGTTTACAGCTATCAAAAACCACAGCACGTCTGACTGCCTGTTTCAGACAGTGTAACCAGCTCATCCCATCTGACCCCTCGCTTTGTTTATTAGGAGAAAACACACTCACACACATACACATATGAAAATACCCTGTCACCAAGGTCCCAGACAGGATGAACCATAATCCAGGGAGGTGGTGACCTGGCTATCTCCCGAGCATGTGCCCCGGGGAATCCCAGCAGTCCTCAGAAGGGCTTGGCCTCCCTCTGACCCTGGCAAGAGTACCATGGACTGAAAAAGGAGACTTCTACCCAATTCTTGACCTTTTTACCCCAGTGTCTGGTTTATCACTATTCTCCATAGGCTCCATGGTGTAAAATTTTCTTTACTGTCAGACACATTTATAAAATAATGCTGCCTGTAGCATTGTAACTTAGCCACAGTTGTAGCTCTAATAAGAGAGCCAACCAGTTGTAGAACATTTCATGATGTTCCTCTTGCCCACTGCCCCTTTCCTATAAAACATGGGCTTATGGCCACCAGTCACGAGATTCATAGTACCTTCCTAAGGAAACAGTGTATCTTCCCCACCCCATCATCAGGCCTGGACCTGTGATTCAGGAAGGCCCAGGAAATGAGGATAGAAGTGACACGCCAGCTCTGAGCAGAAGCTTTAAGAGACATTGTGTTTCCATTCCAAGTTTTCTAAGGAATCTCCACACTGCTTTCCAGAGTGGCTGCACTAATTTGCAGCCCCACCAGCAATGTAAGAGTGTACCTTTCTCCCCACATCCTCACCAACACCTGTTGTTGCTTGTATTCTTGATAATTGCCATTCTAATTGGGGTGAGATGGAATCTTAGGGTGGTTTTGATTTGCATTTCTCTTATTACTAGAGATGTTGAACATTTTTCCATATGTTTGTTGATTGCTTGTAGATCTTCTTCTGTGAAGTGTCTATTCATTTCCTTAGCCCATTTGTCAGTTGGATTATTTACATTCTTGGTGTAGAGTTTTTTGAGTTCTTTATAGATTCTGGAGATTAGCGCTCTATCTGAAGTATGATTGGCAAAGATTTTCTCCCACTCTGTAGGCTCTTTCTTTGCATTGCTGATAGTTTCCTTTGCTGAGAGAAAGCTTTTTAGTTTGAATCTATCCCAGTTATTAATTCTTGCTTTTATTTCTTGTGCTATGGGAGTCCTGTTGAGGAAGTCTGGTCCTAAGCCGACATGTTGAAGCTCTGGACCTACTTTTTCTTCTATAAGATGCAAGGTCTCTGGTCTGATTCCGAGATCCTTAATCCATTTTGAGTTCAGTTTCGTGCATGGTGAGAGATATGGGTTTAGTTTCATTCTGTTGCATATGGATTTCCAATTCTCCCAGCACCATTTGTTGAAGAGGCTATCTTTTCTCCATTGCATATTTTTGGCCCCTTTGTCTAGTATGAGAAACACCATTTGACCCAGCTATCCCACTCCTTGGCCTATACCCAAAGGACTTAAAATCAGCATATTACAGAGATACAGCCACATCAATGTTCATAGCTGCTCAGTTCACAATAGCCAGATTGTGGAACCAACCTAGATGTCCTTCAATTGATGAATGGATAAAGAAAATGTGGTATATATATACAATGGAATATGACTCAGCCATAAAGAATGATAAAATTATGGCATTTGCAGGCAAATGGATGAAACTGGAGAATATCATGCTAAGTGAGATAAGCCAATCTCAAAAACCAAAGGAAGAATGATATCGCTAATAAGTGGATGATGACACATAATGGGGGGTGGGAAGGGTTAGTGTTGGGGTTGGAGTTGGGTTTAGGGAGGGGGGCAGGAATGGAGGAAGGAAGGACTGTATAGATGGAGGGGAAGGGTGGGAGGGGAGGGGGGGAAGGGAAAAAATGGCAGAATGAATCAAACAACATTACCCTATGTAAATTTATGATTACACAAATGGTATGCCTTTACGCCATGTACAGACAGAGAAACAACATGTATCCCATTTGTTTACAATAAAAAAAAAAAAGAGAGAGACATTGTGAGCAACTTAGTGAGACCGTATCTCAAAATAAAATTTTAAAAGGGCTGGGATGTAGCTTAGGGATAAAGCACCCCTGGGTTCAATCCCCAGTTTGAAAAAATTATTAAGAAAAAAAGTGTCATAGAAGAAGAAAGAGCTATCTCTGAAGAAGAGTCAAAGGAGAGCTACCAGAGAGAAGGGGGAACTTGACTCAGGACCAGCAGAGTTCTTGACATACATGATGGAAAAGAATCTCAGCACATGCCAGTCAGAGGCACAGATAGAAGTTTATTTAGAAAAGCAGACCCATATTCAAGGGACAGCGAGGGCAATCTCTAGGGGTGAGACAGCAATCTTTTGGTGTGGGATATTAATATTTATAGAGGGCTGGTTGCTAGAGGCTGAACTAAGGGTACAGCGAGGGTGGAGCTACACAATTTCACACCAGTTTTCCCTGCACTTCTGCATTGCCATCGTTTTACAAGGGCAAGGGTCAAGGGCACTTCCTTTGAGACTCAGCATCATTCCCTGAATTCCCAAATTCCTATCTCATAAAGAGCCATTGTGTGTTTCTTCCAGCTCTCTTGATCTTTCTCTTTGCCTTAGGAATGCCAAGTTCCAGTTGGGGTTCCTCCTTCAAGGATGAGAGATCAGGTAGAGCAGAACTAAAGTCACCAACATATATAGTGAGAAACAAAGAAACCACTGAGATTTGGGAATTGTTTGTTACTGCATCAGAACCTAGTGAAAACTGGCTAACTAACCAATATTATGTCAAGTTCGTGCATGACTTGCCCATTTGCCTGTCCTGCCCTATCCCTGTTAAAATTTGAACACCAAAAATAAACTCTGAGTCCTCATTCTACCATTTTCCAGCCCCTGGATGGATAACACTGATCAGGAAAACATCAAGTATGTCTGAAACCAATTCTACCTAGCATTCAAATCAATAACAACTAACTCTCAGGAAATTGCTCAACTTTTATTTAAAATGGTAAGTCATGCTGGACACATTGGTAGCCACTGGTAATCCCAGCAACTCTGGAGGCTAAGGCAGGAGGATCACAAGTTTGAGGCCTACCTGGACAATTTATCAAGACCTTACCTCAAAATAAAAATCAAAAGGACTGGGGGTGTAGAATAGGGGTAAAGGGTCCCTGGGTTCAATCCTCAGCACCAAAACAAAAACAAACAACACACACACAAAACAGTGAGTCACTTGAAGTCTTCACTACTTTCCACTCCACACGATTCTTTGCTGCCTTGAAATAGAAACAATGCAAAATTCTCACCTACTGTGATGGTTAGTTTTATGTGTCAGCTTTGCCAGGCTACAGCTTTGCTAGGCTATAGTAGTTAAAGTATAGCATTACAGTGTTAAATAACCTAGTTATTTAATGGAACACTAATTTAGGTGTTGCTGGGAAGGTATTTCACAGATGCTTTAATGATCAGTTGAAAGACCTTAAGGGCAAAAAGTTGTTTCCTGGGGAAGAAGGAATTCTCTTTAAGACTACAGCATTGCCCCATAGAGCATGTAGACAGAGCCTCAGCCCCTGGCTGGTGGACCAAGGCAGTGAGATTGACTGGGTCAGCATTTGCTCTTTCTCTGCCTGTGTGTGACAATGTGCTGGGAAACTGGAATTACATGTAATCAATTCTGCAAACAGCATTTTCTTATTACCTAAAGCATGAACTTGGTATGAGAATAATAGCTCTGTGCTGCTTTTAATAATTTGCCATGTAACTTGGATTCCTATAACCTGGACTGTAAATTTGTTTTAGTTCCAATGAGAGTTTTCAAAGTCTGATTAAATCATCCTAATCATTTATTACCCTGTTCCTGCACTAAATATTTTAAATGAATGCAGAACCTTTAAAACTGATGAGTTTATTTATCCTGTGTTAAGCAATTGAGACTTCTCTGTCTAATCATGCTACTTGTTCTACTGCTTTTGTCAATTGATATTCCCATAGCTTTTTTGAAAAAATGTGTTTTTGGTAGAAATTAAGTTGTATGCCCTCAGGACATACAACTTGGTGTTTAGTTTTGAAGCATGTTTAGATTTTCTGTACTTGTATAGGCCTAATTGTTCATGTGGCTTAGCTAAGGTTTCCTAAGCATCTTCTAGTAGCTGTCATTGGTTTGTAAAATAAAATTTGGGCTGTTTAAAAAAAAAAAAAAAAGACTACAGCATTGTCACTCTCCTGGTGGTGCAGCCTGTGATCCCAGCTATCCACTGGCCTATGATCCCAGCTACTCAGAAGGCTGAGCTGGAGGATGGCAAGAGTCAAGGAGAACTGGTCTCAAAAAAAAAAGACTAATACCAATTCCTGCCAAATTTCCAGCCTACAGATTTCAGATTTGCCAGCCTTCCTTGAAATCAATCTCTTTCTCCCGCCCCCTCCTCCCACTCTGCAGAACCAATCCAGCTTTTACTATATCCCAGGTCTACACTGTTGGCTTCTGGGGCAAAGGCCCCCGGGTTCAGCAGGTACTACTCACACTGCAGATGTGTGTGTGAGGGGTCCTTAAGGAGAATGAAGGGCTCCCTCAGCTGCTGTGAACAACCACAGAGCAAGCTGGGAATCCTGCCTCCTGGTCCTCTCTCCCTGACCCCTCCACCCTCTCCTTCCACTACACCCCTCACTTCTTTTCCCCTTTAAGCTATCTTTGAGTGTGATTTATCCTAACTGCCTCGGTATAAGAACAATCTCATTGATTAAAGACTTATTGGCAGCCTTTCCAAAGTTGGTGAAGTGGGGGGAGGAAAGTGATTGGGTTGGCGATAGTGAGTGTGGGTATCTGGGAGATGCCTGGGTGGACTGGCTGAGGAGGTAGAAGGGAGCTGGAGTGTGAAGATGGGGGAGCTGTGGTGAGAGCTGTGGTTTGTGTATTCCTCAGAACACCCGGAGAGAGGAGAAGCTGTAGGAGTGGATGAGATCACCTGCTCATCCAGAGAGGAAGTGGTGAGTGACAAGAGAGGCCCTGGCAGGAAGGTGAGGGAGTTTCAGTATTTGAAGGAGAGAGAGAAGATAAGGGACAGGAGGGACAGTTTATCTGGAAAAGGCAGAGAAAAAGAAGAGGGTGGGGAGACAAAGGAAGGAAACAGGATGGAAGTAATAGAAGAAAATGTCCCTAAGTAGAAGAAAGGCCTGCGTCTTCAGATCTGAAGGACTCTGGTGTCAAGCAAGATAAACAAGCTCAACAAAGCCCAAAACAAAACTCCACAGCCTGACGATATTACATCACTCCACTTAGGGATAATGAAATTCCTTAAAGTGGAGCGGACCCATATTATTTAAAAAAAAAAAAAAAATCCCAAAAGTTTCCAGAGAGAGAAAAATAGATCATCTGCAAAAGAATAAACATCCAACTAGCGTCAAAGCTATACCGGATTCTAGAAGATACTGAAACAATACCTTTGGGTTCTCAGAGTTTTGATGCTATAAATACACGTTTGTGTTTTTTATGTGGGGGGAGGGAAGTTCAAGGATATACTCTAGCAAAATTAAAAAGGGATTCAGGAAAAAGAAATAGTGAAATCAACTGAGGAGTGTAATGAAGAAAAAAAAATCCCAGAATGATAGTTGTTCACAGACCTGCAGAGTTAGCAGTTCAATTAGAGTAGGGGTCAGGGAGTTAACATGAAAAATATTTTTGAGAATAAAGTGGGCTCCAGTGGATAGATAATGTTTATGAAAGAGAATAATCTCCTAAGAGCTCATGTGTGAGACAATGCAGGAATGTTCAGAGGTGCGGTGATTAGACTGAGGACTCCAACCTAATCAGTGGGTTAATCCATCATGTGGGTTAATTCATGTGATGGATTAAAAGTTTGAATGGATTAATAGGTGGTAACTGTAGTCAGGTAGAGCATGACTGGAGGCAGCAAGTCACTGGGGGTGTGCCATGGGGATTATTTCATCCCTGGCTCCTTGCACTCACTCTCCCTCTGCTTCCTGACCATCATGAACATGAGCAGCTTCCCCCCAGCATGCCCTTCTGCCATCATGTTCTACATTACCTTGGGCCCAGAGCTATGGAGTCAGTCACCCATGGACTGAACCTCTGATACCATGAGCCAAAATAAATTTTTTCTCCTCTAAAAAAAAAAATCATCCTTTTTTCCTCATTGATTAAAAAAAAAAAAAAAAAAAAGAAGAAGAAGGGCAATAAAAACTCTAGGAAAAACAAGAACTAGAAACTTGAAAGTTGTGACCAATATATATATATATATATATTTTTTTTTTTTTTTTTTTTTTTTTTTTTTGGTACTGAGGATTGAACCCAGGGCCTTGTGCTTGTGAGGCAAGCACTCTACCAACTGAGCTATATCCCCAGTCCCGTAAATATATATTTGAGGTAAAATGTACTTATGGGAAAATACTCAGCCCCTAAGAGTACCATTCAATCACTTTTGACAAATCCATACACTTATTTAACATTCACCATTATCAAGGCAAATAACATTTCCATCACTCCAGGAAATTCCCTCATGTACCTTTTCAGTCAATCCTCCTCACCCAAAGAGCAGCCACTGTTTTGAAACAAGCTCATTTTGAGAAACAGATAGAGCGTAAGAAAAAAGAGGAGAATTGACCTTATCTCCCACCACCCTGCCCACCCCAGTGCTGGGGATTGAGCCCAGTTGCAGCACTGTGCCAAATCCCCAGTCCTTCTCCTGAACTTTATTTTGAGATAGGGTCTTGCATTGCCCAGGCTGGTTTCAAACTTGTGTTCCTCCTTCCTCAGTCTCCAGAGTAGCTGGGATTATAGGCCTATGCCATTGTATCTGGTTCTGTGTGACTCTTATATAAGGGCACTGGTCCTTGGATTTAAACCTTACTTAGATAATCCAGAGTGGAACTCTTCATTTTAAGATCCTTAATTTGGGCTGGGGGGTGTAGTTCAGGGGTAAAGTGTTTCCCAAGTATAAATGCGGGATTTGATTCCTAGCACTGCAAATATATATATATATATTTATATATATATATATATATATATATATATGCCTTTAATTACATTTGCAAAGACTTTTTCTCCAAATAAGTTCATATTCACACAATCATCCAGACATAAACATTATATAGTGTTATGGTGGTAACCACCAAAAGAGCCACAAAACATAGATGGCAAACTGATTACCTCTGGGTAGTAGGAATGGGGTTAGGGAAGATGAGGCAGAAGTCTATTTTATCTTTATTTTTGGGTACTGGAGATTGAAGCCCGGGGCACTCTACCATTGAGCAACATGTCCTATTCTTTTAGTTTTTTATTTTGAAACAGTGTCTCACCAAATTACTAAGGGTCTTTCTAAATTGCTGAGGCTGGCCTTGAACATGCAATCCTCCTGCCTCAGCCTCCCGAGTCACTGAGATTACAGGAGTGCACCACTGGGCCCAGCAAGGCAGAAATCTTTGATTTTGTGTCATACCTTATTATACTGAAGGAATTACTATTTATTTATGGTGTTCATGGATTATTTTTACAATGTGAATTAGTGTATTTTATGAAGCTAGATAAAAACTAATCTATGAAACAAGGAGGTATGTGACATGAGAGAAAAAGAAAGAATGGGTAGAATCTAGCAACACACAAAAAGAATTACATACCACAACCAAGTGGGATTTAGCCTAGAGATGCAAAATTGGCTTAACATTGAAGATCCATCAAGGTAACACACCATATTAATAGAATAAAGAACCAAAAAAATAATAATAATAGCACATGATCATCTCAACAGATGCAGAAAAAATATTTAACAAATTTCAATGCTCTTTCACCAAAAAAAAAAAAAAAAAAAAAAAAAAAAAATACTCAACAAGTAGGAACAGAAGACAACTTCCTCAACCTGAAAAGGGCATCTATGAAAACCAGAGCTAACATCAAGCTTGAAGGGGAAGACAGAATGTTTTCCCAGGTAGATCAGAAGAACAGGAATAAGACCAGGATGTTTGCCCTCACCATTTCTACTTAACACTTCACTGGAGACTCTAGCCAGGGAAATTGGGCAAGAAAAATAAATAAAGGGCATCCAGTTTGAAAAGGAAGAAGTAAAACCATGGTTCACAAATAACATGTGTTTTTTTGGTTTGTTTTGGTTTTGTGGTACTGGGGATTGAATTCAGGGCCACACATAGGCTGGGCAAGAATTCTACCACTGAGCTACATTCCCACCCTTTTAAATTTTATTTCCAGACAAAGTCTCACTAAATTGCCCTTAGGTTTAGGATCCTCCTGCCTCTGTCTCCTGAGTCACTTATACACAGAAAATTCTGAACAATCATACACCACACACATATGACTATGAAAGTTAATGAATAAGCTCAATAAAGTTCCAGGATACAAGATCAGTATACAAAAACTAAAAGTATTTTTATTTGCTATCGATAAAATATCCAAAAATGAAATTAAGAAAACAATTTCATTTACCATAGCACCAAAAAGAATACTTAGAAATTACATCTAACAAAAGTGGTGCAAGATTTGTACACTAAAAACTAAAAACATCCTTGAAAGAAATTCAAGAAGACCTAAATAAGCTGGACATGGTCACACATGTAATCACAGTGACTTGGGAGGCTAAAGCAGTAGGATTGCAAATTTGAGGTTGGCCTGAGCAATTTGGCAAGACCCTGTCTCAAAATGAAAAAACTACAAGGGTCTAGGTGTGTAACTCAGTGGTTTAGTGCCCCTGGGTTCAATCCCCAGTACTGGGGGACAAAACAAAGACCTAAATAAATGGAAAGACAGTCCCTGTTCATGGATTAGAAAAATTGTATTGTTAAAATGGCAATACTACTCAAATTAATGTATAGGTTCAGTACAATCTGTCATAGTCCATACTGTGCTTCTATAACAGAATATCTGAGGCTGTGAGGCTGGATACTTTATAAGTAAAGAAGTTTATTTGGCTCATGGTTATGGTGACTGGAAGGTCCAAAGAACATAGCACTGGCATCCTGGCTACATCACAAGATGGCAGAAAAACAGAAAGGAAACCAGTCACATGGAGAAGAGACCCAGCATGAAGGTAGCCTCACTTTATGACAACCCACTCTTGAGAGAACTAATTCACTCCTAGGAAATCCAATCTACTACACAAGACCTGTGAAATCCATTCATGAAGGTGGAACCCCTGTGCTCTAATGACCTTTCCGCTAAGACCCACCTCTTAGAGGTTCTACCACCTGAACAGTGCCACACCAGGGACCAAACTTGTTGCAGATGAACATCTGAGGAACATACTCAAGCCATACCCAAACCACAGTACAACCCCTATCAAAATTCCAGCTGCCCGTTATATTGAAATTGACAAAATGATTTTAAAATTCCAATGGAAATGCCCAGGACTTAGAATAGAACAAAGAACAAAGTAGGAAGATACACATTTTCTGATTCTAAACTTATTACAAATATACTACAATCAAAACTATAAGATACCAGGTTAAGTCCAGACGTATAGATCAAGAAACAGAACAGAGTCTAGAGGTGAACAGAGAATCTAGAAGAAAACCCTCATATTTATGGGAAATTAATATTTTTGAAATTTATTTTTGACAAAAGGACAAAACCCAGTCAATGAAGTGAAGAAATATCTTTCTGAAAAATGGTGCCAAATAGTGTTGAGTATCTACCATCATGGTAGCTTACAGAATAAGTTCACCAGCCCAAGGATCCCCTTCTTCAGATATTCACTTTTCCCATTTTCCCTGAATCTCTAGCAATCATTAACGTTTTCATGGTCTGTTGTTTTGCCTTTTTTCATGGAGTCATATAGTTGGAGTCACAGTGATGTGGCATTTTAGATCAGTTGTTTCCCTGAGCAATATATTTATGTGCTTACCTGGTTATTAGCCCATTTTTTTTTATTGCTATCTGATATTTCATGGTATGGATGTAAAACAAGTTTATAGATCATAGTAAGAAAATACTTATCATGGGTTCTCTTGGTTGCTTCCTGTTCTTGGCAATTATTAATAGGAGGCTAGCAACATTTATATGCAGGTTTCTGTGTGGACATAAGTTTTCCATTCTATCAGGGAAACAGCTAGGAATGTGATTTCTGGATCATGTGGAAGACTGGGTTTAGTTTTATAAGCAAGCATCAAACTGTCTCCCAGAGTGGTTATACAAGTTTGTGATCCACCAGGAATGAATGAGGATTCTTCTTTTCCCCAACAGTTGGTATTCTCAGGTGTTAGGATTTAAGCTTTTTGAAGTTGTTTTTAATTGCAGTTCTCTACGACAGGTTGTGTTGATCACCTAGTCCTTTTCCTCTGCTTATTGTCATCTGCATATCTTCTTTGTTGAGGTGTCTGTTTAGGTCTTTCATTTATTTTCAAAGTCATTTTTTTTTTTTTTGAAGTAAAACTGGTGTACAAAAAACCACACACACTAAAGATACAGATTGTGAAATTTTGATGTGCATGTACATCACCACAGTGAAGACGGTGAACGCTGGTACCTACCCAACAGATTCATGGTGCCCCTTGATGATTTCTCCCTCTGTGGTCATCCTCTATCCAGAAAAAAATCACTGGCTAGCTTTTTATCATTATAGATTGAAGAGCAGTTTAGAATTCAGGCAAATTTGTAGGTGCCCCTGGACAAATTGATTTGTCTCCCAACCTCAGTTTACTCCTCTGTAAATCATGATTCCTCAACCAGGCCTTAAGACCATGGAGAAGATTAGGAACAAAGTCTATGAAGGATCTGGAAGAGGGCGTGACAACTAGTAGGCTCCCAATCCCCAGAAGCCCACCCAACCGCACTTTGGGTTGGTTTTCCAGAGCACATGGGAACAACACGTGCTTTTCTGTCACCTAGAGCTGGTATTCCCTGAAACTGAACAGACTCCCCATGTTTTCAGTGTGTTTTTTTTTTTTTTTCTTTAGGTTAAGTTTTCATACTAGTGACCATTTAAAAATGTGTGATTTAGTGACATATACAATGTTGTGGTGTCTTAATCACCTTTATCGTACTTCAATCTTACAACCACCACAAAAGAAAACCACTCTCCTGTCCTCCCAGCCCTGCCGACCACCATTCCACTTTCTATCCATGGTTTTACGTATTCTGGATATCCCACATGAATGAAATATAATATGTAATTTTTGTGCCTTTGGAAAACAAAGAAAGAAAAAAAAAAGAAAAATGGTGCTGAATCAACTAAATATCTACATGCAAAAAAACCAAAATGAAGTTGAACCTTGGATCACATACAAAAATTAACTCAAGGGCTGGGGGTATAGCTCAGTTGGTAGAGTGCTTGCCTCGCAAGCACAAGGCCCTGGGTTCAATCCCCAGCACTGCAAAAACAAAACAAAACAAAACAAAACAAAAATTAACTCAAAAGGGATCAAAACCTAAATGTAAGAGCTAAAATCATAAAACTCTCAGAAGACAACATAGGGATGAATATTTGTGTACATGGCTTCAGCAATGATTTCTTCAATAAGATACTTAAAGCACAAGCAACAAAATAACAAGTAGATAAGTTGGAATTTATTAAAACTAACAACTTTTGGGCTGGGGGTATGGTTCAGTGGTACAGTGCATGCCTAGCATGTGCAAGGACCTGGGTTCCAGCCCAAGAATAAAAGAAACAAACTAACTAACTAACTAAAAGTTTTTGTACTAAATAAATATAAAAATAAAGCAAAGGTATTGTGTATATCTACAACTAAATTTTAAAAAATGAGAGAAAATATTTTCAAATCATATGTCTAATAATGGATTCAGATTATAACAAAAGGACAGATTAACAACAAAAGGACAACTCAATTTAAAAATGGGAAAAAGTCAGGTGTGGTGGCACATGGCTGTAATCCCAATGACTCTGGAGGTTGAGGAAAGAGGATCGTGAGTTCAAAGACAGGCTTAGCAACTTAGAGAGTCCCTAAGCTACTCAGTAAGGGTCTTACTCAGTAAGACCCTGTCACAAAATAAAATACAAAAGGGATTGGGGATGTGGCTCAGTGACTAAGTGCCCCTGGGTTCAATCCCTGGTACCAGTAAATAAATAAATAAATAAATAGGCAAAGGATTTGAACAGTTATGCCTTCAAAAAAGATTACAAATGGCCACTAAGTACACAAAATGATGCTCAACATTGATCACTGGAGAAATCCAAGTCAAAATAACCATTAAGTCTTCGTATCCACCATATGGCTATAAGCAAAAAGAGATAATAAAAAATGTCCATGAGGATAGAGAAGTAGAAATAGAAAATGATGGAAATAGAAAATGGTGCAGCCATGTTGGAAAACAGTGAGGCAGTTTCTCAAAAGATTAAACATAAGATTACCATGAGACCCAGCAATCCCACTCCTATGTGTACTAAGAGAAATAAAGATGTGTATCCACATAAAAATTATACAGAAGTGCAGTGCTGTGGCACATGCCCATAATCCCAGTGACTCAGGAGGCTTAGACAGGAGGATCACCAAGCTTGATCACCTCAGCAACTTAGTGAGACTCTGTGTCAAAATTAAAAATAAAAAGGAGTGGGGATGTGACTCTGTGGTACAGTATTCCTGGATTCAATTCTCAGTACCAGAAGAAGAGAAAAAAAAAAAAAAGAGGGAAAAAAAGAAAAAAAAATCTTATATACAAAAGCAATATTTATAGATTTATAATAGCCAAAAGGGGAAATAATCCAAATATTCATCAGTTGATGAATTAATAAACATTGTGGTAAATACTTACAATAGAATGAAAAGGAATGAAGTGCTAATACATGAATGAGCCTTAAAAACATATTAAAAGAGACAGCAGCAGTCACAAAAGGCCATATATCATATGATTACATTTATATGAATTATGCAGAATAAGAACTCCGTAGAGATAGAAAATAGATAAGTGATTTCCTGGAGATGGGGGTGGGGAAAATAAGAAAGGATTGCTCATAGGTAGAGGGTGTTTTGGGGGTGAAGAAAATGTTCTGGAATTAGGTAGTAGTGATTGTTGTGCAATACTGTAAATATACTAAAAGCTTCTCAGTTGTATGTGTATATGTGTGTGTGTGTGTGTATAATTTTTTTTTTTTTTTTTTTTTTTTTTTTTTTTTTTTTTTTGTACTAGGGATTGAACCCAGGGATGCTCCATCACTGAGCTACATTCCCAGCCCTTTTGATTTTGAGACAGGATCTCACTAAGTTGTCCAGGCTGGCCTTGAACTTGTGATCCGCTAGTCGCTGCGGTTGCAGGCATGCACCACTGTGCCAGGCTGAACTGTACACTTCAAGGGATGAATTTTTTTTAAAAAAGGGATGAATTTTATGGTATGTGAAAAAGGGAAGAAGGAAGGCAAGAAAGGAGAGAAAAATATACACATTGTAAATTTTTGAGGGAGAATGGAAAGAAACTAAAGGAACTAATTTGGTCTTTCACTTCTCAGTGAAGCAATCATTCACTCCACAGACCTGCTCCATCATGAGTGGAACACTTAATAAATACTTCTTGACTAGCTGAGAGTCAATAGCTGCTCATTTAATAAGGAGGCAAAGGGTTCTGCTGATTAAAAGGGGTTGAGGGGTTCAGAATTTAAAGGGGAGAGCCTCTACCACCCCTCCTAAGTGCAGGGAAGCACCCCTGGTGTGTCAACTATCCTGTCCATGGTCTGCTGGCTAAAAGGCTTAAGGGATGGGAATCCTTTTCTTGGCTGCTGCAGTTAGTCCCCTTGCCAGTTACAACATCAGGGCAGCACTGGAAAAAGACATACTTTTTAGTTCTTGGGTAAAATATCTCTATGGTCTTGGCAAATAAGTTCTTTTGCCATTTGCCCAATAAGTGACTCATTGTCCTGGAGGCAACTCTGTGGGCACTCCCTGGACACCCACTCACCTGGAAAATCTGAGGGTGCTCCTGCCCCAAAGGAATGTCCCTCTTCTGCCTGCTGAGAGGACAAGCCAGCTATAGGCAGAAATAGTCACCTTTAGAAATACTGCAGGATCTCACTTAGACGCAGGGTCTCATAGAAGCAGAGAGTAGAACAGTGTGCTTCCAGCAGCTGGCGGGTGGGAACTGATTGCAGAAGTTAATGATCAAAAGTTACAACATGTCAGAATAAAGAATAAGTTCCAGAGAGGTATTGTACAACATGGAGACTACAATTAATCACAATGTATTTTATACCTGAAAATTGCCAAGAGTAGATTTTAAGTGTTCCCATGAGAAATAAACATGTTGATTCATGCATATGGTAATCAGCATGTTTTAACCAAGCCACAGTGTATTTTTTCAAAACATCATGTAATACACCATAAGTACCTACAAACTTTGTCAATTTAAAGGTTGGTGTTTGTTCGTTTGTTTGCTTTTAAGGCAAAAAGAAATGGTTGCATTCTCTACCCTCACTTCACTGCCTAGGGGACCCCTCCTCAGTGCCTGAGTGGGCCAGAAGGTTACAGATTTGTCCCAGAGGCTGGAGACCCAGCCAGGACCTCCAATTTGGCTCGGAAGCTGAGAGTCCTCCCTTGGACTGCGGAAGCTTTACCATAGAGGCGGAACTTCCCTGGTCTTTCCTGGAAGCGGAAGTCATGGAATATCCCAAGCACAAGTCTGGCTCCCAGGCAATCACTGCTGGCCACATGCCTTGGCTCAGTGCATGAAAGGCCCTGACCTCTGGCCTTTGCTGCTTGGGACTGAAGGTTTGTGGCACCCGCCCCTCCTTGCGATCTTCTGCTCCACAGCGCCCTCTCGTGGTTAACTGGACAGAGGCTTTCTCGCCTCCCCTCAACCATCTAAATTGTGGGTCTCCACCAAGGTTGATTTAATTAGTCTGGATGCTGTTTGCGCATCGAGATTTTAAAAAGTCCACAGGTGATTACACCGTGCTGGGGCAGTCGAGGCGTGAAACCACCGATTTACCTCTGCCCCTCTTCTAAGGGTCCTGAGTTTGACTGAAGAATGAATATCTCTTAGCACAGTCCATCTGCTTTTTAATAAGAAGGATCTCTTTCTCTCTCTCTCTCTCTCTCCTCCTCCCGGCCTCGTGGGGAGGGAAGATGCTGGAGATTGAACTCGGGGCCTCTCATATGCTGGGCAAGGGTTCTACCATTCAGCAACATCCCCAGCCCCATTTGTTTTATTTTATTTTGAGACAGGTCTCACAAAGGTGACCAAGCTGGCCTTGAACTTGCAGTTCTCTTACCTCAGCCTCTTGGTAGCTGGGATTACAGTCCTGCACCAATGCACCTGGCAGTAAATGTGCTTTAATACTCATTGCAGTTACATAAATGATAAAGCATATCATTTGTGTGATGTGCTGACAGCATCATGGGTATGTGTGCATGTGTGCATGTGTGTGTTGAGTGTGTGCCTAGCTCCCTTGCTATAATTTCACGGCTTTCTTCCCAGAGCCTCAGATCCAAGATTTGCTCACAAGGCCAGGTCACCTCAGCTCTAATGAAAACAGATCATGGCTCTGGCCACTTCCGGCAGTGTCAAGGCCTTCACTATGCAGGGCTCTGTTCATTGTGCAGGAAGTTTTAGAGTTGCCGTCCTCTTTAACCAGGGTTGACTGAAATTCCTGGAGGTGTCTGTGGGGAGTCACATGTACAGCTTTTTTGCTGGACCCTAAGATTCCTGGGAAGTATTTCCACTGCCATGTGACCTGTCACTTATTTGATTCACAGTCTCTCCGTGATGCCCAGATTCATGGTATGCTTGGTGTTTTTTGTTTGTTTTACTTTGTTTTTATTTTTTATTTAAAGCACTGGGGATTTACCCTGGGGCACCCCACCACTGAGCTACATCCCAGTTCTTTTTATTTTATATTTTGAGACAGGATCTCAATAAGTTGCTGAAACTGGTTTTGAACTTGCAAACCTCCTGCCTCAGCCTCCCATGTCGCTGAGGCCTGGGAGGTGTGCACCATGGTATCTGGTCCATGGCATGTTTAAGAATGCTACAGTGCACCAGGTTGATTGGCTATCATCACAATCACCAGCGATTTTTTTTTTTTTTTTTTTTTTTTTTTGGTACTGGGAATTAAACCCAGGAGTGCTTAGCCACTGAGCCATATCCCCGGCTCCTTTTTAACTATTTTATTTAGAAACCAGGTCTCACTAAGTTGCTTAGGGACTTGCCAAGCTCCTGAGGTTGGCTTTGAACTTGCAATCCTCCTGCCTCAGCTTCCAGAGCGGCTGGGATTACAGGCGTGCGCCACCGCGCCCATCTAACGGGCATTTTCGAGCTCCTCCCATGAGCACAGTACTTTTCAGGAACTTTATTTTATTATTTTCAGGACTGGGGATGAAACCCAGGGCATGACACATGCTCAGCAAGTGCCCTACCACTGAGCTACAACCCTAGCCCCGTTAAGAAACATTTAAACACTACAAAACAGTGTCCTTGTCCTTCAAAACGTATAGTCCCACCAGAGAGGGGGTGGTAACAGGAATATATATTAGATAATAAAATTCTACTCAATTTCATTAAAATCAATTGAGAACATGTATAACGAGACAGTAAGACGTTTTAAAGACATCTTAAAATAACTTAGAATCTTGTGAGAACAATGAGGAATGAGGACAAGGAATGAGACAGTATTAAAATATACATGTCAGTGATACAAAGTGGAGTAAGTTGGTGCCTCTACCACTCAGGCCTCATTCTGCTGCAGATTTCAGTCAGCAGATTAAAATTCACACAAACAACAACAAAAAGGAATTTTTAGTTCATTGAAGCAAATGATAGAAAGGATAGGTTGGAGCTGACTAGCTTCAGGCACGGCTGGATCCAGGACTGCAATACCAGGAGACATTTCCTGACCATTCTCCTTCACCTCCACCTGCACCCCAGTTTTTGGTTTTAATCTTCCTGTGGTCTTCCTTCTCTTCTGCACAAAAGGACATTCTCTGCATAGCAGGAAATAGGGCCTTAGGCAGTTCTGGATTTCAACCTTTGGCTCTCTGCCAAAAGGGGGAAAAAAAAGTCTTCCTGTTCCATTTAAAAGAAGAAAAACAAACAAAACACAAGTGGATTTGAAGTGTTTCCCCCTTCCTGGTAGGATGAGATGAGACATTTGTATTGATAATTCATCCAGAGCCAAATAGTCTGAGTTGGGGAGGAGTGTACCCCAAAAGGACGACCCGGTGATCTAGCCAGTAAAGCCATGTGACCAATCTTATTTTTCTGAAATGAGGATCCATAATTTCTAACCATTGTCAAAGGGATCCTTAACCCAAAAGCTTCATCCTGGAAGAACATCAGTGACCATCTGTTCAACTCCTTCACTTTCCAACAGAGAACACAGAGACACAGAGCTTGGAGTTTTGCCTGAGACGACACAACTAAGATGGGACTCCATATTTTAGTTTGAATGTAGGCTGGGGAAAAGGATGCGTTTTAAGGGAAGAGTCACAACCTGATTTGAAGTTTAGACTCAATGCAAACATTTAAAACATGATAGAGTAGTTAGTGAGACATCGTCTCAAAAAAGGGAAGGGAGGCTAGGGATGTGGCTCAGTGGTACAGCCCCTGGGTTCAAAAAACAAAACAAATAAATGACAGAGTACCATAAGAGCAGGTCATTCTGAGCAGAGAAGGGGGTGAAGTGGTTTAAAAAAAAAAAAAAAGGCAGGTGGGAGAGAAAAAAGTCAACAAAGACTGTGCTTTGGTGAAGTTCCAAGGCCCGTTGGTGTTTGTAATCTTGGAGGAATTCTGAAGAATGGGTGAGGCTGCACCTGACTGGAAATGGGCAAATATTGTTCTGATTTTCTAAAACAGGAACAAACAGATTCCAAGAACTGTAGGCCATGAACTGTGAAGACTCTAGTGCAGATTTATTAAGGAGAGGGTGTGCCGAACAGACGTTGCTTCTGTTTTCGAGAACGTTCTTAGCCTGGCAAATTCCTCTGGGAAATAGACTAGCTACACTCCGAGGCTTCTGGCTGGTTAAATCTGAAAGGAACCTGTAGGGACTAAAAAACCAGGGATGCCAGGGACAGGGATCTAGCTCGTAATAAGGAACATGCTTAGCATTCTCAAGGCTCTGGGTTCAAGCCCTGGAACCAACCCAACCAAAGCAAACCCCAGGGATGGCACACTGGGGGCCCTCAGCTGAATTCAACCCTCAGACATTTCTAAGACATGAGGAAGATTCCCATCAGATCTGCTTTTCTGGGTTCATCATGACCTTTGACTTCATTTCTGGGTAGAGATGGGTGGTTAGTACCCCCTAGAAACCAAACAATGAACATGCACGCCCAGTTCACCTCAGGCCCCATCATTCCCTATTGCTTATCCCTTGGCTGTTCATCATTGTAACCTATCCAGTCTCTGGCATTTGAGTGTGACCCTTGATCTAACCCTCAGCACCCAGTATTTGATACAGACTCAGAAGAAATGGAGGTGAGGAAGCTTCTGATACCTCACAAGATGGCAAGCTACTGTGAACTCAATACCAGTTCCTGTCCACAATATCTAACATTATGTACAAAGGATGAAAACCAATGGATTCAATACCTAAAATTAAAATTAAAAGTAATGAAGCTCACCCCAGTTAGAATGGCGATTATCAAGAATACAAGCAACAACAGGTGTTGGCGAGGATGTGGGGAGAAAGGTACACTCATACATTGCTGGTGGGGCTGCAAATTAGTGCAGCCACTCTGGAAAGCAGTGTGGAGACTCCTTAGAAAACTTGGAATGGAACCACCATTTGACCCAGCTATCCCACTCCTTGGCCTATACCCAAAGGACTTAAAATCAGCATATTACAGAGATACAGCCACATCAATGTTCATAGCTGCTCAGTTCACAATAGCCAGATTGTGGAACCAACCTAGATGTCCTTCAACTGATGAATGGACAAAGAAAATGTGGTATATATATATATATACAATGGAATATTACTCAGCCATAAAGAATGATAAAATTATGGCATTGGCAGGCAAATGGATGAAACTGGAGAATATCATGCTAAGTGAGATAAGCCAATCTCAAAAAACCAAAGGAAGAATGATATCGCTAATAAGTGGATGAGGACACATAATGGGGGGTGGGAGGGGTTAGTGTTAGGGTTAGAGTTAGGTTTAGGGAGGGGGGCAAGAATGGAGGAAGGAAGGACTGTATAGAGGGAAAAGAGGGGTGGGAGGGGTGGGGGGAAGGGAAAAAAATAACAGAATGAATCAAACAACATTACCCTATGTAAATTTATGATTACACAAATGGTATACCTTTACGCCATGTACAAAAAGAGAAACAACATGTATCCCATTTGTTTACAATAAAAAAAAAGAATATATACTATAGCATTATTTATTAAAGTTAAAAACAGACCTCAGTCTAAATGTCTATTAGAGAATGGATAAATATTTTATATGTGAAAGAATACTATGTAGCAATTAAATAAATGGATGAATTTGGATCACTTAATGTGGAGTCAGAAAACAATTTACAACATAATGGGGGGTGGGAGGGGGCAAGAATGGAGGAAGGAGGGACTGTGTAGAGGGAAAAGAGGTGGGAGGGGTGGGGGGAAGGAAAAATAACAGAATGAATCAAACATCATTACCCTATGTAAATGTATGATTATGCAAATGGTATTCTGTTACTCCATGTACAAACAGAAACAACATGTATCCCATTTGTTTACAATAAAATTTAAAAAAAATAATAATAATTTGGCAATGAAAAAAAAAAACAAGTACCCAAGAAGCCCAGGGACTGCTTTGTTAAGGAGCAAGGTCGGCATAGATGTACACTTGCATAGATAAAAGCTGTGTAGGCATTTCTGACTCTGACATAGCATGAACTGAAGTGTAGTGGTTGAATGATCTCTTAGCTTGAGAGGCAACATTGAGTCTGGTAGAAAGGAGCATTTGTTGTTAGGAAACTGAATGCAATGTTGTCAAAGCTCAAGGAGGATCCTGAATTAAAGGATGGAATATGTATATTGTATAAAAGACCTGGTTCATTTTATAGGTGATAATTTTAAAAATATGTAACTGAACAAATATTCAGAAGACATTCTTGAGAGTTTCATATATTCCCAAGAAAGGTCAAAAGAGATTGTTATCTTCCTAAAGCAGGCTTTTTGGGGGGAAAGTTAAATGATGCTTTTTTCTAAAACTTGTGTACTTTGATGTTTCACAGTGATTAAAGTTCAGAATTATATAAAAAAAAAGTAATGAAGCATATCATATAGAAGAACACAAGTATAAATTTCTTTTCAGGTTTTAAACCTTTATTTGTATATTAAAAATTGTGCATTTAACTGGATTTGAGTAGTGCATGCCTATAATCCCAGTGACTCTGGAGGCTGAAGCAGGAGGATCACAAGTTGAAGGCCAGCCTGGGACATTAGTGAGACCCTGTCTCAAAAAAAAAGAAGGTCTGGGGATATGGCTCAGTGGTAGAGCGCCCTTGGGTTAAATCCCCAATACCAAAAGGAAATAAATGGCAAAAGTTATAAATAGGTCATTCATAGAAATTTAAACCCAGAAATCTAGCAAACATTTAAATGCTCAAACTTATTAGTCGTTACATACATCATTTGCACACCTATCAAAAGGGCAAAAATTAGAAAGTTGGATGGTGTTTAGGAATGGGAGAGAGATGGAGGGAGAAGGACCTTCATTCACTGTCAACAAGAGTGCAGACTGGGGCATGAGGACCAGCCTGGTACTCCTTGAATAGTGTCTATACTCTATAACCCAGCAATTCTTTTCCTAGATTCATTTCCCAAAGAATTTATTTTATAAGCTCCATACAGGTACATATAAAAGAATATTCAGGAGAGCATTGCAATAATAAAGAGAAGTAATCTAGGTGTCCATCACTGGGGGAGTAGGTAAATAAAATGCAACTGCTAGAAGTAACAGATCAGATGCACATTTAGCAAAATGGATGGATATTTAAAATCAGTGTTGAGTGAAAAAATAAATATAATAAGGCCTATAGTACAACACATCCACATAAATCAAAAACACTTGCCCATAAAACAACACTATACATTTTGCAAGAAAAATGCAAATAAAAGGATATACATCAAATACATGAGAAAAGCTGTTTATGGGGAGGAAGAAGCAGCCTGGGAGTGATGAAGGGAGATGGGAGCAAATGCCATGGAGACTTCTAAGGTTTACCCTTTGGTTTTTCTTTCCTCCCAAAGGAAGGATCATACCTCTCTGACCTCCTTTACTCCATAGTTGGGTAAGGTCATGGAATTACTTCTGTCCAAAGAATTGTGGGTGGAAATCATTTGTGCTAATTGTAGACCAGAGCATTTAATCTGTGGTGGGAGATCATCCAATGCTGTGGTTCACTACTGCACATGATTATGAAGACAAGAGTTGAGAGAAAACTTCCATCCACCTGGATCTCTAGAATGAATACAAGGAAATTTCCCCCAACCTCCCCGCTGCAAACCTACATTGGACAGGTAATTTGGGGAAGAAATAAACTTGTTATTTTAATCTCGTGGAATTTGGGGGTAAGTGTTACTACAGCATAATCCTAACCTATTCTGATTAATATAGGGAATATCAATTAAATAAAACAAGAGGAGTCTTCAGGGACCAGTGATACTGAGCAGTATGATTAATTTCAACTTAACTGCCTCCTGCCCCACCCCAAATGAGACATGGCCACTGCCTAAGGTTACACAGCCTTCAACTAGGGCATGACAAAGCCCTCAAAAGGAGGAACTAGAATAAACCCTGTGCCTGCCTAGATTTCAGCAAGGTCTGAACAATGTTCCCGGTTGTTTCTGTGGACAGGAGAGAGACTTGTAGGCTGAGGAGAATGGCTACTGGCTTTCTTGTTGACAGAAGTCCATCCTGCTCTATAAGGACTGACATGTCAGCCTGAAGCTTCTTGCAGCAAAGTTGGGTCCTCAGTCTCCTCGATCCAGCCTTCTGTCGATGGTTTAGATGAAGATATAGAAAACAGGCTTGGAGAGACAGCTATCACAGGAGGACGGCATCAGGAGTCAGAAGGATTTCCACAGGCTGGCTGATGGTTCTCAGACGAATGACATTAGCATCACCTGAGAACTTGCTAGAAGTGCTAATTCATAGGCCCCACCTCAGATTTACTCAATCAGAAATTCCCAGAGTAGAATCCAGAAAACTGTTTTAACAATCCCCCAGGTTATCTCTGGTTAGCACTAGAGTTTGAGAACCAAAGTTTTAGATCAATGACTTGACACCAGTAGCAATTCTATCTAACAGGAAAACATGTCAATCTTCTCTGTTCCTCGTACCCATGGAAAGAAAAAAAAAAAAAAAACTTTAAAGATCAGGAGCATAAGTAATTTTAAAGTATTGTGCTTACAAGTTTTAGAGATTTTTGTTTTCTTTTTCTTTTTGCAATGGCCTGTAAATGAACTATTGATGAAGCCTTCCAAAGAGCGAACTCCCTCCCTCTTGTGCTCTCTCTCTCTCTCTCTCTGCTCTCTCTCTCTCTCGCTCTGTGTGTGTGTGTGTGTGTGTGTATGTGTGTGTGTATATATATATATATATATATATATATATTTATATTCCCCCCCATGCTGGGGAATCAAACCCATGATGAGAGCAGGCATGCTAGGCAAGTACTATACCATTGAGCTATTCCCCAGTCCAGCCCCCTAAAAAGTCCTACTCAAGCTATCCTGTTTTGGGGGGCTTTGCTTTTTGTTTTTTGTTTTTTAAAGAAATGGGGATTGAATTCAAGGAAAATTTACCACTGAGCTGATTTACCACAGAATGGCAGTTATGAAGAATACAAGCAATAATAAGTGTTGGTGAGGATGTGGGGGAAAAGGTACACTCATACATTGCTGGCGGGACTGAAGATTGGTGCAACTACTTTGGAAAACTGTATGGAGATTCCTCAGAAAACTTGGAATGGAACCACCATTTGACCCAGCTATCCCACTCCTAGGTTTATACCCAAAGGACTTAAAATCAGTATACTACAGTGACAGCCACATCACTGTTTATAGCAACTCAACTCATAATAACTAAACTATGGAACCAACCTAGATGCCCTTCAACAGATGAACAGTTAAAGAAAATGTGGGGCTGGGGAGATAGCTCAGTTGGTAGAGTGCTTGCCTTACAAGCACAAGGCCCTGGGTTCGATCCCCAGCACCACCAAAAAAAAAAAAAAAAAAAAAAAAAAAAAAAAAAAAGTGGTGTGTATACACAATGAAATACTACTCAGCCTTAAAGAAGAAAGAAATTATGACATTTGCAGGTAGATGGGTGGAACTGAAGACCATCATGCTAAGTGAAATAAGCCAATCCCAAAAAACCAAAGGCCAAATGTTCTCTCTAAGTGGATGCTGATTAGTGGGGGGTGGGTAGGGAAGAATTGAAGGAACTTTGGATTATGCAGAGGGGAGTGAGGGGAGGGGTGGGGCAGTGGGGATGGGAAGGACAGTAGAATGAGACAGACATTATTATCCTATATATATATATGAATAAAATAAAAAGTAAAATGAATGGGGATTGAATTCAAGGCTGATTTACCACTGAGCTACATCCCCTTATTTATTTAATAAAAAAATTTTTTAAAAGAAAGAAAGAAATTGTGGTCCTCCTGCCTCAGCCTCCGAGGTACTGAGTCGAGAGGTGTGCACCACCAGGCCCAACTGTAGTGATCTCTAAGATACACTCTCCCTCCACACCCCCCAGGATTTTAGCATCCCTGAAAGCAGGTTGTGTCTTATAATCCTTGTCAGCCAGGTGGCTCTCTTTTTTTTATTTTTTATTTTTTATTTTTTATTTTTGGGGGGTGTACCAGGGATTGAACTCAGGGGCACTCTGCCACTGAGCCACACCCCCAGCCCTTTTTTGTATTTTATTTAGAGTCAGGGTCTCACGGAGTTGCTTAGTGCCTTGCTTTTGCTGAGGCTGGCTTTGAACTCTTGATCCTCCTGCCTCAGCCTCCTGGTCTGCTGGGGTTACAGGAGTGCACCACTGGGCCCGGCCAGGTGGCTCTCATCACATTGATGTGATTGCCTACACATGTGCAAGCCTGGTTATAGTTTTTGTATTGTCACCGCTTCAAATGATTTATGTGCATCATCCATACACATAATGCACATAATGGCCATGTGCTGATATGGCCATTTAAAATGTCTTCAAAAAGATTCTAGTATGATTCCACATTGAAATGAAAGGATGCTGATGGGCTGGGGCTGTAGCTCAGTGACAGAGCACTTTGTGAGGCACTGGGTTCAATCCTCAGCAGTATCATATAAAAATAAATAAATAAAATAAAAGTATTCTGCCCATCAACAACAACAAAAAATTTTTTAAAGGATACTGAAAGTCACGGAAACAACAATGAGGTGCTAAGTTGATACTAATGACACAAGAAAATGTGTTATTGGAGAAATGACACAAATTCTGGATTTTTGTCAGGGGTGCTCTACCACTGAGCTACATTCCTAGCCCTTTTTATTTTTTATTTTGAGTCAGGGTCTTGCTAAGTTGCCCAGGCTGGCCTCAAACTTACGATCCTCCTGCCTCAGCCTCCTAAGTTGCTGGGACTTCAGGCATGTGCCACCACATCCCGCTCAAGTTTATATTGTATTTTCTTTTTTATTTTTTTAGTTGTAGATGAACACAATACCTTTATTAAGTTATTTATTTTTACGTGGTGCTGAGGATCGAACCCAGTGCCCCACGTGTGCTAGGCAAGTGCTCTGCCACTGAGCTCCGACCCCAGGCCCAAGTTTGTATTTTCTTGCAGGGCAACTGTTAAGCATTTTTCAGCAACAGGGCTTTTCTGGATGTAATGTGGACACAGGCCCCCTGATATCTGAATAAAATTCAGAATCTGACTAAGTCTGACATGGGTCCAGGATTCGGCAGCTCTCACAAGCCTCTGGTATTATTGTCTGTGCCAGGTCTGTGCCTGGCCTGCTTTGAGAACCCAGAGAGTAGAAGATACCCGGAGTAGATGAGATGTTGCACACTGAAATTCATGCCAGAGGCTCGCCTATATCATGCCAGACAAAGCAACTTAAGGCTGGGGAAATGGCCAGCTCTCACGAAATAGGTGAGAGAAGTTTCAAAGCGGCAAAGGGCTGGTGTGACTAATTCTGTGCAGGACTGTCAAATAGTGTCATGTGATATAATTAATTGTCAGGTCAAAAAAAAAATAGACTACTTTTTTTTCAGAGCCACTTTTAGGTTCCAGAAGAATTGAGAGGTATACAGAGTTCCCATATATCACCACTGCCACCACTCAAGCACAGTCGCCCCCACTGTCAACATCCCCCACTGGAGTGGCCCATTTGTTACAACTGGAGAACCTGCCTGGCCACAGCATTATCACCCAAGGTCCTTTTCTTGTTAGCATCGTCTGAATATACCTAGTTTACGCGTCAGTTCACATACTGAAGGATATCTTGGCAAATACACAAATGTATTATTTTTCCCTCAGTTTCTTTTATTTTTGGAAAACAATAATTTGTTGCTTTTCCTTTTAAACCTTTGTGAATTCACACACACACACACACACACACACACACACACACACACAAAACAGTAGCACCTATAGTTTCCTTAGGTCAGACTAAGACTGCAAAAAGTGGGTACCTGTGCCACCGGTGCCAGCGGATATGCACTGATGTTTAAAACAGGCTCCCTCCCATTTGTGTCACAACCTTCAGAGAGTCTGTGGCCTTCACGCTCCATCTCAGATGACGCACACTTGGGTCATCAGTCAAGTCCCTGGAATGTTACAAATGTGTTTTGGCTTTTCTTTTTGTCTCAGGGTATTTTTGTGTTTGTTTATTGTGTGTTTCCTTTTTATCCCCTCTTCCTTTCTTCCTTCCTTTCTTTGCCTGTCTTCTACAAAAAAAACGAAATTTTCAATTAATTTCTGAAATAATTTGGTCAATAAATTCACTTTGTTTTGTGTTCATGGTCAACCCCATATCTTCCCAGCAGCATTTTCTTTTTGTCAATTAATGCGTGAGGCTGCTGCTCTTGGGTTTCTCTCTGCTTTGCTATGGATGCGGGAGCATTCTGAGCACCTGTGGCCTTCATCTTCTCCTTTAAGTCTGTTGCTTCTAAAAGTTGGTCCACAAGCTCCATTGAACACCGCTCTTTTCCACAGCTGGCAGATGTCATCACAAAGTCCTTGCACCTTTCCTTGAGCCCTGTGGTCTGCTAGGTAATCTCTGGGTCCAATACTGCAGCTTCTTCACCTCATCAAAATGCCGCCCTGCTTTAGCTGGACATGGTGACGCATGCCGGTAGTCCCAGCAACTCAGAGGGCTGAGGGAGGAGGATTGCAAGTTCAAGGCCAGCCTGGACAACCTGGCAAGACTCTGTCTCAGAAAAAAATTTAAAAAGGGCTGGGGATATGGCTCAGTGGTTAAGTGCCCCTGGGTTCAATCCCTGGTACCAAAATGAAATGAAATGAAATGAAATAAAATAAAATAAAAAGGACTGGGAAATGTAGCCCAGTGGTGAAGCACTCCTGGGTTCCATACTCAGTATTGCAAAACTACCTACCTAACTAACTAACTAAACAAATAAATAAATAAAAGCATTCCTGCTTCTTCTTCCAGGATGCTCTTGGTCATTGCTATTTCCCTTCCAGATTCTTTAGAGAAGAGCAAAACTCTGAAAGGAGAGGGTCAGGAAAGAATAGTGTCGGGTTGCTGTTCCAGGCATCCTTCATCCTATACCCCTCAAGGCCCGTGCGGCACTGCAAGGCGTTCCCGCATACAGATAAATGAAGCTTGGTGCCTTCCCTATGGAAGCATGAAATTTGACGGCTGGCAACATAGCAGTTGCATGCTGCAGCCCAGGCTGAGGTCCACAGGCAGCACCTGCCTCCACTGCTGCCACCAATACCAGGCCTCCTTAAGTTTATTTAATTAAATCAATCAACTCTATTTATTATTATTGGCATCATCTTATTATTTTGGCACTATTGGGGATTGAACCCAGGTACACTCTACCAACTGAACTGTACCCCCAGCCCTTTTTATTTTGAGACAGGGTTTCACTAAGTAGCTGAGGCTGGTCTTGAAGTTGAAGATCCTCCTGCTTTCAGCCTCCTGAGTTGCTGAGATTACAGGTGTGAACCGGCATCCCAGGCCTATACATTTATTTTAACATCTCTATTGTTGGATAAATTTTAAGATGCTTTAAGAGAAGGTGAGAGTGTAAATGGGAATGCCTGCCCCCTGATGGTGCCCAGAGGAATTTTTCCCTATCAAGAATGGTAACTTTTTTTCTTTCTTTTTTTTTTTTATTGTAAACAAATGGGATACATGTTGTTTCTCTGTTTGTACATGGAGTCAAGGCATACCATTTGTGTAATCATAAATTTACATAGGGTAATGTTTGATTCATTCTGTTATTTTTTCCCTTCCCTCCCACCCCTCCCACCCCTCTTTTCCCTCTATACAGTCCTTCCTTCCTCCATTCTTGCCCCCCTCCCTAAACCTAACTCTAACCCTAACACTAACCCCTCCCACCCCCCATTATGTGTCCTCATCCATTTATTAGCGATATCATTCTTCCTTTGGTTTTTTGAGATTGGCTTATCTCACTTAGCATGATATTCTCCAGTTTCATCCATTTGCCTGCAAATGCCATAATTTTATCATTCTTTATGGCAGAGTAATATTCCATTGTATATATATACCACATTTTCTTTATCCATTCATCAATTGAAGGACATCTAGGTTGGTTCCACAATCTGGCTATTGTGAACTGAGCAGCTATGAACATTGATGTGGCTGTATCTCTGTAATATACTGATTTTAAGTCCTTTGGGTATAGGCCAAGGAGTGGGATAGCTGGGTCAAATGGTGGTTCCATTCCAAGTTTTCTAAGGAGTCTCCATACTGCTTTCCAGAGTGGCTGCACTAATTTGCAGCCCCACCAGCAATGTATGAGTGTACCTTTCTCCCCACATCCTCGCCAACACCTGTTGTTGCTTGTATTCTTGATAATTGCCATTCTAATTGGGGTGAGATGGAATCTTAGGGTGGTTTTGATTTGCATTTCTCTTATTACTAGAGATGTTGAACATTTTTCCATATGTTTGTTGATTGCTTGTAGATCTTCTTCTGTGAAGTGTCTATTCATTTCCTTAGCCCATTTGTCGACTGGATTATTTGCATTCTTGGTGTAGAGTTTTTTGAGTTCTTTATAGATTCTGGAGATTAGTGCTCTATCTGAAGTATGATTGGCAAAGATTTTCTCCCACTCTGTAGGCTCTTTCTTCGCATTGCTGATAGTTTCCTTTGCTGAGAGAAAGCTTTTTAGTTTGAATCTATCCCAGTTATTAATTCTTGCTTTTATTTCTTGTGCTATGGGAGTCCTGTTGAGGAAGTCTGGTCCTAAGCCGACATGTTGAAGCTCTGGACCTACTTTTTCTTCTATAAGATGCAAGGTCTCTGGTCTGATTCCGAGGTCCTTAATCCATTTTGAGTTCAGTTTCGTGCATGGTGAGAGATATGGGTTTAGTTTCATTCTGTTGCATATGGATTTCCAATTCTCCCAGCACCATTTGTTGAAGAGGCTATCTTTTCTCCATTGCATATTGTTGGCACCTTTGTCTAGTATGAGAAAATTGTATTTATTTGGGTTTGTGTCCGTGTCCTCTATTCTGTATCATTGATCCACCTTTCTATTTTGGTACCAATACCATGCCGTTTTTGTTACTATTGCTTTGTAGTGGAGTTGAAGATCTGGTATTGCGATACCCCCTGCTTCACTCTTACTGCCAAGGATTGCTTTAGCTATTCTGGGTTTTTTATTCTTCCAGATGAATTTCATAATTTCTTGCTCTATTTCTGTAAGGTACATCGTTGGGATTTTAATTGGAATTGCATTGAATCTGTATAGCACTTTTGGTAGTATGGCAATTTTGACAATATTAATTCTTCCTATCCAAGAACATGGGAGATCTTTCCATCTTCTAAGGTTTTCTTTAATTTCTTTCTTTAGTGTTCTGTAGTTCTCATTGTAGAGGTCTTTCACCTCTTTTGTGAGATTGATTCCCAAGTATTTTATTTTTTTCAAAGCTATTGTGAATGGGGTAGTTTTCCTAATTTCTCTTTCTGAAGATTCATCGCTTATGTATAAGAATGCCTTAGATTTATGTGCATTGATCTTATATCCCACTACTTTACTGAATTCACCTATGAGATCTAAAAGTTTTCTGGTGGAATTTCCTGGTTCCTCTAAGTATACAATCATATCATCAGCAAATAGGGATAGTTTGAGTTCTTCTTTTCCTATTCGTATCCCTCTAATTTCTTTGGTCTGTCTAATTGCTCTGGCTAGAGTTTCAAGGACGATATTGAATAGAAGTGGTGAAAGAGGGCATCCCTGCCTTGTTCCAGTTTTTAGAGGGAATGTTTTCAGTTTTTCACCATTTAGAATAATATTAGCCATGGGTTTAGCGTAGATGGCCTTTACAATGTTAAGGAATGTTCCCACTATCCCTATTTTTTCTAGTGTTTTGAGCATGAAGGGTGCTGTATTTTATCAAATGCTTTTTCTGCATCTATCGAAATAATCATGTGATTCTTGACTTTAAGTCTATTGATATGGTGAATGACATTTATCGATTTCCTGATGTTGAACCAACCTTGCATCCCTGGGATGAAACCCACTTGATCATGGTGCACTATCTTTTTAATATGTTTTTGTATGCGATTTGCTAAAATTTTGTTGAGAATTTTTGCGTCGATGTTCATTAAGGATATTGGTCTGAAATTTTCTTTCCTCGATGTGTCTCTGTCTGGTTTAGGTATCAGGGTAATATTGGCTTCATAGAATGAGTTTGGGAGGGTTCCCTCCTCTTCTATTTTCTGGAATACTTTGAGAAGTATTGGAATGAGCTCTTCTTTAAAAGTTTTGTAGAACTCGGCTGAGAACCCATCTGGTCCTGGACTTTTCTTTGTTGGTAGGCTTTTGATGACTTCTTCTATTTCATTACTTGAAATTGGTCTATTTAAATTGTGTATGTCCTCCTCGTTGAGTTTAGGCAATTCATATGTCTCTAGAAACCTGTTGATGTCTTCGAAATTTTCTATTTTGTTGGAGTATAGATTTTCAAAATAGCTTCTAATTATGTTTTGTATTTCAGTCGTGTCTGTTGTGATATTTCCTTGTTCATTCCGAATTTTAGTGATTTGGGTTTTCTCTCGTCTTCTCTTTGTTAGTGTGGCTAAAGGTTTATCAATTTTGTTTATTTTTTCGAAGAACCAACTATTTATTTTGTCAATTTTTTGTATTGTTTCTTTCGTTTCAATTTCGTTGATTTCAGTTCTGAGTTTAACTATTTCCTGTCTTCTACTACTTTTGGTATTGGTCTGTTCTTTTTCTAGGGCTTTGAGTTGTAGTGTTAGGTCGTTTATTTTTTGAGTTTTACTTCTTTTATTAAATGCGCTCCATGAAATAAATCTTCCTCTAAGTACTGCTTTCATAGTGTCCCAGAGATTTTGATGTGATGTTTCTTTGTTCTCGTTTACCTCTAAGAATTTTTTAATTTCCTTCCTAATATCTTCTGTTATCCATTCATCATATAATAGCATATTGTTTAATCTCCAGGTGTTGGAGTAGTTTCTGTTTTTTACTCTTTCATTTATTTCTAACTTCAATCCATTATGATCTGATAGAATACAAGGTAGTGTCTCTATCTTCTTGTATTTGCTAATATTAGCTTTGTGGCATAATATATGGTCTATTTTAGAGAAGGATCCATGTGCTGCTGAGAAGAAAGTGTATTCGCTCTTGGTTGGATGGTATATTCTATAAATGTCTGTTAAGTCTAAATTATTGATTGTGTTATTGAGATCTGTGGTTTCTTTGTCCAATTTTTGTTTGGAAGATCTGTCCAGTGGTGAGAGAGGCGTGTTAAAATCACCTAGTATTATTGTGTTATGGTCTATTTGGTTTCTAAAATTGAGAAGGATTTGTTTAACATACATGGATGAGCCACTGTTTGGGGCATTGATAGTTATGATTGTTATATCTTGCTGATTTATGCTTCCCTTAAGCAGTATGAAATGTCCTACCTTATCCCTTCTGACTAACATTGGCTTGAAGTCCACATTATCTGAAATGAGGATGGATACTCCAGCTTTTTTGCTGAGTCCATGTGCATGGTATGTTTTTCCCCATCCTTTCACCTTTACTCTATGGGCATCTCTTTCTATGAGGTGAGTCTCTTGCAGGCAACATATTGTTGGATCTTTCTTTTTAATCCAATCTGCCAGTCTATGTCTTTTGATTGATGAATTCAGGCCATTAACATTCAGGGTTATTATTGAGATATGATTTGTATTCCCAGTCATTTGGTTCATATTTAAAATTTTATTTATTTATTTATTTTTTGACACATCTTGGTTCCTCCTTTATTTGACAGTTCCTTTAGGATAATTCCTCCCTTTGCTGATTTGCTTCTTTGTTTTTTATCTCTTCCTCATGAAATATTTTGCTGAGAATGTTCTGTAATGCTGGCTTTCTTTTTGTAAATTCTTTTAGCTTTTGTTTATCATGGAAAGATTTTATTTCATCGTCAAATTTGAAGGTAAGTTTTGCTGGGTATAAGATTCTTGGTTGGCATCCATTTTCTTTCAGAGCTTGAAAAATGTTGTTCCAGGCCCTTCTAGCTTTTAGGGTCTGGATTGAAAAATCTGCTGATATCCGTATTGGTTTCCCCCTGAATGTAATTTGGTTCTTTTCTCTCACAGCCTTTAAAATTCTGTCTTTATTTTGTATGTTAGGTATTTTCATTATAATGTGCCTTGGTGTGAGTCTGTTGTAATTTTGTGTATTTGGAGTCCTATAAGCCTCTTGGACTTGATTTTCCATTTCATTCTTCAAATTTGGGAAATTTTCTGATATTATTTCATTGAATAGATTGTTCATTCCTTTGGTTTGTTTTTCTAAGCCTTCCTCAATCCCAATAATTCTCAAATTTGGCCTTTTCATGATATCCCATAGTTCTTGCAGATTCTGTTCATGATTTCTTACCATCTTCTCTGTTTGTTCAACTTTGTTTTCGAGGTTAAATATTTTGTCTTCAATATCTGAAGTTCTGTCTTCCAGGTGTTCTATCCTATTGGTTATGCTTTCTATGGAGTTCTTAATTTGGTTTATTGTTTCCTTCATTTCAAGGATTTCTGTTTTTTTTTTTTTCAATATCTCTAACTCTTTATTGAAATGATCTTTTGCTTCCTGAATTTGCTCTGTTAACTGTCGATTGGTGTGATCATTCAATGCCTGCATTTGCTCTTTCATCTCATCGTTTGCTTCCCTAATTATTTTAATTATGTACATTCTGAACTCCCTTTCTGTCATTTCTTCTGCCGTGCTGTCATTGGATTCTATTGATGTAACATCTAGATTTGTTTGGGGCATTTTCTTCCCTTGTTTTCTCATAATGTTCAGGAATCAGTGGGTCATTAAGATATTGCAGATTTCCTCTATCGACTTACAATGTCCCTGAAGATTGCTAGTATATCCCCTCTTATCCTTCAGTAGCCTGAAGTCTTGGAGGAAGTTGATAATGCGGAGCTCCATGAAGAAGCTGCCTCTCTAGGGGTGGTGACCCTCAGGTGGGGTATATTCCCTGCTAGTGGGCAGAGGTGCCTCCACTTGTTGACCAATGGTCATCCAATGGGGAACTAGACTGCGGGCTGAGGCAAGGCCTGTTTGTGCCTGTGTCTCTGGTTTTACCGTCCCTGTGGGAAAACCTCTCCCGGCAGGGAAGACTCACTCGGTGGGGACGTCTCGCTGGTCAGTTCCCCTCCTAGAGGTTCCCCTCAATCTACAACTACCGCCTGGGCTGGGCTGTCTTCCTCTGCAACGTTCCCAGGGGCCCGGACCTACCTCCTGGGTCTGGGAGCCTCACCCTCCGCAGGCGAGTCTCCTTATGCTGCCTCTCCCAGAGAATCTGCCCGCAGTCCTGGAAACTTCGCTCCGCCCCTAGGCATGTCTCTGTGCGGCTCTTCCAGCAAGAAGCCACCTAGCTCCTGGGACCCTGCTCTGCACCTAATCACCTGGCTATGCGGCCCCTCCTCTGAGCCGCCACCTGGAGCCCTGTACAATAGCTCCGAGACCCAGAGACCCGCCACACACCTCCTCCTCTGGACAGCCGCCCGGTTTCCAACGCAGTTACTAGGAGTCCAAGCAACTCACTTCGCGTCTCCTCCTCCCGACAACCGCCCATAGCCCTAGGCAGTCACTCCAAGCCCAAGTGACCCGCCCTGTTCCTCCTCCTCCTCCTCAGGGTAGCCCCCCGGGTGTTCAGGAGCGGTGGCTCCGAGACCAAGCGACCCACAGTGCTCCAGGCAGGCCACCGGTGTTCAGGAGCGGTCGCTTTGAGTGCAATCAACTCACCACTCGCCTCCTCCTCTGGCGACCGCCTGTGGCTCTGATGCAGTCACTCCTAGATCAAGCGACCCGCCGTGCTTCTCCTCTTCCTCCGGGCAACCCCCCGGTGTTCAGAAGCGGTCCCTCTGAGTCTAAACAGCTCACCACGCAGCTCCTCCTCAGGCAGCCGCCCGGAGCCCCAGTGGTTGCTCCGAGTCCAAGCGCTGTGCTGAGCCGCCTCCTCCATAACTTTTTTTCTTTTGTGCACTTTTTTCTTTTGCACACTTGCTATGTTCAAACACCTGAAGACAGAATTCCAGACTCTGTTAAGCTTAAAATTTAGTAGGAGATTCTGTTTGATTTGTACTCTACCAGAAGTTTATACCAACCCCTGCTAGAGCATAAATAAAGAAGTGAGGGGCTGGGGATATAGCTCAGTTGGTAGAGTGCTTGCCTCACATGCACAAGGCTGTGGGTTCAATCCCCAGCACCCAAAAAAAAAAAAAAAAAAAAAAAAAGAAGTGATTAATCCTTCCCAGGGATAGGGGTCAGGGTAGGAGATTCAGGGTGAGTGTTGTTGGCTGAGGTCTTAAAATATAACTGGGGTATACCTAATGGAGAAAGCAGGAAAGGGGATTGCAAGCCAAGGGAGCAGTATGGCCAAAATATTCAAGTGGAAAATGTCAAAGGACCTATCATAGCCAGGCATGGTGGTGCATACTTGTAATCTCAGCGGCTTGGGAGGCTGAGGCAGGAGGATCAAGAGTTCAAAGCCAGTCTCAGCAAAAACGAGGTGCTAAGCAACTCAGTGAGATCCTGTTTCTAAGTAAAATACAGAATAGGGTTGGGGATGTGGCTCAGTTTTCAGGTATTCCTGAGTTCAATCCCTAGTACCAAAAAAAAAAAAAAAATGCCCATCATGAGCTCAAAAAGTGGTAGTGCTGTTAAGAGTTGCAATTTCAATGTTTCTTTGAAATGATCATTTGATACATAATTGTCTTCTCTACCACACTGTAAGACTTTGCTTTGTTTTGGTTTTGTTTTCATTTTTTGTTTTGGTGCTGGGGATTGAAACCAGGACCTCATGCATGCTCGGCACAATCTCTACCACTGAACTACACACCCAGCCTGACTGTAAATTTGATGAGAGCCAGGGCTGAGTCTGTATTTGACCATACATATCCCTAGTGTTGGGCATATGACATTCAATAAATATCAGTTGGGTGGGTGAATGGGTAGAGTTTCTCTATTAAGGTAGGTAAAAATTTTGGCAAATTTATCCAAAACAATTTTGAATATGAATGTTTTCTTCACAAAACAGAAGCAGGGCTGGGAGAAGCTGTTTGGGGGTGCTGTACCAAGTGGGTCTGTTGGCTGGAAGAAGGGATTCAATGAAGATTGAGCAATGGCCAAGGGGAGAAATAGGGAGATGGATGGAACAAGATTTCAGAGGAAGCTGGAAGCAAAGGTGTCAAGAGCACAAAGAGTGACCCTTAGGAAAAAGAAATTGAGACAGCCTAGTACTTTGGTGGCACCCAATAAGCTATGGCTCCCAGCATTTATTTTGTGTGCAGTCCCCGCCCACACTGATTCTGGGCTTGACCAGGTGACAAGCTTTGGCCATTGGGGCATTAATAAGAAGGTCCGGGGTTTGGGGTTGTGGCTCAGTGGTAGAGTGCTTGCCTAGCATGTGTGAGGCACTGGATTCGATCCTCAGCATCACATAAAAAAATAAAGGTATTGTGTCCATCTATAACAACAACAACAACAAAAAGGAAGTTCCCAGCAGAGGCTTGAAAAGTACCTACACTGGGCCTCTCCTCTTGGGCTGCTGCTTCCTGAGCCTCCACCCGCTGGGAACCCAGCTCTTGTGCTACAGAAGTCCACAGAAGGCTAGAGTGGGATGTTCTGGTTGAGCTCCCAGGCAACTGCCAGCATGAACTTGAGCCCCGAGGGTGCACAGGACCCTCCAGCTTCAGTGGAGTGGCCCCAGCAGTGCCATGTGGAATGGAGATGAGTTATCCCTGACAAGCCCTGCTTGTGTTGTAGAATCTTGAGCAAATGTGGATTTTGTAGTTTTAAGCCACTAATTTTTGGGGTGGTTTGTGATGGAACAGAAGGGATTGCTTCCTTCTGATTTTTGGCTTGAATTCAGCTTTATTATAACTTATTATGTTTTCATAACTATGCTGTCTCAGCCATCAGCATTTACCTCCCTAAGAGCACTGAGGTGTCAGGACTCCTGGAGCCCTCCTTGATGTCTGGGTCTGTGGTTGTACCTTTTGTTTATTTATTTATTTATGTATTTATCTATCTATTTATTTATTGGCACTGGGGATCGAGTCCAGGGGTGTTTTGCCACTAAGCTACATCCTCAACTCTTTTTACTTTGAGACAGACAGTAAGTTCATGAGGCTCTTGCTAAATTGCTGAGGCTGGCCTTGAACTTGCGATCCTCCTGCCTCAGCCTCTGGAGTCACTGGGATTATAGGCATGTGCCACTGAGCCCTGCTTGGCCACCTTCTTTATAGCCTAGTCATCTTGATTTTACTCTACTCCTTCAAACATCTTTTTATCAAGTCAACACTTCAGTTTAATAATTGATTAGCCTTGGGAACTGGAAGTGTAGCTCAGTTGTAGAGTGCTTGCCTAGCATGTAAGAGGCCCTGGGTCCATCCCCAGTACCAAATAAGACAAAATTTAAAAAAAAAACCCTCTGCTTTTGAAGCTCATGCCCACCAGTGGGACCCCTCCTGCCTCCGTCTCCTGAAAATACAGTCCTTCTTCTTCTTCTTCTTCTTTTAAAATAGTACTAGGGATTAAATCCAGGGGATGCTCTTCTGCTGAGCTACATTCCCAGTTCATTTTATTTATTTATTATTATTATTTAATTGTTGATGGACCTTTATTTAATTCATTTATTTATATGCAGTGCTAAGAATCAAACCCAGTGCCTCACACATGCTATGCAAGTGCTCTGCCACTGAACCACAACCCCAGCCCTTATTTTTATTTTGAGACAGGATAAGTTGCTGAGGCTGGCTTTGAATTTGCAGTCCTCCTGCCTCAGCCTCCTGAGTTGCTGGGAATACAGATGTGTGCCACCGTGCCTGGCAATGCTTCTTTCTGAATTTGTCCTGTGTATTGGTTAGCACCACTCATTCCAGAGCTTGCTATAGTCTGCCCTTGTGCCTATGCTAGCCATTGGGATGAGCCCCTTGAGCCCTCTGGTGAATGCTCTCTCAGTGCTATTATGGTGACTAAGAAGGGTGAGCAACATGACTCGTGGGGAAGACAGACAGCAGGAAGATGTGGAATTCCTCAGAAACAGGCAGCCCATCCTGCCAGAGCTTTCCTCGCACCCTAAACGAGGCAAGTCTGCTCTGGGCATAAGAGCTGGGGCCAAAAGTACTCTATGAGGCATGCATGGTTGGGAGAAACGCTTTGATATATTCTTTTATGAGTTTTCCCCTCCTCATATTGTTCTCTTTTCTGTCCCCCCAAATGGGCTTGTGCTCATTGTTCTCAGGCAGGCCTGTATCAAGGGCAGAAAATACAAGTTGCCCATAAAATGCTAGCTGTCTTCCTGGACTACATTTCAATGGGTTTGTCTCATGGCTCCAGGGGGAGAGGATTTCCTGAGGAGACAAAATGACTTGGAGTAGGGTGAAGGGACCCTGGCACTCCTTCTCTGGGGCTGAGAGCGGGAAGAAACCATGGGTCCCAGAGCAGATCAGGCATGGCCTGGTGGACCCCGATAGTCACACATGACCCCAGAGAGAGATGGCAGCAGAGTGTGTAGGTGTAGGGGGAGGCTAACATAGATGGAGTTTGCAGTTTCTAGGCTTGAGAGCCATGGAACAGGGATTATAGATGTCTCAGAAGTGACCACGTGGACAATCGTCCCATGATGAAATGACTGGGAACACACCAGGACTCAAGAACTAGAACACAATGCAGAGTTGGGAGCAGGTAAGAGTAGGGGAAGTATCTCCAAAAACTGGAGTTAATTAGCACCCCAGCTTAGTGGACAGGTTGACTTATCAAAAAACAACATTAAACCTCACGTGCACCTGAACTTGGGGACCGAGATTTCAACCCACTGTACATGTGCTCACATGGTGAGTCCTAGGCATCCAATCTGTTCCCACTCTTGTTAGAGCAGGGGAGCCAGCGAATTCACTGGGTCCCATCTGCTGGGAAGAGAGGCAGGGAGGAGGTTCTGGCTGTCTCTCAGACACCAGATGACTGTTCCCTAGGTTGCTAGTCCTGTCAGCTTCCCAGACCCTTCAGCCCTGAGGGAGGTGAGGGCAGCTTAAATGACATCCATGATGCAGGGAACTTGGAAGAGCATGCATGAGTAGCCAGGAGACTCAGAAAGGAAGTGCATGAAGGATGTCAAAGAACGGGATTGGAAATCAACTGAAGAGCAGCTCCTATGTGCCAGGTCCTGGACTAGATGCTGCAGGACTTTATTAATTTTTTTTAAATAAACAAGAAAGCACCGTTTCAGAGTTCAGAAAATAGTATGTGCTTCATAAATGCTAGACACCTCCACTCTTTCTGGAAGGATACAAAGATGTGGAAAACACAATTTTGCCCTCAAGTATTTTAAGACCCTGTAAGAAGGTCAAAACCTTCATGCACAGCTCTCTGCAATCCAGCTAAAGCAGGGTAAGCACTGAAGCCCAGGTCCAAAGATCCAAGGAGCTCAAGGGAGGGGAGAGGACATCTGAGGCTTCATAGTTGAGGCACATGTGGAGATGGAGTGGGTATACAGGAGAGGTGGGAAATGAGAAGGGTGACAAGGGACAGGATTTGTGGAAAGCTACCTAAAGACTGAGCTATAAGTAAACACTGCATCCAGAGTGGACATTTGCAGGCTGTGTGGAATTTGGAATGCATATTCCCATGGAAATAATACCATAAATGGAGATTGGTTTCTTAGACCAGAGGAGGGAAACAGATTTTCCCCACATTATTCAACTAAATTACTCATAGTCATTCCTTAGTTCAGGGCTCAGAGAGACGGGAGCTGCATGGCATGACTCATTCTTGGGGGGCCAGGTCTACCAAAGGCCAAGGTCTTTCTGAGTGAGTGTGGTATGGTTTAGGAGGGAATTAAATTCAAGAAATCTTAAGACTGATTTTAAGTGTATTTAATAACAAAGCTATCAGCTGATATACATTCATAATTACATATTAGAGTATTCCGTTTACAGAAGGTAGTGGTGAAATAAATTCCAAATTACTACCAAATCACCAAACAGGCTAGTCTTAGGATTTTGTAGTAGCCAAAGCAGTACTGTTTGATGTAAAATGTCTCTTAATCCCCTAGCCAATATGCCTGGAGTCTGTATAAAAAGGGGAAATCTGGATACAGAGACAGGCATACATGGGGCCAAGGCCATGTGAAGATCTCTGGATTGGGGTAATGTTTCTATAATCCAAGGATCCCCAGTGATTGCCAGCAGACTACCCATGGGGGAGAGGCATGGAATAGATTTGCTCTTACAGATCTCGGAAGGAGCCAATCCTGCTGACACCTTGATCTCAGACTTGCCACCTCCAGAACTAAAAAACATCATATATTTATTGTTGAAGCCCCCTGGTCTGTGGTACTTTGTTACTTTGCAGCCCTAGCAAACTATGAAGGCATCGCAGTGGTAGCAATAGGTGAGTAACATACAACATAATCCTACCACCCTGGCCCAGGGATCTTGAACAGAACCAGAGGCGGCCATCTGCAGGCTGGTCAGTGCCCTCGGATGTGACCTGGTGCTAGAGCTAGGCCAACAGCTGCTCCCCAGTATGGTTCACACAGTCAGACCATCTTTCTTGGGGGGCATGAAGACAGTGCAAGACCCTCAGAGAAGGGGGACTTAGGAGGGGGGAGTTGAAACAAGAGAACCGGAGAAAGGAGGCAATAAACAGAACCCCTGGAGGAGCCATGCATGCAAAGAGGAGAGAGGAAACTGGCTTTGAGGAGAGTGAAAGGCAAAATGGGCCAAGACATGCTTGGGCCGGACCCTTCCGACCGAGAGTATTCCCACAGTCCTTGAACCATGAGGACTTATTCACCCCACTGCTGGTGAGTGCCAAAACCACCTTTATCAGAATAATGTGCCAGTGTGACACCTGTCATCCTCACTCCCCATGGAGGCCAAAAATAACCCCACCCTGCCAGGTGAGCAACCTGAGCCAATTTCTGAGACTTGAAACCCCAAAGAGCATAATGCATTGCTACATAGCTGTGTATGATCCCCATAGAAAATTTAGAAAATACAGACAAGGCAAAATAAGAAAATGAAAGCTACCTGTAACCCTATTACTCAGAAATAGTCAATGTTAATATCTCAGTGTTTATTCTCTCCCCAAGTTTTTATTCTGTGCATATATTTTTTTACAAAAAAAGGCAGTACTATTTATGCTGTTTTATAACATGCCTTTTATCTGAACTGCTTCCAATAAACATTTTTCTAAATTAATAAAAGTTATTATTTGTAGAGGGTGTTCACTGTGTGGGATGTGCTTAATCACTCTCCTTTTGTTGGAAATTTGTGTCCAATTTTAGTGTGCATATCCTTCAATCTAACAATCCTGCTTTTAGGAATATATCCCTAAAAAAAAGTAAAGCACTGGTTCCCAAGAACAGAGATGTTTATTGCAATACCATTTATCGGTAATAGCAAAAATCACTAGAAATAACCTAGATGTCCACCAATAGGGGAGTGGTTGAAAAATCTGTGGTACATTTGTACCATGACATTTTGGGGGGGCACTAGGGATTGAACCCAGGGGTGCTATACTGCTGACCTATATCCCCAGTCCCTTTTATTTTTGATTTTGAGACAAAGTCTTGCTGAGTTTCCCAGGCTGGCCTTGAACTTTCAATCCTCCTGCCTCAGCCTGGGATTGAGTCACTGGGATTAGATGTGTGTGCCACCATGCCTAGCTATACCAGGACATTTTGAACTGCTATTAGGAGATCAGTATTATTTTTAAACATGATCATGATATATTAAAAGATAAAATAGGGGCACAAACTAATACATACCATGATGTTTGCTTTCAATTAAATTTTTGTAAATGGAGAGGGGGGATCCATCTATGTGTTTTTACAAATTTGTGACATTTGCTATCTCTGTAGGGTAAATAATAAGGAAAAAACTCTCACAAAACTGTTCATATTGTTTACCTCAAGAGAGTATTGGAAAAAATTTGACTAGTTACAATAAATACATAGAAAATACATATTGATTTTGCAACTTGGATAATGTAATAAGAAGACATTTTTAAGAAGTAGCAGAAAAAGAAAAAAAAAAAAAAAAGGATTGTGGCAGGAATTTTGATGCTTATTCCCTTCAGAGACACTTGCAGAAGACAGAATAGTGCACTGAAAATAACTGGATAGACCCTGCAGTGCTCCTTATTACTGAGTGACCTTGAGCAAGTCACTGGACCGCCCTATGCCTTGGTTTCCTTCTCTGTAAAATGGAGAGAATAACAACCTCTACCTGTCAGGGTTGAAATGCAGACAATGCCAGGCATTAAAATGAGTGTACATTAAATTTTTTTCACACCGTTAATCCAATTTAATCTGTAAGTGGTGTCATTTGAAATGTTAAGTGAAAGGGGAAAGAATCCTTTTAACCCAAGAACTGCAAGTGTGCAAGTTCTGCTTGAGAGTCTGCTCCCAGGTCAGCTCTTCCAAGGTGCTTGCACCTAGTTCCTTCCCTTCCTTCTTTTCTAAATAAATTGGGTGCCTGGCATGTTGGTGAGGGTTTCTGAAGATGTAAAGGAGGTGGGGGGGGTAGTTTACAAAGGAGCCACCGGGAACTTATGGACCCGATTCTTCAGGAGCTTGGAGGACTGATTTTCACCGTCTATGAGGAAAATACCATTTTTGGTAAGATTAAAAAGTAGCACCTCTAAAGAAGCGTTGGCGGTGGAATCACGGAGCTGGCCTGACAGGGCCCTTTGGAGTTACTCCCCAGTTCCTGCTGCCATTCCCGCTCTGGCCTCAGGGTGGCGCTGCTCCCTCTCCCATGGCGGCCAATTACCGCCGCCCTGCTGCTTCTGTTGTGAAATAGCTGGAACTTTCCTACTGGACTGTCCTAAAAGCAAGGAATAACAAAAAGAAAATAGATTTAGAGGACTCCCTGAGTTAGAACTCTAGATCACTGAACCTGACCTGTCCTCTGCAGCTCATAGGCCTCAGGGGTCCCAGGACTAGGACACACTAGACCCCAACTTCCAGATTACAGGCCTAGCAACATGAACGCAGCTCTAGGGCAACTTACAAATGGAGGCTCAGTTACTCTTTTTCTAAATATTTTTAAGTTATTAAGTCAAGCGAAGTGACTAAATGAAGTACATTCCATTCTTTCACTTTGACATGCATACTTTATAACCACTAGCAGACCAGGTTAAGATTGAGAATTTTCAGACTCCTTGGAGATCCATGCCCCAGCCCTCCATTTCTGGTCCTTGGCTTATCCCCATCCTCTCAGATTGTAAAGAGCTCCAGAGGTACACATATGGATATTTCAGCTCATGCATCCAAACTTGATTGATACCCGCAGCTGCTACAGCCCTGAAAACAGTCATTCCTTGGCCACTCCAAGGTCCTAGGGTTTGAACACTCGTCGTGAGGTCCACTTTGAGAAGAGAGATCCAGAGAAGATGGCTTGGCAGGCTCTGGAAGAGGGCTTGCTGCCTTTTGGGCTAGAATTCGGGGGTTACCTGAAGCCCAGTCTGTGCTGGGTTTATGTACTCCTTACCTTGTGGGAAGGAACGTGACCCAACCAGGCACAGAGCATGAGGGCAGGGAGCGATGGCATTCTTAACCCCCTCCCCCCACACCCATCACTCAGGATTGACCCTGATATCTGGACTCCTGGAAATTTGGATCATAAGAGACTACATCCCCTCTCAGTTCCTCATTTCTGCTTGTTGCTGTCCCCTCGTGTCCAATGGTTGTCACCAGGAAAGACCTCACCCATCAGATAAGACAACAACTGTCCTGAAAACCCTTTCTCTCTCAGTCCTCAACAAAAATCTCAATAAAAAACAGCAACCCAAAGTTCAACAGAGGCCTACAGTGTATAGTGGCAGAGAAGGAGGTGTCCTTTCAAGAGCACAGAGTGCCATTTCTCTCTCAGGGGACAGATAATTCCGGCCTTAATGCAGCCCTTCATCAGTCCAGTCTCCAGCTGATGGGAAAGCAGATCTCCGAAGCAGCCCCAGTAAGAGATAAGGGCTCTTTGCCTGAAATGAAAAATTCATGAAGAAAGACTAGAGATGGGGCAGTTAGCTGCCAAGTTGCTGTACTCTGGGGGCATGACAAGAAACTCTGAAAGCCAAATGGAAAATTCCCCTCCTCTCCAGCACATCCCACCATGCTCCCTGTCCATGTTTGGGGCTCCCTTCTCTGCTGTACCTTCCCATACCTCTTCAGTTTTACCAATACCCATCTGCCAGTGTGTTCAAGAAGAGTACTCTGCCCACTCAGACCAGGCGCATGGCACCCACCCAACATCCTCAACCAAATGCACATTGTTTCTGATCAAGCTGGCATGATTCTGACCACCTGCCACCCTAGACCTGGAAGAAACCCAAGCTGGCAATTATTTTCCCCCTGCATGGATACCTGTGTATTACTACTTGTTCCAATTTCCTGACCAACAAATCTGATCAAAATTCATGTGGTTGGTCAGGTAGTCATAACGCATAAGTTGGGAAAGAAGCTTTGAATTTCTTGTCACCATACTTGGAAAACGGGCTTCAATGGAGTAAAAGGTACAAGTAAGAACTGGCACGTTTAACTCTCACAAGGGGATGGACTTGAGAAGCACGACCTACTAGCCAGTGTTATACAAAATGTCACGTGGTTGCAGTCACCATTCTAAAGATGGTAAGCACCAGGACAGGGGTGGAGTTTTACTGTCATCATAGAGAACCCTGTCACAAACAAAGTTTGCCAGACTCTACTCTCAGAGGGACAAAGGAAGCTAGAGGCTACTGTTGCATGTGTCACATGGCCCAGCTTAGAGGAAAACCTCACTCCACTGTGCCCCACTGCAGGCCAGCTGGCACCCTCAAGTAAGCACAGCATCTTCCATAAGATTGGGGTCCCCTTAAAGTCCCCAATGCCTTGGTTCTCAGCTTCCAGTTCTTTCAGGCATTTTACAATCTTTTCATCTAGAGAGGGACCTGGGTTCAGAAAGTGGCTACTCAGTGAAGTCTGTCCCTTCATCCAGTCCCTGAGAACAACCCAAGGACCTTTTTTAAACATCGACTTCCTAATACAAAGGATTGTTCCCTGCTTCCTTCATGTTAGAGCCCCACCAGGAAGAGAAGAGCATGGTACCAAACACCTGGCAGTGTACCTGTCCACCCTGTAGGAACAGGAACCTTTCATATTACAGAGACAGAACACAGGGTTCTCAAAGGACCCCCTGTGGACACAGCAGCCTAGTGGTTAAGTAGGGTGCCAAGTTCAAGTATAATCTAAGTGTTCCTTCTTTCATGTATGCAAAGTCTTTTGAAGTTCCTGCCTCTAGATCATAAAAGTGATTTGTACTAACTGTGGAGCACTTGAAATATACAAGTACGAAGGCAAACAGAGGGTGGGAGGGGTATCCACAATCTCACTTCCTGTAGGCAGACTTAATATTTTGACATATTTCTTTCTTATTATTGTTCTATGCCTTTTTATTTTATTTTATTTTACTTTTTGCAGTACTGGGGAGTTTACCCAGGGGTGCTCTATCACTGAGCTATATCCCCAACGCTTTTTTATTTTATTTTGAGATAGGGTCTTACTAAGTGACCCAGGCTGGTCTCAAACTTGCCGTCTTCTTGCCTCAGTCTCCTGAGTTGCTGGGCTTACAGGGGTACGCCACCATGCCTGACTTGTTCTATGCCTTTTAAAATTTCACTTGAAATCATGCTGTATATATTGTTTTGATTAAGAGTAGTTTCTCATGGTATTGACGGTACTTCAGAAACATTTTAGTGGCCACCTAATTATAGCAGAGCCATAATGTGCACGTGTTATGGTTTGCCTGACCAGACCTCTACTCTGAGACACCTAGATGGCTTCTGTTGTTTGGTTAATTTAAATTGTGTCATTAATATTTCTCCATGAATTTCTGTCCATCAGTTTAGAGTATTTCCTAAAGACAGAGCCCTAGAAATGGAATGATAAGGCCAAGACTTCAAAGAGTGTGACCCTTTTCAGAACTTTAACTCACATGGCCCAATGGCATTCCTGCAGGATGGTACACACCAGTAGGGTATAAAAGTGCCATGTCCACAAGACTCAGCTCTAAGCTCCACCCAGTCATGAGACCAAAGTTACCCCAATAAGGTGTGACAGAGCTTGGGTGAGGAAACAGACCCAGTTAGGTCAGGCAGAGGTAGTGAGGGCTAAGCCAAGAACACCAGAAACTGAAGACATTTGTAAGACATAAGTTCTGGAGGCTACTGCATACAAGTAAAAGGAGAGAAGCCCTTTGGACCCCAGGTCTAAAGGAAAGATAGCTGGAGTCCTGAGATCCAAACAAAGACACATGTGTGAAGGAGGGAGTGTGAGGCCCCAGTGCTACCATCCTCCCAGGAATGTGAAGGTTGTTGGGCATTCAGGCAGAGTGTGTAGTCTGGAGGAAGTTTGGGATGGATATTTTTTGGGGGGGCGGGGGTACCAGGGATTGAACTTGGGGGCACTTAGCCACTGAGCCACATCCCCAGCCCTATTTTGCATTTTATGTAGAGACAGGGTCTCACTGAGTTGCTTAGCGCCTCACTTTTGCTGAGGCTGGCTTTGAACTCCTGATCCTCCTGCTTCAGCCTCCTGTGCCACTGGGATTACAGGCATGCACCATTGCACCTGGTGGGATGGATATTTTATTGTTGTATTTCAATATTGGGGATTTAATCCCAGGGTGATATGCTATTGAGCTATATCCACAGTTCCTTTAATTTTTAAAAAACTTTTATTTATTGATTTTTTATGTTAGCTCTTTTTTGATAGTGATAAATATTTAAACAAATTTTTTTCATACATGTATATAGGGTATTAATGTCTGTCTCAATCTACCATCCTTCCCATCCCCACCTACACCACCCCTCCCTTCACTCCCCTCTGTACAATCCAAAGTTCCTTCAATTCCTCTCTACTCACCCCCCCACTATGGATCAGCACCTGCTTATCAGAGAAAACATTTGGCCTTTGGTTATTTGGGGATTGTTTTATTTCACTTAGCATGATCTTTTCCAGTTCCAACCATTTACTTGCAAATGCTATAATTTCATTCTTCTTTAAGACTGAGTAATATTCCATTGTGTATATATACCACATTTTTCTTTATCCATTCATCTGTCCATTCATAGGTTGGTTCCATAGTTTAGCTATTGTGAATTGAGTTGCTATAAACATTGATGTGGCTGTCACTGTAGTATACTGATTTTATGTCCTTTGGGTATAAACTGAGGAATGGGATAGCTGGGTCAAATGGTGGTTCCATTCCAAGTTTTCTTAGGAATCTCCATACTGCTTCCCAAAATGGTTGCACCAATCTACAGTCCCACCAACAATGTATGAGTGTACCTTTTGCCCCACATCCTTGCCAACACTTACTTGTATTTTTGATAATTGCCATTCTGACAGGTGATGAAATCTTAGAGCAGTTTTGATTTGCATTACTCTAATTGCAAGAGATGATGAACTTTTTTTCATATGTTTGTTGATCGATTGTATTTCTTCTTCTGTGAAATATCTGTTCAGTTCCTTAGTCCATTTATTCATTGGTTTGTTTGTTTTTTTGGTGTTAAGTTTTTTGAGTTCTTTATATATCTTGGAGATTAGTGCTCTATCTGAGGTGCATGTGGTAAAGATTTTCTCCCATTCTGTAGGCTCTCTCTTCACATTATTGATTGTTTCCTTTGCTAAGAAGCTTTCTAGTTTGAATCCATCCCATTTATTGATTCTTAATTTTACTTCTGGTGCTTTAGGAGTCTTGTTAAGGAAGTCAGTTCCTAAGCAGACATGATGAAGATTTGGATCTACTCTTTTCTTCTATTAGGTGCAGGGTCTCTGTTTTAGTGCCTAAGTCTTCGATCCACTTTGAATTGATTTTTGTGCAGGGTGAGAGATAGAGGTTTAATTTTATTTTACTGCAGATGGATTTCCAGTTTTCCCAGCACCATTTGTTGAATAGGCTATCTTTTCTCCAACGTATATTTTTGGTACCTTTGTCTAGTATGAGATAACCATATTTATGTGGGTTTGTCTCTGTGTCTTCTATTTTGTACCATTGGTCTATATGTCTATTTTGGTGTCAATACCATGCCGTTCCTTTTATTTTTTATTTTGAGGCACAGTGTCACTCAGTGGCCCACATTGGCTTTGAACTTGCAATCTTCCTGCCTCAGCCTCCTGAATTGCTGAGGTTATAAGTATGCACCACTGAGCTCAGCCTAAAATGGATCATTTTAAAAAATCCCTTTAGGAAGGAATTAGGAATGGTTCCCAGCAGGGAAGAAAACAGGGGTGGTTTCAGAAGACAATTGTGATGTGAGCATGAGTATGTAAAAGAAGAAATGCTAAAGCTGGCCTTTCTTGCCTTATTGATTTCTGGTGCTTATTGAATACATTATTATTATTATTATTATTATTATTATTAGGATTGAACCAAGTGTGTTCTACAACTAAGTTATGTCTTTCTTATTTTATTTTTTTGGGACAGGATCTCATTAAGTGGCCCAGACGGTCCTTGAACTTCTCCTGCTTTAGTGATTCTCCTGCTTTGTGATTCTCCTGCTTTAGTCTTCCAAGCAGCTGAGATTACAGGAATGCATCACCACACCCAGCCACATTATTTTATTTTATTTTTTGGCAGTACTGGGGATTGAACCTAGGGAATATTATTATTATTATTATTTTCTGGGGGGAATATTATTATTTTTTATGGACTATTTAGAATTTTGCTAAACAGATATTCTAAGCTAATCAACCAGATTGTTAATAATGAACCCTTGATTATTTACAAAGTTTTACTTAATAAACTTTTCAGTGATGAACAAGCTTTATAAATTTTTGAGAAACAAATCACATATGAGCAGATACAATGTATATGTAAAGTTTAGAGGATGATAAAAAATGTTCACTTCTATGCCCCAATCCATGATGAAAAAAGAATATAATCAGATCCTTGAGGACCTTGTGGGTTCTGCCGCATTGCATCCTCCAGAGGGACCACTGTCCTGAACTTCGTGCTAATTATTCCCTGCTTTTTCTCTATAATTTTATCATATGGGTAAGATGTATCCTCCTCCCCTCAAAACAAGATCCTAAATATGAATCTACAGGACAATAGGAAACACAACGGTGCAGTAGACATCCCAGTTCCTGGCCTTTCTTTCCAAACAGTGTGTCCTGTTCTTGCCAGCTGAGGCCCTCTGCCACCACTGGTATGACTTTTCACCTTCTCCTCCAGGTTGGTACCATTTTAGAATCCCTCCATCTTTCCCTCCAACCCCATCCAACCATTAGGGCAAACACATTTGGAACAGTAATTGTCCACAGAACCTTTTTCAGAAATGTGAACGAGGGAGGGATCTAGAATGGCACCATGTCGGGAAAATCAGCCAGGGTGGACCCTGCTGTTCTACTCTCCCTACTCTGGAGGCCCCTCCTCTGGATGTTATATCCCAGGTTTTTTTGTTTGTTTGTTTTGTTTTGTTTTCCTGACAACCTTTAGGTAACTCTTGAATGAGTGAAATAAAGGGCAGTAGGTGCAGCTCAGTGGTAAATACTTGCCAAGCACATGAAAGGCCCTGGGTTCAATCTCCAGCATTACAAAAAGAAATAAAAAAATAAAACTGGGTGGAGTGGCACACACTTGTAATCCCAACCTCTCAGGAAGTTGAGGCAGGAGGATTGAAAGCTGGAGGCTAGCCAGGGTGACTTAGAGAGACACGGTCTCAAAAAATTTTTTTTTAATTTTTTAAAGGGTTGGAGATATAACTCAGAAGTAGAGAACTTGCCCAAATTCAATCCCCAGTAACACACACACTTTCTTTATTTTTAATTGTTTTTTTTTTTTTTTTGCAGAATGATATATAGATCTTTTTGTAAAAAACCCAAACTATACATTTTATTTCCTGTAGCTATATGATGAGACTGAAGATAGTTGCCAAAAAAGAAGTCTGATTTAAAAAAAAAAAAAATTTAATTGTAGATGACACAATACCTTTCTTTTCCTTCCTTCCTTCCTTCCTTCCTTCCTTCCTTTAATGTGGTGCTAAGGATGTGCTTGCCTCACATGTGCTAGCAAGTACTCTACCACTAAGCCACAACCCCAACCCTTGTCAGATATATTTAAAAATTTTTTTTGTAGTTGGGAATCATGCCTTTATTTTCTCTATTTTTATGTGGTGCTAGGGATCGAACCGAGTGCCTCATATGTGCTAGACAAGTGCTCTGCCACTGAGCTACAGCCTCAGTCCCCTGTCTGATAATTTTGCAAGTAAAATATAGTCATTTATCATGCACACACACATTTTAAAATAGAATAAATATGTAAACTTTATTAAGGACAATGATCTCAGCCATTATATTGTTTACATGCACATTAAATGAGCATATTTGATTGAGATTTCTTTTAACCCAAATGAATACAGACTTTTTCATGATTTTACAGAGAAATTTGCCTCACTCCCCTATGCAGATTACAGCTTTACTTAATCTCAAGCACCTGGTAGCCCTTCCTTCAAAAGCCTTTCCCCCTAAATAAAATAGAACCTCATCTTGCTACTTCTGTCCTAATGCAGAATCCCATGAAAAAAGAAAGCTGCCTTGGTATTTGTAGAGAATGGAGTCTGAGGCTAGTATACTCATATTAGCTACCCGCTAGTTAATATTAGCATGTTCCTGGTATTTTGTATATATTGTCTAAGAAATAAATGTTACTACTTTTGCATATTAAAAAACTCAAGTTTAATCATACATTCAAAGGCTCAGCTAATGAATGATCAATTCAGTTTGGATCAGCTGTGTGTAGCATTTAATGTGTACATGTGACCATTATACTTTATACTCTTTCTCTGAAAGAATTTAAAACTGCAACATTGGGAATTTTTTTTTTTTTTTTTTTCTGGAAGTATCAGTTTCCCAGGGTTGCCATACGTACCACAAACCTGGTGGGTGAAAGCAATAGAAGTATATTCTCTGGTATATCTAGAGGCTCAGTGTCAAAAATCAAAGTTTTGGCAGGATTGGTCTCCCTGAGGGTTGAGAGGGAAAAATCTCTTCCACACAGCTATAGTTTGGAATTTGAAAGTCCATGTGCTAAAGGATTGGATTCCAAGGTGACACTATGGGGAGATGGTGGAGCCTTTAAAAGGTGGGGTCTTAGTGGGAGGTCTGTAGGTCACTGGGGCATGCACTTGAAAGAGATTGTGGGATCCCAGCCCCTGCTTCACTCTGCACTTTCTGGCTACAAGGTGAGCAGTTTTGCTCCACCATGTGCTCCTACCATGATGTGCTGCCTTGCCACAGCCCAAAGCAACAGGGCCAATTGATCATGGACTGGAGCCATTAAAGCTGTGAGCCAAAATAAACCTTTTCTCTTTGTAAACTGATTATCCCAGGTATTTTATTATAGTGATGACAAGTTGACCTTTTCCTTTTTGTGGTTGCTGGCAGTCCTTAGCATTCCTCAAAGTTGTAGATTCATCCTCCAATCTCTGTTGCCATCATTACATGGTCTTTTTCCCTGTGATTCTGTGTCTCTATATTCAGATATCTCCCTACATTTTGTTATAAAGACACCAGTTACTGGATTTAGGGGCCACCTTGACCCAATATGACCTCATCTTAACTTGATTATAATTGAAAAGATATGATTTCCAAATCAGGTTACATTCACAGATACCAGGAGCTAGGACTTGAACATATATTTTTGTGGGACACAATCCAACTCATTAACCTGGGCATCCCTGTCACCAAGTTATTCTCCTGCCCTAGCTACTTCCTGAAACAGAAAGGAAAACTGCTCTTTGTTCAGACAAGCAAACAGAAGTCAATGGACATGTTAACTTAGTCAAATCCCAGCAGTAGGGCTGGGCATAAATTGTGTGCTGAGCAAAATAGCATTTCAGAGAAAGGAGACTCAAGGTGGCAAGGCCAAGTAAGTCACTGGCCAGGAGAGCAGGCAAGGCAGCCTGTGGAGAGGCAGTGCCCTTTGGTGTCCTCAGTTGAGCCCCTAAGCACAGTGACATGGCCCAACCAGGTTAGTTGACTCTTCTCCAGATGTCACACCATTTGGAAAATGTGGCTGGATTCATATGAAGTCATTGTGCTTTGGGAATGTAGGATCCAAATAAACAAAGAGGCAAAAGGTTTTGAGATTCACTCTAGATTCTGTCGAGTTGAGAATGGAAGTTTGAGTTGTCTGTGAGGTTCACAGCACCTTAAGCCTAACACCTATTCTAATATCACTCAGGGTGAATGCCCTTCACTTCCCCTCTGGGCTCCAAGGGACCAAACCTTGAGGTAGGGACCAAGACATCACATCCTGGCACTTTGTAGGTGATGGGCAATTGTTTGATAAATGAAAGAATTCTTCAATAAACAAATATATGAATGAGTGCATGAAAGAAACATTCAGTGGGATTCTCTACCCACAAATACTGGATAACTTTTCTTTTTTTTCCTCAAAGATCACAGGCCTAGACCTTAGGATCTTTTTTTGTAATAGTGGTTTTAGCAGGGTATTAAATGTATTTTTTATGATATTTGACTGAATGCTAGGTTTATCACAGCATAAGAAGCATCTGTGTGTTTGTATTTATGCAGTTGAAGTTATCTGCTTAACAAAATACCCAAAATTTAAAGTGACATAAAACAATGATTTCATTATGCTGGCTGATAGACTCTTGGTCAGGAACTAGCAGAGGCAGATCGTCTCTGCTTCCTGGTATCTGGAACCTTAGCTGGAAAGACTTGAAAACTGAGGGTGATGCAATAGTGGGGGTTGCAGTCCTCTGGAGGTGTCTTCATCCACATGTCTCATGGTTTGACTGGAACCTTAGCATGACTGTCAGCCCAAACACCTACTCGGGGTCTCTGCATGTGGTCTCTCCATGTGGGCTAGTCTGATTTGGTTTCCCTAATACAACTTACAACATTCCCCAAGGTCACAAATATTTGTTTCCCTCTTTTCTACAAATAAACTCACTTCCTCTCACAGAGTGAGACAATTCAAATTCCCATGTAACTACAGCATCAGACTTCAATCCGGGGTTTTCATGATAGTTCCTACCTCAGGTGTGGGTACAGTTTCTCTGAATCTGGAGATCAGGAACTAAGAAGACATGTTATTAGCCCTCCACACACCCAATGGATGACAGAAGAAAAGGAATGGGTAGGATGGAAAGAGTGGAAGACAGAGTAGTTTCTGGTCAATGGAGATCTTGATCCTCCATTGGGCTGACATGGCAAGAGATACCTTATTCTAGGGCTGAGGAAAGCATTTTTTTTTTTTTTTTTTTTTTTTGGCGGTGCTAAGGATTGAACCCAGGGCCTTGTGCTTGCAAGATAAGCACTCTACCAACTGAGCTATCTCCCCAGCCCTGGGGAAAGCTTCTTGAGCAGGTCTCAGGTCTCTTGAACTTGTGATCCTCCTGCCACAGCTTTCCAAGTAGCTGGATCTATGGGCATGTTCCACAGCGTCCAGCACGTTCAGTCATGCTCCTAGGGGAAAGGGTTCCCGCAAGCTATTGCCCCTCATGGCTCTTGGCTCTGCCATTTAGGAGGTCCTTCCGTGTCTATTTTCTTCCTAAACCCTCCTGGGGCCTGTGAGGTTTTCCCACTTGCCATCTCTAATGATTGTGTTATTACTCAAAATATCCATTGTCCCTTTCTATGGGACAATCCTCACTACTGGAGGATTGATGATAAGCATTCACCCCATTCATCAGTGGCAAATTGGGTCCTGTAACTGTTTGGGCCAATGGAATGTGAATGCAAGTGTTGTGTGCCACACTTGAAGGTAGTGTGAGACACTTTAGTGTGAGACACTTTAATGCACATATGAAGCACCTTGGGATTTTGTCGAATCAGCAGATCTGGGGTGGGGCCTGAGGTTCTGCATTTCCAACATCCTGATGTCAATACTACAGATTTATAGATCACACTGAGTAGCAAGATTACAGGGCAGTGGCTTTCAAACTGGACCACCTGGAGAGACTTGTTAATGCCTGGGCCCGTCCCAGCTTTCTGACTCGGTCAGCACATATTTTTTTCTCTTTCTTTCTTTCTTTCTTTCTTTCTTTCTTTTTTTTTAAGTAGAAGGATTCCAGGTGTTTCTGATGCTGCTCAGGTACCTCACTTTGAGAACCACAGTGCTAAGAGGCTAAGTATAGGCACTGGAATCAGCAAAACTGAGTTAAATTACATCTTAGCAAGAGGACGGCCTGGGACAATTTTTTTACATGGGTTCTCCACTCTGACTGTATATTAGAATCACCTGAAGAACGTGCTGGACGCTGTGGAACATGCCCATAGATCCAGCTACTTGGCAAACTGCGACAGGAGGATCACAAGTTGAAGGCCAGCCTGGGCAATTTAGTGAGACCCTCTTTCAAAGTTAAAAAATAAAAAGGACTGGGGATGTAGTTCAGTGGTAGAGTACTTGCCTAGCAGGTGCAATGCCCTGGGGTCAATCCTCAGTACTGCCCCAAAACAAAAACCCTCAGCAGACCTGGGTCTTTCATCTTACTCCCAGCTTTTCTGATTTGATTTGGTCTAGGCAAGAACACAGGCATCTTAATTTTGTTTGTTTTTATATCCCCAGTCCTTTTTATTTTGAGACAGGATCTCCCTCAGCTGCCCAAGTTGGTTTTGAACTATTGACTCTCACTGCCTCAGCCTCCCTAGTCTCTGGCATTACAGTCGTGCACCACTGAGCCTGGCCAGGTTTGCTGTTTAACAAGTTCCTAGGTAATTCTAAGGTGTAGCCAGGTGGAAAACCACTGAAACACTTTGACCCAATCCTTCCGTGAAAATGGCTGTCTGAACATTAAAATATAAATGTTTTAAAGAATCTTGCATGAGGCAGGCCAAGTAGCTGCTCTTGTTACTCCACTTTTTAAAAACTGACATACTACATTTATACTTATTTATGATGCATGGTATTATCATTTAATACATGTATATAATAGATAACAATCAAATCAGGGTAATAAACACTTCCATATTTTCAAATATTATCATTTCTGTGTACTGGGGACACTTACATTCTTTTTACAGGGAAGTACTAGGGATTGAACCTAGGGATGCTCTACCTCTGAGCTACATCCCCCATCCCTTTTTATTTTTTATTTTGAAATAGGGTCTAAATTGCCGAGATTGGCTCAAATTTGTGATCCTCCTGAGAAGCTGGGAGCACAGGTGTGCATCATTGCGCCTGGCAAACTTCAAACTCTTCTCTAGTTTTTTGAAAAGTACAATTAATAGCTGTGCACTACAGTGACCCTACTCTGCTACAGCTCATTGGAACTGCTCCTCGCCAACTGTATTCCATTACCCACCCTCTTTCTACTTGGTCCCCTCCCCTTACTATCCTCTAGTGACCTCTATACCACTTCCTACTATGATGTGGTCAACTATTTTAGCTTCCACAAATAAGTGAGAACATGCAGTATTTGTCTTTGTTTAATTTATTTCCCTTAACATAAGGTCCTCCAGGCTTATCCATATTGCCACAGATGACAGGATGACATTCTTTCCTATTCCATTGTGTGTCCATTCATCTATCATGGATATCTCAGTCAATTCCACTTGATGACTACTGTGAATGACACTGCAATGAACATGGGCGCATGTATCTCTTTGATATAATGATTTCATTTCCTTTGGGTGTATACCCAGGAGAGGGATTTCCAGGTCATATGGTCAATTCATTTTCTGTTTTCAGAGGAACCTCCATACTGTTTCCCATAATGGCTATACTAACTATACTGTTGGTGACATTTCCACCAACAGTGCATGAATATTCCTTTCTCTCCACATCCTTGCCAGCATTTGTTTTTTGTCTGTTCAATAACAGCTATTCTAACAGGAGTGAGTACTGTAGCTCTGCCTTCTATCCTTCCCTTCCACCTTAGAGGAAGAGTTGTCCCTAAGCCTGTACAAGGCTCACCTACCCCACCCCTGCCTCCCTTCACCGAGTCTTAAGTCTGTTGCCCACTTGTCTGTCTTTTAAAATACCCTGATCACCACCCCTGCACAATCACTCACCTGTTTCCACTTGCTCTCCTGCCTCTGCTCACTGAGAACATTGCTCAAACAAGTGGCCTATAACTGCCAATTCCTAGGTTCTTCTTAACCCTCCAGAGAAAAAGCCTCTTCCCTCCACCCTGACCCTTAACTTTACCAGGTAGAAGTTAAAGATTGTCAAGGGGGTGTTTGAATGGCTAAACCTAAATGTTCTTCTCAGTAATTAGTTTCCTTTAATTCAATTGAACAGAGCTGTTTTAATGTCTACCATCACTGGGGTCCAAAGATGAATCATTCACTACTCTTGGACCCATGAGTAGGGTTCAGAAACATATTATGTAAACAAATCAGTACTGTTGATAAGATAGGAACTATGGTGTAAAGTGTGAATTATGTGGATTTTGCCCTTGGCAATCAGCCTTAGCACAGGGCCTCCCATATGAATAATTTTTGAATGAACAAATGAATGAATGATTGAATGAATGTGTGAATAACAAAGGAAGATAAAGAAAGGCTTTGCAGATGGGGTGACCGCATAGCAGAGTCCTGAAGGATGAGTAGGGTTTCCCAGGAGGAGGAGTGTGTGGGTGGGTAGGTATTCCAGACGGAGTCAAAGGTATGGGAAGAAGAGACAGCATGGCACATTCCAGAAATGTTGATAACGTAACTGGTTGATGTGCAGGCTGTGAAGGGGAAGGGGAGGGAGGGGAGGTAGGAGAAGGAAGGTAGAAAGGAGGCAGAGGTACAGAGATGGCACCTCTTGTGCATCTAATAAGAGTCAGGATGTTATCATTTGGGCAATGGAAAGTTATTCATGGGTCTTAACAAGGGAATCCCCTGCTCAGAATGGTGTTTTATAAAGAGGATAGAACTGCTTGGGGAGAGGGTGTGGGGGAGAAGAACAGAGGGCTGAGAACAGAACCCAGAGCTGAAGAGTCAACCACAGGAAGAGGAGCTCACAAAGTCGGGAGGGGAACCCCAGGGGTGCCTTGCAAGCAGGAGGGCCTGGCCACCAGCATATCAGGCCACCAAGAAGTGAAGTAAGGGGGACTGAAAACCAATATGGGATGTGACAGTGAGGGGGTACAGTGACCTTTGCCAGACCACTCCGGTGGAGCAATGGGGGCAGAATAAAACCACAGCAGTGGGCACACAAACCTCAGCCCTCCTGGTCACATTCCCTCTGTCCTTGAGTCCATGGTTCATGTGTCTGCTCCCTTCTCTGTCTCTCTCAAAGAAAAATCAAATTTAAAACCATGAATTCACAGGAATCAACTCCTTTGGCCACACACTGAAGGCTACTTTTCTCCTCCTCCTATTTTCATTTTTAAAAAGAATATTCTCGATTAATAAAATGTTCAAACATAAACACTAACAGCAGTACAATGAAACCCAGGTAACCATCATACGCTTTAAAAAATAATCTTTCAATTTTTAAAAAAATTTAATTTTTACAGACTGCATTTTGATTTATTATACACAAATGGGGTACAACTTTTAATTTCTATGGTTGTACATGATGTAGATTCACACCATTCATGTAACTGTACATGTACATAAGGTAATAATGTCTTTCTCAGTTCATTATTTTTCCTTCCTTCACCCCTCCTACACCATTAGCCTCTACACAATCCACAGTTCCTCCATTTTTCTCTTGTCCCCATCTGCCCCCCACCACCCCTCACTCCCCATCATTTTTTTTTTTTTTTTTTTTTTTTTTTAATTTTGAGACAGAGCCTCACTAGGTTGCTGAGGCTGGTTGCAATCCTCCTGAGCCACTGGGATCACAGGTGCCTGGCTCCATCATACACTTTTTTTTAAAAAAAAAAAACTATATATTTTTCTAGTTGCTGATGGATACAATACGTTTATTTATTTATTTTTATGTGGTGGTGAGAATCAACCCAGTGCCTCACATGTGCTAGCCAAGTGCTCTACCACTGAGCCACAACCCCAGTCCCTTCATACAATTTTAACAATGGCCAACTCATGGTCATTTTTTTCCCCAATACTTGGATTGAAACCAGGAGTGCTCTATCACTGAGCTATACTCCCAGCACTTTTTTTTTTTTTTAACAGGGTCTCACTAAGTTGGTGAGATTGGTCTAAAACCTGTAATCCTCTTGCCTCAGCCTCCTGAGTTGCTGAGATTATAGGCACTTGCTCCTGTGCCCAACTCCTTTTGCCTCTTTTTGAACTTTATATAAATAGAACCATCATCTCTTTTGTGACTGGTTTCTTTTGCTCAACATTTTGTCCATGTTGTGCCTACAGCAGTGGTTTGTACTCAATGCCATATAATATTCCACTGAATATGAATATACCACAATTTAGTATCCATTCTAGTATTAATGGACGTTTGGGCTGTTTGCAGTCTGAGGCTGTTACAGACAGTACTTCCGTGAATACTGTCATACATGGCTTTCTTTGGGCAAGTACTTGAGAGGGCAAGTTACGCATGCTCGCAGTTGCCTAAGGTTTTATTCTTGACTTTACTGCATACTACTTGTGTAAGCACATTATTTCCCTTACCTGGCCTTAGTTTCTTGATCTGTAAAATGAGGACAATAATACCCACCCCTCTGGAGTTATATTGAGGATTCCATAAAGTTCTTAGAACAGTGCTGGATCTTAGTTAGGGTTTGATAAATACTAGCTATGATTATTCTTATCTTTCTTATGGTCATTTCTCAATCTCCTTCACTGTTTTCTCCCCCTGCCTCCTAAATGTTTTCTTCTTCCAAATTCAAATTATCCTGATCTACTTTCTCTCTTTCTCTCTCTCTCTCTCTCTCTTCCTCCTTCCCTCCCTCCATCTCTTTCCCTCAAACTTATCAACTCCCATAATGCCCACTCTCTTTATGGGAGCAGGTACATGGATGATTTTGCAGAGTGTTACATGAAAAACAATGATTCCGAATCTCTAGATCTATAAAACTCACCAATCCTGCCTTTCTGGTGAGGTTGTACTCTTTGCCCTTTCCTAGAACCTGTGTGTTTCCATAATCTCTCTCACCAGCTCCAAACCAGACTTGTGTGTCTCTTCCTTGGAATTTTTTTGAAACCACCGTGGAATCAACTCTGACCCTTCCTCTCCCTGGTACCATATTGAATCTGCAGGTGAGTTCATTTTAATCTTTCTGCACTTGAATTCTTCTTTTCTTCTATGTTCCTTTTTGCAACATTGTCTAGTTCAGGACTGATCACTTTATACCTAAATTAATCTAATGGCCTATTTGCTCTCCTTCCCGTCCACAGTTTTTCTACTCTATTTACTCTGAACACTGCCTCCAGGTGAACCTCACCACAAAACTGCTTCATGATAAATAATCCTGACAAGGGCATATGACTTCTGGAATGGTGACGTGAGGAACTAACCCTGTGAATTCTCTCCCCAGAGAAACAACAACCATTACTGGTGGAAATTGTTTGAAATTCAAAACCACAGCAATTAAAACCCTTTGGAAATTATCCTAAGGGCATATAGCAAATCAATAAATTTTTATTCAAGAATATCTACGACATTGCAGGAAGAACACTGAGAGTTGATGATTTTTGAACTACAATCCACTTTCTTCTTCCCATTTTATTCCAGGCAGTGGAGGCCAAAAACACAGTCTACCTTTGTCCCCAGCTCTCCTTGAGGAGAGGCAGGTTGCTCTTCAGGTTCATGTTCCAAAAGCTCTACTCCCGACAAGATTGGCGAGATTGGTCTGAGGCTCACTTCTGACACCCAACCCTCACTTGCAGGTAGAAGCTCTATTTCAGGCTGAGAATACTGAAGCCTTAATCACTTTGGTCCCTGCTTGCTTATAGAACAGAGATTTTATTTTGGGAGAGACTAGCTAAGATAACCCCTGTCCTACATCCTGCTCATTAGGCAAGTCTGTCACTCTGAGATAAGAGGGCCACTGTCCCTGTCAGTTTCCCCAAGCTCCAGAGCGGTGTGCAGAAATTTTACCCAGCGGGGAGAAAATAACCATAAGAACAGGGTTCCAAAGCTATCATAAGAACATATGAATATTGTTCCAAAGCTACATAAGAACATTGTTCCAAAGTTATCAAGAAAACACCTTATTTAGAACACAATGTGGGGAAGTTCAAGTGTAAGGGTGCTCTCAGAAGCAATGGAGATTTTGTTGGGAATTCATTAAGAGGAGTCTGGGAGCTCTGTTAGAGCAATGAGCTAAACTGTTGACCAGTATACCAAAGAGAACCAGTTCAGAATAGCCTTCTGGGGATTGGAAAAAGCCTCAAAGACTGATCTGAAAGACTACCTCTGTAAAGGGGATCAAATTTAATTGAACAAGACTGAAGCAATTGATATCCCAGAACATTGTCAAACCCAGTAGAAAAATCAGTTGGCAATTGATAGAGGCTGACAGGATGTGATACCAGAGCAAGATAACAGTTTAATAAAGGTCAGGTAGAAAGGTAAAGAGAGCCTTTTAAGACCAGTGACATTCCAAGGTGACTATGTTCATGCCCATGGCTGCACACTCTGAGGGGTGGCAGGAGAATCCACACACTGTGGAGGAACCAGACTTCACTAGAATAGTCCAGTCAAGTCATCATACAACTAAAAAAGCAAATGCAATGGCAACAAACCCCAGAGGGGAAAGGGATCAAGATCCAAAGTTGCTATAATTTATTACCTAAAGTTTCAACAAAAAATCATGATACATACAAAGAAACAGGAATGTGTGATCTATACACAAGGAAAAAACCAGACATCAGAATCTCTTTGAGAGTTCCCAGATGTCAAACTTAGTAAAGACTCCAAGGCAATTGTTACAAATATTTTCAAAGAACTAAAGAAATTATGCTTAAAGAAGTAAAGGAGAGCAGGGTATGGGGGTGCATACCTACAATCCCAGCAATTCCAGAGGCCGAGGGAGGAGGATTGCAAGTGAGGGAGGAGGATTGCAAGTTTAAGGCCAGACTCAGCAACTTAGTGAGTCCCTGATTCAAAATGAAAACAAATAAGGACTGGGAATATAGGTCAGTGGTAGAGGACCCCTGGGTTCAATCCCTAGTACCACAAAAGGAAGGGAAGAAGGAAAAAAGGAAGAAAGGCAGGCAAGCAATATCTCAATTACTAGAGAATCAGCAAAGGGATAAAAAAAAAAATTGGGGGGAGAAAAAAAACGTAGAAATCCTTGAGTCAAAGAGGTATAATAACTAAAATGAAGAAGTCTTTAGAAGACCTAGAATAGTCAAAACCACCCTGTAAAAGAAGAATGAAGTTGAAGGATTGACACATCCCAATTTTAAAACTTAATACAAAATTACAGTAATCCAACAGTGTGATATGCATAAGGGTAGACATATAGATCAGTGGAACAGAATTGGGAGTCCAGAAAGAGACTCATGCATCTCAGGTTAACTGATATTTGATAAGAGTGCTATTCAATGGGAAGAAGAATAGTATTTTTCAACAAATGGTGCTGGGACAACTGAATACTCAAAGGCAAAAGGATGAAGTGGGATATTTTCCTCACACCATACACAAAAATTAACTAAAAAATGAATTGTAAACCTACATGTAAGAGCTAAAACTATAAAACTCTTAGAAGAAAATACAGGAGTAAATCTCTATGATTTTGGGTTAGGTAGAGAATTCTTATGACACTGAAAGCATAGCAAGAGTAGATACATCAGGCTTCATCCCATTTAAGAGCTTCAAAGGATTTCATCAAGAATATGAAATGACAACTCACAGATGGGATCTAATTTTCATACATCATATATTTGATAGGGGATGTGACTCTAGAATATATAAAGAACTCTTATGACTCAGTAGTAAAAAGAAGTGACAAAACATGCTGCAGTGGAGATGGACCTTGAAAACATGATGTTAAGTGAAAGAAGATAATGACAAAGGTCACAGAGCATATTATTCCATTTAGATGACATGTCCAGAACAGCCGAATTCATAGTGACAGAAAGTAGACTTCGTGATTGGCAGGGTGAGAAGGGGATGTTCCAGGAAAATACGGAGTAACTGCTAAAGAGCAAGAAGATTTTTTTAGGATAATGAAAATGTCCTAACTTTGACTGTGGTTATGGTTGCACACTCTATGAATATGCAATAAATCATTGAATTGTATACTTTAGGTGAACTGCATGGTATATGAATCATATCTCAATGAAGCATTAAAAATAATCATGATAAAAACAGTGACTATCACTTACAGAGCATGTACTATAGAGTGGGCATTGTATTAAATATTTCACAAGGGGCTGGGGAGATAGCTCAGTGGGTAAAGTGCTTGCCTTGCAAGCACAAGGCCATGGGTCCAATTCCCAGCATCACACACACACACAAAAATTTAAATATTTCACAAGCATTATTTCACTTTTCATCGTTATGAGATGGGCATTATTTTCTCTGTGTTATCAATGAAGAAACTAAGACTCATTAAAGCCTTAGATCATTTGCCCATGAAAACACAACTAATAAATACAGCAGTCTAGACAGATCAGATAGAATTCAGATAGATCCTTTGCTTCTAAAGTGCCTGTTATTCACGTGTTTTTCATGTATTAGAAGAAGATAAATCTAATTCCTTTCAGTTTATTCATAGACATTATTAACAATCAGTGACAAGGTAGGCCTTATGTTTCCCACAATGGATGAGGTGTGTCAAAGGTGCTTAAATTCCTCTTGAGAAAAAAATGTACCTCTTTTTTCTTTTTGGTACCGGGGATTGAACCTAGAGGTGCTTTAGCACTGAGTAATATCCCCAGCCCTTTTTACTTTTTATTTTGACTTGGGGGTCTCCATAAGATGCTGAGGGCCTTGCTAAATTGCCGAGGCCGGTCTCGAACTTGTGATCCTCCTGTCTCAGGCTCTTGAACTGCTTGGATTACAGGTGTACGTCACTGCACCCAGCAAAATTTACCCTCTTCACCACTTGTAAATGTGCAGCTCACTGGTATTAAGTACATCACATTGGTGTGCACTGGTGTGCAATCACTATTATGTCATTTTCAGAACTTCATCTTCCAAAACTGAAAATCTGTATGCATTAACCACTAGTTCCCCCATTACCTCCTTCCTCTAGTCCTATTCGTTCTATTTTTGAATTTCACTATTCTGGGTACCCCAAGTGGAATCATACAATATTTGTCCTTTAATGATTGGTTTATTTCACTTAGCATAATGTTCTCAAGGATATAACAGGTGCTAACCTGTTAGATTATCATTCCTTTTCAAGGCAGAATAATATTCTACTACATGTATATACCACATTTTACTTATCCATTACTCCATCAACAGACATTTGGGTTGTCTCCTCCTTTTTGCAATTGTGAATAATCTCGATGAATGTTGGTATACCACTATCTATTTAAATCAAATTTAACTTTTTAGGTGCCATGTGCGCATTGTGGATGGCATAAGAGATGATTTTAGGGTAGCATATGGAAGAACATGTTAAAATTTAATAGTTAGGACATGATTTCAGTGTAATTAGAATAATCAGAAGCAGTACACCAAGCCTGCAATGTCACAGATATGGCTTCAGTCCACAGGATTTCTCAACCTCAGTCCACAGGATTTCTCAATCTCAACACTATTGACATTTGAGGTCAGGTAACTTGGTGTCGTGAGGTGCCGCACCCTTAGGATGGCTAACAGCATCCCAGCCTCTACCCACTGGATGTCAGCAGCACCTCTCCAGTTGTGACAACCAAAAAAATATCTCTAGACATTATTAAATGTTACCTTGGGGGACAAAATTGCCCTCAGTTGAGAACCACTAATTTAGAATGAGACTGAAGAAGATATTCCATTTTAAAAGTGAGACCATTTAAGGAAATAGGTAAATCATAGAGGAAAAAGTACACTACAGAGTCAAAATTATGGAGAGGATATGCATATGCCTGGAGTTTGGGATATAGGCTCTACGCTGTGCTAGGATATCCAAATATCAAGTGGTCGAGATGAGGCCACTAAGACAAAGGCATTAACTGGCCTCGGCCATTGGTCCTATCCACCTGCTCATCATGCCTACTGATTTTTTACTTTGGTTTTGCTCTGGACAAACTATTTTGTATTCTTCAACTAAGAGACCTCTGTTCCTGGAACGCCACCACCCCACTCACATTCAGCCCCATGGACCTTCAAGTACCAGCTAAAGTCTTCATGAATTCAAATCAGAAGAAATTGTTCTCTACTTTGAAAAATGATTTATGACACTGATTGTACTGTATTGCTTATTGCTTGGTCCTTTGAACTCTCTCTTCAAGTATTTCCCCTTTGTCTTATAACTCCCACCTATGCAGGGATGGGACTTTGTTTTATGGTTTTGTCTAGCTTTCTAGTACTATATGTCTCCTCCATTAAAAACATTTATTATCTTGTTAATTTAAATGTAAGGTAAAACAATATAAGAGTCTCTAAAAGGATATAAACAGCTTTAAAATAGTTCAATAACATGAATTTATGCAAGAAAGGGTGTGTGATGCACTTATTTGATGCACAAGTTTTATTGACTCCTTTGGAATTAATAGGATGAAGAAGTCAATTTTTATTGCTGTAATTAAGGGTGACATCAAGAAGAAGAATGCATGGTGACTAAGAAGTCACCTTTAGCCAAGCATTTGTCTGACTCTATCTAATTATAAGATTGGAACACCTTTCTATGTGCATGTGTGTGTGTTTCATGAGCATTTGCAGTGCTGGGTTTTATGTATGTAACAATCACCATAAAAATTTGTCATCCATATTGGGAGGATTCTGAGGATTACTCCAACAGGGGGCACTATTAAAATTCTGCCCGGCTGCTCCTTTTCGTGATTTTATTATAGATAACCTCACATATAATTTTGAGGAAGCAGCCCAAATCATAGACAATGTTGTTTTCATCATTATTTTCACTGACCAGCTGGAAGCTTTTTCCAATAACAAAAGAAGCCAAACCCCTGAATTTCATCATAGTTTGTCCTCGTGGAACTATTGCAAACTGGGATTTGGAACTTCTAAACAAACTTAGTCTTCATTATCAATAGAAATCTGGCCAGGAGGCCTGAACACAGGGCATTCTGAACCCACTGCCTGAGCTACCCACAAGTAGTACTGGGTGTGACAATAGATTCCTCAGTCTGAGTCATGTTGGGCATCAGGGGAATCCAGGGCAGGACACTGGGGCTACAGCTTTTAGCATTCTCTCAGCCTCATCCATTCCCATTTCCTTCACCACAATTTTGTTAATGAGGTCTAAACTCAAAATCTTAACTTGATCCTCTGAAGTTGTTTTTTTTTTGTTTTTTTTTTTTTTTTTGCGGTGCTAGGGATCGAACCCAGGGCCTTGTGCATGCAAGGCAAGCACTCTACCGACTGAGCTATCTCCCCAGCCCCTTTTTAATTTTTTTAATAAAGAAAATACAAAGGAAAAAGTTTCAATCACCAGGTGGTAAATTTTGCTAGTTTAAAAAAATTCTGCATATGTTGGGGTAGGGTGTGTATAGGAGCCTATACTGTGTACTTTGCTCAGTTTCCTTATAAACCTAAAACTGCTTTAAAAAATAAAGCTCCATATTTAAAATCTCATGATCACCACTTCTGAGGGATAAAACTTAGAAAATGGGTTAAAACCTTAAAGGAAGGTTTTGTTTTGCAGTGCTAGGGATGGAACCTAGTGCCTTACACGTGAGGCAAGTGCCCTGCCACTGAGCCACATCCCTAGCCATGTAGAAGTTTCTTAGGTGAGTTCCTATCATAACTACATTTATTAAGAACTAGCTCTGGGCTGGGGTGATAGCTCAGTGGTAGAGCGCTTGCCTGACATGTTTGAGGCGCTAGGTTCAATTCTCAGCACCACATATAAATAAATTATATAAATAAATTAGTTAATTAAATAAAGGTCTACCCATGACTAAAAATAAAAATTTAAAAAGTCTCATTTCCTTAAAAAAAAAAAAAAAAAAACTAACTCTATGGCAGGCACTGTTTGATGCACTTCACATCTATTAACTCATTTGCTTATTCACAGGACCCCATGAAGGAAGCCTATTACTGTCACCTGCATTTTACAGAAGAAAGCAGAGCACAGAGAGAGACTGCACCTACCCAAGGCCTCAAGGATAAGGAGGGTAGAACAAGGATATGAGCCTCAGTGGCAGAGAGGTTCCAAAGCTGGTGTTCTCAACAATTCCCCAAGGATAAAGAATAACTAACAAACAAGTGAATTGCCGGTTTTGCCAGAAGAGAATAAACAGCATATTATCTGTCCTGGCCATGGCTCCCTGCTGTCTCCCAGGGTAATTTGAGGACTTTCTCAGGTTAGGAAATTCTGCTGAGAGTCCCCCTCCCCCACATCCATTGAGTTAGTGCCAATTCTACTTCAATAAAGTCCTGGAGCTTTAGCCAACCCAGAATGTGAGTAGGAGCTCGCCTTCTCTCTTCCCTTTATAACAAGGAACTCTCATGCTTTTGGAAATTTACTTCACAGCCACAACCCAGTACCTGGCTTTCTCAGGCCAAAGTTCACCAAATCCTCAATCATGAAAAACTACTAAACATGAAAGCAAAAATAAGTCCATTTTGTCTCTTAAATAGCTTCCCACTGAAATATTTTGTAGACAGCCAGGTGTGGTGGTGCATGCCTGTGTTCCCAGTGACTAAGGAGGCAGAAGCAGGAGGCTTGCAAGTTCCAGGCCAGTCTTAGCAATTTAGTGAGGCCCTAAGTAACTTATTGAGACCCTGTCTCAAAATAAAAAATAAAAAGGGCTGAGCATGTGGCTCAGTGGTAGAGCACCTCTGGGTTGATCCCCAATTCCAGAAAGAAAGAAAGAAAAAAAATGCTTTGTAGAATGAAATAATGTGATTAAACAGAATATGGCAAGAGTCACAGTCACCAGAAACAAATAATAGTTTTGTGTGTTGGGAAATGATGATAGATCATTCATTAAGCCACCAGAGCTACAGTGAAGATACACATATCATTTCACTCTCCTTCCCCCCTGCCTGGCCTCAGTTTGCACCTCTTTTTGAGCCTCTGGGATGCAACTGTGTTTTTGAATTCCTGAACTGGACAAACATCCTTTCTAGAACTCTTGGCTGAACCTATGTTCCTGAGATGGAAGGAAAAATCCATTTGCACAATGGCAAGCCCATCTGTAATTCACTCCAAACAGCTGCTTTGTGTGGCTCTGAATCAAGCTGGAGAAATCATCCCAAATCTCAAGAACCATTTCTTGCTTTTTAGAGTCTAACAAGACATCTCAGTCTTCCTCAGCAAACACAGGAGGAACAAAACCTGTACTGGGCTTGGCCAGTTACCTAGCAGCTCTATTTAAGGACAAGAACCAGGAAACTGTGGATCAGAACCAAACATGCCCATGCATGCACACCCACAGACATCCCTGACTAGTAATAAAACTATTCTTCAATTATTTTTTAAAATTTTCATTGACAAAAATTGTATATATTAAGGGTGTATAACATGACATTTTGATATATATAAACATTGTGGAATGTCATCAAACTAGATAACACATGCATTGCCTCATGTACTTATCTGGTGACAAACCTAAAGGTCTTTTCTGGAAGTCTAAACAGTTTTAACACCAAGAGTCAGGAGCATGGAGTGAGGTGGTGAGGGGTCTCTCACTAAAATTCCTTGCCTCAAAAGTCTGGGTTTTTCTTTTCCAAGATGAAAGAGAATGTTGAAGAATAAATAAATGTTGAGATGAAATTTTATTTTAGGTCACACGATAATTGGATTAAAGATACAACAATGAGCCAAGCATGGGGATGCATGCCTGTAATCCCAGAGACTAGGGAGACTGAGGCATAAGGATCACAAGTTTGAGGCTACTGTCAGCAACTCAGTGAGACCCTAAGCAACTTAGTGAGACACTGTCTCAAAATAAAAAATAAAAGGGCTGTTGAAGGCTCCTGGGTTCAATTCCCAGTACCAAAAAAATATACAGTAATGGCAAAGGATTCTTTCTCCTCCTTCACTCTAATGTACCATGGGTGTGGGTTCTTTCAAAGGTGAACACAAAATATCTGGGGCTCAATTCAGCCTAAAGAGACTATTTCTGTTCGTACTCTCAGATGTCTACACGTTAAGAATGGGGAATGTGCTTCAGGGAAATGACAGATGTATTTCCAGCAGTGATTTTTGGTCCAGAACCGAGCAGTCATTGAAGGATGTTATTTGGTCACCCTCCATGAAACCTAAGCCAGCCCACTTCCTTGTCACAATCCTGAAATATACTGGAAAAAATTTAGCATTCACTCAAATACTACTTCCATATTCTGGCTATTTGGCTCTTCCCATTTCATCCCGTCTTTCTCTTATAGCCCCACTGTGTCTTGGTAATGTGTCCCTGTCTGCCCCACGGGAGTTACATTTCAAGTCCCTCAAGTGTTCTATTCTTAGTAAACACATGCATTGCAAAAGCAGTTTCAGGCTCATAGAATTTTAGAATTGGGCCTACTTCCATGGACGGATGGGGTAAGTGAGTGAAGAATCAGTCCTGATGAATGCCTAGTGAATGCGAGGCACTGTTAATGTTTACCAGAGTTGGTTAATCCTGTCATCAACTACTAGTGCTACCCCCACTTGCCAAATGAAGAAATCAGGGAGAACGCAGAAAGGTTAAGTGACTTGCCCAAGCCCACACTCTAGTACCACTTCAATTCTCTATCAGACCTTAAAGGCTACATTCTTCCAAGAGGCCTCCTACTGGCAAGGGGTTGGTTAAGGTGTGAAAGGATAACTGAGGTCCAAACCGGTCCCTCAGATTCCTGTCCCCATCCCCTATCCCCAGAGGACTCTGCCTCCACATCCTTTCATCTCCTTCTGGTTGGGCGACTCATTGCCTTCCCTCCTCTCTCCTGGGTTATGATTCCAAATTTCGACCCCTGAATTCTGGGTTACAGGTGATTAGTCGGTCTGCCTGGTCCCACCAGTCCCCGTAGCTGAGCTACCAGCCGACCTTTCTCCTCTCATCCTCAGATGACACTAGACCTTACCTAGACTCCCAAACTAGCTTGCGGTCACAATCGCCCCCTCTCTTCACCCCACCCTAATCAACATCAAACACCACCCATCTTCTAGCCGAGCTCTCTTTTCCAAGCCCCCTCGGGGCGGGCCTTACCCAGCAGCGTCTTGGCCCACGGGCCAAAGACGTCAAAAGTAACCAATAGTCAAAGAGCTCCACTAAGGACCCCCGCCTCCTCTCTGAGAAGCAGCTCCATTGACCAACGGGTTGCCAATCAGGAGCAATGAGCGCGTTGGGCAAGTAGAGTAGCAGCTGAGCTACCCAATGAATAGGCGGACTCCTGCAGCTGGAGGCGTGGCAGAGGCGGTAGTCAGGGGCGTGGCGGCAGTTGCTTGGGCGGGGCCGGTAGCGGCGGGAGCTGCACTGGCCAGGGGTTCCGGCTGCATTTCCATGAGCGCAGCCGGTAGCGGCGGAGCTGCGGGAGCCGGACTCGGGGCGAGCTGGGCCGCCGTAGTCAACCTCGCGCAGGTAAAGCCACAACCTAGCGAGCTTCGCGGAGCCGGGATCGCGCCCTGGTGCCGTCGGGCCAACATCCCCGGCCCCGCGGTTCCCAGTGTGGCTCGGCCCTTCGCGCCGCAGCCTGAGCGCCCCGGATCCTCGGGGATCCTCGCGGTCCTGTCATTTAGCGCCGCAGGGGTCCCGCCATCTGGCACCGCGGCGGTCCCCAGGGCCGGCTTTCCCAGTGGCGGAGACAACCAGGACCACGGAGGGATACGCCTTCCGGAAGGTCCTTTGTCCCCTCCAGCTCGGAGAACCGAGGCTGGGGACAACTCCGACCGCGGCCTCCTGGCTGCCGTCCCATCGATGCGCACTCTTGGGGCCTGAGGGAGATGGAGAAGGGTTTGCTGTCCACACTTGGTGAAGAAGGTCCCGGATCCAAACCTGGAAGGAGAGAACCGGGGGGCCTGTTTACAGCCACTGATATTCGAGGGGGCCTCTGCATTTGGGTATCGCGGGGCGCACCCAGGACCAATGGGTTCAAGTTCTAGAGAGACAGTTTTTGACCCACTTGGAGGTGCACTTATTGAGCGTGACCCCACGCGGGTCTCTGTTCTAGGCTTTTCGTGGTTTTTCCCCACAATGAGAGCTGTCCAGCAGCGATGGAGGCAGCCTGCCAGACCAGGCAACCAGCGCCTCGACCTTGGAAGTGTCCAGGCAGAGGCCGGATGACAGCCACCTGTCAGGGATGTTTAGGAAGGACTCCCGAGGGAGCATTGCATGATCCATCTGTAAGGACTCTCTCCATCCACAGATGCACTATGGCTGACATTTAATGCCTAGATTGAGGATATTTCTGGGTGTCCAGTAGGATCAAAGTGGGTGTTGAATTTACCCATAATGAATTTTGAGGTTTCAGCTCTCAAGTGTTGATATAAGCAAAGAGAATGGATTATATGAAGAGATTTACCCAAAGATAAATAACCAAATGGTTTATTTTTCCACTATGAAACTCCTTAATTTGAACTATTATGAATTTAGTCTCTCTTTTGGTTGCTCCACCTCCAGTTTGTCAGTTTCACCTGCATTCCAGTAACCAAATCCAGAGGCAGCTTCCAAGAACCGGCTTAGGAGAGGGACCTGGAGATTGCAGGTCTGGCAGAGTCAACATGATCTGTTCCCAGAGCTTTTCATGGGCCATTTGGTTATAACCATATTAAGCAGAGTCTAAAAGACAAACCATCTATTTTGTCCCTTTACTACCTTCTGTCAGTTGCCTGAATAGAGAGGATATAATCATCTGAAGGTCAAGAGACAGAGGAAGAATCTTATAAAACTTGCTCCTGTTTGAGAATGAATTTGGTTGAATAGCCAACCAAAAAATACATTAGTCCACATATTGCTGATTATCAGCATGAACTTGATGTTTTAGAGCTGAAGGCTCCTAAGAGCTCATCTAATTCAGTCTCCTCAGTGTGCTGATGAGGAAACTGAGTCCTGAGGCAGGCACCTGGCTGGCTGGTCATCACAGAGCCATGACTAAGGGTTGATCTATTGACCCTGGCTAGTGCATGACTTGCATTTCATTCCTAGCCTAGTTCTCTCATTCTCTGTTTGGGGAGACCAGAGAGATTAGGAGCACAGATCTGGTGGCTGAGTGCCTGGGCTTGAATCTTAGCCTTGCCTCTTAGTAGCTGTGTGACTTTGTTCCTTAACCTCTCTGTGCCTGTTTCCTCACCTGCGAAACAAGAAGATAATGGTGCTTAGGTTAGAAGATTGTTTTTTTTTTCATTGCAGGGTCTTTTTTTTTTTTTTTTTTTTGTGGTGCTGGGGATTTAGAACCCAGGGCCTTGTGCTTGTAAGGCAAGCACTCTACCAACTGAGCTATATCCCCAGCCCAGAAGATTGTTTTTAAAAGTGCATGACTTATATATTGGAAACATTTAGAACAGTGCCTGGCACATAGTAGGTACTATAGATTTGCTAAATAGAATGTTTTGATGTCCCTTTGTACAATTTTTCTGCATATCTACCACCAAATATTTTCTATCAGGAGCTAATTCCAACTCCCCCACCCTTGATTCATTAAATATATTCCAAATTTCATTTTAGCATAGACATCTGCAGGGGTTTCCAAGTCCCATTGCATTTTTATCTTACTTGTTTTTCTTTCATTGAATCAGATAAGTCAGTTTTTCTCATGTAATTACACTCTTCTTAGGTGCCAAATTTTATTATCTTTAAAGGGGGTGGGAGGGAATCTCTCAAAGTGGTAAACAAAGTCCCTGATGATTCCAATCTCCAGGGTGTCCTTCCACATATGTATTCCCTCTGTTCAGCCTTCCTCCCTGGCTGTCGGTGTGATGCAGCTTGATTATAAATGGATGAACATTTTTAGATTAAGATTTCATGAGCCACTGTATTAAGTGCTTTTCAGAAGTTCAGGGATCATGTGTCAATGCATTTAAGCAAGTTCCTTAGTCATTTGAGTAGGGGGAGCAGCAGCAGCACCCGTGTGGCCTGGCAGAGACAGAAGTATGTGACTGAATCTTGCTGGTAATGTAACTTGTTCACTGGTTTATCTGCATTTTTCCTGTTCTTTTCAAGGACTTGAAATTAACCAGAGGGCAAATTCAATCAGTGGTCTTTTCACTCTTATTTCAGTCCCTTTTTACTTTCACTTTCATTTTCTCTGTCTTCATGGTTTTGACAGATGGGGACACTCAGTTTGCCAGCCCATTTACTTTTAAAGGAAAGATATCTGTCATCTTGTTTCTAAATTTTTTTTCCCCAGAAATCCATTCCCCTTTGGTTTTTGTCTTCTCTGTTTTGACAAAACCCATTGATTAGCACTTTCTTTTCCTTTCTTTTCTTGAGCTTTGGTTTTTTGTTTAAGTGAAATAGGTGCCACTATATGGGCACTTTCTATCTTGTTCTTTTCTCAGGACATTGCTGTGGAAGGGCTTCTCATTCACCTTATTCCTTGATTCATTCACTAATACCTTTCTCCTAATGATCTTTGGCAGACTCACACACACTACAGTGGGCTCCCACCGCTCTTGCCCAGAACTCCTTTCTGCCCAGAGTACAGGACAATTTCCTATGGAAGACAGGAAGAATCTCTCTTAGTGTTTGGCCTAAAATCCCACTGTGTGAAAAGCCCTGGCAAGAGAGACACTTCCGATATAATGGAATTCCATGTGGCAAAATTCTCGCTTACAATATTCTTATTTTTATCGGATGGTGGGTTTTGAACCCTCCTTGACCAGTTTAAGAATGTAGATGACATGGACATGAGGTGTTCTAGCCTTCCTGTTTCATGTTGGACTGAGCTGTCCCCAGGAACAGAGCACTAGAAGTGCAAAGTCTCTTGATGTGGTTTGGTGTTGATTTTACAACAGCTTTTCATGGTCCAGCATTTTTGACCAGTGCATGATTAAGGTCATTTTTAACCCCTGTGCTTCCATTTTTTTTTTTGGTGGTGCTGGGGATTGAACCCAGGACCTCATGCATGCTGGGCAAGCACTCTATCACTGAGCCACATCCCCAGGCCCCAATTCTGTATTGATAGCATATAGATGGTGATATTATTTCCCTTAAGGATCATTTTATATCTGCACATGTATACTTTTGTTGTCTTGGTTCCATGGCATTATTTGGGGAATTAAATATTTTCTGTTTATAAAATGGCTGGTGTGGACAGATGAGGAGCCCTGCTGTTACCCAGGACGTGTGGACCCAGGTGGGTGAAGGGCTTATTCCACATGGACCCATTCTCTGTTCTTTTGAGTAGTTAAGTAGCTGACAGGTAAAGAGTTGATTAGAGAATTGGAACATGGATGACCCTGGGTTTGCCAGGTTTCTGATTCTTTTGTTGTCTTTAAGTGGCAGTTCATTAAGTTCAACAAGTTGAGCATCTGGTGTGGGACAAGAAAGTTAACCAGATTAAAGGGAGTATTTGCTTTGTTGCAAAAAGACTATTTCATTCTTAAATTGATTTTATTTAAATTTAAAACAATTTTTAATGTTTTTAATTCAACTTTTGTGTTTTAAAAAATAGGTATATGATGAAAAAAATATTTGAAAGGCACAAAAAGTTGTATAGTAAATATGTCTCAGTCCACCCTGATCCCTGCCATGTGGTTTTATTCTTCAGAGGAAACCAGTAGTACTGATTTCTTCATCCTCCAGAGATAGTCCATGCACATCTAATATATTTTATACATCTAGTGCAAGTTCACTTTGGATATTCCAAACACCCCATTCTTTTTACACAAATGGTAGTGCACTACATGCTTGCTATTTGGAGCCCTGCTTTTGTTCACTTAATATTTCTGGGCAGAATGAAAAGAGCTTCCACGTCGCCTTTTTATGAAGGCTGTTTATTTGAGATGTCTGTTTTCTGCTTCTGAGGATGCTAAGAACCCATCTTATTTTGGTCGCAGCTTCCTCTGGAGATCTTAAAGCATTTCGTGATGAGTTGGGGGCAAATATTTTTCTTCTCTATGTTCTGTAGCCCTAAGCCTAAGAATAGGCAGGGTGAGGTAGAAGACTTCTCCTCAAGGTCACCCCGTGAAGGGGGAACTGGGGTGTTGGAGAAAGAGGAATGCATTAGACCTTGAGGCCTCCACCTTGATCTCTGGGCAGAATGTACTGGAATTGCCAGGGGAAGTTTTGTTTTCTCTCTGGTCTCCAGAGAAGTCCCTTGGCCTCCCTAACGCACATGTCCAGCCTCTCTGCTGTGTCTGATCCTGTATCCTGCACTGCAGCATTCACAGTGTTTGTCTTCACCTTTGGGTGTCAGAAAGGAACCTTGCCCTTCATCACAGGACTTCCCGTTTGGGGAGTGTTATTAAGTGCCCAGGTAAATTACCAGCTCTTGCACCTGCTCCTCTGTGAAGCGTCTTTCCCAAATCCGTATCTGATTTTTGTTGTCCTCCTTGGCAATATTTTCAAAGATCTCCAAATCACTTGACCACTTCCAAGGTCTAACCTGAACCAGCTTTGCTAGCAAAGTCTTTCACTGGTACTGAATCTAAGAAGTGAGTTTTCAGTTCTTCATATTTGAATTTTCTGTAGTTATGTTTGTTTTAAATAACCACACTGATTTAAATATGGCCTTGTAGTCTTCTGTGGTTTCCAGATTTTGCCTTTTGTTTTCTCTTTTCTTTGAAAGTACCTTAACTTTTATCTTGCTTTTATTTACCTCCAAGTCTGATTTAGAATCACCTTGCAATTGAATGTTCAAGATGTTAGTCAGCCAGGCTAATCTAGAGACTTTATTTCCTGGTCTTTGCTCATTGGCGTCCATGTTATCCTTCAGTTGTTCTGCAGATACTGTGTTATGTAGTGTGAGAAGAGGGAGGGAGTGTTATCAGTTAAACATTTTCCAGTCTTGCCTGGATAAAAGAGATAGATAAAGCTTTAAAAAGTTGCTACATCTGTGTACAATCACTGTAGGCATGGATTTAAGTTTACTTCACAGGCAGTGAAGAACAAAAATCAGGAAGTCCAACTAGAGGATTGCCAAAATTTTCATTTTTTTACAAATATGGCAATACAAAGACCCTGACATCTCTGTTCATCACCATTTCACTTAGAAAGAAGTATTTTTGCCTCAAAAATGTCAGAAGAGCTGGGTACCTGGCACATATCTGTAATCCCAGAGACTCAGGAGGCTGAGAGAGGAGGATTGCAAGTTTGAGGCCAGCCTCCGCAATTTAGTAAGGCCCTGTCTCAAAATAAAAAAGGGTTGGGGATGTAGCTCAGTGATAAAGTATCCCTGGGTTAGACCTCCAGTAACCATCCCCCACCACAAAAAAATATCAGGAGGTCACTATCTTAGGATAAAGAGCACCTTCAAAACAGACCACAGTAGCTTAATAAAAAATTTGAGTTGATGGCCATTGAATTGTGGCATTTGGGAAGGCCTGAAGTAGAAGATTTTATTCAAGGAGCAGTTCTGGTTTTTCAGTTTCCTTAATGCCTGCTAGTGTCTTGCTAGGAAGTCAACCCACTCATTTAGTCCAGCCGACCCACCTGGGGCATACATCATGCAGTGGGGGTTTTGTCTAATGTTTTGGGTGGTGCAGACCCTACAATGTTGATATGCAGTTATAGCATCTCATATTGATATGAACTAATATTGGGATTGTTCTGGTCGTTCATGTGTGAAGAGTCATGTTGTAGGACTAAGGAGTGGGAGGAGGCTGAGGAGGGACCTCAGCAACTCACTGGAATTAAGTAAGGCCCTTCAGCCATGTTTACAGGTTGGTTCTTTTGAAGCAAGTAAAAACCAATTAAACTTATGATTTAGCATGTCAGGTGATGGTGCAGATTCTTTCTGAGATTAAGTGTGACTTCTCATCCAGGTCCCTGGCACTGTGTGCTCTTCCTCTAATGCTGTCACCTCCTGTAGCTCACTCATTTTGTGTTAAGAATTCCCCAAACCAGAGCCCAGAATATGGTTTGTGTTTTATTTTTAAAATTTTTTTTGCTTTTTGTGTTTTTTATTACCAGGAATTGAACCCCAAGGGTACTTGACCACTGAGCCACATCCCCAGCTCTTTTATATTTTTATTTTGAGACAAGGTCTCACTAAGTTACTGGGGCTGGTTTCAAACTTGTGATCCTCCTGCCTCAGCCTCCGGATTCACTGGGATTACATGCATGTGCCACCACACCCAGCTCCATGATATGTTCTTGAGGTTCCTTGAGTTCCCATTAGATGAAGACTTTTGGTTTCATGTTAATGATAATTGGACATATTTTCAAGGCCTATCCTAGAAAATTGGAATATCTAATTATATTAGTCCACCCTCACAGCCTCAGTGCCCCGCATTTGTATATGAATTCCTGATGAATTGGAGCCATGTAAACCCTAGTATAGAGAAAGATCCAGAGATGGACTTAGTAAAGAAAAGAGGCAATAGCATTCAGTGAAGCTGATGATAGCTCAGAGCACTGTTGGGATGAAGGCCGCAGCAGCTGTACCAGCTGAGAAAGGTGACATGAGAATGGAGTCGTCACACCTGTGTCAGGTGTAGTGTAGGCTCTCCTAGGACCTGCCCAGGAGCAGGTGGGACCACACTGACACTGGATAATGTTGGCAGGCATTTCAGGCCTGAAAAATGGTGTCAGTTTCATTGCATTAATGTATTTCATCTGAATTTTACTGCTCGAGTCATTTTAGTTATTTGTGAATGTACTCTGGTCTCCATAATCCTAAAAGTACTAAAAGAAGTTTATGTTGTGTTTTAGGCTCATACAGTTTAAGAAATAATGTGATAAATAATAATTGGATGAAAATAATTCAATTTAAATTTAAGAATCAAATACAGGGCTGGGGCTGTGACTCAGTGATCCTTAGAGGGTATGAGGCACTGTTTTTGATTCTCAGCACCGCATATAAATAAATAAATAAAATAAAGGTCCATCAACAACTTGAAAAAATGCCCATTTTAAAAAAAGAATCAAATACAAAGTAATTTAATAAAGAAGTTTTGACAAGGTTAGTTTTTCCCCTTAGCAGGGGCCACTTAGTACCTAAGTTTGGAAGACCCCAGTGCAGGAATCTAAGCTCTGTGAAGAGGACACAAGTCTTATTTGCATCATGCATGGCTCCTTTCCATGTGTTGAACAATGTAGAAATATGCATTGAATTGAAATGAAGAATCGGTTGACATCATTAGGTTTTTGCCTTAGTGAGATCTTGTTCGCTCAGACTTTGAAAGTGGTAAAGTGATTTGGAAAATTTGGGAAACACTCCCAAGGAGAGCAGCACAGATTATGTATAGGTTTGGGGAAGATGCTTTACAAGAGAGCAGGTACAAGTTGTCACACCTCTGTATGTATGCAGCCAGCATTTATTGTTCACACTAATGAAAAGGAACCCTTCCCAAAGTAATTCCTTTGGTTCTTATCATATATTTATTTTTGAAGTGAATGATAAAGTTCTCTTATTGATATTTGCATGACCTAAACGCATATTAGAATGAGAGTTGACAGTTGCCCAAAGCTTATTTGCCACAAGTGACTCATAACTCAGGGACAGTTGTGACTTGACTGCAGTCAAAAGTTAGGGTGAGGGCTGGGGATATAGCTCAGTTGGTATAGTGCTTGCCTTGCAAGCACAAGGCCCTGGGTTCAATCCCCAGCACCACAAAAAAAAAAAAAAAAAAAAAAAGTTAAGGTGAGCTTGGACCTCAGTGGCTACCAGGTCTATTTATCCTGTTGTTAAATAATCATCCACTCACTTATTATGAAGATTTTTTTTTTTTTTTTTTGTACTAGGGATTGAACCCAGGAGCACCTAACCACTGAGCCACATCCATCCCCCTTATTTTGTTTTTTGAAACAGGGTCTTGCTAAATTGCTGAGGCTGGCCTTGAACTTGTAGTCCTCCTGCCTCAGCATCCTGAGCTGCTGGGATTACAGGTGTGTGACACTGCACTTAGCTTATTGTGAGAATTTTAAAATTATACAGAAGACTGAATTAAACAGTGAGCCCCCGTGCCCCTTTTGCCCATCATCAGCTTTAATTCATGACCAGTTGAGTTTCCTCTATTCTCTTAGCCACATCCGTCAACCCACATTTATTTTGCAGTAGATCCTAAACATGGTATAGTTGCATGTATAAATATTTCCATGGCATCTCTTAAAGATTACAGACTCCTTTATGAAACATCTGTTATTACACTTTTAAAATTAACAAATTCCTTTATCATCCAGTATTTAAATCACTTAAAATTTTCAGTTGTCTAAAAATGTTGTAAGTGTTTATCTTAAGTTTAATTTTTTTGAATCAGGATTCAGATAAGAATCACACATTGTGTGTGTAAACTACAGGTCCCCTTCCTTTGCTTTTCTCCACTCTACCATCAGTAATTTTTAAAAAAATTATTTATTTATTTATTTTTTTAGTTGTCGACAGACCTTTATTTTATATATTTATATGCAGGGCTAAGGATCAAACCCAGTGCCTCACACCTGCTAGGCAAGTGCTCTTCCACTGAACCACAACCCCAACCCAGCCATCAGTAATTTATTGGAAGAAACTGAGTATTTTGTCTTGTAGAGAGATTTATTTACTTTTGAACAGGCAATACATTCACATGACATAATAATCAACTGATAACACCTGGTAAGGAGGGTGAAATCTTTTTCCCCAGAAGTAATCAATGTCACTAGTGCTTTGTATATTTTTTTCTGGAAGTATTTTATGCATAGCCCCTCAAATGTGTGTGTTTGCATATATATCCTTTTTCTTTCTGTTTTTTTATATAACTAGTAGCATATTGCACGTTTTTCTGCTCCCTTTTTTATTTCATTAATGTGGAATGACGTATCTTAGCAAATCTCTACATGTGTGATTTGGCATCCTTTTTAAACTTTGGTCATGTATCCAATTATGAAATACTTTCTAAAAGTTGAGGAAACCACAATATTCCTAGTATGATGTGATTGCACTAGAGTCTTCAGAGCTGGACAATGCTGATTATTTTCATTTGTTTTGCAAAGATTTACAGAGCCCTTTCTCTGCTGGATAGTGCACTAGGCCTCAGCTTTCAAGATCTTCACTGGGACCTGGACACCTTATGCCCCACCATCGGCCACACTTGGACCATGGAGGCTTTCTTTGAATGAATGCTAAGCTCCCTGTGTGACCAGCATCACACTGTAGACTTTAGCCTCTCAGATTCCAAATTCCCTAGCTTCAATTCCTTCCTCTATTCTGATCATGTAAATAAAGTGCTCACTCATTCTTGTCAATGACATTGAAAAACATATCCTTCTAAATGGTGAGATGATGGAAAATGCCCAGTAAATTATAGCCAGGGATGTTTTTTCCAATTTAGAAAACAATCCCTTTCCCTCAGTCTATCGTGAATATCATCCATCAGTGATTATTATTGACTCTACATAGCAAACTGGACATTGCATTGAAATTGCAAGAGACATCTTAACTTTGTCACCAGAGAGCTTCTAAGAGGAGTATATATATATATATATTTTTCTCTCTGTTGGGAGAGGGCTTACAGAGCTTCTGATGAGGGGGCTGAAGTGGTGAGATCCATCTGGCTCTCCAAAAGTTCTCTGACATGGATAGGTATCTTCCCCTCTCTGTTTGTAGAGGCTTATTCAGGGACTGGCACAGGGAGTACCTCTGGCCTCAGTTTCCTTGTTTACATTCACAATAATTCACAAGGCTGTTGTGAGTACCAAATGAGGTAATGTCTGAGGAAACACTTTGTAAGTAGTAAATTATGTACTTGGTCTCCACTGTCAACACAAATTCATTTTGTGACATGTCTGAGGAGTAAGTGAGGTAATGCTTTAAAATCACTTGATAAGCTGTAGAATGACATAAATAGGAGATTTTATCACCATCTAGTTCTGTCTCTTTATTTAAAGATATGGCAAGTTAAAAATAATGATGTCAGAGCCAAACAACAATACTAGACCCCAGGATAAGTCTTTGATCCCTGAACTTGGGGTGCTGAGAGTGGCTAATAGTCTGGAATGGGGGAAGGAATATGTACATGCATGGTCCAGATGTTACCTGTAGAAGATGGTTAAGTTGGGGTTGGTAGTGTCTGCTCAGAGGCAGGATGGAGACCAGACTGCCCAGATATCTGGCTCTGGACTGGGATCTTCCATCTTTGGTGAATGGAGTGAGCCCTTTCATCTTCCTTGGCAAGCACACCACTACCAAATTCGCATCGTCTTTGTGTTTTTAATTTTTATGTAATAGCAGGATGCTCTGGTGTAGCGTGCTTGACCTACTCTACCTCATTTGTGCCTCACAGTGACTCTTCAAGGAAGGTCTTATTATCCCCACTGAATGAGTAAGGAAAGAGAGGTACCAGGGTTAAGGAATTTGCCCAGTTACACAACTAGTATGTAGTATAGCTGCAGCGTGGGCCAGATTGTGTGCCCCTGCAAGGAACCTCTGAACCCTGCCATTAGAGGAAGCCTTTCAATAAAGCACGAGTCTTTGTGACACCAGTTGACTTCTTTACATAAGTTTGTTTTCAGAATACCAAAGACATTTGACAAAGGATTTTTCTGTTTCCCTTAGGTGTTAAGAAGGAACCCTACTTTTATAATTCATAGCATCTTGGTCTAGGGTAACCTAGGATTTATGCTGTTCAAATTTATATTTTCTGGACCAAATAAGCTCATGTCAGTTGGGAAATACCCTAGGCAATTTTGTTGCATTACTTGTTTGGACTGAGTAGCCAAAATCATGTGTCTTCTAATGGTATTTATCTGAATGCCAATAACCAAAGGATAGGTTTCTGTCTCTCGTCCCTTTTGGGGCCTTTCCTTCCTTCTGCTATCTAGAACAACCTATTGTTGCTTTCTTTTTTCTTTATTTGTAAGACAGTAGTTTCTGAAGTAGATTTATAATTTTCAGCCTGGTAAGATATTTATTAGACAAACAGAAAAGTATGGAAGCAACATGGTGCTGGACAGTAGCTCCTCTGAGTGATGGAAAGTGGAAAACTTTCATTTTGGATGGAAAATTATCTTCTTGAACTTCAAGATTGTTCTTTAAAATACCAAAGACTTCTGATGGCGTGGGTCACCTTGCCCTGTTCTGTCAGTGCACAGTGGTTTGGCAGTTACTCCTAAAGGCCTGCACCTCTCGGCCTAATGGAATAATCTGGTAAGGAAGTTCTGTTGCAGGAATCATGATGGTGATGCTTTAGGCTTATGCCTTCCCCACAAACTCAGTCAACCTGTAAATATTTACAGATGTCCATCATGTGCTCAACCCCTCCAAATTTCAATTTGTGTAGAATTTAAACATGGAGATTGAATTAGCAGGGTATCAGTGAGAATCCCCAGTAGAGATTAAAGAAATGGGAATCATCACTTTTAGGTAGAGATGAGACTGGCAAATTTTCTAGTTGTGATAGAGTATTTAAAAAATGTGAAGATGATTTTAGTGGCTAGAGGAAATAAGCCCCAATAAAAGTTCCTGTATTGTTTCAGTGGGTTGCAAAAACTAGTTGAATGCCATAAAGGGCTTGTGATGTCGCTCTAGTGGTGAATGACAGTGGTTGTCCTGCATAGTCATGGGTATGTTTACATGTACCCAAGTAAATGCTTCTTACACCCACAAGTTTACATTAGCCCCTCACATGTACAACATTGCACATACAACCCAGCACACACACCACAGTGGCAGATGTGTGGCACCATTTCCAGGCCGACATCTGGAATTCCCCTCCTAAGCAAAGCACCGAAGCTTCAATCCACAATGACTCATTGTTCCTGCTCCCAGACCCATCCCTCTTGCCCTGCCTGCCTGTCTTCTGAATGCCCAGCATTCTGCTTTGGCTCAGCTGTGAGCCCTGCCTGATGTCTACACCCACCCCTCCTCTCACCTTCTCTTCTATTCTATCTTTTCCTGTGGTCCCCCAATTGTGACCTCCCTCTTTCTGCCTCCTTATTTTGAATTTCTCTAGTATTTGTAGTTGGTACTAAAGGACTTAGTTTTTTGGGGGGGGGTTTGTACTAGGAATTTCACCCAGGGGTGCTTAACCACTGAGCCACATCCCCAGTCCTTTTTTGTATTTTATTTAGAGACAAGGTCTCACTGAGTTGCTTAGGGCCTCTCTAAGTTGCTGAGGCTGGCTTTGAAGTCACGATCCTCCTGCCTCAGCCTCCTAAGCCACTGGGATTACAGGTGTGCACCACATTATGTTGTGGAGACCTTGTATTATACTTTTATAGCCCAAACAGAAGTTAGAATGCAGGGAGTGCCTTTGGTACCTGTGGGGAGCAAGGTGGAATGTCAGAAGGGGAAGGGTGTAGTTTGCTAAACATCTTCCCCAGTGGTATTAACACTTTTCCTGGTGGATTTGTCCTTTTCATTTGCAAACCACTGCTTTCTCCATGAAGGTGCTCCCAATTTAGGCAGGTGAGTTAATTTTTGGTTAATGGCACCATTTTCTTTTTGAGTTGTAGAGAAGCATCTGCCCTGCTTCTGATGAAACCATCTTTCTTGATGGCCACTCCCTCACCTCCCAGGAAACTAATGAGGCAGCAATATTTATGCACTGGGAAAGCCCAGAGAGGAAGCTCTTGGGATGGGACAAGAGCAGAGTGGCTGAGCATCTGCTTTCTGTAGTGTGCCTGCTCTATGTTGCGTCTTACTTCATGGAGGCAGACAGGGGTGGGCTTGGAGCACAGCCTGCCTGTTACAGGCAAAGTTTGGAAAAAAAACAAAGGAGGAAGGCTGCTGGTAGGCTAGGGTGGCAGTGGACTTGCCCTCAGGCTTTAAAGAAGGCTGAGGAAATTTGTTTACAGAGTGGGAGGCAGGAGGGAGTGAGGCCCAGAACAACAGTGGAGTGTTTGTATTGGACGATGGGGAGACAGGAACACTTAAGGGTGTGGACTTCTGTCTCTTTACTTGCTTCTTTAAATGGAAAAGCAACCCATTTAGTGCAAACCCTAAATTATATCAACCCGAAGAGCTTCCTCTTGAATTTCTATTTTTCTAGATTGTTCAGTATCCTCAGTGCAGAAAGCTAATGAAGCCAAGCTCAGGACTGCCTGGAGACCAATTCCCATCCTCCTCTGTGTTAAAATGCTCTAGCAGTTGCTTTAAAACTAACAATTTTTTCCCTAATCTTAAAATATTTACTAAGGCAGCTTTCCTCTGAAGTGTTCAAAACATTTTACAAATCAAAACATTTTTTAACCCACATAATTTCATCAACTTTCCATCAGTAACCTGTAATGGAACTTCCCCTCTCCCATTTTTAGAAGAAAACATAAAATTTCTTGAAGTTCGGATGATTCCCAAGATTAGTTGGCAGAACCAGGATTCAAACCTAGGTCCTCTGTTTCTAAAGCTTGTATTCCAATTAAACCACATGGGGTCTTAGGCTAAGCTTCAAAATTCCCAGAGAGGGCAAGTAACCAGAGCTACACACAGCATGCTCAGAGAATAATCCTAGACGTCATTGGAAGCAAGTAGTGCGGAAACACACATGGGATCCCCTCCTTCCTCTGACCTCCAGAATCTAGCACTTCTGGGTCCTTCCACTTGGTTTGTGTCCTGAAATTTGGGTTGAGACTCTTTCAGCTCTCCAAATCAATAGGAGTGATAGCAGAGGTTGGATGGGGACTCCCTGGAAGTCCAGCGTTGGGGCTGGCTTGATCAGCACCAGGTGGGTGGCTCTCCTACCCTTTCCTTCATGTTTAGCCCAAAGACCTGAGCACAAATCAGTCCTCCATATTTATCTGCCTTTGCTGGTAAGCGTTTGTTTTCTAAGACTTGGTCACAGTGGAATCCATGTGACCTCCAAGCCTGCTGCTCCAAACTGGCAGGAGATCCTGTTTCTACTCATAGCATCCGAGGTATTTATAAAACAGGAATAAGTAAAGAATGCCTAAAATGCTGTGCACACTGTATGCTCTTGCCCCCAGAACTTCCTTTCAGTCTTGGAAGGAGGAGGAGGCTAGAACTTTTCCTCTGTCTAGCCTTTTGTTAGAGGACTTGGTGGTTGATCTCTGAGGGGAGCTGTTGCTCTCACAGCCGGCAGAATTCCTCTCCAGAGAGCCCCTGAGCTGGGAGAGGAAGTGAACTCAGGCCTGCCCCACCTGGGGGAGTGGACAGAGTAGGAGGTCTGGGGCAGAGACTATAGTGTAATGCAAGGTCATCTGCATTATAATAGGCGGCACGTGTTCATGCTTCCATTAGAGGCCTAAAAGTATTTACATTAGACAATTTCTGTGGTGATCTGGCACTGGGGGACTGGGAAACCAGAATGCTCCGGAATGGGGACACCTCATTTTTATTTTATCTTTAACTGAAGGTAGCTATAAGATCTGGGTGAAACTTTTTTTGCCTGCCTTCCTGAGGTCCTGGGAGTCTCGTAGTCCTTCAGTCAAGTGCTGTACCAGGCACTGGGGTCCTGCTCTCCCACCCACTCGATGTTTCCTCCTCCTAGAAGCTCCTTTGCAGACACAGAAGAGCCAAGGATCTGGGCTGTTCCTTGGACATACCCTGGAGGTTTCTTTTGTGCATGTAGATGCACTTTTCTTTGGTTGTACCCATCTTTTAAAATTCCAGTAAACTAGATTCTTGAGTTCACTGGGTTCTGGTAAACTGAGAGTTTGCTTTTGATATTCCTGAATTCAATTACAGTATAGGTTTTTGTTTTTTTTTTTTAACAATATTTAGAGCTGTTGGATTTCTCTATTTAGGTATGTGTCCTCTTAGAAAATCCTAGACTTTCAGAGGAAACACCTGCTTATGTTCTTTTTTGTTTATTCTTATGATGGATTGGTTTCTCAGTGGTAGAGAACACAGTTCTGCTTGAGATTTCCTAAGAACCTTCCTTGTTCATTTTTAGTCGTAGGTACTATTCTTTCTCAAGTTTCTTTGGGAGTGGGAGAGGCTGGCTTCTCTGTTGTACTTGATTAAGGGCATGTAAAGTGTTCAATTAAATGTGCATGTTGAACTGGTGACTCAGGCTTCAGATATTTTTAGTGAGTTTCTTTTGTGCAAACTCCTGGATTAGTAGCCATTCCTGACATTTCAATGTGAAGTTCACATTTTCTTGCTTTGGGTAGCTTTTCTTTCACTAGGAACTTGTAGGCTATTTTCTGGAATGTCAGCAGGGTGATTGTGTGTGACCTTATGATTTTGTGGAAGAACATGGTTAAGTAAAGCTGTTATCACCTAAGTGAGTTTGCACCAACAAGGCAATTTCAAGCTCTTAATTTTGAACCAAACGGAGCAACATTAACATAAGTGTATTTAATTGTCAGTTCCTCTGCTTCTCTGTTACCAAATTGTGTGTAACTTTGGACAATCTCTTCACCTCATAGCACCTGATTTGTAAGAGATGTGGAATGAGATGGGAGGGGAGTGCTTCTCTATTCTTGTTGCTTTCAACCTCCATATCCCAACTGCCTCACACCTTCCAGGTGTTCTTGAGAGTTGGCAGTGTTGAAGGAAAGCAGCTAAGTACTCACTGCCTAGTGTTCAAAAATTAATGTCTCAGCTGGGTGCGATGGCAGACACCTGTAATGACTCTGGAGGCTGAGGCAGGAGGATTGCAATTTAGTAAGACCCTGTCTCAAACTAAAAAATAAAAAGGACTGGGGATATAGCTCAGTGGTAGAGCACTTGCCTAACATGCATGAGACCCTGGATTTGATCCCCAGCACTGCAGAAATAAATAAGCAAATGTCTCTTGACATCTCTTGAAAATAGTATTGGCCTTATGTTGTCAGAATTTTCCTACCATTTTGGGTTTGAGGTGGTGGTGGTGGTAGGAGGAGGATTTTTCTTTCCCAGAAAGATCCCTGGAAGGAGGATCTTTCAAAACCCAGAGTACTTGAGCACCCTGAACATTCTTACCCACAGAACTCTGTGGGAGGACACTCAGACGTAGACCAACATGGATGTTTTAAGAGGTGATTTTTGTGAACTGTTGGCCCCAATGCCCACCAATCCAGTGACATTAAACTTCACCAGAAGTGGGAACAGGACCCGAGTCTTCAGCTTGCAGAGCTCTCACTAGAGGAGGCCATATCTCAAAACTGGCAGTCCCTCTGAGACTCTTCTGTTCTATGGCAGTGAGTGACTTCAAGGGCGCATGTTTTGGGAGGGGTGCTGGGCTTTCTCCTAGAATTCTGGTTTTTTGCTTATCTCCTTGCCCCAAGGCTTTTGTTTTTCCATGGCAGCTCTGACTTCTTTAGTTAAATTGCAGACAAATGGGAGAAGCTGGCCCTCTTCCTGTCTGCTTTCTCCTCAGAGGTATCTTATTACCTACCTTAGGGTTAAGCTGTTTTTGGCTGCCAAAAAGACCAAAAAGGATAATGTGGGGTGGAAACAGATCATGTTTTTATGCTGGTGTTGTGGTCCTCTGTTGTCCTCCTCACTCTCAAGGGGCAATTTTAAGGAATGAAGCTGGCCAAAGTCTCTAGTGCTGACCCTAGGGGTTTATGTGGAGTGTGGAGAAGGAGAGCCAGGCCAGGTCAGAGGGGATTTACCTGCAGGAGAAGGTGCAGGTGAGGGGCAGGCTTTTCACGGGCAGGAGAAATACCTCAGCAGGAGAGTTGTGTGTGTGTGTGTGTGTGTGTGTGTGTGTGTGTGTGTGTGTGGAGGAGGGGGAGCCCATTCGTGCACTCTAAGGACCCCTTTTAGCACAGAAAGAGGAACAACATGTCTTGAAACTATTAGGGGACTTAAGGATCACCATCTACTATCCAGTGATTTTTTTTTTTTTTTTTCCTTCCCTGCAGTACTCAGGATAGAACCCAGGGCCTTGGATATGCTAGTCAAGTGCTCTACCACTGAGCTACATGGCCAGTCCTTCTTATTTTTTATTTTGAGATAAGACCTCGCTAAGTTGCCCAGGTGGCCCTCAAACTTGCCATTCTCCTGCCTCAGCCTCCAGAGTAACTGTGCCACAGTGCCTGGCTTTTCCAGTGATTCATTAGATCTGACGTGGCTCTTCTTCAGAAGAATCAAGAAGAGTATGTTTTGAGATTAATTTTAAACTTGGTGGAGGACGTCAAAGAAGTCAGTCAACTAGTTTTTTCCCTGTTGACAAGGTCTTCATTCTGGTCAGAAAAGTGTATCTTTTGTTGTAATTTCTGTCAGATGAGATAATTTACTGAGGCAAAATGGAGGAGAATTTAGTATTGGTGATGGTAATAGCTAATATTTTGAGGCACTTACTGAATTAATATGATGGAATTATTGGCATAAAGGACACAGCTGAAATATATAATTGTTTAATTTATTTGAAGAAAGAGCAGAGGCCCTTAGGGTTGTTCATTCTTATGAATTTTATTTTATGTGATCCAAAAGAAATAGGCTGCAAATCAGGGACTGTGTTCTGTTACAAAGTACAGAGATAATTTTTGCCTGTGCTCTTTAGCTGAGAACTGTAGTTCTGTCCCCAGAATCTCAGACATTTTGAACTGAAAGAGGATCTGGCATCATCTATGTCAAATCTGGTCTTCTCATTTTGAAGATAAGGTCTTTGGGGCCTGAAAGGTTAAGTGATTTGTCAAAGATCACCAGGCATCAGGACAAAGCAGCACTAGGACCCAGGTCTCAGAACCCCCAAACTGGAGCTTCTCCCAGCACAGTGGAAAAACTACCTCTCCTGTCCCTGTGCCTCTATCTTAAAATGGTGCTTTTGGCCTCAGGAGAGCAGTGAGAAATGTGGGAGGCACAGTCCTAGCCTTTACCAGTGTGGAAATACCAGTCAAGTATGTCTTAGAGACAAAGGGCAATACTGAAAGCTCTTTTAATGACCAGTTATTGGACACTTGGCAGTACCTTGAATTCCTTTGTTATTGTATAGACTACAGATGGAATTAATTATCAGCTATAGCACCTAAATCCCACTCATATGGAGGTGGAGGTGGGGCCAGGGAGAAAGGATTGATATAGGTACACAGGAAGCCCAGCCCATCACAGAGATGGAGACAGTGTGAGGTGTGGGTGTGTTTCCTTTCCACATTCACATACGCAGCCCTTCTGTCCTTCTGTGACTTTTTTTCCTCATGTTCATTTCATCTTCTAGGTAGATTTCACCTACCTAGAAAAGAGGGAGCGAAATACAATACAGTGAAATTTTGAGTTTGTTGTAACATCTAGAACAAATTCAGAATATTAATATTTAGTGGCAGGAGTTTTGTTTTATAAAATTACCTGTTAATTCCTGGTTTAATACATAGATAGTAGAAATGCCTTGTACACACACACACACACACACACACACACACAGGTGCATATACATACTTCTACACTTTATACACCAAGGCCCAGTTCTATATCCAGCTTCTGTATAAATCCTTCCCTGCTTAGTTTTTTCCTGGACTAATTATTCTCAACTCCAAATTTCTAAATTACATATATTCTTAACATAAACTTAATTTCTCCCCAGCTAAAATGCAGACTCTACTTAATTGTGGTCCTGTACAATGCTAGGCACACAGTAGGTAGCCAGGTACTTAAGCCCACTGAAATTCAAGGGAGGTGGCCCTAGGGACATGTAAAAGAACAGACCTGCTCCTCAGCTCAAGTCTTGGATCAAGACTGCATATATGGACCACAAAAACCATAAATTGCTCATTGGATTGCCTCCCCCAAATTGAAGTTTTAAACCTTGGCATTATTCAAGGATTGCAAAAATTAATTCTCTGCTGCATTTGCTATTAAAAAAAAAGGTTGTAGGAGGACACCGTCTATCACATCACTCAAGGTCCTTTTATGTAAAGTCCCACAGATTTAAAAAAAATAATAATAATTCTGTGCCAGAAAAGCTCTGTTTCCATTGAATTTGTGTTATGCATTTGCGGGTAAGAGCATCTATGTTAGCTCTCTTTCCATTTTGGGAAACCATTAGCTTGACTGGTTTCTCTCATCCCACTGACAGTCAGAAAGCTCAGAGATCATCTAAGCTGGATCACATACATATTGTTGCATATGTTGACATGTGCGTTTTCCTTGTTTTAATTTTACTTAAATTTTGTTGTCTTTTAAAGCTTTTTTTGGTGCTGAGGATTGATAAGGACATAGCAAGGTCTCATGCATGGTAAATGCCAGCTATATCACCAGCCCTTATAGCTTTTTTTCTACTAACAAAAACATTTTAAGTCATTGTGAATTTTGGAAAATAGGAAAAAAAAGAAATATTTCCAATACTCCTTTAACTAGCAATTCTACCATCATGAAGATTTAGGTATATAGTATTTCCTTATGTGTCATTGGAAGCTGCAGAGTAAAACCATCTAGAACTAACAGTGGTGTAAACTGTTCTCTCATGTAAAAAAATCTACTGAGGCAGGCAGTCTAGGTCTAATAGGGTGGCTCCACTAAAACATCAGGGACCTAGACATCAGTCTTTTTAATCTGCTGTCCTCTTAATGGGGCTCCTGGAGTGACATCAAAGTCACTTCATGGCCCAGTTTGGGTGTTGGAATTACGGCCATACTCTGTATTCCAGGGAGGCAGGAGGGGAAAAGGATAGGTTAACTTCCTGCCTTTTAAGGAGCCTTCCCAGAAATCAGACCAATCCTTCCAGAATGGACCAGAATTTAGTCACATGACTCAACTAGCTGCAGGGGAGTCTGGGGATATGGCATTTTTCTCAGCAAGGTGCAGTACTAGGTTCTGTTACTAAGGATAAAGGAGAGATTTACTCTTGGGAAGCAATCAGAAGCCTGCCACATTTCCAAGTCATTCTCTATGCATATCTGTTCAGTAAAGGTGTTTCATTGAAGCCATCTCTAATAGTTTATGGAAAGAGTTAGATGTAAATAGACTTCAATCAGTCAATAAATATCAATCAATAAAAGGTGCTGTATTTTGTTATCCTATAAGCTTTGACACTGCCTTTCCATACTTTTTCCTATGAATTTGTCACTTGCACATACTGATAAAATGTTTTTTGAATAGTCAGTATAGACTTACCCTGGGCTAGAAGGGATGTCAGTTTTCTCTGTGGTTCACATATGCTGATGTTTATAGGGATCATTCAGGAACCAGAAATGGTTAAAGTGGGCCAGGAGTGATAATAGGAGTAGTGGAGTCAGTGTTGAGGACCAGGAAGAGAGCTTGTCTTGTTCGAAGGGGGCAGTTACCACTCAGCCCCATTCACTGTTGCCTTTTGAAAATGCTGGCTGCATATTACCAAATACTCTGATTTTTTTTTTTTTTTTTTTTTTTTTTAAGTAGCCAGAAGTCTAGCTTTTTATCTGAACTCTTCTGGAGTTTTTAAAAATACCAGGCAAATGCAAGACCAATCCATGGGCTGCCTATAGAGGCTCTTAGGTCTGCTGTCTTGTTCTTCAGTTGGCAGCTGAGCTTGGTGGGATCAGGTGGCTGTGATGTGGCTGCAAACTCTGCAGTACCACCTCACCACAGCTTGTCCTTGGTGGCTAATTTGTCTCAGAATGTGAAGAGATCATAAAGATTTGAAGTTAAGCAAGACCACAGTGAAGGTTAATTGAATCTCACTTTCAACTGGCTTTTATTTTCTTCTTCAGTCATTTTATTGTGATGGAATCAGAAAAAAAAACAATGGGGTTTGAATCCCAACTCAACTCCTACAGCTGTGACTCTGGGCAAGCCTCTGGTATCTCATTTGCGCCCTGTACAATTCATTTTCATGCTTGCTTCTCTTTCTCTGTCTTTACTGCTTTCAAGTAGCACAGGATGGTGAAAGGTCCCTGGGGCCAGAGATGAATCCTGTCTTCTACTGATCTGCTATGTCACCTACCTTGGGGAAGTTACATAAACTTTCTAGGCCTCATTTTCTCATCTGTAAAATGGGATAATAATGGTATCTACCTCAGAGATAGATGGGAAGGATTAAATGAGTTAGTGTACACAAAGCATGAAGAACAGAGCTTGCTGCATAGATTGCACTGCTTAAACATGGGCTGTTTCCCCTATTCTTGTTTTGGTTTCCTCTGCTGCTTTGGAATCCATAGATCTTTTAGCACATTCTCACAGGGGGCATGGGGCTCTGGCCCTCCATCTCATGATGAGCACTTGTAGTACCTGCTGCCACTTTGCAGCCAGCCTCAGGGACCCCTGTCCAGACACAGACCTGGCTGATGCTGTAGCCCCCTCACCAATGCCTTGAGCTCTTTCTGTTTCTAGTACCTTGTTTTTGAGCCCATCTGTACCCTTTTACTTTTCTCAGCTCACGTTTTTCCTTTCACTGTGATATGTCTGAGAAGGAATGAGTCAACCAACTGGCTGTGCTGTCCTGATCACATTATTTCATTGATCACATGGAGTTGACACCTGTTCTATGAGGTATTGCTGAAGGTCATGTTGTGAGATAAAGGGTTGAAACAGTGTGACGGTGCTTTAACCAGAATGCGGAGCACAGCAGATCATTTGTTCCAGCAGCCATAGGGAGCTGGCTAATCTTGGTGGATTTGCACTGGCTTCCCCCAGCAGGTGGGTGAAAATGGCTAAGTGTCTAAGAGTATGGCACATGTGTTAATTAAAGAAATTGTCTTTCTTTTCTCCTAAATACTTTAAATGCAGAGAAAGTTTGACTTGATTTCATGGTTATGTTTCAATTAAATAGTTTCTCATTCTGTAAAACCTCACCATCCAATCTTTTTTCAGTTTTTAGGTTAATTCGAATAAGAGATCTGACCTGATTGGCTCAACTCTACAACTCTTGGAGGAAAGTTAATACTCACAGTGAGAGGAATAAGTGACATAGGTATGTACTTCAAGGACTCTTCTGTTTGTGTGTCATTTCCACCTCCCCATTTGTTAGTGGGCAGTGAATAAAAGTGGAAAGGGAAGGATTTGTTTTATTTATTTATTTTTTATTCAATAAGAATTGCAGGGGTTGGGGAGATAGCTCAGTCGGTAGAGTGCTTGCCTTGCAAGCACAAGGCCCTGGGTTCGATCCCCAGCACCCCCCCAAAAAAAAAAAAAAAAAAAAAGAATTGCTACCTTAGATCAACTGGGAGACTGGTGAAACCATCCGTTGTGTTTGATCTCTCCAACAAAAGCAATAAGGAAGAACTTTCATTTCAGTTCCATATTATCAGCACACAGTCAGGGAAACTGCAATTTCTGATAGGTTTTGTTTTCAGGCCTTCCGCTTACTAGGCTTAAAAGTCTGTATTAACAAACTACCTCATCTTGGATATTAGTAGAGCACTGGTCTGACCAGCATAGGTGGCAGAACTTCAGCAAGGTGAGGGCTGAGAGCTGCAGGTTCAGCTCATTCAGCTCATTCAGCGCAGTGCTGTGTTCTTTTTAAGGTTGCAGACCCTTCTGAGAATCTGAGCTCCAAACTCTTTCCCTAGAAAATCACATGTATGCATAAGCTTTCACATATGATTTCAGGGATTCCTCAACCCTAAAGTTCCCTATGAACCCACAGACCTCAAGTTAAGAATCTTTGTTGTAGGAATCTATGGGAAGTCCCTAGGGGACATGACCCCCCATCCCTAGGAGTAGGAGACAAATCATCAACTATAAATTTTAAGAAAACTGCTCATAATAGGCCAAAGGCGGATGCAGCTGAAAACATCTTGAGGTCTTGCCTTAATGCAAAATTTTGACAGGGTAAGTTTTAAAAAATTCCTTTCTTGCCCTGAAGGCTAGTGAAGGAGCTGTGCCCTTTGATTTCCTTTCGTCACTCAGTTGAGAAACCCCCTACCAGAGGTTGTCTCCACTGTCTTTTGGTCCTGTATTTGCCAAGTCACCTTGATTAGAAAAGCCCTCCTTGGACTTACTTAGGTCTCAGGAGAGCTGAGTTAGTTACACCTCAAACATTTTTTGGAGATTGTTTTGCCTGTCTATTTTGTCTCCATGGTTGGCTACCAGAGTTCTCAAGATGACTGTTTTTAGCAGAGGCTACTTAAAACCCTTCCAGGGGAAGCAGTTGCCATAGCTACCTGGGCTGTGAGAATTACCATTTTCTCTTTTTTGTTAGCTTGTGTTATCCCTAATTCTTAAGGTAACAACTGATATTCTGTTATTCTGCTGAGTAGCAAGGAAAATACTGGATTTTTGTTGGTGTTGCATTTGTTGTGTTGTTGATGTTTGGTTTTATGCATTTTGACATGGGTATGTGTGTGTGTGTGTGTGTGTGTGTGTGTGTGTGTTTTGTACATAAGGCAAAACTACCACAAAAGACAAAATATTAGGCAAGCTTGGGAAAAATCAAATGTGCATATATATTTTCTATACTGCAATTTAAAATTTTGGTCAAGTGGTTGAATCTGGTTCACCTTTCTTCCTAATTTTGAACTAATGGCTACAATCTAGTGCGTTCTGTAGGAAAAAACAATTGGCAAGCTCCATTTCACACTATCTGAAAACCCCAGAAGCCAAGATCCTTGTGGCCCAGTCTGAGTCTGAACTAGACTCCAGTACCAGGGCCTCTGTGAACAGAGGGCTAGCTCAGACTGAGGTTTCTATATCTCTACCTGCTCTGAATAAAGAGAGGTGGGATCAGCAGGCAGTTAAGTACAGCCATACCTGGTGACACGAGCAGTCTTACTCATGTTTCCATCCAAGGCTGTAAACACAACGCTGAAAGCACACCTGGTGCTCCAGGTGTAGATTAAGTCTACAGGGACATTTAAGGTGGTCTGGAAACAAATCAAAGTACTACCACCAGTCCTCTCTTGCCTTTCTGACTAGTCTTAGTTTTCCCACTCTCAAAAAGAACTCTATTCTCAGTATTTTCCAATTTGCTTATCTTGGAAATTGTCATGAGATTAAAGGAAGAACAGAATGCCCTCCTCAGTCCGCCCGTACTCAGGACTGTGTGTTTGCAATTGGGGCTGTGGCCAGTGCATTGGCATTACAAGGCACTGATGGTTCAGCTTGGGTGCACCTTGGGGACGTGCCTCTGTGGTGGGATAGACTCTAGCCTTGACACCTGTGCTCTATCCCCCAGGTCAAAATGAATGCCATGCTGGAGACCCCTGAGCTCCCTGCCGTGTTTGATGGGGTGAAGCTGGCCGCGGTAGCTGCGGTGCTATATGTGATTGTCCGATGTTTGAACTTGAAGAGCCCCACAGCCCCACCTGACCTCTACTTCCAGGATTCGGGGCTCTCACGCTTTCTACTCAAGTCCTGTCCTCTTCTGACCAAAGAGTGAGTAGACTGCATGCCCTCCGTGTGCCCAACCTGCTGATCTCTTTGGTTTTGTGTAATGTTCAAATAAGAACCTCATATTATATCTTTAAGGCATCAGTGGAAAAATGAACCCACTGGTGTTAAAACAGCCACAGTCTTCAAAGCAATCTAGTGTTTAAATCCTGGAAGGTGGAAGAAAGAATCTGATCTTTATTGCCTGGGATCATCCTGTACTCCATTATAGTGTCATCATCCATGACAAGGACTTTGCAGAAAACAGTAGTCAATTGTTAGGTAGATATGGAAAACTTGGACTAGTTCTTTAGCAAATGCCCTGTTGCCAATCGCAGGACAGAGAAATCATCCTTACCCAAAATAACTGATAAGCAAAAAGGCACAGATCTTTTATTTGGGTACTCTCCATCACCATATTGAAAAATATCCCAGGGTTAGCTAAGAGAATGCACTTAAAGAGAGTGGCTTCATTCCTAGTGTGCCAAGTTTCCCTGAATTTTGAAAGCAGCAGAGATGGGCACTACTTCTGATAGAGGAAACCATAATTGTAAAACCCAGGGCATCTGCGTTTTAGCTCACACACTGTTTTCAAGCATAGTAGTGTTAATTTTCCCTTGCAGCTGTCTTCTGATAATTGTGTCTTGCTTTGGGCTGAGCCAAGCCTCATGCCTGGGGCATGCCACGCCCTCCCCATCAATCTGAATTCCTTACTTCTTAGAATTGGTGCTTTCCTCTGTCTTCCAGCTGATCCCATTCTGCTTGCTGGGCCTGGTAGGACTGCAGCTGCTTACAGAGCTGTCTTTCTCAAACCACTTCCCTTTACTACTTGAGTAACAAAATTTGGAACGCTCGATGGATAGTAAATAGAAGCTTTTCTCTCCGTTGTCTTTTGGGGATTGGTAACCCTGGGTGAGTGTTTATCTTCTAAGAGCAGACAAATGGGTAACAGAGACATCTGAGAGTTCATCTTCCTGCTTTGTCCAGTTTAGTCATCTAGTTGATTTTCACAGGCTGTTGGCCAAGAGTGACGGCCTTCCATTGTGGGCTTCCGGTGCTTGGGGTGCTCATAGGCAATTTCCTCATAGTTGTGTCAGTGGTGCCATGACCTCGAGTCAAGAGAGATGTTGCTTAGTACTGGTGGAGGGCTGTGCACAACAGAAATGTCATCATGTGAGGGACTTTACCGTAGTCTCCATAACCAGGCATCAGACTAAGGATGTGGTGTTCTTATGTCATGCTGGGTTTGTAGTAAAAAAAAATCTGCTCTACAGTGGATGTGCACAGTAACTGTGTATTTTGAAGTTTGTCCTGTATTTTCATACTTTTATTTTGAATGTTTCTCCAATACTTAATTTAGATAATTCACTAATTTGGCCTGGCTGGTGACATTTGCACCCACTTTCAGGTTGAGTGGGACTGCTAGACCCAGTTCCTTGGTCATCTAGTTTTAGGAGATCTTTTGAAAACCAATTCATTTAAAAGGCTTCAAGTTTATTTGCAGATGAATATAAATTTGCATCCAGCTTTGATACCTGAGTAATTAGAGGGAGGAAGCCTTGGGAAAACTGCTGTTGCCCAGGCGCCAGAAAACCATCATGTAAATCTTGATTCGGTACTAATCAGTCAAAGTGTAAATAAAAGCTAATTATGTTAGTTTTTTTATGTTTTTCATATTTTTCTTTCTTTATTGCTGTTGTTGTTTTTGTTTTTTAATATATTTTTTATTTTAAAATTTTATTAGTTGTTGTTGTTCCCATATTTTCCTTTTAAAAATAACCCAGAGACACGAAATCCTACAGTCTCCCTTCGCCTTTTTCCTCCCTGGTACTGGTGCCTCTTGAGATTGCCCCACCCACCTCCTGATTTAGAAGAATGTCCCTGCTCCAGGCTGTGGTTAGAAAGTAAGTGTCAACCTGAGCCAGCAGCATTGACTTCTGATTATTGGCCAAGTGCCAGGCTCTCTCCCAGGAAGTCTGGATTAAGAGTGACCAGGTTGAAGGCAGAGCTGATGTTTGTTTAGAAATTAGCTATAATTTGAAGGTGTTTGTGAAAAAACAGGTCCCTAGAAACAGTTTACTTCCAAGACCTGTTTTGATTATGGGACCAGCCCTCCTATACCATGTTGGAACATTAGTTAAGCCCTCTGACTTGAACATGACAAATGGTTAAAGGACAAAAGGATTCTTTTTCCTCTACTTTTCAATAACCTCTTTTTTTCTGATTTGAGTTCTAATTTTAGGAACAGCTATACCCTGTGTTCATGTAGCATATCAGGAAAATGTTTTTAGATTCCTCTTTTGTCTGTGTTACTGCATTTGAAATTTGAGTCCCACCCATGGAGATTCTGCTATTTAATCCTCTTAATGACTTGGGGGTCGGATTCATTTTTCCTGTCATTTAAGTAGGAGACTGGGAGTAGCAGAGAGGGAAACTGAATCCAAACTGTGACTCCAAAGTTAATTCCCTTCTTATCCAGGGGGATGTGGAGAGGGAGTTTTGTTAGGGTGCAGGTGAGGGAACTGAGACATGGAGCAGGAAGAGGTCAGCCTACAAGGGGAGTCAGCAGTAGGACTGTCCCCGTGTGGCCTTTGATCCCTGCATGACCTCTTTTTCTTCCCCCATCACCCTGGTGGAACCCACTATCCTCTGATGTTCTTTCTCTGTGTCATATTTCCAAAACAGCCTCTTGTGTATTTGAAGCTGTAGGCAGGAAATGTCTGTTGGGGGTAAAAGTCCTCCCTCCTCCTGGAACTTTGAAGATTTTTTTTTTTTTTTTTTTTTTTTGTTAAATGAGGAAGCCTGTCTGCAGCTTTCACAAGCACTTGCCTAGGCTGGAAAGTTGGGTTAACTCATTTACAGTGAACTTTTGGTATTACTCAGTAGCCCTGTCTCCAGGCACTCCTTATTATGACTTAATGCAAATCGGAACATATCCTCTTGCTGCTCTGGGGCAGGAAACGCGTTGAGGAAAGGTGGACATTCAAAGCATGCTGTAAGAGTAGGGATTTTTATCTTTCTCTCAGCATTGAAGTCAATTTTAAACTCTATTTTAAGATAATTGTCCCAAAGATACAGCATAAATGAAACTTCTAGGTCTGGAGGAAGACCTTTGCTTTGGTGGAACGATGTGGCCCTTGTTCACTTAGCAACAGATCAATATTTACCTAGTGATTCATTTTTTTGTTCTCAAGAAGTGTTTGCTTTTAGTGAAACAAGCAGACCAAAGCTCAGTTATAACTATGAGGAAAATCTAGGTGGTGATACAAATCTCCATTTTTTTCAAGAATAAAAAATGTAATGCATATTCATTTTTTTAAAAATAGAAAATAAAGCACACAAAAATCAGCTGTAATTCTTTCATCCAGAGATAGCATACCATTGCTATTTTAATAGTCATCTCTGTGGCCTTTTCTTCTGAATATACGTGCCTTCCAGAAAACAGGATGGTATAATTTGTGTTTTGGGGTTGGTTTATTTGTTTCTTTCTCTTTTCCTTTTTGGAGTGTGGTGCTGGGGATTAAACCCAGGACTTTGAGCATGCTTGGTAAGCACTATACCACTGAGCCACATACATCCCCAGCCCCAGGATAATGCATATTACCTGGTAACCTGTTTAAACACTTGGTATGATATGAACATTTGCCCACACTGCTGTGTCTTCAGCATTTGATTTTTAACAGCTTTAGAATTCTATCATTCATTCAAATTTCCTATAGTTTGACAGCAGTGATGGAGAGAAGCTTGGACTAGGATGCAAACCTAGATCTTCCACCTCCAAACTAGCCAGGGAACCTTTGATACAGTGTAATCCCTCTGGTCCTCAGTTTCCTTCTTTGTAAAATGAAGGAGTCTAGTCAGGTATATTGCCCTTTGATACTAGTATCCTCTGATTCTAACACCCTTGGTTTGCCAGTAAGCATCAGAGAAATCCTCCAAGAGGGACTTGATATCAGGCAAGGAAAGAAGCTAAAGAGAAGGATTTTCTTATGTGTCTGTCCTCTCCTGACCATTCCCATCCCCCATATTCTGGGGACAGGCTGGCACTGTTTCCCTTGAGCTTTTTTTTTTTTTTTTTTTTTTTAATATTTTTTTCAACTAACATTTACATATAGCAAAATGCACAGATCTTAAGTATACAGTTCAGGATCTCTTAGCTATGTATTCAGCTATGTAACCACCACTTCCTTGGGCTTTCGTAGGAGCATATCCAGTCTCCTCCCTGCCTCTGACCCAATCATCTGTCATAATGCCACTTGAGTTAGCTTCCTCGAGCAGGCTAGTACTTCAGGCATTCTGCAATATGACCCCCCAACCTACCTGTCCAGCCTCATAACTCACTCATGACATTCTCCTATTGCCAGGAAGGGCCTGTCCCCTGGGCTCTTGTCCTCTGGCTACTCCAGATTCTCTTCTCTCTCCACCCAAATACCTCTTACCCTGCAAGAAAAACTTCAGTAGCATCGATTCTGAGGAACTTTCCCTGACTTGTCCCACTTCTCTTCAGCCTGAAAGAGTTCCTCTTGTGTTTTTGTACCATGTTTCCCCAGCATGGAACTTCTGAGTCTATTTAGCATGTTCCATCTGGTTTTGTGAGAATTTGTGTTTCACTTCCCCATCACTGGAGTACACGTACCAGGATCAAGAGCCGCCCACTTGGTGAGACAGATCAGGATCCTGGCAGTTCCCAATTTTCAATGTCATTCTGTCTCTCATTTTCCATAAACAGGTGTAGGTGAGAGATGTTCCAGTTTTGGTGAATGCCATGTATGCCAGGCAAGAAAAACCTCACTGTCTCCAGCTTATTCGATGGCACCCCAGGGAATCAGATGTACCTTTAGTTCTGATAGAGTTTTGTTTTTCTGGGAAGGCTCTACCCTGTCTCTGGAAGCAGATGGATTTTATTTATTTATTGGTCTTAAATTAGTCAGTGCAGCTGCAAGTCCATGTGTAATGGCAGTCTGAGGCTTCTACTTTTCCCTGTAGGCCTCAATGAAGTTTCTGTCACCAGGTCCAGGTTATAGAAAGTGAAGATAGGGAGCAGGTGTCTGTCTCTGGAACCTGCTATTAAAGTTATATATTTCCCTGTGGGAAGCCAGGCTGCTGCTATTTCACTCATTAGCAGGCTTGTCAGTGCAGGTCGTGGTATAGCTAAAGATGAAGGCATTTAGGAGAAGCAAGATGGAGTGCTCAGCTAATAGACAAACCTAAAACAGAGAGCTGAGGTGTCTTCATGGGATGTAAAAGACATCGAGGAGCCCCTGTGGGGTTCAGCAAGTGAAAGCAGTATGATCAAAACCACAACCACATGTCTGTGGTCCTTTCTTCTCCAGAGATAAAAACATAATAGTTTCTTTTTGCAACCAGCCGCCACCTTTTTTACTCAGAACTGGATGTAATTGTTCTCCACGGGGTTGAAATACCTGAAACTTGACTGTGAGGATCATGCCCATTTCAACCCCAAACCAAAAATAACAGCTCTGCTATGCATGGTGTCCTCTCTGAATGTCTCTTCTTGGAAGCAGCTTACCAGGTCACAAGAGAATGGCAGCAACCCAAGGCCTTTCTGTATGTGGTAATGAAGTAATCTTCTCTGGGATTCCTGGTTTCTCTCTTCACTCAGAGAACAAGTCCCAAACAGGAATTATATTGAAATGTCATTCTCACCCTCTTTAGTCAGTATCTTTAGTTTGTCACCATAGTCATCTGGTCATTTTGGTTCACAAACATTTAAGGATTTACTTCTCTTGAGACTCAGTTTTTTTTTGTTTTTTTTTGTTTTTTTTTTTTTGCGGTGCTGGGGATCGAACTTGGGGCCTTGTGCTTGAGAGGCAAGCACTCTACCAACTGAGCTATCTCCCCAGCCCGAGACTCAGTTTTTGGGAGGGATTTTTAAAAGACCATTTTTAGAGCTGGTGTGTTGGTGCATGCCTATCATCTTAGAGACATGGGAGGCTGAAGCAGAAGAATTGCAAGTTCCAGGCCAGCCTTAGTGGCTTAGTGATGTCCTAAGCAACTTAGTGAAACCCTGTCTCAAAAGAAAAAATAGAAAGGGCTGAGGATGTGACTCAGTGATAGAGCAACCCTGGGTTCAGTCCCCCGTACTGCAAATAAATAATGATTTAAAAGAACTTGTTCATTTTGGAATTTTCTCAAGGCATTTTTTTAATTGGTTTCTTTGCAACTCTGCCTCCTAATTCTTTCTGATCATACAGAGCAAATCTACTTTTGATTTTTATCTCAAACAATACCATCTTTCTATTGTTGTCATCCTCACTTCCTGATAGTAAGTATCCTTTTCTTTTATCTGTCCCAAATAAAACCCTGGTTATATGTAAGCACATACTGTATTTGTCATAGATGTACAAGATAAGCTATTTTTGTCTTCATCTACAAGGAAATATTAAATAGCTAGACATACCCTACAAAACACACTGATTCAAATGTCCGATAGTGCAATACATGGAGTTCTTTTCCAGATCTAAAGAACACAGGACTTCTTGTGTAAACTACTCTCCTGCCATTTTTTTCCTCCCTGCCTCCTTTTTATAAGGCCATTTATTTGTAGTAGCAGTGCCAAAGCAGAGGCTGTAATGAAGGCCTTTGATATGGATGATAGATATTTTCTTGATTTAAATATGACATTAGGCAAATACAGCTTCACACACCCCCTTCAGTCAGATTGCCACCCAAGACTCCTCCTAAGTACAGTTCTGGAGCCAGCACAGCTTATTTCTAGTGAATTAAAGCTGAAAAGAATTTCATTATTTTGGGCTTAAATCCCTCTTAGTTCCTTCTTGCTCACAGACATTCCAGATCAGATTTAGATCCTCTCCTCCTTGGCTGAACGTTAAAGCTTTGTCCTTTTTGCAGGATAAACTCCTAATTGCCTTAATTCCATTGACCTTATTTTACCCATTTTAAGAGCTGTACAAATATTTTCTTGGATGCTTGTGGTAAACTTTGAACAGTTAAGTGGACAATAGTGCAGGCTCTGATGCACAGATAAAACCCTCAGACCTGACTATACTTAACTAACAACTTAACTGACTATACTTAACTATACAGTTAAGTTATATTTACTTAACTGTAATTTAAGTTACCTGGAAACTTATATTAAGTTCAAGATATAAACTTATAGCCTGAAAGAAGAAAGACTCAAAATCATCTTTATTGAATGGGACTGAATATTGATGGATAGCCTCAACTGAGGTTACCTTTTCATGTGACTTCATCTTAAAATTGCATAAGCAATTGTAATTGTAATTACAATTAAACTGTGAAGACAAAAAAGCTAAATGACTGACCCTGGAATGTAGTTCTGTGTACTAGGCTGGCTAAAACTTTCTAGTTTGTCTGGGACTGACAGGTTTCCTGGGACATAGGAATTTCTGTACTAATACTGAGGAAGTTCCAAGTAAACAAGAATGAGTTGATCACACACATACTCACTGTCTTCTGCCATCATTTGGTGAGGTTTTTTGAGTGGGTGTGTACTTGGAGGTGACCAGGTTTAGTTTAACTCTTGGATATTGGGCTACCTGCATGGTCTCTGCCATAGCAGGTCACTTATTCAAGGAGCTAGCCATGATAGGAAGGAAAGTGCTACCATCTTTGAGGCATCTTGTGTTGAGTCATGATGACTGACCTGGGTCTGCTGAAAAATTCACTTTCTCTAATTTAGATCCAGGCTATAGTTTTTTTTTTTTGTTTTGTTTTGTTTTGTTTTTAAGAGATTTTGTGATTTCAGGAATTGCTGAAGCTTGAAATATGTAAAAAGATGTAGAATCCAAAATGTTCAAGACTTTCTCTAATTAGTTTGGATGGAATGTTGCATCTCTCTTACGCCATGTACTCTAAAGCAGTAACTTAAGTTACCATTTTCTCCAAATGCCTGCCCTGTTCCTCAGAGCTCTTCTACTGTATCTTCAAAAATGCAGAAGCCACCTGTGCATAGCAGATTGTACTTGTGCACAATGGATTCCATTGTCACAGGTGACATCATGTGGTGTCAAACCCAACACATACAAATGGGCAAATGGGTCTCTACTCTTGCTGTAGGTCTTGTCGCTAAGTCACCTCTCTATTCCAGTCTTTCCCAGACTACGTACCAAGGTCCAACTTGGTCCACCAATCATCCTTAGCTTCTAACTCTACTTAAACAACTTACTTTAATTTATTTTATAGATCTTCCTGGTTTCTACCTACTTGGTCCTTCTCAATATGTATAGTTGCCTGAAAATTGTTCCAATATCCAGGAGCAGAAAGTGAACCTCATCCTCTGGAAAAGTCTAAAATTTCTAAGTATAGCCAGCATTTATCAACTCCTCATGTTTTATTGATCCCATGAATTCTGTAGTTACCACTTTTGATCTCAAACTGATCTTTTTCTCTGCTTGCCTCTCAGCATGTCTCCTCTCACTATGATAGTACACTTTCTACTACAAAATAATATATACTTTGTTGGTAAAGTATAATTAAGACAATAAACTGACTCTGAAAATAATATTCTAGAGCATAAATAAGTGTGACTCCTAGAATCTCAGTGCCAGTGTGATCATGATCATCCAGTGGCTGGAGATCAAGAACTCACTGTGGTCGTACTTTATCTCTGTCTGAAGCTACAGTGAATAAAGTGACTGACTTTGGACCCTGATTATCTTCAGCAAAATCAAGACTATCCTTCCTGGGCTGGAGGTGTGGCTTAGTGGTACGGTGCTTAGCAGGCATGCGCAAGACCATGGGTTCAATCCCTAGTATAGGGAAGAAAAAAATGTTTCCTGAAAATGGAGTCTGGAGTCTATTGGGCGGACTTGTTTTAGAATCAGAATGGTAGTGTTATCATACTTACTCAAAAAAATATTTTTCCTGGGTTTATAAGGAAATCTATCCCTCCACAGAACTCTAGGTAGCTATTATTCACACAGAAAGCTGTAATCCTGGTTTGTGCATGATCAGATGAGGTGCTGTTGTTGTTGCCGCCCCAGCAACTGATAAAGAAGTGCTTTCAACTTGCCTGAGAAGTGCCCTCAGTCAACCACAGGCTACTCCTCAGTGCTCTTAATCTGCCCAAGGTGGCTTTGTGCAGTGTCATGGTAAGCCATGGAAGTGAGTCAGCCATTGTGACAGCCTGGGAACCACCCAAAATCTCCACCCCAGTGTCAATTTCTAATCATAGAGTGAGAGCTCTCTGTTAGCATGGACACATGACATCTAGCCAGACTACTTAACTTCTGAGGTAGCCATTAAAAAAGTCTATACTCAGAAACATTTGGGAAACCTCACCGGGAGGTGAGTAACTGACCCAAAATTATCTGTGGCCTCCCAGAAAGTGTAGAGGTTCAAGAGAAGCAGCAGGTTATGTATTTTTCTATTTTTCCACTGGGTGCTAGTGCTGTTGCCACAACCAACCTGACTTTCCTGTGACAGGTAGCACCAGGTCCTCCTTTTGGCAAGCCCCTGAAGGGGTGTGTTCAGCCAGATAAAGATCAGCTTGAGTTTTTTCTTATTCTTCTTATTCTTTTGTATGTGTGGTGCTGGGGATTGAACCCTTAGCCTTGTGTATGCAAGGCAAGCACTCTACTAACTGAACTATACCCCTAGCCCTTGAGTTCCATATTAATATGAAGTGAGAGCCTCCATAATGTTCCTTTTTAATTTAGAACTTACAAGCCATAACAGTATGAACTTTTTCTGCCTTGACATTTGAATAAAGGAAGATTCTTCATTGTGAATGAATAAATAAAGAAATATGTATTTTAATAATTAATGATATTTAGTAATCTGCTCTTGCAGTCTGCTCACCCCCTGCACCCTACAATCACCTCTTCCTGTATATAATCACGATACCTTTTCTTATTTCCACCTCTAACTGTCAAAATCTTCTCTCTCCTTCCTCAAGACCATCTTAAGTCCTAACTCCTCCAGCATCCTCTAACTTTTACCCATCTCTGTTACTTTGGCTCTTCCCCAGTGATGAAGATATAAATAGTAACCATCCATGTGTGTATCTTCTCCCCCAACTTAGAGGCTTGAAAACAAAGACTGTCTTACAATTGTCTGTCCCCCATGGCTGCTACTTTGCATAGGATCAGTGCACACCAATGCTTGTAGATTTTCTTGATAGGAACATGTGGTCAAGTATCAGAATGAGTAATTTAGACAAGGGATAAAGGAGTTTAAAGAAAGAGGGAGATGGATGGGATGAAGAGGTCTGAAAGATTCATCAATTTCTAATAGGTCAGATGGTGTGACAGAAGGCACGAGGTCAGTAGGGGCATGAGCCCATGACATTCATCATTAAAGAAAGCTCTCTGGCAGAAAACTGACTTTGCCTTCCAGGCCAACACTTCTCACCTATCCACATTTGTCCTTTTGTCCCTTGGGCCTTCCAACCAGCTATCAGAGTAAGAAGGTGACAGAGACCTCGGCACAATTGGCATGGGTTCTCATTATTGCTGCTTTGCCCTGACCTCACATCCCCTCATGCTCCCATCCCCCACCTCCAAGGATCTTCATATGATTAGACTTTGACCATCTCTCTCATAATTCCCAATGAAGAACTTAGTGTTGTTTGCATGGCATTTGGACCTGCCACCCAGTCTGCCCTTTGCTCATTGTCCTTTTGATTTTGTTTGCTAATGAGTGTCTGGCTCACTGACTGGTCTGGTCTCCACAGTTACTTCCTGGCCAGCTCCTAGACAGATTCCCATGATACGGGTACGAGAGCTATCTGATTATACCTGAGAGTCCCAGGTCTGTAGGGGAAGGAAAGGAGGTCAGGTCACATGGAGTCTAAAATTCCAAGAAGGAAGGATTTGGGACTTGTGCCTAGTGTTAGTGGGGAATGGAAGGAAGGATAGGTTGAACTCCAGAGACCTCCAACGTGGAATCAGTGGTCTTGGGGATAACAGAACAGCCTTGGGAACTGCAGGAAAGGGCTGAGTCACAGTTGATGCCAAGGTTACAGAGCATTGAGAAAGAATAGAATCATGGTCAGAAATAGAGAAGTCACATGAGGAAGCTGCTCTCTCAGGGAAAGTTTGGTTTGGGGCTTGTCTGTGGGAATTACGCATGGGCAGGTATCCATGTGGCTATTGAACAGCTGTGAGTTCAATGTCAGACATGCAGATTACAGGTCAACTGGGGCAAAGAAATTTAAAAGGGAGGGGGAAGAACTGAGACAGACCCTGAGGACTGGTGCCTTAGGTACATCATGGTCGGGGTGGGAGGTAGAATCGGCAAATACCCAGAAGCAGACAACAGGACAGGTGAGTAAAGTGTCACAGGAGCCCGAGAAGGGAAGCCATGAAGAAGGTGTCAGAAATCACATAAAGTCAGGACGAGGTCTGACCGAAGGCCTTGGACCTTGGTCAGAAAGAATCAGGAATGTTGGAGGGTTGTTTTCAATAGTAAGGTGAGAAAAGAAACCATAGAAGCTAGTGAGGACACAAAAGACTGGGAAAGGAAGAAATAAAAATAAAATAAGAAACTCAAAGAAAGCTAAGTTCAATGAAAGCTTTCCCCTAAGATTGAGAGGGTAAGTGCAGAGGCACCGGTTGAGAAGAAGAAGCTCCAGAGGAGAGAATCTAGGGAGCAACAAATCATGGGGGTCCAAAAACCAGGCTTAGACACCAACTTTGTTCCCTGCTGTCCAGTTGGCTTCACCTGGTGAAGTCTCTATTTCCTCGTTTGTGAAAACAGAGTATTGGTCTTAATTCATAGGTTCAGTATGAGGAGGAAAAAGAACATGCAAAATGACTTATAGGATGCCTGGCATGTATAAGAGTTTAGTAAACCTAACTGTTATCATTATAGCTGTTTTTATATTGTTAGCCAGATTGGTTGTACAAATGACAAAGGACATAATGTACACAAAGTTCATGCAAGTATATTTGGATGTCAACAAGCCCTCAGTGGATACATAGATGGAGGATATACCTAGATAATTTCCATAAGAGGAAATATGAGTAATAAGTACCAAATAATGCTTAGCACTGGTAACAATGAAACTTTAAAAAATGAAGTATTGTTTGATATTCAGAAGAAAATCAGGAAGTATTATCAATATAATATTAAATTAGACACTATTCACCAAGGTGGGCTAGTTTATGCTGTGGTAACTAATTACCCCTAAAACTCAGCCTTAAAACCACAAGCGTCCACTTCTCACTTGTGCTACATTTTTATTTCAATCAGAAGGAGGACTCTGCTGATGGAGTGCTTCTGTGGTCACCACTGAGACAGGAAGAGGAATGTGGCACCCCACACTGGCTCTTTAAGGCTACTGACCGGAAGTGGCACTGCATCACTTCCTTTCCCTTTTTTACTGCTTAAAGGAAGGGGCATTGCCATGCCTATCCTGAGAAGCGCATACTTACCTATGTCCAAAAGCAGGGGGGATGATGGCCACAGATACCAGCCCTGTCATTTCCTCAAGTCTGTCCTTCAGTCTCTCTCTCCTCACCAGTCCTTTGCCTCTGCCTCAGCCCATGACACGCCCAGTTTTCACTTGGTGTAACACAGTAACTTCCATTTTCTGTTGCAGACCCCCAAGTTATCTTTCTAAACCATAAATTCCTGCCCATCACAGCCCTGCTTTAAACTGCAGCAGTGCCTGACTGTCTGTATCAAGAGGTCCAGCCCCAGTACTGGCTCCATCTCTCCCACATGTTCTAGATGTGAGATTCCCTCACTTTCCATGACACTACATATTCTCTCCTGCCTGTGTCTTACACTGAGTTCTTTCTACCTGGAATCCCCTCATAACTTCACACAACCTCATTATTTGAGATAACACAGATTCCTTGCTCTTTAAAGAAGTCTTTCCCAATATCTTCCTCCACACTCAGAGTGGTGGTCTTATAGTGCCCAGTACTTTCTTTATGGAATTTATATTCATTTTATTTTTTACTAATCTATATATTGTGGTAGACTGTAAAATAACTTAATAGCAACAGAATAACAAATATTTTAATCTTAAGAGTGTCTACTTCCACTGGCTACCGAGTTCATTGATTCCCCTGTATTTACTTAATCTTCAAAAAAAATCCTTGACCCACCTCTATCTTCAGTATTTAACAAATGAGTAAACACAAGTCAACAAGATGAGTTATCCAAAGTCACACAGCTATCAGAATGAGATTTGATCCTGGTCTTTCTCACCCCATAGTCCTTGTTCTTTTCCTTATGCTATGTATCCTCACTGCCCAATATGGTGTTCAGCGCGTAGAAAGTGCTAAGTGTTTATTGAGTTTATGCACAGGTTGTAAATAAAGCAGTAAAAATATTGATCTTTCTATCATGAATTTAACCCAAATAAATAATTTAAACAAAAATAAGAGCATAAGGGCTTGATTTAAAAATGGCAGATTGAAAATGTTTATCTTCACTCCTCTCTTAATGTTAATAAAAGATTTTTAATAAGGGCCAAATTCTTAAGAACACAAGAGTTAGAGAGGAGATGGGAGCAAATGAATGTAAAGCAGGTGGTCAGGTGGAAACTGACTTAGAAGACCAGAGAAAGCTGAAACCCAAATCTGCAGAGGGGAATCCTGAAAGAAGCGCAACTGAAAGACTCAGGCATTGGAGGCACCAGGTACCTTTCAGCATGGGGTGTGAAATGTCGTATAACCTGAAGATCAATAGAAAATTCTCCAGTCCCCTCTCATACAGAGAGATAACGCCTCTGTCTGCCCTGGCAAGAGACAGATGGCTTTATTTAGGGTGGAGGTGAGGCACCAGGCCATGGAGTCTGCATTCAGGTCCCAAGTCACAGCCAGGTTCCCCAGGAGATGGAAGGATTCTCCTGAGGGGAAACCAACCATCCCCAGAGCAAAGTTCCAGAGACATTGCTTTTTGAGGATCCTCTCAGAATTACTGGAACCCAAGGGTTGACAGTCCTACCTGTGTTGACAGATAGCTAGCTCTGCGTCAGTTTTTTGGCACCTCATCTTGCAATAGGAGCAGATGGACATTTGAAGAAAGCCTTGAAAGATGAAGATAGCAAACAGAAGAAAGGAAGTAGAGGAAGTCCAATGAAATGAGTTGATTAAAAACTGCCATGCATATATGCTCAGATAAGAGAGGATATGTATGCATTTGGCAAGAATAAGAACCTATAAAGTTGGAACATTCAGAGAACTAGACACCTTTTAGAGCAGAAAAAAAATATATTAATGGAAGGATTAGAAGGTAAAATTGAGTATCTCTTCCAGCAAGTAGAATAAAAAGAAAAAAAGACAGAGAATGGAAAGTGCAAGAGAAAATTAGAGAATTGGTCCAGAAGATGCACCACCAAGTAATTTCAGTTCCAAAAAGGGGCCAGGAAAAAAGGGAAGGGAGGAAATTATCAAAGCAATATCCCATAGCAATCCCATAACTGTAGGACTCCACACTCCTTAAGTGGTGACACCAACCACTGCCCTTTGCATGTGTCTTTCATGTGTAAAGAGAGATGAACTTTGATTTAGCAGCACTTTCTAGAGCATGCTTATCTATATGGTTTTGTGGTGCTTGCTCACTGTGTGGACACGAAGGAGGGTCTGGTGCCTAAACTGACTGTCTTTGCACAAGAGTACAGTTGTTGACCAGTTGAGCAACTGTTTTTCTGCATTCACACTCCATATGCGAGGGCTGCCATTTCAACAGGGCTAACCCACAGCCATCAACAGTGACTTCTTTCAGCTTTTTGGAACTATGTTCCTCTTGTTAAAAGGTCAGGGCAGCTGCAGTATTTCCTTCCTTTTGCATTTTTGCTCAGTGCTGCATTTCCCAGTAGCTTTCTCATCAACCAGTGGGATTTATGACCTTTCTCTCTCCCTCAGTGCTGCCCTTGTTGGCAGCAGGCTCTTACCATGTTTGTCTTTTCATCTTCTCTTTGTGGAAGAGTCCTCTAAATGAGTATAGGAAGAACATTCTCCATTTGTGTCTTAGTTGCTAGTTATTCCATAAACAATTTGTATAACCAGTCTTCTGCAGGAAAACTTCATTTATTTGTAATCTTTTACTTTCATAATGCCATAGTGAGTCATTCTGTGTTTGTATCATGATGCACATGGATGAGCATCAGATGCACTTTTAGAAATGGAATTGCTGGGTCAAAAGGAATGTGCATGGAAATTTTGCTAGCTGTGGCCCTCAAGCCTCTCCCTCCAGCCATGAAGGAGAGTGCCTGTTTCCTCAAAGCCTGCCAACATCAGGGACTCCCCTACTTTTTGATATTTGCCAAACTGGTTGGTGAAAAATATTTTCTCACTGTGGTTTTAGTTTGTATTTCTTCTATTAAAGATACTGTGTGTGTGTGTGTGTTTTTTTTTAAATACATTTAAGAGTTATTTTCATTTCCTCTTCTATTGACTGCTTGTTCATAGCCCTTGACCATTTTCCTCATGGTTATTGGCCTTTTTCCTGACTGAGAGTTCTTTATGTACTAGGGAAATTAGTCCTATGTGATATGAATTGAAAACATTTGTTCCTTTTTGTCATTTGTCTTTTGACTTTACCCATGGTAGTATTTGCCATGCAGAGTTTTTAAAAATGTGTACATAGTCAAATTTTTCACTCTTTTCTGTTTTTTTTTTTTTTTTTTTTTGGTGGCTGCTAGGATTTCTTAAGAAGGGTTGTCTTTATGTGAGAATTTTTTTTTTAAATTATGAAATTTCTTCCAGCACATGTGTGATTTCATTTTTATTGTGAAATATTGGATCCTTGTAGAATTGATCCTGGTGTGAGGGGTGTCTCCAACTTAATTCTTTTCTAGATGGCTATCCTTTGCCCAACACTATTTGTTGAACAGGTGTCTACCACATTTATTTAAATTCTACTGTTTTTCTCTGACTAAATTTCCTGGGTATGTTTAGGCTTGTTTCCAGTCTTTTATGTTGATGATCCTGAAACTATACCATTAGTTTTATAGCAGGTTTTGTAGTTGTATGGTATGTCTGTGGTGGGCAGTGGAGGGAGAATTGACATGTTTTTGATGCAGAGTTTTCCAGATCAAGTTCATTTGTTTAAGTCCCTTCAGCCCTAAAGAGCATTATAAAGTTTCCTTCTTTTTCTCTGTCTCATGATTGTGAACTCACTGGGAACAAGAATAGAGTCAGGTTCTGAATGTTGGTTCTTAGTAATGATCTATATAATTACTGACAAAAAGAAACATCATTTTTATTAAAAATTTTAAGAATCATCTTTTTTTCTAACATCACTGCTTGCCATTTTGTGAGTTGTTTCTGCATATCAGAGGAAGACAAGATGTATTACCAAGTGCTTGTGTCAAACATCAACATTTGAGTTCTTTTTTTTTTCTTTTTCTTTTCCAAATTGCCAATGTGAATTAATTAAAAGTTCTGTACTCTAGCATAACTTCTTGCCACTTCACTAGAGGAAAGAGGTTCTCTTTAGAGGTCTCCAAAAAAATCCCCATTGATATCTTTATTGGCAGACCTCCTTAGGAGCAGTGTCATCTGCCTTATACATCTTATGGCCAGACACAGGGACATCTCTCAGGAGCAGCCTAGAACCGATTCTATTAATCTCAAAATATTTAGAGGTTGCCATTATAAAAAAGTGGAGAGACACTCAGCTCAGTTACCAAGTCAAACCTTAGATTTACCAAAAATCTCCACATTTCAGGGAGTACTGCATAACCACAAACAGAAGCTGCTTCTCTGCTACCAGCCCCTCTACCAGTCTACCCCTGGGATCCTTCCCAACTCCACCTACTGCTGTGTGTTTTGGAATCTGACTTTAGATGAATAAAAGATCACTGGACTGTAAATGGCACCACTACACCTTTCACCAGAATGCATCCCATCTGAAGAGCCTTGGAGAAAGCAGTTCCCTACTGATGGGAGATCAGAGGCAGCATTTTTTTGTTTTGTTTTGTTTTGTTTTTAGATATACATGACAGTAGGGTATATTTGACATAAGCCAAACTGTATCCATCTTTATTAAAGATACTTTCCATAAACAATTATAGTATTCTAAGCAGGACATGGGTAGACAATTGTTACTTGTATACAACAACTTTCTAACTCCATTCTTGGATGGACTACCAAAATCACAAAACCACTATAAAACCCAATGAAGCCTTCATCTGATGCTCTGAACGGGGAGAGTTTACAGTGACGGTTGACACTTCACGTTTGGCATGTTGTTTAATAACTTTTCATGAGCTGACCCTGACTTTCAGGAAATGAAATGAAAATGGCAGGATTATCAGTCTGAAGATCCACAATCTGAAAAAGAAACTGCTGCTCTTTAAGGGACACCATCTCAGTAGTGTCACCAGTAAAGTCCAGGTGGCCTGACATATTGGTAACTAACTAGGGAGGAGTGAGGTCCCAACAGGTCTCTGGGCTTAAAGGAGTTAAGTCCTTGTAATGGCAGAGAGGGAACAGAAGACAGAAAACAAGTTTTCCCACACCACATACAAGGCATGTGTACCAAGGTGGCCATATGTGTCAATGTCAGGGAATTCCTCCTTCTGGGAGCCAAGAGGAAGGCTTTCAGAATTAGAAGGGACAGGGGTTTTCCCCCACAGCAATCCTACTTTGGAGACATTCTATCAGTGACATACACCCTTTCCCCAGAACAGAACAACAGAGTATTCCGTGTGCTAACAATATAGGTTAAAAAAGAAGTAAAACGAAATTCTGCATTTTTAAAAAATTGATTAAAAAATAGTATTTCAAACTGTGTAGTCACCAGAAGTACACAGTTACCAAAATGCACATGCTTCCCTTGGCATCTCCAGCACCTTCCACTTTCTGTGCCTGGTCTGTTTTGGCAGCTCCATTTTCAGTAGGGTTGTTCCCACCCTTGCCAGCATCCACTTTGCTCTTTTTCCCTTTGGGTACCTTCTCTCCCTTCTTTGCAGGGACCCTTTTAGGCTTGGGCTCTGGCTTTATAGGAATAGGGTTAGCAGACTGCCTTGTGAATCTTCTGTGGGCTCATCCTTCACCATGGCTTTTCTCCTTTAGCATCCTCTTTAACCTTTCTCTTATGCTCAAGTCTTGATCTTAAAGGAGTATTCCACGTGGATAATGCAGGAGCTTCACATTTAGGTATTTCTTTTCCTCCACTAGGAATAGTGACAGATAAATGATGGAATTTTCCAGTTCTTATCTTTCTTCTCACCCAAACACAGCACAGATTTTGAGGTGACCTTGGGCTGAGAAGGAACCAAATGCAATATTGGGTTGGACAAAGAGCAGACCATTGACATCTATGTGTGTGTCCTCCAGACAGGAGAGAGATGACTGGGATATATGGGGGGACAAAAGAGAGATGTTCTGTGTGTCTTGTGTCAACATGTATCCATTTGATCAGCACAGGCAGCTTTTTCAAATCCATAATTTTACAATAGGAAAGGGGAGACGGGGGAATAGTGTTTGTGCTATAAATTCTGGGCAAACAGAGCGAGTATGTTTGCACTTTGTGCGTAGCACTTCGGCATCCTGGTTTCAGGAGGTGTAGTGCATCCTCCAAAGGTCAGATTTGACTAGCTGTTTACAGGACTAATTCTCTAATGGATGACATTTGTTGGGTAGAACCCTAAAGGCTTCTAGCAAACTCCAACTCAACTTAAAAGCATAGTGTCAAACCAGGTGGAATCATGTGCAAGGCCCTAGGTTCAATCTCCAGCACCACAATAAAACAAGAAAACCAAATAGACGGGGGATACACACAAGGAGAGAGGACTGTGTGTGCGCTTCTGCATATAGAGTGGTGTGGCCAGTCCTAAATACTATTCTTAGAACAGGAAGATGATGGGATCAGATACATTTAACATGTGAAAACAATTTCAAGGCTTTTTAAGTGATTTTCTTTGAACTTTAAAAATCCGTTTTTATTTTTCCTTAGAGCAAAGAAGTGTGGTTTAATTTTAAGTGGTTTTATGGTAACTTATGGGCTTGTTCTCCTTAGTATTCATGTTTAATAGTTTGCACAGTATGCAAGAAGGGTCATAGATGCGCCAGCTTGGCCCAGCAGCCCTGCCATCCTGCCTTTAGAAAGCAGTTATAGGGCCAGAAGATGATCTTTATCTTGTTTCCTCAGGCCACTTTGGTCATTTCAGGGAGAAACAGAATAGTCTCTGCATTAGAATTTTCCTGAGCAGAATCCTGCAAATCAGGAAAAGAATATTTAGCAACAACAGTGAAAATGTAATGTGTGGCAGCTGTGAAGTAGTATTTGCCTCTAGTTGAGGGGGGAAATGCTGTGTTCAAAGCATATTTCTGATGTGCCTATTAATGGGTATTTGGAAAGCTGAATATGAGATAAAAGGCCCGGATGTTTATTCCCAGCTCCTGATGAAGTCTTTCCCAGCCTTAGCCTTGACTCCCTACAGAACTGGTGTGATATGCATGCAGGATCTGCTCCACAACCAGCCTCCTGAAAAGAAGCAACTTCTGGAGGACTGAGTCCTAGTGGAGCAGGGTGAGGCCCAGTGGGTAGGCTCTCTAAAGATGTGCTGTTGACTTCAAGTCAGCCAAACTGGGTGCAGGAGAGAGGCTGGGAAGGGAACTGGAAAGGGAAACCAAACAGGAGCAGCAGGAGAACTGGGTCCCAGACCTGTGTAGGGGAAACTGGCAGTTCAGGATCCAAGATACATACCTACAGAAGGTTCCTTTAAACACCAAAGGGTTCTTCCCTTTCCAGCTTCCTTTCTTCTCCTGTGTGTGTCCATATATGTGTTATGCACATGTGTGTGCTTGCATGCACACACACATGCACACCATCACAGAGGAAGGCCCAGAGCTCAGTGTTTCAACCCCTATAACTGCTACAAAGCATTCCTCTGAGGGTTCCCTATCAATGATGCTGGGCCTGATGAATTTATTCTCATCTATTAAAGCAGGACAAAAATGCTTTCCCAAATCAGACACATGTCACCTTTCTAGAAGCACCTCCCTTCTCTTTTACTTTCACTATCTTTCCCCCACCCAGGTCTCATTATCTTTGGGGAGAGACCCAAGATGATCACATTATTATTCTGGCCTTGTCTCAGAAATAACCAAATGCAAATATTCAAATAATTACCCTCCAGAAGTATCTCTCCTGGAAAAAACTCCACTAACATTCAGAAAGCATTTACAGTTGTGAAAAACATGTGAAACTGAAGAAATGACTGTTGAATGCGTGTAAAGAATGCCATAGAGAAGTTTCGACAAATTCAATTATCAAAAAAAAAGAAAGAAAGAAAGAATTCAGTTATCGATTTGGAGAAACATGATTTCATAGAACATTTTGAAAGTTGATGAGACTGGAAAAAACAGGCATGGGGACATTAAAGTGTCATTTTGGAGAAGCTGGTGGGTTCTGAGTGTGGCTAGGAAGAACAGCTTTGCAGTGAGTTAGAACATGTCCTCTAACCTGGTGGCAAGATACCAGGAAAGTCCAGGTCTTTTTTCTTAGTGTACAATGGGAGTGATATGCAGTCACCCATAGTTGTTGTGACGATTGAGTGAGAGACATTACTAGTCCAGTCCCTGACCAAAAGCTCAGCAGTGTTCCTGCTCCCTGGGAACCCTGGACTCCCCATCTTGAACCAAGTTCAACTGATATTTCTCTGCCATGTGATTGCATTCCGTTCTGCCTCTCTACCCATGACTCTCCCATCCTTTCTGTGACAGTAGCCCTCTGGGTGTTCATCATGAACCCAGCTCCAGATAACAAACCCTGGAAGGGCAGGGACTGTCACTTGCTGTACCTTCTGTATGCCTCACAGCACCCATATCTGTCAAGTTTTATTGAATCAATATTTAAAAGCCAAAAGAATCTAGGGGAGGGAGTCTCGGTCCTGATACTATCCTTTGTTTGTTCCCAGGTACTGACAGTGCACTCCTAGTTAGGGATTTACATTCCCTGTGTCATTCCTAAAACAAATCTCTTGGTCAGAGTAAAGGTTACCTCCTCAGTGAACAAATATTTTTCCTGCAATGGGAAATTTGTTTTTCTTTGCCCAAATGTGTGCTTTGAGCAGAGTGGAGGGCCTGTTGAGATGAGCATTCTCTGGAACCTGAAGAGACATCCTGAGCACATGTCCCCTGACAGTCCAGCCAGCGCCTGACTTGAACCCCAATTGGTATCCTGGCCAATCTCTCAGCAGCACTTGAGAGTGAGGCTGCCAGGAGCAGCCATGTGATGAGGCTCTGTGGACCTGTTGAAGACATGTTTCTTTTAGGGAGGGCTTCCTGGGACAGTGGGGAAGCCCTCCCACTGCTTTTTGCCTCGGTTGCATTTTGGGTTTTGCAGAAGAGGGAACCTGCAAGGCAGAGTGCAAAGGGGCAGAGCTGTTTGTAGAGTTAAGCAGCCTCTGTTATAAACACTCAGGGGCTGTGGAGTGGGGCTTCCAGGGAGGTGCTGTTGTCACAAATGCTTCTCCCCAAGCCCTGCCAAGAGAGCTGCGGTGCTGACATTTTAGAGTCAGACTCAGGAAGATGGTCACCTGTTTTCCTAGGTGACCTTTTAAATCAGCCTCAAGAAAGAGTTCCAGGCTGGACTAGGGCTGTAGCTCACTGGCAGAGCATTTGCCCATCGTGCACAAGACCCTGGGTTCCATCCCCAGTACTGCAAAGAAAAAAAAATCCTATAAGAATGAGTTCCAGGGCTGTGGTTGCCTGATAGGCCTGGGAGTTCCTTCTCCTACCCAATGCCTTTGAACTTTTGGAGGAGATAAATTAAAGATGAATTCTTTACTTCTTGTTAACATTGCAATATTTATCTATTGTCTTGATATGCTTTCTAACATACAGTGGAGTTGCATTTTTAACTTATGCAGATTCAACTCTATCAAGAAAGAGAGATCCCAGTGGCTTGGGAGGCTGAGGCAGAAGGATTGTGAATTCAAAGCCAGCCTCAGCAACTTATAACTCAGTGAGACCATGTTTCTAAATAAAATACAAAAAAAGGGCTGGGGATGTGGCTCAGTGGTTAAGCACCCCTGGGTTCAATTCTCAGTACCTCAAAAAAAAAAAAAAGAAAGAAAGAAAGAGAGAGAGAGAGAGAAAGAGAGAGAAGGACATATACGACTTCACTCATGCTGGGCCTTCTTCTGGTCTCTCCAGTCAGAGAAGCACAAGTCCCCACTGCCAGTGAATAGCATGCCTCTCCTACAGGAGGGATCACCTTGTTACATCCTTGCATTTAAAAATTTTTTTTGTGTTTCCTTTTTTATTTATTTTTTTTATTTCACAATCCTAACCTCAAGCCACCAAAGCCATTTCTGTTTAGCTACCCGCCAGCCATCTGCCTGGGCCATGCTCAAGAGAGACAGTGTGTTTCTTCCTGTGGAATGTTCAGGGTGTTACTTGATTATAGTTGATAGTTTCACCTTTTAAAAAATTTTTGGTTGTAGATGGACACAGTTCGTTTATTTATTTTTGTGGTGCTGAGACTCAAACCCACTGCCTCACAATCAAACTCTGTGTTTCACATATGCTTGGCAAGTGCTCTACCACCGAACCACAACCCCAGCCCGATAGTTTCACTTTTTAACTTCAGAACAAAGCTGCAGGTGAGACATGATCCCACTATAAAAAGAAAATGACTGGAAGATGAGAACAAAAGTTAAAATGGGAGAAATGAATTACTCCTGAGTGATTCTTCCTTGCTATGAATGTCATTGTCATTCATAGCTGAGACCCCAGAACTTGGTCTGAGTGTTTGCTCTTTCTCTGGTTTGTCACCAGCTTCTGGCTCGGATGCCCTTATTCACCAGGTCCTCAATGAGCAGATGTTTATCAGGAATAACTACCAAGGCTCCCTGTGTTGCTGAAATCCCTTTGGAGATAACCTTAAAAATGGCCAACATTGGGCTGGAGTGGTAGCTCAGTGGTAGAGCGCTTGCCTAACACATGTGAGGCACTTGGTTCAATCCTCAGCACCACATAAAAATAGATAAATAAATAAAAAGGTATTGCATCTATCTGTAACTAAAAATATATTTTTTTTAAAAATGGCCAACACTAGCTGGTGTGGTAGCAACTCTGGAGGCTGAGGCAGGAAGATTGCAAGTTTTCAGCAACTTAGCAAGAACCTGTCTCAAACTACAAAAAAAAAAGGGAGGGCTGGGGATGTAACTCAGTGGTAAAGGACCCCTGGGCTCAATCCAGAAAAAGTCAACACCAGAATATGCATATCTAGGGGCTGGCTGTTTGCTACTTAGGACAAGCCCCACTTGCAGTGGTTCTAGATAACTAATATTTTTCAAGGATGACTAGTAGAATCTCTGGAGTGAAAGCATCTGTTTATCCTCTTCCTGTCAGTGTGATCATCCAAATAAGTGCTGGACACAGTGGTCAAGGCCTTAGTTGGAATCTTCAGTCCACTGTTGGTCAGCAGGTCCCCCATGGTAAACAGTATTAACAACATCAGCCCATTTTACAAAATTGACATCAAAGGCAGATGAGACCATGCACAAAAAAGACTTTGAAAAACCATGAAGTGCTGCCGATAAATAAAAAAAGTAGTTTTACTAGTGATAGTAGGAATATACCTCAATACTATAAAAGCTATCTACACTAAGCCCAAGGTCAACATCATTCTAAACAGAGAAAAACTGAAAGCATTTCCTCTACAAACTGGAACACGACAGGGATGACCTCTTTGATCACTTCTATTCAACATAGTCCTGGAAACTCTAACCAGAGCAATTAGACAACAGAAATTAAAGGGATACAAATAGGAAAAGAAGAATTCAGACTATCACTATTTGCCAATGACATGATTCTATATTTAGAAGATTCAAAAAATTCCACCAGAACACTTCTAGAACTAATAAATGAATTCAGCAAAGTAGCAGGATACAAAATCAACACCCATAAATCAAATGCATTTCTATACATCAGGGATGAATTCTCTGAAAGGATTCGCAGTAACCTTAAAAAAAAAAAAAATTGGGAATCAATCTAACAAAAGGTGAGACCTCTACAATCAAAACTACAGAACACTAAAGAAAGAAATTAAAGAAGACCTCAGAAGATGGAAAGATCTCCCTTGTTCTTGGATAGGCAGAATTGATATTGTCAAAATGGCCATACTACCAAAAGCACTATACAGATTTAATGTAATTCTTATTAAAATCCCAATGTCGTTCTTTATAGAAATGGAAAAAGCAATCATGAAATTCGTTTAAAAAAATAAGAGACCCAGAATAGCCAAAACAATCCTTAGCAAGAAGCATGAAACAGGAGGCATCACATTACCAAACCTTAAACAACACTACAGAGCTATAGTAACAAAAACAGCATGGTATTGGCACCAAAGTAGACATGTTGACTAATGGTACAGAGTAGAAGACACAGAGACAAATGCACATAAATACAGTTATCTCATACTAGACAAAGTTGCCAAAAACATACATTGGAGAAAAGATAACGTCCTCAACAAATGGTGCTGAGAATACTGGAAATCCATGTGTAACAAAATGAAATTAAACCCGTATCTCTCACCCTGCACAAAGCTCAACTCAAAGTGGATCAGAGATCTAGGAATTAGACCAGAGACCCTGTGCCTAACAGAAGAAAAAGTAGACCCAAATCTTCATAATGTCAGCTTAGGACCAGACTTCCTTACTGCAACTCCTAAAGCACAAGAAATAAAATCAAGAATCAATAAATGGGATGGACTCAAACTAAAAAGCTTCTTCTCAGCAAAGGAAACAACCAATAATGTGAAGAGAGAGCCTACAGAATGGGAGAAAATCTTTACCACACACACATCAGATAGAATATCTAATCTTCAGGATATATAAAGAACTCAAAAAACATAACACACACACACACACACAAAAAAAAAAAAAATGACCCAATCAATAAATGGACTAAGGAACTGAACAGATACTTCACAGAAGAAATACAATCAGTCAACAAATACATGAAAAAATGTTCAGTGTCTCTAGCAATTATCGAAATGCAAATCAGAACTACTTTAAGATTTCATCTCACTCCAGTCAGAATGGCGCAGTTATCAAGAATACAAGCAACAATAAGTGTTGGCGAGGATGTGGGGGGAAGTACACTCAAACATTGCTGGTGGGACTGCAAATTGGTGCAACCACTCTGGAAAGCAGTATGGAGATTCCTCAGAAAACTTGGAATGGAACTACCATTTGACCCAGCTATCCCACTCGTCAGTTTATACCCAGTGGACTTAAAATCAGCATACTACAGTGACACAGCCACATCATTGTTTATAGCAGCTCAATTCATAGTAGGAACCAATCTAGATACCTTTCAAGAGATGACTGGATAAAGAAACTGGTATATATACTCAATGGAATATTACTCAACCTTGAATAAGAATGAAATTATGGCTTTTGCAGGTAAATGGATGGAACTGGAGAATAACATGCTAAGTGAAATAAGCCAATCCCAAAAAACCAAAGGCCAAATGTTTTCTCTGATAGGCGGGTGCTGATCCCTAATGAGGGCGGGGACTAGGGAAGAATGGAGGAACTTTGGATTGGACAGAGGGGAGGGAGGGGATGGGAGAGGGTGTGGGGCTGGGAAGGATGGTGGAATGAGACGGACATTATTATCCTATGTACACGTAGGATTGCACGAACAGTGTGACTGCATCGTGTACAGCCAGAGAAATGAGTCGTGTTCCTTTTGTGTATGATGAGTTGAAATGCATTCTGCTTTCATGTAATTAAAATAAAAAAGTAGTTTTATTCATCTTGCTTCCTGTTCAAAGAAAAAGGTAAATAAATTCACAGTGATAGACTCCCTTTGCTAAAGGACTCCCTTTGTTGGGGAAACATACTCAATGTGTCTTAAGTCATTAAGGGAGAGGCCTCAGGTTCCAGTCTAGGCTACTCTATTTCTCTGCTACACTGAGATTCCAGTGACTTTTGCCCAGCATTAATCTTGTTCTTGCAGATAATTAGAGCATGGTAACTATTTCCTCCCATTCTTTTTTTCTCTGCAAAATCATGAGCCTTATTCTTTCCTTGTCATGGAGAAGAAGACTCTCAATGGACATCCACAGAGCTCCTCCCCAAGCAGCTTGTTCAGCCTCCCTTTCCACAACCCTGCAGCAGATACTGCATCTGGGATCTTCTCCAGCACCTAGTTTCTTACCTCTGTGCTCATATCACCTCTTGTGTTAGTCTCTGGTCTCAGGTTGGTCAGGTAAGGAGGAACGTGCAGGACGGGAGAATGAGCCACCTGCATTCCGATTGAGAACAGGCTCAGGAGGGTTTAAACCACAGACATTTTGAATACATATATTTTCATCAGAGTTACACTAATATTAAATAGTTTTTTATTTGTATTTATTTATTAGTTTTATTTTGAGAAAGGGTCTCACTAAGTTGCCCAGGCTGGCCTCCAGTTTGTGATCCTCCTACCTCAGCCTCCCAAATAACCAGGATGGTAGACATGTGCCACCACACCAGCTTACTAATTTTCTTTTAATAGACAGTGTCTCATTTTGTTGACTAGGCTGGCCTCAACTCATGGGCTCAAGTGATCCTTCTCCCTCAGCTTCCTGAGTAGCTGGGACTATAGGCACATGCCACTGTACCTCGCTGAGTTTTCTTTGAGAAAGTATTTACTGAGACAAATTTTGCTAAATGAATTTGATTCTGTGATGAAATTTTTTATATGTAATACAACAAAAATTTTTCTTCATTAGGGAGGTTTTCCATTGAAATCGTACTACCAATCTTGGGAGTTGATGATCACTTTTTTATCGGCTACATGTATTGTGACATAGCTTCAGTTATACTAAGTTCTGTGGCTTTTCTTTCACCAAGTCCAGTTCTTTTGGGTAAATTGTACAGGTCTAAATGTTTTTATGAAAACTAGATTCTTCTGCCAACTTCTAGAAGACATGCAGTTTTAACTGTTGCTAGTTTTATTGTGAATTGATTGTTTCTACAAGTAATAGCAATTGTGAGATGAATAGGAGATTGATAGCATATTTATTTATCAACTAATTTTACTTATTAGTTGGGGGTATTTTTGGTATGGGAACTGAATCCAGGGGCACTAACCACTGAGCAACATTCTCAGCTCCTTTTTTTTTGTCTTCCCCTATTTTATTTTGAGACAGGTTCTCGCTAAGTTGCCGAGGCTGACTTTGAACTTGTGATCCTCCTGCTTCAGCTGCTGGGATTATAGATGTGTGCCACTATTAACTTGTTTTTAAAATTGTGTTTGATTTTACAGATAGAGATGAAAATAGGGATAGAATAGAAGGAAATGACCTAGAGTCAAAATGATAGGGATGCTAAACATCATTAGTCATAAAGAAAATGTAAATCAAAACCACAATGAGCTACCACTTCACTCATATTAGGATGGCTACAGTTTCCCCCCCCGCCTCCCCCCCCAGTACTGGGGATTGAACCCAGTGGTGCTCTCCCATTGAACTCTACCCCAACCCTTTTGTTTTTTAAATTTTGAAATGGGTTCTTACTCAGTTGTCCTGGTTGGCCTGGAACTTGTGATTCTCCTGCTTCAACCTCACAGGCATGAGCCACCACACAGGGTTTACAGTATTTTTGTTTTAATACAAAATTACAATTGTCCTTGAGGATGTGGAGAAATTGGGGCCCTTGTATGTTGCTAGTGGAAATACAAAATGGTGCAGCTGCTGTAGAAAATAGTTTTGAGGTTTCTCAGAAAGTTAATCATAGAATTACTGTATAACCCAGATACTTCACTTCTAGGTACATACCCCAGAGAATGAAAATGGTTTTCCAACAAAAGCTTGTACCCAAATAGTCATAACAGTGCCCTTAGCAATAGCCAAATGGTGGAAACCACCTAATGTCTATCAAATGACAAATGGATAAACAAAATGTGGTATATCTGTACAGTAAAATCTTTAGCTATAAAAAGGAATGAATACTGATGACATGTTACAGCACGGGTGAACCTTGAAAACATGCTAAGTGAAAAAGCACAAGATAGAAGGCCACACATTGTATGAATTCATGTAAATGAAATATGTAGATTATGTCAGTCTATTGAGACAGAAAGCAGATTGCCAGAGGCTGGCAGGAAGTGAGAATAGGGTGTGATTGTTACATGCATATGGAGTTTCCTTTTGGAGTGATAAAACATTTTGGAAATAGATAGATATGATTGTTGCCTAATACTGTGACTGTACTAAATGCCACTGAATTGCATACTTTAAAATGGTTAATTCCATGTGACAAGTTTTACCTCAAAAAAGTGGAAGGGACCAAGTAGTGGGTTGAAAATATGGTACTTTAAGACCAGTAAAGATAATCGACCAGGAGTCTTAAAAACTCTACTTTCCTGACCAGCCGTGCACAGTGGTACACCCTTGTCATCCCAACCCTCAGGAAGCTGAGGCAGGAGGGATCCCAAATTTGAGTCGAGCCTCAATGACATAGGAAGACTCTCTGTCGGAATTGAAAAGTTTTTATAAAAGGACTGAGCATATGCCTCAGTGGTGGAATGCCCCTGGGTTCAACTTCTAGTTCTGAAAACAAAAAATAAAAGCCTCTGCTTTCCTGGATGTTTCTTTTAAAGAAAACACACTGACTTGTTTGGGTAGATTTGCTTTCAAGAAAGATGGGTGCATGTAAACAAACAAACAGAAAACACTTGAGCAAGCAGGTTGCCTGTTTCTGATCTTCATTGTCACAGGTGAAGCAGATGTTTATGAGGCAAATAAATACATTTGAGAAGTATGTGAAATGCTGAGAGTTGGGACCAGGATTGGGGACAAGGACAGCAAGGAGACTTTGGAAAAACTAGGTGGAAATAAAGTGGCTTGATGTGGGCTCTGGGGGCATCAGGGGCACTAAAGAAGCCTCTTGATCCAAAGACAAGTCCAACTCAAAAACTTATAGATGATGCTTGTCCCTTACTGGTTGCCTAGCATTTCTTCTGCCTATCTAAGGGCATACAAATTTCTTTGGGGATGTTCTCTCCCTCTGCATACAGCTAGTAAATCAAGGTGCCCTGCCCACCCACTCTGAAATTGAAGACATCCCTTCTTCCAGAGGTCCCACTCCTGGGACACTCACTGGCTCTTGAGTGGAGTAGGGGATGCTGCTTTTAACAGTACAAAGAGCGCATCCCTGGAGCAGCCCCCCTATTTCTTTCCTAATCCTGCCTGCTTTTCATACCTGTCTCTGCAGCTTCTTGATCATTTGATAAGCACCCCAGCATCCCTCTTTATTTTCCTTTTTTACGTTTGTCAGAGTTGGGTTTTGTTGCTTTAATCGGAGCATCTTATCTATCTGATAGAAACTTAAAGTGCCAGTGAGTAGCTGCTGCTGGGCATTTGGTTCAAAGGGGTCACAATTTCAGATAATATATCCTAAACACCCACTGTATGCCAAATCTTGTGCTCACTTTAGAGAGAGATGAGAGAATCAAAGCGAATAACAGTTAAGTTTGGCTATGCCAACTAACTGTAAAGTAGGACCCAGGTACCACAAGGAAGAAGAATTGGTTGCCTACTGATTTAGGGCTAAAATGAGCATTAGTCACCTTCATTTTTTCAACTCTTAAAGAGACCAGCAACCATCTGTTCTTGCTCCATCTGCCCAAAGGCTGTGTGTGGGGGAAGAGGGCGTGGGTGGGAAGGAGGTTCAGATTTTCCCTTGTGGTCTTTCTCATTGGCCAATTTTGTTAATAAAGCCAGATGTTGATTATAAATAGGTTCAGGAGATAAGGACAGACTGGCCTCTATATTTTGTCAGGGTCTAGCCTGTTTCTTGGTAACAGTCCTTTATTAACCACAAGTCACGCACAGCACTAGACAAAATAGCATATGGATTAGTAAAGAGCTAGAAGGCAGAATTTCTGCTTTCAGGAAGTTAGGAGCAAAGCATGTCCAGATGCTTCAACTCAAATGAGTGTAGTCAAACTGAGTATTCTAACACAAAGAAAGCTATAAAGTTTTACTATAGGACCTAAGGGAGAGATATACCCTATTCTTAGATGGGACAAGTCAATGTTTTAAAGATATTAATTATTCCCAAGGTAATATGTTTACATTTCCAATCAAAAATTCCAAAATTTTCATGGAACTAAGCAAGCTAGTCTTGTTAATTCATCTGGAAAATAGTCTGCCAAGAAAATTTTGAAAAATAGTCAAGACAGCTTCACTATCAACTCTCAAAGTATCCCATCTGACTCTATAAAGCAATCATAGTGGCACATTAATAGACAAAAGATGAAACAGAATATATAGTATAGAAACAAATATAAATAATTAATTGGAAACTTGGTACATATTAAAGACAGTTGAAATCAGTTGGGAATGGATGGACCATTTATTGTACAAGGACAATTGGTTCATCCATTAGTAAAAAATTAGTTAGATCTTTCCTTTACATCATTTATAGAAATAAATGGACTTAAGGGTAATACATTTTTTAAAGCTGTAGGAAAAATTGTGGAAACTGTATTTATAATTGGGTATCAGAATAGCACTTTTTAAAACAGTGGCAAAATACAAAGGTTTGAATGAACTACCAAAGTTAACTACAAAATATAAATATAAAAATAAAGTTAAAATATACAATAGACTGAGAATATTTGCAGCTTATAATAGTTAATGGCTTAATGTAGGGGTAATAAAAATAATACTTATAAATTAATAGGAAAAAAGATTAAAATATATTAGAAAAAATGGACTAGGAGTATATACAGACCATTCACAGAAGACAAACACAAATGACTAGTGAATCAATCCAAGAAATGCAAATTCAACCAAGAAACCTTTTATTTAGCCATAGATTGAATCAACCTTAGGAAACAAGTCGAAATGAGATGTCCAGTTTTACTCATTCAAGTGGCCAGAATGCAAAAGATCCGTAATGCCAATTATTGATGAGGACCAGAAAGACATGAATATTATTGTCTTACATTATGTGTGGGAATATACATTGATCCTTCTTTTTTGGAAGACCATTTGACAGTATCTTTAAAATTTAAAATGCACACAGCTCTCAGTTCCATTTCTCATTCCCCCGGGTTGCCTCTGTCTTTTCACTGGATAGGCTTCCAAGAAGGAAAAAGCAAAACCTGCCAGGTCTCTTAAGGGTTGGACCCAGATTTGCTCAGCAGTCCTTCCACCACATTCTGTCAATCTAGCCAGTCATAGGCTGGCCTGGATTCACAGGACACGAATCTAGCTTCTGATGCGAAGAATAGGGAATGGCTTATGGGGACAGGAATAAGTGAAATGACTGGCAGCTATATTTTCAGATAAACTACCATGTAGGTAGTTAGAATAAAACATACTCTTTTATGTAGCAGCATCTCTTTTAGTGTTTGTATGTTTATGTAAATTTCAAAATAATTTATTGTTTGGGCCCATATTTCCTCCTGTCACCTAGACCTTGTGACTATGCATCTATTCTGTTATTTTGGTTTTTTAGACTTTTTTCTTGTGATTTGTAGAGAAGTTATATAAACACAAAAAACACAGTACAACCCCACCATAGTAAATGCATTCCAAAATCTCAGTTTGTAAATCTTGCTGTTGTATTACTATGAAGTTAATTAAAAACAGTGATTCATCAGTAGGTGGTCTTGTCATAAAATTAAAGATTGTGATACTTGGTGGTGCACAATTGACCTTACATTGAACAGAGAAAGTCCCAAGTGATTTTGAGGCAGTTGTTTTCTAAATACACACACACACACACACACACACACACACACACACATACACACATCCTGTGAGAATTTTATCCTTCCCCCATCTAAGAATGGATTGGAAAGAAGACATTAGCCAAATGCAAATCATTTAATAGCCAAGTTCATGTTATCGTGGTATATATTGTTTTTAAATATATTTTTGTATATTTTAAAAACATATTTCTCTTTTTAGATTTACTAAGTGGATCCATATTCTGATGATTTCAGCAAGTTCCCCCAGAGTGCTTAATGTGCATTAGGTGCTCAAGGGATAGACCCAAAGGTGAATGAGTGGTGGGAGGAGAGGTGTGCTTAAAAAGAGCTTCCAAATTAACCAGGCCACCTGGATGCTAGGACAGAGCTGAGCACAGAGAAAGGGCAACTCCCCCAGCAACCCAACTGGGAGTGAGTCCTAAAAGACTTACTGGCCAGCAGGAACTCGGGTGTAAAACAGAGCATCTCAGACAGAGCATGGGCACCTCGGGCCAAGGTGTGCCCATCTGGGGTGGTGTTAGACCTGTGGTTTAAGTTTACTGGAGTTATACAGAAAATAAGATGAGCACCAAGGTGTGACCAGCCTCCAAGGCCAGGCTAGGACCCATGCATCTGAGGGCTGTGATCAGATTTGTGCTTTGAGATTATTCCTCCATTGGCAGGGTGGACAATGGAGCAAGCAGGAGGAAGGGTAGAGACCATGAGGCCTCTGGGGGGTTGTTGGCAAGATTCAGAGGAGGTGACATGATCTTGAACTAGAAGCATGGTATCAGTCAGGGTTCCATACATGTCCTCATTACCTGTGACATCTGTGAACAGCCAAAATGAAATTTTGTTGCATTCCTTTATCATATTTTCTAAGATTATATTGTATTCTAAACAAGATCAGAGAACAGGCACATGAAATTTACCCATTCTTTTGATATTTTTAGTCTCAGCATATTTCTATTTCTAATTAATATTATAAGCAAAAAAAAAAAAAACAACATTCTAATTTTCCTCTAAGAGTAATCAGGAGTTGGATTTCTTGGGTCATTTCTCTCCCTCTGTGCACAGTATATGTCCAACTTGGTAGTCCGAGACCCTTCGTATATCACACAGCTGAATCTTATATAATCCAGTTGTTTAATTGACATAATTTTTATAAGGTTGGCTTTTTATTCCTGTCATAATCCACTCAGCCTTCATTTGCTTTCCAAATGCCATGACTTCTGCACTGATATTTGCACCTGTGGTGTTTTACTGGCAAGTGGCTTCATGTCCTTTGGTTCTTAAAATACTCTTCCCTCTCCTCCTCACCCCCAGAGAGGAAGCTTGTTTGGGAACTGGCTTAAAGTGATAGTTTTACTTCCCTTAACTTAATGTACATTTAATTAATTACACACATACAAGAGTAGTAAATTGAAGAATTGCATCTGGGATCACCTGGTTCTGTAAGAAATGACAGGCATGAATTGGCAAATAGGTTAAGGTAAATTATTAATAAAACACCTCTGTGACATAATACAGAGATGAAAGATTGATGTCATCCTATATTATAGGACTCTAGTTTATGTAGGACACATCCCGTCGAACCATCAGGTTTAGGTGAAAAGCCATGAAAAAGAAACCAATTGTAGTTTAAGTAAATGGGATCACCTTATACTGTGGTTGTGATCATCATTATTTCTTAATTGTACTTGAAACACCTTTTCCCAGTCATTAACTAGTGTGTGATCTTTCCATTTCTTACCAAAGCTCAGAGTCCCTTGGGGTTTTCATAAAGGACAGTGGCAAGGGAGGCATTATACCTTGCCTAGGCCAGCAAGCCTTTAACCTTCATTAATACAACTAATGTTCACATTGCTCTTCCATTCTAGCACATTCTCTGGGTTACATAGTGGTACTCCCCCCCACCCCACCCCACATATCCCAAGGCACTTATGAACTCTTAGAAGAGTTTGCAGCCCTTCCCAGTGTAACTGAGAGCAGCAGTTTTGGTTAACAGAGTAACCACTGCAACTGTGACCTATCTTGTTAGGGGAAGGGAAAGAAGTGAGCATTTTGTGGGCATATGCACCTTGCTACCTGTGTTATATACGTTAGCCCATTCAATAATAAGGAGGCTAATCCTGTCAAGTTAGAATGTGTTCAAAAATGAGCCAGGCGTGGTAGTGCACGTCTGTAATCCCAGCTGGTTGGGAGACTGAGGCAGGAGGATCAAATGTTCAAAGCCAGCCTCAGCAACAGCAAGGTGCTAAGCAACTCAGCGAGACCCTGTCTCTAAATAAAATACAAATGAGTGCTGGGGATGTGGCTCAGGGGTCAGGTACCCCTGAGTTTAATCCCCAGTATTTCCCCACTTGCCCCCCAAAGAAGGAATATGTTCAAAATGTCTTTCTTTTTATTCTATATTATGGAAATAACCCAGGTTGAATTATTTAATACTCTAAATTTGAAATCTTCTCTATGTAAGCATACCCTGGTTGAAATCTGGAGCTAATCTGATGATGCAGGATGTATTAATAGATGGGAGAAGGGGGTAAATCATGGCATGGGTGTAAGGTAATAAAAAATCTCTTGCTTGGTGTACAGAATGCTTCAAGAAAAAAATAGATTGAAAGTTTGTTCAAGGAATGAGTAAAAAATTGACCTCTCTTCTTTCTCTTTCTCAGATACATTCCACCACTGATCTGGGGGAAAAGTGGACACATTCAGACAGCCTTGTATGGGAAAATGGGAAGGGTGAGGTCGCCACACCCTTATGGGCACCGGAAGTTCATCACCATGTCTGACGGAGCCACTTCTACATTTGACCTCTTTGAGCCCTTGGCTGAGCACTGTGTTGGAGGTGAGCGAGTTTAGGACATGGAATTGGGCCATCTCTCAGAGATAGAACCTAGTCAGTGGGGAGCATGGGGTAAATGCTTGTGCCACCAACTGTCCCACTGCTTCTAGGGGCTGCAATTCTGCTGAGATTCATCATTGAGGAGTGTCCTATGAGGATTTGCTGCAGTGTATCCTTGCCAGTCCCTGTAGCTCTCCAGAAAGCATTGTAAAAAAGCAGTTTTATAATCCTCTTGTGAAATACAAAAGTGTAGTCTAAGAGGATTGGGGAGAGCCTGGGGCCCAGCACCCCCACCCAGGACCAGGGCTCTGAGTCAACATCAGCAATGAGGCCTGACTATTCTAAGTGCTTTATATATGCTGTTATCTCATTTAATCCTCCACAACCCTGCTAAGGTAGTGCTTTTTTATTCTCACTTTACTACTGGGGAAACTGAAACTTGGAGAAGCAGTATAGACTGGTTTTGTTTGTTGAATAACAGTATATAAAAGCTCTCAGATACGCTATGCATAGGTTTCCTTGAACAAAAATACACTTTCAAGTCATATTCATTATGCATGAGTCAGGGACATCTATTTCTGAGAAAAAACTCCACTTTGCACTGCTGCTGGAATTGGGCATTATTCTATGCAATAAATACCTGTTATAAAACACTTCATAATGAGGGCTTTTTGAGGAAGTGAAGTTAGATGCCAGCATTCTTTTGAAGGCCATTTCTATCAAAAGAGAATGTGCCTTTTACATATTCAAAGGCACCTACTTTTTTATTAGAGTGTGGTAATTATTTATGGATAAATTCCAGTAAATAGTATGCCTGTAATCCCACCTACTTCCCCAGCTGAGGCAGGAAGATCACAAGTTCAAGGCCAGCTGGACAACTTAGTGAGACCCTGTCTCAAAACAAAATAAAAAGGGGACTAGGGATGTAGCCCACTGGTAGAATGTTTGCCCAACAAGTGTGAGGTCTTAGGTTCAATTCTAATACTATAAACAAAAAAACAAAGACAATAAAAACAAAATACAAAGGGATGGGAGTGCAGGTCTGCAATCGAGTGCTTACCTTGCATACACAAGGCCCTGAATTCAAGCCCCCACAGTGGGGGGTGGAATTCCAGTAAATGAATTTTTTAAAATTTTTTTAGTTGTAGATAGACATAATACCTTTATTATATTTATTTACGTGGTGCTGAGGATCAAACCCAATGCCTCACGCATGTGAGGCAAGCACTCTTACCACTGAGCCACAACCCCAGTCCCCCAGTAAATGGATTTTAACTCTCACTTATTTAAAGTAACTAGAACCTGCTGATTAGCTGATAACAAAGGTTCAGTTTTTGTTCCTTCTCCCTAAAATGCTCATCCCCAGACCCTTTACTTGACTGCCTTGTCATTCAAGTTTTAGCTCAAATGTCACTTCTCAGAGTCCCAACTCCCCTCTCAAGCATTTCCTTCCTAGTAGATCCCTCATGCCTCCATGCTTTAGTGCTCCATGGTACCTGCTGGTCTCTAAAGTTATTGTGTACTTGTTCATTATCTATCTGTTGGAATGCAGGAATCCCCAGAGCCCAATAAACAGTCATGGAAAGAATAATAAATGAATGGGGTAGGAGTTCACATTGTGTTTACAAATCTTGTAGCTGATCTTTCAAATATTTATTTCTCCACTGCACCCATGTCTGTGTTTTCTTTCTCTTGTTTTTAATGCTTTCACTTCTACCATTTTTTAAAGTTAGCTTCACTAGTCTACAAGACTGAGATGGGGAGTTGAAAAGGGCAAAACTCTGATTTTTAGTTGTATTTATCAATGCCTTTCTGTCATCCCATCCCCAGAAAGGATTGATACAGGTTATTCTGGGGAAGGTAGTATCTGTGCCTAAGAAACATTCTAAGAAAAACTTCCTTTCCATTGCATGATTTTGCTGACTATAAAAGAAATACATCCTCATTTTAGAAAATTGAGATAATACAGAAAAGTTTTAAAAGAATCACTCATAATCCCACCATTCAACATACTATTTTTAACATCCTGTTCTATTTCCTTCTAGTTCTGTGCATTATTTTTTTTAAATCTGAATTATTATACATTGTATTAGAAATACTTTCATTTCACATCACTTTTTAGTCTGGAGTCTAACTAGGGTTGTGGCTCAGGGGTAGAGCGCTTGCCTAGCATGTGTGAGGCACTGTTGGGTTTGATCCTCAGCACCACATATAAATAAATAAAATAAAGGTATTGTGTCCATCTACAAATAAAAAATTATTTAAAAAAATGTCTGAAAGTCTTTAAACACATAGTTTTAATGATTTCTTAATAGTCTGTGATGTGTTCATTCCATAGTTTATCCATTTTTCTATTGTTGGACATTTAGCTTATTTACAGTTTCATCACTGAATAATTCTGTGATGAGTATCCTTACTCATAAAATTTTAAACAAGATTCTGAGAATTGGAATTACTAGGTCAATGTTTATAAAAATTTTAAGGTTTTTTTTTCTTCCTTTTTTTTTTTTTTTTTGGTATTGGGAATCAAACCCAGTGTCTAGTACATGCCACTGAGCTACATTCCTAGTCCCCAAATTTTAAGGTTCTTTATGTATATTATAAAATTGCTTATTAATTCACATTTCCCTGCCAGCATTAGATTGTTTTTCTCTTAACTTAAAGGAAAACTAGTCAGATTTAATGAAAAAATATGTATTCATATTTTCAAATAGATAATTCATGCTTATGATAGACAGTCTAAAAAGAACTAAAAATACTCAGTGAAAGTGTAAGTCTCTCTTCCCATCTCTACTGCCCCTCATACCCTTCTCCATGGGACCCACTGTTAGGTTTTTTTGTATGATTTCAGAACTACTGGACACATTTGTAAACATAGACATCCTTTTATCTCCATACAATGGCAGCATATTATAATCTTTTCTACCTCTTGCCATATGGGGTTATATAAAGACATCTTATTTTTTTCAAAGACCACATATATTTCATCACTTGGACATGCAATGATTTATTCAAACAGACACCTATTTCTGGACATTTAGGTTGGTTAAATCTTTTGCCCTTACATATATATATATATATTGTTTTTCATATTTACCTTCTGTGCAAACACTTCTTTTTATTTTCCTATTCACTCATTTGTTCATATGGAACAGGGGTAATGTTCAGTAACTTGTGTACTACACAAGTTGCTACACAAGTTGCTATGCAGTTTGACAGTAATTTTATGTCTATTGAAGCTAATAATAAAAAAATTAAGCTTGGCTCTATGATGCACACTGTAATCCCAGCGACTCAATAGGCTAAGGCAGGAAGATCGCAAGTTTGAGATCATCCTGGGCAACTTAGCAAGACCCTGTCTCAAAGTAAACAATAAAAAGAGCTGGAGATGTAGCTCAATGGTAGAGCACCCCTGGGTTCAATACTTAGTACTAAGAAAAAGAAATTTTTGAGATTTATACATTTTTTCATTTTATATTTCTAATAATTAATTTCTATTATATTTTCAAATGTACCTGTACATGACAGATTAGAAAATTTTTAAATTAGCCCTTCATCATAAATAGTTTGGGAAACACCAAAATAGCTCCAACTGGAAGGAAAAGATACCATTTTTCACAGAATTGAGTGAAAAGATGTATGTTAAATTCCTTCCCCCTGTCTTCAAAGCCAGTGAAGTGTAGTTGTTTATTGATTATGTCATATTCATCAGATACATCCGGATCTTTTTCTCCATTCTATAGATGATATCACCATGGTCATCTGCCCTGGAATTGCCAATCACAGTGAGAAGCAGTACATCCGCACCTTTGTTGACTATGCCCAGAAAAATGGCTATCGGTGTGCAGTGTTGAACCACCTGGGTGCCCTGCCCAACATTGAATTGACCTCACCACGCATGTTCACCTACGGTAAAGGGGGGTAGGCAATTGGGGACCCCCTCTTTTCTGTTCTCTCTGCAAATGTGCTGTTGCTTTTGCTTCTGCCTTATCTAGAATTTATGCCTTTATGCCTATCTGCAAGAGATGGTGGGGCACACATTTATAACAGCAGCCAACTCATGATGGGTGTTTATGAAGCCATGGCTCAGTACAGCTTTGGAGGGGGCACTGCCAACCACTCCCATCTCACAGAGGCAAAAACTGAAGCTTATGGGAAAGGTCTTGCCTGAGGTGCCCTGGCTGATAAGTGTCACAGCAGGGCTGGGAGCCAGGTAGGTCTGGGAGTAGAACTTATGCCTGCCATCACTATGCCATCCTGACACTCAGACAGTGTGTGATGAGACATGTGAATGTCCATAGGAAGGGAATCTGGCATATTGGAAACTTATGGGATTTTCAAGTTCCTTGAGGGCCAAAATTGGTTGTCGTATTTAGGCAAATGCTTCTTGACTTTAATTGAAGTCCTGTGTTTTTTAAGTCTCTGGCTCCTAAGCCATTCATTCTAGATTCATATTCAGTTCTCCCTTCACATATTAAGTATACACGCAAATAACAAACAGAATTATGCATCTGTATGTGCATAAGCATTTGGGATGTTTATGACCAAATAAACTAATATGTTTTAATGGGAAACAACTGCTTCACTCTAATGTTCTATTTCTTCCTCCCATTCCATCTTTATCTATGTGTATGTAGGTTTTATTTAGTTGCAGTCATAGCATGTATATCTACGGTGACTTTTTAAAATAATTTCATAATCACCAGCATAAAAGATATATAGTTATTACATTTAATTATTTTAAAGACCACACTGATATTATTATTCTGTTATAATTTATTTAACCATTCCTTTTAGGACATGTAGATTATTTAAAGTTTTTCAGCATTTTAAATACAAATGCTATGAAACTCTTTATTTCTTCTCTTTAGTGACTTCTTTGGAATAAATTTCCAGTAGAATTAGGGAGTTGACATTTTTTTGTGTATTTGAACATAGTGACATATTGCCCTCTAGCAAAATCATCCTAGTTTATGCTGCCTTTGGTAACAAGGCAGATAGGAAAGGGCAGGGCAGGGAAGTGGGTACATCCATGCCCACTGTGTGCCAGGCCCAGGGCTAGGTACTCTGAGTCTGTTTCCCCCTCTGCATTCACTCTTACACCTGAATACACCCACTCTATAGACTCAGTTCTGTTCAACAGTTTAGTCAATAGCTCAGAGATATAGGCAGATATCCAGATTTGCAGATAACACAGGCATGTAGGGAGTAAAAAAAAAAAAAATTGAATTCAGAAGGCAGAAATGGGCAAAATGGAACACAAATGAAAACAATGGAAAATAATTGTAAGGATCTGTACTTGGGAAATAATTGTAAGGACCTGTACTTGGGAAATAATTGTAAGGACCTGTACTTGGACTTAAAGCTCCATCTATACAAGTAGAGGAAGAGAGGTGCAGCTTGGCTGCAGGGCCCAGGCAGATATTTGGGAGCACAATTGTGCCAAACAGCACAGGAAATGGCAGTGAGGGCACTTTATATGAGCCAGCCATGTGCTTGTCCCATCTAGACAACCCCTCAGCTTCCACGGCAACCCAGGAGTCAGTGAACTTCTGATTGAAAGACACAGAGTTAAGCCCTTTGGGCAAGGGGCTTCAACTGGTAGACAGAAGGTTTAAGAGATAGAAGCCTAATCTGCTGCCTCAGCCTCCAGAACCATCTCAGAGCTGGTAGAATGGCTGGGTCTGTGCAGATCAGGCCCCTCATACCCAGAGTACTCTGGGTAGTGGACAGAGGAGGCCACATTGAGAGCATTACCAAGTCAGGGGTATCTGGTTAGAGAAAGGAGCAGAGAAGAGCAGGCTCTGCGTGAGGTGTTCTCTCAGGGAGGACCCCAGTCAAGAGACAGGCCCTGGATCAGCTACTCCAGCGTTGCCATCAACTGGCCATGTGGCCTTGAGCAATTTGCTTAACCTCAGTTCCAGATTCTTCAACTACAATAACAGGTGGGTCACTGAGGACCTGACAGGTAGTTGAGGGATTATCCTACAGATGTAGTAACCATTTATTAAATGTTGGATTTATTATTTCAATACTTGGAGGCCTATTAATGTTGGTGAGTGATTTGACCCAGAATAATTAAAAAAAAAAAAAAAAAAAACATATTCTGAAGGGGAAATTGAGTCTATCAGTAAATCATTGTAGCACAGTGTGATGTGTGCATTAAGAGAGAGGCTGGTGGGCCTGGGGACACCAGCTGACTCGGGAGGTAAGGAGTCATGCTGTAGTGGGGAGGAGTCTCCCAAGAAAGGCATAGAGCTGGGTCCTCAAAGTTAACTGGTAAACAAGGGCTCTGGACAGGACAATCCCAGCAGAAAAACATCTTGCTAGGCCCACTTGGTGGTGTGTTTGGCCTAATGAGTTATATCTGAGCATGAAAAATCCACAGGGTTGAGGTGGGTTCGTTTAGGGAGTGCATCAACCCCCAATTTTAAAAAGTAACCTCTGTTTCCTTTTATTTGTTACATTTTTGTTTCATCAGAATTTTAATGAATTCCTACAGTTTGTTTTACTTTGGTCATTTTCCATAAGGGTGACTTGGGGTGATTTTTCTAACCTTGCTATTTAACTGAGTGCATATTGGTACATCTTTTAACTGTCAAAGTGCCTCTTATATCCCTTAGGGAATAAGATTAAAAAAAAAAAAAAAGTGACCTTAATGGTTATAAAACCCAGAAGTCAGATACAATACTGAAATCTAAAATATAAACCATCTATGGTAGCTTGCAAGACACTAAGGAAAGGAAATACTAGTGTTTCCTTAGGTGCTATTAATGTATGTTATTTTAGCTTAAAATTATCAGTTTAAATAAATGGTTCTCTGACCTCATACATAAAGAGCACTTCTTTAGTGAAGGTGCCTTGTTGCATGAAGGCAAAGCCCAGGCTAAAATATATATATATTTTTTATTTATTTTTATTTTTATTTTTTGGTACCGGGATTGAATCCAGGGGCATTTAGCCACTTAACCACATCCCCAGTCCTTTTTTATATTTTATTTAGAGATAGGGTCTCACTGAGTTGCTGAAGCTGACTTTGGGCTCAAGATCCTCCTGTCCCAGCACCACCACACCTGACAGACTTGTTACTCTTGATAGATAAACTGAGGCAGCTCAATAGTTAACATGCTGGAACTGAAAAACTTTATCACATGTATTAAATTCATAAGTGTGTTAACTATCCATGAATGGGCTTTTTAAACTTTAGCAAAAATATATCTGTAGAGTTTTGTTTTCACACCCAATGTCATTAACTTTAATTACTATTGTTTTGTGATCCGGCCTAATATCCAACAGTACTCTGACTCATTCTTGCTTCTTCAGGGTATGCTTTTCTCTCCTCGCCTTTCTACCTCTTTCTGTTGGATTTTAGAATTATTTACTCAAGCTCTATGTTAAATTTGTATCAGATATAATAGATTAAATTATGCTGTGGGAACAAAGGACTCCCAAAATCCTTAAAAACAAAGATGTTTTCTGCCTCACATGACATATCCATCATGGCACAGCAGGGGGTTCTGAGTCTCATCATTGTTGTCCTTATGCAAGGGCCCAGGCTAGAGGAGCAGCCACCAGCTAAAGCTGGCCTTACAAAGAGTGGAAAGAACCTGACTCTTGAAGCTTCTGCTGAGAAATTTTAGAGGTCACTCCTGGTCACAATTTATTGACCAAAGTACACATCATAGCCAAGACTAACTCCAGTAAGGTAGAGATGCATCTTCCCAGGAAGAAAAATAGATACTGGCAAACTCTAGCAGTTAATTACAATTTTTAATAGGAATTTTAATTATAAGTTAATTTGAGAATTCATTTTTATAGTACTTTTCTCCTTAAGGAACGTGGCATTTTCCTTCAGGTCTTCATAACAAACTTCTACTTCTCCTTGTGTAGGTCACGGCTGTACACTGGTTCAACAGTAGAATTTCCCCTGGGAACTTTTTAAAGATCCTAGGGCTGGACGCCAGCTCCTGGGGAGCCCATGGTTCAGCCAAGGTTTTCAAACCCACAGACATAAGGCTTGTCCCATTTCCTCTTTAGTTTTGTTTTGCTTTTAATTTTTATAATAGAATTTTTCAAAATATGCAGAAGTAGGGACAATAGTAGAATGAAACCAGAACAAACCCCAATGTGCCTTCACCCCACAGCAGTTACTCAACTTCTAGCCAGTCTTGTTTCTTCCGTAAACCACCCCTTCCCGTCTCCCCTCTCAAAGATCATTTTGAAGCAAATCCTAATTGGCCTATCATTTCATCTGTGACTACTTCAGTGTGTATGGCTATGATACACACTCTTTGTAAACTGTTTAAATTTGTTAGGGCCATACCAAAATGTCACAGTCTGGGTGGTTTTTATATTAGAAATTTGTTTTCTCATGGTTCTGGATCCAGGAGTCTGAGATCAAGATGTGGGCAAGTCTGGTTTCTTCTGAGACCTCTCCATGTGGCTTTCAACTGGCCCCTTAGCTCTGTGTTCACAGTGTCATCATTTTCCTGTGTGTCTATGTATCGTCTCTCTCTCTGTTCTAATCTCTTCTTAAAGGACACTAGTTATATTGGATTAGGGCCCACCATAGCCACCCCATTTAAAATTATTATATCTTTAAAGGCCCTGTCTCCAAATACAGTGACATCCAAGGTACTGGGAGTTAGGACGGGAACATGAATCTTGGGGGAACACAGTTCAGCCCATAAACTAAACACAAAAACAATAATATTATAATTAAACCAATATTCATTAGTAGTTCATTCCACCAGTTGTCTACTTTCCTACTTTTCTTCCCTTTAATTATAGTTTGTTCAATCCAGGATCCAAGTCAGGCTATCATGTGTTCACTTGGCTGGTAGGTTTCTTACGCTTCTTTTAAATCTCCTTCCCTCATTTGTACCTGGCCTCCAACCAAGTCAGCTTCCTCTTCCATGTGGAGTGACTGGACATGACATTGGGAGATGTTCTGGGTCCTCAAGATATGCAGTCCACAAGTCAGGCTGCGTGGTCCCACCCTGAGCATATATGAGTGCCAGGGACTGGCCCCAGCATCAGCAAGCACTCCAGTGACTCCAGAACCTGTTTATGGCCTTCTATTTGGAAGGCCATTCTGTGAACTTCACACAGCTCCTGTCATTTGAATTTCAACCAACATGTCACTTTTTCAGAGTACTTTGTTGACTCCTCTTCCCGTATGATGTGGCTCCAACCCTCCAAGTCTTTCTCTACCTAATGTCACTCTTGACATTCTTGAAGGCACTTAAGAATTGAAGATTTTTTTTTCATCATTTGTGAACTTATGTTTACATGTGTTTGTTTACATGTTTATTACCTGTCTTTCCACCCCAAAAGCCCACTCCATGAGAACAGGCAGTCTTTGTGCTCCCTGTGGTAGCTCCCATTGCCAAGAATCCTGCTGAGCCATAGACTTCACTCCTCTCCTTAGACACCAGTGACTGCTGACTGAATGAGGACCCAGGTGATGGATGTGAAATGGTAATTTGTGAATGTATGGTGTCTAAGCAGGTGTGCCTTACTGTTCTATGAGTCCTCCCTTGTGCAAACCACATCTCTCTAGAGCAGAGGCCAGCCATTCAGGTCACCAAGAATACCCTTTTGGCTTTCTGAAATAGTTGTCTTCCCCAGAAGAAATCAAAAAAGAACTTTGACATGAAATGCTATATTCTTCTTTTCTTGTTATATACCCACTCAGATCTCTCTTAGAAGATTACAAAATATCTTTTCCTATTTATCAAAATAACTCTGTTCCAAACCTTGTAAGCATTAATCCCTTGTTACTAACCATCTTTGCTGATGTGATTAGTAATGGTTGAAAACAGATCTCTCTTGCACAGAAGAATGTCCTAAGTGGATAATTAGGCATTCTCAGAATCCTTGGTGCTGCCTTGGAAGATAAATTCATTAAGGAAAGTCCTTCATGATAGCAGTCACCATCTATCTCATACTAATGAGTGCCAGGCATATGCTGAATTTTGTGTTTGTACTTCACTTGATCCTTAACATCATAGACTTGAGGTTAAATGCCTCGCTTAGGGTCATGTGACTAGTAAGCAGAACCAGTATTCAAATTGTGTGATTTTTTGTTGTTGTTGTGGTTGCGGAGGTGCTAGGGATTGAACCCAGGGCACTTTAGCACTGAGCTACATCCTCAGCCCTTGTTCTTTTTTTTTTTTTTTTTTTGAGACAGAGTCCTCAAACTTACAATCTTCCTGCCTCAGCTTCATCAGTAGCTGGGATTACAGGCGTGTGCCACTATATCTGGCTAAACTGTATGATTCTTAACCCCAATTCAAAAACACCTCTGCTATAGTATTCATTTCCTATTTAGAATATTGTTCATTAGAATAGAGAGGAGCAGGGAGATATTTGAACATTCAAAAGGTTTCTTCCTACTTTGGTAATAGTAGATATTACTGTTTGTATTCATAGTTGTCACTTTCATGATATTTGCTATGTGCCAGGTACTGTCCTGAGTACTTATTAAATCGGTCATTCCCCCTCTACTGGTGAGGTCCAGCAGGATTTAATAACTCTCCAGATCACAAAGCTGATGGGAATGGGTGACACGGTTTCAAACTCAGGCAATATAGCTGTCTGTCTGAGAGTTCATCCTCATGAACAAGGGGCTACTTTCCCTTTTATTTAAGAGCATCCTGCTGATACTTCTAGGAGTTAGGAAATAGCTTCCACTCAGATGCATTTTAGATACAAGGCAAAAGAACATGCGAGAGCAGCTTAAAGCCACAGAAATGGGCCTGGTGGATTTGGGCTCTGATCCAGCATCCTCCAGATTCTTCTGTGGTCACCCCTATAATGAAGACACAGGTATAAGTTCAATTCCGTGCCTTCAGGAAGTTCCCAGTGTATAAGGAGCACCTCACATCTAACTTACTTAGGGGAGGGGCACCCAGCCATAATGAGTCTAAGCTTATTTGCTGTCTTCATCCCCCAAAAATATCTAGGGCTAGGGATATAGTTGGTAGAGTGCTTTCCTCGCAAGCACAAGGCCCTGGGTTCAATCCCCAGCACTGCAAAAAAAAAAAGAGTATCTACCAATGGCAACCTTTCCAGGGACAGGAACCAGATCTTAGTTTTTAACTGTTATATTATTTTCTGTTAATCTCCTGCATCTAGGACCTCTCTTAGATCTGCTCAGGAAAAACCTTCATAGGGCAAGATCCTATACTTTAGAGGCCTATAGATGGGAGCTGAATGCCTAGTAGGGATAGTTGAGGAAGGCTATGGGGAAAATCAGCAGTAACACAAAAGGCATATGACACAGAGTCCAGTAGATACCAGAAAATGACATGATGATTATCTATTAACCCTTCACTCTAACTTAGTGTTTTCTGTGAGCCAACTTAGAGGAGAAGAGGCAAAACTTCACTTGAACAGTTAGCCAATCTTGCCTCTGTAGCAGCTTCATACAGTGACCTCTTAGGAACATTTGAACTCCCACAAGGACCAATTTGAAACACCATTTGCATAATCATACATTTACATAGGGTAATGATGTTTGATTCATTCCGTTATTTTTTTCCTTCCCCCCCACCCCTCCCACCTCTCTTTTCCCTCTACACAGTCTCTCCTTCCTCCATTCTTGCCCCCCTCCCACCCCCCATTATGTGTCATCATCCGCTTATCAGTGAGATCATTTGTCTTTTGGATTTTTGAGATTGGCTTATCTCACTTAACATGATATTCTCCAATTTCATCCATTTGCCTGCAAATGCTATAATTTTATTATTCTTTATAGCTCACCATTCTTGTTGAATGCAAAATTCTTTCTTATTTGAGCTTGGTCTGAGTTATGGCTCTTTCTGTGGTCAGAGGGGTGACTAGGCCCAGTTGTTATTTTGAAGGATGCAGTACTTGCCTTCCCACTGCAGGACCTTCAGGATTGACTTCCTAGTCAAATCTGGTTGGATCATATCTCTCCAGCTCAAAGCTATTAGTTTCAATATTCAGAGAGTCAGAGTCAACTCCTGAGGGGGTGGGTGGTGCTGGGGATCACACCTAGGCACTCACATATGCAGACCAAGTGCTCCATCACTGAACTACACCTCAGCCCTGGTGTAAACTCTTAAAATTAGTACTGTCAAGGTATTTTTATTGCTATCCATGCTCTGGTCACTATATTTTAACCTTTTAAAGATTATCTATTTCTTTTTTTTTCTTTTAAATCTCCTCTACTTATTCAGTATAGTTCATAGGTTTTTTAAGCTAGAAAATATTAAATATTTCTTTCAATAAATTAAATTAAATGACATTAGCTGATCTGACCAAAAATAAAATGTGAATCTAGTAGAATGACTAGTAGCACCCACCATAATGAAAATTTCCAACCTGTCTTAAATTTTACCAAACTGTCTTATTGGTAAATAAGAAATAGGATACTACACTGGATCAGGCCAGGTTTCATCTCTGTCATGTGGATGAGATCAATAGATGGCACTTGGAAAAGAAGGAAGATGGAGAAGTCTTAAAAATATTTTTGAAGTATATTATTTACAAAGAGCCTTATCTGCAGTTGGCATACTTCTGCAGTACATACTTGACTTTTTTTTTTTTTTTTTTTACTTAATTGATTTTTTTAACCCAGACAGTGTTTGGAATGTTTTTGTCAGTGATGTTTGGGGACCAGAAAATTCAGGACCTATTTTGCAAAGAGCCTCATACCTAGTGGTCCTGTATTTACACTCATAGCAAACTATAACTGTATCATGTCTACCGCCAAGGAGTGAACTGAAAGCCAGAATTTTCTAACTGATGATTATTCTGGTTCTTTCTATCACATCTTCATATCTTGAAGTTTTATTCCCAGAAAATTAAGAGATAAGCAACAAAGGGTCTTGAGTTTGATCTTGATTTGAAGAGAGAAAAACTTTAGAATTTTTATAAGTTTCTTCTATTTCAGGTGAAAGGAATAAAATAACCTGGCTTTGGCCCCCATAGGGTGACCAAGTCCCTTAGAACCATAAGTTCTAAGAACTCAGCACCCTTCTTTGACCAGAACACCAAGCATTTTGGTATTTAAAATGGGCTCAAAAGATTTAAATTGATTCTTCCTGTGAGTTTATTATAAATAATAAATGAGCCCTTATTTCTAAGTTCTTGACTTTCTAGCTGAGAAACACCTAAAATCATAGCATTGGGATTCTATTGCTTAGAGAAGAAGCTCTTTAATATCCAGTTGAGTTTGACACTGGAAGTTTTTTGTTGTTGTTGTTTTGTCTTTTTTGTGGTGCGGGGAATTGAACCTAGGGCCTTGGGCTTGTGAGGCAAGCACTCTACCAACTGAGCTATATCCCCAGCCCAGTTCTTGGTTTTTAAAGTACCTTTAGGTAAGTACCTTAAGGTAAGGTCAGAAAACTTTGCCTTGCTTAGAGAGCAGCCTTTCAGTCTTGAAGTAAGAAGAGAGGACCTGGACCTTAGGTATAATTTAGCATCCCACTGGGATATTCTTGAGAGTAAAAGAGGACCTTACTAATAACCACATCAAAACAGCAGACAGACCCCAGGACTCTCTCAGACAAACTAGGATGAACAGTCATACCATTCTATAGAGATTACCCATCACACATGACCCCTTACCATAAGGAGATGCAGATAATAAAGAAACTTCTATTTTGTTTCTACTGATCAATCTATCTTACAATATTTGATTAGATCACGATCCTAGATGTTTCTATAGACTTCTCATATCTACCATTTTAACTGATACAGATTCAATTTGGGATCAAGTTCATGATTCCAGATTGACAGCTATGAATTGTGTCGCCTCTGCAAGTTGATGATGGCAGAAGAACACAATGGGAAAGAAGGAGGGAGAGAAGGGTGAAGGGGGAGAGAATGTGAAAGGGAAAGGAGTGGAATGCAGAAGCTCCAGCATCTGGCGAGAACGCCTGCTGCGAGTCAGGACTGGGAGCTTCAGGAAACGTGAGTGGTCATACCCAGAGCAGAATTGTGGAGAGGCAGTGATAGGTTCTGCGCTTTCAGGAGGAGATCTGAATGCTGAAGACGGCAGCCACAAGAGGGCAGTTTTTAGGCAGTTTATACCTGGAGAAACTAAACTAAAAGTACTCATTTTTTGTTTCAGAGATAAGTCCCAGGCTAACTAATGTGATGGGCAAAGAGGGGCTATTTTCTTCCCAAGTGACTCAGTTTAACCATAGCTTTCCTTTTGGCTTTAAAGAAATGACTCACGTAGTTTTGCTGTGAAAGTGACAGGCTGCCGGGCTTCTCAGCCACCCACCTGTCAGCCAGTCATGTCATTAGTCTGACCATGTCTTTCCCTCAGATGAAACTTAATGGGAAAGACATTTCAAGTCCTGGTTTCCCACCCTCTGCATAGTCACACTGGCCAACACTATGTACTTTCATTCCACGTGAATCAGACTTCCTTCTTATCCACCTAATGTTTTGTGGCACACCCACCAAGCGCCAGGCCCAAGCCTGGCACGGAGAATACAGAGATGACTCACAGTCTCCATGCACAAGGAACACCAAGTCCCTGGGTCCCTGTATTTTAGCCTACTTAGCCGTGTTAGTGTCATTTTGGGAAATGGCTTTTGAAATAATAGTTTTCAAAAAAGTCTTCACCTTGTCTTTCTTCGAGGGTGGGGGCTTGAAGAAAAAGGCACCAGACCTTTTCTATTTTCTGCAGGTGTCTTTTCCAAGATGGCCCTGTCTTATTCTCTCTCTAAGGCCAGGCCAGCATCTTAAATTTCATCTTATCTTTGAAAAGCTGCAACAAGATTAGGTATCTAATCTTGTTACTAGTGCTAATCCCAGAAGGATTAAATACCTAGAACTTTATTAAAATCTCCCTCATATTAAAAAACAGATTACTGTAGCTCTTTGTAACCTAATAAGCCAGGGAGGGCTTCCAGTAACTGAGGGTATTTGGAACTGGCCTCAGGTGGAGATCCCAGGAGGACCCAGTGTTATCCAGAAGGCTGATTCTGGAACTGGAGCTGGGCAGACACACCAAGTCTTTGCCCTTCCCTTGCCTGGGGCAAGTGGCAGCTCTTCATGAAACACCCAGCAGCTTGTCCAGCTTCAGGCAAGGCTGGCGTTTTATCCAGATCAGATATGTTCAGATTTAATTAAAAGGAAACTCCCAAAGTGCCTACACAATTAGCTTTAATTGTTCCTCAGTGGTGTAGCAAATCCAAGTTTTGTAACTGCCCCAGTGACATCTGAACATCTGCACTAGGTCTCAAATAATTAGTCTCAAATCTGAGTAAAGATAGATGGGTCTAAAAGGAATCAGGGAAATAGTAAGACTTAATAATTAAACAGCACAGTAACTATAATAGTACTATTATTTATGTAGAATTGTGATACAAGGCAAATTCTTAAGCCTACCAAATTCTGTAAGTAGGACCCTGCGATCACTGTTTTAAGGAGCCCTCTGTTTAAACTCCATCTCTAGAACTGATTCAGTAGGTTTGGAGCAGAGCACAGAAACATGTATTTTGAACAAGTTCCCAGGTAATGCTAATATTGCTGACCCAGGGACTACACTTTGAGGACCCCTGGGCTAACACATCATTCTTGCAATGATATTTAACCTTCATGTGGCTTTTCTGACTCACTTTTTATAAGAAAGATCACTAGCAAGTAATTGTATATATTTAGGAATTTAAAGTTTGTTTTAGTCTTTAGCATGACTAATAAAAAAAAGAACAGGGCAGCTGTATGTGTATTGATACCTAATGGTTTCCAAGATATTGTAGAGGAATAAAGCAAGGTACTAAACAATGTGTATGTTACCACTGGTATTAAAAAAGGAGAGACAAACATCATCACCCTATGTACATGTATGATTACACAAACGGTGTAACTCTACTTCATATACACCCAGAGAAATGAAAAGTTGTACCCCAGTTGTACAATGAGTCAAAGGAAAAGCAGTAAATAGCAATATTTATTTATTTAAAAAAAAAGAGAAAGACTAGGAAACTTACCTCTTATAGCATCTTTTATGTCATTCAAATTCTGTACCATACACATGAATTGACTACTGAAAAAATTTTTAAATTCAGATTCCTGGGCCTGGTCCCCATTTTATAGAATCAGCTTCTCTGGGAGTGAGACCCAGGAATGCCCATTTCTGACACCCTATCCAGGTGATTCTAGGCATACTGCAGTTTAAGAACTCCTATGTGTGGTTGTTGGTCTGAGCCTAGTTTGCTCAGACTCAGTCTGTAACCCACTACAAAAGGAAGACAGATACTGGGAGCTTGCCTCAGGCATGGCTTGCTGATTAGGGAAGAAGCTGTCCAAGTCTTATTAGGAATGTCAAAACTTCTGAGTCAGTGCCCAGGTCAGCAACTCATATTTCCACCATAAATTCCTTATCTTCTCATACTAGTCTGGGTGATTTAGTTTGGTTTGATTTGGTTTGATACTGGTAATTAAATCCAGGCACTGAACCACTGAACTTCATACCCAGTTCTTTTTTTTTTTTTTTTTTTTTTTTATTCTTTATTTTGAGACAGGGTCTCACTAAACTGCTGAGGCTGGTCTCAAACTTGTGATCCTCCTGCCTCTGCCTCCCTAGTCCCTGGAATAATGGATGCATGCCACCGCACCCATCGCCAATCTTTTTGTATATACTTCCTGCCAACATCCCTAACTTTCCCCATTATGTGTTACTTAGGTTGACTCCCGCAGTCTGAGGTTGGGCCTTAGAAGGATGTAATAAATCACTTTACCTGTGTATGGCTATTTGTCTCCTCCTCTTAGCAAAACTACAGAGATACAACATGGCTCCGATAGCGTCCCAAGGGGACACCAGTTGAGATCATCCCTCCTGAGCAAACTAGGCGAACACTTCCCATCAAGAGGACTCCTCTGAGTATTTCTGAATGGGGCTGCCTCCCTTGGCAACCTGTCCCTATGTCACCAAGAACATCTTACCCTAATCTGACAGAGCATCCTGCCATCCCTCTGGACTTAAGTCTGTTTTTCCTTCCCTCCCCTACACTGACAAGGAGATTATGTAAATAACAGCTACTTGGTACTTTTCTTAACACATGAATCATTGTCCACCTGGTTATAGCATCCCAATTTGAAGTTCATGAAACTGTTCCCAAAGGGGTTTGTTCTTGATTCGTTTACGTCCATGTGTGAAAATATGTTCTCATGCACACCTATCTATTCCAACATCCATGAGCATCTAAACCAGTTTCTCATGACCCATCTTTAAAGGAGCATCCATTTGATACATGGACCTCTACTTGCAGGGACTCCTGCTGCCTGTTTAATACTAAGGAAGGGAGGAGAGACACTAAGTGGCCAAAGAGTAGTATCTGTCTGCCTGTCTCTCTTTCTCTCTCAACTCACACATAAATTTCTTGTCTTTTGGTATATTTGCACCAGTTTAGTAACCCTCCAGCTCGCATTTTTTCCAATATTCATTGCACCTAAAATGATTGAGTGACCTCATCCATTTTTTGCCCAAAGGCTGCACGTGGGAATTTGGAGCCATGGTGAACTACATTAAGAAGACCTATCCTCTGACCCAGTTGGTCGTTGTGGGCTTCAGCCTTGGTGGTAACATCGTGTGCAAATATTTGGGGGAGACCCAGGCAAACCAAGAAAAGGTCCTGTGCTGTGTCAGTGTGTGCCAGGGGTACAGCGCACTAAGGTGAGTCATCTCCACTGCATGCACTTACTTCTTTTTTCCATCAGATCCTTCAGTTACCATTTGTTTATTGAGATGTCCCAGTGCACTAGACATGGTCTAAGAGAACACCATGGTAGACTGAGCAGAAGTTTCTGAGTCTTGGTCTCATCTGGTTTTGATTCCATGTCATACATTGGAGTTGTCATATCAGACCTGATGAGCCTGGGATACGCAGCTGCTTGTTAGGATCAGATCTATAATTGGGTGAGCCAAAGACCCTGTTAATAGCTGCTTCTTCCCTAGGGAGTGTCTGTGAGGTGACTACTCTGTCCATGCTTCAGGAGTATGGCAGAACCATGGGTTTAGGAGAGGACACGGGAGATTGTGAGTTAGGATCTGAGAGCAGGGCCTTATGGTTGCACATCTCTCCTACCTGTATGAGGCCAAGTCTCAGATGGCATCTGGAAGGGCTCTGTGGAAGTCATTTTACCAGTGTCCTCACATCTAAGTATTTGTATTTCTGAGACATCCCAGATCTCTTCACAAAGGCATTGACCCACTGGGTTGTCTCTTGCCCACAGACACCTGCAGGATGAGTTCAGCAGGGCATGTTGCTTCTCTGACTCCCCTCAGGATTGCTGCTGTCACTGAGCATGGTGGTGCACACCTATAATCACAGCAGCTCGGAAGCCTGAAGCAGGAAGATAGCAAGTTCAAGGTCATTTTCAGCAACTTAGCAAGGTCCTGAGCAACTTAGTGAGACCCTGCCCAAATAAAAAGGGCTGAGGACATAGCTCAGTGGTAAAGTACCCCTGGCTTAAATCTCCAGTACCAAAAAAAGAAAAAAAAGAGAGAGAGCGTGAGCAAGAGATTGCTGCTGTCCAGCTCTCTCAAATCTGGACACACACACACTCACACATGTTTCTCTCCAGACTCTTCAGATGCATTTGTATTTTTTTCTTAGTGCAGTGGTGCATGCCTGTAACCCTAGTGACTTGGAAGTCTGAAGCAGGAGGATTGCAAGTTTGAAGTCAGCCTCAACAACTTAGCAAGACTCTGTCTCACAAAACTAAAAGGGCTCGAGATGTGGTTCATTGTTAGGTCACCCCTGGATTCAATCCCTAGTATCACTCCCCCACAAAAAAACTATTTTTTTCTGTAGTTCCTCTTCATTATAATGTCTTTGATATTAAAGATGAGCATGGGAATCACTTGATTCCTTTCCTAAACCATCTTCTGTGAACTTGCTGTGGATACTGTGTATTCAAATTACCTTGAATTTGATAAATAGGAAGATAAACAAGTTTGTTTTCTTTTTTCTTTTGTTCTTCAAAACACAAAATCTTAAAACAGCTTCATTTCATGTTGCTGCAGTAGCGCCATCTGCTGTTGCCAAGAGTATATGATAAGCCCTGTTAGCCAACAAGTGTTCTTAACTAAGGCAGAGCAGGTTCAGGAGTGTAGGAAACTAGAACCTGGAAGTGCTTTGTATTTCACCCCTTCCCTGAGACCTCAAAAGATTTCAAACATATAATTATGTACTGTCACATCAGCCTCTTGCAATAAAGAGGAAAAGAGGCAATTTTATTCTCTGGAGCATAGAGAATGTTTGGGCTAAGATCAATATAGTTCCACAAATGGAAACTTGCAACAGGTCAAAAAGACACCATTGTCCCATGTATGCTGATGCTACCAGAGGCTCAGGTTACCTCAACCTTTTAACCAGATCTTCTGAAGGAATGAAGGATAGTTCTTTCCTTTAAACCAATATAACCTTTTTTTTCCTCCCCTGCCGACACTTGAGGGTGATGAGCCTTTTCAGCACTGGGATGATGGCAGCTGTGCCCGCATGCGTCCTTTTACATGGAGGTGGAGGGAGCAGGAGGGCCCATCTGTGTCTGCAGGGGCCACACGGGAGTTCGTGTTTCTGGTAAATCTTTCCTAACTGATCCTGGAGGACTGCCTACTCAGTTATTCCCCTCCTTCTGGCTTCTCATCCCAGTAGCTTGCCTCCCTCTCCTCTAGTCTAGCCAGAGCCAACAGAAGGCTCAGAGAGAAGCCAGTCACCTGCTTGCTATAGTTACCAAAGTCTAGCTGCTGCTAAACCAATTTACATCCCATGCTGCACATGGGAAATGGGGGGACTGTCCCGATTGATGTTCCATGGTATGTAATGGAATTTAACATGTTCTCTTAGCATAAGCAGCTGCCAACCAGCCTGGTGAAGCTACGTAGTCAGACATAGTCTCTCTTCTTTAGTTAATTAGCTGAAATTTCATTATGAAGATGCTTTATGATAAGTTCATCCATGAGTAGTGACCAGACAGGAGGCTGAAAGAGAGATCCAATGGGACCAGACAATTACTGACAGGTGAATTCATTCATTGATTGTTTCAGCTAGACTTCCTCCTATGTGATGGGAATACAGCCCTGAATAAACACCCTCATGGAGCTTAAGGAAGAGGGAAGGGAAGCTTTTTTGGTTTGGCTCAGATAGAATCAATTCATCTTTCCTGTCAAAGCTCTCAGAAATATGACCTTGCAAGGCAGGCACTCTGGCATACTCCTGTAAACCCAGTGACTTGGGAGGCTGAGGCAGGAGGCCAGCCTTGGTAACTCAGCAAAGCTGTAAGCAACTTAGAGAGACCCTGTCGCAAAATAAAAAAATAAAAATAAAAAGGGTTGGGGATGTAGCTCAGTGGTAGAGTGTCCCTGAGGTTTAATCCCCAGTACAAAAAAAAAAAAAAAAAAACACCTGACATTGCAGAATTGACCAATAATCATATAATTAAAACAGAAGCATTTTGTTGATAGAGTAAATGATGATAGTCAACATCTGAGGACCGTACCACATTTAATGACAATAGGATGATATTTACAAGGCCACAAACCAATAAATACATGTTAGTGATATGTCACACACTAGGTACAAGGTCCTCAGAAAAAGCAAATTTTCCACTACGTGGTTGTGAAACTGACCAAATGGATTTCCCTTAGCTCCTGAAGCTTCTTGTTGATTTTGTTGTTGTGGTTGTTGTTTTTAATCAGAAAAATGAGGGATTGTGTGTATACCCTTGATTCTAATCCATTCTTATAAAAGTATACCTTGAGGGAAAATATTCTAATCAAGGAAGTGGGTTAGTGGGTGACCATTCCTATGCTAACCTGAGTTCCACTTCCTTGCCACATCCTGTCACCCCAATAGAACTAACAAGGCTCAGTCAGGCAGGTATCAAAGACTCTTGGCCCACTCCCCAAGGGCATACAGATGTGGGTTTCTTCTGCTCATACTCTCAAGCTGAACTAGATGGAGGTTATGGCCTCTCTCCAGGTTGGTTCCACCTGTGAAGGACAACCAGCTGCTGGCCCAGAACCTTCTTCCTGAGTGTCTTGGGTCTAGAGACTCCACCTTCCCTCCTCAGAGGCCACAAGCCCTATACTGTGCTGGAAGTGTGCCTAGGACTGTCCACATGTCTGTGCCCTGTCCTTTCCTTGGAGGCTAGTCTTGGTTTGGCTTCCTCTGTTTACTACTCTCTTGTAGCATCAAGTTAGAAATAATCCATATGTCCAGCATGGGGCATAATTAAGTAAATTATGATATACCAACTCAATGGAAATGCAACTTTTATTTTAAGAAATCAAGAAAAATATACAGTGTGACAGAATGTGTACATTAAAATTAGGGGAGAGGACAACTATGTAAAAATATAATTGTAGGGAAGGAGAAATGGGAGTTGTTATTTAATGGGCATATAGATTCAGGTTTACAGGATGAAAAAAGAAAAAAAAAAAAGAGAAAATATGATTGTACCTGGGCAAAGCCTGGAAGGGAAACGCCTCCTTGCCCAAGTAAAAGTAGTTCTTACATTGGCACTGTAGCATTCTAGGAAAATATATAATGTACTCTAATTTTAAGGTTTCTTGAAGCATATTGCCTTCAAGGTAATTTTTAATATCGTCTAGATCCACATCCCACAAATTCATCAACAACTGTAAATCATAATGCCTTGTCTTCTTTTCCCTTTTTGGAATATTAGAGTCATGCTTGCCCATCCCAGCCATGTAAGGTCTTCTCTTTCATCTTCACCCTCCTTATTTTCTGAAAGACTATACTATTTCACAGTCTTGCAGGGCTCTGAGCTATTTATGTGAGTCAGGAGATTTAAATTCATTTGGGCATTAGATGTAGAGTCTCCAGTTCATTCTCTTGTGACACTTTTAATTCATTTTACTCAGTGCTTAGTCTGCTCATTTTGCAAAGTTGAGGAATTGGAAAGTCCAGCCTTTTCTGAACAGGATCCCAGTAGCCTACCATAGTCAACTCAACTCTTCTTTGCCCAATTGTTCTGAACAGAATCAAAAATACCTGTTTGTTTGGACTCTTTTCTTAGTGATTTAAAAATCTGTTGAGTGCAATGACGTATGCCTGTAAACCCAGGTAGACAGGCAGGAAGATCACAGTTCAAAGCTAGCCTCATCAACTTAGTGAGACCCTGAGCAACTTAGCAAGACCCTGTCTCAAAATAAAATATAAAAAAGGGCCTGGGGTTATGGCTAGTGGTTAAGCACCTCTGGGTTTAATCCCTAGTACAAAAAAAAAAAAAAAAAAGTTACTTCTAAAACATGTTTTTAAATTTATTTTAACAGTTCAAAGCCAATAACTACGAAAACAGTATGGGTAACATTTTAATATTACTTAATTTGTATTGATTAGAAGTAATGAAGGCATCTTAAGAGAACTTTATTTTGGTAATGGATAAGTAAATTGATGGATGGATGATAAAGCTCTTTAAAAATGCATATGTATCATTCTTAAATAAGACTGACAGTGTACTTGTTTGCTGGGTGTTCTCCTCCTTTGTGACCTCAGTGATAGCATCACTTTTTTAGAGCTTCACCACTTTTAGGAGGCCTCTTTCCTATTGGAATGGTCCCCATTCTTTCTGATGTTTTTGAAACGTGTCTTTCTATCAACAAGATTCACTCTGGATTATGCAAAGCCTCCCTTCCCTGTAACAGTTGCTTTCCCTCTGGGTTCCACACTTCTCTCCTGGGTCCTCAGCCAGTTTCTGCTGGTAGACCAGTATCTGGATTGGCCTAGATTGTGGTTCCTGCCATCCATTCTCTCTTTTAGAGACCACAGCTGTCTAGAGGCAGGTCAAGGGTTTGGATGTTCTGCCATTTAGGCAAGTAGAAGTTTGGGCAGTGTCTAGTGCCCTTGGCTTCCATGCCAATTTTGTGATTTGCATCTAAACTGTAAAATTTATTTCTTCCCTCTGACCTGGAAACTCTCACCCAACATTCTTTGCATGCTTTTCCCCGAGGTTTTTGGACAACATGGGTCTGTGTTTTCATACCATATAACTCTATTCTGCTTCTCTGCCTGAAAATTGACCTTATTTTGAGTAACATGATATATCCATCTCAGGGTCCTTCCCATCTCATGAAGTCTCACTGACACCACTGAGATCTTAGGTATTCTTGTGAGTTAGGTTTTTCCTGTATGTGCTCCACTTGTTGGCATATAGCTCTCTGACACTGTAATGTCCTCTTTCCTTCCCCTTAGAAGTTTCCCATTTACTCTTATCACTCATGTATTCTCATGTCACTTGGAGTCTGTCCACCATGCTACCTGCATGGTCAGTTTCATTTAGGTGCTCTGCCCCACTGTCTTTCTCTTTAAACCTTCTTTGTTGGGTCATGTAGTTCCTGAGTAAATGTTGTCCCTCCTCCTGAGGTGTGTGGCCCATCTAGGCCAGGAGCTGCCTGCCTTCGGGTTAAAGCCACACCTATTCTCAGTACCATTTTCTGGCCAGCTATCTACTCACCCCATCAACCCTGTCTGCAGAATTCTAACCACTGTTAACAGGAGCAGGAAAACAACCAAGGTCCCCAAGATGGTCTCTGTTCAGTCTCTCACAAAACTATCTAGATACCTCAGCCATGGAAGCAATCTCCATGAATTCTCTAGTTCAGTGAATTCTCTAGTTCAATCCCCTGATTTGACACATGAGACAAATTAGGCTTGAAACATTGAAGTTGCTCATATAGAACCTGGTGAATTTTCCAAGGTGTTCTATGAGTCATGGGTCATGGCTCTACCTTTTGAGCCCAGACATCTTAGACCTTCATCCCTTCACCAGACCCAAAAAATCTTTCTCCTGCTTCCCTTTGCTACAGAAACAAAGTGGATAAATCAGAATTTGCATCTGTGGGAGCTGTATGTGTGAGGCTCTCAATGGGCTGTGCATGTAGTGATTCCCAATAATCCATTTGTCTCTCTTTCTGTCCCTGGAAATGGTCCTTGCATCTCACTGCAGTCTAACCAGTTAAAACTCACTTTGACTCTTCTCTATCTCTTTGATCTTTAACATTCCTCAGCAGGGCAATTAATTTTCAGTAGTTCAGAATACTTTTCTTTTTAGTACATGGAATGTGTGTTTTTATAACACATCAATTTTGATTATGATTCATTAAACTGATATAAAATCAAGTTTCAGTTCCTTAACTATATACCCAAAGGTTGTAAAAGACAGCTCCTAAAACATAGTGGCAAAGCAAAGATCCTAGAAATCAGTGTTAGCCAAAATAAACTGAGTGAGACACAGGTCCCAACATCCTTGTCCTGGTCCTTCCTTAGGCCCCAGGCATCTGTGAACCACCAGAGACCTTCATTGAGCAGCACCCGTGGAATTTATTATTCCAACAAAAATCTTCCTGCAATGCCAGAGCATCTTTTTATATCTTAATGTTATGGCAGCGTCCTCCTCCCTTCCCTACCTCTGCAGCCCCTTAAGGAAGGTACTCACAACAGCAGGAATGTTCCTTCAGTTAGGAGGTGAGCAAAGGGAGAAATGAATGAGGTAAGACAAAGCTGGGACTCTAAGCTTGGGTTCAAGGTCAGAGAGGAGAAGCCCACTGGAGCAGCAGGGCATGGCTCATGGTTGGGTGACCCCCTTCCTTAGACCATAAGGTAGGTGTCCACAGTGCTGCCTCACCCTGGGTCCCACCAATAGTGATCTAACCTGTCCCTTCTGTTCCTGTAGGGTGCGGGAGGTTCCCATACATTTACACAGTGGTCTTCTGACCTTGGAAGGTGGTGTTAGTCTCCACTTTGACCTTTGAACTTTGTGTTTTAGAAGCATACCACAGGCCATTGAATCCACAAACCATTTCACTTTTAATTCTCCCTTATTTTTAAATCACGTTATTATGGAAAATGTTTGTCATGCCAAAATTGAAGTGTGGCTGCTTTAGGGAAATTACTTTTATAAACACTCTGGATTTAAAAAAAACAAAATGAAACACCTGTGAACCATTCAGTCTCCTTTGTTGCCATCTCAAAGATGAAGCCTGTGGATTCTGTGTGGGTTGAGTGACACCCAGAGGAATTTTCAGAGTGATTTCAGGCCTGGAGACTCAGAAATCTGCAAAATGAAACTTTCCCTTTAATTGATGTGGACCAGTGTCAACCTGTTTGGATTCACTCCCAGGGAGGGGAGAGCATTGAGTGGGAGGACTGAGTGCCCATGGTGGAAATGAGCCCAGGGGGTGTGTTGACCTGACATGAGCACAGACACCTGGCTACTAGGGCCAATGAACAAGGCCAGTAGTGCTCCCATGCCTCCTCCACAGGGTGGAGGCAAAGCTTGGGCTCTGGAAACAGGGACACCATCCAGCCTAGTGCCACCACTGGGAGTGGGCTAACTGTGCTGATCATGCATAGCCCTAATGGCAGAAAGACTTCCCAGCCAGCCCACCAGCTGTGCCTGGGAGGTGTTGCTGGCCTCCTTGCCTTCACTTCTGTCTCCTTGCCATTGCAGTGTTCTTAGGCTAATCAAAAAAAAGAAAGGTTTGCTTGGTGAAGGTCAAATTTTATGATTTTCTTTAGCCTCTCAAACAGCAAGAAGAGAAGTTGTTTTTAGGTTTTTCTCTGCACCAAAGTTCTCCACTTCCACCCTAACCTTAGAGACTCCCATCATTAACCCGTTAAGTCTCACATTTTTAATTCTGCAAATATTGCAGTAAAATTGACACAGGTGCATTAAAATAGGTTGGAAACCATAATCCAGAGTTAATATATTATTTTAATTATAATAATTATATTACTACTGTTATACAATTATATATTATATACTATATTAAGTTTTTATGGAAGTTTCACATGGGATGATGGAACAGAATGGGTTGGGTCAGAAAATCCCACCTGCAGGGTAGGAAGTCGAATGGAGAAAGTATTCAAATGACCATCAAAGCAGACTCCGGCAAGTTCTATGACCATCAAAGCTGGCTGGATGAGGGTATCAGGAGCATAGCTCACAAACAACAGTGTCTCTCTGGCCCTGGAAGGTCCTGCTGGTGTCAACTTCAGGGCTATGTGGCGGTTCCTCCACAGGTCTCTGCAGAAGTTTGAGCGCTGCACAGCAAAGCCCAGCATCAGGCCACAATCAGAGCTCCCTACAAGAGCATCTCATGCAGCAGCATGAGCCCCCGCTTGGCCTGCATCCACCACAACCTCCCCACCATATCCCTCTCACTCTCGCTGTGGTTCTTCCAGGGCCCAGGAAACCTTCATGCAGTGGGACCAGTGCCGGCGCTTCTACAACTTCCTCATGGCTGACAACATGAAGAAGATCATCCTCTCACATAGGTATGGCCCCCTCCGTTCTCTCAGGAGACATACGGTTGCTTTCTGAGATCTTTTGGAAGTCACCGAAACCCAGAGCCCAAGCAGCTGAGTGACAGGAGGCTCAGGGTGAAATGTCAGCTCCTGCCTACTCAAGGCTGGAGCTGCTCCACATTCATCATGCTTATCCTGCCTTTGCAGATTAAGTGCTTAGAGCAGTTCCTGGAGAACAGTAGCCATCGACAATTAGTCGCAATAATTTTATCATTATCCTTACTACTTTTGCTACCATCTTTTCTTCCTCCCCAACACATGCCTCTCTCAGCATCTCTGCTTGTAGTCCCAGCCCATCCTTTAAGGTCCATCTCAGGTCTCTTCCACTAGCTTGCTTTTCTGCAGCTTCCCCGATGTGAATCCTGAGTCTTAAACTCCATGGAAAGCTTTGGAGGGTTTAGGTTTGTTTTGTTTTTTCCCAGAGCCTGGGAAATAATGAGCACTCAAAAATTACACTTTGGAGGGATTTTTGTCATCACCCTAGGTAAAGCAATCAAGCCAAGTGATCAATTTCTTAATCTCTGTTTTTTTTGTTTGTTTGTTTTTGGTCTTGGGGATTGAACCCAGGGGTGCTTAATCACTGAGCTACATCCACAGCCCTTTTTATTTTATATTTTGAGGCAGAGTCTTGCTAAGTTGCTGAGGGCCTCACTAAGTTGCTGAGAATGACTTTGAACTGTGTCAGCCTCCCCAGTAGCTGGGATTACAGGCATGCGTCACCACACCTAGCTGTTTGTTTTTTTGAGATGTTGCCTCACTGTGTTGCCCAAGCTGGCCCTGAACTCCTAGGCTCAAGCAGTTCTCCTGCCTCAGCCTTCTGAGCAGTGGGGACTACAGGCATGCACCTATACCTACCTCTTAGTCTCTTTTTTCCAGTGGTTAAAAGGAGATGTTGTTGAGTAAGATCCTAACTTAGTAAGGTAAGGCCCTATCTCAAAAAAAAATTTTTAAAGGGGTTAGGGATGTTGTTCAGTGGTTAAATACCCCTGGGTTCAATCCCTGGTACCTAAATAAATAGATAGAGATGTTCTGCTGCCCATCCCAGCCTGATTCCAGATGGGGCTTCCTGTGAGTGGATCACATGATGCCTGAGCAAGGCTTAGGCTCATAACCCTTCAGGCTGCCAAGCTGCCAGGCATAGCCTTAGGTTCTCATGTTGGGTGAGTACAGAACAGAGGGACATTTATGTCCCTGTGCTGTGACAATCAACTATTTCCATTCAGCTCATGTAGTTTGAGCATCAGCCATGTGCCAAGATGGGTGTGACTCAGCTGAGTGGGTGGGTGCTCTGGAGGGTTGCCAGAGTTATGATTCCAGAAGGGGCAGAGCCAATACACCAAGGCCACATCCAAGTCCTCTGCCCTGTATACCTCTGGAGTCAAGAGAGACTCCATCCAGAGAAGATCTGTTCTGCTCAAGGGCTTATTCTTACTGCTAAATTGTCTCTAAGGTTCAATCATTATGTGATTCTTAACAAATTGCAAAAATGTGCATAAGTATATTTACCTTTTAAACTTTTTCTATAAAAAGCCAGACACCCTGAAATTTTAGAAAAACTTTGTCTTGTGAACCCTGTCCCATAGATATATAAGATAATCCTCCTAATTATCTTTTGAAAAAAAAAATAAGTACTAGAAAAATGTCTCTCTCTTCTTTTGGAAAGATTGCGAACATATCCTGGGACATTGAGTTTCCTACCATAGAACCAAACCTCAAAGCAAACTCCGTCTTCCCTTAGCTGTGTGACTGAGAGTCCTTGCTGGGAAGGGCAGGCTACCATGCACATTTTGACCCCTTTCTTTGTCATGGTCCTCTCAAGATGGATCTGTCTCTCCCTAGAAATGACCACTGTACTGAATACAGTTGGCTCTCTATTTCCATCAGTTCTGCATCCCGTTTCAACCAATAGCAGATAAAAATATAGATGTACAAAGGTTGTATTTTTCCTGAACATGTACAGACTTCTTTTCTTGTCATTGTTTCCTAAATAATACAGCAACTATTTACTTAGCATCTATATTAGTTATTATAAATAATCTCCAGATGATTTAAAGTATTCAGGAGGATGGCATAGGTTATATGCAAATCCTAAAGCAAGGTGTGGTTGTGTGTGCACCCATAATCCCAGTTACTCAGGAGCCTGAGGCAGGAGGAGCACGTGAGCCCAGGAGTTCAAAGTCAGCCTGGGCAACATAGCGAGACCACGTCTCAAAAAAATAAAACATGCAAACACAGACACACACACACACACACACACACACACACACACACACAATAAATAAATCCTACACAATTTTATGTAAGGAACTAGAGCATCCATGGATTTTGTTATGGGGTAAGGGGCAGTGTCCTATAACCAGTCCATGGATACCAAGGGATGACCTTATATAGCTTTTTAGCTAAGTCTTTGGCCATAACTCTCATGGCTTGCCTCTGGACATAGAAGCAGCTTCTGTTGGTTTCTCTCTGCATGTGATTTTTTTTTTAATTAGTATAATTGTACATAATAGTGGGATTTGTTGTTACATATTCATATATGCACACAATAGAATCGTATAATTTGGTCAATTTCTACTTGCTTTTGTGTCTCCCCCAAGGCAAGCTCTTTTTGGAGACCATGTGAAGAAACCCCAGAGCCTGGAGGACACGGACTTGAGCCGGCTCTACACAGCTACATCCCTGATGCAGATTGATGACAATGTGATGAGGTGGGTCCACAAAGCTGGGAGAGGAATGGTCTAGGGCAGGGTGCCAGGTGGGAGTCTGCAGGCCAGCTCTGCCCAGTACAGTGTTTTGCTTGTCCCTCTTTAGTGGTAAGGGATGTTTTTCTTTGACTAAACAGCCAGTGTTTAAAAACAGAAGATTTCACAGAAAAATTCTAATTTCTTGGGAAACAGGTAGAGGATCTGACAACTTGTCTTGCATGGCACAGTTGGCATGAGTCTAGGGGCTGGGTGTGCACGCTCTGGTCACCCGCAGTCACCCCTGGTTGTTCTCTTAGGATCAGGGCAAGATCAGGTGTCACACAAATCTGCCTTCCCAGTGCAGGGAAAGGAAGTAAAGTCACCATCAAATATGGAAAAAGAAAAGATAGGCCAAGAAAGCTGTGTGTTTCAAGCAAAATGAACAGAGCCTCTTTTTTTGGAGGACTGGAGACCTCTTTTCATGTAAGATGCAAACCCTGTCCACTTTACTCGTTTCTTTCCACCTGCCTGGCCCCTCCAAATACCTGTGACACGACTTTCACAGTGTCTTCTTTCCTGCTGCCAGTAGTGTCTGACTGAAGTTGACCTTAGCTGGAGAAGGTATTGATTGATCTCTGACCCAAAAAGAAGATCCTTTTTACTTTTTTTAATATTTTTTTTCTTTTCTTTTTTTGGGATTGAACCCAGGGCCTGTGCTTGCAAGGCAAGCACTCTACCAACTGAGCTATCTCTCCCAATATTTTTTTTAATACTAGATGGACACAATACCTTTATTTTTATGTGGTGCTGAGAATCGAACCCAGTGCCTTACACATGCTAGGCGAGTGCTCTACCACTGAGCCACAACCCCAGTCCAAGATCATCCTATTTAAATAATCATTTGATACCTTAGATGTGACTTAAAGCAAGCAAGTATTTATCTAATAGATAGGCAGAGAATGGCCTGAGGACATGAAGGCTCTACTTCTCTTCTCAAGATTATTTTTCTTTAGTTGTATATGGACACAATACCTTTATTTTACTTATTTTTATGTGGTGCTAAGGCTCAAACCCAGTGTCTCACACATGCTAGGCAAGCACTCTACCACTGATCCACAATCACAGCCCCTCTTCTCAAGATTTTAATAGCCTTCCTACACCAATTATCCTTAAAATGTGCTCGTTAACAGTTTAAGGGAAATAGAAACTAGGAAATTATTGGTATGTTCAAAAGATGAGAAGGAACCATACCCACCTCCACTTAAGATGGGGCATGTGACTTACTGAGCAGTGTCTAATAAGAAAAAAAATTAATTTTAATTTTTCAATTCATCTTCTCAATTTTTTTAAGCCCAAAAGAGAATGTCCTCAACTCTCCATAAAGTTATTCTTTCTTAATCATGTTGAGTAGTAGCAGCATCAGATCAGTTTTGGCAGCCTCCTCACAGATCTCTCACCAATCATACTAGACGAATAGGATGCAAAGGGACCAATTTCACAGGGGCAGAGGTCCTGGAGATGATCTCCACACACAGCCTCCTAGCAAGAGTCCCTGATGGTCTAGCCTGAGCTCTCCTGGCAAATCTGTGTAAGGAGGCTGGAGGTGGCAGAGAAGCACAACTTTGGGGGAGGCAGAACATCTTGAAGACCCAAATCAGAAAGATCCACCATCCAGAAACCAGAGGTCCTACCCTGTGTTAGAGAGCAATGAGGTTTTCAGAAATCCTCTGACTTAGTATTGATTTGGGCATCCTGGCATCAGAGCTCCAGGGTGAACCTTGCCAGGCTTCTCAAAGCACAGGGCATAGCAAAGCTCCAGCAGTTGGTGGGTGTGGTGGCGCACTCCTGTAATCCTAGCATCTGGGACGCTGAGAGAGGAGGAGCACAAAAAAATTATTATAGATAACACTGAGAATTTCCTCTCAGTCAGTTATCATGCTAGTGGCACTTCAGTGTCATAAATATCACAGCACCAGCAAGAAGTTCCTATTTTCACACAAATTTTACGAGGAGTAGCCCAGATGAACCGTTCACCTGGAGTCACATAGCCAGTAAGTGGCAGAGCCAGGATTTGAACTCAGATGCCAAAGCCAGTGTTCTTGACCCTAAATACTGCTGTCTGTTCTGCTGATAGATAAAACAAGTTAATGTAGAAATTGGTGCAGTAATAAAATCAACTGAGGGTTTAGACCAGACTTGGTGACCTGTGTGTATTCTACCAGTGCTGTGAGTTAGTGTAAGAACTGAATAATAATCAGCTCAGTATTTCCATCTTAATGACAAATGTTATTTAGTACTCTCCCCCCGCCTTTTTTTTTCCTTGCCTTTTCTTGGTATGTTCCAGGAAGTTCCATGGCTATAACTCCCTGAAAGAGTATTACGAGGAAGAAAGCTGCATGAGGTACCTGCACCGGGTGAGTGGCCAACACTGGCTCAGAATTCATGTCTTTCCACCCAGCTCCATCCCTGGTACAAAAATATTCTCCCTGGGCTGGGGTTGTGACTCAGTGTAGAGCACTTGCCTAGCATGTGTGAGGCACTGGGTTTAATTCTTAGCACCACATAGAAAAAAATTAATAAAATAAGGTCTATCAGCATCTAAAAAAAATTTTTTTAAATATCCTTCCTAAATTTTCGATTGGAAGTTCAGCCAGAATCTAGCTGAATCTGCTCTAGTTTTAGACATTTTTTTTTTTAATTAAACCAAAGTCTGTCCCTCTGTGACCACCATACACTAATCCCAGAACTGCCCCTTAGACCAGGCTGCTCCCAAGTCTATACGAAAGCCTTTAAAATTACTGCAACACTCCAGTTTCTTCTTAGACTCCCTTTGACAGTATAATCCTACCTGGTTTGGGCCAAGATTCTTCATAGGAGATCCAGCTGGGTTTCTTCTCATCCTGGACCCTTCTTTTTTGACCATCAAGTATTTTATTAGTGTGGTACCTAGAACTCAATTCCAAATTCCTGCCATGATCTGGTGAGTATAGAGTAAAATAGATACATTTCTTTTTGTTTTGTTTTGTTTTACTTTACTTTTGAACTTCTGTTTTTCTTTAAATATTTTTCTAGTTGTCAATGGACCTTTACTTTATTTGTTTATATGTGGTGCTGAGAATCAAAGTCAGTGCCTCACACATGCTAGACCAGCACTCTACTACTGAGCTACAACCCCAGTCCCTAAACTTCTTTTTTATTTGTTCTTTTTATTCATTACAGTAGAATATATTTTAACATTTCATACGTACATGGAGTATACCTTCCCATTCTTGTGGTTGTACATGATATGGAATTACACTGGTCATGTATTCATACATAACCATAGGAAAGTTATATCTGATTCATTCTACTGTCTTTCCCATTCCCATCCTCCCCCTTACCCCCATTTCCCCTTCCCAATCCAGTGAACCTCCACTCCTCCCTCCCCATCCCTACTCCTCACCCCCGACCTATGCCTATTGTGAGGCAGCATCTGCATATCAGAGAGAACATTGGGCATTTGGTTCTTGGGGATTGGCTTATTTCACTTAGCATGATAGCCTCCAGTTCCATCCATTTACTGGCAAATGCCATAATTTCATTCTTCTTTATGACTGAGTAATATTCCATTGTGTATACATAGCTCATTTTCTTTATCCATTCATCTGTTAAAGGGCACCTAGGTTGGTTCCATAGTTCAGTTATTGTGAATTGAGCTGCTATAAACATTGATGTGGCTATATCACTCTAGTATGCTGATTTCAAGTTCTTTGGGTATATGCCAAGAAGTGGGATAACTGGGTCAAATGGTGGTTTCATTCCAAGTTTTCTGAGGAATCTCCATACTTTTTTCCATAGTGGTTGCACCAATTTGCAGTCCCACCAGCAATGTATGAGTGTACTTTTTTCCCCCACATCCTCGCCAACACTTATTGTTGCTTGTATTCTTGATAACTGCCATTCTGACTGGAGTGAGATGAAATCTTGATAAGTGTCATAAAATAGATGTATTTCATTATTAAAATGATGAGGAGCATGTCTGTTGATTAGGTAGACTGGTTTGCATCGATGCATCTTTTAGCAGTTATAGTAAACGTGTGTATTAAATTTGTGGCTAACCAAAATTCCCATGTTTTTTGGCCTGGCCCATCACCAAGGAAGTCTCTCTCATTTTCTCTTGGCACAACTTCCCTTTTCATACAATCACAGAACTTCTCATTTATCTCTGTCAGTGTCCACCTGCTGATTTGGCTCATCATTCCCCCCAGCTAAAGCAGATAATTGTAAGCCGCAGTTCTGCTGTTTTAGCCTTTCCCAGCTAGTTTAGCGTCATCACTCAGGCTTTTGGCATCTTCATTTAAGCCATTATATAAATGTCGAACTGTGTGCTGCCAACATCAGAGAGCTTCAGGAGAGCACCACCATTCACTAGACGTGGCTGTTCAGGAACATCTGAGTGCCTTGTCAGCACCCTCTCCATTCAAATACAAAAGGAGACAACCATTGGCTGTTTTGCTAAAGTGGATATTGAATGCATTCCTGCAAGATATTCACCTAGATATTCACCAGCCTACTCCTGTTTTCAACCTTCAGATTCTTCTAGAAATTCTCTTTTGTCCGGAGTGGAGTGCACTTCATTTTCCTTTCCCACAGTGTAAACCAAATAAGTGGGTACATAACTCTTGGTAAAGTCATTTTTCTGAAAGGTGTGACTAATTTGAAACACTATGAAGACCATCAGAAGTATTTTGACAGGGAATGCCACTCAGCATTCCCCTCCCTTCTCCAGTACCCAAGGACACTGGGAGCTTTGCTCCTTCTGCCAGGTGGTGATCACAGTGGCACTCATAACTCGGCCCACTGCCAGTAAATACCAGGCATCCTTATCCCACCTGTTTAGCAAGCTGAGCTGTAACCCTCTTCCCTTTGCTTCAAAGACATGTCTAATAGTGAATGTGAGCCTTGAATCAGAGGGATCAATGGAATCTAGAAAAAGGAAGTGATCATTTAATTCAACTCTTTATTGCTGTTGCAGATTTATGTGCCTCTCATGCTGGTTAATGCAGCTGATGATCCTTTGGTGCATGAAAGCCTTCTAACCATTCCAAAGTCCCTCTCAGGTAAGTGCTTCTTCTACTGCTTCCCCAGCCATGCAGCAAATTCACTGAGACATCAACTCCTGAAGACCATCCTCTCTGGGGAAGGACAATTCATGCCTATCCTTTAAGTCCTGATGCTCCTAATATAGGAGCCAGAACCATCCTTGATGTCTATCACCAAGACAGTTTAGGGAGAGTCACCTGATGTTCTGTAGAATTATTGTCTCAGGATCATGGATTCATTAAGTAGGAGAGTTTTACACTTAAAATTTGATCTGAAAAGCAAAACAAAAAAGCCAAACCAGGTGCAGTGACACACGCCTGTAATCCTAGCTCTTCAAGTGACTGAGACAGGAGGATCGCAAGTTCAAATCCAGCCTCAGTACCAGTGAGGCACGAAAGAACTCAGTGAGACCCTGTCTCTAAATAAAGTACAAAATAGGGCTGGGGATGTGGCTCAGTGGTGGAGGGCCTCTGAGTTCAATCCCTGGTACCCCCACACACATCAAAAAAAATCTAGTTTTCTTACCTCTTGTGACAGCCTTTCCATCTGCTTCGAGGATAAAAATAGAAGCAACTGAAATGGCAAAGAATGTTGCTCATGGAAATGTTACTGTGCCTCAAGCCAGTACAGTCTCATTTCATGCTGGATAAAGAGCTAAAAGGGAAAGGAGAGTGCTTGCCCAGCATGCCCTAAGCCCTGGGTTCCAGCCTCAGCATCAGCAGGGTAAGAGAAAGAGAAAGTACAGAGAAGGTAGAAGGAGGAATTGATAGGGAGTTGCACAATTACTGTTCAGTGTAATTTCAGATCCCTAGGACATCATCTTCACACTCTGATTCTCCCATGACCCTCAGGAGAATAGATAATAGAGCAGACAAAGGGCCCACTGCCAGGGCCCTGTTATTTACACTGCCCAGGTCAGAGGCTATATGTAGGACATGTGTCACCTTGTTAAGGAGCTATTGCCTATCGACTCCCATCTAACCACAGACTCACTGCACAAGTGCAACCCACTCACCACGTGTATGGCAGTGAGAGAAAGCAACAGCACTTGTCCCCTTCTGGACCTCTAAGTGATGTTTGCAGCACCAGTGCTGTCACATAGAAACTTACAAAACAGCGACTGAAGAGCAAACATTAAGTGGGTGAGGCTAGACAACAGCCCCAGGAAGCCAGCAAGGGGGCCCTTTGCTTCCTGTTGAACCTGGCTGCCCCTGTCTGCCCCATGTACACATGTCTTCAGTAGTGGCCTTTACTAGCCTGTGTGGGACCAACCTAAATATGGAATCAGGAAGTCAAGCTCCCAGTCATTAACCCAGAATGGCCATCTAGCATGTGGCATTGGCAGCTGGGCTTTAACACAACTTGCAGCTTTAAGTCTTAGTCTTGAAGATAAATGAGTGGGATGAAAAATGATTGACACCGTTGAATTCTCCTTGTTCTCTAGGAAATAACACTGTAAGTGCTGTGAACCTCTCCTTAGGGACTGCCCACCCTCAGATTATTAAATCAGAATCTGCATTTTAACAAGATACCCCAGGTGGATCCAGATGCACAAAGTTGGGAAGCATAACCGAGCACCTGGAGAGCTTTAGCAGTATCCATGCCTGGGTTCCCGCTCCCCCACTCATCCTTCTCCTCCCACCCCTGAGTTTCTGAGTTAATTAGTCTGTGTGCAGCCTAGACTTAGGGAGCTTAAAAAGCTCCCCAGGTGATTCTAATATGCAGCCAAGTTTGAGAACCACTTAAGAGTTCCAAGGATTTCTAAAGCCAGTGCCCATTCTTCTCCAAAGGGGAAGGGCATGCCGATCTCAAAACTAGCTAGGTTCCACCACTGTCTTGCCTGGCTCACTTAGGTGATTTTTCCCTGTGAGCAAAACCTAGGCCGCTTTAGCCAGCTCACTCCCCTTCACATCTCCTGCCTGGAGCTAACTAGAGTGCAGTAACTCTGTCTGCTTTCTTTTCCCTACAGAGAAACGAGAGAACGTCATGTTTGTTCTGCCTCTGCACGGGGGCCACCTGGGCTTCTTTGAGGGCTCTGTGCTGTTTCCTGAACCCCTGACGTGGATGGATAAGCTGGTGGTGGAGTATGCAAATGCCATCTGCCAGTGGGAACGGAACAAGTCGCAGTGCTCTGACACAGAGCAGGTGGAGGCTGAACTGGAGTGAGAGCCCTGGACTCTGGCGCACTCCAGCAGCCCTCCTCTGGAACCCGCAACCCTTGCCCGCTGTTTCAGGTCTCCCATCTCCCTCAGCGACCTGGACCTGACCTCAGACCATCAGTGGGGCCCCACCGTACACACCTGTCTCGAGTAGGTGGCTCTCCCTGGGAGCTCCAGGCTATTTTTGTGCTTAGTTACTGGTTTTCTCCATTGCATTGTTAGCCATGGTGACAAATGACAGGGTCCTCACCTTCCTGTCTGGTTTTTTCAGCATCTGATTGCTTTTAAGCCAATTACATCTAGTTTCCCTATTAAAAATGTGTCCAAACAGCCATTTTGCTTTGCCAATCAAAAAGCTTTTCCCTGAGAACAGTGAAGGATATATGTGGTTTTGTGGTGGTTGTATGTGTCCTTACGTAGACCCTGACAAGAGCTCACCATTCTGGGCCAGTGCTGAAGATGTGACTCAACTTGGGAGTCTGAGAGCCTGCAACTCCCAGGCCAGAGTGTGGCCTCTTAAATGGCAAAGAAAATTCCGCGTGAGTCACAAACCAAGTTTCTTCCCTCACCATCCACTAGGACAGTTCCCTCAAACCTTGTTGCCACTGCTGAGAGTTGCTTGAGGCACTTGTTAAAAATTCAGCCTCCCAGGTCCCTCCCCTTGGAGAGGCTGACTCAGTGGGTCTGGGAAGGAGCCTGGGGATTTTAATTTTTGACAAGTGCCCCAAGAAATTCTCATCACCAGGCAAATTTGGAACACATTGTTCTACAGCACCTTTAAATTAGAAGCATATTGGTGACTCATTTTATTGAAATTCATTGTCAAGGTCTGTTGCATCCCTGCCCTTGTGTAATCAGTGTGGTGTCCCCACAAAGGACCCTGGGTGGGAGTGGGCATTTGGGCTGAGCCCTGGCTCTGCTTCTCATCTGCTATATGACCCTGGATAAGTCCCTTTGGACTTGATTCTCTTCGCCTATGAAATGGGGGACTTGGACCAGGTAGATTGCTGAGATGACCACCAGTCCTAAGTTCAATGACAAACTCAGTTTACTGAGCTTTGAGAGAACATCCCTCCAGGCGAGGCTGGGAGCTCTTCTCCCAGGCTAAGCATTTGCCTTTCTTTCCCCCACCCCTCATTTCATATAAAGAGATTTTTGGGGTCTTTTTGAGCACTTAATTATAATTTTAGTTGTTTTTTTTTTTTTTTTTTTTTTTTTTTTTTTTTTTAACCTAGGTCCCTCTAACTCTGGCTTTTGATACCAAACAATTCAAAAGTTGGATCAGAGTTTGAAGAAGAAAAAGATATTTCCAACCAAAGAGGGTGTTGTTTTGAAACTAGATGTTTAAATGAGTAGCCTCTATTTGTTGGTTGGATAGATCTTTCCGAAATGTCTTCTCAAGTGGAAATATCACTATAGGTTTCAAGTACTTCTTTGCTCCCATCCTGTGGTACTTGAAGATCTAAGAACCCTGTACTTTGAAAAATCAGCAGTTGCTCTCTGGAATTAAATAGAACTATGAGTGAAAATGCCTGGATACTTAAAAATATGTATATTTTCTCTGCTGCATCTCCTTTGGCTCCAGGACAGACTGGAATAAGTGGTCTGTGTGGATGTTTAAGGAATAAAGGGAGCCATCTGGGCAACTGAATGCCAGCCCTCATAGCCACAGTTTGGGCATTGACCCAAGTGACTGTGACAATACATCTGTAACCTGACAATCACCAGATCATCCTAATAACATCAGAAATAGCCATTCTCTCAAAAGACTGAGATTTCTCTGGTCTTAACTTTGTCTTGGTATAATTTCTCACACTCACCACATTATTATTAAGACTTTTCCTCCAAGTTGGCATTTCTTTTAATGCATTTCCTCTTTTTGTTTGTGCACAAATTGGCACTTTACCATCTATGCCTCATTTTGAAAGCTAGTCCTTCTCCTCTGTTGCCTCTCTCTCTATCATCCACAGCTGTAATCTAGGTTTAGGACCATATTTTCATTTCTCAGACTTTTTGCAAAAATGGGTCAATCAAGCAATAATTTAATAGGATTGAATCAGCATCCCCTGGAAGTGAGGGACTCCTTTCACTTGTTTGAGGCCACATCCTTGACTTATTGATGAAGTAGTGGCTCAGGAACCCCTCCCTCCAGGAGAAGAGACAGTCCTGAAGTCTCACACAGGAAAGGGGAGGGGTTGTCCTGGGAGCTGGCCTGTACAGCAGGCCTGGAAGCCTCCCACCCTGGGAGAGGCAGGCTGGGGCATATCCTTTGTTGCCATACAGCCGGAATTCCCCACCCCCAGGACTAGGGGCCACGTCCCAGCTGAAATCTCTTTAGTGTGGAACTCTGAATGGCACTTACATTCCATTTTGGTTCACATGAAATCAACTGAAGCCCTTTATTCAAGCTTCAGGCTCTCAGGCATGGAAATGAGAATATGACTGTGGCTGTCTTACAGGAAAATTCTTGTTTGTCCCTGAATGAGAGCACAGAGGCGCTGAATGTAGAGATGCAAACTTGCCTAATGAATGAGGGAGCAGCACTTTATATGTAGGTCATCTTTTTTCCTTTCTCTGGGCTTCCTCGCTTTTCTTCCCAAAGTCATTCATTTCTGATGATAATGTGAATGCTTTTCTTGCTCTGAAGGTCTTAGTTGGGCTAAGGCAAGGCTGGATTTTTAGAAAGTGTTTGAATATTCTATTTTGAAATCAAATTAAGGATATAAATCACATATGTCTAGACAATTCTGTGGCAGGAATAACATATCAAAAACCAAGCAGTATACTTCCTGCTCCCCGCAGATAATTTAAAGAAATTGCTCCCAGTCAAATTAGGATTGCCTGTCTCAAAAAAAATATGTTGAGTCTCTTTGATACATGTATGTTAGAAGGGAGTTTAACAGACTTGAAGAAAACCTTTTCTCTTTCTTGCAGTGAGTTTACACCCATGATTCCAGAGCAGAATGAAGATAGAAAGCTATTTGTTGTTACCATATTCTTTTAACTTCTCTGCAGCATTTTACACATAAGGGAACCTTAGGCCCTACCATGAGAGTGGAAGTACACTGAAAGGAAATGTTTGTTTCTTGATGTGGTATTAGGGAACCTGAGTCCAGGAGACCTAGCTTCTTATCCCCAGTGTCTCTGATTCACATTGGACAAGTGGGCAAGTGACGTCACGCGTCTGAGTCTGTCACCTTGTCTTAGGCTATCTCTAAGACCACTTCATTTACACACCATTTGCCTGATTGTTATTGAACATTTGCCTGAAGTTGGCCTCTTCAAGACCTTGCAGGTAGAAATGGCTGTGTCACCAGCCAAGGTTCATTTTGAGGGGACTTGAGAGAGCAAGTTTGTGCATTCAGCTTTTCCTGGTTAGGCCCCAAAGCCCTATGTTTCTCACTGTCTTCTCTCCCAAAGGGAGTTGTCATTGCAGTGTCCTTGCTATTCTGAGGGCAGTCTCATGACTGTGGCAGATGCTGGCCATCAGGATGAGGATAATACCTCTGCATCCTTCAGTGTGACCAGGCAGAGTGTGGAGAATGCCCAGGGCAGAAGTCCCTCCTGCACCGACTTTCATTCTGTCCAGTCTTCACTGAAGTGAACTTCTGGGCAGCTGAGCTTCTAATGGCTGACATCAAGTGAGAGTTCTCTTTGTAACTAGGTACTTGAGATGGATTTTGCCTGCTCCAAGGAAATGATACATGTGTTCTTGTTTGTGTTTGCCAGGCACACAGGTATCCTAGATGTGAGAGGCTTTTCCTGTGGCCTTGACCCTGACTTAGAACTGAAGTACAGGTCACTGAAACACCACATCAAGTGGAAGGAACTTATAGGTCTTCATCCTTTAGGAAGTCAGGAGAGTCATTAGGAAGCATTTTGCTGCAGCACTCTGTCACAGTATCATCTGGAATTTTTTTTTTTTTTCCCCAAAAAGCCTTACTACACCTCTAGAAAATTCCCTGGTATTACAACAATATTGTGGTATAGGAATTCAGATTCTTCTGCTGTGGAATTTTGAAACAAAACCAGAGTATCCTCAAGTGTCCTGCAGGCTCCTTATTATGTTCTGTCCCCACTTCCCACTCCTCAATGATCGATGTAAACCAGACTGGGCCAAAACACCTCATCTCTGGCATCTCTCCATCTTCTTGGCCAAAGCCACTCTGAATTACTTGGATGCTCAAAAAAACCAAGAAAAGTGGCCTTGCCTGTGGCATGTTGAGGCCAAGCAATTGGGACAAGGTTTCCCTCCACCTGTTATCTAAGCAGAGGGAAGTACCCCATCCTTCATAAACTAGGATTGCTTTTGCCAAATTATACTTAAAGCTGAGAAAAGGGGAAGGGGCCCTGGCTGGCAGAGAAAACTGGAAGGCCATCCATAGCAAAGGCTGCTTCTCACCTGCATCGCTGCTGCTACTGCCTCTGGGTGCTGCAACCAGCATCCTCCATCGTAGCTCTTAGAAGCAGGCCATGGAGTCCAGCTCCTCATTTTCAGGCTCCCAGAAATAGACAGCTACCCTTTTTGGAAAAGTCAGTCTACCATGTTTTCTAAACTTTTTTCCAAGCATATATGCTGGTAGAGCTTTCATGGATCTCTAATAAATATGCTGAAGTTAATTTCTCACCAGTGGAGTAAGTCAAACATTCTGAGTTTCACAAAGTTCTCAGCTTCTAACTAGAACGCCTGTCAATAATGAAATCTGTGACTACCTTCTTCCCCTTTTCGTCCCCATTAGCCAAGAAATCCACTATTGCCATAAGTTGGGGACAGACCTCTTACAGCATCTGCAGAAATACCCTTAGTCTCAATGGGCATTCTCCTCCCAGACCACCCACATCAAGCAGCCAACGGTCACTGAGAATAATTGATCTGCTTGGTCCCAGCGCCAGCCACTTCTCTCCCAGGCTGATGATGTAAATGGACCAAGTCCCTGGATAGGACTTAGATTTTTTTTTTCTTTTTTTTTTTTTTTAATTTTCATTCTGGCCACTTCAGTTTTCCTAAAGCACAAGTCCATGTAGAATCCTCTCCAACCAGTTCCAGATGGTCTGGGTCTCTCCCACTGTCTCAGGAAGACCTTCACTGTACCTGAGCTTCTGACTTCTGCCACTGCAGCTGCCTTAGTAGGGGTGGGGGTGGGGGGTAGGGGGTGCCAGTTTGCATCTCTCTTTTTCCTGGTTAGACTCACTTCAACTGCATTCTTCTGTTGGCAGATCTGCTTCAGATTGATTTTTGAGAACCATCACTTTCACATTCCTAATTCTGGTTCATTTCGTTTTGTTCTCTTTGGGTTTTCTGAAACTTTTAAATGCTGCCCTGAAAATACTGTATTTTTGAGTTTGTGTTCTGGAAGCCTCCATGCTGCTGGGTCTTTGGGGGAAAATAACCAGATCCTTCAGCAACGAGGTGTTTAAGATTCGCAACTAGCAATGCAATTTTTTCTAAATATGAGGATATTTACCTTTATTAAGAAATTATAAATGATGGTATCCTTGATCATTTTGTGTTCTCATATTACTTTTGATTCTATTTGATTCTGTGTGGTGGTGAACAAAGATCATTACAAACAAAAACTGTAATTTTGTTATCTTTGATTCAATGGAATTTCTTTACTTAAAAAAATAAAGACTAAAAAATGCAGCATGGCTGTGTGTGCTTTGTGTAGTGGTAGAACTACGTAGGTTCTTCCTGTGCCTTCACCAAATCATGGGCTTAAGGGAAATGCACAAAACAATTTTTCCTCACAACTGATGTCAACCCAACCTCGCACACAAATACCAAAGATACGGACAGCCCACAAGTGTCCTCACAAGCCCATTCTCTCCAGGCGAGAAAGCCAAGAACTGAAATAAGTGAGATGTCAACATTTTAACAAATTGCTAAAGTGAACCATGTAGACAGAATGCAAAGCAAGATGGAGATAGTGTTTGCCGTGCGTGGTTTGGAGATGGTATTGGTTTGGTTGCTGGTGATGGTGAAGTTTTCTCCTTTGGATCTTTCTGAACCGAAGCAAAGGGTCTCCTAGGGTCAGGTTCTAGTTCAGCCAAGAGAGCTGTACCACCCCCAAGAGCCTTGCACTCAGAGCTCTCCTCCCTCCTCGGCCATGCAAAGCCTCTGATGAGCTGGGCCAGGTGGAGAGTGTTGGCTTTGGAAGATGTGCACTAGCAAGACCTACGAATGCCCAATATCAAATTACAAGATTTGTCCCTCTCTTCTTAGCAAGCTTCTCCCCATCTCCTGTCTCCCAAAAAAGTAACCAGATTACTTTGTTCTTTTGTTTGTTTGTTTTTGTTTTGTTTTGGGTGCTGGGGATTGAAACCCAGGGCCTTGTGCTTGCAAGGCAGGCACTCTACCAACTGAGCTATGCCCCCAGCCCCTGGTAACCAGACTACTTTGATCCCAGAAAACCAACTTGCAAAGAATACTACCTATGAAAAGAACAACATGGGCCAGGTACAGTGACACACGCTTGTAATCTCAGCAACTAGGGAGACTGAGGCAGGAGGATTGCAAGCTTGAGGCAACTTAGCAAGACCCTGTCTCAAAATAAAAAGCACTGGGGATATATGTTTATGGTAGAGCATTCCTGGGTTCAATCCCCAGTACCAAAAAAAAAAGAGAGATTTTAACTCCCCTGTACGGATAGGTAAGTGCTAGCAGCATGCCAGTTTGGTCCTTTGCTAGGCAAACTTCTAACATTTGTGTTCAGTGACACTTAGTTGCTGCCCCAATGCACCTAATATTTTTTTATTATTATTCCTTACATTAACAAGCTCCTCAGCCCTGGTTGTATAGGAAGTTACTTTCCCATGGTAAAGACTGACCAAACTGGATGGCCCTCTATATTGACAGCCTCCCCTCCTGGTTTCTCTCAGTTGTCCTTAGAGGGAATTACAGGAAGGTACCAGCTATTTATCTGAGTGGTTGAAAGACATTCCAAGGCAGTTTGGCCTTGAACTGCTGAATCTCTCCCCAAAGGACACAAATTTAAATCCCTCTCTCTATGGCTATGTGCCACCCAGAACTTCCTTTTAATACTAGTTGGAATTATATCAGCACCTCTACTGAACAGTGATTGCTTTCCTTTTAAAGTTGTTTCTTACTTTATCTGATGATGGTTGGGGACCCTGATCTGGCATAAATGAAGTTCTCACCTCCTTGTTCCTCTTCCCCTCTCTTACCTGCACTTCCCCCACCTCCAGAAATAAATGAGGCAAATATTTGAAACAAAACATGAGTAGTAACAACCAGAGGGACTTGGAACCAGAGTTGTTGGGTTAGAGTCCCATCCTAACCACTTTCTAGCCCTCTAACCCTAAGCAGGACATTCATACACACACATATCTTACAGGTTATATATTTATATGTCCATATAAATATACTTATATTTATTTGCATATAAAATAATTTTGTATATATTTAACCTATAAGATGACTGACTGTAAGAATGCCTGCCTCAGGATATTGAGGGGCTTCAAATAATGTTTTCAAAGTTCCTCTGTTATTTTGGGCAGTGTTTTTTGGCCTTGTCTGTTTGGTTCCCACTCATAAATCATCTCCTGGACAGTATAGAAACTAGAAGACAAGTGTCCTCATCTGATAGTTCCATGCCAGAGTCTCTGATGGGCCCTCAGGGAAAACAGGGAGAGGTTTAGATATATAGTTTCCAAAACACTCCTGGACTTGGAAGTGCAGACAAGCTGTGTGTGTGTATCATCAAACCCTGGTCCTAATTTTTTCCTTGTTAATATGTTCACATTGACTCTTCTGAGACCTACTGCTCTAGAGGAAGGAATAGAAATCCCAATAAGGAGATCCAGGAAATAGCAGGTGGAAACAGGTTCAAGGATAGGGAATGCGCAGGGCTGGGAAAGCAGAGAGAAGAGAAACTTGGAAATGCCCAAAGAGAAAAGAAATCAGGAAGATAAAGAGTTGCTTAAATAAGTTTTTAGGATGCTGCTCTGCTGTATGCTGTATAACCTCCCTCCTCTATCATCAAAGGAACACCTTCATTAGAACTCTTTACTGTTGTGTTAGGGTATAGGTCAGTGGTGGAACACCTGCCTAGCATCTTTAAGGCCCTGGTTTCACTCTTTAGCATCTCCTAAGCAACAGAAAAATTAACATTGCTTATCAGTGTTTTGGACGTCAGCTGTGCCTACTCCTTCCCTGGATGGACAGGTTCCAACTCAAGAGGCCTGGTTACATTCAGGCTATGCAGGAAGAGTTACTATTCCAAAGTCTGGAAAGGATATACTGATTATTTATTTATTTATTTATTATTTACAACAGGGATTGAACCCTGGGTGCTTAACCACTAAGCCACATCCCCAGTCCTTATTATATATTTTGTTAATTTTGAGACAAGGTCTTGCTATATTGTTTAGTGCCTCAATAAGTTGCTGAGGCTGGTTTTGAACTTGAGATCCTCCTGTCTCAGTCTCCTGAGCCTCTGGGATTACAGGCATCTGCCACCATGCCCAGCCCAAATTTTTCAATATACAATTTTAGACCAATTCATATCATCTATCATATGTCATACTTGATTTCTAACTATGCTTTTCCAGTGGGAGAAGAAGGCATGGGGGAACAGCGGGGCAGTTGGCAACTGTCAATCATGCACATGGTGGCCACAAAGATTGTGGACTTGGGACTGGATGTGAGTTCTCCATAACATCCAGGTCTCCCATTAATGTCTCTCACAGCACACTGAGACTTTCCCTCTTGGACACAGAATTTGTTTAAATTCTCCCTCCCCTATCCTACTGCAAGCACAAGATGGGCAGGGGCCATGTCTCTTTTCTTTATCATTCAGCCCCCACCTCCATTTCTGGGCCTGGCACATGGTGAATGCTTAAAACACATCTGTTAAATGAATAAATTGATGACATCCTGGAATACTCCTTACTTCCCTGATCAGCAACCTTCAACTCCCAGGTGAAGGCTTACATTAAAGATCACCTCCTTTGGGAAGCGGAAGCCTTCCTTAATTTCCCCCAGAAGAAACAATTGCACTATGTACCCACCTGGTTCATACTCTTATCATGCATGTGTCACAGCATATACTATTTGACTGTATTCTGCCTCCCCTGCCAATACATAAGCTCTCCAAGGACAACTGTGATGTATCATTTTTTACCCCTACTACTACCAGTGTTCTGTGCATGGTAGATAATCAATAAATGTCTGCTCAGCACAATAAAAAAAAAAGAAAAAAAAAATATGGTCACGTTGAGAAATCAAGGTGTACTCACAAATGTCCTGCCCAGTGACAAGGCTACTTCTGAGCACAGCCCCAGGGAGGAAATTGCTCTTGTTCTAGGACATTTGGCCTGTGACTGTTGCTTTCCCACCTGGGTTCTTGTAGCCCAGGCTAAAAGAGCCAGGTTCCAGCATCCCTGCTTGCCTGTCCTCTCTGCTTGAGTGCAAAGTTTGCCTTTAAAATCTTAACTACTAGCCAGATGCCATGACACACACCTGTAATCCCAGCAACTCAGGAGGTTGAGGCAGGAGGATCACAGGTTTGAGGTCAGCCTCAGCAACTTAGCAAGGTCCTAAGAAACTTAACAAGATCCTGTATCAAAAAATAAGAAGGGCCAGGGGTGGTGGTACATACCTGTAATCCCAGTGGTTTGGGAGGCTGAGAGTTCAAAGCCAGCCTCAGTAAAAGCGAGGTGCAAACAACTCAGTGAGACCCTATCTTTACATAAAATACAAAATATTTTATGTGTCTCAGTGGTCCAGTGCCACTGAGTTCAATCCCTGGTACCTGCCCACCTCCCTGCAAAAAAAAGAAGGGCTGTGGATGTAGGTCAGTGATAAAGCACCCGGGGTTCAATCCCAGTACCAAAAAAAAAAAACCTTAGATATCAAGACTTGCCAGCTTCCACATCCTCACCCTCTCTGTATGTCCACACACAGTGCTTCAGCAGTGCACATTTTAGCCACCTGGAGAGCTTGGAAAGATATTGATGACCAGACTGTATGCCAGACCAAGTAAATCAATCCCTGGGACTGGGGTTCAAGCTGAAGTAATTTTAAAGCTTCCCCAGAGGATTCCAACTGGCAAGAAGGTTGCAAACTGCTTTGAAAGCTTTGACGAGCTCTTTAATGTGCAATCCCCTGGGAGTCTCTCTAAACATACAGATTCAGTAGGTCTGGGGTGGGGCTACAAGTATGCATTGCTAGTGAGCTCTCCACAGGTGACCCATGAATGTCGAGGTTCCCCGGGGAACCTGTGAGCTTCCAGACCTAACATTGCAGAGTTTCACAGAAGTGGGATCAGTTCACCCTTTAGGTGACAATCCACATCTTTTCCTGGCTGGCTTGACTAAGACAGAGGCACATACATCTTCCAGGAGCTTCACCAGGCAGCACTAGCCTCCACCAGTGTCACTTAGTGAACTCGAGGCTCAGAGCGGTGGCCAATCCTGCTCAGACTCTCTGAGGCTGGGGGACATTTCTCTAGTGAGACCTCCACCCACACCTGCGTGAATGGCCACCAGAATCTATGACCTGCATTCCTCCTCCAAGGGACTATATGGGGTTGACAGCAATACATTGCCACAAACTTCCAGCCTCACATTCTGCTCCAATTTTTGTTTGCAGCAGAACCCCTGCCTCACCCCAGATGTCTCCAGAAGGAAGCCACTATAGGCACCAAATGGTTGTCATAAAATTCAAGCTTCCTGTGGCTGGTGGCTTTCAAGAGTATTTTATCTCCTCTCTCTCTCTCTCTGTCTCTCACAAGTTTGGGGTGAGGGAGGGGCCTGTGTAGGACTTGCACACATAGGCAGTTGGAATTTCGTGGGGGCTGAGCATGTCAGATTTTAATATTCATAGTCTTCACCCATATTCTCCCAATGGTGGCACTACCTTCCTAGGCATGGGCTGGGCCAGCCCCCTCTCCTTGCCCTAAGGGGTAGTGCCAAGGCAGGGTCAGCAGGGGGCGGTGCTGGCTCACAGAGCAGGCTCAGTGGATCCCAACCCTGTGGCTTCTTCCTGAGAAAGCCACTGGGTTTTCTTGTCATACAGAGTCTCTGAACTAGGTCCGCTAGCCCTACTAACTTTAGAGGGAACCTCAGATTGTGGGGTGTGAGTAGGATCGAAAGCTGCCCCAAGAGCCTTCTGGCCAGCATCTGCCTGCAGTTTTCTCACCTTCCTGACGTCATTTATAAATTTAGAGCTGCCACAAATCAGGAAGGCCTGGTTGTGTCCAGGAGGGCACCCGGCAATTAGGGGACAGGGGAGAAGTGGGAGTCAGGATCAACGCACTGGTTCCCTTAGCTTTAGAATAAAACTCTTGAAAAAGAATTAGAAGTATATAATGAGAACATTAAAAATACTCATTTTCTTCATGCTAGGAAAGTGCTCTACCACTGAACTACATTCCCAGCCCCAACAACTCAGTTTCCCTTCCTCTTTTTCTCCTCTCTCCCTCCCTCCACTCACCTCTTTATTTATTTATTTTATTTTTCGTTTATTTTATTTTTTTAGATGGGGTCTGACTATGTTCCTCAGTCTGGTCTCCACCTGGGCTCAAAGGCTCCTCTGGTCTCAGAGTACTAAGGCTACAGGCATGCACCAACACACTCAGCTTTCATTTCTTTAGATTCTTTAACTCAGCCCAACCCCACCCCAACTCTGCCAGTGACACCTCTGTAAGGGTCACCTGTGCCCTCCATCTTGGCAGATGCCAGTTCCATTGTCACCACTTGACCCAGTTGCCTCCAGGACACAGTTGCCCAGGCTGTTGTACTTGAAATGCCTTTTTAGCACCCAGAGGTTCCTAGGAGATCCCACAGGGTGAGGGCAGTGAAGCTGCTTCAACCAGGGCAGCTTTGTTCTTTTTAGGTTTGTATGCCAAGATTCCATGTAAAAGTTGATTTAAAATGGAGTGGGGGGGAGGGGGGAGCGGTGCTCAGCTTTTAAAAAGTAGTGAAGTAGGAGCTTAAGGGAAAATCCTCACTGGTCAGCAGCCTCCCATTCTTCTACCCACAATATTAATAATTTGCTGATTCCTCCCCCAGTTTGGGAGTTCTATGTAAATACCATTGATTATTAACTGATTTGTGTGTGTGTTTGAGAGGGATTGAACCCAGGAGTGCTTACCCACTGAGCCACATGCCCAGCCCATTTTTATATTTTATTTAGAAACAGGGTCTCTCTGAGTTGCTGAGGCTGTCATTGAACTTGCAATCCTCCTGCCTCAGCCTCCCAAGCCTATAGGATTATAGGTGTGCTCCATCACACCCAACTCCACCTCATTTTTTAAAAGACAGGATCTTGCCAAGTTGCTTAGGCTCTGTCTCAGTTGCTGAAACTGGCCTCGAACTGGCAATCCTTCTGCCTCAGCCTCCCCAGTTGCTGGAGGATTACAGATGTGTACCCAGCTTGACTGTGAATGTTATAAAGAAGGAAGTTACTCTCATGCATGGTGGTGCACACCTGTAAACCCAGTGACTTGGGAGGCTAAGCCAGGAGGATCTTGAGTCCAAGGCCAGCCTCATCATCTTAGCAAGATCATCCAGTCTCAAAATAAAAACTAGGGGCTTAGGGATGTGGCTCAGTGGCAAAGTGCTTGCATGCTGTTCATCTACAACTAAAAAAAAATTTAAAGAATAAATAAAATATTTTAAAAAAAAGCTAAAAAGAACTGGGGATGTAGCTCAATGATAAAACTTCCCTGAATTCAATCTCCAGTACCAAAAAAAAAAAAAAAAAGGAAGGAAGGAAGTTACATATGTAATAGGCAGAGACTACAAACCCTAGGAACGGAAAAAGGGATCAATGCATACATACATATGTACATTCACACATACATGTACATATATGATCAGAGAAATTCCTGAAGGTGTGAAAGCAGATGGAAGATCCTGCTACAGAAGGTGGGTAGAGCAACAAGTATGCTTCATACATGCAAGGAGTGGGGTGACTCCACAGGCTGGGGCAGACAAATCTTGGTTTGGTGTTGGGACTAATGACACGTTAACTAACTCAGGCTGACTCCTTACTCCCTGGCGAGTGAGCAAGATCAAGGTCTCAAAGGCGGTTTCAATAGTTAATGACGATATATCGGACCACCATCAGGGATTGGTTAAGAACAGTTCCGCAAACGTGATCTGCTCGTGCTTGCCATATAGTCCTATGGGATTCTCACCCGCATGACCCCCCCATGCCTTGCTGACCTTTAAGCTGATTGGTTCCCGCCTAGCCCCCACCCTACATAAAAGCTGTGTGATTTCCTCAATGTGCTGTGCCTCATGTGCTGACTGACCTCCCGGCTCTGGTGTGTTTCCTTTGCCGCCAACAGTCATCATCCTGCTCCGTCCCGTATTCTCCTCAGGCGGGCCCTGAGGAGGTACATTAGACCTTGTTGCCCAACAGGGAGCAACAGTTTGGTTTATTGGGATACCTCAGTGGTTACAACCAGACCAATCAACCCTCCCCTACCACCATTAGCCAGACAACAGTCTGATTCCAGTTGGGAAAGTAAGTGTAGCATCTTGGGGAAAGTTTCTATCAATGGATGGGAGCCCCGTGCCAGAGGAGCCAGAGGGAGCCACAGGCTTAGCAAACAGAGGTTTCGCACAGGGATTCTCATCTACAAAAATGAACATGCACTCAAAAATCACCAAGCACTTGAGGAAAGACAACTTCATAGGAGGAAAGCATCTGTATTTGTCAGAACATGCAGATTTGGAAAGTGTAAGTTCATCACTTCAAAATGCCTGAAACTAAAGACAAAGAAGAGTTTTACTGGGTAACTTGAGGATTGAGAGTGTGCTCAGAGAAGATATCATCTGTAAATTTAAGTAAAACCATTCATCAAGGGAAGGAATCTAGAGGAGACAGTTTTTTATGGAAAGGAGGACAGATGAGGACATGACTGCCACCCTGGGAAGAGGTCCAAGCTCCTAACCATCACTGCACACATCAGACTGCACTTGACCACGGGGAGCAGGTCACCCCAGAATGAAGCTGCTCTAAGGTTGTTTCCTGGATTTCTCTGTGGAAAACCCCTTGCCTGCCAACCAGCTACCAAGGTCACTGTGTTTCATTTGAACTTAAATCCTCCCTCTTAATTGTCTGGGGGAGGGAGAATTCTAACCCAGTCTCTTTACCTGTTTTCACAGATCCTAGCAAAACTTTGTTACAAAAAGAAATTATTGATAAGCCTACTTTGAATCTTTGAAATTCAACCTCACATAAAAGTTACTGTCCCAGAGCTTTAGAGGCACATGGGAATATAACTGCCCCAATTCTTCTGGACAAGGGAATTCCCCCTGCTTTATTGCCCTTCCCATAACTTGGGACAAGGTGATGCCAGAGCTCACCTAAGTCTAGGGAATCACCTCAGGCAGCCCTTTCCCAGCCTTGGTGCAGGGTAGCTAAGGAGAGGCCCAGGGTGACTGAGGAAGGGTCCAGGGATGCTAACTACAGTTTAAATGGCAGGTCATGTCCTCACAAGGCTGTGCTCTCAGCCTGGATCCGGGGACCAAAGAGCTGCTCAGCAACAGCCTTGCCATCATATTTGGGCAGCGTGCCTCCAAAGTCAGCTGGCAGAATGTTCTCATCAATCTCCTGGAAGAAGCCAGAGAGGTCATCTCCATGAACAAAGACCTGCAGGGAAGCAAGGGAGACAGCTAAGCCAGAGGTGACCTGAGGATGAGGGAGGAGGGCAGGAGAGGGACAGAGGGACAAAGCCACATCATGTCATCTTGCCTGGTGACATCCTTCTCTATATTGGGCTATTGGGGGATCCACTCAGCTTGGGAGCAGGGCAGTCTGAGGAGGGCTCAGGAAGGGTCCTCATCCCACTGCCCTCTCACCCTCTTGTTTCATGAGCTCTCTCCTGCTCCAGTCCCGCACTCACTCACCAGCTCACCAGCCCCTGCCCAGGCAGGCCGTGCACTCACCCTCTCCAGCAGCTTGCTCTTCAAGAAGGGCTTGACCACATTGTAGGTAGTAGTGAAGTACCATGGCTGGTGGATGAAATGGATGGCCTTGAACCGTGCTGGGAAGGAATCCTGTGAGTGACAAAGAAAGACCCCACCCACCCACCCCATATCCTCAATGACTTCAGAAGCTCTGCATCACTCCCTACCCCAGTTTGCTACCTCTCCCCATGGCACAAGAACCAACTTGTCCAACATCACATGTTGCCCTGGAGGACAGCCCATGGAAGGCCAGCCACAGGGAGCCCTGGCTTCACTGTGGTTCCAAGTGGCAGGGAGGAAGCCCCAAAAGTCATACTCCCAACCTTCTCCCTCAGATACCAAAAACCCTAGAATTAAGTAAAGAAATGAAATGGTAGCCTTGCTTGGTTTTTTGGTGACAGTGTTTTCAGACCCACTTGCCCATCAAGTGAACTGCGAACTACAGAGGTACTGTGGTCATGACTCATTGTCCTTCAGCCCCTCTGACAACCTCCCCCACCCCCCAGCAACTCAATACACATAGAATACAATACACATAGAATAGCCCTAAAATAACTCTAAGAAAGGATGGCTGACACATCAGTAATGTGGGAGTAGCCATCAGGGGATTAGTGATATCCCTTCTTCAGGGTAAATTCACAGAGAGGTAGTATGATACAATGGCCGAGATAGCTTGGGATTCCTGGTCAGAAAATGTAGGTTTAAGCTGGGCATCATGGTGCACACCTGTAGACTCAACCACTAGGGAGGCTGAAGTAGGAAGACCACTAAAGCCCAGAAGTTTAAGACCAGCCTGTGCAGCATACCAAGATCTTGTCTCAATAAACAAACAGGCCAAGCACAGTGGCACACGCCTGTAATCCCAGTGCCTCAGAAGGCTGAGGCAGGAGAATCATGAGTTCAAAGTCAGCCTCAGCAACTTAGTGAGGCCCTAAGCACTCACTGAGACCCTTTCTCTAAGTAAAATACAAAAAAGAACTGTGATGTGGGAATGTGGCTCCGTGGCTGAGTGCCACTGAGTTCAATCTCTAGTACCAAAAATACATATATATGTATATATTCATATAGATACACACACATATATATATACCATATATGTTCAAGTCCAGTCTCTACCACTTTATTACTGTGTGACCTTGAGAAGTCACTTAAATTTTGAGTCTCAGTTTCCAGGTTTGTAAAATGAAAGCAGGGAGAGGACACTCTAGAGGAGCCAATGACATAATGACTGTGTAGTTAGCAAACTTTCCATCAATATGCAAGTGTTTGTGGTTGGGACTGTGGTTATCACTGCTCTTTATGGCACTAGCCAGTTAATATCTTAGGTTCCAGCCAGCACCATGAAACTGAGAAACCAGGCCCAACCTCCCAGCCCCCTACCTGTGAGAGGTTCCTATATGATAGATCCCAAGGCCTCACCTGAAGCATGTCCACCATCTTCCTGAGATCCGAAGTCCGAAGCCTGGAGGCCTGCTGCATGGTAAAGCCCTGAAAGTTCTCAATGATACAGAAGCCATTAATTTGAGTTTCCTCATTCTCCAGTAGTTTCTCCAGGATGAAGCAATATGCCTGCAAGATCTGGAGCACAGAGTGAACAGGGCTTAAGATCCAATTTGCAAAGATAACTAAGGCTTAAGATCCTGAAGGAAGAGCTAATTGGTACATCTTTACTGGAGGAATTTTCAGGTTTTCATGTAGGACTATTCCCTTCTGTGGGTACATGCCAAAAAAAAAAAAAAAAAAAAAAAAAAAGTCCCATCTATGGATAGATATCAGAGTGTTTAGCTCAACATAAACTCTTATGTTTATAATGGAACCATTGGAAACAACCTAAATGTCCCTCAATAAGGGACTGGTAAAATTATGGTACATTTATACCATGAATAAGTTTAAAATGATGCAGAAGACTAATGATACACTCATGGTCTATCAGTGTACAATATGATCCTATTTTCATAAGAAAAATACTCGTGTGTGGTCGGCACAGTGACGTACATGTATAATCCCAGTGTCTTAGGAGGCTAACGGAAGGATCACAAGTTCAAGGTCAGCCGAGGCAACTTAACAAGACCCTCTCTCAAAATGAAAAATAAAAATGACTTGGATATAGTTAAGTGGTAGAGTGCTCCTGGGTTCAATCCCTAGTACCACAAAAGAAAAAAAAAAAAAATGGAACAAAATAGAAAGTCCAGAAATAGACCCAAGTACATATGAAAAAATAGACTATGGTAAAGATAACACCTCAAGTCTTTGGGAAAAGATGGACTTTTAAATAAGTTGTGTTGAGGCAACTAGATAGCATTTTCTAAAATGAATTTGTACTATTTTTTTCTAATTTAAATAATCATTTTAAGAGTTGGTGGCACATGTCAAAGTTCTCCCAAGACAAACCTTAATTCTTCCACTCAGGGCAGCCCTAAAGGCTCAGACAAGCAAAATCGCATACATATGAGTACAAAGAACTCAAGCTGCTAAATAAGATGGAACTTTCCAGAATCTCTTCCAATCCACAGTCCACTAATCCCTGTTCTCTTTCTCTCAGCTTTAAGCATTTGGCAGGGCTGCCCTCTGCTCGTGGCCCACAGCTGCTGCCCCGATTTGGCACTTGGCAGGGATACTCAGGGATAGCCATGTACTATTGGCCAGTGATCCCTGCTTGCAAAGCTCCTGGGCTTTCCAGCTGCCTTGGCACATCCTAGAAATTCTTCCCCTGCTCAGAAGGGCCAGGTGGCAGGTGGCTGCCTGTCTTCCCTGCTCCATATGCCTTGCCTCCTGAGGAATCAGGAATGAAGGTTCAATAGAGACAAAGGTTGGGGAAGGAAGCCCAGCCCACCCACAGGGTGGGAGGGAGCCAGATGGGTTTCCACTGACCTCATCAAAGGTGATTTCTTCACATTGCCAGTCCTCAATTTTAAAAAGCATGACCACTCGGCCATACTTGTCCCGACTAGAGAGGACACCAGGGTAGCCAGCCTCAATGGTGCAGCGAACAGCCTCCAGGGATAGGCTGTCGAAGAGTTCAGGGTACTGCAGCCGGAAGTTCACGTAGCCTGAAAGAAGGAGAGCCCAGTGCCACCTTAGTGAGTCACCCCACCCTAACACTCCCACCTCCCAGGGTGGCACATAATATGGGAGAAGACCTGAGCTCCTGCCTGGCTCCTCCACATCCTGTGTGTAGCTAAACAGGATACTCAACCTATCTGAGCCCCATTTTCCTCTCCAACAAATGGGATGTTAATATTGTCCTATTTCACCAAATGGCGTGGCAATCGAAAGAGATTCAGGGTGTAAACTATGCAGTCCTAAACACAGGGATGTTTACTACAGGTTACATAGTTTCCCAAGGGGACAAGGCACAGGTTTTTCAGGTGGGCTCAGGGTTAGCCGAGTGGGGGTGTGGACAGGGCTGTAGTGAAGTTCTAACATAAAAACCAAACCCCAAGCAAGATACAGAGGCCCTTCCTGATGCCAGCAGTACCTCCAGTGTCATAAACTCCATCCTTACCTGCCCCGAAGGGTCCCTGCCTCATGGCTATCTGTATCATCGAACTTGAGCTTTGGAGAGGCTGGACCCAGAGAAGGTATTTGGGGAGCATCTGCCAAGGTTGGTGCCTGCCAGACCAACCTCCTCACTGTTCTAGAACACTTCAGTCGCATCCCACCACCTCGCCTTTGCCTTGTTGTTCCCTGCTTTTCTTCCAAACATTTCATGTCCTTTGGGTTTTTCTTCAAAACTCCCTTGGCACTGGGGGCTTCCTGGCCACTTTACCTAAAAGATCAGTCCTTCTACCATTTATATCCACCTCCTTTATTTTTCTCCTCGTCCCTTATCACTAGTAATCTATATGCTTTTATTTATCTGATTTATTATTTCCACAATTAGAATATAAATTCCATGAGGGCAGAGGAATCTTTTTCTTTTGTTGGGGAGGTGGTCATTGAGGATTGAACCTAGGGGTGTACTGAGCTACACCCATAGCCCTTTTTACTTTATTTTCAGACAGGATCTCAGTAAGTTGCCCAGGCTGGCCTCAAACTTGCCATCCTTCTACCTCGGTCTCCCAAGTTGCTGGGATCACAGGCATGCTCCACCATGCCCTGCAATGGCAAGGGATTCTTATCTGTTTTGCATTCCTTGGCCTAAAACAGTGACTGGCACAGCATGGCACTGAATTCACACTTGGGGAAGGAGGAAAGAAGTAAGAAAAGGAAAATCAGCCTGCAGCAAGAGGGCCTGCTCAGACCCTTCCTTCTCTAGGAATCAAAAACTCGATAAACCCCTACCTCCTTCCAGCAGGGCCAGAGTAATTCTGACCCTGGGGTTAGTGCCCTCTTCAGTTCCACTGTGCTTGAAGTTTAGGTTTAGGTAACTGCCACAAGGGAAGCTCATACCCACACCTCTCTAGAACATTCTGGAGCCAAAATGTCCTGGTGTATGTATAGGCAAGGGGGTGGGGTGTGGGGAGATATGGGGGATTCCTGGGGGAAACTCCTCATTCTGTCATCCTTTTTTTTCTTTTTTAGCAGGACCCCAGGGCCCAGAGCATGCTAGGCAAGCACGCTGCCACTGAGCTACATTCCCCAGTCCCTCATCCAAATTTGGTATCCCAGTTCTACTCAATGAATCCCGAAGTCTGGGAGAGAAGATATTCCGCTAAGAAATTGGTCCTGATGTATTCATTCATTCATTCATTCATTCGTTCACTGTCAGAGCTGAAAGGGATCTGGAAGCTGTTTCGTTCACGAACACATTCCCATTTTACTCCGAAGGGTATGTAGGCCGGGAGAGTGACTTTTCCACGGCACGAACCTATGGCATGAAAGGGACGTTCACGGTGCCTGGGTGGAGACTGACACCTTCCTCATGCCTTCCTCCCACCTTCCCACCGCCGCCCCTTTACCAGCACACGACCCACCTTTGAGCAGCTCGTAGGCGCGGCCCACGTTGAACTTCCGTGCCCGGATGAAGCGCAGAAGGAAGGCGCTGTCCCTGTCTCGCACCCTCTCCGCCACGGCCACAGCCAGCTCATCCCCAGTGTCCGCCTGTGCCTGCACAAGCTCCTGCAGTTCTCGCACTGCCTCCTCCCGAGTCTCCTCCCTCTCGTTCAACTCATCCTTGGCCTGCAACAGGGGAGAAGGACATATGTGACAAGGCTTCTCCTGCCCAATGGGAGACCTGCCTCTGGGGTCCACAAGGGTAGCATCTGCCCTGGCCTCCGCTCAGTTTGTAGTGTCTGGAGAAACTGTTCATCCTGCGTCTGTTTGCAGGATATCGCCAACAGTCTAAGTGCTTCTGCAGTTGTACAGTAACTACCCACACTTAATGCAGTTTTTCGGAGCACTCTGTAAAGTCCTTTAAATGAATTATGCCTTTTAATCATTTTCATAACTCACCATGTTTGGGTTTTGTTTTGTCCCTGGGGATTATTGAACCCAGGAGCACTTTATCACCAAGTTACATCCCCAGCCCTTTTTGCTTTTTGAGGAAAGGTCTCACTAAATGGCTGCGCTTCTCTTTAAAGCTGAGCTGGTCTTGAACTTGGGATCCTCTTGCCTCAGCCTCCCCAGTCACTGGAATTACAGGTGTATGCCACTATGCCTGGCTGGGTTGGTATCTTAATCCCATCTTTCAAATGAGTAGACTGAGGGCTGCTGGGGTGAGGTCGCTCATGTAGGAGTACTCACATAGGAGTGGAGCTGGGCCTCCTACTCCTGCAGGCTCACACACACTTTCCCTCCCAAACTCAATTCTGATCTTTCCAAAAACAAAGATCCCCAGCAGAGGGCACCCTACCTCCTCCCCTAGAGCACCACATTCCTTCCCTTTTCTGGGACAGGAAACCTCCCCACTTGTCAGGCAGCTCTCTCCCTGTTCAGCATGGAGAGAAACCTAGTCAAATTGAGGGAACTAATAGCACTTTTCCCTTGAGATGCCTAGAGATGCAGAGATGGGCACCAGGAACCCAGGCTCAGCAGGCCCACTTCTCATCTTTCCCAGTAACCCCAACACAATTCTGCTAACTTCCACAGAGTCTGAGGATCTCTGAGCCAGTTCAACAACCATCTTTCATAGGTGCAGAAGGCAAGACAGAGAGAGAAGTTATTTGCTCAAGATCACACAGCAAGTTGGAAGTAGGTCAGATTCCAGATCTCAGGTCTCTTGCTTGTCCAGTGGGGCAGCAGTTGAATCCTTGTTCACCAGGGCCACATCCAAACCAGTACTCCTCTTTGCTGACTCCAGAGGTTCAAGTCTAGTCTTGCTTTCAAGTGATTTAGATGCAGATCTGGCAGCTGCTGTAACCCTGATCACTAGAATGGCTGCTAGAACAGTTCAATCTATCAGGTCCAGGGTGACCCAGAGAGTGGAGCTAGACCATTTCTATAAGGACTAAGAATGTTGTCATGTTCTTAACCCTCATACACACACACCAACCCCATTTTGCCTCCATAGGCTGTCCCTCACTGTAAACCTGCCTCCTCACCTTCTGTAAGGTGTGGCGGGGCAGCTGGCTGCATGGGCCAAAGACGGGCCCGTGATCCTGGGTTGTGAGCTGCTCCAACTGGGCCCGGAGCTCCTGTTCCTCTTCAGAGACCATACGGAATGTGCCCACCTGGACAGAGAAGAGTTAGGAAGAAGCAAGAGCAGCCTGCATTCCCAGCAGCCTGAGCAAGCCAGGCAAATGGGACTGCTGAAACTCTAAACTAGTGCTTTTGCCCAGGGTTGTTGTTAAGCCCTTTCCCTTTTGGGGGACCAGGGCCCACAGAAAAGTTGTAGGGTATAGATGATAGAGAAGCAGGAAAGGAGGGCAAGGGGGCAAAAAGGAAGGAGAGCCCAGGGTACTTACCACCTCTGTCATATTGTCTCTGAAAGACACTGAGTCCTTGGCACAAAAAGGTCCCTGCTTCCTCTGTCCTAACTGTTCCACACGCTGGTCTCTAGGAATGGAAGTCAGTACTGCAGTGGTAGTAGAGTCTACTCTACAATTGTCTCAGAATAGCGGATCCCAAACATTCAAGTGCATCAGAATTGCCTGGGGCATTTGTTAGAAAGGCAGCTGCAAGGCCCCACCCCCATGATTCTGATTGGAGGTCTGGGCAGGGCCCAGGTTGAGACTCCCACAGGTGGCTCTGAAGGAGATGGCTCTTGGACCACATGCTAGGAAGCACTGTTCTGGGAAGGGGCTTATGTACAAATGCCTCAGACCTCAGCTGTTAAGTTGACCCAGCTAGGAAAAAGTGCATCTTTCAGATCACCGCAGGATAAGACAATCCCTGCTCCCTCTGTGGTTCTTTCCTCCCAGCCCAAAGGGTACCCAGAAATTTTCAGGCCTTGTGGATGACCCTGTCTCCAGCATACTCATTCTCAGGAGTGCTGATGAACAGTTACATGATCATTATTCTGGGTATGTGTTTAGTGCTTTGTGATGCATTAAGTAATTTCAAATCCATTGTCTTAGATCCAGGGGCTGGCATTATTATTTCCATTTTACATAGGAGGAAACAGGACCAGGACAACAAGTGATTTGTCCAAAGTAATACAACCCAAAGTAGCCAGGGATTAGGACTCAAATCTAAGTTGTAACGTCTATTGGCACCAAGAGGCAGCTGGGCAGCACAAAAGTTAGACCTGGGTTCCACTTCTGTCTCTCCCACATGAGGGTTATGGGATCTCACCTCAGTCGTGGGTGTTCCCTGTTGGGATGGAAAGATTAGAAGTATAATTAAATAATGTACAAAAACATACCAACCTGCTTCCCACTAGGGACTTTTTTTGGCAGTTCTTCTGCTCCCAGGTTTTCTCTTCTACTTAAATGTCCCAGTAGCCTTTGAGGATTCTTTACCATCCTCCTTTGACCTGGTTCCATCGGTCAGTTCAGTCACCTACTCACAGTCGCTAAGTGGTAGAGTTGAAACTTGAACTATATCTGGCCCATACCAAGTCTGTCTTGACATCTTGAGGTGTCAAGAGAACCAAGACATCTTCAGACAAAACTTCTTAGAAAAGCTGGAGTCATAGGTCTGGATTTCAAATGGGCTTTGTCCTTTGTCACTCATGCAACCTCAGGCAAGTCATCTAACTAAGCCTCAGTTTCCTTGTTTGCAAATTGAGGATAATAACAGTATCCACCAAAAAGGATCCTCACAGAAACCCTATAATTTCTCTAACATGCCCAGCACAGCATCTCACTCTAGAATTTGTTCCCCTTCCCTTTCTTAGCATCATACCAAGCATTATCCTAAGTTGTGCAGAGAGACTTGGAGGATTGCCAGGACTGTCTGAGGGTCTCCCACCTCTTGCCCCTCCTACTCCACAGCCCCAGCAAGAGCACGGAGTTCTAGGAACTAAAATCTACCCACAGGAACCAAATGTAAATCATCTCTTTGGCTGATAGACATCTACATGTGTAGGCACAGAGACAGAAAGATTGAAATCTTTTCCCTTAGGTCTTCTGAAATAGGAATGGAGAAGCCAATACAACTGCCTTGAGGAACTCAGCTGGGAAAGATTAGTGACTGAACATTCCCAGTTTGTTAAGGGGATCATAAGGACAAAATACTAGATCTTAGGATTGGGGTTGTGGCTCAGTGGAACAGTGCTTGCTTAGCGCATGTGAGGCACTGGGTTCAATCCCCAGCACAACATAAAAATAAATAAATAAATAAAATAAAGGTATTGTGTCCATCTACAACTTAAAAAAATAAAGATACTAGATCTTAGAAATACAGACTTAAAGTCAACGCAGCAACTCTTTCTAAACATGCCCAAGCAATCAACTTTGCTTTTTTTAAGTTTTTTCTTTTTCTTTTTTCTTTTTTGGTACTAGGGATAGAACCCAGGGACACTTTACCACTGAGTTACATCCCCAGTCACAGCCATTTAGTGAGACCCTGTCTCAAAGAATAAAGAGGGCTGGGGATGTAGCTCAGTAGTAAATCCTGCCTCAGCTTCCCAAGTTGCCGGGATAGCAGGTGTGTACCACTATACCCTGCTGCTGAGCTACATCCCCAGCCCTTAACTTTAACTTTTTAAAAAATACTTATTTATTAACTATATATAGTGAAAAATGTCTGTCCCTCATTTCATATTGATATGGTTCCCTGCCACCTATGATCGCCATATAAAATACAAAAATATCAATATCTGGGACATTCTTAGACTAAAAGAGTATGTGTTGTACATCTGAATTCACAGCGAACTAACCATTCTTACTTATATTTACTAAGTCTACCATCAGATTGGTCTGGTTCAACCTGGAGGAGAGCCATCTGGTTTTAGTTTTATAGGCAGGGAAGTACATGGTTCCCCCATTCCCATCCCTGATTCCCCTATCTTGGGTTCCCCGGGCCCCGGAAATCCCCTGGTACTGACTTACCTGCCAGGTCGGCAGCTCCTCCTTGGGGCCACCTGGTACCTGAATGTTCTGGAGCTCTGGAGGTTGCCTCGGCTGGGGGTGTGGCCCAGTCAGCAGGACAGGATTAGTGTGTCACAAGAAACTTCTCATCGCCCACAGTTTCCCATTAAATCGGGCTCACAGGAGGCCCAGAATGGGGCAAGTGAAGCAGTGGGGGGGGGGGGGGGAGGCCTGGGCCTGGTTGCAGATGTATCAAAGCCCTCCTTTGTGTGCTCCTGCTCCGGAGTCCCTGCTTAGCCATGCGGAAGCCAGCGTGGGCTGGGATCTAGGCCAGCCCCATCCGCTCTTCCCTGTCTTCTCCTTGGGCTCTCAGGGGAGTTTGAGAGAGCATCCCCCGAGCCCCCCCCACCCCCCACCGGCAGGACATGCAAAGAGGTGAAGGGAAATTTTAAACATGATTCCCAGATGCAACAACAGCTTGGCAAATACAGGCCTGTGGCCCACCCTCTCCCTTGGCCACAGTGAATGGGGCCAGTGGGAGATGTAGAGAGTGAAGGCTGAGCAGGAAGAGGACAAAACAGGCCCACCTGCCTTCTAGGCAGTATGGTGCAGTGGTAGGGGTACATTCTGGAACCAGATAGCCCTCTTTTTTTTTTTTTTTTTTTTTTGTATTTGTGTGTGTGTATTGCTGGGGATGGAACCCTCAGCTTCATACATGCTAGTGAGGGGAGTGCTCCACCACTGAGCTACACCCCTAGCTCCTGCCCACTGTTTAATCCTAGCTTCAGCACCTTCTCTCTTTGAGAAGTTACTGCACCACTCCTTGACTCAGTTCCTGTCTAAGAGGTGGAAATAACCAGAAGACAAGGATCACGGCTTTAGGGAGCAAAGTGCTTAGCTGCCTGACACTTGGTAAGTGCTCTTTAAATGCTGTAAATGCTGGTTATCTACTCCAGATACAGAATCAGCAGGCACCTCAGGGAAGGGAACTCATTATCCAACCATTCATACAGCAAGAAACCCCTCTGCAGCCTCTTAGCCTCCACTTTGGTATTCCACTAGGGTGTGGGGGAGCTTATTCCTTTGGAACATTTCTGTCAAGAACTCCAAAGGCAGGGAGCTCCCTGTTTCCACTACTGGACAAATCCCCTTATTTAGAATTCATCCTTGGTCTGAGTTTAGGTCGCTTTCTACAATCCTCCTTGGCCCTGATTAAGCATCCTAGAGGTGCCCAGGGCATCATCAAGATTCTGTACACAGTTCTTCTCTGGAATTCAGTCTCAGAAATGATTTTTTAAAAATTTTCGCAGATATATTTTTGTTTGGTTGGTTTTTCTGCGTGTGTGTGTGTGTGTTTGTTTGAAGTACAGGGATTGAACCCAGTGATGCTCTACCACTGAGCTACATACTCAGTTCTTTTTTTATTATTTATTTTGAGACAGGATCTTGCTAAGTTGCCCAGGCTGGGCTCAAACTTGTGATCCTCCTGCCTCAGCCTCCCGAGTAACTGTAATTACAGGTGCCACTCTGCCTGGCTTCTTGTTGTTGTTGTTATTTTTAATTTTGCCTGGCTTGTTTGGATTCTTAATTTCGTTTTGCCTGTTTTGGTTTTGTTTTTTTCTCCAGCAATGGAGATTGAACCCAGGGCTTCACATAAGGTAGGCAAGCTTTGCTCTAATGCTGAAATACATCCCCAGCCCCAATTTCCCCCAACGTAGTTCTTGCTTTTCCACCCATTCCTACTTTGATGAATTTGGGATCTTTTCAACTTGCTGTGCCCTCTTCAGACACCTGGGGGTTGTGGGAGTATCCCTAAAGGAGCATCCTGGGAACACCCATTCCTCACCTGTCTCTCTTGACCGCTTCCTCTAGAGCAGGTTGCATTGCCTGGTGCTTAGATCTTGGGGTGTGCCTGAGGCACCTTGAGCTCTTTACTTCCAATAGCTCATTCCCTGGGTTCCTGTTCTGGCTGTTGTCTGGCTCAAGGACTGTTTTCTTTCCAAGTCCTCTCTACAACTGATGACACCAGCCCTTATTTCTATCCTTCTGTTCCCTGGGGGCCTCATCCCCTGCTTTGTCCTATACAGTAGTCACTAGCTACATGTAGTTTTTCAGTACTTGAAATGGAGTAATATACTGGGCGCCATGGCACGTGCCTATAATCCCAGCAACTGGAGCGGTTGAGGCAGGAAGATTGCAAGTTCAAGGCCAGACTTGGCAACTTAGCAAGGCTCTCAACAACTTAGCAAGTCTCAGTCTCAAAATAAAAAGGGTGTGGTTGTAGCTCAGTGGTAAAGTTCTCCTGGATTCAATCCCAGTACCAAATAACAAAAACAAAACAAAACAACAACAACAACAACAACAAAAAAACGAAAGAAAAGAAAAAGAAAAACAAAGAGACGTGGAGTAATGCAACTCAAAATCTGAAAATTTAAACTGAATTTAAGTTACTTAAATTCAAATTAAGACTCTGACAATGCCAGGTGATGGACTCCATCATGGAGAATGTTCCTGTGTGGTAGGAACACTGTCAAGTTAAAGGCACAGCCCTGGTAGGAGTGGGGTGCACAAGGCATCTCAGGATGCTAGCTGGCCACAAAGTGCTTTTGGGGGCAAAGAGCTTTCTGCAGCACTACTTTCTGCTTACAACCCTTTTCCTGCCTCCACCCCTGCCCTCTCCCCATCCCGAGTCACATTCCCTTCTAGCTTCTTTGGTCAGAACAATAGTGCCACTGTGTAAAAGGAGACGTTGCCCTCATTGGCCCAGACACCTGTGCTGGCCATGCCGGCAAACAACTGTGGGCTCCCTGGCCTCCCTGGCTCTGCAGCAAGGGAGGGGGCTCACATTGGCTGTGCCTTATTCTGTACTGTGGCAGGCACCATACCAGTATTATCTCATCAGATCCTTCCAGGTGTCAGTTTGAGAGCACAAACCCATTTTTCTTAAAATGGAACTGGGGTTTGAACCCAGGAGTGTTTACCACTGAGCTATGTCCCCAGCACTTTTTATTCTGAGACAAGGTTTTGCTAAATTGCCCAGGCTGACCTTGAAATTGTGATCCTCCTGCCTTGGCCTTCTAAGTAACTGGGATGCCAGGTGTGCACCACCACACCTGGCTCTAATCCCTTTTGTATAGAATAGGCAACTGAGAGAGAGAGGCGAGAGACCTGCCCAAAGTCACACATTCTAAAACCCTCTCATCATTCAACACACAAGGTAGGCCGAGGTGTGGCTGCTCAGGGACTTCACAACTGCTCTATTCCCATCTCCACCTTTTCCCGGAGAAGGTGACATCACTTTACTCTCAGCATCCTGAGTAATTTAGACTACAAGCATGCACCACCATGCCAGGTTTCAACTTAATAAAATATTTGTTGAGCACCTACTATGTCAGGCCCTGGCCAGGTGCTGCAGGAATGCTGTTTATAAAAGAGACTGCCCTTACCACTCATAATCTAGCAGAGAAGATACACACCAGGGGAGTGTGGCTCATGGAAGAAAGCAGGTACCCAGAGCTGTAGGTCAATCCACTGGATTTCAAACAAGAAGGTTGCCATCATCTTGGCCATAGCAGTTTTGGTGAATTGATAGAGCTAAGAAATAGAGAGGGGCAGAAGAGTGAATAGGAGACAGAAAAATACAGACAGTATAGATGGCAGCTTCAAGAAATTTGTCCAAAAGCAAATGGGAGAGAGAGAGTGGAATAACAGAAGGGCAATGCGGGTCAGGGGTTTTGTTGAGATGGATTCATGAGACTTTCCATCTCTGTTTTTGTGTTACTGGTGATTGAACCCAGGGACACTACCACTGAACCACGTCCCAAGTCCTTTTTATTTTTTACTTTGAGACAGGGTCTTAATAAGTTGCCCAGGCTGGCCTCAAACTTATTTACTTGTTTCTCCTGCCTCAGCCTCCCTAGTGGTTGGGATTACAGGCATGCTCCCAACTCTTCCTTTATTGCAAGGAGATGATCTTAACTTCTACTACACAGGAAAAAAAATAGGTTATTATTTTCTTTCTTTCTTTTCTTTTCTGGTCAAGTGTAAGTGAAGTCATCTGTTGAGAATAAAGGAAGAGATAGAAAGTTTGAAATAATCCTCACGTAGAAAAGGAGGATAAATTTTTTTTGTTTGTTCTGGGGCTCATACCCAGGACTTTTCTTTTTTTGAAAAAATACTTTTTAAGTTGTAGATAGACACAATACCTTTATTTTATTTATTTTTATATGCTGCTGAGGATCATACCCAGTGCCTCACCCATGCTAGGCAAGTGTTCTACCACTGAGCCACAACCTCAGCCCAGAAAGGATAAACTTACCAGGGAAGATTGTCTGGCAGTGTTGAAGACCCCTTTGAGATTGGCTGCAATAACTTTACAGGGTACTCAATTGATTTCTCCAGCATATCCCAACAGCCAAGGATAGTATCAACGAAGCAATATGGTGGACCTCATACGGGTTAAGGGGTTGGCATGGATGGCATGGGAGGAAAGGCAAAAGAGGGCAAGTTGAGGATATTAGCCCAAATATAGTGTGTTATATCTTGGAGTCAAAGATGAGGAGGAGTGAGGGGCAGTGAAGATTGGGGAATAGGTAAGAGGAAGTTATTGAGTGAGTTGTCTGAAGGGTGAGTTAGATAGAGGCTCAGGATGTAACCAAGAAAGTGAGTGGCTGAGGAAACAAGGAGGAGAAAGTCATGGAGGTGGGAAGTGGAGTTTCTCAGAGGCTTCAGGTAGCATGGGGGTGATCCAGGATGACAACAGAAGAGGGGTGGAAGGAAGACAATGAAAATGTACCCACCTCTCAGAAAAGGGAAGAGAGGGCTCCTCAAAGGTCCAGTTTGCTGGATATTCACAGGCCAGAGCAGTTCACTAGATTTGTAACTGGGGTGTTTTATTTTTTAACTTCTAATTTTGACATCATTTCAGATTTACGGAAAAAGCACAAGAGTAGTACAAAGAACTCCCATATGCCCCTCACCACATTTGCTTTAGATGAAACTGTAGACCTGATGCTCTTCTGCTCCCAAATACTTCAGTGTGGACTTCCTACAAACAGGGACATTCTCTTTGCTATGCTCTGAATATTTGTGTCCCTCCACCATCTAATATATTAAAATCCTAACCCTCGACAGAGATGGTACTAGGAGGTGAGGACTCTGGGAGGAGGTAAGGCCCTTTATAAAAGAGGACCCACAGGACCTTGCCACTGCCACCATGGGAGGACACAGAAGTCACCATGAGAAAGCGGTCTTCCCCAGTCACTGCATCTACCTCTACTTGATCTTGGACTTCTCAGTCTCTGAAACTTTGAGAAATTAAATTTCTATTATTTAGAAGTGACCTAGTCTATGATATTTTATTATAGTAGCTGGAATAGTCTAAGACATTCTAACCATGGTACAATGATCAAAATGAGGAACTGAGCATTGATACAACTGGATAATCTATAGACCTTAATCAAATTTGCTAATTATAAAAGGCCAGTTTTTAGGAATTACTTTCTACCCAGCTTCTTTTTTTAAAAAAATTTTTTTAGTTGTTGATGGACCTTCATTTTATTTATTTATTTTTATATGGTGCTGAGAATCGAACCCAGTGCCTCACGCATGCTACGCAAGTGCTCTACCACTGAGCCACAAACCAAGCACCCTATCCTGCTTCTTCTCTTTCTCTCTTTTATATTCTTCTTGTTCAAGCCTTTGAGAAATAAGAAACAAATTTTTCTGTTGTTTTGATCCTTTATTTTCAAATGATTGCAAATTCAGAGGGAGCTTCAAAAGTGGCAATATACTTTTAAGGCAAACCTTTGGTTTTGAAATTTTAACATTTTGCTGATACAATTTAGAACCATATTTTTCTGACTCATGATTTTGCATCCATTTGACAAATATTTGTGTGAAGCACTGCTCTGTGTTAGGAACTTTTCTAGACACTAAGGCTATAAATACTGGGCAATTAAACCTTTGTTTTAAATCCTTCTAAATTGGAACTTCTTCAGGTAGCATTATTGTTTTTCCTCAACAATCCCGTGAACTACCCAGACAGTATTGTGTTTGATTTTCTTAATCATTTTTAAGTGTACTGTTCTGTAGTGGTAAGTATATTCACATTGCTCTGCCACAGATCTCCAGAATGTTTTCTTTTTTTTTTTTTTTTTTTGGCGGTGCTGGGGATTGAACCCAGGGCCTTGTGCTTGCGAGGCAGGCACTCTACCAACTGAGCTATATCCCCAGCCCTGTTTTCTGTCTTGCAAAACTGAAACTTTGCACAAACTGAATGAGCTCTCTATTTCTTCCTAGTCCCTAAAAGACACCATTTTACTTTGTTTCTCTGAATTTACTACTATATTTTTAAAAATTTATTAATTTTTGATACTGGGGATTGAACATAGGGGTGCTTAACCACTGAACCACATCCCGGGCCCTTTTTATTTTGAGACAGGGTCTTGTTAAATTGCTGAGACTGGCCTCATACTTGCAATCCTCCTGCTTCAGCCTCCTGAGTTGTTGGGATTATAGGCATGTCCAGTTTAACTACTTTAGATACTGCATATAAGTGAAATCACAACCATTTTTTTTGACTGGTTTATTTCATTTATCATAATGTCTGTGAAGTTCATCCATGTTGCAGCATGTGTCAGAATTTTGTTCCATTATATAGCCCACTTTTTTTTTTTTTGGGGGGGGGGTGCTGGGGATCGAACCCAGGGCCTCGTGCTTACAAGGCAAGCACTCTACTGACTGAGCTATCTCCCCAGCCCCTATAGCCCACATTTTATTTATCCATTCATCAGTTGATAGACATTTGGGTTATTTCTACCTTTTGCCTATTGTGATAATGCTGCTGTGAACATGGGTGTGCAATGCTTTCTTCAAGACCTGGATATCAATTCTTAGTAATGTACCGAGTAACAGGATTGCTGGAAAGTACTAACATTTTTAAGTGCTTATAAGAGCAGCTCTTTATACATGTTGCCTTGATTATTTGTTATCTCAAGCAATGCTGCTTTTAAGTCCATGCCTTTGGGCTTGGATGGGTGCCTATGGGTTCTCCTCTGGCCAGGCCCCTCCCAGAATCCAAGGATAAGGAGCCCAAGTAACACAGATGAAGTGTTCAACAGAGCCCACATGCCCTTCTTCAGACCATCCTCTAGGTACTTAGTCAAATATCCCCAAACTTGCTTCCAGGGATTACGCAGGGCTTCGCTGGGGTTCACCCTGCCCAGAGTGGACCTGCAAGTACATACAGGGGTTCCTGGGAAGCTTTGTGGGGGAGGTGTGTATGGATCTTTGGGGTTATAGAGTCCAGCTAGTGTACGAGATAAATAACATTTGCTGCTTATTGAAGGAAGCCTGTACCAGCATGGAAAAATTGGTGTTGTTAGTCTGAACCAGTTCTTTCTCTCTCTCTTTTTTGTACTAGAGATTGAACCCAGGGGTGCTCAACCACCATGCCACATCTCCAGCCTTTAAATTTTTTTTTTTTTTTTTAAATTTTAAGACAGTCTCACTAAATGGCTTAGTGTCTTGCTTAGTTGCTGAGGCTGACTTTGTTTCTGTGATCCTTCTTCCTCAGCCTTCCAAGCCACTGGAATTATAGGTATGCACCACCACATTCAGCAGTTCTTCTCTTTAGTGTGTCTAACACCATTAATGATAGGAGAAAACAGGATGATACATTCACGAGACAAGGAGAGACAAAGATCCCTGAATTATCAATGCCATTTTGTTGACACTCACATTGACAATTCAGTAGGTGCATCTAAGATGCACAAATGGAGGCTCAGAGAGGCTAATGAGCTTAGTTGAGTTACACAGACACAGATTCATTGATGAATGGTCCAGCTCCAGAAGCAGTTTGGAAGGGAGGTCTTGAAAGGAGATGATAAGGTCATCTGTTTCTTCCGTAAGGTAAAGGATTTTTTTTAGGAACCATCTTCCACTTCAGCTGTGTTTTAGCCACAAATCACAGTTCATTGTCTGAACAAATGTGGTAGAAGGAAAAAATGCTGGGCCACTCCCACCTATCTCAAGGAAAAGGATACAGCTTCATAAGGAGTCCTACCTTCAGTTCTGCTCATTCAGCTCATCTCTTTTGTGTGTGTTTCAAGCTCATCTCTTCTGAACAACCTTTATGGCACTCACCTGATTGGGATATCCTTCAATTTTAATACAACCATGTGCGTCCCCTTCAACTATTCCCCAAGGCCTCCAATTTAAAAGCATTTACAAGGCCCTGCTTTCCACTACCACCCCAAGCACCTTCACCTTCTGAACTAAGGGCTTGTTTGCTCCCACGCTGTTCTCAGGCCCGTTACACAATCTGTTCCCTCAGCCTAAAATAGAGAACCTCAAATCTCAGCCTACCCCTTCCGGCTCTTCACTGTACTGTCAGGTATTCTTTTTTACTTTTTGGTACTGGGGATCAAACCCAGAACCCTGTACATGCTAAGCAAATGCTCTACCATTGAGCTACATTCTGAGGTTTCAGGTGTTCATTTAACAAATATTTTTTAAACATTAACTGTTTCTGCCAAGTTGGGCGCTAAACGCTGGGATTATGCAAGAGTGGAAGGGCTACTGCTCCAGGACACAGGTGGAGCATGTAACCCACCTGTTTTTCAGCTGCTTGCAATGCAAAGACCTTCGTGATCATCCCTTGCTGGTTCCCTCTTGTAGTGATTACTTCCACTACACAGCATGCCGCTCCAGACGGCGCGCGGGAAACACACCCAGGTCACAATGCGCATGCTCACTCTGCGGTCCCGAATGCGAGTTCCAAAAGGCTGCTCCTCTTTCCGACTGTGAGTGGGATCATCCGGGAGGATCCCCCCGTCCCTAAGCCTTACTGGTACGTTCCACCCTCGGGCGCCAGAAGGCGGAAATGAGCCGCGGGGGTGGGACCTGTTGTTGAGGGTGCCGGAAGTGTGGTGGCGTTTTTCGGAAGCGGGCTTTTTGGAAGCTTGTGTTGGCGGTGAGGTTGAGGCGACTTGTTGGAGCAGCTTCGCGCGCTGCGGGGCGTTGGGGCTCGTCGTCTGGGAGACAGCAGGTCTGTTAGGACAAGAAGGCTCCCCTTTGTACGTGGCGTTCTTGAAGGCTCTGTGGTTGGGAATTCCAGCGTGACCACGGTGCCGACGATATCCCGCCTTGCGCCTGGGCTTTCGCAATATTTTCCTTCCAGAGTGTGCGGTGCTTGGAGCCCCTCCTAATTCTTCCTCTCTCCAGGTCCAAGATTCAGGCCCCCCAGAAATTTCTCTAGGCGCCATTTTTTGTTTGTAGCTTATGCCCAACTGGGCGGACACAGGCTACTGAGTAGAGCATCTGGGATGCACAGCGGAGGCTCAGGCTAATAAACCTTTTGGCATCGCTGGTCTTACAATTTGGGTTTGTGTTCTCGAGCCTGCAGGGAAGACGGTGGTATTTCACGTCGGCAGAGCTTCACTGCCCTCAGATCTTTGCTTTTTGATGCTCTTTGGGGCCACACTCCCTCTTTTTTTAACCCCGATATTTGGGATTGAACCCAGGGATGCTCTACCACTGAACTGGGCCCCACACTTTTTATTTTTTATCTCGAGATAGGAACTTGATAGGAACTTGCTAAGTTGCCCAGCCTGGCCTCCAACTTGGGAGTCTCGGGTCTCAGCCTCCGGAGTTGCTGGGATTACAGGTGTGTACCACCACACTCTGGCTGACCACTTATTTTTAGCCTTTCCACTTACTTTTTATTTTTTATACCATTTAATTGGAATTTAGCATTTCCAATACTGCTAATTTATTCGTTTATCAAATACTATTTTATTATATGGTTATAGTAATATATATTGTGTGTATATAACATATTACATATTTGGTACATTATTAAATGGTAGTTTGGTTCTAGGCAGTGTGCTGAGTAGACGATGAAAACATGGGCAAAAATTAGATTACAGGTTCCTAATATGGAAAGTCCCAGGAATTCTCAAAATTATTCACCAACTCATACTAGTTAGTAGTTCTTCATCTGTTGACTGCCCACTATGTGTATTGTCTGTAAGGTGTGAAATATTCAGATCATGAGGGGAAATATCAGACTTGTTTACTTCTGGAAGTTTCATTCAGCTCTGACATTCTTTTCCCCTTACAGTTCCCTGACATGAGTAAAAATGGATCAGAAAATTTTATGTCTAGCAACAGAAAAGACAGCAGACAAACTGCAGGAATTTCTTCAAACCCTGAAAGATGATGATGTGAGTACTGGGAAGCATGTTCTGCTAATTACAAATGTCATAAAATGCAGAAGACAGAATCTAATTCTGCTGCTTTATCTTCATACCATTTGCCTCGGGAGATAAGACTTTATTTGCTAACAAATTATAGGTGTAAAGAGTTTGGGAGAGGGAGCTAGATGGACAAGGTAAGGACATTTGTGACCAAATTTAAACTTAAAATAACATATGAATAGAATGCTTTAGCACCTGTGTTTGCATGTGTACAAATTAGTATACTTTTATGGTCCTTAGGTGAATCTTGTTTGAAAAATGTCCAGACTATATTATGGATTTATATTTTTCCTGATAAAAATGAATTCATAAGCAGCAAAATAGATTTAAAGTATTAGTAAAAGAGAAAAACAATGCCTGAGACTACATGATTATAAAATGTGATAATAATTCCCTGTATGTTAGGCTGTTTACTCTTCCTAATCTTCCTTTTCTTTTTCTTCTTAATCTTGCCTAATGTATTGCTCTTTTTTCCATAATAAGTGATCTTAACCTGTGCAGATCTCTGCCTGGAAAAGAATACCTCTTCAAGATGAACCTTAAACGTGCACCCACGCGTGTGAGTGTACATGTACGTACGCATATACAGACACACATAAAGATGTTATGTTTTTAAGGGAATTGTTATGTGTTGGTGTTGTAGTCATAGAAACTAGGTACATCTTATTCTATTATCTGATGTAATAACTGGGAATTTATGTAGAGATGCTTTCTGATTTTTTTTTCCTTTGAAGTTACCCATCGCTTTTGTAGAAGTTTTTTGAGATAGCTCATTGCATGAGTTATATCATGAATCATTTTATAGTCAAGGTTTGATTAAACCAGTATTTAAATTATTTAGAATCTGTATTTTACCTGCCTCCAAAGGAAACTGTAACATGTATCCTTTAAAATAAGATAAGCAAACATAAGAACTAGAACAAAATCCATGATGTGGATAGATACTGTGAATTTATTTTCTTACTTATGATAAATGGATCCCTGTGTGTTTTTGTGAGGATGAAATGACATAACGTATGTAAAGCATATAAAATCTAATAATAGACAATAAACATCTAATAGACACTGAATATATACTCAAAAGTTTGTCCAGCACTTCCTGGTGTTAATTAGTCCCTTCATGGGCAGTTATTGCCCTCTGAACATGTCTCTTTTTCCACCATTTTCCTTTAAAGTTTTATACCTCAAATTAGAACATAGGGTTTCAGATGTATTTTGTCACTAAGGTAGAGTAGTACTGTTTAGTATTTCCCTTCAATTAAGGCAGAACCAACTTTTTTGGCAATAATGTCATGCTGTTGCTTCATTGTTTATGTTATTTTTGTATATATTGGTATTAGCCTAAATTTCTTTCATTTCTGAAATTCTATAGTTAGTTCTTAGAACTCATACAAAAAATGTTTTTATCTTTTGGCTATCATTTTTTTAGATTCATCTCATTTTACTCCACCACTATTTTTTGTATCCTGATTTTGTTGACTGTTTTATCAGTTTTTCTATAAATTTGTAATGCATTTCAGCAATGTATGCATTTAGTTCTCTTAATAAGATGTCACAGAAGATGAACTCAAAATAAAAATTTATAAAACTCAGAGGTTTCATGATAAGACCCTCAGATCTGGCAGTGGGAAAATTTGCATTCAAGAATTGCAAGAGGGCTGGGGTTGTGGCTCAGTGGCAGAGTGCTTGCCTAGCACAAGTGAGGCACTGGATTTGATTCTCAGCACCACATATTAAAAAAAAAAAAAAATGAATAAAATAAAGGTCTATCAACATCTAAAAAAAATTAAAAAAAAAAAAAAGAATCGCAAGAAAATAGAGCAATCTGAAAGTCATTTTAAATATTTAACACATTCAAAGCTGTAAGTGAAGGAATGGAATCCATAAAGCAAGAAGGATGAATTTGGAAAACAACCAGAGAAAATTTCTTGAAGCAGAAACCTCAGTAGATGGTTTAATAGACTAAAGGCAGTTAAAGAAAAAAAATAAATAAATAAAAATTCAGTAAAGTGGAAAAAGATCTAAGCATATCTAAATCACAGATTGTAAAGAGATGGAAAATATGAAGAATATTTACAAAATATGGAGAGTACTTTGATAAAAAGTGTTTCTTCTTAATCACATAGAACATTCATAGAAATTAGTTATGTACTAGAGCCCAAAGAAAACTTGGTAAACCCCATAAGAGACATATTATATACCATGCTCTGATGACAGTGGAGTAAAACTGGAAATGAAAAATGAAAAAAACCGCAAAGGCCTTTCTACCTTGAGTAAAATGCATTCTAAAGAACTCAAGTGAAAAGAGATACAGAAACAAATTATAGGATTTCTGAAAAATAATGATAATGAAAACACTACAAATCAGAATCCTTGAGCTGAGTGAGGTGTTGCATGCCTGTAACCCTAGCAACTCAGGAAACTGAGACAGGAGGATCATGAGTTCAAAGCCAGCCTCAGCAACTTAGGCCCTGAGTAACTTGGCGAGACCCTGTCTCAAAACATAAAAGTGCTCAGTCGGTAGAGTGCTTGCCTTGTAAGCACAAGGCCCTGGGTTTGATCCCCAGCACCCAAAAAATAAAATAAAATAAAATAAAATAAAATAAAAGTGGGGCTGGAGCCCAGTGGCAGAGTGCTTGTCTAGCATGTGTGACGCACTGGGTTCAATCCTTAGCAACTGCATAAAAATAAATAAAGGTATGCTGTCTATTACTAATAAAAAAAATTTTTTTTAAACATTTAAAAGGTTGGGATTATGGCTCAATGGTAAAGCACCCCTGGGTTAAATTGCCATACCAAAAAAAAGAAATCCTTGAAATACTGTTAAATATTATCTATATCAATAACATTAAAATGAAATTCTGAACTCAAAAAACTAGGAAAAAAAAAAAAAGCAGAAAACTCTTTTCATTGTGCTATGACCAAAATACCTGGTAAGAACAACTTGTTGAAAGAAAGGTTATTTTGGACTCGCAGTTTCAGAGGTTGTCTATGGACAGCTCACTCCATTGCCTTGGACCCAAGGTGGGACAGAACATCACTGGACAAGTGAGTGGTGGAGGAAAGCTACTTAGCTGGGGCAGTTAAGGAGCGAGTGAGAAACCAGGGACAAAATGTAATCCCCAAGGGCATCCCCCAGTAACCTACTTCCAGCCATGTCCTACTTGCTTAGTTACCAACCAGTAATCCATTTAAGTTCTTGATTCACCAAATGGGTTAACCACTGATCGTGTTATAGCTCTCAATCTAATTTCTGAAAATTCCTGCATTGTCACATGAAGTTTTGAGGGGGACATCTCATAAACCATAACAACTAAAAATAAAAGTGGAAATTAGTACTTAACAAAAATAGATCAGACTAATAAATCAAGAATCCCGGTTCTTTGAAAAACAAACCATTCACAAATTTAATCAAAACAATGGAGTAAAGAAAACAAAATGAGAAATGATGAGACAAATTGTTTCTATTAATGCAGAAAAAAAAAAACTTAAAAAATGAAACTATTCTGTCTTTATGCACATAAGTTTGAGACCTTAGAGGAAATTGATAATTTCTTAGGCACATTACAGCCTAATAAAATTGACCCAATTTGGGATGGAAAGTATAATCAGGCCAGTTTCCATAGAAAAAAATATCAAGGGATGACTTCACACAAGGCCCAGGTATTTTCCCCTTTGGGGATCAAACCCAGGGCCTTGCGTATGCTAGGCAGGTACTGTATCTCTGAATTATACTCCAGCCCAGGGTCCAAATAGTTCATAGGAGACGTCTTAACAAACCTTTAGAGATCAGAATTTATGTAGTCTTAAAGCTACATAAATTGTTTCAGAGCTTAAATAATTAAGGAAGACTTCCAAAATTTTGGAGTCGGGTGTAACTTTGATATCCTAAAACGTGATAAATATAGTATAGAAAAAGGAAATTATGGGCTAATTTCACAAATAGGACACAAAAATCCTAAATATCAGGACAGATTTCAACTCCACATTAAAATAACAATATACCGTGATCTGGTGTGGGTGTTTGTTTTTGTTTTGGTACTAGGGATTGAACCTTGGGGCACTATACCACTGAGCTACATCTCCAGCCCTTTTTATTTTTTATTTTGAGAAAGGGCCTAGGTTGCTGGGGCTTGCCTTGAACTTGGAATCCTCCTGCCTCAGCCACCTGAGTCATTGGGATTATAGATGTGCACCACTGTGCCCATCTCTGGAGGGTTTTAATAGCAAAAATACAGGTTGTCTCAATATTAGAAAGTATCTTATTATAAAGGCCTTGTGATTATTTTCATAGATCATAGAAAACCTTTGGCAAAACTCAGCAAGCAACCATTCCTAATAAAAATTTGAGAAAGTAGGAATGGGGTGACTTTTCAATAATATGGTAAAACATAACTAAATCCTAAAGTCAACACCTTTATGGGAAACTGTAGAGGCATTTCTGTTAAGATCAGGAACAAAGCTGTGATGCTACTGTCTCAATATGATTTAATGTGGATCTGGTTGTTCTGATCTGTTGGGTAATAAGCCTAGAGAAAGTAATAAGACTACAGAAAACAAAAAAAAAAAGTAAAAGTTTTTGCAGATGACATGGTAGTGTATACCTGGGAACCTCTGGGGAATCTGATAAAAACATCTACAATCAATTCATCAGGGTAGCAGAATATAAAGGGAATATGTAAAAATCAACAGTATTCCTACACAGAGTGGTCAGAAGATACAGTGAAAGAAAAAGTCCCATTTATGATAGTAATACAAAAGATAAAATGGTAATAAACTTAAGAAATGTGAAGAAATATGAAGAAAGCTGTAAAACACACAAAGATGTAAAAATAGACAACTGGAAGACATACTTTGTTCTTGATTAGGGAATCTCAACTTCATCAAGATGTCAGTTTTCCCTTAGTTGATTTATGAATTTGATGCAATGTGGCTTGAAATTCCATTGAGCTATTTTGTGACACTAGATTAACTGATTGTAAAACTCATTTAGAAAAATATACAGGAATAGTTAAGGAAAACAATGAAAAGGAAGAGTTTTGAGGAAAGACAAACTCTATCAGATACCAAACACAATAAAAACTTCTATAATTAAGAGTGTGATACTGATGCATGAATAGATGATCAGATAACGGAATAGAATTGAAAGAACAGAATAAATATAGTGTATAGAATACATAATGCCTCTTTAAAAAGTATTAAAATAGACCCAACTACAAGTAAAATCTATTGTATGAAAAAAGGTATGTCAGAATACTGGGGTAAAGATAGCCTTTGATAAATGTTGAGACAACTATATAGACATTGATGGAAAAACAGGTAAAATTAGATCAACCCTCCCAGTATTTGATAGTGAGCTCCAAATTAGAGGTCTAAAGGTAAAAATCAACTCTAAATACATAGTAGAAGAAATCATAATTAATTCCTCTTTTTCCTCAGTGCAGGGAAAAGCTTTCTATGACTCAAAATCTAGATGCATAAAAAGATTGACAGATTTGTCAAATATAAGTTTGCCTGACCAGAGCAGAGGTTCTACCACGGGGGCACGCGGTGCGTGGGCGGGCCCCAGGCACTGCCTGGCCACAAGCTGACCCCGGGAGGGATCAGCTTGTCTCCGACAGCTGCCCTGGGCTGCTGAATGGCGCTGGGGAGAGTGGGATGAGCCCGCAGCAACCACCCACCTCCAGCCGGGCAAGATCCCCACTGCCTGTTCAGCATGACAGTGAGTGGGACCCAACTCTTTGTGGCCAGGGGGTGGGGTCTCCAGTCGTTAGTTGCCAGATGAATATCAAGCAAATTCGCCTGAAACATAGACACAAGCTGAGGGCAGAGAAGGCCTCCAAGAAGTTCCTGACTGACCAGATCATAGCCTGTGGGACTAAGAGCAAGGAAGCCCAGAACATCCTGAAGAGCCACCCCAGGCTGAGGAAGAGATAATCAGGACTATCCAAGGAGGAAAAGACCTTGAAATAAAGATTGTCCTCTCTTATTTGTACCTAGTGGTTTAGGCATTTATATAGATCAGTCACTCAATAAAACAAGCCTTCATCTGCCATAAAGCTAAGAAAGAATAATTTTGTAATTAGCCAAAAAAAAAAAAAAAAAAGTTTGCCTGACCAGAAATAGCATCAACAAAGTCAAAAGATAAATGACAAACCAGGTGACAATTACAACAAATCACAGACAAAAGGTTAATATTCCTGATTTATAGTAATTATTTATAATAATTGAAGGGGAAAAGACTTAATCCTATAGAAAAGACAGTCATCACAAACAAAAATTGGCCTTTAACATAAGAAAATATGTTCAACTTCACTCAGTAAGAGAAATATAAAACAGATACTGTTTCTCTTCAGACTAGAGAAATTGAACCACTTGACAACATGCTGTTGGAGAGATGATGTTTGTAGAAATGAAAAGTGGTGGTTTGACCTTGATTAGGATTTGGTAATATTTAAAAAGACTATGTAAGTAGTTCCACTCAACCCATTTATCCCATTTCCAGGATTACCCTAAAGATACACCTCTAGCAGTATAGTTATGTTATTCATAATGTATTTTGAATCTGTAAAAGAGTATCAGGAAGTTATCTATTAATTGATAGTGATTTCCAGAAGGTATAATTAAGTGAATAAAGCAAAGTGCAAAATGTATATCAAACTACCTTTTATTTAAAAACAAGATCTGTGTGTCTTTATGGAAAAGAAACTTAGGAATAATACCATAACTTATCTTGGACAGAGTGGTGGAGGAAAATGCAAATAAACCTTGAAACTCTTTTTAGTAGGATTGTTTTAGTATGGGTGAAATGATTTTGGAACCATTTTAGATGTAGCATATAGTTAGCAGATAAATATATATGTTGATATCTGGAGTTAGGGTTTGGTTAGTGGTAGAAGGAACATGCAAATATGGAAAGTAGGAAGGGAGGAAAGAACCCTAAGGGAATGAGTTGGAAATGAAGGTGTTGGTTGAGCGGGTGGCACAGGACTATAATCCTAGCTATTCAGGAGATTGAGGCATAAACATTACAAGTTCATGCTGACTTGGGCCAGTGAGACCCTGTTTCAAAATAAAAGAAGAGAGAGAAATAGAGGTATATAGATGTTGAACATTTTTTCGTATATTTGTTGAGTGTTCGTATTTTTTCGTGAAGTGTCTGTGCAGTTCCTTTGCCCATTTATTGATTGGGTTATTTGTTTTTTGTGTTAAGTTTTTGGATTTTTTAGTATATTCCGGAGATTAATGGTTTATCTGAGGTGCAGGTGGCAATGATTTTCTCCCATTCTGTAGGCTTTGAGGAATATTGGGAATATTGATTGTTTCCTTTGCTATGAAGCTTTTTAGTTTTAATCTATCCCATTTATTGATTCTTGATTTTACTTCTTGTGCCTTAGGAGTCTTATTGAGGAATTTGGTTGAGAAAGTGATGGAGACTTAGGCCTACTTTTTCTTCTAATAGTCCCAGAGTCATTGTTGAACTGCCTAGGTCCTTGATCCACTTTGAGTTTTGTGCAGGGTGAGAGATGGGGGTTTAATTTCATTTTGTTACATGCGGATTTCCAGTTTTCCCAGCACCATTTGTGAAGGGGCTAGCTTTTCTCCAATGTATGTTTATGGTGCCTTTACCTGGTATGAGGTAGCTATTTATGTAGGTTTGTCTGTGTGTCTTCTATTCTGTACCATTGGTTTTCATGTCTGTTTTGGGGTCAGTCCCATGCCATTTTTGTTGTGTAGCTGTGTAGTATAGGTCTGATATTTACGATGCCTTCGGCTTCACTTTTCTCAGTGAAGATTGCTTTGGCTCTTCTGGGCCTCTTATTTTTCCAAATGAGTTTCATGACTGCTTTTTCTATTTCTGTGAAGAACCTCATTGGAATTTTAATAGGAATTGCATTAAATCTGTATAGTGCTTTTGGTAGTGTGGCCATTTGACAGTATTAATTCTGCCTATCCAAGATATTTCCATCTTCTCAGGTCTTCAGTTTTTTAGCATTCTGTAGTTTTCATTCTAGAGGCCTTTTACCTCTTTCGTTAGATTGACTCTCAAATATTTTGTTTTTTTTTTCAAGGCTATTGTGAATGGGATAGTTTTCCTACTTTCTCTTTCAGTTGATTCATCACTGATGTATAGGAACACAATTGATTTATGGGTGTTAATTATATATACTGCTACTTTGCTGAATTCATTTATGTCACTCTTGATCTTGATAGCCATGGAGAGTGTTCATAAGTTATTTTTTTCGACTGTCTCAGAGCCTGTTTGTTGTGGCCTAATTTTTAGATTGAGGTCCTGTATCCCTGATGAAAGGACCACAAAAATGGTGATGCCCTTCTCAGTGTATATCACTGGGCTCATGATTGTCATTCCTGGTGATACTGACTTTAATAACCTGGCAGAGGGTTTGTGCTGGGCTTTTCTGTCATACAGGGGAGAAATTAGACGAGTGGCCAGGTAATCACGTGGTTTTAAAGTGTGTTCTTAAATATTCCTTACTGGTTACAGAGGAAGGGGGGAAGTAATTATAAAGTTGGGAACTTGGGCAACACACTTATTAGAATTGATAATCCCAAATGAGGGACAGATAGATACTGTGTGCGTTCTCATGTGATCCTCTGAGAATACACTATCACCTGTGTCCTAGTTAAGAATATGTAAACTCATGGGCTGGGGATATAGCTAGTTGGTAGAGTGCTTGCCTTACAAGCACAAGGCCCTGGGTTCAATCCCCAGCACTGCAAAAAAAAAAAAAGAATACGTAAACTCAGTCTAACCATGAGAAATTATCAGACTACACAAAATAAGGATTTATTTTTGTCATGCTGGAGATCAAACCCAGAACCTTGTACATGCTAGCAAGTGCTCAATCATGAGCTATATCTCCAGCCCTTTTTTCTTTTTCAACTTATACTTCACTTGGACTGTGCTGTTAACTTGGTAGTTCCAGATTGTCAATTACAAGAAAAATTTTACAGACTTCTAAAGTAACAAGGATACTTAATCTTACTTAATCTACTTGTAATTTTTAAATGCAGTTACAAGTATTACTGAGCCAGGCGCATGGCATACACCTGTGATCCCAGCTACTGGGGAGGCTGAGGCAGGGGGATTACAGTTTGAGGCCATCCTGGGCATCTTAGCAAGAACCTGTCTAAAACTAAAAATGTCTAGGGATGTAGCTCAGTGGTAGAGCATTTGCCTAGGATGTGTGAAGGTCCTATGTTCATTCTCCAGTACCAGACACCATAACTGAATATAATTCAAGAGGAAGACTGAAGATATAGTAAATAGAGGGAGGAGGAAAGGAAATGGGGAACAGAGGGAAAAGAATTTAACATTTTTTGAGCACCTGTTGTACACTGAGCCCTGTACGAGGTCCTCTATCCATCATCTTAGTCCTTTGAGCTAGGGAAATGATCTCATGTAACAGAATAAATAACCTGAGGTTATATGGCTAGTAGGTGGCACAGCTAGGATTCACACTCAGATCTTCTAATTCTGGGTACACAACTTTTTAAATTTTCCTCCTATGCCATACTGCTTTGTGTTAAAACTGAACTTTTCCAAAAAATATCAATTTCTCAACCTTGACAATGTTCACATTTTGGACTAGATAATAATTTTGTGTGGTGGTCTGTTCTGTGGATTATGAGATGTTTAGTAGCATTTCTGGTCTCTGCTTACTAGATTCCAGTAGTACCGTGGAATCTGGGTGTTGTGACAACCAGAAATATCTCCAGACATTGTGTAGTTTCTCCTAGAGGACAACAGTCATGTGTGAGAACCAGTGCTCAGTTTGAGGGTCCAGGCAAAAGCATTCAGATACTTTCTTATTATATTTTTAAGAAAGGAGAGATGAACTCTGGTTAGGAAGACCACATTCATGTAGGTACAGTAGAGATCAAATTCATTGTTTTATTAGTCTTGACTTTTGGGATACTCCTCTCTCTGGGTTGTCCTCCCAGGTTACTGACTTCACTTGCTCAGTGATCTTTGCTGGCAGGTGCTTTTCTTTTTAATGACTGAATTGGTATTTCTCTCATCTTTTTAGTTCTCTTCCTGGATAATCTTATCTGTTTCCATGGAACTCTCCTGTGTGCTCCATTTTGATGTATCTAGTTATTTATTTGGCATCTCCACTTGAATATCTCAGAGTAGTGGTTTGGAGCCCATGAAAGACCTGCTGAATCAGAAACTGTCGGTAGAGCCCAGCAATCTGTTTCGGTAATCCTCAGGGTGATTTAGATCTCAAAATTTCACCATTTTCTTTGACTGTTATCACCATCCATCGGTTTAGTTGCTTTAGCTGTAAATTTAGGAATTCTCTTTGGTTATACCCCTTCCCTACCAAATTGTGAGGAATTTCTATTCCTAGTTTTTGAATATATCTTGAATTTATCTACTTTTCTTCATCTCCTGTACTAGTGCACTAAGGCTGCTGTTAGAAAATACCAGAAACAGGGTGACTTAAATAAATGTGGTTTATTTCAAGGTTCTGAAGACTAGCAGTCCAAGATCAAGGTTTTGGCAGGGTTGATTCCTTCTGAGAGCTGTGAGAATGTCCTCCTTCTCCCAGCCTCTGCTGGTTTGATGGCAATCTTTGATGTTCCTTGACACCTGGTCTCTGTCTTTGTCCTCTCTTGACATTTTCCCTGGGTACATGTCTACATCCAAATTTCCCCTTTTTTAAAGGGTATCAGTCATATTGAATTAGGGCTCACCCTAATGACTTGAACTAATAACTACATCGGCAACAACCTGATTTCCATATATGATGACATTTTTAGGTACTTGGGGTTAGAATGTCAATGTATGAAATTTGAGGGGGGTGCAGTTCAACCTGTAACATCTCTCCTGCTGTCACTTTGGTTTGGGTCCTTATTCTCTCACACTGGAACACAGTAGCAGTCTCCTATTAGGTATCCCTATTTTGCTCATAATATCCCACAAACCATTCTCTAACACAAGGAACAAAATTGACTTAATATCTGTTGTATCACTCCTTTTTTTTTTTTTTTCTTTAGTAACTTCTTGTACTTAAAATCTAAGCTTCCTACCATGGCCTGCAAGAGTTTTCATAATGTAGTCCTTCCCCATTGCTCCAGACTCATCTGCTGGCACTCTTCTGTACTGGAGGCAGCCATCTTGGTCTTTTTTCAGGTCCTTGAAGAGACCAAGGTGTTTGGTCCTTCAAGGCCTTTGCAGTGATGATACCTTTTATCTCCCACCACCTCCCCTTGTACAACTAGCTCTTTCTTATTCTCTTAAGTCTCTGCTTAGATGTCACCTACCTCAGAAAAAATTTGTCCTAACTGAAGTCACCTCCCTTTAAAAATTATTGTGTGTCTCATCCTTTTGTTTCCATTACATTTTTTTCTGTCATCATTTCTTCTATTCTGTAACAAACAAATTACTATGTGTACATCTTTTGTTCATCCTTTTATTGGCTCTAGGAAGAATATACACCAGAAGTATTTGTTGATGAATTTAATCTCCAAGACATAGCACAGTACCTAGTTCTCATTGAATGCTAAATAAATGTTTGTAGATTGAATGAATGAATTTTAGTCTTAACAGCCCTGGATCCTATTAAACTCTACCTTGTTCTAAATAAAGAGACTGGGCCTGGTGGCACACTTCCTGTAATTCCAGCGACTTGGGAGACTGAGATAGGAAGATTGAAGATGGCAAGTTCAAGGCCAGCCTTAGCAATTTAGTGAGACCCTGTCTCAAAACAACAACAACAACAACAAAAATGGGGCTAGGGATGTGATTCAGTGGTTAAGTGCCCTTGGGTTCAATCCCTGGTACCACAGATAGATAGATAGATAGATAGATAGATAGATAGATAGATAGATAGATAGATATTTATGATACTTGAAGTCTCTAAATGATCTGTACAAGACAGATGAGTGCTTTTTCATTTGGAGTGTTTAGGTTGTTGGTAGAGGAGCTGTGACTAGTTTCGTAGCTTTTTTTTTCTTTGATTGCAGTTGACTAATCTCCTTCAGAATCAAGCAGTGAAAGGAAATGCTGCTGGAGCACTCCTGAGAGCCATCTTCAAAGGTAATGAATTAATAATTAATTTTACTTTTATTTCACTGTATTCATTGGTAGATTTGTTTACTTTTGGCAACTATTGCTACTTTTACCATTTGAAGCTCCACTGGAATGTTTTCTTGTGTTTTACAGAATCAACTAAAGTAGCATTCTCCTGTTTAGAATACTAAAATATTCTATTAAAGGAAGTTGGAGTGGCTACCTAAGATTCTATTGTTGATTTTCGGAGTTTATAAAGGATATACACTTCTCATAAAATGTGTTTTGATTTACTTGTGCTTTTGAAATTGTGGAGAAAAAAGCAGCAGTGTCTAGTACTTAATCTAGGTTAGGCAGTGGAACTCTGGTGTTTAATGACATGGAATATCTTAGGTGCCTTATGTAGAGATTCTTAATTCCCAGTGAGTTATAGTTGCTTCTCTGTCTTGGAACAAGGGCTGATGTGATGTTGCAGATTGTGACTCAGTGTTTTTATAAATTGTGATTAGGATAAAATTCTTTTGGGGCAAAAATTAAAAGTGACTTTGGACTCATAACAAATGTGTTAACTTAGTTTATTTTTCTTCCCTCAAAAAATTGAATCTTTTTACTGTAAGGATACAAATGTCTGCCTCTCTTTAGTACTGAGGATTGAACCCAGGGGCACAGCCCTATTTATTTATTTTGGTGCTGGCAATTGAACCAGGGTGCTTAACCACTGAACCACATCCCCAGCCCTTTATATATATATATATATATATATATATATATATATATATATATATATATATTTATATATTTATATTTATATTATTATATATAAATATATATATTTATTTATTTATTTTTATTTTTTTGCAGTGCTGGGGATTTGAACCCAGGGCCTTGTGCTTGTGAGGCAAATGTTCTGCCAACCAAGCTATATCCCCAGCCCTCTCTTTTTATATTTTATTTAGAGACAGGATAAGTTGCTGAGGCTGGCTTTGAACTCACTATCCTCTTGCGTCAGCCTTCCAAGCCCCTAGGATTACCGGTGTGAAACCACCTCACCCAGCCCTTTTTATTTGGAGACAGGGTCTCACTAAATTGTCCAGGTTGGTCTCAAACTTGGGATTCTCCAGCTTCAGTTCCCTGAGTAGCTGTGATTATAGGGGTGCTCCACCATGCCTGGCTATTTTTTCCCCCTTAGTGGTGTTCTTTAAAATTCAAAGTTTTAAGTTTTGATGACGTCCATTTTGTTGTTTGTGCTTTTGGTGTTATATCTCATATATACCATTACCTAAACCAAGAACATGAAGCTTTGTGCCTGTGTTTTCTTCTGAGTTTTATTGCTTTAGCTCTTAACATTTAGATCTTTGATCCATTTCAAGTTTATTTTGTATATGATACGTGGTAGAGGTTCGGTTTCATTTTTTTTTTTTTTTTTTTTTTTTTTTTTCGGTTTCATTTTTTTCACCCCACTTAACACTTATCAGAAATCAGTTGCTTGGGCTGGGGTTGTAGCTCATTGGTAGAGCACTTGCATAGCACGTGAGACCCTGGGTTCGATTCTCAGCACCACTTATAAAAATAAATAAAGCTCCATTAACAACTAAAATAAAAAATAAAAATTTTAAAAAAGTTATTTAAAAAAAAATCAATCGCTTGAGCTGGGAGAGGTGGTGCATGCCTATAATCCCAGCGACTCAGAAGGCCTAGGCAGGAGGATTCAAAGTTCAGGCACAGCCTCAGCAATTAGCAAGGTCCTAAAAGCAACTGAGGAAGACCATGTCTCAGAATAAAAAATAAAAAGGGCAGGGTGTGACTCATTGGTAAAATGCCCCTGGGTTAAATTCCCAGTACCCCCTAAAAAAAAAAATGCCCGAACCAGGTGCATTACTATGCACCTGTAATCTCAGCTATTTGGGAGGCTGAAGAAGGAGAATTGCAAGTTCAAAGCCAGTTTCAGCAACTTAGCAAGACCCTATCTCAAAATAAAAAGGTCCAGAGATGTAGCTAAGGGGTAGGGCACCCCCTGGATTCATTTCCCCCCCCCCAAAAATCAAAGTCAATTGCCTATAAATGTTGAAGGTTTATTTCTGTTATCTCAGTTCTGTTTCTTTGATCTGTATCTCTCTCCTTATGTCAGTGTCTCAGAAACTTGATTACATAGTTTTGTAGTAGGTTGTGCAGTTAGGAACTGTGAATCTTTTGAGTTTGTGCTGCTTTCTCTGGATTGTCTTGGATATTGTCAGTGCTTTATGTTTCCATATACATTTTAAAGTAAGCTAGTTAGTTTTGCAAAAAAGGAAACTGAGGTTGTTATAGATATTGTATTGAATCTTTACATGAATTTGAGAAGCAAAGCTATCTTTTTACCAGAGATAAAGAACCCAGAGGTTCTTTATCAGCGAGCCACATCCTCAGCTTTCTTTCTTTTTTTTTTGAGGCAGAGTCTTACTAAGTTGCTGAGACTGGCCTCAAACTTGCCTCAGTCTCCCAAGTTGTGGGATTACTGGTGTACACCACCAGCAGTGCTGTCTTAATTCCTATCTTCCATTCCTTGAGCATGTGATGTCTTTCCATTATTGAGATGATAAGGATAGGGAATGGGATGAAGTCATGTTAAAGTGCCACAAAGCTTGCTGTTTTTACTGAGATTCAGCTGTTTTTTGAATTGATACTGTCTGAATTGTTGGAAGCCTTTGCTTAGTTTTCAGAGCTCTGGCAAGTTGATTTTAGTTATTTCTGTTAATGTTCTTTTATCTTTTATGGAGGAGAGAAATTTCCAGGGTCCTTGTTACTTTGCCATTCCTGTAGCCATCACTTAGTGATGATTTTTTTGAAATAAAGTGTGTGTGTATTTATTTTATTTTTTTAAAATGAAGTATATTCAAGGCATTAAATTTGGGTTACTACAGTCGCCCAAAATGCTGCAAGGCATATTAGAAGACTTCCTCCTCCTGTACTATGTAATTAATAAGTGGAAGAAGAGATGATGTCGTTTCAGTCCCTTTACTTTGGCTAAATTGGGTATTTTTTTTACATGTTGCTGTTCTAAACATCATAATCAGTAGTTTGATAATTATTTCTATATTAAACTATAAAACTGTTTTTCTTATTTACCCTTTAACCTTGTAAGACTTTTTTTTTCTGTACCATCTATTAAAGGGTCTCCCTGTTCTGAGGAATGTGGAGCACTTAGGAGACGTAAGATATACACTTGTTGTATCCAGTTGGTGGAATCAGGAGATTTACAGAAAGAAGTAGCATCTGAGATCATTGGATTACTAATGCTGGAGGTAAGATGGAAGATAGACTTGTTTGGGAGTAGTTCTTTTGAAACGTTATAATTTGTTGAGGGAAGGAAAATATATATGCCAAATCTAGTATAGTTTCTATTTATGAATAAGAGCTAATTTTTAAAAAATATTTTTTAGATGTTGATACACCTTTATTTTATTCTTTATTTATATATGGTGCTGAGAATCAAACCCAGTGCCTCACACATGCTTGGCAAGCACTCTACCACTGAGCCACAGTTACAGCCATAAGAGCTAATGTTACCAAAATAAACAGGGCTGGAAATGTAACTCAGTTGGTAGAGTGCTTGCCTCACATGCAGGAGACCCTGGGTTCAGTCCCCAGAACCACAAAAAATAAATAAATAAATAAATAAATATAAACAAAAAATGGATGCATGGGTCATGAACCACCTAGATGTATATATTACTTTTCTGTTACCATGGGCATATATCTTCTTGAAGAGCTGGCATATTTGATAAATTAAGGAACTGATGGAGGGGTCTAGCCTTTGAAATCCTTTACATTTGTAAATATATAATATAGCAGCTTGATTCTGTGAATCCTTTTAGGATTCTGTTCTGGGTCTTAACATCAATTCAGTATGCCAGCGAAGACTTATTATTTAGAAAGTGATACCAGACACTGCATTTCTACTTAAGATTTTCTTTGTGAACTTTTAGGCTTACCATTTCCCAGGACTGTTACTGATTGAACTAGCCAATGAGTTTATTGGTGCTATCAAAGAGGGCAGCTTACTGAATGGAAAATCTTTGGAGTTGCTGCCCATCATTCTCACTGCCCTGGCTACCAAAAAGGAAAATCTGTCCTATGGAAAAGGTAATTTTCTTCCAATTGTAGTGACTTTTTCTCTATTCAGATTTGTTTTGACATAATCAGATTTGTTTCACACTGTGTTTTGCATTTCTAGGTGAATTGAGTGGGGAAGAATGTAAGAAGCAGTTGATCAACACCCTCTGTTCTGGCAGGTTAGTATTTGTCATTGATGTGTGTAACTTTATCAGGACTACAGGTGACCCAACTACCATTTATTTCAGGAATTTATATTTGTGAAGTTTTCAGTTCATTTTTTAAACATGTATTATAAAACCATAAAACCATTTAGTGTGTGGTGAATTGTTGAGAGAGCTGATATTCTTTAAAGCTATACATATATTTACTTAAGTGTTCATTTTAACACAGCAAGCAGTTTAGTCCTCTAAGCGTTATTTGGAGTCCCAAGGTCCTTAAGGCTAAGAGAGTTGTCCTGCTGCTACATCTTTCAATTTTTTTTTCTCTGGGAGTCGAATACAAAAGTAATGTTTTGTATCCTTTAACCAGTTATTGTATTTCTGGGATTTTACCTAGTCAGGATTCTTGTATATATAAAAAAAAAATCTTACACATGAATATGTTCACAGAAACTTGCAACTCATGTGAGCAGACCATAACTGACATGTAAGCTATGTAAGTTAAGGTATAGCCACTATGAGATTTATACCCATTAAGAATGAAATGTATAAAGGCATGCATCAAAGATGAAAAATTTTTATTAACATAGTAAGTGAAATAGAGTACTGTTACATAATTCTGTGATTATACTTGGGTATATTAAAAAAGAATATCCAAGAGTTCTTTACGTAAGATCCCTTATAGAAATTATTTTAGGCTTATAATAACATGTGTCTGTCCGTTTTTCTTTTTGTTTTGTTTGTTTTGGTACTAGAGATTGAACCCAGAGGTGCTTAACCTCTGAGCCACATCTCCAACCCTTTTTATTTTTTATTTTGAGTCAGGGTCTCACTTAGTAGCTTAGGGCCACACTAAGTTGCTGCGGCTTGCCTTGAACTTGAAATCCTCCTGTCTCACCTTCCTGGTTGCTAGGCTTATAGGCAACTCAGGAGCACTTGACCTGTAAGCCACATCCCCAGCTCTATTTAGTATTTTATTTAGAGACAGGGTCTTAAGTTGCTTATTAGCGCCTCACTTTTTGCTGAGGCTGGCTTTGAACTCACGATCCTCCTGCTTCAGGCTTCCAAGCCACTGGGATTACAGGCATGTGCCACTGTGCCCAGCTGTTCATTTGGTTTTGATTACACAATTTATTCAAACTGAGCATGTTGACACACTCCTTTAATCCCAGTGACTGGAGAGGCTTGGTTATAGGAGGATTGCAAGATCAAGGTCAACTTGGGCAATTTAGCAAGGTCCTAAGCATTAACATAGTGAGACCCTTTCTCAAAATAAAAAAAGGGATGGGAGTGTAACCCAGTGGTATGGTGCCTATTCAGTATATGTTATGATATATCTTACACTCTTCATCATCATTTAGCACATCTCTTCATGTCAGCATATACAACTCTTGTTATTCATTTTAGTGTTTTCATAGTATTTTAATATATTATTTGACTAATGTCCAATTATTGGATTGTTTATTTCTGTTTTTTGCTATTACAAAAAGTGTTGCAAGGAGCATCTTTATACATCTAGATGACCTTTTATAAGCATGTATGTGGAATACATTGCAAATAGTAAGTTGGGTGGATCTGTGGTTGTGCATTTTTAAAGTTGTTAAGTATTGTTGACTTGTACATTCCCTAAGAAGTGTTTATTTCGCATAATCTCACCAATATTGGTTGTCATCTGACTTTTGTTTTGGTTTTTATTTTTTGATACTGGGAATCAAACCTCATCAAACTTAGGTTTTGTAAGTCTGATAGGTTAAAAACCAATACTACCTTTATTGTTTTAAATGGTATTTTAAAAATCTTGTTTCCCAGTATGCAGAATTAACTTGAAATGTACCTAATTTTGTTTTACCTCTTCACTAGTTTTATAAAATTAAGTATAAATGAATTAAAATGAAATAAATTCATGTTCTTTGTCATTTTCTTTAACCAGATGGGATCAGCAGTATGTAATCCAACTCACCTCCATGTTCAAGTAAGAATCATTATTCTTTTTTCTCTTTATATTCTGCTTTGTGACCTTACCTGCTAGAAATTGAAAAATAGCAAGCTCAAAGGTTACCTTCCCCTGAGTAGCATATTGGTACCTCTTGTTTTCTCTTAGGGAATTCTCTCCCCCATCTCCTTTTTGACTTCAGTTTTTTCATCTTCTTGAAATGGGGTCTTGCTATGTTGCCCAGGCTGTCCTTGAACTTGGATCTTCCTACCTCAACCTCCAGAATAGCTAGAATAACAGGCACATACCCTTGTATCCAACTTAATTATTTAACATATTACTGATTTTTTTTCCCAAGATGACTTTGCTTAGGTAAGGTTATTGGTCCCATTAAAGATTCTTTATAAGAGAAAAATCAAAAGGAGCATTATAATATTCTAAATTTTTCTTTATTCCTTGCTACCAATTTTTGTTTCTTAAAAAAATGTTTAATGGAATTTTAGCACTGAATTGAATTTCTAAAAACGAGGCAGTTGATCTCTGGCTACTTTGAATCTTTGATCTATAGAGATGTCCCTCTGACTGCAGAAGAGTTGGAATTAGTGGTGGGAAAAGTATTGAGGATGTTCTCCAAGTTGAATCTTCAAGAAATACCACCTTTGGTCTATCAGCTTCTTGTTCTCTCCTCAAAGGTATTTAAAAAAAAAAAAAAAAAAAATTCTCTTTTATTCTACTGGTGTGACCAATTATCACCATTCAGCTTTTTCACACTGCTGGTTTATGTACTAGGACATAGGTGCTTTCATTTCATGTGTGGTGATTGGGTCTAGTAAAAAGGTCATGTTTCCCAGGCAAGGAAAACATACAGTTATCTCTAGCCATTAATATATTTTCTTTTTAGTAGTGAAAGAAAAAGATTTCAGGAAGGGTGAACTACAGACCCCTTAAAGTCAGACACTGAGATATTTCAAATCCTGTTTAAACCTATGATTCTGGGTTGTAGCGTGTTTATTTAAATCTGTACTTGATAATCCTTTAGTACTTTTTCTTTTTTTTTTTTTTTTTTTTTTTTTGCCAGCACTGAGGGCCTAGTGCATGCGGAGCAAGTGCTCTACCACTGAGCTATATGCCCTACCACTACATCCCCAGACCCTTGAAAAGTACTTTAAATTCAGCATGGTTATTTTGTCCTTTGATTAGAAGAATTTACATCTCTTCCCCCACCCCCACCCCCAGGGAAGCAGGAAGAGCGTTTTGGATGGAATCATAACCTTCTTCAATGAACTAGATAAGCAGCACAATGAGGAGCAAAGTGGTGATGAGTGAGTAATTGTTGCCTGTTGCCTTCTCTTTCACGCCCTTCATAGTCCTCCTAGATACTTAATAGTAAAGTTAAGAGAACAATGCAGTCTCTTCAGTTCTCTCATTTGCACCCTCCCAGAAAAGTAGCAATAATTGTCCTATAAAATGCAAGTTTAAAATCTATTTATTAAATGTCTGCTCTGTGCCAGAAACTTACGGTCACACTAATGAACCAAACAAGGTACTTGATCTTGTTGAGCTTACATTTTAGCGAAAAGAGAATAGAGTAGAAAATGCTATGAAGGTAATGCAAAGGGATAGTGAAAGCATAGCTACTTTAGTTTGGATCAGGAAAACCCTTTCCTGAGAAGATGTTATTTTAACTGAACCCTGAATGATAAGAACCACAACCTGTAGATCAGAGAGAACATTCTCAGGTGTAGAAATAGCACAAAAGCAGTGACAAACATTAGAGGGTTCCCCCCCCTCCAGCAGACATTCTTATAGTGCTTGTTGTGTGTTAGTGCAGTTATAAGCACTATAAACCTCACAATGCTATTTTGCCTATACTTTGTGGATGTGGAAATCAGGAGACAGAAATTAAGGAATTTCACAGTGTTACACAGCTGTAAAGTAGTGGAGCACCTGCATGTGTCTCCTTCAAACTCATACCTTTCTGTTGACTCTTTTAGACTGCTGAGATTTGAATCTAAGTAATTCAGAGAGTTCTTGCAGTTAACTCTAGTGCAGTCGACTGCTACTGTGTATCATTACTTCTAGTTACTTGGCTTGATCAACTAATTAGAAAGCAGTCTTAGCAAATTAGGAAAAGCTGACAGAGTCATGTTTGGGACAGAATAATGAGCTTAATTTTGAACATTTTAGGTTTGACATGTATATTAGCATTCCATATGGAGATGTTGTTGAGTAGTCGTCCTAAATTGCAGGGAGGAGACTGAACTGGAGATACAGATGGGAAGGGACTAAAACCATGGAATTGGATGGAATGAATTATCTAGGGAAAGTGTGAAGAGAAAAAATCTAAGCCTGAACTCTTAAGCATTCTACATTTAAAGTTAAGCAATGGGAGAGGATGGGCCTGGAAAAAGAATGAAGAGACCAGTGACAGTGCCCTGGAAGCTGAGAAAGTTTTTCAAGGAAGAAGTAGTTAATTGTTAAATCTAGTGAAATGTTAAGTAAGGTGGGACTTAATTTGCTTTGACAACATGGCAGTCATTTGGCCCTTGTAAGAAGAGTCAAATGGCATTTGGGGTTGAGATTAAGAGAGGGCAGAAACCTGATTGAATTGGGTTGAGCCGGGAAGACAATATGAGATAAGTGAAATAATGACTGTAGACAATACTTTCAGTAAGTTTTGTTCTAAAGAGGAGCAGAGAGAATGGGGCAGTAGAATTTTTTTATACTGCTACTTTTTTCTCCATATTTTTTATTCGTGCATTATAATATACATAATGATGAGTTTTGTTGTTACATATTCATACATACACATGATATAACAATATAATTTGGCAATTATTTTGTACTTACTTTCTGTTTCCAGTGATTGTATGAATTCGACTTGAGTTGGTTTACTTGTTCGTTGAAGCACCTACATGTTTCTCATTCAAACTCTTATCTTTCTATTAACTCTTCTAGACTGCTGGATCTTGTTACTGTGCCATCAGGTGAACTTCGTCATGTGGAAGGCACCGTTATTCTACATATTGTGTTTGCCATCAAATTGGACTGTGAACTAGGCAGAGAACTTTTGAAACATGTAAAGGTAGTATCAAACTTTGAACTTAAGCCATTTTGTGTCAGTTAATGGAAGGAAACAAATATTATAGAATGACCCCAGGTCAAGAGGCTCTCTCTCTCTTTTTTTTTTTAAACTTTGAAAGTGCAAAACATGTTACCACAATCTTCAGCAAACCAGAAAGTTTAAAATTTTCCTTCAAACATCCTAGTGCTAGAAAAGAAAAAACTGAGAACTGTTCATCAGGAAAATCAAAATCTAATTTTAATATGTGAACTTCAAACTTCTACCTCATTTCTGAATTAGGGTGTTGCTTATTTCCAGTAGTTTTGTGATGCTAAGTCATTCAACATTAGATCTATGAGTTACAAAAATAAAAATTCAGAAGTGCTTTGAACTCTTAAAAGTAGGATATGTTTGTTTTTTCCTCTTTTTCTTTTTGGTCGGGGGACAGTGGTGGTGGTGCCAGGGATTGAACTCAGGGTCACTCAATCACTGAGCCACATCCCCAGCTCTTTTTTAGTTTGAGACAGGATCTCATTAAGTTGCTGAGGGCCTCACTAAATTGCTGAAACTGACTTTGAATTTGTAATCCTCCTGCCTCAGCCTCCCCAGCCACTGGGATTATAGGCCTCCACCACTGTGCCCAACTCCTCCAATTTTTTATTTTGAAAATTTTAACCCACATCAAAGTTAAAACTCCATAGCACAAAAAGCACCTGTATTGTCTTCACCTAGATTTCAACAGTTATTGAACACTGCCACATCTATATTCTCTATTTCTCTCCCTCATACACTTTTTTCCCTGAGCCATTTAAAAATATGTTGTAGAAACCATAATGCTTCAATATCTGAGTATTTCAGTATGTGTCTCAAGAATAAAGACATGTTACCACAATATCATCACCACATCTGGGAAAATTAATGGTAATTTCTTCATAATCTCTGTTTATTTACTGTTTATAGTAGCTATATTGTTGGTCTTTTCAGTTTTGTGTGTTTTGAACAACTACTATTTTGTTTCATCTTTGATTTTGTATTTAGTCCTTTTTTTCTTTTTTCATTTGGTGTCATTTCTTCTAGGCTTCAAAGACCTATTTTTAAACTTTATTGAGGCACAGTTGACATAAGTTAAAATTTACCCCATTTAAGCATACAATTCAGTGACTTCATAAATATACCTAATTTTGCAACTGTCACTATAATCCAGTTTTAGAATATTTTTAATACCATATAAGATCCCTCAGGTGGTTAGGTGCTGTAAAGAACACTGCACATGGTCTTGACCACAGCCGGCATGCCATGGGTGATGCAATTCCGTCACCCAGGGGACTCTGATATCTGAAGCCAGGAATAATGGCTACAGGCAGCACAGTCCCAGAAGTAACCGTTGTCTCCCTCAGCAAGCGGCAGGGCGTGTGGAGGAGTGCAGCTTGCCGCTCTGCTGTGTATGGATATCAGAGCAGCCGCAGCCCCCGTCCGGAGGGTCCACTTGGGCAGGGGATTATGACCTGTACAGTGCCTATGATTATATAGTACCACCTGTGGAGAAAGTGCTTGTGAAACAGACACTCAGATAGCTTCCTTCTGGGTGCTCTAAAAGAATAGCTCCACGTTCTGGCTTGGTGCAAAACACTTCCTAGATGTAGAAGCTGGTGTCATAGATGAAGATTATAGAGGAGATGTTGGTGTTGTGCTATTTAATTTTAGCAAAGAAAAGTTTGAAGTAAAAAAGGGTGATTAAATAGCACAGCTCATTGGTGAATGGATTTTTTATCCAGATATAGAAGTTGTTCAAGTGTTGAATGACACTGAAAGGGTTTCAGGAGGTTTTGGTTCTACTGGACAGAATTAAAATTTAGATCAAGTAAGAAAATGAAAATGTTATTTTTCTCTTACAAATAAAGACTTTCTGCTTAAAGCATATTAGTATTTTGCATATCTGTAAAGTTAGTTTTAGCTTCTAAAATTTGTTTTCTTACAATAAAGAATTCCTCTGTTAGTATCACATGGAAACTCATATTTTCTGCAGTTTATGGTTGTGTGTAAGTCTGCTTTGTGGTGATCTAATGCAGAATTTTAAAAACAAATGTCATCAATTTCAGATTTAAAAAAAAAAATTCAGTAAATGATATCCCTTCAGTTTAGGGGGGAAAAAAAGATCCCTCATATACATTTAATCTCCATTCCCACACCTAGCCCTAGGCAACCATCAGTGTATTTTCTGTCTCTATAGATCTGCTCTTCCTAGATGTTTCAGGTAAATGGAGTTGCATCATATGTGATCTTTTGAGTGTGACTTTTTCATTGAGTGTAATATTTTCAAGGTTCATCCATATTATATATCTATTTAATTTATTTTCATTTTTGAATAGTATTCCATTGTATGGATATGGCAATTTTGTTCAGCTATTTACCAGTTGATAGAATTAGAGTTTTTCCTACTTTTTGGCTATTATGAATCATGCTATTTTGAAAATTAAATGCGAATCTTTGGCATATGTTTCATTTTCCTGGGGTATAGACCGAGGAGTGGAATTGCTGGTTTGTATGATGCATGTATGTTTAAGGTTTGTTTTGTTTGTTTGTTTTGGTTTTGGTTCTGGGGAATTGATACCAGAGGTGCTTAATCACTGAGGCATATTTCCCAGCCCCTTTTATTTTTTATTTTGAAACAAGGTGTCTCTCAGTTGTTTAGGGGCTCATTAAGTTGCTGAGGCTGGCCTCAAATTTGTGATCCTCCTGCCTCAGGCTCCCAGATCACTGGGATTATAGACGTGAGCCACCACACCAGCTTATGTTTAAGTTTTTAACCAGTTGCGGAAGTTTTTTTCAAAGTAGCTATATATCATTTTTCATTCCCACTGTCTTGTATGAAAGTTTGTTTCTTTACATCCTGGCCAACATTTCTTACTCTTCTTTTTTTTTTTTCCTTGTACCCATTCTAATTGGTGTGAAATAGTATCTCTGAGGTTTTACTTCGAATTTCCTTAATGACTTATGATAATTGAGTATATTGTCTTATGCTCATTGGCTGTCATATTTTGGGTGAGATATCTATTCAAATATTTTGCCCATTTTATTATTGTGATGTTTGTCTTACTGAGTTGTAAGAATTTTTAAATATTCTTTATTAGGTATATATTTATCCTTTATATTGTATATGCCTTTTTCAGGTATATTTAGCAAATATTTTCCCCAGTCTCTGACTTAGGTTATTTTAAATGGTATCTTTTGAAGCACAAAACTTTTTAATTTTGATGAAGTCCAGTTCATCACTTTTCTTGTATAAATTGTGTTTTGGTGTTACATCTAAAAAATCCTTATCTAGTCCAAGTTTTTAAAGATTTTCAGTTTGTTCTAAAAGTTACTTAGTTTTAGCTCTTATATTTAGGTTTGTGATCCATCCAAGGACCCATTTTTAAGTAGGCTATATTATGCTTTTTAAATGTATATATTTCCTTTTAAAATGTAAATACTGACTCATTTTTGGTTTATTTTAGGCAGGACAGCAAGGAGATTCAAATAATTTATGTCCCTTCAGTATTGCTCTTCTTCTTTCTGTAACAAGAATACAAAGGTTTGAGGAACAGGTATTTTTTTTTAATGACATCTTGGTTACTTCTGTATTTGATAAGAAAAAGTACAAGAATCTGTTTTTGTTACTATGCTTTCTTAAACAATTCTACCCCCATTTGTATGGCTTCTAGAAAACTTCAGATAATTGGTTTATACCTCCATTTCATATTGTGTGGTAGGCCAGGTGGTGAGGTGGGGAAAAAGGTGGAAGCATGTCACATAGCCCAAACAGCAAGAATAGGAGGTATAGGTAGATATTCCTCAGCAGTTTTATTGCATTGTAACTTTCCAAGAAATTGGACCCACTTGAGTTGAAACTAATGAGAAATAGAGTAGTCACAGAATGAAAATAATAAAATTTTACCATTTTTTTCTCACATATGTTCTTAGATTTGGGGTAATATTTATAAAATACGATATATTTTTCCTTGCCCAAAGATGGCATTTCTCCAATTCTTAGGTTCCCTGAAAGTCATAACTTTCTGTCTTCTTCTTCTAGGCAGTTTTCATAGGGATACATGTGAGTGGAAATTTATAGCAACAGTTACAGGGTTAAGATTTGTAGCATGAGCAATAATTTTTTTCATTTCCCTATCTCTTCCATCATATTAGGTGTTTGACCTTTTAAAGACTTCCATTATGAAAAGCTTTAAGGATCATCAGCTACTCCAAGGCTCAAAATTTCTTCAGAATCTAGTACCTCATAGATCCTGTGTTTCAACCATGATCTTGGAAGTGGTAAAGAATAGGTGAGTTGTTGAACTATATTCCAAATACTTTTATAAGGTATTTAGTGTGTAGAAAATGCAGTGTGGCACCATACTTATGGCCCATCAAAGAAAACTGATGATTACAACTGTTGACTTCATAATATCAAGGTTTAATCCCTTAAAATTGGTCAAGCAAATTACCGTTAAACATGTAGATACAATGATATAGAGGTTATTTACAAGCTTACCAAGCTTATCAATTTCACTAGAAAGGGTGACAAAGTGTTATAATCACCAAAGATTCTACTGTTTTACAAAAGTATTTTTGTAGTTTCAGCTCATGCTGTTGGAACCAGACTATTTATCCATTCATGTTATAAATATATACTGAGTACTTCTGTATGCCAACCTTGTGGTAGTGTGGCTTCAGTTTAGGGAGGAAGGCAAGTTTGTAAGTTCATATATAAGTATTTTCAGTGTTAGGGGAATTAGAAGAAAATTAATTTTTGGTCATTAAATGAATGGAAATCTTTAATGATTATTACATTGAAGTATTCCAATTTCTTATATATATCTTTGAGTATTCATAGTTTCTAGATTTACTTATTTTTCTGTCTGTCCATGGAAACCACTCTGCAACTCATTCCCATTACCCTACATCCAGGAATTCAGAATTCTGCCAGATAAGGTTGCACAAAAGAAAAGATTGGTGTGTGAAGTGTGTTGGTTTATCCTTAAGTTAGAAAGTGTGTGACAGCAATGAATATAAAAGTAGGTGTCTTGCCAGGTTTTTCTTTTTAACTAAGCTTTCTTTTCTTGCAGTGTTCATAGTTGGGATCATATTACTCAGGGCCTAGTAGAACTTGGCTTCATTTTAATGGATTCATATGGGCCGAAGAAGATTCTTGATGGAAAAACTATTGAAACCAGTTCTAGTCTTTCTAAAACACCAAACCAGCATACTTGTAAGCTGGGAGCTAATATCCTATTGGAAACATTTAAGGTGAGACTCCAGTTTGGCAACCATTTCCTAATTTTGTTTAAGTGATATCAGTAGAGCAGGACATTTGCCTGGAAGTTCGGTGGATAAGAAAATTTGTTATATAGTACTTTGACAGTATTGATGACAGAGCTTAGCTTGGTAAAGGGATGTTATAGATCCAGTTTGATGGAATGCTTACTTTCTCTTTCTTCCTTTACATTTTTCATGTATTCCACTTATCCTGTTGTTTCTGATCATTCCATAGAAGTTTGATCATAACTTCAGCATGTATATTTTCTCTTCACCTTTTTTTTTTAAATCTTATTATCCAGGGTTTGATTTTTTTTTTTTTTTTTTTTTTTTTTGGTGGTGCTGGGAATTGAACCCAGGGTCTTGTGCATGCAGGGCAAGCACTCTACCAGCTGAGCTATATCCCCAGCCCTCAGGGTCTCATTAATATGCTATTCCTTATACATAAAAGAAACTTAATGTTGTTCCTTTATACAAAAAATATTTTTTAGGTCACCAGAGAGCATTAGGCTTGAAGAATTTGCTTATTGGTTTATCGTTTTGAAGAACTCAAATGTGAAATTTACATGTTTTACAGTATTACCAAATTATGACTATAATCTCAATCTTACTTTCTCAAATAGTTTTTAAAAATTCATTTCCTTTGAAATAAAAAAAGCAAGGTCACATCCAATCCTAGACAAACTTTGCTAGTGATTCTTCTAAACTGTCTTTTTTTTTTTTTTTTTTTGTACCAGGGATAGAACCCATAGGTGCTTAACCACTGAGCTACATCCCCAGCCCTTCTTTATATTTTTATATTTTATTTAGAGACCAGGTTCTCTCTGAGTTGCTGAGAGCCTTGCTAAGTTGCTGAGGCTGAATTTGAACTTGTAATCCTCCTGCCTCAGCTTCCCAAGCCACTGGGATTAAAGGCATGCACCACTCTGCCCAGTTCTAAGGTATCTTCTTGACATTCAGTTGCTTAATATAACTATAACCAAAAGTATCAGGAGATAAATCTAATTGTAAATCTCGTGTTTGGGGCTGGGGTTGTAGCTCAGTGGTAGAGTGCTTGACTAGCATGTGTGTGATACTGGGTTTGAGTCTCAGCACCACATATAAATAAATAAAATAAAGATCCATCAATGACTAAAAAGAAAAAAAAAAATCCAGCATTTTGATCCAAAACTTGGAGGTAAATGATACGGTTCTTGAGTTGTAAATGTACTTAATATAAATAAGCCTTTTAGATAATAATATGGTTAAAAGCAGAATAACTTTTTGTTTGAAATTTATGATTTTCAAAACCAGAGAGGATCCATTTGATTTTATTTCACAGATCTTTATCAAAGCATCTTTAAATCATATTTTCTAACAAGTCACCAGTAGTCTGAAGTTCGAAAGAAGTAGTCTGTACGTCAAAGTAATCAGGTTCAAGTGAAAATTTAGAATGGATCGTTTTCAGGTAGCCACTCTGCTTCTTGAAACTGAGAAGGAATAAATTAAGCTTTTTTATGTTTCTTAAAAAATTTATGGACTTTTAAATTTTTTAGAATAAAACAGTTGAGGTTTACTTATATCCAAACTCTTCTCATCTTGCCTAATATGTGCTGATGATCTTATAAGCTGAAAGTCACTCAGGAGTATTATATTGGTTCTGTTCTTTCTAGATCCATGAGATGATCAGACAAGAAATCCTGGAACAAGTCCTCAACAGGGTTATTACCAGAGCATCCTCTCCCATCAGTCATTTCTTAGGTACTGCACTTTGAAAAGATGAATAAAATTTTGGGAAATTTTTCTTTTAAATATCTTAATAATTTGGTCCTAGGAGAAACATTTTATGATGCAGGAGAGTTTAATGAAATATTTTCGATTTTGGTGTCAATAAGACATTTTAAATGTATGTTGTCTGTGGTTGTCAGTAAGGAAGGGAATGTTTTAAGTAATGAGGGATGCTTTCATTTTTCATCAGTGTTTTATTTTTTAAATACTTTTCCAATGATTGCATTCTTTTATTTGTTGACTTCCTAGCTACTTAGCACCAGACATTTTGAAGCCAGTATTTGTCTCATTGGTGACCTAGGAATTTGCTGTTTTTAGTACATATCTTCTGATGTCTAAATACACTGCCCTTTTAGTCACCAATTTATTTAATTTCTCTGTCATTCAGTGCTGTTTACAACTTCCCTGAAACTTTTTAAATAGGTTCTCAGTGTTGTGCAACGTTCAGTATTTAACATGTTTATTCTGCTTTTTTCCCTTTCTTCACAGCTTTATTAAGGCATAGTTGATGTATAACAATCTTCAGATTCAAAGTATAACAATCTGATTACTTTCAATACACGTAAACATCTGTGAAATCATCACCACAGTCAAGATGCATATATCTGTCACCCACAAATGCTTCCTAGTGTCTCCTCTTTTCCCCCTACTGCCCATCTCTAGTCTGTTTTCTGTTGCTTATAAATTAAATGTCTTTTTTGTGTGTGGGCTAGGGATTGAACCCACGGCCTTGTACTTACTAGCACATATTCTGCCACTGAACTATACCACCAGCCCTTACATACCATTTTTTTGAATATACAAATGGAATAATATAGTGTACACACTTTTTTGTGGGGGTGGTGACTTCTTTCATACAGCATAGTTCTTTTGCGATGTATTCATGATTGTTTCGTGTATCAATAGTTGATTCCTTTTTATTGATAGTACACTATGTTGTGAATATAACTATAATTTGTTTATTCATTCACCTGGAGATATTTTAGGTTGTTTCTGGTTTGGAACTAACCCCTACTATGAATATTCCTTTGTAAGTCTTTGTGTAGACGTATGATTTCATTTCTCTTGGGAAAACACCCAATGGATTGAGTGCATTATATAATAAATGAATGTTTAATAGTTAAATAAGCTGTTGAACTTTTTTCCAAGTGGTTGTACCATTCAACATTCCTCCAGCAGTGTTCCCAGTTTTGCACATTGTCACTAACAATTGGTATGGTCATTCTTTTTAATTTTGGACATTCTCATATGTATCTAATTGTGGCTAATGATGCTGAACGTTTTTTTCATGTGTTTGTCATCTGTATATCATGTTTGGTCAAGTGACTGTTCAAATCTTTTGCCCATTTAAAAATGTTGTGTTGTTTGCCTTCTTAGCATTTGAGTTCTTTTTTTTTTTTTTTTTTATTGTAAACATATGGGATACATGTTGTTTCTGTGTACATGGCGTAAAGGCATACCATTTGTGTAATCATAAATTTACATAGGGTAATGTTGTTTGATTCATTCTGTTATTTTTTTCCCTTCCCCCCCACCCCTCCCACCCCTCTTTTCCCTCTATACAGTCCTTCCTTCCTCCATTCTTGCCCCCCTCCCTAACCCTAACACTAACCCCTCCCACCCCCCATTATGTGTCATCATCCACTTATTAGCGATATCATTCGTCCATTGGTTTTTTGAGATTGGCTTATCTCACTTAGCATGATATTCTCCAGTTTCATCCATTTGCCTGCAAAAGCCATAATTTTATCATTCTTTATGGCTGAGTAATATTCCATTGTATATATATATATACCATATTTTCTTTATCCATTCATCAATTGAAGGACATCTAGGTTGGTTCCACAATCTGGCTATTGTGAACTGAGCAGCTATGAACATTGATGTGGCTGTATCTCTGTAATATGCTGTTTTTAAGTCCTTTGGGTATAGGCCAAGGAGTGGGATAGCTGGGTCAAATGGTGGTTCCATTCCAAGTTTTCTAAGGAGTCTCCACACTGCTTTCCAGAGTGGCTGCACTAATTTCCAGCCCCAAGCATTTGAGTTCTTTATATATTCTAAATAAAAGTCTTGTTAGATATAGTCATCTCCCTGGTATCCATGGGGGAGTGGTTCCAGTACCACCTCAGATACAAAAATCCACAGATGCTTCAGATCTTTATATAAAATGGCATAGTATTTACATATAACTTATATTCACATCCTCTCATAAACTTTAAATCATCTCTAAATTATTTATGATACTAATGTGGTATAGTTACTATATAAATAGTATACTGTGTTGTTCAGGAAATAAGAAAGAGTATATATACACGTTCTGTACAAACGTGACCATCAGACACAACTACAGAGTACATTTCAGCAATAGTATCACATTTTTTTCAGATTTTCTATACATGATTGGTTAAATCCATAGATGGGGAACCTATAGGTATGGAACCTGTTCATATGGAGGTCTGACTGCACATGTTTTGCAAATATTCACCCATTCTTGTTTTTTGTTTTAAACAATGTCATTTAAGAAGCAAACATTTTTAATTTAATGAAGTCCTATTTATTGATTTTGTTTTATGATTTCTACTTTTTGTGCCGAATATAAAACTTTGCCAAACCCAAGATCTCCTGTGTTTTCTACTAGAAGTTATTTAGTTGTAACCTTTATCCTTAGATCTGTGATCCATGTTTGTTAAGTATTGTTTATTGTGTGAGGTAAAAGGGATTTTAATCTTTTTGATTTGTTATTTTGCATATAACTATCCGATTGTTTTGGCAAAATTGTTTAAAAATTTTTTAAAATAATTTTAAAAATAATTTTCTTCATTGAGTAGTATTTTTGTTTAAAAATCAACTAGCCATGTATCTGTGAGTCTATTTCAGGAATGTATTCCAATGATCTATGTGTCAGTTGATGTTTTCATTGCTATAGTATTATAGCAAGTCATAAAATCAGATATGGTTAAGTCCTCAAACTTTATTTTTCAAATGTGTTTGACTCTTTTAGGTTCTTTGCATTTCCAAATAAGTTTTAGACTCCAGTTTGTCAATTTTTAGAAAAAAACTGCTCAAGTTTTGATTGAGGTTGTTTTGAGTCTATGAGGTTAGTTTGGAATTTTAACCATATTGAGTCTTTTAACCTGTGAACACAGGATAGTTCCCCATATGTTTAGACCTTGTTAAATTTTTTCAATATGGCTTTGTTTTTGTTGTGTGGATCTTTGCATACCTTTTATCAGATTTATCTTAAGTATTTTATATGTTTTTGAGACTAATGTTAAAGTGGCATATCTTAAAATTTCAATTTCTGATTAATTGTGCAGATAGATATACAGCTGCTCTTTTATGTTGACCTTGTATCCTAAAACCTTGCTAACATCCATTTACTAGTTCTAATACTTTTTGGTAATTCAGAAAACAGTGTAGGATGATGTACATAGAAGTTACATTATCTGTGACTCTAGATTCCCAGTAATTTGTGTCTTTTTCTTTGTCAGCCTGGCTAACTAGAGAGGCTTGTCAGTTTTTTTTTTTTTTTGAGTGGGGGATACATGCATATTTAATAATGAAACAAACCATTAACAACAAAAATCATAAAAATTCATGAGATCTCAGTGCTGTGGTGGAAGTACATGAGATATCAAGGGGAAAAAAAGCTACTGACCCAGAAGGTAATATGATGAGTGAAGCAAAGGCAAATATGGCTAGGATACTATTGAATGATCTGAAAAGGAGGACTGGAGAAGCAACCAGTTATCTTATTGCTTGGTAGCAAGCAGCCTTCCTGTATGCTGCACAGAATGGAGGCTATGAGCCAGAGAAAGGCAGGAGAGGAAAAGAATAATACATAACCCAGGGTAAACAGATGGAAGAGAAAAGGATTACAGAGAGATGACTCCAAAGCCTTTTGTTTCCTCTAATATCTAAAATAAGTCTTTAAGTTTTTAAGTGTGTTAGTCAGATATTCTATAAATCACATCATAAGTAGCACTAGGCACTGTAAAGAAATGGTGGAGGAAGTGGTTTATAAAAATAAAGGGGTGACATGGATCTTGCTGTACAGAGCTTACAACCTATAGGAGGAGACAAATTCTATATATAAAACTACTATAAAATATATTTACAAAGTAACATGAACAAATAAGTATACATATGAAAAGCCAATAAAGGAAAGCTCTAAGGGGTACATGTCAATAATTGCTTAGAAGTCCCTAGGAGAGTTGCTGAAGGCTTCCTGAAGGAAAAAATGTTGGACTTTTAAATACAGTGTTAGTACAGAGTAGGGCATGTATAAAGATACAGAAGTAAGAATAAATATACCATGTTCAGTAAACAAATAAGCTTAATTAGAGAGTCCAAATATATTTAGTTAAGAAGTGAGTATGGGGCTAGGATGCTCAGTGGTAGAGCATTTGCCTAGCACGTTGTGAGGCACTGGGTTAAATCCTCAGTACCACATGAAAATAAATAAAATAAGGACCAACTCTACTTCTCTCAAGTTTGGTAAGAGACAGAAACCAGCAGTGAGATAGTAAAGAAACTTCTGTTTTAGTCAGCTTTCTCACTCCTGTGACTAAATAATCTGACTAGCACAATTATAAAGGAGTAAAGGTTTATTTGAGGGATCACAGTTTCAGAAGTTTTAGTCCATAGAAGGCCGGTTCCATTCCTTGTGGCTTGAGGTGAGGCTGAACGTCATTGTGGTAGAGGGAAGCAGCTTGCATCATCAGGAAGCAGAGTGAGTCTCCATTCCAGATACAAATCATCTACCCCAAAGCCATATCCCAATTCCAAGTCTCCTCCAACTGCACCCTACCATTTCAATTAATTCCATCAGGGATTAATTCACTGATTGGGTTAAGACTCTTAAAATCCAATCATTTCTCCTCTGAACCTTCCTGCATTGTCTCACATGTGAGCTTTTGGGGGACACCTCACATCCATACTGTAATAGCTACCTTGAGCCAAGTAGAAGGAACTACTTTCTGTAAGAACTCTTCCAAAGTGGCAAGTAGACCCCCAAAAGCAAAGAAGTTTAAAAACTCAATGAAATTCCTATGCAGCTCCTACACTGTCCTAAGGCCAGCCAAATCCTAATCATCTCAAGTGTTCAAGCAGAATATACTTGGCCCTTTCTACTAATTATTGGTGGGGGCATATTATATATGCTTATTAAATTGTTTATTTTTGAACTACCATGACAAATCAACTTTGATCCTAACATTTTAGATATTCAAATGAGGATGAAAAGAGCCCCAATCTATAGGGAATCTCCCTGTCCCTGAAGAAGGACAGGTTGATAAGGGCCCAAATTTTCCTGTTCTTTAAGTGGAAAAGCAGAATAGCATACCTTTTTGAAAAGAGGCTGCTTTCAGCCAAAGCAAGTAAAACCTTTTTCTTTAAGCCTTTTTATCTGAAACTGTTCCAGGAAGGAAAAAAGCAAAAAAGAAGAGCTCAGGTCAAATATTCAGCAACAGCCAGAATCTGATCCTGTCTCACAGTGGTTCTGCTGGGAGGTGCTGGGTCCCAGTAATATGTTGAAATCAACTACTGGGGCCCAATATTGAAGCCATTTGCCTCATTGTGAACATGAAATAAACCCTGCTGGATCTTCCTGTATATTTCTTTGGCTGTGTTAATGAAGGCCTCTTCAACATACAGTCTGTTTTGGCTGAAGTTACGTTGAATATAAGTCCATGCTCCCAAGCAAAGGCCTCTCCTTCCTCTCTCTTCACATCCTTATGGAACTTTAGGTCACTTTTATTCCCAAACAGCATGATAACCGTGTTGGAGCTGGACTAGAGTGCTAGCGGACATCCTCTAACTATATGGTTAGGGGGTTGAAGGTTTTACACTTTGTAATGTCATATACCAGCAGTGCTCCAACTGTTCCCATGTAGTAGGAACAGGTGATAGAATAGAAGAATTCTTGCCCAGCTGTATCCCAGATTTGCAGTTTGATTTATTTTCCATCAATGTTGAACAGAAGAGCCCCAAACTCCATACCTATTGGGAAGTCGTGAACACCCTAGAACTGCTTATCTGTAAACTGCAGGAGGAGAAATGACTTTCCCACACTTGAAAGAGGAGGATGTACATTCTAGCAAGCAGGATGCCCAAGAACTTTCCAGATTTTAGACTCTGGGCATTCAGGACTGTCAGTTTTAATAATCTGTTAAAGAATGAGGTTTTGGTTTTACTTTTCTCTATTTTTCATTTTTAATTTCATTGGTTGCTGCTTATTTGGTTTTCCTTCTATATGTTTGCTTTTGTCTTTCCTTTTTTGTACCAGGTGATTGAGCCCAGGAGCAATCAACCACTGAGCTTGCAATTCTGCCTCAGCTTCTCCAGTTGCTGGGATTGTAGGCATGAGCCACCACATCTGACTATACTACTTTTACTGTTTGGAAGAATTTGAAGAATGTTTCATGATATGCAAAATTTAGATTTCAGAATCTGTAAATCAGATATTGCTACACAGCCATGTTCATTCATAAGTGTTAACTGTCTTGCTTCACACTATATGCCAGTGGAGTTGAGGTAGTTGTAACACACATTATAAGGTCCATAAAGCCTAAAATTTTCACCTTCTGACCTTTTATAGGACGAAAAATGCCAACTTCTCAACCATTATTTTTACCTGTATATTTACTCTTTTTTTCTCTCTCTCTATGTTCCAAGCCTCCTTGTGCTATATGGAAAGGATTTTGAACTACAAAATCAATTTCTTTAATAGAAATAGACTATTTCAGTTATCTTAGAAGTTTTTTTTTTTTTTAACAAGTTTATTGCTATAAGCTGTTCAGAATATTCCTTTTTCTTTTGGGGATTGAACCCAGGGCATAGCACACAGGAGGCAAGCACTCTGCCACTGAGTTACATCTTCAGCTTTCATAATTGTTAAAATTTTGAGCCAGGGTCTCCCTCAGTTGCCCAGGCTGACTTTGAACTTATCCTCCAGCCTCAACTTTCCAGGTAGTTGGGATTGTAGGTATACCACACTCTGTCCAGATATTCCCTTTAATGTCCTTTTTCTCATCCTGATAGTCATAATTTGTGTATTATCTCTTTTTCCTTATCAGTTTGGCACATTTATTGATTTTTTTTATTGTAAACAGATGGGATACATGTTGTTTCTCTGTTTGTACATGGCATAAAGGCGTACCATTTGTGTAATCATAAATTTACATAGGGTAATGTTGTTTGATTCATTCTGTTATTTTTTCCCTTCCCCCCACCCCTCCCACCCCTCTTTTCCCTCTATACAGTCCTTCCTTCCTCCATTCTTGCCCCCCCAACCCTAACTCTAACCCTAACACTAACCCCTCCCACCCCCCATTGTGTGTCATCATCCACTTATTAGCGATATCATTCGTCCATTGATTTTTTGAGATTGGCTTATCTCACTTAGCATGATATTCTCCAATTTCATCCATTTGCCTGCAAAAGCCATAATTTTATCATTCTTTATGGCTGAGTAATATTCCATTGTATATATATACCACAGTTTCTTTATCCATTCATCAATTGAAGGACATCTAGGTTGGTTCCACAATCTGGCTATTGTGAACTGAGCAGCTATGAACATTGATGTGGCTGTATCTCTGTAATATGCTGATTTTAAGTCCTTTGAGTATAGGCCAAGGAGTGGGATAGCTGGGTCAAATGGTGGTTCCATTCCAAGTTTTCTAAGGAGTCTCCACACTGCTTTCCAGAGTGGCTGCACTAATTTGCAGCCCCACCAGCAATGTATGAGTGTACCTTTCTCCCCACATCCTCGCCAACACCTGTTGTTGCTTGTATTCTTGATAATCGCCATTCTAATTGGGGTGAGATGGAATCTTAGGGTGGTTTTGATTTGCATTTCTCTTATTACTAGAGATGTTGAACATTTTTCCATATGTTTGTTGATTGCTTGTAGATCTTCTTCTGTGAAGTGTCTGTTCATTTCCTTAGCCCATTTGTCGATTGGATTATTTGCATTCTTGGTGTAGAGTTTTTTGAGTTCTTTATAGATTCCGGAGATTAGTGCTCTATCTGAAGTATGATTGGCAAAGATTTTCTCCCACTCTGTAGGCTCTTTCTTCGCATTGCTGATAGTTTCCTTTGCTGAGAGAAAGCTTTTTAGTTTGAATCTATCCCAGTTATTGATTCTGGATTTTATTTCTTGTGCTATGGGAGTCCTGTTGAGGAAGTCTGGTCCTAAGCCGACATGTTGAAGCTCTGGACCTACTTTTTCTGCTATAAGATGCAAGGTCTCTGGTCTGATTCCGAAGTCCTTAATCCATTTTGAGTTTAGTTTCATGCATGGTGAGAGATATGGGTTTAGTTTCATTCTGTTGCATATGGATTTCCAATTCTCCCAGCACCATTTGTTGAAGAGGCTATCTTTTCTCCATTGCATATTGTTGGCCCCTTTGTCTAGTATGAGAAAATTGTATTTATTTGGGTTTGTGTCCGTGTCCTCTATTCTGTACCTTTGATCCACCTTTCTATTTTGGTACCAATACCATGCCGTTTTTGTTACTATTGCTTTGTAGTGGAGTTGAAGATCTGGTATTGTGATACCCCCTGCTTCACTCTTTCTGCCAAGGATTGCTTTAGCTATTCTAGGTTTTTTATTCTTCCAGGTGAATTTCATAATCGCTTGCTCTATTTCTGTAAGGTACATCATTGGGGTTTTAATTGGAATTGCATTGAATCTGTATAGCACTTTTGGTAGTATGGCCATTTTGACAATATTAATTCTTCCTATCCAAGAACATGGGAGATCTTTCCATCTTCTAAGGTTTTCTTTAATTTCTTTCTTTAGTGTTCTGTAGTTCTCATTGTAGAGGTCTTTCACCTCTTTTGTGAGATTGATTCCCAAGTATTTTATTTTTTTCGAAGGTATTGTGAATGGGGTAGTTTTCCTAATTTCTCTTTCTGAAGATTCATCACTTATATATAAAAATGCCTTAGATTTATGTGCATTGATCTTATATCCCGCTACTTTACTGAATTCACTTATGAGATCGAAAAGTTTTCTGGTGGAATTTCCTGGTTCCTCTAAGTATATAATCATATCATCAGCAAGTAGGGATAGTTTGAGTTCTTCTTTTCCTATTCGTATCCCTTTAATTTCTTTGGTCTGTCTAATTGCTCTGGCTAGAGTTTCAAGGAAGATATTGAAAAGAAGTGGTGAAAGAGGGCATCCCTGCCTTGTTCCAGTTTTTAGGGGGAATGCTTTCAGTTTTTCACCATTTAGAATGATATTAGCCATGGGCTTAGCATAGATGCCCTTTACAATGTTAAGGAATGTTCCCCCTATCCCTATTTTTTCTAGTGTTTTGAGCATGAAGGGATGCTGTATTTTATCAAATGCTTTTTCTGCATCTATTGAAATAATCATGTGATTCTTGACTTTAAGTCTATTGATATGGTGAATTACATTTATTGATTTCCTGATGTACCAACCTTGCATCCCTGGGATGAAACCCACTTGATCATGGTGCACTATCTTTTTAATATGTTTTTGTATGCGATTTGCTAAAATTTTGTTGAGAATTTTTGCGTCGATGTTCATTAAGGATATTGGTCTGAAATTTTCTTTCCTCGATGTGTCTCTGTCTGGTTTAGGTATCAGGGTGTAATACTGGCTTCATAGAATGAGTTTGGGAGGGTTCCCTCCGCTTCTATTTTCTGGAATACTTTGAGAAGTATTGGAATGAGCTCTTCTTTAAAGGTTTTGTAGAACTCGGCTGAGAACCCATCTGGTCCTGGACTTTTCTTTGTTGGTAGGCCTTTGATGACTTCTTCTATTTCATTACTTGGAATTGGTCTATTTAAATTGTGTATGTTCTCCTCGTTCAGTTTAGGCAATTCATATGTCTCTAGAAACCTGTTGATGTCTTCGAAATTTTCTATTTTGTTGGAGTATAGATTTTCAAAATAGCTTCTAATTATGTTTTGTATTTCAGTCGTGTCTGTTGTGATATTTCCTTGTTTATTCCGAATTTTAGTGATTTGGGTTTTCTCTCGTCTTCTCTTTGTTAGTGTGGCTAAAGGTTTATCAATTTTGTTTATTTTTTCGAAGAACCAACTATTTATTTTGTCCATTTTTTGTATTGTTTCTTTTGTTTCAATTTCATTGATTTCAGCTCTGAGTTTAACTATTCCTGTCTTCTACTACTTTTGGTGTTGGTCTGTTCTTCTTTTTCTAGGGCTTTGAGCTGTAGTGTTAGGTCGTTTATTTTTTGAGTTTTACTTCTTTTATTAAATGTGCTCCATGAAATAAATCTTCCTCTAAGTACTGCTTACATAGTGTCCCAGAGATTTTGATATGATGTTTCTTTGTTCTCGTTTACCTCTAAGAATTTTTTAATTTCCTTCCTAATATCTTCTGTTATCTATTCATCATATAATAGCATATTGTTTAATCTCCAGGTGTTGGAGTAGTTTCTGTTTTTTACTCTTTCATTTATTTCTAACTTCATTATGATCTGATAGAATACAAGGTAGTGTCTCTATCTTCTTGTATTTGCTAACATTAGCTTTGTGGCATAATATATGGTCTATTTTAGAGAAGGATCCATGTGCTGCTGAGAAGAAAGTGTATTCACTCTTGGTTGGATGGTATATTCTATAAATGTCTGTTAAGTCTAAATTATTGATTGTGTTATTGAGATCTGTGGTTTCTTTGTCCAATTTTTGTTTGGAAGATCTGTCCAGTGGTGAGAGAGGCGTGTTAAAATCACCTAGTATTATTGTGTTATGGTCTATTTGGTTTCTAAAATTGAGGAGGATTTGTTTGACATACATGGATGAGCCACTGTTTGGGGCATAGATGTTTATGATTGTTATATCTTGCTGATTTATGCTTCCTTTAAGCAGTATGAAATGTCCTTCTTTATCCCTTCTGACTAACTTTGGCTTGAAGTCCACATTGTCTGAAATGAGGATGGATACTCCAGCTTTTTTGCTGAGTCCATGTGTATGGTATGTTTTTCCCCATCCTTTCACCTTTAGTCTATGGGTATCTCTTTCTATGAGGTGAGTCTCTTGCAGGCAACATATTGTTGGATGTTTCTTTTTAATCCAATCTGCCAGTCTATGTCTTTTGATTGATGAATTCAGGCCATTAACATTCAGGGTTATTATTGAGATACGATTTGTATTCCCGGTCATTTGGTTCATTTTTTAAATTTTATTTATTTATTTATTTATTTTTGACACAACTTGGTTCCTCCTTTATTTGACAGTTCCTTTAGGATAATTCCTCCCTTTGCTGATTTGCTTCTTTGTTTTTTATCTCTTCCTCATGGAATATTTTGCTGAGAATGTTCTGTAATGCTGGCTTTCTTTTGTAAATTCTTTTAGCTTTTGTTTATCATGGAATGATTTTATTTCATCGTCAAATTTGAAGGTAAGTTTTGCTGGGTATAAGATTCTTGGTTGGCATCCATTTTCTTTCGGAGCTTGAAAAATGTTGTTCCAGGCCCTTCTAGCTTTTAGGGTCTGGATTGAAAAATCTGCTGATATCCGTATTGGTTTCCCTCTGAATGTAATTTGTTTCTTTTCTCTCACAGCCTTTAAAATTCTGTCTTTATTTTGTATGTTAGGTATTTTCATTATAATGTGCCTTGGTGTGGGTCTGTTGTAATTTTGTGTATTTGGAGTCCTATAAGCCTCTTGAACTTGATTTTCCATTTCATTCTTCATATTTGGGAAATTTTCTGATATTATTTCATTGAATAGATTGTTCATTCCTTTGGTTTGTTTCTCTAAGCCTTCCTCAATCCCAATAATTCTCAAATTTGGCCTTTTCATGATATCCCATAGTTCTTGGAGGTTCTGTTCATGATTTCTTACCATCTTCTCTGTTTGTTCAACTTTGTTTTCAAGGTTAAATATTTTGTCTTCAATATCTGAGGTTCTGTCTTCCAGGTGTTCTATCCTATTGGTTATGCTTTCTATGGAGTTCTTAATTTGGTTTATTGTTTCCTTCATTTCAAGGATTTCTGTTTGGTTTTTTTCAATATCTCTAACTCTTTATTGAAATGATCTTTTGCTTCCTGTATTTGCTCTTTTATCTGTCGATTGGTGGTATCATTCAATGCCTGCATTTGCTCTTTCATCTCATCATTCAATGCCTGCATTTGCTCTTTCATCTC